>NC_090439.1:943980118-945230118 GCF_031143425.1 Pleurodeles waltl | reverse complement strand
TGCTGGTGATCTTACTGACCAGTTCTAGGCAATTTGCCATCGACAGATGAGTATCTGACCTCCAGGGGTGACAGCCTTCACTCTCTGAAGGACAGAAACAAAGCTTCCTCAGGCTGGGTGTCGCACACCCCTCACCAAAGGATGGTCTGCATTCCAAGGCAAGAAGCTTTGAAGAAGCCCACCACCTTTGGTATGTAGATTTCGCCTCTCACAGAGGGAAATGCTGACCCCCCTGCCCCAGGGCCTATCTGACACCTGGACAGGTGGGAAAATTAGCTATGCAGGAGGCCTGCTGCCTTTTCAGGCTGGACACACCTGTAGGGTGGCCAGCATGAAATTCACGCAGATTTAGAAAATCTGTTATCTTGTTAATGTGGTGGAATTTAGGAATTCTGGGACAGGAGGATGCCCACTCCCCAAAGGAAGTGATCATCTAGGGGGTGTAGTGACCCCAACAGTAGGTAGTCCATAGGTTACTGCTCTGCATTCTCCTTAATGCCCCCTAAATTGAGCATTTAGCGGACCCCCTGATACCAGATCCTCATATCTTCACTGGACAAAAAAGAATGAATGGAAAAGAAACCTGCGGAACCCGAAAACCAAGGAGCTCGACTGACTTGGCACCAACTCTGTCAGCTTGCCTTCTGCACCTGACCCTCAAGGAGCAACTGACCTGTCCTGCTGCTGCAGCCTCCATGATCCAAGGAGAGCTGCCATTGCTTTGCAAATCGACAGGAAGAACTCTTGTGGAGCAGGGATGCTGCTTCCCTGCATTTGCGGGCACCAAAGAAAGAACTTTGTGGACCGGGATTGCCAAAAACCTGACGCCCGACATCACCACTGCACCTGAGCTGCCTAGCCCTAGCTGAAGTGGGCCAACAGTGTCAGAGTGGTCCCCGGCCATCCAGAGATGAAGCCCACTGTCAGTTCACTTACAGTGGACTTCCCAACAGCATCTGCAGCCTGTTTCTGCAGACCCCCTTCTGACCATGAGTAATTCCAGTACTGGACCCGATGCCAAAAGACACCACTTAACCCGAGGCCCGCAGCCTGAGGAGGAGTGGACCAACAGTGTTCCCAATGTGTCCAAGGACCTCAGGGATCGAGCCCTCCTGTGGATTCCCCCGGACTGACTTTCAAGTCCCAGCTTGCAGCAACATTGAGACCAGACCGTTTCCCTATGAAGTGAATGGGACACCCGATTCTGTAACACACCTCTACACTCGGACACCCCAGAGCCCACCAAGGTGAACTGTTGGTGTGGCCTTGCCACATAATCACCCCAAATCCAGAAGAATAGTTGCTGTAAGTCACTGCTGAGTGCCCGAATGCAGTGTCTGTTACTTTTCCATAGGATAACATTAGGACACCGAGGCTGAAAAGCACTTCTGCACCCAGATGCTTTAGTGCCCCCCGAAGTGAACTGTTGATGCTGCTTTAGACCTTGCACCATACTTACTTTAAATCCAGAAGAACAGTCCTGTAGGTTATCGCTAGGTGCCCGAATGCAGTTCTTTCCCCTTAGGATAACATTGGGCACCCGAAGCTGAAAAGCACCTCTGCACCCAGACGCCACTGTGCCTCCCAAAGTTACCTGTTGGTGCTGCTTTGAACCTTGCCCCACACGTATCTTACCTCCAGAAGATTGGTCCTGTAAGTCCCTGTTAAGTACCAGCATGCAGTATATTACTGCTTCAAATTTTGGGGAAACTGTAAAAATGCAAACCTTGAAAAGTACTCATCCGATCCTGATGATCTTGGTATCAATATTTATATAAAGGTTCACATTATTATTTATAAATTGGTGTTGGATTTCTTTATTGAGTGTGTGTTTCACTTTCTGCCTATGTGTTTGAAATACCCTCTGATATATCTCACTGCTAGGCCACACTATCACAAAAGAGAGCATTTGGGGTGTCATTTGTGCCTCTGTAATTTCTTTTGGGTTTGCTCGAACTCTTTACACCTTCTTTTGGTCCACTATATAAAGAACCAGCTGCCTGCAAAGATCCAGTTTGAAGCAGGCCTTTTACCCACACCAAACAAGAAGACACATCTGGAAGTACACAAACAGACTCCTAAAGCGCCCAGACAGACAGGTGATAAACAAGGATTGTCCTGGCATCCTGTCCTCTCTCTTCCAAGTGTGTCAAATTGTTACATGTTGTTTATCAAGACCAGTCGGGAGTATTTGACACTGTAGTGTAAAAATGATGTGCACAGCCACCCACCCTGCATATTCTGCTTAGTTCAAATGAGACATCTCTGCCCATTCAGGTCAACCTATTGTGTAGCCCCTTAGGAGGAATTTCACACCCTTATCACACCTCAATAGGACCAAGCACAGGCTGACCAGATGTCAGAGCCTCCTAAAGGGTCAGGCAAGGAAAAGTTACTTTTCACTATTATTTATAAAACATCTGACTTCAGCATTAAACTTGATTTATCAACTATGAAAATGGTGGTGTAATTTATTTTCTAGGTGGTGACATTCACAAGATACAATAATAGTATTTAATCTGGACTCTGATTTGCTACCTAGGGCAGCAAGGCCTGCCACAGTGAAGATAGCTTTTAGGGCCTTGTCACTGTAGGGACATGGCAACATTGATTTTCTATAATTCCCACTTTTAAATATCATGCATCCTACCTTGTAGAATAGAAGTTCTATGTAGGGGTGACTTAATAATATTTAAAAGGGAAGATTTTACATATTAAAACTAGTAATTTTGAAATGTTGCACTGCAGGTTTTACAGAGAAGCTGTAAGTCTACAATAGTAGGCCTTTAGCTATGTTTTCCTTAGTCACACTAGAGGATGGCAGAATAAATGTTACTGTCCACAGGTGACATTTACCTTATGATGCCACAGGTGTCTTTCTACACCATATACTATGGCATAATAGAACATTTTAAATACACCAATTAAGATTTAGCCATCTTTTACGTGTTTTAGGGGTCAGAGCAAATACATTAGGTCCTGATTAGCAGTGTACCAATGCCAAAGTAAAAAAAATACAGTAATGCGAGTTCAGAAAAACCAGGGGGGTGATCATGCCAAAAGGGCATCTTCCTGCAGTGCTACAGCTGGAATACTTCATATGACACACATTACAATCAATAAGCTCCGGTTTCAATTTATTAACCAGTGAAAACATATTTAACCCAGCACATATTTTCGTCTAGTATCCTAATTATCTCAATATCTCAGGAGTTGGTCTTTGAAAAGCACAGGATACATATAATTGCAAGAACGCTATGGTACAGTGGAAGGGCTCAGGCAGAAACAACATTTGTGGCTGACTCTCCTGATCAGCCTTAGACAAACTTATTGATCAAAATTCCACTGGATGATGTGAGAAGAGGAACACAGGATGAGGGCATCTCACAAGCCAATCTGGTTATGCTCTTTTCTTCTGTGGCAAGAACAGAGAAAGATGCATCTTCAAGTAGTCTAATTTTATGCTGGTATTATAAGGCATTATTTTAGGGGGCCAAAAAAAGAGAGGGAGCTGCAACCAACAACAGGCTAAGCTTCTGCTGATGTTATCATGGGCATTAATTTGGGTGTGCACCACTAGGCCACCAACAAACCAGCTGACACATCCTAACACATACTAATATGTAAGAGGACATTTCTGACCAGACAGTAGGTCACATAATCTCTTTATCCACGGTCCATCATGGCTTGCCTTTTCTGAAATGACTTGGCTGTGGAGTTTGGGGAAGTTTTTTTATTGTACCGATTTTTTTAAAATTTAAGATTAATAACAGTATGTCATAAGATGTAATAGAAGCATATTTCCCTTTATATGTCTTTGACTTTCAACCTTACAATACAGAAAAGCCTCTGATCGTGCATGGACCATCAGGGAATTCCATAGGATGTAGAGGTGTGTTGCGCAGACTGACCATTTTATCTGCTTCTTAACATCTCTTATAGCTACTTACACATGACTCAACTTCCGCATCCATGTCGGGCCACCAATAGAGTACCATTCTTCATGCCTGTCATTCCAAGATGTCCTTGGTGCACAAAGTTGAAGAGCCTATGCCTTATTTTATGTGGAGGAATTAATACATTGCCCTTTAAAATTATATCATCCTCAATGATTAATTCATCTTTGATTTTGGAATAAGATAGAAGGTCTTCACTTGCATTTATGTTGTCCTGACACCCTGCAATAATGAGTTCCTTAATTCTTTTTGGCATTCGTCATGTTCAGAACATTCTTTTCAATCATGCTTTCCAAACACTCCCTCCATGACTGTCACTCCATAAACTATCCCCACCACACATTCTATGTCTCCTTCATTCAACTTGCACTCCTGGTCAATACTGGGACATCTTGAAAAAAAACTGTCTGGGAATTGTTTCCCCCAAGAATATGTTAAAATTAAATTAAAACATTTTTGACAGCTTTCTTAATTCGGACTAATCTTATTGTGTCCATTTGTAGACATTAAATAGCGAGAGGTTTATGATCAGTTCCTAATATAAATCTCCTACACCATAAACATGTCTCAAAATGTTTGGTTGCCCAGACACAAGCAAATGCCTCCTTTTCTATCATACTGTATTTGTGTTCAGTTGAGTAGAGGCACCTTGAGGCAAATGCTATTGTTTTTTCTTTGCCTTCTATTATCTGTGGGAGAACTGCACCTAGATCAACTCCACTGGTATCCACCATTACTGGGAAACATCCTTTATTACAAAGTCTTTTTAACGAAGTCGTGGTTAACGAAAGCGCAACAACGCTTTTTTTAACCACGACTCCGTTATTTTGTGCCTTAACTACATATGTTCTGAACTACGAACATGCGTGGTTAAGGTACAAAGAAGGGAGTTGGCGAAGGAGGAGGACGCAGGTGACAAGGGGTCGACTAAGGTAAGTGGGGGGTTTTAGGTTTTGGGGAGGGGGTGGGGGGTCAGGGGGTTTTAGGTTTTGGGGTGGGGTTGGGGGGTGGGGCGTTTTTGGTTTTGGGGAGGGGGTGGGGGGTCAGGGGGCTTTAGGTTTTGGGGTGGGGATGGGGTTGGGGGGTGGGGCGTTTTCGGTTTTGGGGAGGGGGTGGGGTGTCGGGAGTTTTAGGTTTTGGGGCGGGCGGGGTTGGGGGGGTGGTGCGTTTTTGGTTTTGGGGAGGTGGTGGGGGTCAGGGGGTTTTAGGTTTTGGGGCGGGGTTGGGGGGGTGGGGTGTTTTTGGGGAGGGGGTTGGGGCCAGGGGGTTTTAGGTTTTGGGGCGGGGTTGGGGGGGTGGGGCATTTTTGGTTTTGGGGAGGCGGTGGGGGTCAGGGGGTTTTAGGTTTTGGGGCGGGGTTGGGGGGTGGGGCGTTTTTGGTTTTGGGGAGGGGGTGGGGGTCAGGGGGTTTTAGGTTTTGGGGCGGGGTTGGGGGGTGGGGCGTTTTTGGTTTTGGGGAGGGGGTGGGGTGTCGGGGGTTTTAGGTTTTGGGGCGGGGCGGGGTTGGGGGGGTGGTGCGTTTTTGGTTTTGGGGAGGGGGTGGGGGTCAGGGGGTTTTAGGTTTTGGGGCGGGGTTGGGGGGGTGGGGTGTTTTTGGTTTTGGGGAGGGGGTGGGGGTCAGGGGGTTTTAGGTTTTGGGGCGGGGCGGGGTTGGGGGGGTGGTGCGTTTTTGGTTTTGGGGAGAGGGGTGGGGGTCATGGGGTTTTAGGTTTTGGGGTGGGGTTGGGTGTTTTTGGTTTTGGGGAGGGGGTGGGGGTCAGGGGGTTTTAGGTTTTAGGTTTTGGGGTGGGGTTGGGGGGTGGGGCGTTTTTGGTTTTGGGGAGGGGGTGGGGGTCAGGGGGTTTTAGGTTTTGGGGCGGGGTTGGGGGGTGGGGCGTTTTTGGTTTTGGGGAGGGGGTGGGGTGTCGGGGGTTTTAGGTTTTGGGGCGGGGTTGGGGGGGTGGGGTGTTTTTGGTTTTGGGGAGGGGGTTGGGGCCAGGGGGTTTTAGGTTTTGGGGCGGGGTTGGGGGGGTGGGGCATTTTTGGTTTTGGGGAGGCGGTGGGGGTCAGGGGGTTTTAGGTTTTGGGGCGGGGTTGGGGGGTGGGGCGTTTTTGGTTTTGGGGAGGGGGTGGGGGGTCAGGGGGTTTTAGGTTTTGGGGTGGGGTTGGGGGGTGGGGCATTTTTGGTTTTGGGGAGGGGTGGGGGGTCAGGGGGTTTTAGGTTTTGGGGTTAGGGGGTGGGGCGTTTTTGGTTTTGGGGAGGGGGTGGGGGCTGGGGTGAGGGATGTAGGGTCAATGGTGCCTATTAGTAATGCTTTTATCAGGAATGCCTTTACAACGAAATTTGTTGTTAAGGCATTCGTGGTAAAATCATTAGTAGTAGCAACGAGGTCGGTGTTCCGACCTCGTTGTTAAGGCACTAGTTGTTTAGGAAATCGGTGTTCCGTTGTACAACCACCATTACTATATATTGAATGTCATCCCTGAATACTTGCAAGGTAGGTGCTGTTGATATTAATGTCTTTAGATTGAGAAATGCTATTTCTTCTTGGTTGTCCCATACAAAATTCTCTCTTTTCCTGAACATTTTCCTAAGGGGTTCCATCTGTAAGGCAAATTTGTCTATAAATCTTGAATAATACTCATATATTCCAAGGAAGGATCTTAATTGGTCCTTATTCTTAGGACTAGGACTGTCATTTATAGTATCCACCAATTCATCTTTAGGTTGTATTCATGTTCCCGAAATGTGGTGCCCTAAATAAACTAAACTCTCCACTATGAATTTTCATTTTTCTCTCTTGACTGTAAACCCATGTTGTTCTAATGTTCTAATATGCTTAACATATCATCCAATACAGCTAAAAATTCTACAGAATCTTTCATGAATACTAAAATATCATCCTGATAGATTAGGACAGGCTTGTTGTTACCGGAACTTCTAAACATCAATTTGTGGAATACTATCGTAGCAAAAACTAGTCCAAAAGACATTCTTAAAAATCTAAACACTCCAGGTGTACTAAAGGCAGTAAGTCAGCATGAACTTTTAGACAATTCCACTTGATGGTATGCCACTTTTAAGTCAATATAAGAAAACATTTTGACCCTTCCCAATTGGGCTGTCATCCTTCAGAATTTATTTGTAACGGAAAGCAATCAACCAGAGTATTCTTATTAAGAGATCTCAAGTCAACACAGAGTCTGATATCACTGATTTTCTTTTTAGCAACTACAATAGGAGATATCTATTGTGAGAGGTCAATGGGCTCAATGACCTTGTCTACAGACCGGTTATCTAAATGTTGCTTCAACTGATCCTGAATACTCAACAGTAAATTCCCCACTTTGTGAACAATTGTTTCTGCATTGTTTTTAAGAATGATCTTGTGCTCATATCCAGTTACCATGCCTAACTTGTCTTCAAACAAGGATTCATTTTTAACTAAAACTTGTTGAAGAGTCTGCAATGTATGAGACGCCCTCTGTCTTGTAGGTAGTTCCATCAATAAAATAGGACATGTTGTGCCTGGTCTTAGCACTATACCACATTTTCCTTGGTCTTTCCATCCTAGAATACTGTAACTCTTCTTGGCCACATATACTTTAATAAAATTTAGACCTGTCTCTAAAGTGTACATTTTCTGAAAAATAACCAATCATATTGATGTCATGTTCGCCAAAGGCAATTGTACGGACATCCGGTGGTGACAACTGTATATTACTGCACTCTTTATAATACAGCTAATCTGTTACAAAAGTGATGGGTGAACCTGAATCCACAGAGACTGGAACGTCTACATTACCAACTGAAATAGTACAGACTGGGTCTTTCGCAACCTTTCTCATTAGTTTCCAAAATTTGTACTGACAAAACTACTTTGCTGTCAGCTCAAACCAAGCATATTGCAATTTCTCCATCTTCAGTTTGTTATTCTATCATGGCTGCTCTTTGAATGTTTTTACATACTCTCACAAAATGTCCAGTTTTCCTGCATTTTAAACACATTTTGGGCAATATTTTGCATTTGCTATGGGTGTGCTAGATCTGCACTTAAATCAATTACCAGTTTTTTACTCTGAGAATTATTGAAATTGAAGTTATTTCCTTATTTATTGTTTCTATGTTATTTGTTAATGTCTTTGGTTTTGTTAATATAGCATTTGCAGCTTCAAAGTCATTTTTGCTTTTACAGAGTTTTTTAGATGCCATAAAAGATCAATCTCTCAATTCCTTTAGCAGTTTCCAATGTTTAATTTAAACTTGGACTTCTACAGCACAAGAGACGCTCTTGAATTTTCTTATGAAAGCAAGTTACTACTATTTGATCTCTCCAACTATGAGTCAGTAGTCCCATCAAATTCACATGTGGATATTATTGAACATAACTCTGCTAAATATTGTGAATTAATTCATGTTGAAATTGTCTCCTAGTGTAAAATCTGTGTCTCTCTACAATTATGTTAGTATCTTCTTTCAATTATTTAACCACGCTGGAAACAGCTCTTCTGTATACATTCTATTCCTCACCACAAATTCTTGTAGCCGCAGGTAAATGATCAAATATGTGTTTACATTCTGAACACTAATTGTCAGATCAAATTTGTCTCCATCAATAGCAATTAAATAGCTTTCAAACACTTTGCGCCACTGTTCCCATTTAGTTTTCATTACTCCAGGGGCCATTAAATAATGTGCGGGACACTATACGTTTTGCTTGGTGAATACATTTTTATGCCCTTAGATGCAACAAGGCCTATCTAACACCTAATAAGGCATGCAACAATAACTTAAATCACTCTAACTGTATTATGTAAATATGCGTATGTAATATGGTGAAAAGTAAATTAGGAAGATAATGACAAAAGTGTGTGTATCACTGAATGTTACGCAATTAATGTAGTGTGCATATCACTGAATAATGTATTCCTGAATGTAGAGTTGTTCGATTCATAGTGTGTGTATCACTGAATAATAAACGTTTAAAATGTTCCACTTGTTTATTAGTGTGTGTATCACTGATAACAAAAGTGGCAATGCTGAGACAAAACATAATATTTTGAATAGCAGAGTGTGCATCACTGATACCTACGCTAATGAAATGATGAGTCAGCTGTGCACATACACAGTGAAATCAACTGTGCCCATACACGCGCATGCTTGTCTTCCACACTTCACGCAGTCTCTTTCAACGTGCTGACAATAGACGGAGGAGTACCTGTGTGCATGTACTCACGCACCTGTGAAATATGTTGACACACTGGGCCTCATTACGAGTTTGGTGGAGAGGATTACTCCGTCCCAAATGTGACGGATATCCAGTTCGCCGTTTTACAAGTTACATAGGATATAATGGAACATGTAATACAGCGGGCGGGATATCCGTCACGTTTGGGACGGAGTAATCCCCTCTGCCAAACTCGTAATGAGGCCCACAGTCTTTCTCAATGCACTGATGAAAGACAGAAGGGTTAGTTGTGCGCATGCACACACATGCCTGCGACTTCTGGTGCATTTTACTCTGACTCGCTCTACTGCTCTCGCTGGTCTAGCACTGGCTCATTTGCCTCCTAACACTTTATTAGTGAGAAAGATGGTTAAATGTGAATAACTCCTCTTAGCCTGGGGTAACCAAACTGTTAATCAAATAGCTTAAAGTTGCATTGAATCCTGTCTTGAGCAACCACTCAGTAGATTGATAAATGCACAGAATCTTGTTCAGTAATATCGATCAGTAGAATACTGAATACCAGCAGTTCAAATGTTTCCTTATAGTTTACATGAATAGTTAATTTTTAAATCCTCTCAAAACGTATTCTGCTGATGACACTGTGAATAGTTACCACCAATTCGTTTACGGCTGCTGTCAGGAGACGGAGTCATCACCAAATTATGCTGGGTTCACTTCTTCTGGAAGCATGACTCGCATGCAGAGTTGTCTTTACATTTTTGGATTTATTGTCCTGAAGATCATACAGCACAGATGACACAGCAACCATCCGCTACCCGCCTATTCCTCCAACCGTCTTCACCAGCCCCCGCTCACCCGTCACATTACCCACATTCCATAGGACCCTTTGTACAGTGCTGTCACCCACATTCCGATTAAAACTACTAAACACAACAACAGGGATCATATTTTTCCAGGCCCCTTGATTTGAGGCATGAAGCATAATTAATTTCCTTTTCTTTACTGATGCATTGTGCATAAAATTATAGATGACAAATCAATGAAAAGGTGATAGTGGTAGATTGGTAGTATTCACAGGAGTGAGAACATAGTGTGCACAATATTTACTCTAGTAGTTTATCGTAGATTCATATACATTATCTTTGTGCACGTCAGAGCATATTCCTCTTATGGTGATGCATGCACAGGTCCATATTTGAAATAAGAATGTCTGAAGCAGTTTCATTAATGAGGTAAGGCCAGTCCTGGCAGGCGCTGGACCACAGGAAATTAGCTTTTCTTTGAATTTTCTGGTTCTATATTGAAAAATAATATAATTCTGTGATGCAATATCAAAGGAGCAGTGTGCTTCTATACTTACAGTAGAGTAGAAAGGTTGAAAAGGGCCAAAATGCAAGCAAGTAATATGGGCCCCACATCACAGCTGATGCTCCTAATTCCTTATCACCATCCTAGACCTCTTATTCCATCGGGCAATTCACTTATGTCTTACCCTCCATAACTGTAGAAACAGCTCTGTTCCTCTTGGGCCCACCGGTCTCAACATAACTTTGGTAAGCTAAAAAGGCAAGACTCACTAAAGCGGACACACATGACATGAGCTTCTCTGCAGGTGCAAAAGCCACTACCTGCTTGTCCTTTTTTCTTTAACACTATGCTTTTCAAATTACATGTGGACTGTACAGGTCTGGTTGTTTGCAGCATGTGAAATGAACCTCTGCACACAAAATGTGGAGATTGAACTTTGACATTGTGGATGTTGGAATATCACTTCATGTCTTTGAATTATACTGAGGGTTGTTGTGCAACATCTAAATTTGTCACATTGAATCAAACAATGCCCTTTCTTTCTAGAACCTTGCATCCTCGACTTGAATGCTATGTCAAAAGGTATCTTCCGCAGTCCTAAAATCTGGCATAAACAATTGCCCTATGCTTAAAAACTTCTGCTTTGATTGTCACCTCTACTTTGTTTTCAAATGGCCCACTCCTCCCTTCTTTCCTGTGCATGCCTTCTCTCGAAAACTTTGGGGTGGTGCAGTGCTATAAATGGACAGATACTGTCAGGTAATGTGGTGATCTGTGTAAGCATGGAACATCTTGACATCATTTCTATGATGTCAAAGTGTTCCATGTTCTATTGTGACAGTTGGAGCCAGAGAGAGCTTTGTGCCCCTTTTTATGGATACACGTCTGTTTTATGCTCCTGTTATCTTTCGGATTAAATTCAATTTAAAACCAATGCTGCTTTAACTGCTTTACTTCAATGGCGACGAGGATCAAAATGGATTGATAACACTGGAAACTGATCGCTTGAAGCTTCTTACTAGTAGTTTGGTCTCCACCAAACTGTCATCGGCGTTTACGTGAGCTATTTTTATTACATTTTCAACTTTCAAGAGGCACAGAGCGTGTGGGCGGTTGTGCAAAAGACTTTAACTTTACTTATATGTTGAGCATATTCGCTTGTGTCACTGCACAAACGCTACCAGTTTCACGCGGCGGTGCGGCACGAGTACAACCGGCTTAATGTGGAGACTGAATGCTTTCTCTCGCGCGTCTGCTTGAGCGTGTGCAATCTTCATTTTTACATTGTATGCGCGTCTTGATACGAGCGCGTGTCAGTAAAAAAAAAATATATATATATAATAGAAGGAAGTAAAAACACTTACCTGAGACCGGCGATCGTTCACATCGAATTTCATAGTCGATTGAATCCTGAGATCGGTGATCGCTCAAACTGAACTTCATAAAAAAAAAGAAAAAAAAGAAGAGTTTTGTGATAAACATAGAAAAGGGTTTCAGTTTTAACTCTAGCATGGCAATAGATGAAGGACTTTTATAGGTTGTTCATTCATTGTTCAGCCATCTTTTAGTTGGTGACTTCACCTGTACATCTAGAAGAAATAAATATAAAAGAAAAAGTAATTTAAGAAGCAACACAAACATATGTAAGAAGCAATACAAACTTATTGAAATAGAGAAAAACATGCAAAACGTTTTACCACCGGCACCTTTTCTACAGGATCCGGGTGACCCACCTCTTGAATGGAAATTGTGGCAACGCTCATTTAAGGCATATCTCGGTGCTATAGATGGCCACAGATTTAGACCAGAAAGAAAAAAAAGTTTATTATACTATCATTTGGGGGTTGAAGGTCAGAACATTTTTGATCATTTACCGGCTTATGAATTGGCTGAAGAGGGAGAGCTGGATGAATTTGAAATAGCTATTGCACAGTTAGATAAATATTTTATTAAAACAAAGAACATTGTAGTACATCGTTACAAGTTTTTTACGAGATCACAGAGCTCCAGTGAAAGTATTGACTCTTTCATTACTGCGTTGAAGGTGTTAGCAGCTAAGTGCGAATTCGAGAACTTCACATCGCAACTCATCAGAGATCAGTTAATTGCCAGATGTCATTCGAAAAGGATTCAAGAGAAATTATTAACATGCAAGGATCCTTCATTAGACAAAGCTATTGACATTGCTAAAAGCATTGAATGTTCGATGGAAGACGCCAAACAATTGGAAGCTTCTATGTCCAATACAACTATTTCTGCAACAAATATTTATGCACAGAACAGCAACAACAAGAAACAAGATCATTTTGTAAAAAGAACAGACAACTCTTCAGTCAAGAATAAGTTTAATCAGAGACCAATTTGTTATAGATGTGGTTCTTCCATGCATGTGTCATCTTTTAAAAACTGCCCAGCAATTCATCAACAGTGCAGAAATTGCAACAAAACTGGGCATTTTGCGAGAGTATGCAGGAGTGCCAGAAAGAACAACATTAGCTGTGTGTTGAGTGATGAAACTGAAAGTGTTGTGGGAGAACGAATGAATGAGTATGTGTTAGTTGTCAAGGATGTTATTGGTATCAACAAGGTTGTATTTGATCCGGATGTTGATGTTATTATTGAAGGGATTAAAATTAAATTATTAGTAGATACAGGGGCCCGTTTAACTATAATAGCACAAGACAGGTATAAGGAAAGTTGGGCCTCCAAGATTCTTTATCCTCCAGATGTGGTCACTATTGCATTTGAGGGCAGTAAAATTGACTTATTAGGTTACTTTTGGGCATCATTGACTATCCTAGATAAGACTTTGCAAGGTAAGATTTATGTTGCCAAGAAAGGTATCAATGTTTTAGGGCTGCTTCATCAAGCAGAATTCAACCTTACCATCAAGCCTGGTCAAGATAAACCTGTTGTAATAGAAAAGGAAAATTTGAGTTCTATCAAAGTTGCTTCTGGTCAGGTACTTGATTGGCAACAGAAATTAAAAAAATTATTTTGTGAACGGCTAGGTAAAATCACCAATTATACATATAAGATAAAACTCAAGCATGATGCTGTTCCTGTTAAACATAAATTAAGAAATGTCCCTCTAAGCGTCAGATCTGATTTGTCCAATCTATTAAAAGTAATGTGTCAACAAGGGGTGATCGAAAAAGTGGAAGCAACATTATGGTTATCTCCTATAGTTTTAGCTAAGAAAAAGACTGGTGATTTAAGAATGTGTGTGGACTTGAGGAGTGTAAATGAGGCAATATGGGTGGACAGTTATCCTTTGCCTAGAATTGATGATTTAATTACTAAGATTGGTTCTGCTAGGTGGTTCACCAAACTGGACTTAAAGTCGGCCTACCATCAAGTAGATTTAGATGTGGATTCTAGACATCTAACAGCATTCATTACTCCTGATGGAACTTTTCAATTCTGCAGATTACCCTTTGGCTTAGCTTCGGCGGCCGCAGTGTTTCAAAGATTAATGTCGGACATGTTTCCTAATAATCCTAATGTAGTGATCTTTCAAGATGACATTTTGGTGTTTTCATGTGATGAATTGACACATGATAAGATTCTAGAAGAGGTTCTATGTACTTTAGAAAATAGAGGTGTGACATTAAGAGGAGACAAATGTGTATTCAAAGCCAGGAAGGTTGAATATCTTGGCCATGTTTTTTCAGAGGGTGGTGTTAAGCCTAAACCAGGTTTGGTCAAAGGCATTTTAGAAGCACCAGCTCCAAAATCTAGAGACCAACTGTTATCTTTTCTTGGTTTATGTGAATTTTATGCTAAATTCCTAAAAAAATTCGCCAAAAATACAGAATGTTTTAGAGTGGCTTTGAAGAGTTCTGTATTCACGTGGTCTGATGAATGTAACAGAATGTTTGAACAGATCAAACGTGAAATTGTGGATGTTCCTGTTTTACAACCGTTTTCAGAAAAAAGAAGTACGGTTGTAACCGTGGATGCATGTGAATATGGTCTTGGAGCTGTTCTTTCTCAATTATCTGACGATGGGAGAGAAAGTACAGTGGGTTTTGCATCAAGAACACTAAGACAAGTTGAACGCAAGTATTCTGTTATCGAAAAGGAACTTCTAGCTTGTGTGTGGAGCATTGAGAAATTTAAGCAGTATTTGTGGGGTAGACCATTCACGTTGAAAACGGATCACAGGCCTCTGGTGGAAATACTATTGGGCAGGAAAAGGAAGCGTTCAACGGCGAGAATTGCTAGATTGTCTGCCAAGTTACTGGAGTTTACCTTCACAGTTGAATATATTCCTGGCGGGAAAAATAGGAGAGCAGACTGTTTATTTAGATTACCTGTAGAGGATAGTGAGGAACAGGAATGGGAAACAGAGATAGAGGAATGCTTTGTTGCCTGTGTAACTGAAAATGACATGCCTTTAGATGAAAAGGAATGGACAAAGGCAGTGTTGAATGACAAAATGTTGTGTGAGGTAATGCGCATGGTCAGAGTAGGCTGGCCTAAAGAAAAATGTCTACCTTCAGAGCTACAACCTTTTTGGAAGATCTCTGAAGAATTGTCCATCAAAGGTGACAAATTAGTTAGAGGGAAGAAGCTAGTTCCACCTTTATGTTTGAGGAGGAATTTGATTACCGCATCTCATGCTGGTCATCTAGGGGCCACGATTACTAAAAGAAGGTTAAGATCTGATTTTTGGTGGCCAGGGATGGATAGAGAAATTGATGATTTTGTGAGAAACTGTACGAGATGTTACACCAGTGATAAGGTGTTAACTACTGAAGGTGTGACTAGTGCATTTCTTCCATCTCCCGCGAGAGCTTGGCAAAAGCTTGGTTTAGATTTTCTTGGCCCTTATCACATTCTGCCTCCTGATATGAGATATTTTGTGGTTATCATTGACCATCTATCCAGATGGGTGGAAGTTGAACCGGTAAGGTTTCCTACTACTCAAGTGGTGATTAATTGTCTTAAGAAAATCTTCAGTCGTGAAGGTTTCCCGGAGCAAATTTTAACTGACAATGGAGTTCAATTTGTTTCATCAGAGATGTTCCAATTTTTGAGTAAATGTGGTATCAAGCATATAAGAACTCCACTTTATCATCCACAAAGTAATGGCATGGTAGAGCGATTTAATCGTGTCTTAGTAGACTGTATTCAAGCTTCTGACAGAAATCACTTATCAGTAGATCAGGCAATAAAGGAGCTAGTATGGTCTTATCGAACCACACCTCATGTTGCCACAGGGAAATCCCCTTTTGAACTGATGAGAGGAAGATTAGCTTCTACAGAGATATGTCCTTTTTGGATGATAAAGTTATTCCATGAAGGTTGTGATATGAAGGAGGCCTGGGAAGCTGCAGAACACCATGCCAATTTGAGTAGCTTACAGAGGTTAGACGAGAATAACAGATTTAAGTTTAAGGAGTTGCAAGTAGGTGATTTGGTTAAAGTAAAGAATCCTGTATTAGTTAAAAAGGGTTTATCCAAATATAAAGACTCGCAACAAATCTGTGAAATACGTAAGAATGCGGTAAAGCTATCTGATGGGAGTTGGTGGAGTACTTCACGTATTGCATTAGATCCAGTTGCCCGGACACAGGTTGAGAATACAAAACAGCTTGAGAATACTCATTTTAGCAAAATAAGTAGTCCAGGTAGTGGGTACTATAAAAATAGAATAAGTACCAGAATTTGTCACAAACCTAAAAAAATTCAAGATTTTGTTGTGTATTAGCAATATTAGCATGATATTTATATGCATGTTTTATGTATTTCAACATATGTATATTACAGCAAGTTACAGTAATGTGGAAGTAATTTTTTTTTTCCTTTAGTTATGATGTTGTTTTATTTCAGTCTTCATTGTTTCAGTCTTCAAAAAAAAAAAAAAAAAATGGGGAATAATGTGGTGATCTGTGTAAGCATGGAACATCTTGACATCATTTCTATGATGTCAAAGTGTTCCATGTTCTATTGTGACAGTTGGAGCCAGAGAGAGCTTTGTGCCCCTTTTTATGGATACACGTCTGTTTTATGCTCCTGTTATCTTTCGGATTAAATTCAATTTAAAACCAATGCTGCTTTAACTGCTTTACTTCAGGTACTCAATATCTGCACTGGTAGTACAGTCACTTCTCAGCACTACTGCAATACATTTAATAGGAGAGTAGCAACATGTTTCAATAACAAAACGGGACTCTGGACAAGAAGTGCATGTGCTTTTATATTTCTATTTCAAGTACTGGTGGAGAAAGAATGAGGCACAGAGGCACATTGCATAGCCTGCTCAAAGCCCGAAGAGTAAAAGAAGCTGATGCAGTGCAGAAAGAACCCCTCCTGCCTCTGGCCCTCGGTGTCACTGCACTCTCTGCACCATTGATAGCTACACCCTTGTATGCCTGTTTGGAACAAACGGTATGGTGTTCTTAAAACACCACCAGTCTGCAAAGTTTTTTTTCAAGTTTACCCGCTTGATTGACAATTCATACCAAGCAAGAGGAGAATGAATACTAAAAGCTAGTTTTCCCAAGAAAAATCATTTTAAAGAGGGACATCACTCAATATATTAAGAACTTTCGATCTTAACATCCTAATGAAAGTACATCTTTTGTTTATTTATTTTACTCTTCTACATATACTCACCTCATTGAGCTGTGTTCAAAGACAAGTGAGAGGAGTAATATCCTGCTATAAACAGAAATAAAATACATGAGCATGTTACATTGCTGTAAAGGAAGCCATACATGTGTTTTAAAGGCAATCACTGTCTGCAACAGAGGTGTTTCTGCACTAAGAGGGGAGTTAAAACCTGGCAGCCGGTGCCCCAGACTGACATGCGAGCAGGTGCCCTGGCCTCCGCATTCCTGCCTGGTAAGTATCTTATTGATTTTTGGACATCCGCTGGTGCAGTAATGTCACACAAGGCAGAGAAGTTTGGCAAGCATCTGCCATGTTGTTTTGCTCTCATTCTGCAAACGTGTTTTGCTTTTCTGAAGGAAACAAAACATCAAAGCAGGGGTTTGTTTCCGAAAAACAAATGACTATAATGCACATGGAGTATTCGTCCTTCTCAGGGGTGCCGTTTGTGTTTTGTTTCTTCTCAGGATTTTTATGCATTTTTTTAAAATGTTGGACCAAAATGTAAGGAACAATAATAACGATTACCGCAACCAACTTAAGCTTGTCACTAAATAACAATGATGAATTGGTCCGGCCAAAATGCATCACATTTGCATTGAAATAAAATGCATTCTTAACTGAAATGTAACAAATGTATTTTAATATTCACCTGTCAACTCTTTCATACATATCAGCAACACGCTTGTCGGGTGTTCAAATGAAATAATAGGAGATAAAAGTGCAAACAAATTATTGTATGTGATGTGTCACACAGAGATAAAAGAAATAACAGATCTTACACTTTGTGCATTGAAATAGTGCAGGATGTGCTTACATATGAATATTATATCAGATCTCTACTTGGGGAAACATCTCAGTGTGAGACCGTATTTCTTTTAAATAAGTTGGAGATAATTTTAATGACCTGATCGTTATTTGCTCTGATGCACTTGAGGCAATGTTCCCTGGAGTACAGCTAGTCTTATGGAAATCAGCAACATTTACATAAAGACTGTGAGCTGGTCCAGCTAGTGGCAATACTCCAGTTCCGGCCCATATACCAAATTGGTTTTTGTTATGTATTTAAAGGATTAATTCTCCCCTCAAAGGAAATTATTGTACCAGTATAAAAATGGATAGTTGTAAAAGGGTATCCGGTATCCACATTTATATCTTTCCTGACATGTCCTGACATAAATCGCATAATTGCTTACTAACCTCTCTGACTGTTCCTAAGATCTCATGAGTGAGGCACGAGGTAGAAATATTTGTTTTTAAAGACATGCTTGATTCCTATGGGTTTTTGCCACATCACTTTGTCAATCCACGCTCTCTCTGAGAAAGTTAAAAAAAAAGAGGTTCGTGTGTTGTATGGAATTCGGTTAAACTTGCAAAACTAGAAATATATTTCTTTACATTTTCATGAAACGTAGCCTAATGTGTCAAATAATTATGAAGACGACAGCCTCAATAGTAATATTTTTTAATTTATGACCAAGTGTGGAATGAAGAGGGTTTGAAGCACGAGTTATGTTAAGTGCAAGTAAATAGGAACTGCAAAGCAACACAGGCGCAAATCATTTCAACAACAGAGTAGATTCCAAACAACATCTTTTTTACACCATTTCCATAAACGAAGCTTTCTATCTCAGAGTTAAAAGCATTGCTTTATCATAAAGGGTATATTAAAAAGGACCTTGTTCATGATTTTCCTTTCTAACATTTGTGAGGCTTGAATTTTGCTTGGTTGTGATTATTTCATTGTGTATCATAGTTGTGAGTTTAGTTCTCAGCATTCATATTTGTTTGTTGCAGTATCCAGTGGTTAATCTGCAAAAGAATGAGCGTTGGTGCCCAGAGCGCTGGTTACAAGGCCACGGTCGGTGCTATTACATGTCAGTGTTTGCGATCGCAAAAATGCATTTTGGTATGTAACAAGTCCAATTTGCGATTTGGTAACTTGTTACTGAATCGCAAATTGGATTTGCGACTACATATCGATTTGGTATTAGGAAGGGGCCTGTCAAGGGCTTCCCTTCCTAATTCCGAATCGCAGAGGTATGTATGATTGCAAAACAATCGCAGTTACCACCAATTTTAAATTGGTGGTAACCCATTTGCAAAGATGAAGGGACCCCTTCCCCTTTGTGAATGCATGCCAAAAACGTTATTTAAGAGCAGGCAGTGGTCCCACAGACCCTTTAAGGAAAATGGGATGCATTTAAAAAAAAAAAAAAAAAAGATTGCTTTATTGAAAAGCAATCACAGCTGGCCACCATCCCTGTGATTGTAGCCATTTGAAGTGGCTCACAAATTGCGACCTACCTCATGAATATTAATGAGGTAAGTCCTTTTGCGAGCCCTTGCGAATCGCAATATGATACTCATGGAGTTTCATACATTCCAATAGCGATTACTTAATTGCGATTCGCTAAAAATCGCAATTAGGTAATCGCTATTGTGAAGAATGATACATCTGGCCCCTTGTCATTTCTTTCTTTGAGCTTGAACAGAATCCTTGTTAGAACCAAAGACGATGTCTTTATTTGGTCTTTATGAGCAGAGTTAATTCCTCTGCAGCAGTATTGATGCCCAACATCCAAACTCTGTTCTGTGCTTTAGTTTTCTGCAAACCACACTCATTGTAAGCATATGAGTTAGCTCATCTATCTCATATGTCTTTGGAAGAAAATCTGTTGCAAGCCTTCTTGAAGCACTACGGAAAGTGTTTTCCATCAGGTTTTGATGGAGTATCCCATCTGACACACTCTATATAAGGTCCTCTATTTGACAAACATTCTTAACAATTTACAAATGCACCATACTATTGATGATATATTATCACTATGTATATTTTAAGATATAAGAAATATGTCATGTAGTATTTGCACTTTCAAAACTATCACATGCTCCATATGTCTATTCAGAAATACCACATAACATATTTACACATTTGGAAATAAGGCATGCAGTATCTAAACAAAGGGTAAAATCTGATGATTCAAATTAAGATAATATTAGGCAATGCAGCCTGACATACCAACAATACCACTACCTACACATATGTAGTGACAATATGAGTAGCCTTCAAAAAGGAAGGAACATTTGAAAACATACACACTTAACAGTAAAACCAGATGCTCAACACTTAATATTGCCTTAGAAAATAACATTATTACTGCATAAAGGAGAAGGAGCAGCAGGTCATAGCTAACAAATACGGCAGCAATGTACAATGAGGGTGTGCTTCAACAAACTGAGTCCACTACAGTTCTTCTTCTTCTTAATATTATTATTATTATTATTATTATTATTATTATTATCACCATCCTCAATAGCTGCATCATATTAATAACAGCAATGATCACATTACAACTATTACTAATAATAATAATTACACTCAAAATAATAATACATAATATACATTATAGTGTTTAATACCATTTGAAGGCACTGTGTTGCTACAGTTACAATGATCACCCTTAGATGGATACAGTACATGTAATCGGGCCTGTTATTAAGGATGGATTTGAAACAAATATAAATAGGTGAACATCCATACTACCCTAGCGTTATGCCAAACAATACACAAAAACTATCACAGTGCCTCATAGTCTCTTACAAATGATTGTTTTATAAATGAACAGTTATGGGATGAATGTACTTTTGTTGCAAAGGGAGAGGTTTCTTCTAAACTTGTCAAATGACTGTCATTGCTGTTCTAGGTAATTTCCAGATTCCTAACTGTGATGGAAGCAATCTACTGAAACCACTTCTAAAGAGTTTTACTTAGAGGAGTATTCAGGTCTTTAAAAAACAATACAAGGAAATGCTCAAAAAATGCCCACATTAGTTGTATGTTTCATACATTTCCATATGTGTGCATTCACAATAGCAATATCCCACGGAACATCTGCTGTCAGAAATTAGGGTATTATTTGGGAATGAGTGACGTCGTGCCTACTTAATATGTACAAATGATTAGATCACAACACAGTTCTGGGAGAATCTCTGCTCATCCACTTGTCACTTTGCACAATCAAGAGTCATTCCCCCACGAGAAGTGCAAGTGCCAAAAAGTAAAGCTAAGAAATCAATACATTAAAATTCCCAATGCAGTTTAGTAAAATAGAGAGACATTTAATGTTCAAAAAGAAACTAGGATCATAATAACTGGATGAGGGGAACTGGAGATATGAATTCATAAAATCCTAAAGTGCTTTAGAAAAACATGTGTGCGTGGTTGACTGGGACAAAGGTGTAACTTACATGATGCAGTGGATGTTGGATATACTAAGCTATTAGTCCCAGTCAGTGTTGTTACTTTTAGATTTAGGGCCTGATTTAGATTTCAGCAGGCAGGTTACTCTGTCACAGTGGTGACAGATATCCCTTTTGCTGGAACGTAAATCCCATTATTTCTTACGGGATTTAAATTTTGGCAGATGGGATATCCGTAGCCAGTAAGGCTACCTTGAAGATGGATAAACCTTTGTTGGACTCCAATTAAAGCCATTTGTTTTAGCACCAAAAGCTGTCAGTGGGACTAAGCTGGATTTCATAGCTTCCAGGGAAGCTTCATCAATCTGACAGATTTTCTGCCTTGCCATTGCCTAAGGTTTTACCTTCAGACTTATTCACTTTTTTGATAATCCTTGATGGGGCAAAAATGGAAGTAGTAACTGGAAAGGGTTTCAGGAACTGGATATATTTACCACCAGGCCTACTGAACCTGTTTACAGTTCAGCAAAAAGCTGAAGTGTGATGAAGCTTTTTTTCTTGCCACACTAGGAGGATACCTTCATAAGAAAGGCTTAGCACCTTTCCTCAGTCCTCCAGAAGCAGGAAAATTACTAACTACCAGTTTTCTGCTGGGAAAGTTGGTAGCGTTTCTTCTAGTCAGTTCTGCAGTAACAGGTCCTCAATGTTTACAGACTCAGGCCTTTCTTCCAACAGGCCCCCTGCAGGGTACAGTTCTCTGTGCTCAGCTGGGCCCTGTTGGAGTTAGGAGTCCTTCTGCTTTTTGTATCCATGAAGCAGGCAAACAGGAGCCAAACGAGTTGGCTCTCGGAAAGAAGTTCCAATCCCTTGATACTAGCAGGATTCAGAAGTCTATAAGTGAGTTTGCTTCTTCCAGCAGGAGTCAGCTGTCGGATGGTTTCTTGCAGCATGGCCTTCTGCTTCAGGAGGAGTCTACGCAGCTCTAGAAATGTTCCAAGGGGGAAGGTTGTTGTTGTGAAGCCAGATATCCCATTCGACTAGCCAGTGAATGGATACATTTAGTCATTCAATCTGAGCTATTTCTTGCAGTCCACCACCTTCTTTTGCAGCACCTCCTCGTTGACTTAGTATAAAATTACACATGCGTCTATGTTTCAATATGGAAGAACCCTTCTCTACCCCTGATAGCTAATTCCTACTATATATTTAGTAGCTAACACATCCCTGTACGTCCAGGGTTTGCAGATAGGTTCATGAACTCACCCAGTCAAGGATGTTTATTACAGCCCTCAGAGAAAGAAGGGATCGGGAGGCAGTTGGGGCAGCCAAAACATACCTGTTCGAAATGGGTTTTTTGGTTGGCAGTCAGGTTACCCCCGTCCAAGCAAGAACCCTCACTCTAGTCAGGGTAAGTCACACACAATCCAAATTATCCTGTGCCTACCCTCTGGTAGCTTGGCACTGAGCAGTCAGGCTTAACTTAGAAGGCAATGTGTAAAATATTTGTGCAATAACTTATACAATAACACAATATAGCACCACAAAAATACACCACACAGTGTTTAGAAAAATAAATAATATTTATCTGGATATTTGCAGGTCAAAACGATAAAAGATGCAATATGAAATTGTAGAGATATCACTGAAAAGTGATATGAAGTGTCTTAAGTCTTTAAAAAATAAACAAAGTCTCTATCAAGCACAAAGTACCTGGTTTGGAGTGGAAACTCACTTTACAGTCACTTTTGGGACGGATTAACACCTCCTCCAAAGTTGTAATCAGGCCCACAGTGTTTAGAAAAATATATAATATTTATCTGGATATTTGCAGGTCAAAACAATAAAAGATGCAATATGAAATTGTAGAGATATCACTGAAAAGTGATATGAAGTCTCTTTCAAGAACAAAGCACCTAGTTTGGAATGGAAACTCTCCGCAGAGGGCCGCAGAGGAGGAGATGCGTGGGAAAATGGTGTGTGCGTCGGTTTCACCCCTTCACACACCGACTTGCGTAGTTATTTTTCACGCGGGGAGACGTGTGTTGTTCTACTGGAAGAAAAATGGTGTGTGCTTCGGTTTCGCCCCTTCACACACAGACTTGCGTTGTTATTTTTCACTCGGGGAAGACGTGCGTCATTTTCCAGCACACGGGCCGTCTCCTTCTGTGGATCGTGGGATTACCAGATGTCCCAGGGTCTGTGCGTGGATTCCTCGGCTTGTTATTCGGCTGTGCGTTGTTCCGGGGGGCTATGCATGGAATTTTCTTTCTCACGGCAGGCGTTGCGTCGATTCTCTCTCTGGAAGTCGGGCGGCGTTGTCCAGGTGAGGCCGTGCGTCGAAGTTCCAGTTGCACCGCAGGCGTCGCGTCGAGCGGTGTCTTTCCGGATCGGCGTGCAGTGAATTTTTCAACGCAGAGCAATTTGTGCGTCAAATTTTTCGGCGCGCAAGGAGTCCAGTTGAAAAAGAGAAGCCTTTTTAGTCCTGAGACTTCAGGGAACAGGAGGCAAGCTCTATCCAAGCCCTTGGAGAGCACTTTTGCAGCCAGACAAGAGTTCAGCAAGGCAGCAGGCCAACAGCAAGGCAGCAGTATTTTGTAGAAAGCAGTCAGGTGAGTCTTTTGAGCAGCCATGCAGTTCTTCTTGGCAGGATGCAGGTTCTGGTTTAGGTTTCTTCTCCAGCAAGTGTCTGAGGTGGTAGGGCAGAGGCCCTGTTTTATACTAAAATGTGCCTTTGAAGTGGGGGAGACTTCAAAGAGTGGCTAAGAAGTGCACCAGGTCCCCTTTCAGTTCAATCCTGTCTGCCAGGGTCCCAGTAGGGGCTGTGGCAGTCTTTTGTGTGAGGACAGGCCCTCCACCCTCCCAGCCCAGGAAGACCCATTCAAAATGCAGATGTATGCAAGTGAGGCTGAGTACCCTGTGTTTGGTGTGTGTCTGAGTGAATGCACAAGGAGCTGTCAACTAAACCTAGCCAGACGTGGATTGTAAGGCACAGAAAGATTTAAGTGCAGGGAAATGCTCACTTTCTAAAAGTGGCATTTCTAAAATAGTAATATTAAATCCAACTTCACCAGTCAGCAGGATTTTGTATTACTTTTTATTATATGAGGGAAGCCCCAATGTTAGCCTATGAAGGGAGCAGGCCTCACAGCAGTGTAAAAACGAATTTAGGAGTTTTACACTACCAGGACATGTAAACTACACAGGTACTTGTCCTGCCTTTTACCCACACAGCACCCTGCTCTAGGGGTTACCTAGGGCACACATTAGGGGTGACTTATATGTAGAAAAAGGGGAGTTTTAGGCTTGGCAAGTACTTTTAAATGCCAAGGCGAAGTGGCAGTGAAACTGCACACACAGGCCTTGCAATGGCAGGTCTTAGACAAGGTTAAGGGGCTACTTAAGTGGGTGGCACAACCAGTCCTGCAGGCCCACTAGTAGCATTTAATCTACAGGCCCTAGGCACATATAGTGCACTCTACTAGGGTCTTACAAGTAAATCAAATAGCCAGTCATGGATAAACCAATCAACAGTACAATTTACACAGAGAGCATACGCACTTTAGCACTGGTTAGCAGTGGTAAAGTGCCCAGAGTTCAAAAGCCAACAACAGGTCAGAAAAAATAGGAGGAAGGCGGCAAAAAGTTTGGGGATGACCCTGTCAAAAAGGCCAGGTCCAACAATACCTTTTTGTAAAGTTTCATTTCTGCTAGAGTTGTTATAAATATGCTTTCATCAGTAAATTAAAGTTTGAATATTAAATAATAAATAATGGTGAATGACTTTTCATGCATTTCCCAGGTGGAGATATAAAAATACATATTTTAATCATATTCAGTCCTGTCCTATGGAAAATGTAACTGGACATTCACAGTAAAGTAGCTTGTAGGCCTTCAGTCACTGTGGTGGCACATGTATTAAATCTATAGAGTGACACTATGTAATATTAGGAACTCTGCCTTATGTGCTTACAAGGTATGGT
The DNA here is from genome assembly GCF_031143425.1 of Pleurodeles waltl. Classification (NCBI taxonomy): domain Eukaryota; kingdom Metazoa; phylum Chordata; class Amphibia; order Caudata; family Salamandridae; genus Pleurodeles; species Pleurodeles waltl. Next base: position 945,204,882 of record NC_090439.1, on the reverse strand, counting down.
TTCAGGCAGTGCTTAATTTCTAACAAAAGTATTGTTGGGACCCTTGTCAAGATGCCACTGCAGCCTTCATTACCCATGGACCTCCCAGCTTGCCAACAACTCTACCATGTGTGACTATTCAGACTATCCCAGAGCTTCAAAGCTATAAGAATGGCTTGAACAACAGGCATTGGTTGTTTTGAATGTATATTGAATTAATTAACAACTGTTGTTGTGCTCACCTCTAAATTAGACCAACAACCCCACTATGTGAAAGACTGCCATATGGGCTGGATTTGACAATTAATTGCTGATGCAGAGCACCGGAAACCACTGGCCCAAAATAAGCTCAAAATAAGCATCGCTTAGGGTGGTTTATCAATTTATAGTAATTGTTTTATTTTTTAACATTTTTAAACAAAAGCACTTTTCCTTGCCGTGTGTCACTGCAGTGACTTTAACCTATAGTCCGTCCAAAGCGTGGTGATGCTCCTGCTAGACAGATTTCTGTCACATATCTGTAGCCTACATATGACATTTATCTCCCATGCTATTGATACATATTCAGTGCCACCGGCTATCACTTTAATTGAAAGGTTAAATAGATCAATTTGGTAAAACCAGTTTTACTAGTAATATTTTAGGACCAGAGCACAAGCACTGAGGCACTGAATAGTATTTTCTCGGTGCTGAGAGTCCTAATACTAGTGGAAATCGGTTCCAGTAAGAGGTGACAAATCTGAGATGACTATGCAGAAAAATCAAATGTGTTACACTGTGCAATTGTACAACTAATACAATACATCCTAACAAATTAGTCACTCAGTTCAACCAAGGAAGAGTCAATTGATCCCTAATTAAAATTGTGTTTATCTTTGTAGACTGTACTTTGGATGAAGCCAAACCTGATATTCCTGTATATTGCCTTTCATATTGTACAGCAAGTCCATTTGAATAGTTGTTGTCTTGTGACTAATGCTAGCTTTCCTTAGCATTGGAACAGCTGAAGCATAGAATATGTTACACAAAATCGTATTGTGCTTTTGGTGTCAGGTTCAAAACAAATTACAGAAAGCAGGAAGTGATTAGGAAGGATCAAATCAGCCGTTTTTTTTTTACATTGTACATATTTACATTCAATATATTTACAGTTTGACACACATAAAGCATTTCCCAGTATAGCATAATATACTGTTACTTGCCAAAGCAGGAATCGGACCACAGGTTTCAGGATTCCAAGACCATCAATTTAGCCGGTGGACATATATCCACTGTATAATTTTTTTTCATTTATGACATTTTCAATTATGTGTGACACTTCTAATATTAAACCAGGTAATGTTTAGCATCAAAATATACCAGTGTATCAAAATATCCCAGTGTACATATATAGGCCCTCATTACGAGTCTGGTGGTCTTCAGCCCGCCAGACTCATGGTGGTGGTCCCACCGCCGACGGGCCAGCGGTGTGGACCGCCATATTACAAGTGTGGTGGTTTGGCCTGTGCCAAACCACCACTTTTCCTTTCCTACCGCCAGGGTAGTCGGACCAATGGGCCAGGGATAAGCATCTCCGAACCGGAGGTATTATGAGCCTCCTTTCCACCAGGGTTTTTGTTGCATTCTTGTCGCCGGTAGATGACTCACCCAACCCCTCTACATCCAAGAGCCCTCCACCCCCTTCCCTTACAACATTCTCGCCCCCTGCTCATCATAGTAACCCCCCACCCACCGTACTTTCCCTCCACTACCCACACATATACTCACGCACCCAAACACACACACTTCCACACACTGACACACACGCACCCACACAAACAACCCGACACTCACTCACTCTTACAATACCCTTACACTCACACGCAAGCACACACAACACTCCCCAAATCCATACGCACACTCACACACACACACAGGCACACAAACAACACCGTTCCTTCCCCTCCTCCCCTTTTGGACAGTCACCTTACCTGGTCGTCGAGGTGGTCGTCCGGGAGGGAAGGGGTCCTGGCGCTTGAACGGCCGCCAGAACCCCATCAACACAATACCACCATGCCGTTTTTTGAACTGGAATACATCGGGCAGTGTTTTGTTGGCGTGGCAGTGTTGGCAGTGCAACCACACTAGACCGCCGACCGCCAGTACGACTGCTGGTGGTTTTCTGCCTGGGAAATGGCTGAAAGCAACCAGCATTCGTAATATGGCAGTCAGAGGACCGCGGTGCTGGAGATCTTTTGGCGGTCACCAGCATGGTGGTCGGCAGTCTTCCCCGCCGAAGACGTAATGAGCACCAAAGTGTATCTTCATTAAAAAAAAAACTTAGTTCCACTGCTTAGCTTCGTTTTTCCATGAAAAATATAATTACATAAAAGACAATTGTAGGCCTCTTCTGTCAGCCATATAGAAAATGTCGAACATTTTTATTCACATCTCCATCAGACAAAGGGGTTTGTGAATGAATAATGAAATGTCAACCAAAGAAGGATGAATTACCTCATCACCTCTTGAATGTCTTGACTTTAGGTCTCGTCATTTTTTCATATTCGTGTTTTCGAGAGTGGAGCAAAAACAATTGAATAAAGAAAAATCTAAAGGAAATATACACATGCCACATAATCAGATTCGAAAAGTGAACCATCTGAGATATACTAAAGGAGAAGATTCAAACTAAAAAAAAAATGGATAGACGTAGGATATAACACTGAATCTGAAACTCACAATCTGCCTACGAAAGGTACAATGTAGAATAGAGTTAGCACATGCACAAATTACCTCTCTACCATTTTGCTAAAAAACCTAATAGTTTTCTGGTTCACTCATCTAAAATGAACGGAATACGTGTCCACCTTATTTCATATTTCTGTAGATCCATTTAAATCACTGCCCTCACATGCCTTTATTTGTGAACAAAATGTATTTTTAAAAGGCTCCTTTTTTTTAGTTTTAATTCAAAATATTTAGCACATAATGAATCAAATACAAGCAATACACATATTAACCCATAATGTATAATGAACACACAACATTATATCAGGTTCTACACGAACAATACATCCTTTTGGGTGAATTAAACAGGATTAATTATTATTAAATATCGGCTCATTTTTTCTGTAGATTAGTTTTTTGGGGATTTTCAGTTAGAGACTTTTTGGAGCATTATGCCATAACAACATTCCAGTGAATAAAAAAACCTTTTAAAGTTCCGGTCCTTCTCCTTGTGGTGGTTTAGTCAAGCTCAAGTAAAACGTTGCAGAATGCATATCGGAATAAGTAGAGCTCAATAACTGGGGTTTTACAGCCTACTCTGAAAAATGCTCTATTTGAGGGGTTAATAAATGATTTGAAGAAAATTATTGTCTATGAATGCAACTAAGGGGTGATTAAAATAAACGTTTAATAAATGTGGAAAATCCACAGAGCATAGATCTACTCCAAATGTTTTCATTTTGCATTGGAATGAAACAACAGATGACAACAGTTATTGTGACAGTAAATCTGAACACAGGTGGGTCGAAGTCGAAGTACACTTCTAATAATTTAGGGACTCCTAAATACCCTGCTCATCTGCTCAAGTCAATGATTTCTATTGGTGTTGCTTCTTCTCTAGATGTATTCCCTTGTTTTATCTGCATTAGTGACTATGCCAGAGCTGTGCTTCAGCACATTGTTTCTTTTTATTCATATGCAAAATAGTTTTCCTGTGGAGAAAACAATACCCTCATATGACAATAAATATAAGGTTATTCCATTTCCACTTCTGTCGTGGAAACACTAACTCCAACCATTTTAGAGTGCTTTTATGTCTTGTTCAGGAAGGAAGAGGTCACACAAAACATTTGCAAAAAGCCAGAGAGGTTTTCGCTGTCCAAAATCATTTTAGGGTAGCTCTTACATCATTCCTGTTTATTCAGGTACCAGTTACTAACATTAGCACTTTAATTTATCACTACAAGATTGAGGAATTATCCGTGATGAATGAGAAATTAGACCTAAGGCATCAGGGGCAAGAGTGGGGAGAGGGGGGTGACGGATAATGAAAGAGGATTAGAGACAATGAATGTCGAAAGATGAATGGGGACAATAGACGAGGAATGAGGAATGATGGATAAGGGATGAGAGATGGTGGGTGGGATAAATTATGAGGGATGATGGATGTGGGATTATGGTTGAAGGAATGTGGATGATGGATGATGATGATGAGGAACGATGGAGGAGAAATGATGTGGGGTCTTGGTTGGCAGTCAGGGTACCCCCTGTCCAAGCAAGGACCCTCACCCTAGTCAGGGTAAAGGAGAATCACACTCAGTAACTCTCCCACACCCCCAGTAGCTTGGCATGAGCAGACATGCTGAACTTCGAATATAATGTGTTAAGTATTTGTACAAACACACATAGTAATACAGTGAACCCCTACAAAATGACACAACACAGGTTTAGAAAAATAGTTATTATGTTATCGAAATAAAGAAGACCAGATATGATAAAAATCCACAATACACAATTAAAAATATGAATTTAACACTTAAAAGCACAAAAATAGTGCCTAGAGGCACAAATGCTGTAAGTTGGTATTAAGCGGCGATGTGACGGAGTCGTTTCCTACAATGCAATGCCAATGGCGCCATTTACAAAGTCTTTCGACCCCAGGTACAGTACTTTAGCAAACAAGTAGAAAATGGGCCAGTGCACAGAGTCGGGGAGCAAGGCGTCGCAGGATCCGATGCGGTGTTGGTTCTGGTGCTACGTGACAGAAGGGCAGAAGCGTCAAACAGCGGCATCGGTTCCTTACTGTAGAACGGTGGAGGTGAAGCAGCGTCGGTTGCGAAGTCTGCCACTTGATTCCGGCAGGTACGAAGTCCGGCGAAGCCACAATGCTGCAGGGCGCCCTCACGGGGTCGCAATGACGTCACAGGGCCACAGGCGCTGCAATGGCATTAGATGTCACGGATGTTAGACTTACAACACTCTGAAGTCAGCGAACCCTGGCTGGATCAGCGACTGCAGCGACTCAAAGCATACAGGGTTGTCTGGGACATCGCACTTCTGCGAGGTCCACAGCCTCAGGACAGGCGGCGTCGCAGTTCCAGGCAGCGACATCCTTTATGAAGTTGTACGGCGTCGTCTGGCATTGTTAAACAGGTTTCTCTCCAGAAATTCACTTCCAGGGGCCCAGGAACTGGAATTCCCCCCCTAGCAAGCTTGAGTCCACAGCAGGCTGACTTATAACTGAGGCTTCAAAACAGGAGGCAAGCTCTACTCTAAGCCCTTGGAGATACCTCTCAAGCAGGAATGAAAAACAAAGTCCAGTCTCTGTCCCCTTGCACAGGCAGAAGCAGAAACTGCAGGAAAGCCCAGCACAATCACAGGCCAGGGCAGCACTTCTCCTCAGCTCCTCTCCAGGCAGAGCTTCCTCTTGAATCCTTGAACTAATGAGGTTTTGGGTCCAATACTTATACCCCTTTCTGCCTTTGAAGTTAGTGAACTTCAAAGCAATGTCTCTTTTGTTTGCAAAATCATGCCTTGCCCAGGCTAGGCCCCAGACACACACCAGGGGGTTGGAGACTGCAGTGTGTGAGGGCAGGCACAGCCCTTTCAGGTGTGAGTGGCCAGTCCTCCCTCCACTCCTACCACAGATGGCTCACCAGGATATGCAGGCTACAGCCCATCTCCATTTGGGTCCCTGTCTAGATGAGAGGTGCAAACAGCCCAACTGTCAACTGACCCAGACAGGGAATCCACAAACAGGCAGAGTCACAGAATGGTTTAAGCAACAAAATGTCTACTTTCAAAAACTGGCATTTTCAAACTCACAATCTAAAAACCAACTTCACAAAAAGATGTGTTTTTGAATTGTGAACTCAGAAGCCCTTAACTCCATATTTCTATCTGCTCTCAAATGGAATTCACACTTTAATAATATTTAAAGGCAGCCTCCATGCTAACCTATGAGATAGATAGGCCTTGCAACCGTGAAAAACTGATTTATTTGCAGTATTTCACTGTTAGAGCATGTAAAACACATCAGCACATGTCCCACCTTTAACATACACTGCACCCTGCCAATAGGGCTATCTAGGGCGTACCATAGTGGTGCCTTACATGTAAAAAAAGGAAGGTTTAGGCCTCGCAAGTGGGTACACTTGCCAAGTCGAATTGGCAGTTTAAAGCATGCACACACAGATGCTGCAGTGGCAGTTCTGAGCCATGTTTACAGGGCTACTAACATGGGTGGCACAACCAGTGCTGCAGGGCCTGGGACATTCTACTAGGGACATATTAGTAAATCAAATATGTCAGTCATGGATAGCCAACTGAACATACATTTTACACAGGAGCACTTGCACTTTAGCACTGGTTAGCAGTGGTAAAGTGTCCAGAGTATCAAACACAGTAAAACAGAGTCCATCACACATCAACAACCTGGGAAACAGAGGCAAAAAGTTAGGGGAGACCACGCCAAGGATGCCAAGTCTAACATACAGGCAATAGTTTTGTAGGTCGATATTGCTGACCTCAAATTAGTGAGATACAAATGATGATTATAGTTTAGTTGCAAGTTGGTAAAACTGTTCCATATGGGAAACACGATGGTAGGAATCTAAGAAGGATGGGAGGTCCTCTGAATGACACATTATTTGTGCTGGAGCTTCTTTGGGGATCCGCGGAGTGGTGACTATGACAGGATCTGACAAAAAGGTCAGCTATCTGTAGATTGTTTCTAAGATATGTACTCAACACTCATCGCTCCTGTACCTCTTGCAATTTCTTGTTCTTCCGCCTCTCAAAAGCAACACATGCCTGTGACTGTCTCAGACTGGCGATGTGAACGCTGTGCAAGGCTGCAGGCCAGTGCATACATGGCATGGTGGATATACAGAGTTGGCCTGAGAAATCGAATGCGGCCTCTTTGAAGTATTTTAAGTGCCTTCTTGGGTTGCAAAAGGGCCTTTTGAAGTGGCTCATAATGTATACTTACAAAAAGCACTTCAGTTGTAATAGTATTATATTTATACACACTCGACTAGAGAGCTTACATCTAGCTAAAGGGAAAAACGAAGGCCAACAATAGAATACACGTTATTAGAGACATTGGGAGGAAAAGCACACAATATTTTTTGCATCTTCTTTAGGATTTTCAAAGCAATTTACAATCAAAATTAAACAGATAGCTAATGCCTTACTCAAATATCGATCTATTTTGCACCATGGGCCACCTATAGATATTATGAGGTTTGGCTTTGCAGAATTCAGGCTACGGTCTGCGAGGAAGGTGTGCCTTTTGGGTTAGTGGTGATGTATGAACTATTCTTACTTTTTGCTTGTTCATTTTTTTTTTATCAAAGGTATTGCTCTGCATTATAACTGATGTGTGATTTCTCCCTAACTCAGTCCAATGATCATTTGCGAAAGCCAGTATACAAGAAGATAAATTGTGAATTAAAACAATCTTTCAATTCTAATTCACTCTTCCTAATTGTTTTGTAAATTTATTTCTGAAATTAGCTCAGACGTATGTATCCTCGACCCATCTCCTCATAAGTTGTCACTGCTCTTATCCTATTTACAAAACAAAATCGATAGGTGGAATGCTTGACTTAATTAGGATGCAATCTAGTGCATTGTGTTTTTGCTCACCATGCCATTCTAGGCAGATAACAGATTTATAGTCCTGCTCGACTAGGAAACGTCAACCCGAGCTGACAGACCAGGGTTCCTATAAGCAGAAACATAAGCAGTCCCAGACGTGTTTCTGCCTTCAGTGCCTCATTAGTGAGGTGCAGTTTTAGTCAGTTTAGATACTGCTTTTTGTGCACTGGGTGCTGCTGTCCAATTCTCAGTGCATGTGGTCTGACTGCTAAAAGATAGTAAAATTGCCTATTCCTCACATGGCACATTTAACTTTCCAGTAAACCCACGGTATAAGAAAATGTGCCAGTGGCATAGAAAGTTAAACACAACCTGTGGAGAACAACGCCCATTGTACTACTCACTAGGACACAATAAGAACAAGATGGCTTCAGGCCTACATATGTAGCCTGTCTCTGCATCTTTAAAGCCTGAAGGCAGACCTGTCAAAATATATCTTCTGTTGAAAGGGAAACCGTTTTTTAAAATATTAAGTAATTCACTCCTAAGTAAGACTTATAAAGCCCACGAGTTAGGGTGCCTGGTGTTTAGAAATGTGAGCATGTATCAATTTAATATTTGCATGTCCCTACAGTGGCAGCCCCCTCAAATGTATTTGTACTGTTAAGGATGTAACTAAGTCTATGAAGGAAATGCTAAAGTACAGGTAATATCTCACTTCTGTAGAATGAGTTTAGAATAAGCTACTAAGACACTTCAACCACTGTTCTAATATTTATTAAAAATGTTGAAGTTGGATTATTTATTATATACAGGAAAAGTAAGTGTTAAAAAGTTATACCTTTTCCTCTGAAGCCACCTCAGACATTGGTCTGCCTGTAGCGGGCCTGATAGTGCTGTTTTGAAGTTTGAACTATTTCAAAGCAGATATAATGGCACGGACCTTGCAGGATGGATGAGACTCAGCTTAACCCACACAGGCCAATTTAGGAATGTGTGTTGAGGAGAGGGGTCTTGTGATAAAAAAAAAAAAAACACTTTAACTATGCTTTAGTTTCAGTAGGGTAGCAATGGTCCTAGGACCAGTTTAGAATGGTTGATTGGGAGGGGACAGACTGTTACCTTAAACACACCCTAAGAATGCTAAATGCTCCCTTCAGAGTCAGGTGGATATTTTCTCATATTTTACTGAAAATGGTGCACTGGGAACAGTTTACAATGAGGCCAACAGGTGTCAGCCTTACCCAGTGGCTGGTGAATAAAACAAGAGTGGCACCTCACCACCAGCTTCTCAGAACACTTTCTGGGCCTGTAGTAGAACATAAGATGACTGGATCTGTGTAAACTGTGAGGAGACTTCAAGAACTGGACCTGTTCCACTTGTACGCAGCACTAAGAACTGGACTCCACAGGTCAGTTGGATGGCCCCCTGTGTGGCTACAGGAACATAACACGCTGTAAGAGATCTTGTCCCTGGAGTGACTAGCTGGCCAGTTGTCACTAAACCTACACTGCATGTTGCTGAAGTGTGTCCTGGTTCCTTAATGCATTCCCTGAGGTCCTGGGAGCCTTAAACTAGCTAAAAGAATCTACCCCAGAAAAGTCTAAAAATTTGGGACTAAGAAAACGTTTGGACTTCCAAGACCTCCGGAGCTACAACTGGACCCTGTGGCAAAGCTGTTTGGTTTTGAGGCAAATTTGTTGGATACATGTTGAGGCCTGCTCTACTTGAGGATTTTGAGATCCATAATAAAGACTAAGGGCCAGATGTAGGTAGGTATTAAATTGCGATTTGCAATTTGCGAGTCATAGCGACTCGCAAATTGCAACTCGCAATCCGAGATGCAGAAAGGTGTCTCAGACACCTTCTGCGACTCGCTATGGGGTCGCAAAGACCCACCTCATGAATATTAATGAGGTGGGTCGCAGTTTGCGACCCCATAGCGAGTCTAGGCACTCACAGGGATGGTGGCCTGCTGGAGACAGCAGACCACCATGTCCGTGACTGGTTTTTTAATAAAGCAGGTTTTTTTTCTTTTTGCAGCCCGTTTTCCTTAAAGGAAAACGAGCTGCAAAAAGAAAAAATTCCGAAAACATTTGGTTTCGGTTTTTTCAGAGTAGGCAGTGGTCTATAGGACACTGCCTGCTCTGAAAAAATATTTTTGTGGGCATTCACAAAGGGGAAGGGGTCCCATAGGGACCCCTTCCCTTTTGCGAATGAGTTACCATCCACTTCAAGTGGATGGTAACTGCGAGTTGGTTTGCGACTGCATTCGCGGTCACAAACCAACTCTGCATGGCAATGCGGTCGCAAATAGGAAGGGAACACCCCTTCCTATTTGCGAGTCGCAGCCTCAAATTGCGAGTCGGTACCGACTCGCAAATTTGAGGTTGTGCATCGCGTTCAGCATTTTGCGCCTCGCAAACTGCGTTTTTTGCCGTTTGCGAGGCGCAAAAGGCTTCCTACATCTGGCCCTAAGAGCCTTGTTTAGATTTCAGTGGATAGGTCACTCCATCACCATGGTGACAGGTAGCCTGTCCGCCAAAATCATAGCCTGATAGGATATAGTAGGATTTAGATTTCAGAGGACAGGCTATCCATCACTGTTGTGATGTAGAAACCCATTCACCAAAATCTAAATCAGGCCCTAATTCTGAAGGTAGAAAATTTGACCTAGTGAAGGTTGCAAGGTATTTGCCCGAAGTGAGAACTTGGTTGGTTGCAAAAGGTTAATTTCTCACACTCTGAGCTCTTCCCAAAACAAGTTGCTTCAGAGGGGTCTAATTCAATGGCTGTCTGGCTTCAAGAGGAATCCAGCAGATACAGCCTTCAACCTTGCCCTGCTAGCGGATTTAGACTACCATAAAAAGACTAAGTCCAAAAGTAAATATTTTCATCTTATCTGCTTGATATATCTGACCTAGGATCCATCACGATCAGCCTGAAATTGCACCTAGGTCTCTGTCATCTGTGTACATTGATTTCAGGTTCAAACTTTCCTCCTTGAAACTTTAAACATTTATGTTGCTTATCTTCCTTGTTGGCTTTTTGTCATTTTGCTATATTTGCCTTAAAATATTTTTCTTAATTTTTAAAACCCGGTTGTAGGATTTTTATTAAATTGTGTTTTGACCTTTTGAGTATTTCAAGGTTACTAAGTACTTTAGACTTTTGTATAAATTAATCTTGTCTACTCTGTGCCATAGCTACCAGAGGCTAAGCCTGGGTTTAAATTATACAAGCTGTGTGTTTGACATGACAGAACTTTGAGACTTGGGTAGGACTGAAGTCATCCCCAACTTATAACTAACTTTATTACACTTAGCATAGCCATTGCACTTAAAGCATATCACTTAGAAAAACAAAAAGGAGACACATTGAATTGTTTAATTAATCTCAACCACAAGAAATTACTGAGACTGCATCCAGTCCATCGTTTTTCTCTGCTATGTCAATCTAAACAGAGACTAGCAAGTCAGTTTATCACCTGCTCTCACAGCACTAGTCTAGTTTGAACAGCCAGACATGGTTGGCCCAGGCAGAAACACAAATAACACTAGATCAGGTAGAGCCTTCTTGTACCTCATCAATAAAGTGCAGGTTGAGTCCTATTGCATACTGAGCATAAACCCTACGCCCGAGCTAAGGTGCTTAAAGTGTGTCACTAACATAAGCAAAAATAAATAGAGCACAATGCATGCCAAGTCATTGACAATGGATAACATTAAGTCATGCACTTCACCAATTGTTTGCTTTTCTGATCATGATTATGCCAAATGCTTGTTTATTTTTTTTCATATTCTTTCAGCTGTAGTCATGAAAACTTGGAGCTATCACTAGTAGGCAAAAGGTTTGAGTAGATCTATCATTTTGTTGTTGCTGACATTTTCTGATGTAAGTGGGACGTGGTTGAAACTAATACAAAGCCAATTCTATTTGACGCAAATCAGAATTACAGGTTTGTATACCAGATTGCAGAAGTGTATTTACAAGTTGAGAGCCTCATTGACTGAAAATGGAGTATGTTGCACCATTGTAGTGTCAATGGAATTCTTATAGGAGATGCATGTAAATTGGCCAGCTGCAGCAGGAAACAGCCAATAGGTGTTTAGTTTGTAACAATGGAATTCCATAAAAATTATCTGACCTCTTTATTCCCCTTTGTCTAAAATATGTCAACACCTATGTTTCTACTTAGAGTAATTTAAGATCAACACATTGGACTAGCCATCACCTTCCTTTCTATCCTTTAGAATGCAGTATATTTATATATGTTCTGTCTACTCAGAGCAAGGTTATACTTTTTCTTAATTTGGGCTCTCATTACGAGTCTGGAAGTCTCATAACCGCCAGACTCGCTGTGGTAGTCCTACTGCCAACAGGCTGGCGGTGGGACCGTCATATTACGACTGTGGTGGAGCCACCACTGTCAGACCACCGACACCACCAGGCTGCCGTCAGCCAGCAGCCTGGCGGTTCAGATGGTTGTAATCCACTAGAGCAGCTCTGCCCTGGGGATTACGAGTCCCCATACCTCCAGCCTTTCTAAGGTGGTTTACACTGCAAAGGAAAGGCTGGTGGAATGGGGGCATCGGGGGCTCCCTGGGGTCCCCTGCACTGCCCATGCCCTTACCATGGGCAGTGCGGAGGCCCCTATGTACAGCCGGTTACGCACTCCACTGCCCGAACTACGGGCAGTGGAATGCGCTACAGGTGCTGCTGCACCCGCTGCCTGCCACATTGGCGCCTGATGTAGCCGGCGTCAATGTTTAGGCCCTGTACACTGCAGGGCCAGCGTATGGAAACACTGTTTCTGCACGCCGGTCCTGCTGTGAACTTTTATTAGGGCTGGTGGCGTTCAGGCCGCACAGGTGGCCTGAAGTTGGAACGAGTTTGGCGGACAGCCTTCGCAGCCTGTCAAACCCGTAATGAGGGCCTTCTGAAGACAATTCTGAAAGTCGTAAAGTAGATAAAGCACACAAGGTCTATCCTCATTCTATACAGTCTGAACAACTTTAAGGGACTTGCTATGTCTATTCATGCACGTCTGGATTTCTGTATTCACTAATTTAATTAGAAATGTAAAGTTACAGCTATGGTGGTCAAAATGTGTTGTGAAGAGTCTCATCAATGACTTTGCTAGGGATATTGTGTTCACTAAAACTAATTATTCAATGTTATTACATGGCAAGCTCAGTCTAGCTGTACTCATATAATTGTTTTTTCAAGGAGACTACTGACACAAAGCACAAGTATTAAATGCTTTATGAATGTTTGCTTCTCCAAAGCAGATCATCTGGAAATGCATATGGAAAAACAAAAGTTTTAGCATACCTCTTCATTCCCAGTATGTGTTCTGTTTGAGGGTAAGACCGTGATGCTCTTTGATAAATCTAATCCCTTACTTGGAGATAAGAAGGGGTGTGCTGTTGCATGCTAAACAGATATAAGGGCAGAATAACTGCCATCATTTAAATGTATATTAACTATATAGTTACACATATATTTAAGCTAAATATGTAGTATAACTTGACAAAAGAGAAAGTTGATCTTTCTGAAAACTAAAAGGATCTTGCATGGCCATCAGCAAGTCCTGCATACTGCCAGTTAGTGAGACCTCATCACCAGCCAGAATTAGTTAGTGACTATACTCTGAATCTATACCTAAACGTTGTCATTAAGGAATATCTGCCTGGCAGGAATTTAGGGTTTACACGCATGCTGCTGGACATTTGCGCCAGAGCATGTATTATGTACTGATGCACTCTTCCTGTTAGCAGACAGCACACCTTTAAACAGGTGCAGCGGGTGCAAACAGACAGTGCACCCTATTACAATCAATGTAAAGTCACACCTGCCCTAGGAGCAGCCCATTAGTGAAAGATGAGAAGCTGCCACTCCATCTTTCATTGTGCAAGTGGCATCTGCCTGCATTTCAAAGGGTTGGGGAGAGATCCCACTGCAAGCAGGTGCAGTGCTCAACTTTCCTTCTCCAGAGTGCTGCACATTAGACAGTACTCTCTTAAGATAATACCACTAATCCATGTATGTAGTATTAAGAAGGTGCGCACTAGTGTCTGTAACCCTTTCTTTAATAGAACAGAGGTCCAAAGGCCCAGAAAGTGGGTGCACATGCCTGTTACACCACTAGTACACTTTATGTATTACAGGATCTGTGTCAGAAAAAAAGTACTATGGATAACAAGAACAATTGGGAATCTGAGACGGATGTTGCCAGAAATCTCTCTTTGATTATATAATTTGGTGGTGAATTATACCTACTTGTCTAATGATCTTCAAGGTTGTTTGCATCTGGGTTTTACCCAACACAACGAGATAGTCAACACTTTCACTGCTGTGAGAAATCATTTTTTTCCATTCCAAAGAACTTTAGGCTTGGACAGTTTGCAGATTTTCAGTGGGTTTTGACTCTCTGGACTGTTATTTTTTTTAATGAATGAACATGTATAAACCTATGTGTCCTCCCCTGTAGTTTTATTTTACTGTAAATATGAAAGCACAAGCAGTGTATCCAAGTGGTCGTATTATCATCTGTATGCCGTGAAGAAGTGGAAATTCAGATTATTGCTCCTAATGTTTGCAACTTTCACTCTCAACACCTCCTGTAGAATGTCATAGTATATCCCTATCTCTTTCTCACATTTTAACATATTTGATCATCCACTCAGTCAACTCATTTTGTGTTTAGTTTTATGCACGAGTTCCATTCTTTACCACTCACAAAGGCAAAAACAATAGCTAGTAATGAAGATTGAAAAAATAAACAATAAATGCTTCTGTGGGTTCTGTGGAAAATGAAGAGAAACATATTTATTGTGTACTGTTAAGCCAACCAACAAGTGAAAGACAGCCTGTAAAACATCTATGGGCTTTCTCTAGAGTCTGAAACACATTTATGCAGAATTGTGTTATCTGTGATTCTACTTGCGTTGTCATTTTTATCAGTATACACTATGATGTATGTTAGACATGTCATCCTTGGTGTGGTCTTCCCCCAAACCGTTTGCCTTCCCCTCTCCTGTGTTTTGTATTCATTTTTGTTCGCTTTAGGACTCAGACTGCTAATCAGTGCTAAAGTGCTTGTGCTCACTCCCTAAAACGTGGTACAGTTGGCTTACACCTTATTGTTGTATTTAATGTACTTGTTAGTCCCTAGTACATGCTGCTAAATGCACCCAGGGCCTGTAAGTAAAATGCTACTAGTAGGCCTATAGCACTCATTGTACCAGTCACTAAAGTAGTATTTTTAGAACATGTCTCATGCCTGCCACAACAGCCTGTAGAGCAGTTTTAAACTTCCAATTCGACCGGGCAAAATCAACATTTTGCAGACCTAACCCTTCATTTTTAAAACATATGTTTCTCTTAGGGGATACCCTAGCCAGCCCACAAGGCAGTGTTGACTGCAGTTAAAAAGTAGGCCAGGTGTTTTTAGGTTTTACATGTCCTGGTAGTGAAAAAACCCTCAATTAACTTTCCACTACTGCAGGGCTTATCTCTCCCATTGGATAACATTGGGTTATGCTATCACATTTAATAATTGCTAACAGTGATTGGAAACAAATAGGAATGTCAAGTTTGGACTCCAATGAATTGTAATTTAAAATCCTGTTTAATAGTATAATTTGATTTTTCGTAACAATTCTGAAAATGCCCCTTTCAGAAAGTTGTTGTTTTCTTCTCTTGACCATTTAGTGCCTGCTACCTGGGTTTTGGACTATATGAATGTGAATAGCTTGGCAGTTTTCCTTTGTGTATTCCTCCCAGACAGTCAGACAAAGGGGTACTAGGAGTTGGCTGTTCCCTGCTCCACTTACACTTAAAAGGGTTGCCTCCAGCAAACAAATAAAGGGATTTGACACCAGTCTTTTATCACTGCAGACTACTTGGAGCCTTGACAGGGGACGGGAAGAACTTTGCAGAGCCAGATGTTGGGGCAGCCAGGGTGTCATTGCCATGTCAAATGCTGGCACCAAGTGTAAATATTGAACCTCCTGAACAACTCCTCACTACACTCTCGAATCTGGGGACTACAGAGGAAGGACTGCTTTGTTCCCCAGAGGAATGCTCTGCCACTCCCTGATGACTGCCTGCTGCTTCAGGGCTGCAATGATCTCCAGGGGATTACCCTGCTGCTGAGGCCAATCCTGCTCTCTGTGAAGGAAGACTGGACCTGCTCCCTTCATCCAAGGCTAATGAGGTGTCAGTTAGCTGATCTCTGGTTCCAAACTACAGGGACACAGCAATCTCCAGAGCCCTTCCTGCAACTGCCCAGTTGACCTACTACAACTGGACCTGCCTGAACCTTGCTGGTGTCTGCTACAGTGAGTCCTTGATTGCCAGAATGTGCCTCCCCAGTTCCTAGACTCTAGGCTGGGATCATCATGCACTCTTCTGAGAGAAAAGGACAAATCCTGAAGTTTTGGGCTCTTTGTGACAGCAAACAGGTCTGTTCATGCCAAGGCTTTGCCGCCTATAACAACTGCCAGCCTGAATCTCCAGTGACCCAGACTCATCATGCTACTGCGACTGTCAGCGATGATCAGCAAAGCAAGATCTGAACTTTGCGCTACAGGAACGACCATGGCGACCGCCAACACAAAGTCCTAGAAACTATGGCCTGCGATGCCGACTGGATCTTTGCGTTACATCGATGACCGTGTGCGATTCCTGATGCAAGGCCTGCTCTTTGTGCTACATCGACAACCATCTTTGATGTTCTCCCTGCTCCTTGCATACTCTTCTCTTGTGACTGGGACTCTTTACGCCAGACTCTTTGAAGGTAACATTTCAGCACAACTAACCTGGTCCCTGCATCCAGCCTGGACTCCAATGCAGTTGGCCTGAACCTTTGACTTTTCGGTGGTCTAACATGGCCAGATGACTTCAAGTGCCACTTTGTGCTTTAGGTGCGATACGTACCTAGAAATTGCATATCTCCTGTTCTACTGATTGAATTTGTGTTATTTTATTTATTAGAAATGTATTCTACTTTTCTAAGTTAGTTTGGGATTTTTTTCTTTTTTTGTGTTTTTACTTTTTTACTGTTTGTGTGCTGCATTAATACTTAATACAATGCCTCTAAGTTAAGCTTGTCTCTTTAGTGTCAAGGTACTAAAAGGTTAGCTGCATATTTTCTTGAAATGTGCCAACAAGTGCATCTTTTTACTCTTGCAGAAACAATACATTTTGTACCTATATAAACATTTCAATCAATCGAACAGTCAGGATTTGTATAACGGTGTTAATCAGCCGATAGGGTATCCAGGCACTTGCAGGTCTCGGGAGGTTCATTTGAACAGCCAGTTCTTGGAGTGATGGTCCGTGCTGCATGGGGAGGATGTTCCAGGTTTTTGCAGTGACATGGAAGTGGCATCCTCTACTTCTGCTTTGGTGTAAATTTTCCTTAAAATGTAACCCTTTAGCATCTGATTAACAAGAAGGAAATAAGAGTTGAAATAGGCTGCAGGAGAG
This sequence comes from Pleurodeles waltl, assembly GCF_031143425.1. Lineage (NCBI taxonomy): Eukaryota > Metazoa > Chordata > Amphibia > Caudata > Salamandridae > Pleurodeles > Pleurodeles waltl. Next base: position 945,187,820 of record NC_090439.1, on the reverse strand, counting down.
GGAAAAAAAGAACATCAGAGTATTGGAGATATAATTTAGAAGGTGTGCAAACATTTGAAGAATTGGTGCTGCCACAGAGTTTAGAGTGGTAGACTATTAGAGAGACAGGCATAGAGAAACAGTTATCCTTGTGTGCGAATCAACTTACAGAGACTGATACACAGGCACTAAATATACAAGCTAGCACAAATAGAGAAAGAAGGAAATCGACATGGCAAAAAGATCCAAGGTCAGATGCATGGATATTTTCTGTCCACTGCTGGATTTCAGAGAAAGTTTGATTGAAAAGTGTAATCGGTTTTAGGCCACTCCTTAGAGACTCACTTCTTCTATATGAAACCAATACTTCAGTTTCAAGGCCCAATCAATCACTACCTTAATTGACTGGCACATAACTATTTGTCAGTAATGAAACTGTGCTTTCTGCATACATATTCCGTCCGTTGGATCTTTGTGTGTAACACTGAATCCCCTCAGCCTTGCTTGCAGACTCACTATGTCCCCCGCTTGAGGTATCTTCAACAGAGGTTGGGCCTTGAAACAGCACGACAGCCACCTATCATTGCAGGCATCCAATCTAACCTGTGTTGGAAAATGGGTTATTGGTAAGGGCAGGTAGGTACCTACACTTAACAACAAGCCACTAACCTCCACTTAGGTCCAGTTAGGTCTCAGTAAATTAAACCCAGCTTAACCCTTGGTAGCTTGGCAACGAGCGTCAAGGCTTTAACTTAGGAGACAGAGTGTAAAGCATTCAAATATCACAAAACAGTAATTAAATAAAACACAGGAAACAGTTTAACAATCCAAAACCAATTTATAAAAATAGATTTTATTTTGATCTCTAAAATGACACAAAAATGAATACAATCGGATAAGGGGAACCGGAGATATGAATTTTTAAAGAATTATTGTTTTTCAGAGCCTAGAAACAAAAAGCGCCAATCGGGTCATCTGGTTGCACCTCTACTGGGGCAAAGTCAAAGTTTAAGGCCGACCGCGATGGAGCCCTGCTCGGCTACAAGCCACGGGAGGCCTTGGTTAACTGTTTACCTTCACACTTAGGCCCTGATTCTAATGTTGGCGGGTGGCGGGAACCGCCAGAAGACCGTACCGCGGTCGAAAGACCGCGGCGGTCATTCTGGGTTTCCCACTGGGCTGGCGGGCGACCGCCAAAAGGCCGCCCGCCAGCCCAGTGGGAAACAGCCTTCCCACGAGGACGCCGGCTCCGAATGGAGCCGGCGGAGTGGGAAGGTGCGACGGGTGCAGTGGCACCCGTCGCGTATTTCAGTGTCTGCTACATAGTGGGGCCCTCTTACGGGGGCCCCTGCAGTGGCCATGCCATTGGCATGGGCACTGTAGGGGCCCCCAGGGGCCCCACAGCACCCCCTACCGCCATAATGTTCCTGGCGGGAGACCCGCCAGGAACAGGATGGCGGTAGGGGGTGTCAGAATCCCCATGGCGGCGGAGCGCGCTCCGCCGCCATGGAGGATTCTCAAGGGCAGCGGAAAGTCGGCGGGAGACCGCCGACTTTCCGTTTCTGGCCGCGGCTGAACCGCCGCGGTCAGAATGCCCAGCGGTGCACCGCCAGCCTGTTGGCGGTGCTACCGCGGTCATTCGCCCTGGCGGTTTTTACCGCCAGGGTTAGAATGACCCCCTTAGTGTCTTTTTCGGAGATTTTCTACAGTGGGACGAACCTGCCAGATCAATCCGACCTCCTGGAGCCCTTCTGCGGATACGCGTTGCGGGAATCCTCAGTGGAGATTTTTACCTTCGGACTTAGTTGTTTTTTCTAGGTGAAAATCCTTCGACCGGGGGAAACCTGGATCTTGATCCGACGTCCCTGGAGCCCTCCTCGGATACGCTGGCTGGGGGGTCCCGGTCAACTTTTTACCTTCGGACTTAGTCTCTTTTTTGGAGATTTTCTTTACCGGGATGAACCAGCAAATCAGGCCGGGTTGCGGTTGAGGCAAGCCGGCTAGAGTTGCTGTGGCGGGTCGGACCCTCCATTGAGCTTTTTTTCAAAAGTTCTCCAAATTTCTCCAAACTTCTGGGGCTTCTCCCAGATGTCCTTTTAAGGTTCTTTTGAGGTCCACAGCTCACCCCAAGGGTCCAGAAGTTTTGAGATGGTCCTTGGGGGGTGTGGACTACAACTTCCAGAAAGCACCTGGCGCAAACTCCTTTTTGGCCACTGGACAGTGGTCAGCTGGTCGCTTTCTTCAGTAGTTGGTGCAGGGGACTCTGGTTAGCAATTTTTCAACTGTAGCAAACAGGGAGTCCCTCCTTGAACCAGTTGAAGCCAGGCAAAGTCCTTCTTGTGGCCAAGCCCAGGTGTGCAGCTGGTGCAGTCCTTCTTCTTCTGTAGTTCTTCCTTGTTTGATGTGGTAGGGAACTGAGGTGTGGGTGCAGGTCTGCCAGTTTTATCCTTGCTCCTAGGTGAAAATCAGGGGTGTCCTCATTCTCCAATCAGGTGCAGGGTCCTTCCCCCTGTGATGACCACTTCCTGGGAAGTGTGGCAAAAATCAATCCCAGGAGGCAACATTCTCCAAAAATCCATCATGGCTGAATCTGATTTTTGGAGGTTACATCTGGCTGAGCCCACCCACTGGTGTGGCTAAAAATCATAAACACCCCCCCCCTCCTGCCCTCTCCTAATCTAATCAAGGGTGCACCTAGTTGTCTGGGGGTGCTGGATGTGGGGGTGTTGCTGGTTGCTCCAAATGTCCTTCTCTGCCTTTGAAGACCAGTTTGGCAGCCCTCCCCCTTCCTGCCTCACCATCTGCTGAGGGGAGATTCCCTCCCACAGGCAAATTCCTTTGTGTGAAGCCAGGCCACTTCACACCTCATCAAGGCAGCCTGGCCAGGCTAACAAGAGGCTGGCCAATCAGAGCACAGCAGCAAAAACAATGCAGGGCTGAAATTGGCAACTTTTCAGGTAAAGTTTAAAACTCTTTACCTGAACAAGTTATATTAAATCCCACAACTGAAAGTTGTGGGATTTATTATAACAATTAATTTGATACCAAACTCTTGGTATCCATCATTTAAGGGGACTTTAAAAATTAAAATAAAGTCTCCCCATTCTAGCTTATGGAGGCCATTCACTACAATGAGGGAAAAACGAATTTGGCTGTTTTTACCTCATCAGAGCTTATAAAACTATTTTTATAAGGTCCCTGCTTATAGTTACATGGCACCCAGCCCTAGGGGCACATAGGGCACACCTTAGGGGTGACTCATGTGTAAAAATAAGGTAGTTTAAGACTTTGGACCTACTTTTAATTCCAAAGTCGAATTTGCATATAACTTTAATTTAAAAGCAGCCAGCAAGGCAGGCCTGCCTTTAAAATGACACTGGGCACCTCAGCAGTGCACCTATGGGTGCACTACCTATGCTATGGTCCCTATACCTACATGCCCTACCATATACTAGGGACTTATAGGTAGGTTAACTTAGCCAATTATAATTAGCCTAATTTGCATATCCATTTTCCACAGAGCACAGGCCCTGGGACTGGTTAGCAGTACCCAGGGCACCATCAGAGTCAGGAAAACACCAGCAAAATGTGGAAAATGGGGGTAAAAAGTTAGGGGGCCTCTGCAATCAGCCCTGTTTTCTCACAACCTGGATCAAGTATGATGACATTATAGTTCAGACATGCTTTCCAATCTACATAACACATAATCAGTTTAGCTGAAATCAAACAACAAAACCCAATATCCCAGTTACTGTACTCAACAAATTGGTATGGTTGTGAGCAAAATAATTAAATTTAAATATTCTTACTGAATGGATAAGTCATATTTGCAAAGTGCTACATACATAATCCGGGGCGGCACTGTTGTATTCTGATTTGCAAGCCAACAGAAACTGTACACCAGGACAAAGCATTGCATCTTCAGGTGCCTCTGTTTCCTACAGTCGACTACACTTAGGAAACAGTGAACACCAGAACTGGGAAGAATGAAGAGAGAAGCTTAACTTGCATTTGCTTCATATTGGCAAGCAGTTACGCTCTTGACTTTGGAATCAGGAGTTCATCTAATCATTGCTTTCTCCAACTGGGCAAAGGTGATTTTGAGCAATTCAGTTGCTTGTTATGCCATAGCGCCCTCCGATAAAATGAATTGGATAGGCTTAGAAACCATTTAACCTGTTATAATCTTAGGTGAGGTAAAAACAAATAAGTACATTAATTATTATTAGTTTTTACAGTCTGTTCCCCACATCTTATTTCTGTCACAGCTATTAGTGCTACATAAATTCAAAATTGAGCGAATGCCTGACTGGCAGACATAGCATGGAGGAAGTTAGGTGACACAGTTAGTCAGTACTACAGTTATGGGTGTGGTGGACTATAATGCAAAATCCCCAGAGGGAGCTTTTCCATGAGAAATTTCCAGAGGTAAACTTAGCATGTGACACCTAAAGCAAATTAGCACCATAGCACCAGTCAAAGAGCATGGACATGTGAAATCCTGATCAAAAAGTGAGGGAATGTGACAGTCAGATCTGAATTAACGCATATTGCTTAGTGTTTGAGTAAGAGAGAAGAGACTATGGAAGGGGTACAGGAAAGGATTATGGAAGGTAAAAGCAGAAGAAGAGGGTTATGGATAAATAATTGTGGGGAGAGAGGGAGGAGTATTAGTTTTATGAGATGTAATATGGGGAAAGTGTGTTTAGAAGAAAGTGTATCTAACAGGGGTATGGACATAAAGTATTGACTTGAGTATGGAAAGAGGCTATGAGCAGAGAATGTCATGGCCAGTGATTAATGAGTATACTTTGAGGGTCATAGGAAAGAGGAGTTTTGCAAGTATAAATAAGGTAAGAGTGGCAAAGGCAGCTAGGTATGTTCAGAGGGCTACTGTTGAGTAATATGGGCAGATGGGTATAGGCAGGCATTAAAAGCAATGGAAGTGGCATGCCTTAGTGGTACCCTTTTTGAGTCACTTCCCTACATCAGTCTTCATGTCAATACATTCAACACCCACTGAACCTGGTGGGACACACTAAGCCCAAATATTATATTGACAACTGTAACTGAAACTCATCGCATGATTATAAGGGGTTGTATATATATATATTATCAGATTATGAAAGTGACACCATCAAAGTTCTGTAAGTATGCCTTTGTGAATTTCCTGCTTTGCATTTACGTGAAAGAAAGGCATCCCCTGTGTCTGCTGGGCTATGCTGAGATCATCCTTTATATGGAGTGATGAATTATCCACTGACAACTGTGTTTAGGTGTGGTGAATGGCTGTGGAACTGTCTGGTAGTTGATTACATCGATCGTCAATACCAACAACGGTCATGCTCCATTTTTTCATTGTGACTATTTCTCTACTTCTCCATTTGTCAATTTAATTGGGTGGTTGTTCTGTAATTGTGAGATGAGAGGTAGTTTTCCCTTCTGCTGAAGGTCATGTGCCCACCTACGTACCCATCTGAATAATTTACTATGTGTGGGCAGGCCAATGCGATGATACAGACAACAATGTGGATCATGTTTTAAGTTAGATGAATTGAGTGATGTTCGATGACACACAGTTGCCTCTGGTTATCAGCTTTATGCTCAGAGCCTACTACTAGAGACCCCTTCCAGTAGAATGTTGTGATAATGGACAAAGTGAGCATCATGTCTCTGTGACTTCCTCATGCTTGCTAGAACACTGACAGTAAATTACAGATGTGCAGTGCTCACTTGTCAGTGGGTCTTTGACTCATGGGACTAAAGCGGAAGGTAACTACTGTGCCACATTTGCTGATGCTGCAACTACTCCTACAGTGCAAAGCCATTTTTAGATACAGAGACAAGAATGCTAATTTAGAGGAGATACAGCTCTGTGATGATATCAACTCCTCATATTTTTAGTAGTCTTATAGAATGTTTGATCAAGATAATTTTCAAATGTTCATCTCAAGGGAACCTGGAAGCATACCACCATACAACCTTCCTCAGTAAACATTCCGCAGACCCACTGATCTGTCTAACTACAGGCTCTTCTCCCATTGACCATACCTTGCCAAAGTCCTGGAAAAACTACTCAACTCATACCTCCAACATTACCTCAAGAGCAGTCTCCTCTTTGACCTTTCTCAATTTTGTTTCGGAACCAACCACAGCATGGAGTCAGCGTTCATTGCTGCCAAGGTTGACATACACCTCATCACTGACAAGGGAGACATGGCAACCCTTATCATATTGGACCTCTCTGCAACTTTCAACATCATCACTCACCCTATCCTCAACCCGAAGCTCCATAAAGCTTGAATCCATGGCCTTGCCCTTCAATAGATTCACTCCATCACCAGAAGCTCTCAAACACTCTGCCCCACCTCTTTCCAGTCATACACCACATAGATGATCTGTGACACCCTTCAGGCCTCCTCCTAGAACCTTGCCCTCTTCAATGTCTACATGGCCCTTCTTACCACCTTTGTCCAATCCCATGGCTTCAGCATCATCTCCTATGTAGATGACATGCAACTGATCCTCTCTCTCGAAAGACACACCTGCCACACAATCCATCTTCCTCACATGCACGTCCAGTATAGCAGACAGGTTGTACAGAGGATTCCTCAAGCTCAATGGTGAGAAAACCATAGTTGTACTGTTCAGCAGGCACACCTCTCTATGGTCTCCTAACTGGTGACCTGATGATCTAGGACAAGCACCCATTCCCATTATTATCACCTGGAACGTGGCCATCATAATCGATGGCCAAATCTCCATGTACCCAACCAAGTCAACACAGTAGCAGCAAGTTGCTTCCACACCCTCACGATACTCAGGAAAATACTTCACGTGGTTCCCAATGGACACTCACAGAATAACACAAATCCCAATCACCAGCCGACTAGACTACAGCAGTGCTCTCTAAGTAGTCATCTCTACCAAGCTGAAGAAAACACAGCTGCTAGATTCATACTCAACCCTCCTCCACATATACACATCTCTATGTACCTAAAAGGCCCCCACTTTCTCCCCATCCAGAAATGTTCAACCTTCAAACTCCTCACCCCTGTCTAAAAGGCATTGAACAACCTGGGCCCAGCCTAACTCAATGACCACACCCACTTCCACATCCCATCCAGATACCTCAGCTCAGGAAGCCTACTCCACTCCCACAAGCCCTGCATCCCTTTCACTAACGTGGGAGTATGCATTGTCTCCCACATCTCCCCCAAGACCTGGAAGGAGCTACCCCACCCCATCAGAGCAGCAAACGCCCCCCTTGAACTAAAATAAAATCTGAAGACATGGCTCGTCCACTATTCTTCTCTCAGACAAACCTGCTTGCACCTTCTAGGGCACTTGGATACCCTCCCAGGTGATTTCCGCACCATATAAATTCTAATAACCAAACACAACATAACATAACATAACAAACACCATAAACAAACAACATAAAATAACATATAACATAACATGGAAACCCTCCACAAATTTCCTTTGTGTCAGTCATTACAAAGACCTAGAGGTAACCACCACTGAAAACAAACAATTGAAAAACTTGAATGATCCAACCTCTCTATCTATGACTAAAGTACAGATAGATGCCCTTACAGAAATGGTCCCATATTTGTCATGGTTCCTCTTTCCTCCCTATATTGGCCTGTCTGGTTTTGATGGCTTTTCGGACTTTACTAGTTATTCCCCAAAAGCATATTCTGTAGATTAGAACAGACCAACTTAACTTTCCACTAGATCCATTATCAATATTATTAGACCTGGCATCCTTGGTGTGGTCTCCCCTGTCTTTTTGCCTCTGCTTTCCATGTTTTGACTGTGTGCTGGACTCTGTTATTGCTGTTTTTGGTACTCTGTGCACTTTACCACTGCTGATCAGTGATAACGTGCAAGTGCTCCTGTGTAAATGATATGTGTGATTGACTTTTCCATGATTGGCATATTTGATTTGCTAGTGAGTCCCTAGTAAGGTGCACTAGAGGTGCCCAGGGCCTCTAAATCAAATGGTAATAGTGAGCCTGGAGCACTGGTTGTGCCTCCCACATTAGTATCCCTGTAGACACGGCTCAGACCTGCCACTGCAGTGTCTGTGTGTGCAGTTTTAAACTGCCAATTCAACTTGGCAAGTGAACCCACTTGCCAGGCCTTAACCTTCCCTTTTTCTTACATGTAAGACGCCCCTAAGGTAGACCCTAGGTAGCTCCATGGGCAGGGTGCAGTGTATGTTTAAGGTGGGACATATACTAATGTGTTTTATATGTCCTGACAGTGAAATACTGCCAAATTCGGTTTTCACTGTTGCAAGGCCTATCTCTCTCATAGCTTAACATGGGGGCTGCCTTTAAATAATATTAAAGCACAGATTTCCTTTGGGAGTACCCACTTGCCAGGCCTAAACCTTCCCTTTATATACATGTAAGGCACCCGCAAGTTAGGCCCTAGGTAGTACATGGGCAGGGTGTAGTGTATGTTAAAGGTGGGACATGTACTGATGTGTGTTACATGTCCTAACAGTGAAATACTTCTAAATTAAGTTTTCACTGTTGCAAGGCCTATCTCTCTCTTAGGTTAATATGGGGGTTGCCTTTAAATATCCTTAAAGTGCAGTTTCCCTTTTAAAGCAGATAGAAATATAGAGTCTGAGGTCTGTGAACTCACACATTAAAAATGTATCTGTTAGTGAAGTTGGTATTTAGATTGTTATTTTGAAAATGCCACTTTTAGAAAGTAGGCATTTTCTTGCTTAAACCATTCTGTGACTCTGCCTGTCTGTAGATTCCCTCTATGGGTCAGAATGACAGTTGGTCTGTTTATGAATCTCCTCAAGACAGTGACAAAAAGGTGTAGCCTGCATATCCTGATGAGCCATCTGAGCTGGAGTGGAGGGAGGAGTGATTACTTAAACCTGAATGGGTTGTGTCTGCCCTCACACAATGCACTCACCAACCCCCTGGTGTGTCTGGGGCCTAGCATGAGTAAGGCAGGATCCTGCAAACAAAAGAGACTCCCCTTTGATGTTTGCCTACTTCAAAGGCAGAAAGGGGTTATAGTATTAGACCCAAATCGCCTTCCCGACTGGAGAAGAAACGACGCACGGCCTCACTTGCAAGTAAGAAATTGATGCATCGCTGACTTTTCCGATGCACGATTGCCCGTGCGGCTTTATTTTTGATGCAAACCAGGTACTGTGTAAATCAACATTTATATTAGTTCCTACGGAGTAAGATTCTTATTCTTTTAAAAATTCATATCTTGACTTGTGTATGTTGGAGTTTTGTCATTTTGGTCTTGTTTGATTTAGATAAATATTGTCTATTTTTCTAAACTGGTGTGGTGTCCATTTTGTAGTGTTTTCACTGTATTACTGTGTTTGTTTGTATAAATACTTTACACAGTGATTCTGGGTTAAGCCTTTCTGCTCATGCCAAGCTACCAAGGAGGTGAGTGGGGGTTAACCAGGTGTGTTTCTCCTTTGTCCTGACTAGAGTGCAAGTCCTTATTTGGACAGGGGGTAACCTGACTGCCAACCAAGAGGGGAGTGGCCATGAAGCGGAAAAGAGGCCAAACACTCCTGACTCCTGCTTGAGGAAGTGGTCTTACTCTTGCAATCAAGGGCTCAAGGACTACTGAATCCTGCTGCCACTTAGGTTCTGGAACTGCTCTCATTGAGTTAAATGGTTGGATTTCTGTTTGTCTGCTAAAGGACAAAAACAACTCCTGACTCAAAGAGGGCCTGCTTGACCACAGAGGACTGGATTCTACAGGGAACCTGACTGGAGACAGACCTGATGTAATGAAGATTGCCCTGGGGAGCTAAGGACTCCAAAACTGACATGAAAGAACTTTCCCAGTAGTTGGAGAAAAGTAGGACTTTGTCACTTAGTCCACCTAAAAGGACGAGAACAAGGTGCTGATTTCGGTCAAGCTGTTAACCTAGTCAAAGATTTAACATTCTGACTTAGTGTCTGAAATGGAAATAGAAAATTTACAGCTGGTCAAGGTTGAGAGCTGCATCAGTAGAAGGTCCTCTTGAAGTCAAATAGCTGTTGGATGATGTTCTGCTTAAAACGTTTGCTTTGGCAGGGAAAGCTTGATGCATACAAAAATCATATTTCATGCCCCCAGCACCCTGTGTCCACCAGTCTTTACATGGTAAAACACCAACCATGACCCCAGCAGTCTAGACACCGCGAGGGTCATAATGAGGGCCTCAGTCTCTTCTTTGGAGCTCAGAATCCTCCGGTGTAGCAAGCCTCTAAGCTGTATTCAACAACGTCCTCTCAAAATCAGATAACTTTGCAGCAAGGTCCTGTGGTCCGACCATGGCGGTAATGCCACAGTTGAATTGTCGCAGTCGGACCACTGCTTTGGCGGTGGTCCGACCATGACCCTGGCGGTACAGAGACCGCCAGGGTCATAATGAGGGCCTCAGCGTCTTTTTTGGAGCCCAGAATACTCCAGTGTAGCAAGTCTGGAAGCTGTATTCAACAAATTCCCCTCAAAATCAGATAATTTTGCAGCAAGGTCATGCTGATGCCCCAGAGGCCTAGGAAGTCCTAATACAGTGGTGCAGTTCCGCTTGGTCTCTTCTACAACCCCCACGGATTCTGGGACCACATTAAGAGGCCAGGACTCACTCCAAAAGAGGCCACCAGTACTTCCAGTTCAGCTCTAGATTCTACTGGTCAGCTGGTCACTTCAGGAAAAGGCCCTCATGCAGCTGGTTGTCTCCTCTAAGCCCCACAGAAGTCCACTTCTAAGTCTTGAGTAGAGGTGGGAGCAAGTTAAGTCTCTCAAGTCTCCACACAGGTAGTAGACATCAGGTTGAGTCCTATTCTGTTCTTCCTCAGGTCCGAAGAGTGTTTTGATATGCCGGGGGCGAGGTGCAACTTTTTTAGGCTTCACTAGCCAGTGGGTTGGAATGACTCCTGGACACTACCTAACCAATGAGGGAAATGTTCCTAACCTTCCCATTTTTGCAGCACGCATTTTGCCTCACTGCAAACTACCCACATAGTACTATTCAGAGTTAATTCTAGCAGAGTAGAACCTTCCTCCTCTCAAGGTGTCTGGTGTCCCAGCTAGAGGTGTGTCTAGGGAAATTAACAGTCTTCTCCTCCTCAGCTACAGCAAACTGATGCTGGGCATAGCTGCCCCTCTCACTGAGATGGTGACCAGTTGGCTACAATTGCCCCAAGGATCAAAGGACTTCTCTTCTACAGGTTTCCCTCTAATAAATATGAATGGGCAGCCCTCACCCTGGTCACTTTCAAGATAAAGAAGCTGCTGAACACCCTCAAACTATACTTCCTGAAATAAGGGAAGTCACATACCACAAAATGTGGTCTTCTTGCCAAATGGGCTAAGCTATTTTTCTGCTATGAGAGCGGTTTTCACTCCTCTATAAAGGAAAACTATGGGCAGGGGCAGCTGCTGTCAGGCTAATGCTAATTAGCCTACTCGAGCTTCAGACAGGCAAAATCTAGTTTTTTAAAAGTTGTTTTTTATATGTATCAAATGTCCAGCTTCATCATTATATTAGACTGTTAATAAACATTCAAATCAGTAGTTGATTCATTTTATTAGCATATCCCAAACCAAAGTTAGCAAAACAATAATATTTCATTTGAATCCTAATTTTCTGCATAGGACCAGCCACAGTACTATACAGTGAAAATAGCTTCTTGGGGCTAGTCACTGTAGGAACATGGCAACATGTATTCTATTTTTAAATATTATGAATCTTACCTTCTGTGCGACAAGGCCTACAGTATGATGACATATTTAATATTTAAAAGTAGGGATTCCTCCTCACAAGAAACGTAATTCTGACAGATTTGTCTGCAAGTTTAGAAACTGAGGCACTCAGTCTACACATGTAGGCCTGGAGCCATGTTTTTCCTTGTCAGCCTAGTGGCCTAGTGGATGGCACACAAGGTACTGTAGTCCACAGGTGACATTTAACTTTCAATGCCATTTGTGTATTTACCTACACCATATACTATGGCCCTACTGGAAAATTAAATATCCCAAATGGAATTAGTCACCTTTGCCATGTTTAGGGGTCAGGACACAGACAACGGGACAGCAGTGTCCCAGTGTACGGAGTTCAAAAAAGTAGCAATACCAGTCAGAGAAAATGGAGGGGATCACAATGTTTCTTTGTACTATTGAATGCATATTTTGTAATGTTTTAATTATGACCATCCTTCAAACATATAAATATCTCTGACACATATTCATAGGTTTAAGAATGCAAAAATGCCTAAAGATGGTAAAGCAAAATTTCCAGCATTGTTTACACTCAGGAGCTTTATAAGATGGGAACTTCTGGCCTGTAGGGCAGAATAAATGTAAACGCCTTTCAGCAATTTCTTTTCAACTGTGAAAGGCAAGCTTGTTACTGTTCAATTTTTCATCCATATTCCACTCAAGATAAAGTCATGTTTTTGTTTTGTTTTAAATCCTTGGCTATCAGGCATTTTTCTCCTAAGTAAGAGCTTATCACTGACCCTGAAATGGGAGGGATTAGACACAGACTTTCTCGGGCTCCTGGCGTACACTCTTTATATAATTGCATTTGTATTTAATTTCCTCTAAAATGTGTTGCTGTGAAACTGGCATTACAAGAAGATTATAAATGTGTTTCTTTTGGAGACTAAGGTGACCTTGCTGGTTTACAAATCTCTTAATGAAGCATACTTTTCTAAAAAAAAAAAGAACTAGCTTGATGCTTACAAGCAAAGATGATGTTTAGAAAATGTGTATGTTCAAATACATAGCTAATTTGAAACAAAAAGCAGGACCACCATGAGAAATTCCTATCTTGTCACCTCCAGCTTTTTCACTTCCTCAAAACTGCAATCTGCTTTAAACTGCGGTCTTGGGTCCAAAATATGCATCATATATAGAGAAATAGGTTTTTCCTTATGACGTCTACTGTGGCACACCACATTAGATCCACTAGCAACGTTTCCCTTTTTAGGTCCTTTTTAGATCTCAGTTACCAACATCTTCAACTTTCTGTGGCAGACCTGTTGTTTCCAATACAAGACACACTTAGGGCCTCATCACAACATTGCCGCCCGCCAAGTTGTAACCGCCGTGCGGCTGCCAATGCGGACTCACTCCCGCGGTGCCCATTATGACATCCCCCCTGGGCCACAACATGGGAGCTGGCTCCAAATGGAGCCGGCGGTGTTGCGGCCGTGCCATGGGTGCAGTGGCACCCGTCGCGCTTTTCACTGTCTGCTGTGCAGACAGTGAAAAGCTGTGTGGGGCTGTGCCTGGAGGCCCCTGCACTGCCCATGCCAAAGGCCCCGTGACTCCCCTTTCTGCCAGCCTTTCCATGACGGTTCCTACCGCCATGGACAGGCTGGCGGGAAGGGGACTCGTAATCCCCTGGGCAGTGCTGGAGGATTAAATCTGCCGGGACCGTCGTGGTCCCGGCGGTGCGACCGCAGCACTTCCACCGTGGTCGTAATATGCGAGTTTGTACCACCAGCCTGTTGGCGGTACAACCTCCAAAACAGCCCTGGCGGTCTTTGACCGCCAGGGTTGTAATGAGGGCCTTAATGTGGTTTTGGGTCTTTCTTCCCAAATCTTGTGCTTGCCCACCCAGGAGCTTTAGCTTATAGAATAGCTGTAATCTTTTACTGCATACTTGAGGGAACTATTTTTTGGGTTTTGAGATAGAGGCAGACGTTGGTGTATCTCAATGCTCATGTAATAAAGAGTAAAATAATGCATAACAGTAACAGTTAAAGAGAGGTTTGGTTCAGCCACTTAAAGCCATAGGTTGCTTCTACGGTTATTTAACTATTGGAAAAACCCACTGTCATTCATTATTTAGATCAGCCCACAACACAATTATTTGGGCACTTATTTCTACGTATGTATCAGAAAGCAAAGTTGCAGTGTCCAACAACCAAAACCTGAGTTGTCCTTTAATGCAGAATCGTATAATTGGAGGTTCGAAAACAGAGACAGAGTTTACTGTTAGTTTGCTCTTCAGGGACCCTATTTCTTTCAGTTTTGCTGCCAGGGAGAACTGTGAGTGCTGGAGGTAAAGCAGCGAGCTCTGATGCTTTTATTTTTATTTCCATTTCTGAAAACACAGCAGCTTCAAGCGGTAGGATCTGCAGTTAGTGCAGCGCAGCAGGGTCAGTCTGGGACAGAAAATAGGCCCAGGCACCAAAAAAAAGAAAGTGGCCACATTACCGAAAATGGATAGCTTAGAAAGTGACCCACATTTGAAAATCAGGCCAGTTTAGAACTTGTAAGGATGAGCTGTATGGGTATTTTGCAAGATATGGGATTGAGCAAGCATATGTGTTTGATGCACGAAATACTTGTGGTAATATAAGAGAAATCATTAGAAATAATCGGCCCAACTGGCCATACAGCAGGCCCACAAATTGCAAAAACAAAAACTGGCCCACATACTGATCATTCAAACCAGCCCATCTGGTGCTGCCTGATTGCTTTATAGGCCAGTCAGACCATGGTGCCTTTTTTCTGTGGGTAGAAATCAGGTGAACTTGCTGTGGTGTTCGCCACTGTTGATTAACCTGAGAGTGGAGCACCGGCTCTTCCTCTCCCTGGACACACTTGTGCAGTGCTGATTATGCACGTGTAAGTGTAGAATGTTTGAGTGAGTGTTGGAGTGGGAGATTGTGTGGTGGTCAGATGCTGTTTGACCCTTGGGAAGAGTTGCTGGTTGGTGGTGCTCGTAGTGTAGTGACTTACAATACACTACTTACCTTTGTCATTGCTTTGTACTGAAAGTTGTGTACATTTTTACTATCCGAACTGTACTCAAGTATGCAACCGAGAATTAAAACATAACATTAATTAGGTTGATGTGATCATAGTGCAGCCCTCCTGCCAAGAACAGCATTATTCACTGTGATCTGTGAGTTACTTGAGCGGAGGGCTTTGTTGAAAGGGGTGTTTCTTGGTCCAGTGCTGTTGCTTTAGATTCATTACTCTTTACACACTGAAACCCTTGATAATTAATGTGGACTCTGAGGGGCATATTTGCAAGCTCCAAGTGCCACCTTGCACTGCCCTAGCATAAAAAAGTTTGACGCTAAGGCGGCGTTTGAGGAGGCCTTTGTCCTGCGCTGTATTTACAAAGTGGCACAATGCTTGCATTGCACCACTTTTAAACCTTTGCACCACATTATGCTTGTGCCAGGAATAATGTATGCAATTGGTGGGGGCGGAGTTCTGGCATAGGAGGGCCTGAAAAAATGGCACAGTGAAATTTATAACATTTCACTGTGCCAGTTTTTCCATAATTTTTAACGTCTGCTCAGGGCAGGCATTAAAATGACGCTCACATTTTAATGAATGGGCCTCTGTGTGCTTTGCTGCACTAGCTTCCAAATTCGGAATTTTAACTGTTATGGGATGTGATTGCTTAATTATTGGACAGTGCTGGTAACAGAAGGTGTCATGTGCAAGAATAATGCAATGTCATGTTCTCCATATGCGAGTCATAGCCATTTCAAAGACCTTTTGCAATGCTGTAATACGGCATTCTTTTAAAGACTAAGGGCCAGATGTACGAAAAAAAAATCAAGTCGCAAACGGGCCGATTCAAAGGTTCGGCCCATTTGAGAGTTGAAAAATGCTTTTTGGAATGTACAAAGCCCAAACTGCAATGGGTTTTGCAATTCGGTATTAGGAAGGTGCGTGTCAAGGGTGTCCCTTCCTAATACCGAATCCAAATGGTATGTATGATTGTTTTGTGATGGTGAATGCGGTTGCTAAACAATTGCAGTTAGAACCAGTTTCAAACTGATGCTAACCCATTTGCAAATGGGAAAGGGGTCCCCATTTGTTCCGCTGATGATGATGCACCACAAAACATACACTTGAGACAATAGGATGTTGCAGTTCCCAAGGGTAGCACCATTCAAATTTGGTACTAAAAATGCTCCTTATTTTATGTGGTTTAAGTTGTAAGATGAAGACCACTGCAGAAATGAAACTTATTCTTTAAAGACAACTGAATACTGCCCATGCCTGGGACCTCTGCCATTCGGCACCCAGTACTAATTAGGGGCTTTCTCTAGTGTCACCCTGGCAACAGGAACAAACAATGATGAAGTATTGTTTGTTATTAAAACAATAATTACTGTAAAGTTTTCAAGTGGAGGTTGTGAAACGGTAGCCTGTATCTGGTTCACAGGTGCTTATGAAAGGGTTCCATAACCAGATCCTGACTACTTTATGAAAAACTAAACTCTCTAGCAAGCAGCATTTTAGTCTATCAGACATCCTCCCTAAAGAAGCTTACTGCAGTACTGTAGCAGGGATCCAGATTTAGAGACAGGTCAGCAGAATATGACTATTACGCAAGGCATAAAATATTATTTCCCATTTTAGGGAGCTCATCTAGTGCATATATCATCATAATTGCACAACAGAACAGTTAATTTTTCTATATCAAAGATGTGTCCAAAAAAAGGAGCACCACTTTTTCTCTTGCATGTTTGTGTGGTTAACCACCTTCCCTTGCTTCAGTAGGCAGGGATATCTGCTCCTTTAACTCTGTAATCACCAGTCAAGACATGCATCTTTATCTATACAGAACTTTGCCTCAGAGTGGAGAGAAGTCTAAGGAGGGATTCCAGATTCACTGCCTCAGTACCCTGATCTAAATGCTGTTACCCCAGCCACTGTATTTATGAATCACAGCATCCAAATGAGGGCATTGGATTAAAACCCGCACTACAGTATACTCTTTCAGGTATGCAAGGCATATTCACTTTATATAGCTGGCATTTGAGAGGAGTGGTTGATTTTTACTAGCAGTGCCACTAAGGCTCCTAAAGGCTAAGCTGAATGGGCCAACGCTGTACTCACTTCTCAAGGCTCTGCAAATCAAACGTTTACCAACACTAACTTATGGCAGTGAGCCACAAAAAAGCAGGGATGAAAAAATTCTGGACAGCACAGTAGTCAAAGCCTACAGAATAATCTTCAGCCTGACAAATCATACCTCTCTGATGCAGGTCAAGTTGCAATTCAGTCTGACAAACCAAACCCTGGCAAGGCAAGGAGCTTTTATCATCTCCTGCGATAAAACAAGGAAGGCGGCACCCAACTCACTCAACCACTACTTGTGGCGGGAGCTACAACAGAGGGAATCATCTCCATCTAGATGCTACCTCAACGACTCCCTCAAATCTGGGCTAATTGAGCTGTGGGGATCCCCCAACTAGTCACATGTGCTAAAAAAGTAGTGTGGAGGACCAATAGGGTGCAGTCACTGGTGGGAGACAAGGCTGCCATCCCTGCCAGAGCTCATGCCTGGATGGTCCTGCACACTTACACTGTCAGCACCCCAGAACCCTCTGGGTCTGTTGTCCTGCTCCCAGCATCTCCCACAATGGTAGAGAGTTAATATGATGATGACCTGAGGCTTATGTGACATGGCCCCGGAACACATGCCACACACATACCATGCAGCTGTGGGGGGTCTTTCGGAGGAAAGAAGACTCTTGTTAAAAATCCCCTTCAATCAAAGGAGAATCTGCTCCCAGAGGCAAGCAGTGATGGCTTGTTTTATCCCCGGTGACCGCAACTGATCTGCCGATTTGTAAAATTTCTTGCACAGGTCTCCAAGAAAATGCCGAAGGCGGACATCATGGCGACTTGACCTGGACACTTGAGACCTCAAGATGCCCACAGTTTGAAAACTATATACGTCAGCCCCCTCATTGTTACTGTCAAACATGTGCGTAGTACTTTGCCCTAGGCTGCTGGAACCTCTGCCATTAAGGATTTGCATGTCACTTTACCCCCACACACTTTTTGCTGTGGTATTTTGCAACTCTTGCTGGCCACACTACATGAAAGCCAGCTTTGCAAGGTCCCTTCACTACTCACAGTGCTTTAGGCCTTCAAGGAATGTCCAGTCTAGGTGCAGGCGCTAGCCTTAGCAAATGTTGCTGGCCAGATGCTTTTTGTTCATTAAAGTTTTATATGCAATTTGTATTTTTTTACTTTTTTAGCTGGTATTACGCTGTACAATGTGTATTTTATGTTTTTCGTGATGTGCACTGGTTTAAAGTAACTATGCAATAAATGTATCTATTTATCTATCTACAGAGTCGAAAAACTGGGGGTCTCATGGTGTAGGCATGAGATTTAATGTACCCTTCCCTCACCTGCTTTAAAACTGTGCTCTACTTGAAAAGGTTTTGTGTTCTCCATAAACATGCAGGGGCCTAGTCCTATTCACGAACGCACTTTGGTAGTATGTAAATAGAACTCCTGTGGTATTCTTTTACATACTCGCATGCCTTTTTGAATTGGCCCTTAACATCTAGAACGGGAATATTCAAGGAACATATAGTTACTACAGATAGAAAGGACTGCACCTTCTTTGTGTTTTAATGAATAGCGAGTTGGACGTTTCTTGCCAGTTCAAAATGTCTTTTATGAGGGTGTAAAAGAGTACTTCTGTAAGATACTACTTCCCATGCTCATAAGTGCTCTTGTGAATGGCAATCTGAGCACATATCAGCTAGTCCTTTTTAGAATGGACGGACATCTTGTGGTTCTGTGGTTTATTTCCATATGAATCCAGCATAATAAAAGCCAACCCCGCCAAGCTGGACGTTTATATTGATGTTAGAATTACTACACCATTGTGTTAAACAATGGGAGCAAAACTAGAAACTTTGCAAAATATCCGTAGATGTTCAATATCCAAAACCTAGGTTATTGATTTAGGGATGTTATTACAATTCAGGATGCTCAATGTATTGGTCAGGTACTTTAATCGACTGCGCCAGCAGTAGCGGGATGGCAGCTGTCATAAACTACAGTGTTTTTGTTGAGTGAAAAATATCCTTTAGAAGAAATATCCTTTATTCTTTAGAAGAAACACCTGCTTTAAATAAAGCGCCCGACTGCATTAATACTAAGATGGGTTAAACTCTTCTGAATAATGAGCTTTTAGCATTTGCATTTCAAAAAAACTTAAGAGTCCCCGTGAATTTCTAATATGAAGCAGGAAGGAAACATTTACCGTACTGTTAGCAGCACAGAGTGAAGCTTCAAAAATGCAAAGAATCCGAGACTGGAGTGCTTCCTGAAGATGAGCGGGACTTAGTTTTAATGTGAAGCCTTCCCACCCGGACCTCCTTGCTGAAAATAGAACCGATAGATTAACGTTTGCGAAGTTCTGCAATGATCGGGAATCTGAGTTCGGGTGTATATGAAATGTTAAATAGCACAAATTATGTACTTAAGTGACTATGGTGCTGCAGTATATGTGTGTGCTCCAAAGTAAAGCACATGCATTGAGCCATATTTCAAAAGCTTTGCCATGCTCAAAAAGGCAAGCCAACAGTTCCACAATAGTTTGTAATGTATTTTGCACCCTCTGAAGTTCTGGTATTACATAAAAGAAAAAATACCCCATATAGTACACCAATAGTAGCAGCTCAAACTCCCATTATAAACAAACATTGGCAAAGCCAATATCTGTTGGATGTAAGAGACTGAGGGCCAGATGTATGATGTTTCCAATACAGATTACCAAATTGCAATTTTTTGCGAATCGTAATTAAGTAGTCGCTATTGGAATGTATGAAACCCCAGGAGTTTCATATAACGATTCGCAAGGGCTAGCAAATGGACCTACCTCATTAATATTCATGAGGTAGGTCGCAATTAGCACCCCATTGCGAATGGCTACAATCACAGGGCTGGTGGCCTACTGGACTCAGCAGACCACCATGTCTGTGATTGCTTTTAAATAAAGCAATCTTTTTTTTTTAAATGCAGCCCGTTTTCCTTAAAGGAAAACGGGATGAGTTTAAAAAAGAAAATCAAAAATATTTTTTTACATTTTTTAACAGTAAGCAGTGGTCCCCGGGACCACTGCCTGTTCCTAAAAAATGTTTTCGCATGCATTCACAAAGGACCCCTTCCCCTTTGCGAATGGGTTACCACCTATTTGAAATTGGTGGTAAATGCAATTGTTTTGCAACCACATTCACAGTCACAAAACAGTCATACATACCCCAGTGATTCGGTATTAGGAAGGGACGCCCTTGACACGCCCCTTCCTAATACCAAATCAGTATGTAGTTGTAAATCCAATTTGCGATTCAGTAACAAGTTACCGAATTGCAAATTGGACTTGCTACATACCAAAATGCATTTTTGCTATCTCAAAAATGCTTGATACATCTGGCCCTGAGCTTCTAGCTTTGCCAGAGTTTTTTTCCAACTGCATACCTGTGTATGCATCAAGACTTATAAGCTTGTATAGCTGGCAATCCTGAAAAGGGATTTCTATAAGTAATGAAGGCTTTTCTGTTGGGGTAGTGTGGGTGAGGTGAGAGAGAAATGCAAGACTCTACATGGGGTTCGTTAGTCTAAGATGGAAAAGCAGTTTGTCTTGCTCTGTCAGATTCTGTGTGTATCGTATGTAGAGTAGGTGTGCAGTGTATCTTAATAATCTGTCACAGAACCATGAAGAAACTACGATTGGTAAACATTGTGTTCAAGGAATGTGTGAACTCCATTTGTGAGGATAGAAAAAACACAAAGAGGTAGTAATGTATTACAGACCAGTTGTGAGGCTCTGTTATGTTAAGTTGAAGTACAATGCAGGTGGCTCTCTGGTGGTGGTGTGTGTGAGGTGGGAGAGGAGTGCATCCCACCTGTGGTAGATTCGTGGTATCTGGGCATACAATCCAGGCTAATATGTGGGGTAACGTGGATGAGGTGTGAAGGAAATTCAGAATGCTATGTGGGAACAATGTGTGTGTGGGTGTTTTAGAAGAGCAATGAGCCATACTTGCAGCTGTTTTGAGCAAGCTGGGAGCTCAGTGCATCCTTCTCTTTAGTAGATTTGTGTGGGTTGGGAGTACAATGCAGCTGCTATGTGGGGGGCAAGAGTGTTAAGTGGGAGAGCATTACAGCCTGCTTCCTTGTGCTGTGCATGAGGGGGGAGCATAGTATATCCTGTTCTTTGTGGATTTGTGTGAGATGGGAGTATAAAGTAGTAACATTTCAAAGAATAATCCCAAAAGAACAAAACAAAATTCAGATCTGTAAGGAAGTGCCTCTTTTTGTATGCTCAATGCCACATTTTGGACTGATGCATCTGGTTTTCAATTCTGAGAGTGCACCAATGCCTGCAAACCAGTCCTTAGTGCCAGTGTTCTAACCTCTTGCAGTCCCCCTGGCTAGCCCCAACTGGCAAGTACTGACTTGTAAGTCTCTAGTATATGGGACCCAGGATACCAAGGGCATGTAAGGCAGAGTGTCCACCCAGAGCTGCAGCACTGATTGTGACACCCTGTTTTTGATAAAGTACAAAATGGCTCCCAGACTACATCTTCAGACTTGAAGACCAGTGGTCACACTGCTAGTTCGACTTTGCCTTTCAAGCTAATGGCAAAGTCACCACTTTCCCTTAACACTATACATAAGTCTCTACTAAGGAAGGCCTTTAGAGCCCTATGGCAGGGCATTGTAAATTTGGGTAGGGAATTTATTTTTATATAAGCCCTATTGGCTAATACAGGGTTACCGTCTGGAACCCCAGCCTGGCTAATTTCTGAATGTGACTGCGCACCGTAAGGTATCAAAATAATCTTGCCATTATACCTGACCTGATGCCCAGGACTAATTTAATGTCACTATTAAAATAATGTAACTTTTAGAAAGCAGCCAATCTGTGACCCAGCTGGTCCTCAAATGCTAGCTAGCCTCAAATGGTCATTGGCCAACAGACAGCTTTGTGCCCACCTGGGGAGTAGTGGGAATGACTCCCAGGCTTAGGAACAAAAGCAGCCTGCTGCAGGGCGAGATGTTACCTCCCTTTGCAGGAAGCCACTTAGGGTGTCAGCTTAAAAGGTAAGCTTTAAATGGGAAAGCACTATTGGTGGGCACATGGTGGAGACTCTCCTGAGGGGCTGTCCTTTGTTCTGATAGATGGGCTAGTGACAGGGACCAAGAGGGGAGACCAGTACCCCAACCATTTTTCCCATGGGCGTGTAGCCCACAGGTAGCCACACCTCTTCGTTAGGCTACCAAGCACCTAACAGCTGAGGAAGGTTGTGAGTAGGCAAAATAGTGCACTCTGGGACTGTTATAAGGTGCCACACATTGCCAGAAAGTCACAACCAAGAGGGAGAGGACTTCGGACCCCATTGGCTAGTGACTGACTAGTGCCATCAGGGCACATACCTGGGATAAATACCCTGGCACTCTGAAACTCAGATCGCGTTGGAACTGAAACAAAGACCCAAGAAGGATTGCCCTGCTGACCTCTAGACTGCACAAAGAAAGGCTCTACCATCTGCTGGACTGCACCTGCCTCACCTTGGCTAGCAAAGTTGGGACTGTGACTGTGGCTCCTGGCTCAGGGAAACGTCATGCCCTAGGCCCAGACTAAAGTAGTGACCCAATGGTCAGTTGGATGATCCCCTGGAAATAGTTCTAGGGACAAAAGAGCTAAAGAAGCCCAAACCAGCAAGTCAATATCGACTTTGGAAGATTCGCCACTGATTGCCTCTGGGCACCCCAAGAATACATCCATGAGGAGATTTACATCCAGGTGTAGGTGTGGTTCTGCATGTGAGGAGACCTACACATGTAAAATTACCTTTGTGAAAAAGGCTTAGCATCCTCATCAAACATTTCTGGAAATATTAGTATTGACAAAATATTTTCTTCATTTGGAATGATAGAATTAACATTAACAAGAATTACATGCCTTTGGTATTTCATAAAGTTTCCAATTGGATACTAAGGCACTTTCTCCTCTGGTTTTCAAAGCCCCTCTTATACTTTATTTAAAAGTGCAATGCAAACAACATTTGCTTAGAGATTCATCACTTTCAGATGGTACAAGATAGATGTAATTCAGGACTTTAATTCACTGGAAGTGGTAAAACAAGATATTAAAAGTTAGATCTTCAAGGCCTGTGAAATAATTTGATATATGTATGAAATGTTTCAGTACTTTAGTGTATGAACCAGCTTCTCAACAAATTGACACAGAGAATGAGATAACATCTCTCCCCTTTGTATGCAGAGCCTTATGGTACAGAAAATAATTAAGTGATGTGTTTATAGATTTGAGGCACAGGGCAGTATTTTCCAGTAAAGAGTTTTAGAGCATTACAGTTTTGCGTCAAAAAAATTAGTGCCGGCTAACGCCATTCTGAAGCGCCATGCGGGTGCCGTATTTAATCAATGACGTTAGCCAGCGTTAGCCACCGGCGCTGCCTGGTGTGCGTGGAAAAAAACGACATACACCAGGCAGCGCCGGCGTAGGGGGATATGGAGCTTGGGTGCCAAAAAATGGGGCAAGTCAGGTTGAGGCAAATTTTCGCCTCAACCCGATTTGCACCATTTTTTCCGACTCCCAACCCCATAGAAATGACTCCTGTCTTAGCAAAGACAGGAGTCATGCCCCCTTGCCCAATGTCCATGCCCAGGGGACTTCTGTCCCCTGGGCATGGTCATTGGGCATAGTGGCATGTAGGGGGGCACAAATCAGGCCCCCCTATGCCACAATTTTTTTTTTTTTTAAATACTTACCTGAACTTACCTTAATGTCCCTGGGATGGGTCCCTCCAGCCTTGGGTGTCCTCCTGGGGTGGGCAAGGGTGACAGGGGGTGTCCCTGGGGGCATGGGAGGGCACCTCTGGGCTCCTTCAGAGCCCACAGGTTCCTTAACGCCTGCCTTTTCCAGGCGCTAAAAAACGGCACAAAATCGGCCGTACGTCATTTTTTTTTACCCGCCCACTCCCGGGCGTGAATTTTGCCCGGGAGTTTAAATACGGCGCACATGCCTCGGAGTCAATTTTTTAGACGGGAACGCCTACTTTGCATATCATTAACGCAAAGTAGGTGTCCACGCAAAAAAATGACGCAAACTCCATGGACTTTGGCGCTAGACGCGTCTAACGCCAAAGTATAAATATGGAGTTAGTTTTGCGTCGGAATTGCGTCAAAAAAAACAACGCAATTCCGGCGCAAACGGAGTATAAATATGCCCCTCAGTTTCCGTATGGCGCACGCTATCATCTTTTTCCCTCATTAGACTACAGCACATGCCAATACTAAAATGTTTGTCTGCTCAATGTTTTAGTCCACTTGATACTTGGCATGGACCAATTTTCCTTGTTAATTATTCAAACTCAAATTAGTTAACTAGGTCTGTTTTCAAACTGTGCTGTTAAAAACTGTTTCTTGGATTTTTCATGAGCAGGTTGTGAAAGGTTATGAAACTTAATTTATATTAAAACATATATATATATTATTTAGAAACTCATTGCGGCTGTAATATTTCATTTGAAGCCGTATTAGTACAATTTTAAACGAGAGAAGCAGAAACACAGAGACGTTATGTCCTACACAAAAATAATTAGGCATCACAAAGTATATGCAAATTTAGCATATTCTCATTAATAGATCATGAAATGTAGAAAGCCTCGTGGGATACAAACATGAATGTCCCAGTCTGAAATTTTTCATGTAATTCCTTTTGTAGTCATTTTTGAATGTTTAATCTTTAGCATTGATTCTGCTAACAAAATAGGAAGTCTTTTGGGATGTTTCATATTAGCGAAACTAAAAAGGACATTTTTAGAGCTTGATTCATCAAGTTGTTTTCCAATTTTCTCCCTGTGAAACACATGTTTTGATAAATAGACGCTTGTTGTCTCTGGAAAGCTGAGGCTAAAACACTGTGGCATGGATCAGTGGCGTACTGTTATTTATTGCATACAGCAGGAACTCAATCACCTCTAGCAACCAAAACTAACTTATAGAGCATCATGTGTGCTTCATAGAGCACGAGCCCGATATCAATGGGTAACAAACATGCAGAATATAAGCCCACTGAAAACACAATTACCAGTTATAATGGAAAATTCCAAGAATAACTGTTTACTTATTTTCAGAAAAATGAAAGTTGTTTAGATCAGAGCTTCCCAAAGCGAACCAGTCATAGAGTTTTACTGATAAATCTATGTGTAAATCGGATATCCGGGAATATTTATGATTTGGTCATCACCGAGTAAAGTGTTTTGATTTGTTTTGATCACATTCAAATGTTTGTTCCCATCACAATTCAGAATTACAAAAACGTGTTCTTAATTTTGCTTTCCTTACTACAGCATGTGTACATTTTGTTGAGTGTTCCAAAAATACGTGCCTAAGCTTTCATTTCCCAGCAGGATAACTCACTTTGCTTTTCTTTCTGTTACTGCACAGCGAGAGGAGTTATTAAACACAATGCCCATGTTATAGATTAAGAAGCAATTTATCAGAAGACATACGGCCATATTATTTTGGCGGAGGGGATTACTCCATCCCAAATGTGACAGATATCTCCTCCCCAGTGTTACAAGTTCCATAGCATACAATGGAACTTTTAATAGGGCGAGTGGGATATCCGTCACACTTGGGACAAAGTAATACCCTCCGCCAAGGTCGTAATCAGGCCCACAGTCTGCCATTTGACCTCTGTTTTTAAGGCACAGCAAATGTACTAAGATAAATACAAAATGTTTAATTTTAAAGGCATCTTTATTTACTTCTTTGAGTTTCGTGACCCACCAGAAATCGCCTGGCAGACAACACACAGTTTGAGAAACACTGATTTAGTTAGTTCTCAATAAATCAGAAGCTCTGGGTTTCATTGGGGAAGGGCTAAGTTTAGAAAATAGGGATCATGTAATTGCTCAGTTGGACTTCAACCTTAACTCATCTAAAATTGCCATAGAGTGGATAATCAGGCATCGAATAAGGTGCTCGATAAAAGGGAATAGTGTTGTCAACACAAAAGTAACTGTTACTTATTTCCAAGAATATGTCTTCTGCTAATAGTGACATGTTTATAAGGTGAAAGCAAATTATAAATCTTGTTCATTTTTCTGTTATCTTCAACAATGGCCATGCGTGAAAAACAAAGCAATGTTTCTCAAGCATTTGACTCGTGCATCTGGAAATAATAATGCACATAAAGACATTCAAAAACGGTTTACATTTAGCATTAAACCACATTTCACAGTAAGCACATCTCCCCATTAAAGTAAAACGACCAGAGGGAGGTGCTTGGTTGTACAAACGGATATGTTCTAGATGATAAATACATATAATTGGCACAAATAATCACAAGACTCCAAAATAATTGGCCCTCAGAAGAAGATAATTAAGTCACAGGCAGTCGCTGGGATGGATATATTAAGCATGCATGTGGGAAGAAAATTGCTTCTTGAGGGTTGTCATTGACCTATAACACATGATTAAAGAAAGTCAAAAAATCAGAGTATTGATTGCCATGACTGTTAATCCAGACCTCTGTTGTACATTATTTTTTCAAACTTAATTTACTGGAATTTTTCAGTTAGGCACAACAAGCAGTTTGTTTGCAGTAACAAAGTGTACACAGACATCAACAATCATATGTGCGTGTATGATAATCAACAATAATCAACAAAAATCAGATCACTAAAGATTGTCAGTGCAGCAGCCATGGGTCCTCCTCACAGCTATACACAGAGCCCAAGACTGCCGGATGTGCCTCAGTAGGTGGTATTAACATAGAAGTGCCATCCTAAGGCTCTCCATACAAGGCATTCATTGCCCCCAGACTTTCTGATTTCCCCTCCATCCATCAACCCTATCCCCACTCATTCCAGCCTCCCTCACGTCCCCACGCCAGTGTAACTTACATTGCTATGCAATCAGCTCTCTGCAGAAAGTTTCAAGAGACCTGTTTGAAATCACACAAACCTCCATCTGACAGGCCATCTTGATGGCTACAGGGACTGCTAAGTATTTCACAATGTAAGACACCAGTAGAATGCCCTAATAAAATGGAAGATAGTGTTTACCACAAAGGCAATAGATAGTTACCCTCTCACTACAGGGAAGTCAGTGTAGTGCTCATTTGTCTACCATACTGAAAGTTTACACAACCTCCAAGGTACAGGGCAGTTGGATGATGACAGACTGTTTCAATGCATAGTAAAAGCTATGTCTCTGGACATGGCATGGTATTGTCTCTGCAAAAGAAAGAACAGCCCTGGATCAAGAAATGATCGTTGACACAGATTTGTGATAGTGACCTATTCGTTAATTTATTAGAAAGCAGAAGAGGCTCTGTCTACAAAGTATCCTTACATCTGACAAACCGAGGAAGATGACTGTGGAAAAGTTAATAGCCCTATTGGCTAATAGAGGGTTACCGTCTGGAACCCCAGCCTGGCTAAACTCCCTGAAGATATAGCTAATTATGCACCAATGAATCTTTAGGAGAAAAGTGAAAGATTGGGGAACATAGGAAGACAAGGCACACCCTTAAGATAGCAATTGGATTCTTAAACAGTGATTCCTGTGTTTACATAAATCAACCTTCAGAAGATAATTATGACCACAAAAAGTGAGAGACCTTTTTGCAGATATGTGCAATATAGGAACACAAGTCAGACAATTTAAAATTACTATTTGCACCTTCAGAAGGAAATACTGATTACGAGGAAATCAGTCAACAACAACAATACCCATACCATGAAACATTTAATGACCGAACACAAGCAGCAGCCACCAGGAATACATACTCCTTAATGACAAAGTTCATACCTCTTTATACACTTCATGTAACAAGGACATTTGCCTATTTTATTTATAGAGGTTGAGGGATTATGATTTTGTCTGGTTTGTTGCCGTGTGGGACTAGTGATTGATGAATGTGCCCCTACATGGTGTTGATGCTTTCCTAGATGAGCTGAGACCACTGGCATTGAACTGAAGCCTAGCGTCCAATTGTGATCATACAGAAAAACAAAAGATTCAAAGGTCGACACAACACTATCATGCATTATGTTAAAACAGCTTTCATTGGGATTAAAACACTCTGACAAACTCACAGAGGACGGGCACCAAATAGGAATACCTGTGGCAGTCTACATGGGAATTGCAGTGTTAAAGGAAGCCATGAAACAACAGCTTCGGTGTTTTAACCGAAACATGTATTTTGAAAATGTATACTACAACAAATAATAACAACAACCATGATGATGATAATGATAACGATACATTGAAAATGGGTTGGACAAATCGTGGATGATCTTCCTGTGGGTTAAGATTGTCATTATTCATGATGAGAATATTTTAGCAGAGCATCATAATGCTGGACTGGGGAAAGGTCAAAAGAGTTTTTCTTTTGTCACATAAATATCTCTGTAAATCAAAATTATTTAAATTTAAAAAAAAGTGATAATCATTAGTATTGGGTAAAGGTGTAAGCAAATAGGCCCAGAATTCTTGCAAATGAGAAGATGTTAAGGAATGCTCCAAGTATGGGAGATGGATGGAAGAGGTTAGTTTGGCAAAAGGATAGGTTTCAAATAGTTTGGAAAATATTGGAGAATTAGTGTTTCTGATATGAATGGAATGGTGAAAACTCAGATTTGATGCGCTCTTGAAAACGGTAATGATGTCTCCAACTTCATAATATCTGAAATAATACACCATTGATGCAATTTGTGAAATTTTGTTAATGGATTCAGGCATTGTGAAAAATCAATGATGAAGTAAACATGTAATAGTTTGCATCTGACTTTGAGGGTGAAAAAGGGAAATATTTGTATTTTACTTTATAGTTCTAGCTGAGAGACTGAGCCAGTTGTGTATTAAGAAATTAGAGCCACTGGAGCTGGTATTCAGCAGCTTCTTGGAGTAAGTGTGGTGTAGTTACACACAGATTGTGTGTAGGGGGGGTCATATTAATCCTTGATGCATCAACTGATGGTCACTTGAGTATGCAGAATCTAAAACAGATGTGAAAATGTCAAGTAGGAGGCAAGAATTTGTGTTGTTGGAGCCGGAAAGAGTATGAGAGTCAGTTGTGCCTGATGGATACATCCAACCTCTTACTGTAGAGAATTGACTTTGCCTGGTGAGAAAGCAAGACTAGATGATCTACATGGTTGTCCCTGGCATGGTTGGACAGTGGAAATAAGAACTTAGGAGAACTGCAGCAGTTGGCCCTACTAATTAGTGTTCTTTGCAGTTGTAGCTGAAAAGTTCTATTGAATGTGCTCTTCGCAAACACAACAGAAGCACTTTGTTTGAAAATGCAAAAACAGTAGGGCTACCATACCAATGTGTTTCAAAACATACACGATACTCCCAGGCTCAGTGGGAGTTTTGGCCCACCACATGAGGACATTTTCAATTTCTTTTTGTGTGGCCATTGATTGCTAATATTTAGAAAAACACACACACATCGGAATAGTCCCCATAAACCGGGAAGGGCTGGTGGTGCTGTTGACGCACCATTCCAGGATGATTCTGACAGTATGGTGGCTGAAGATCCATCATGAAAAACAAATTAGTTCCCAAATGTTTGTATAAGGCTAGGAAATATACACATTGTCAAATGGGAAATCTGTTGATTTTTGGTAGATGCCTCCATAGACCTAACATGTAAATAAATGCTGCTGTTGTAGGTTTGAGCATACATCTGTTTATTGATAAATGGTATGTATGTTTAGCGCTATTTAAAAAAATGTCATGTGCCAAGTGAAATTAGTTTATTTGGCACTGGGTACTCATACATCACATTAATTTGTCAGCGGCTTTGAAAATGGTACAGTTTTTATAACTATCTGCAGCAGTTAGACATATTTGGGTCTGAAAAGAGATACCTTGGTGTTTAGCATCTGCATACAGATAAAGACACAAGTACTGGGGTAATCCGATTTTATCATTAAAGAGAGGTTATCATTACAAGCTCATAGATACCAAACATGACATATCCACCACCTCTGCTTTCGGAATGACATCTTAATAAATATAATAACTAATCCCCAGTGTTATCGTATGGGAGGGGTAGGCCTCACAAGTGCGAAAAGCTAATTTGGGAGTTTTTCAATACTAGGACATGTAAAAGTAAAAAGTACCAGTCCTACCTTTTAATTACACAGCACCCTGCCCAGTTGGCTATCTTGGGCCTACCTTAGGAGTGGCATATGTAATAAAAGGGGAGTTTAAAGATTGGCAAGCGGTTTCAAATGCTAAGTTGATGTGGCAGAGGGACAATGCCTTCAGGCTGACATGGCAGGCCTGGGACAAGTTTTAAGGTGCTACTTAAGTGGGTGACACAATAAGTGCTGCAGGCCCACTGGTAGCATCTATTTTACAGGCCCTGGGTATATGGTACCCTGCTCTACAAGGGACATACATGTAAATTCAATATGCCAGTCAGGTTTATGCCAATCAAACCATGTTTTAGGGAGACAGCACAAGCAGATTAGCAATGATTAGCACAGAGTCCTGAGACCAACAAGCAGACATCCAACAAAACGTAGGAGGAGGAAGGCAAAATGCTTTGGGTGTACCTGTGAAGAGGGTCATGTCCAACATATTGTAGTACTACAAACACACTACAAAATGCAGAAATGTCATTCCTAAATAGGTCCTCAATGTTCAACTAACCTAAGCTGAGGTTTGGGCTTTCTGTGTCTTAGAAGCATCACCTTTTATGACCTGTGTTTGTAATAAAGAAGAATTCAGGAACAACTACATTTTTGAAGGCCTGGAGAACACATTATATTTATAGGTACTATTTTGATACTTCACATAACAAAGTAAACATTAAATGTTCTAAATTCACCCACATAATCACTGCCCTTAGCATATTAAAGTAAGAAACGGGTTTAAGATACAAGACTGACGGATGCAATTGAAAGTTGGAACCATTCAGCCTGCACTATCATCGGCCACCATTGTAATAAGCATAAGGAAGAAGAAAATATATTTCAGGAAGTAGAAATCACAGTAAATTTTCGATGTATTTAGCAATCTTGAATGCTTGTTTGCAGGAGCAAGACCTTTTTCAAACCGTCCTAACACTCCACTATTCTGGTTGTAGCAAATGGCCATTCCATTGCACTCAATACTCCTTGAACATTCTGAATTCTCCAATGTTCAGCTTTTTGTAGAAACCCCCCTACTGCCTACCCTCCTTAATTCAGATCATGGACAGTCTGGTTTCTGAAAAAGTCAGGGCAACGAAACTACTGTGAGAGGGGCCTGGTTTGAAATCCTTGCACATGCATGTTCATAATAACTCTAAAAGACAGTCTGTGCACATTCATTCAGTGTTCTTAATACTGAGGGGCAGATTTAAGAGCCCCTAGTGCCGCCGGAGCATCACTTTTCGTGACGCTCCAGTGGTGCTGACCACAGCTCCAAATTTACAAGGAGGTGTAATGCCACTTTTTTGTGGCGTTATGCCTCCTTACAAATACGGCCCCTCCGATGCAGTTTTCTGCATCAGAGGAGTGTGCAATGGGTGTTGCAGTGGGCGTACCACCGCAACATCCATTGCTTTTGACGCTGCCCCAGATTTACGAGTAATTGTAAATCTGTGGCAGCGCCAAAAACTAACGCCAATTCAGGGGTAGCATTAGCATGACAAAACGAGGAGGAATGCTTTTATTCCTCAATGTTTTTTCCTTTTTCTATGTGTGCTGCATTCCACAGCACACATAGAGGAAGCAAAATGCCATGGATGATTGTTTATGTGCAGGAAAGCGTTCTTTCCTGCACATAAACAATCATTTGACAATGACACTTTGGTACTTCTATGTGTGCTGCATTACGCAGCACACATAGAAGTGCCAAATCGCTATTATAGATTGTTTATGTGCTGGAAGGGACACCTTCCTGTACAGAAACAATCTAACCCCTCAACGAAGACACTGTTACACTATGGTGCAAGGATGCCTGCATTGGCACAGGCAGCTTAATTCACCACGGGCCCTGGGGAAAACGCAGGGGTGCACTGTATTCCGGTAAAGAAGCTGCACCCCTACTTTTCAAAAGTGGCGCTGCGCTGCTATTTTTGGTGCAGCACCACGCTACGCCACTGTGGCATAAAAGCATTAAAGTAATTGAGAGCAGGACAGAACATCAAAGAAAGAAATGTTTTGAAGGTTCAATTTCAGGTATATTATTACCTGAAAAAACTGCAGACAAGTGATATGTATGATGGAGTAGTAAACAAATGAGTTTGCACATTTCTGCAATACATGGAATAAACAGATAAATTCATTGTGCTACATTTACAAGTCAAATGAAGATTCTAGGTATGTAGAGTAAACACTAACACCCGCAAGAATGACCGTCAATTGTCAGTTTACCATCTTCTTAAAGGGGAAACTCAATAGAGTCATAACATGATCTTAGTAATTTGTTTATTTTGCCAACACGTGCATGAATGGTGCCAGCCGGGATTTCACCAGGGACTCCATCAATGCTGTAAGTGGTGGTTTTAATATTGTGGTGGGGTCCACTGCATTAGCATGGGGTTATGGATCAAAGTGTGGAGCTTCTATATAAACACGTTTATTTGTGAACTCGTGTCCCTTAACGATTGCTGTACCGTCAGAGGGAGAGGTTTTTCGTTTAAAACTTTCACATACAAAAACAGCACTGCATAATTTGCCTAAAAATTAGAGACGTTGTTTAGACATGTCTCTTTGCCTTTAAAATGGTTCTAGTTAATTAGTTTCCTGAATCTGTTTCCATCTTTTTACTCAAGAAGGGCCAGTTACCTCCAGCGTGCAATTCTTTGCATACATGAAGAACACTAACATTGTACTCACTGTACAGTATTGCTCTCTGCATGTGGTTCCTCAATCCTCGTTCAATCGACGAGAGGAGGGAGAATGCTCCCCGGTGCGCCGCTGCACATCTGCACAACCCCTCCATCTTCCACAAACCTTCCTCCAAGTTTCATTCCTAGGCTTGGCTGCATTGTCCACCTTGCCTCGTTCCATCCACCAGAGTTTCCGGCTCAGATCGCGCGCACTCCAGTTACTTCTGGTATCATTATTACCATAAAAATTCGGTCTGGTTTCTATCGAAATTCCTTGGAAACACCTCGCTCTCCAATTAACTATTGCGCCGAACAGCTGTCCAATCGGATACATTGCATTTCAAATTTTATAATATATTCTAAATGGCACACATTGCAAGGTATAATTTAAAAGGGTAGTATTAAAAACAATGATTTTTTAAATATGTGTTGTATATGTTGAACTAAACAGAAGGAACATTCTGTCGATTGTTTGGAAACATCTGGCTCACAGTTTAAGTATTGTGCAAGACATTTGTCCAATCCAATAAAATACGGTTCAAACTTCATAATTTAAAAGGCACACATTGTATGATGTAATTTAAAAGGTTAATATGAAAACAATACACTCATTGTTTTTAATATGTGTCATACATGTTTAATGAAACAGAAGGAAAACCGGGTGAGCATTTTGCAATATAACAATGGAGTCTCAATATATTGATATTTCCTTAAGATATGGAGTCTCAAGATATATTGATATTTGCTCATGAAATTCCATTATTACTGTTGATTGTAGTCTCCAACCCTCACACACCTCACCCCAAAACTACTATATAGGCCAATCGATAACCAAAACCGTTTTGAATTATAGAATCAGATTTTTTGCCCCACATGAGGTATGAAGCACTATATTAATGCTGGAATACAATAAATATATTTGACCATTACTACTGGTTTCCAAGCACTCACAAGTTGTTTCAGCCACTGGATGGTTCTATATGGTCTGTTTTTATACAGGGGTGCAATGGCCAGTTGGGATAAAATGACTTTAGACCCAACCAACCCTCTTAACCCAGACTGCTGCAGCTCTGATAACACACACAATTCTTTAGATGGTGCGTGCTGGACTGTGCTAGAAATGAGGCCTCAATAATTATCTCATTCAAAGTATTTTGCAGGCCATCCAGAAGCTGAATTGGATAAGAAAGCATGGAACTATGATCCTGAGTGTTTTGTGGGGTAGGGCGGTGCAACAGATGTGGTTAAAAAAAAGTGCAAAATATTCTGCAATCGTTTTGTTTCACAGTTTCACCTTTCGGTGTATATATATATATATATATATATATATATATATATATATATATATAGTTGCGGATACTGAAATCTGCCATAAATATTCAGGCATGGTGCTGTACCATGAATTGCTGGCACCAAAGAACTTGCATTCTAAGGTTAGTTGTTTGCAGAAATAATTTATTCAGTGGTGACCTGTTTCAATCTCAAAGATCTCAAAGAGATCTTCTTCCCAGACAATACACAAATCAGTGTGCACCACCAACTTTAAAAACAAAATGAATTCCAAAACAAACAAATAGTGATTTTGGCACTACCTCTTGGAAGAAAGAAGTAATTACACAAAATATGTTACAAAAACGAAGATAGTTTCAGAAAAGCATAGACTATCCATCTTAATTTCTACATTCCACGTAGAACACAGCGTTCCATTTCCCAATTAATAAGGGAACAAAAGCTAAACTCAATATTTAAATGGTTCAGAATAATTCTTAAATCACATAATATATAATGCCAAAAACAAGGCTACGTAGCCCAATACATTTAAATTGTTCACACACATTTCATGTCGAATACCATGTACCTTCTACCAATCGTTAAAAAGAACAAAAGCCTACCAAAACGCTATATAGTTCAGCATAATTTTCAAATTACCTGATATTAAATAATAAAATCAAGGCCAAGTGGTCATCTTGTGTATAAAGCTATGCTATAGATCCATCTCCTACCCAGAGGGATCCGCCATACAAATTGCCCCAAAACCCACATTAGAAATACAGTGACCACTTAATATAAATACAAAAAAAGGAACAAAATACGTAGGAAATAAACCTATGAAAAAATACAAATAAAGATATCCTGGATTTCTCTACATCTTCCTAGCACCAATTTCTTTTTCACTACAAACAGTTGTTCAGCCTACATGCACAAACAATTCCTTATCAAGGTTGAGACCCATCGGGGCCTTACAATCAAGACGCACAATATACTCCGACTCCAAGATGCGTAGCTTTTTTTCTCTGTCACCTCCTCCTGCTAATGGCTCCACCCTATCAATACCAAAGAAGGAGATCAGGTCAGGATTTTGGGAGTGTACTTATTTCCAATGTCTAGCTACCGGATAATAGTGATCCTCATTCCTGATTGCTCTCAAATCGTCCGAAATCAGTTTATGATAAATTCATTAATCTTCTGCCATTTGGGAGCAAAAATGTTTTGATGTTCTTACTGTTCCTACATTCTTTACACTTGCCACATCTATAGAAACCCCTCTGTTCCGAAAGCCAACCCTCATGTGTGGGATCTATTTTGATGTTACTGTGTACCAACACATCTCTTATAGACCTCGATTTCCAGTAAGTGATCAAGGGGTACTGTGAGACCTTAAGTCCAATTATTAAATCAGATTTTATCAAATGCCAGTGCTTAGAAATCATCTTCTTAAATTTGTCTCACTCAGCATTGTAGGTGGTAAGGAGTCTCACCTTCACTTGGTCATTCACTGTCTTATATTTCTTAGCAAAAAGATACTTTCTTAACACAGTGTTCACTCTCTCCTTGGCTTCCCTGAGCACCTTACGGGGATAACCTCTATCTTGAAATCTATGTAACATCATGGTTTCTTCCTTCTCATAAGCCTCAGTACTACTACAATTACGTTGAGCCCTGAGTAGTAATTAAGATGTACAGTCTATGTTTTTCTGAAACTATCTTCTTTTTTGTAACACTTTTTATGTAATTAGTTCTTTCTTCAAGAGGTAGGGCCAAAATCAGCGTCTTTTCACTATTTTCTTTGTTTTAGAATGAATTTTGTTTTTAAAGTTAGTGGTGCACACTGCTTTGTGTATCGGCTGGGAAGAAGATCTCTTTGAGTTAGAAATGTGGCACCATTGAATACATTATTTCTGCAAACAGCTAGCCGTGGAGTGAGAGTTCTTTGGTGTCTGTAATTCATGGTATGGAACCGTTCCTGAATACATATATATATATATATACATATATACATGCAATTGAAAGCACTGTGATTATGCAAGTCATTATTTTAAACTTGTATTACACACAATATAGGATAGGTTGTGCAAAATGTGCACAGAGATTTTTGTGTAGATGTAATATAAATTCATGCAATGCAGTGCCTCAAACAATGTTGCTGGGGTGCGTTGCATGAGAGGTAAAGAGGAGGACCAGCTGTATCAACATGGCTCTGCCATGCTTTCTTGTTACTGATGACACACAATTAGGCTGGCTAATGCCATACGCAAACTGTGCATCATAATGCAAAGGTTTCAACCATAGATTCTGTACTAGAACTAAACCCATATAAATATCATGCCTACACCGTAAAACATTTCCCACTCTTGATATATTATGTACAGTGCAGCACACATGCAAAGTAAAAATATTTTGGAGAAATAACATTTCTACTTTTAACAACTGTCTTAAAAAATCATGTTTTTTGCACAAAACCCTTTCTACTATTGACAGTAGATGGGTCCCTGTGTCAAAAACCGTGTGTAGCGGCAAGGGAATGCCCATCTGCCACTCATGGAATTCCCCCTTAATTCAAAGAAATGCAACTTTGCTTTTTCCAGCTCAAAACAAGTTTTGCACTGGGAAGTACATTCCAAATAAACATTTTGCAACAATTTGCATCACTTTTGGTTGGCGAGGGTATATACCTAAGCCAGGCAGAACCTACCACTCTAGTCAGGGCAAGCCAGATCCACAGACTAAATTAACCTGTGCTCACCCTCTGGTAGCTGACGCAGAGCAGGCGGGCTTAACTTAGTAGGCACTGTGTAAAGTATTTGTGAAAAACACACACAGTAATCATAGGCAGAGCACCACAAAAAGACTCCACACAGTTTTATAAAAATAGATAGCTCTAGCTGATTAAATTAAAACACGATCAAAAACAATAAGAATCTATTGAGTACTTCTCAAGATATTCACTTTGTAGGATAATAGAAAAAAACAGTGCTTAAGACGGGGCTCGTCTTATATTCTTTACGGTAATTAGGGAATGTGTTAGTTAGCTGTGAGCCAGAAGTGTACTGGAGATAGGCTGTAAGCACCCAGGACAGAGATGGCAGAGAAATGTCCACTTTCTAAAAGTGGCATTTCTAAAATAGTAATTATAACTCTGATTTTACTAGTTAGGAGGATTTATTATCACCATTCCAATTGTACTAAACATGGTGCAGCTACTCCTCTCAGATTAGGAATTACATCTTAAAGATATTATGAGGAATTCCTAATACTGGCATATGAGAGGGACAAGCTTCACAGAAATGAAAAAAGGACTTTAGAAAATGTTCATTACTAGGACATAAAAAGCTTTAAGATACATGTCTTGCCTTTTGCTTACATGACACCCTGCCAAACGGGCTATCTAGGGCCTACCTTAGGGGTGACGTATGTAAGAAAAGGGGAGTTGTAAGGCTTAACAAAAGGTTTGAAATGCCAAGTTGGGATGGCAGTCGAACTGCACATACAGACTCTGAAGTGGCAGGCCTGAGACAGGTTTATAGGGCTTCTTAAGTGGGTGGAACAATCAGTGCTGCAGACCCATTAGTAGCATTGCATTCAATTTACAGGTCCTGGGTATATGGTACACCACTCTACAAGGGACTTATACGTAAAATGAATATGCTATTTGTGGATACACCAATGTTACCATGTTTGGGGGACAAGCACATGCACTTTAGCACTGGTTAAAGGAGGTAAAGGCAAAAAAGTCTGGGGTAAGCCTACCCTAAAGATGCCAGGTATAACAAATTATTATTGTATAATTAAAAAAGGTTGGGAGCATCATTCTTCATAGAACCCTCAGGCTCCAACCAATTAGGTTATCCAAAATCCATTTTGCAGGTAACTGAGGCTTTCTTTGTTTTTACATGGCTTCTTGTGCCTCATTGTATGATGCTTTCTTTGCCTAATCATCTCATTTGCAAGGTGTCCATAAAGAACATGGGCCCCAACTGGGAACTGTGTAGAGATGAAGTCCAATGCAGAATTCTGTTCTGCACAATTATAAGACATCCTGTGTTCGTGCACCTAGATATACTGGGTGTGGGAACAATGAGCCTGATTTTACTGGCTGGAAAATCGTGCAGGCAAAATGACTGTGGGAAAGGCAGCTCTGGAGTCTGGACCCCTTCCATAACCAATGCCCACACCTCAGGCAAGGCACAAATGGAGCATTATATACTTTTACATACAAGCCAACATTCTCCACTCCTTCCTTCACTCTACTCACCCCACCCACCTTGCCTTCCCACAGCCACTAGCGTACTTTTACCGCAGCCCACTTTACATATTCACCACCTTATCAGAGCAGATGGTAAATGTATGAGTTAAACCGCACAGAAGAGAGAATAAGCTGTAGAATACCACCTGGCAAATCCAGGTCCGTACAATAATTCCCTATTCCATGTCTGTTACAGGGGTATGGAATTTAAGAACATGTCTCATTGTCCATGGAACAGGTTGCTTCTCAAATCTACTTGTCCTATAAAAAGAAATGCTTGTCCCTTCGGTGCCATGTAGCGTAGCGACAAATTATGGCAAAAATCTCATTATGTAAGAGCTCTGATTATAGCCTCTCTGATTATTCCAGGGCTATTACTATAGTAGGGCTTAAATACTTGCAATTTCAATCCCTACTATAGCAATTTTCTTATTTTGCCACCTTTCTGCAGATCTACAGGGGCTGGAGGAAGCAGTAAGCAAGAGTTCCAGGGCTGGAATGCCTTTGAGTCTGAAAACCTATTAAATTGCATGTTTTAAGGATTTTCACCAGCTCTTCTCTAATCTTTTTCCATAATGAGAAAAGTTGGAAGTTTACTCCTGACAATGGCAGAAGTAGAAGTTCTTCCAGAGTTGTGAAAAAAGTGGTTGGAGGGAAAGTGGACTTGTAAACGCTTAATAGATTTTCACATGAGCAAATCTACACATCCATATTTGCTTGTGCTAAAATAAAGTTCACAGATATTTTCTGGGAGTACGATTTCCTGGTCTACCTCTGTAAGTTCTTGTAAATTCATGAAAGCCACTACTTCAAAGACATATACCATGGGTGCACTTTTGTGACTTTTTTTAAGAATAGGGTCCCTAATTAGGTCTGGCGTTAACAAAGACACTTTGTTTTTATTAAACTTCTATTGCTCTATCTATCGGCTGGCTTTACTGTGAGTGATCGCATTGTGCTCTTCCACTAGGAGCATACTGTCACAAAAAGCAGTTTTGTTCAGTGCCAGGAACTACTGTGGCAATCAGTGGCATAACAAAACTGGACAGGCCCCCCTGCAAAGAACATGGAGGGCCCCTCCCCCAGACTCACTCAGGGCAGGTGCATTGCTGAGGGGACCCCTGGAGGGAGGCTGCAGGGCTTTTGTTACTGCACTGGTGGCAATGTGCTTTTTGAGACCAAAATAATTTTCTTCTTTTTGCCGGTGTTTGTTACGATGATGAGGGCCTAGCAGCTCCCATAAAAAATAAAGTGTTACAAAAGCCACATCAAAACAAGACACGCATTGACGAAACCAAAAGACTCACAAAACATTTCGGATCGGTTGGCTTTGCCAGTGCTTGTTTATTTACAGGATTCCCATATTCTTGTTGAAAATGGTTACACTGATTTTCTATCAGGAATATTTTTGGGGAATACCAGCATGCATCAACACATTTTACTAAATGACACTTCAAACAAATAGCACCTAAACTGTCATAGTAGCAAAACTTTGTTTTTCACCTTGCATTTTTTTATGAATATTTTATTTTGAAAGTAAAGAATCAGCACTCTTGTTTACAAGCTTCTGCAAATATTTGCATCTAATCAGAGACCATTCTGGGAGCATTATACTTAGCTTCATATTGTTGAACTTTTCAAAGGTGTGTAATTTTTTTTTTAGTGGAACCACTGTCAGTAGTGCAGTGTGACCATAAAAAGTTTATTTACAGTGCTCACCCTGATTATGAAGTCTTTTCATTAATGAACCATGAATACAAGTTTGAACAGCATTAAGTTATGGGCACACATATTACCTCAAATGCAGACAGTTCTCTTCTCTGTAAACTGGCATCCAAAGGGTTTTGCTGCAGGGGGTTGTACCTACTTGGCCTGAGGACAAAATAAAAATGAAAAGCTGTTGCCCTTATCCCCAAACAATATGTCCTGGGCGTCGGCCGATAGGAATAGGAATTTCACATCCCTGGGGTTAACTCATGATTGCACAGTACTAATGGGGGAGTCCACCCTCAGGATGCCTGAGTGGCCTGAAC
This sequence comes from Pleurodeles waltl, assembly GCF_031143425.1. Lineage (NCBI taxonomy): Eukaryota > Metazoa > Chordata > Amphibia > Caudata > Salamandridae > Pleurodeles > Pleurodeles waltl. Next base: position 945,147,616 of record NC_090439.1, on the reverse strand, counting down.
CCCGCCGGGCTTAATAGGACTTTACCGCAAGACCAGCGGGGGGAACAGTGTTTCTGTCCACCAGCCCTGCGGTGAACAGTGCCTCAACATTGATGCCGGCTCCTAATGGAGCTGGCGCTAATGTGGCGGTGCAGCAGGTGCAGTAGCACCTGTCATGTATTCCACTGCTCGTAACTAGGGCAGTGGAATGCGCAATGGGACTGTGCATGGCAGCCCCAGCACTGCCCATGCTAAGTGCATGGGCAGAGCAGGGCCCTCCTGAGTCCCCTATTCCGCCAGCCTTTCCATGGCAGTGTGAACTACCATGGAAAGGCTGACGGATGGGGACTCCTAATCCCCAGGGTGGTGCTGCAAGCTGCGGCAGCCTGCAGGTGTTGGTGGTCCGATTGTGGCGGCTCCATCCACGATCATAATGTGGCAGTCCCACCACTAGCTTGTTGGCTTGTCATGCGACCGCCAGACTCGTAATGACCACCTACGTCTCTTGTTTCTAAACAAACCAACATGTGAAGGAAAGGTTGGTGTTAGACTTTTTCATCCTGGGCGTGATCTCCCTTAACTTTTTGCCTCTGTTTCTAAGGTTGTTGATGTGTGCTGGATTCTGTTTTTGCTGTTTTTGTCACTCCAGGCACTTTACCACTGCTAACCAGTCCTAAAGTGCAAGTGCTCCTATACAAAGTGTGTATGTATTGGTTTATCCATGATTGGCATATTTGATTTATTAGTAAGTCCCTAGTACAGTTCACTAGAGGTGCCCAGGGCCTATAGGTCAAATGCTAATAGTGGGCCTGCAGCACTGGTTGTGCCACCCACATAAGTAGTTCTGTAATCATGTCTCAGACCTGCCACTGTAGTGTCTGTGTGTGTTGTAAATTCGACTTGGCAAGTGTACCCACTTGCCAGGCCTAAACCTTCACTTTTCTTACATGTAAGGCACCCCTACAATAGGCCCTAGGTAGCCCCAAGGGCAGGGTTCAGTGTATGGTTACGGTAGGACATATAGGGCCTCATTATGACCCTGGCGGGCGGCGGAGGCCGCCCGCCAGGATGCCGCCCTCCAAAATACCGCGCCGCGGTCAAAAGACCGCGGCGGGTATTACGAGTTTTCCCCTGGGCTGGCGGGCGGTTGTTGAAAAAACGCCCGCCAGCCCAGGGGAAAACGACCTTCCCACGAGGATGCCGGCTCGTAATCGAGCCGGCGGAGTGGGAAGGTGCGACGGGTGCAGTGGCACCCGTCGCGTATTTCAGTGTCTGCAAGGCAGACACTGAAATACTTTGCGGGGCCCTCTTACGGGGGCCCCTGCCGTGCCCATGCCATTGGCATGGGCACGGCAGGGGCCCCCTGGGGCCCCGCGACCCCCCCCTACCGCCATCCTGTTCATGGCGGCTTTCCCGCCATGAACAGGATGGCGGTAGGGGGGGTCAGAATCCTCATGGCTGCGGAGCGCGCTCCGCAGCCATGGAGGATTCAAACGAGCAGCGGAAAGTCAGCGGGAGACCGCTGACTTTCAGCTTCTGACCGCGGCTGAACCGCCGCGGTCAGAATGCTCGTTGGAGCACCGCCAGCCTGTTGGCGGTGCTCCCGTGGTCGGTGGCCCTGGCGGCCAACGGCCGCCAGGGTCAGAATGACCCTCATAGTAATGTGTTTTATATGTCCTAACAGTGAAATATTGCTAAATTTGTTTTTCACTGTTGCAAGGCCTGTCCCTCTCATAGGTTAACATGGAGGCTACCTTTAAATATGATTAAAGTGTAGATTCCCTTTGGGAGCGGATGGACATTTGGAGTTTGGGGTCTCTGAGCTCACAATTTAAAAATACATCTTTTAGTAAAGTTGATTTTGAGATTGTGTGTTTTAAAATGCCACTTTTAAAAAGTGAGCATTTTCTTGCCTATACCATTTCTGTGTCTCCGCCTGTTTGTGGATTCCCTATCTGGGTCAGTTTGACAGTTGGGCTGGTTGCACCTCACACTAGACAGTGACACAAAGGGAGCTGGGGTGTAGTCTGCATTTCCTGATGAGCCATCTGTGCAAGGAGGGAGGGTAGGAGTGGTCACTCACACCTGAAAGGGATGTGCCTGCCCTTACACATTGCAGTCTCCAACTCCCTGGTGAGTGTCTGGGGCCTCGCCTGGGCAAGGCAGGATTTCACAATCATTAGAGACTTTGCTTTGAAGTAGGCCTACTTCAAAGGAGAAAACAGGTATGAGAAGGGCACCCAAAACCACAGACTTTAGAACACTTCTGGAAACCAAGAGGAACCTCTGCCTGGAGGAGAGCTGAGGAAGAAGAGCTGCCCTGCCCGTGACTGTGCTTTGTGGAGCTATCCTGCAGTTGCTGCTTCTGCCAGAGTAAGAGGGCAAAGACTGGACTTTATGTGCCTTCCATCTTGTGAAGATCTCCAAGGGCTTGATTTAGAGCTTGTCTCCTGTTATTTGAAGTCTCTGGGACAGCAAAGACTTCTCTCTGCCAGGACCTGGAGTCTCTGGAGAGACTCCTGCTCTGCCAAGTGGTGCCCATCCAGTTCCTGGGACCCTGAAAGGAGAAGCTGGCAGCTTAAGAGGAAGAAATCCACGCACAGAACGCCGTGCGGGGAAAAGATCAATGCAACTCCGATCTGCGGCTGAAAAATCGATGCGCTGCCAGTTTTGCGGCTGAAAATCAACTCTCGCTTGAAACGCGACCCGAAGATCGACGCCTGGAGCCGGACCAACGAAGCACAGCATCGTTGATGGAGGTGGGTGAGATCGCAACCCGTGCTGCGTGGTTTACGGATCATCGTGCGGCTGGATTTCTGACGCAAACGTAAAAATGACACAAGGCCTGCCTGGACCTGAGAGTGCTGACCGGGTCGACGCATCGCTCTCCTGCGGAGAGAAGAAACGACGTGCCCCAACCCGACGAAAGGAGAAACGACGCAAGGTCTCGCTCGTGAGTGAAATCAACGCATTGCAAGCCCTTTTTGGCACACTCTCGCCTGAGCAGGGTTACTTTTGACGTGCCCAAGGTACATTTTCATGCTAACAGTGTTAGCATGTGTTTAAAATTACATAAAGAATCTTTTTGCATTTTCAGTGATAACTTGACTTGTGCATTGTGGATTTTTGTCATTTTGGTCTTGTTTTGTTTAGATGCATATTTCCTATTTTTCTAAACCTGTGTTGTGTCATTTTGTAGTGATTTCATTAAGCTACTGTGTGTGTTGGTAAAAATACTTTACACCTAGCACTCTGAAGTTAAGCCTACTGCTCGTGCCAAGCTACCTATGGGGTAAGCAGGGGTTAGCTGAGGGTGATTCCCTTTAACCCTTACTAGAGTGAGGGTCCTTGCTTGGACAGGGTGTAACCTGACTGCCAACCAAAGACCCCATTTCTAACAGTTGTAATATATCTGCAGCGTTCTTCAATTCTAACTGATGATAGCCTTTGTTCAAATCAAGTGCAGAAAAGACTTTAGCAGCATTGAATTGCATGATCATGTCAGCAATGTGTGGTCCTGGATATCGCTCTCATTTGATCCCTTTGCTCGCCTGGTGCGTGTCAACACATAGGCGCACAGCTCCTTCATGGTCTTTTTTAGGTACTACAACTATGGAAGAAACCCATGGTTTTGGACCAGTGGAGCGTTCAATAATGTCCTACTTGAGTAATTATTTAGGCTCTTTTTTAACAGCTTCTTGTAAATGAAAAGCAACTCATCTACGTCTCTGAGCAACAGGATGGACATCCCTATTAATATGCAGTTTTACTTTCATAGTCTTTAGCTTTCCTAAACCAGGACACAATAAAGAGCATTGACTTAATATTTCGTGATGAGCATTCATATTGCAATTCACTGAAATCAGTCCCATGTCAGCAGCTCGGTTGAAAATGCTGCTGTACCTTGAAGCACATGAATCTGTGCCTGTACCTTTATTTTCCTATGTTTCACTGTCATCATAAACCTTTCTGTTGTAGGAGTGTCAATGCAGCCCAAGTGTACACTTTGACCTTTGACGGTGTAAGATACACTAATGGTGACAGTTCTTTGTACTTTAGGCTTTATGTTTATGAAAGCACCAGTATCGATAATGAAAAGTATTGAACATTCATTCATTTTCAATGTAATCTCTAGACAGTGTTTGCATGATTTCACTACTTTGACACGATGACTTTTCTTTAACTGACTTTTCTCCTCACTGGCGACCAGTCAGACATGTGCACGTTTTTCTAAGGTAAACATTGACTTGGCACAATCACTTTCTTCACTTTCACTTATTATTGAGGCTGAAGAAGTATTTGATGATCATTTAGATGATGATCAACTTTGTTTAGTATCTATTTGCCTCAACTGATGTTGCCGCTTGGCCTTTTGAGTGGGCATCGAACATTGCTTCGGGCACGTCCTAGCGGCCATTTTGTCTTTGCACCGTGATGTACCTACGTTTTCCTTCATTCTGCAAATTGTCACAAAATGGTTCTTTTTACTACAGCCAGTGGGTGGACACTTTTCTTCTTGTGGAAATGCAAATCTAGACCTGAAACACAACTTCTTTTTGCATGTAGACATCACTTTATGTTCTTCAGTTTTTTGTTTTGAATTACTTTTCACATTCATGACTGGCTCACTGTGGACACCTCCGGCCTCCATGTCGACAGCTTGCCTCTAAGCACATTCCTCTGCTATGGCAGCCATCAACTCTCACTCCAGACTAAGAGTTTCTCTCAGGCTCCCCTTCTGAATTAATTGGACAAGCATCCATCGATCACTCTAAACTTCATGGCTTCTTCATCATTATAATCATTGAACGTACAATGTTTGATGCGTGTGTTCAATTTTTCACAAATTTATTGATTGTTCCATCAACTCTTTGATGTTCTTGGCTGAAAAAATATTTACGACTGACGTCTGGTACCAGATTAAGCTTGAGATTCAATGTATTCCTAATGTGAAGGTATGTGACGTCTTTGTCAGTTCTTGGCATTTTCTTTATGGCTTCTTTCACACCATCACTAGCAAGATTTTTGAGATATTTGATAATCTTCCTGTTATCAATCTCTTCAAGCCCATCTATGAAATCATCAAATGCCTCTATCCATGCTGTAAACCTATGGCCAATATTTTGCATTTTAGCAATGTCGAATGGTGATGGTGGTTTGAGGAAGGCAGCAGCAGTGTAAACCAGTGTGGAGCTTACTGACGTTGAGAGTAGTGCTTTCCCCAGCCTCTTTGCTTGGAAATCAGGATTGGTTCCATTCATGCCTTTGCCCTGGCCCTGTGATGGGCCAGCCCTGGGGTTTTCCTTGATGGGCTTCATCGCAAGGATGCCATTCTGCCAAGTTTCTGCCCACAGTAGATATGGACTTCTCCTTTAGCACAACCCACGCACTGTTCTTGGGCCTAGCATCAGCCATGATTTATTAACTCTCATTATCGGGCTCAGTAAGTCCTTTCTTTATTTCTTTTATAGTTCAGATTGTATTGTCTCACACCTGGTTGATCTCTACCTTGTGGTGCTATTTGGTATCCAATAACTGTCTATAACTGTGCTTTGTAAACCTGGTTGAATTCGCCTTCAGTATTAACATTCAGTATATTGTATAATTTTATTTTGCATGACACCGCAGTACCTTTTTGTAGGATCGTGGTCATAGATTCTTGATCAACGATGCATATACTTTTCTGTGAAGCTCTCTTTCCATTCACATTCTTCACACCTGCTGGAGTTGCACATTGACACCACCTACGCCAACCATCGACTCAGCACTTCGATGAAGGCACACGTGGCACGATCAAGCAGTTTGCTTGGACCAAGGCAAACTCTCTAGGAGACCACTTTCTTCTTTGGATTACTTATCCCCTATCTCATCACCAGTTGTGGTGTCTTACCCAGCTTGGTACCCGCTGAATTACTAGACCCCACACGGAGCTGTAAATCACATCTTTATTCCTCTGCATGTAGCTGTGAACTCCAATTTTCTAAACCAAGCATTCATTGCATTCTATTCTAGCTACTATCTCACACTGATACAGAGTCCTCAGGGTGCCAGAAAGGTTCCATTCTAAATCATGCAAGACACTACACATAGCAGGTTCTGTCATGACACTTCCAGTGTAGCAAAAGATGGAGAATGCTAGATTCTATCACCATGTAATAGAGAGAGGTGGTGATATTGTATTGTGTTGTAATTTGTCGTGTCCTTTACTAACACTTGAGAGGCAAAAAGTTCAGATATTGCAGAAATATTGCTTTGCTTTATTGCCTTAATGCTTTGAACCATCCACTAAACTGAAATTGAAAGAAAACATATAATAGTCTGTCATAAATGTCAGCAAAGTATTCTTAATAATTCCCAAGCCCTCTAAAATATGTCTGCTTTCCTAATTCCAGATCATTGTTGCCTTACGAAAAATATATATTTTGGGTGGTGTGTGCTCTGTGTTCCCCTGAAATTCAAATGACGTTTTCTTTCTAAAGGGGCTATTTTGGGGTTGATTGGATGCACTCTTGGGCCTTATAACTGCCTTAATCTCTGAGGTTGCACCTTCCACTGGTAGCTTCCATCATCTCTGTGCAAATTTAACCCCATATTCTATGTGGTTGGAACAATATGTACACAGACTACTCCAGAGATGGTAGGGTTTTGCTAGGGGAGCCATGCCTGTTCGCACTCTTCTCTCTCACAACCACAAGTAAGTGCAGTTACACGCTTGCTTAGACACGTTTTCAGCAATATGCATGAACCAAAACACTTCACACATAGGCCAGATGACACTCACATACTTAAATCCATATTTTCTCCTCAAATGTATGCAGAGGCTTAGCAGCAAAACTTATTAAGAGCATAACAATGGTACTGATGCATGGCATCATAAAGCTCACCTTACAGCCTACAAGACAAACATGTACTATTCCATCTATGGTACTCCACAGAGAAGCGTGCTACTTCACCGCAAATGTACATTAGTGCTTCATTAGGCATATGAAGCACTGTATAAATACAAGTACAACACAATACAACACACTTGAACTCTACAGCACAGCCCTGAGCAAGGCCATAACAATGGCAATGCAGAGCAAGGCCAACCTCTATTGACTTAGCCCATCCCTGCCCATTATTAACATACAGACTTTACCAGGACCCTGTTTCAAAGTTGTGTTTTCAAGTCCTAGCAATGTGCACTGGATGTTAGCACACAGAAAAGGCAAATCTACCAGGATAAAATGTGAAGGCATACATGCAAAATATGGAGTAAACATCAATTCCAAATGTTAGGCCTCAGTCTGTGGTGGGAAAAGTAGGCACATTTAAATATGTCACAGATTAAATACCCAACATCATGGTAGCTATAGTTACTGTGAGCACCTAATATCACCTGAATTCTACATAACTTGAAAACATAGTCTTACCCTCCACATCAGCATTTGTGTTTGAATCAGAATGCTATTGATACAGGTACAAACTATTACAATTAAACTCCATCTCTGTCCTTACTCTGACAATACAAGTTAAAAGAGGAGTAGGGAACTGAGTGCATGGTGTAGATGTGTTTGTGGAAGAAAGGGGGAGTGAGAGGACCCATCTAATCTCTCCATTTTCCTGCAGTCACCTGCTCTGCTCTTGCTCTTGCACAATGATTATATGATATGCAGAGGAACATTAAATAGATTATCGAGAGCATGCATAGATATGGATGAATATCGATGATACAGTAAGACAATCATACTTATATCATAAGACAAATGCCCTCTCTTCTATAACCTTGCGAACCATGCTTTAGAGGTCATTTATAACTTGGTGGACAGTCAGCAGGGCTGTGTATTGGGATAAGCCCATGACCTCCTCATACAGGCAGAGGAATGCCCACCCTATTTAGAGACATCCACCTGCCTGTCGGGGATTTCTGTTCAGAAAGGGCAGCTGTGTAGGCAGCAATCCCTTTCAAAACACTGCAGTCTTACTGAGTGGGCACCATTTTTGAAGCATCCATTTTTTGCATTGAGAAAATAAAAACTCAAAGCTGGAGCTTGTTTGCTCAAACAAAATTAGAGATGGCTTGATGTGCAAGGAGCTTTCTCCCTGCATATGAAGACCAGTCTACTTTTTTTCTTTCTGTATCAACCATGAATTGGTCAGAGAAAATGAGTCTTGGTAGTCCAGCTCCCTTAGGGTAGAACGACCATCATTGTGACTTGACAGCCTTTGGGAGATGGGTTTCCAGGCAGAGGTTTAGACCAACAGAGCCAGCGAAGGATCCAGAAGTGTATACATGGCCTTCCTGCTAAATTTAAATAGAGTGAGGAAACGTAGAGCTTGGTGAACAAAAGCGTCACAGGGTTATGGTAGTGATTCTGTGCCACCAACCTCTAAATTATACCCTTAGTTTCACCTCTATCTTTGCTCCTGGTGCGTTGAAGCTACTAGCATGCAGAATATAGTGCAAACACCAAAATGATCTGATAAACAGCAAAGCATTATTCTTTAGACAGTAGGCACGCTGGAGGTAATTTAGGCATACTTGGTTGAAGTCAGGGTAGGAGAAGCTAGGCTATAGCCCCTCACTTTTATATGTAAAAAAATATACAATTGTATTTATCATAACACAAAAGTGTTTTTGCACACACAAATACACATCAGAATTTGAAAGCAACACATAAATGCCAACAACTCGTGCATTACAAATTTTTTCTTACTGCTATTAAGGCCTGTTGTATTTCAAATTCTATTTCCTAGATCTCCAGCTCATCAAGGGCTCTTTCACAAGCAGTATCCAATCTCACCAATTTGCTTTGTGCCAAACTTACTATTCCCCATCCCAAGCTGTTTGTGTCAATTTGGCCTCTTCATTTCTCTGAGGAGTATTGCCCAGCCTCTAGGTTCACCCTGTGGTATGTAGTATGATTATAAAACTTTACCATTTTCTGTCACTTATCTCACAGCTATCCCAATGATTTAGGAAAATGAGGTCTCCTCCTGGTTTCCCTCCTTTAAAAGGGCTCCCCGTAAGCTGTATATCCAACAAGGACAATAGAATCTTTATCTGTGTTTGTTAGATATGTTTTTTCCTTCCTCCTTAACACCCATTTAAGTCTGGCACTGTCTCTAGTAGAGGGAAGAAAGGGGTTATCAAATCCTGTATCAAAGAAATTAAATTTGGACCTCGGAGTGCAAGCTAATTATAGGTTCATCTTTCCTTTGCCAGGTGTTACTAAAATTGGTGTAATGTTCCGGCTCACCTGCTTTCTAAACATCTTGAAGAGCATTAGGTGCTAGATGGATGAATTTAGGGCCTGGTTTAGGCACCGAGACTGCCTCTGTGGCTGAACTGAATGATGCCAGACTAGATTACAATGATGGCATTCCCACCTGCCTCATCCGACTGTTGCAGTGTTATTGTCCTATCAGCTCTAATTCAGAGCAGAAATGAAAGCATGGTTGTTATTTTTAAGGAGCATGCTATTAAGAGGCACAGTTTCTGTCACGGCTGGACCTATCTCTTGCAGGATATTACATTAATTCTAGGTGAATGAGTACTTGTATCTTTTGCATCCTAGATCAGAAAATTTCAATGCAACGACTTTTTTACCAGTTCTGTGGGCCTGGTAGCTTTGTGACTAGATACAGCTCAGTCATCTCATATGAACATTTCTCAAAGTGCAGCGCTAGCAACTATTTTATTTCCATTCATAATAGATTATTGAAATAGTAAATAACAAGCAGTAATATTGCCAAATGATTGTTACTCACTTATTCAATCTCAGGAGGCATGGCAGATGCATTAGGAATCAAACCTAAGACATGCCATTCTCGCATCCCAAAATCAGGTTTACTAACCTACTAACACGTGCTGCCTCAAACAGGCATATGCTGCAACATCCCAATTGATGAAGAGAAGACATAACTTTAGTCAAAAGTCAGGAGCAGTGTTGTAACAGAAGTAAGAAATGTCTTATTGGTTTTTATATGTTTATTTAGTCCAACGGTAAAGGCCGCCGCTGTCGCGTCCTCCGGCACCTCCACAGCCTCTCAACCGTTCTCCGCGCTCGAGAGCCCCAGAGAACACGACAGCCGGCAGCATGCGATATAGGTTCGGCACGTGGTGTTGTGCCGTCGCGTGCAAAAACAACATAAAGAACACAACATATTATCTCCCCTTTTTATTTTTTACAAAACGTCCACAACAGAGAAAATAACATAACATTGAACCACTAAACAATCCTGGCGAATATATCGACAACAACAAGTATATTTCCTGCTAACAGCCATGAGATTCCCTAAGTTTGAGTGGCACTCGTTTCACTCGAACAGATCTTCTAAGTGTTTGGGGCACCACCAACTTTGTGTTTAACGCCACCGTTCCTGATCCATGCCCTCTGAAACTGCTCTACTACACCTTTTCATTCCACAGCCACTGTTGTCACTCACCTTAACAGCTTTACTCACATTCCACCATTGACCACCCTCAACCATGATGGCATTTCCACACACTCTCCTCATCGTACCCGGACTCCCATAACAGGCTTCCCCTTTCCTCACGAAGGTCTGTAACTTGATGCGCACCACATCACCTGGTTAAAATGAGTGTTCTTTTGTAGAATTTTTCTGGTCATACCTAGCTTTCGCCTTATCCTGATTTTTCCTTACTTCACCCCAAACCCTATCCTTGTCCACAGCATCAGGAAATTTACCAGACACAATCTTGGCTAACCAGGCCAGGAAAAGTCTTGACGTACTACGCCTACCTTTCAAAAGTTCAAATGGAGAGATTTTCGTCACAGAATGCGGTGTGGTACGATAAAACCAGAACATCGAATTCACAGCTTCTTCCACATCCAATTTGCTCGCTTTAGCCCACTTTATGCATTCCAAAACCACTCTGTTCATTCTCTCAACTAAACCATTCGTTTGAGGATGGTACAGAGAACTTCTCAAATGTTTCACACCAGACTCTCCTAGAAAGGTTTCCATCTCATTGCTCACAAACTGTACACCATTATCCGAGATTAAGTACTCCGGAAATCCTTCCCTCCAAACAATTTCCTTGAGGAACTGTATGGCAACACTAGCCGTAGGCTTAGCGAAAAAACTTACTTCTTGCCACTTACTGAAGTAATCCATCAGTACAAAGGCATAGTGCATGTGACTAGGGAGGAAATTGAAGTGCCCAACCATATCAACCCCCACTTTAACCCAAGCCTTGTCCGGTAAAGGTATGGGTTGCAATGGTGGCTTCACAATCTTCAACCCTTTTTCGGCACCGTTACACACAACACATCCATGAACAGCCCTTTCCACATCTTTATCCATAGAAGGCCACCAATAGAGCACCCTGATACGTCTTTTTGTCATAGTGGCACCAAGGTGCCATTCATGCGCATGGTCCACCAATTTTGGTCTAACCTCGCACAGGGGTACACATTTATCATTCCTCAACACAATGCCATCCTCAATTGATAACTCATCACCCACCTTGGCATACGGTTGGACCTCTACATTCAAATTCCTTTCCTTAGGCCTGCCGTTGACTATATACTGCTTAACCATGGACAGCACCTCGTCATTGCTTTCAGCCCTCCTCCACACAGTCTCCGTGCACACCTTGGATTCATCAACATCCACAGCCGCTATGAAACAATCCTCCACATCAACCATACTTTCACCATCAATAGGTAAACAAGATAAAAAGTCAGCTGTGAAATTATCTTTTCCCGGAATGTATCAGACTTGAAAATGATACTGTAACAATTTTGTGGTGAGGCGTGCTATGCGGGGGGTTGTTTAGTTATCTATACAACCATAATCTTGTCTCCATTCAAAATGTACACCAATGGTTTATGATCAGTTTAAACAACATAGTTTCTTCCCCATATATAGCGTCTAAATTTCTCACTAGCCCAATAGCATGCTAGCAGCTCTTTCTCAATCACAGAGTAATTGAGTTCTGATTCACGTAATACTCTAGAGGCATAACTAATAACCTTCTCATCCTTCCCCATACCTTGAGACAGCACTGCTCCCAACCCATACCTACTAGCATCAACAGTGATGGTGCACAATTGGCTGGGGTCATACAGACTCAATGGTCTAGCATCCACCAACTCCTGCTTGACCTTTTCGAATGTAGCTTGACACTCACTGTCCCATATGAACGGTTCTTTGTTCTTGAGCAAATTTGACAAAACTTTCCTTTTGCTAGCATAGTTAGAAATGAACCTAGAATAATATTCACACATGCCTACAAATGATCGCAATTCGTATTTGTTTTTGGGATTAGGCGATTCCACAATCGCTTTTACCAGGCCGCGGTGCAACCCCTTCCCCAGACAAGCAGTAACCCAAAAATTCTATCTTTTTCTTGTAAAACTCACATTTTTCTTTCTTTACACAGACGCCATAGGACTGAAAATTTTTAAAGACAGATCTGATTTTCTCTTGATGACCTTCCAAATCCCTAGTATGGATCAAGACATCATCTTGAAAAACCAGAATGCCCTGTACTTCCCCCAACATTTTTTGCATGATGCGTTGAAAAGCTGACGCAGCGGAGGCCAACCCAAATGGCATCCTGCAAAACTGGAAAGTGCCAAACGGGGAATTGAAGGCTGTATAATGACACGAATCCTCATCCAATACCACCTGGTGATATGCCGATGCCAGATCTATTTTGGAAAACCACACAGAGCCTCTGAGCTGATCGAGCAGGTCGCTAATCTAAGGTAAGGGATATGAGTCTACCCATATCTCCTTATTGAGACTCCTCAGGTCCACACATAAACGTAGGTTCCCATTTCGTTTTCGGGCAACCACCAAAGGAGAAAGCCACAAACTGGATTCAATAGACTCAATTACACCATTATGTTGAAGTTTGTTCAATTCAGCTTTAAGACCATCTCTAAGACTAAACGGCACCGACCTGACCTTATGTCTCACCGGGATGGCCCTATCCTTCACCTTAATTTTGTGTTTGAATTCAGCAATCTTTCCCAAACCCTGTGCAAAAATGCTAGGATACTCCTCCTCAAATGGTGCCGTTGACTCTGAGTTCCCCACAACAAGGACTTGTTCTTTAGAACCAGGTTTCTACACCATACCAAACAGCCCTTGATGGTACCATCCTAAAATGTTCAGACCTTTATATGCCACATACATTTTACCGAAGATCTTTCGATCCTTGAACTCTAGACTGTCTTCTATGTAGCCTTCCAAGTCAATTTTCCTGCCCTCATAAGATACAGGTGATCTGTCGGGAGGCAATAACTTCCCATCACCCCAAGTGTTGTGGAAGAGATCCGATGTGATCATAGTAATTCGTGCCCCAGAGTTCACCAATAACCGAAGCCACTTATCACCAACCCTAACATCTACCAGGTGATCTATGCACTGGTTTTGATCTTTGACCCCACATACATTTTCAGTGACCACCACAATCATATCCTCAAAGGCCTTAACAAAAGATTCCTCTTCATGCTCCCCTTCTTCCTCTACTACAGTAGACACCTTAGCTTGCTTATTAAACATGGATTGACAGAATTTAGCAAAGTGACCCACTTTACTACACTTCCTACATACTGCATTCTTCGCTGCACAACTTTTGCCATCCTTAAAGTGAGGCATGTTCCCACATCTAAAACACATGTTAGAAGACCTAAAGAATGGATTGTCATGTTTCTTCAGGTCACTTTTCTTTACCGCACCCATTTTAGTAATGACATTCATGTGCACTTGATCAGAGTCCTTCACCCCAGTACTAATTGAGAGTTCCTTTAGAGAGATCTGCTCCAGTTCAACGCTCTTGGCTGTTTTAATTACTTCTTCCAAGGTTGGATTCCCCATGGTAAGTAGCTTCTGCTGAATGTGCTTATTTGAGGAGTGACCGATAAACTGGTCCCTTATTAGCTGGTCTTGGAAATCTCTAAATTCACACTTCGAGGCCAATTGTCTCAGTGCACTGACGTATGCGTCAACATCCTCACTTTGACACTGCTGACGCTTGAAGAATTTGTGTCGCAAAACCACCAGACTCGGCAGCACATCAAACCTAGTGGACAACTTCTTGGTGGTCATATGATATTCATCAAGTTCTTCATCATTTTGCGGCAGGTCCGGTAAGTGTTTGAAAATCTCTCTACCTTCATATCCCAAAGAATGTAAAAGAAGACACTTCTTCCTTTCAGGGTGAAAACGAGAGGCTCCAATAGCTCCTAGGTACGTCTCAAAACCGTCAAACCATTGCCTCCATGGGATGGGAGGGGCCCCTGGAGTTTCCAAAAAGGGTGGTGGTGGATTAACAGACTGCATAGCAAGGGACAGCAATAAAACCAACCGTTCTCCGCGCTCGAGAGCCCCAGAGAACTCGACAGCCGGCAGCACGCGATATAGGTTCGGCACGCGGTGTTGTGCCGTCGCGTGCAAAAACAACATAAAGAACACAACAAGCAGCTTTCTGAAAATGGAATTAAATATATTTTAAGAACTCATTGTCATTTCAGAGTGGGGATTTTCGGAGAACAGGCAAAAAGTATTGTTTTCTTGAAATTACTTTGGGAAGACTGGTTCTAAATTGTGTTGCATTAAAATCCACTCTTTTGTAGTCAGATCATGTATTCCCCATTTTTAAGGTCTATATCAGTAGATAATAAACATTGCCAAATATACTATAACATGTTTGTTGTAATTCTATTGGGTTTGACCAATATGTTTAAAATGCAGTTTCACTCTCTTTTCAAGTATTGGTTCTAAGGATAGCTGTGCCCCATAGTTTGAAGTGTTAGCCCCCACACCTGAAGTTCAAGCCCATTTGCGCCCCTGCCAAGGGCTGTATTATCATGATATAATACATTGGATTCTGTAATCCCTGTATAAATGCCTGTCTCTAATTTCTTTATAATCAGCGACCTGTGCCACACCCAGTCGCAAATTATAAAGAAAAGACGCCAGAACTCAATTATTATAAGTTATTACATTCGAGTTGTCACAATGCCTGCTGCCAGAGCCAGCAGTTGAGGTGAAAGACAGTTCTGGTCACGAAGCATAATTGAAGCAGCTGTTTAAAGTTGTTTTCTTCTGCTCTGTTTTTTAGTTTACAATGAGAAGCAGAGAGAAGATGTTTATTTTTGCACTCATTATGTAGTTAAAGAAAATCTAGAATTTTTCTGCATCTTTCTACACATTCCAATCTAATGTATTTTTTTTTAATATTTTTTTTTTTTAAAAGGTTTCTATTGAACTGTTTCTAATATCTGTTTGCAACAAAAAACTAACAGGTTTTGATATGCATAATTTTAAACTAAATGTTTTATTTTTATTCTTCATATTTACAAACAAGCTCACTCTTTCAAATAAAAGAGCTACGCACCAAGTTTTTAAGTGGTTTGTGGGAAAGGTGGTGGTGTGACAATGTATTATTCAGCATAAAGTACCCCCTGGCACACATTATAATGATATTGCAAGCCAACCTTGGCATACTTGATAAGGATATTGTAATTCACTTTCGGCCTCGTTCCTCTGCATGGTTTTGGAACTCACGGGTGACTTACAATATCCTTATGATATACAACAGGGGAAACTTTATCCCTAATATTATATCTGCGTACAGTGGTCCTGTTCTTACAAACAAGACACTGTGCCTTTTTCAACAATGCCCCTTGCATGCACGTTTTTTCTACGTGGGTTTATTTGCATTTGGGAGATTTCTGCAGCTATGTAAGCTGAGAGGCTGGTGAGCGCCTCTGTGCATTTGAAGGCATGGATAGTTTAATTGCTAGGCCTTGCTTTCAGGAATTAGTTAAAGCTTCTAACGCGCTTCCTTTAGTTTCAGCATGTACAGCCTTCTCAGAGAGTTCAAAGAATTGATCAATGCTGTGTGATCTCATGGTAAAAATGGTGCATTTTCAATGTGTGTGTCGGATTTAATTTACCCATGCAAATATGTTTGCGAGTATTATTTACCTATAACCCAGACACCTTTGGTTGGAGGAGACAGAAATAGAACAGAAACATTTAAATACACTATAGAATGCATATAATCGGAATGATTGAATGCAGATTGAACCGAAATGAAGCTTCCTCTAGAGAGAAGAACTCATTTTAAAATTGATTTTCATTAGTCACATACCTAGGACATGAAAGCCTATGTTCAGCCAGCAGAGAATGCACACAGCATATTAATGATGTGCACGCGTGATACCAGGCTGGTGCTGGTTTATCTCGAAGGAAAATCGCCCTCCTAACTGCAATCTGATCTATGCACATATCTTTCTTAAAACTGAAAATACTTCAATTGTGGTTTTTATGTTATAAAATGGCACGTACTTTTGCCACTGATGTATTGCTTCTCAGCAACCCTGGCAACTGGCAAGTGAATAAATCAGTTCACCAACCATACATAATTTATTTCGGTAGGTAACTGAGTGTGCAGCTCGGAATACAAATATGTGCGGAACAATACTCCCCTGCACTGCATGCCAGGCCAGGTTTCAAACTGCATAAATACTGCACGTGACATCCTTTCAGCCTTTATCTGCTATTCCAGCTAGCTATCTGACTTCCAATCGCATACATACACACACCCTGCATGTCAAATTCAAGATATTGTGCTAAGCTGCATGCCTCAAGAACAGGTTTTGCTTTTACTTCTCATTTGCATGCCTACGAAGATTGCCCTTGCTCTGCCGGGTGATGAATTTTTCTCACTGACCATCATCTGTATTTTCCAGCACATGATCGTTTTTAAGATCCAATTCAGTAACGCCTGGATTAATAGCAATATGTGGGGACATTTCTTGTAGCGTGACATTATCTGACACGGTGTCCTTGCTGTGAGGTGACGTGGCTGAAGCTAGTGATGTTTGTTCTCAGGAAGGTGTCATGTATTTCACTAAAGATAACTAAAATGTTTTCCACTGATGTGTCACTGACGCTATCATTGATACTGTGCCGGAAAATCCATTAAATGCTGTTGGGGAACCAAACAGATTTTTTTTTTCAACAGAGTTCGTAAAAAATGCAGCAATGCATATACGAGACGTTAGGCTTCACGCTTTATTGAGGCACTTACCATCAGTTCTACTTGTAAATTCGCATGAGCCAACTCATGTTGCAAAGAGCAAAACAAGCATCAACAAACCAAGAGGTCTGGCCATGGCAAGCTGACTTGATCATTAATCTTAGACCTGCAAACTCACATGGTGCCACTATGTGGCATGCAATATCGGCCCCCTTCTCTCCTTCTCCCACAGAGGAGCCGAAATAACACCGTGGAAGGGAAAATTAACTGAAAAACACAGTAAACAAAGGATTTCCAGCATTTGTGGAGGTTTTGAACAGCTGATGTCCATTAAGGGGTGTGAACACACCCCAGGACGAGTCTCAACAGGCTTTGTTTGTTTGTTCTGGGGTTGGAGCCAGGCCAAAAGTGCCTCAGGTGCTTCTTGGTAAGAGGTCCTGCCATTCCAAGGCCCTGCCCACCTCACATAGAGATGGTTTTGTTTTAGTTGGTAAGTTTGTAACCTGTTTTTTAATACTGCAATCATGTGCGATACAAATATACAAACATACATGCCACCACCTGAAAGACGTGGACAGATTCTTGCAATAATAGTTCATTAAAAATTTTTTTTAAAAACGGTAAGGGGATTTTCGGTGCTTTCTACCAGGCAGGTGTGCTTAGAATTGCTACTGAACAGTTTTTTGTCTTTTCATGCACAGCACATAAATATGGTTTTTATTGGAAAAGAGAACATGTACCATGGGCTTTTAACAACTGTACCAGGAATTTAAACACACAAAAAGAATAAAATGCTAAATCATGGATAGAAAACAAATATTGCCCTAGTAATTGAAGTGCATTTCTTTTTAGGGCAGGTGTGTATGCACAATATGAGCAGAACAAATGCAAACAATCACAGTGCAAGTGTGACAATGGCTAAAGGTGCCTGAACCATTGCCCCTTGCAGTATGTTGTGGTGGGTGGAAAACTGAATAGAGCACTTGACTAAGAGGGGTGACACAAAGCCCCTCTATGCACATGTATGCATGTATTTTTTATTTATGTTTTATGTATTTTTTATTTATGTTTTTTATTAAAGTTGCAGGAGAAACTCCTAAGCTATCTCTAGGTCAGCCTAAAATATGAGTGATTGTAGCAGATTTGTGGGGTACCAATTGTGAGTGTTTATGACAGCTGTGGCTTGTACCTTTTTAAAGTGGTGGGGCGAGTGAAGAGTCCCACCACTTCGCAAGAAATACAAAATTGAAAAAACACACCCCTCCCTCCAAAACCCCAAAGTAAACCATCTCTCAATCCTAAAGCCCAATTAACACGAACTATAACACAAACACTACACTTACATGCACTACACACCTGGATTGGATGGTGTGTTGTGGCTGGATGCTCCTTAGGGCCCTGAAGGCCTTGTCTGGTCTCCACCCAACTGTTTCAGATAGCTGCAAAGTTTGCATGTCACTTTGGCCGGTGCAAAGCACCCGGCCAAAGTGACATGGGCTCTTTGGAGCATCCCTGCCAGGCACTGATCCAGTCCTCTGCTGCCGGAAGCAGTCAGTCCTTTACTGCTGGCAGCAGAGAACATGCCCAGCATGTTCCTGGGATGGTGCAAGCTGCAGGAGAAAAAATAAAATGGCAACAAAATCTGTTTGCTGCCCTTCTATTTTTTCCTGTGGAGCTTGCAGCAGGTTGGGGGCAACACCACAACCCCCCAACCCTCAAGAAAAAAAACACCACTTGTCTATGATGAGGACATATTAGGTTGTGGAATGACTAGTAGATGGGGTTTATGTGAAATATGACTTGGACAGTAACAATTAGATAGTTTTCTGTACCAGTACAAAGTTCAAGCTGGTCGTGGCCCATTTGGCACCAAGGTTTATAGTCTGGAACAAGGTTGGTAATATTTTGTTCACAGTTCTACATTTATTGGCCTTGGAATGATCATCGAGATGGCACATTGCAGACATAACTGACAAAGAGTGGAAGGTTAGTGAAAATATGAATTTACATATAACAAATCAAAGTTTGAAGAAGATGTGTGTTTTCTAGGGAAACGTTTGAGATTCTATTTTCTAGGATTATAGAAGACAATCTTTTTTTAGATAGGGTAAAGACGTTCACGATGTTCCTCTGGTGAAAGAATGGAGAGATATATCCTAGAATACACCTGGCCAAGGGAGGAAGATATTTTTAGGGGAAACAGCAGGCAGATGCTTAGTTACATAAGTAGAATTAATGCCAATGCCCCATTTGTTGGAGGTTTTCAAGTGTAAGTGTCTCCCCATCCTAAATTACGGAGATGGCCTTTGGCAATACTCAAAAACTACCTGCCTGTGTGGTGAAGAGATGTTCTCGTGGTGCTTTTTGGGAGTCCCTCCAGCCTGCTCTACTTTTATACTGCACCAAGAGCTTGGGGTTGAGTATGTGGAGGACAGTATCAATTTGGCCCCTCGCGCAATGTTGTGTGCAATATGCATGTACCTGCATGCTGGTTTCAATAGGGAGGTTATCCTTGACTGTCTTTCATGTAACAGATGTTTGAAAATCTCCAGGCTCCAATACATCAAAAGTGAAATGGATTACTTGGGGAGAATTCTTCTCTAATCCCACTGCCATGTCTAAATCTAGCCTCGTTTGGGTTATGAAGTTGTTGAACTATGAAACATCAGAATAGAGAGGAAATTGAGATCTTAAATTCCACTGTGAGTGATTATGAGAAGCTTCAGGGCCATATTTAGCATGGATTGACAGTACTTGGGACCGAGTCCTTCTACCAGATTCAGACTTAGTTTTGTGAGGTTGCATTTGGGTTTCACCGTTGGCCAATTTGACTCAAGTAAAGTGCTAATCTGCCCATATGATGAGTCCTCCCCTCAGTCCCTGTTTCATTTTATTAGTTTTTGCACTTTTACATCGTCTATACCAAGAGGTTGTTCATTTCCTTTTTCAGAAAGAGTGGTTTGAGAAGATGTGGTGTCTTATTTGTAACAGTTAAGCTCTCCGTCTCTTTGTATTAACATTTGTTATTTTTTAAAGTGTGCCATGGCTATTGAGGCTATTTCAGTCACTAGTATTTCTAGTTGCACAGGGTCATTTTATTAGATGCCCATTTTGGGCATAGTTGCAAGATAGGTTTTCCTAAATTTTAGGATTTTTTATCCTTACAGGATGTACACTTTGATCACCATATATTATTGAGTTATATATGTATGATTATTTATTTATTTGAAGATGGGTTTTTACTTATTTGTGTTTTATGTATTCTGCAAGTATGTGATGATGGGATAATTTTGATTTATTTCTGTGTTGTGCTTTCATGGCTGCCTGTGTAGCTGAAATAAAGTTTTTGATAAGATACAAAGTAGAATTAATGCACTGATGAATATCAATAAGGCCTATTTGTAAGTTTTCAAATTGAGTCCGGCATAATCTTGTTACATTATAGCAGGTTGTATTTGTTGATGTGATTTTGGGTTGGAGGACTGCCTAGTTTCCTGAGAAAAGAAAGTCCATATTCAATATCAAATTGGGCAGTGCTCACTATTAGCATGAGGAAAGAGGCCATAAAAATATAAAAATAAAAAATGGCCTGTTTTTATATAGTGTAGATAATTATAGTTTGTGGAGTTACAGCCCAAATGTTTAAGTCGTAGCCATTTAGAAATAACACAGAGAACTTTTTTGAATTATTGTGTAGATAGAAGCTAGTGTGGTCTACGAATCAAGGTTGGGATGCAATATAATGTACTGCATTATAAATCTTTTAATTCACATTCTGATCACTGATATGTAAATATGTGAGTTTTCAACATGGATAATGTTTTTTTTTTTACATTTCTGCTTTATTCATCTGTATTTGGATGTAAGCGACATGGTATATTTCTCAAATAGGTATCATAATAAGACAATGCATTCAGGTCCTAATAATATTATTTTAGACCCACAGGGTCAGGCGCATAAAGAAATAAAAGAACAATTAAACATGAGAACAATTAACATTTGCATACAATCATCACACTGACTTGGAGGTTTTTGAAAACAACCTAAATCTAACATGAAGGGGTAGTAAAATGTAAACATTTTCCAAGGTGACACCTATTTTGATCTGAGTACCATTACATGTTAGAGACCGGGGATAACAAACTGGGGAAGCCCTCTAAATGCATATATTAGGACCTACAACTGTTAAAAAGTGATTAATTGGGTAGCACATTTTCACAGGTTTTTGCCCAAGCCCTAACCATTGGGTCGGATGATACATAAAGACATTTTTAAAGTTGCTGCCTGCCTTGACTGAATTATTAAACATGATCAATCAATCAATCAATCAAAAACATTTATAGAGCACGCTACTCATCTGTGAGGGCCTCAAGGTGCTGGGGTGGGGTCATGGGGGGAGGCAGGAAGGATCAATGTTCGAACAACCATATCTTGAGGTTCTTTCTGAAGAGCAGGAGGTCTTTGGTTGGGGCGAGATAGGAGAAGGATGTGCCTCCTGTGGTGGTGCGTTGGATGTGGGGGACTGTGGCTAGGGCGAGGTCGGCTGATCGGAGGTTGCGTGTGGGAGTGTGGAAGTTCACTCTTTCGTTGAGGTAGGTTGGGCCAGTGTTGTGGAGGGATTTGTGTGCGTGGATGAGGATCTTGAATGTGATTCTCTTGTCTATGGGGATCCAGTTAAGGGATTTGAGGTGTGGTGAGATTTGTTCATGGCGGGGGAGGCCTAGGACGAGGCGTGCGGGTGTGTTCTGGATTCTCTGGAGTTTGCATTTGAGTTTGAGTGTGGTGCTGGCATAGAGGGCATTACCGTAGTCTAGTCTGCTGCTGATGAGTGCATGGGTGACTGTCTTCCTGGTCTCTGGGGGAATCCATTTGAAGGATTTTTTTAGAGTGTGTGGAAGCAGGAGGAAGTTAGAGCATTGATTTGCTGTGTCATGGAGAGGTAGGGGTCCAGGATGATCCCGAGGTTGCATGCGTGGTTTGCGGGGTAGGTGCAGGGCCTAGGGCGGTGGGCCACCAGGAGGCGTCCCAAGTGGTTTTGTTGGGGCTGAAGATGATGATCTCGGTTTTGATGGAGTTAAGCTTGAGGTGGTTAGTTGTCATCCAGTTGCCAGTGTCGAGGGGAGCAGCGTGTAGGTTGGTTTTGGCAGTAGTGGGGTTGCGAGTGAGGGAGAGGATGAGTTGGGTGTCATCTGCGTAGGAGAGGATAGTGATTTCGTGTGATCGGAAGATGTTGGCTAGAGGGATCATGTAGATGTTGAAGAGTGTGGGGCTGAGGGAGGACCCTTGGGGGACTCCGCAGATGATCTTGGTAGAGGTGGTGTGGAAAGATGGAAGGCGGACTTTCTGGGTCCGGTCGGTTAGGAAGGAGGTGAGCCAGTCTAAGGCATTGTGGCGAATTCCTATGTTGTGGAGGCGTGTGCGGAGTGTGTGGTGGCAGACAGTGTCAAAGGCTGCGGAGAGGTCTAGGAGGATGAGTGCTACGGTCTTGCCTTTGTCGACTTTGGTCCTAATGTCGTCAGTGCATGCGATGAGGGCGGTTTCCGTGCTGTGGTTCTTGCGGAACCCGGATTGTGAGGGGTCAAGAGTGTTGCTTGCTTCGAGGAAGTGGGATAGGTGGGCATTGACTAGTTTCTCGGCAACCTTGGCTGGAAAAGGGAGGAGGGAGATGGGGCGATAGTTGGAGAGGATCTCCGGGTCGGCTTTGTATTTTTTTAGGAGAGCGGTGATTTCCGCGTGCTTCCAGGGGTCTGGGTAGGTGGCGGAGTCGAAAGAGGAATTGATTATGTTGCGGAGTATGGGGGCGATGGTTGGGCTGGCTTTGTTGTAGATGCCATGTGGACAGGGGTCAGAGGGGGATCCAGAGTGGATGGAGTTCATGTTTTTTTTGGTTTCTTTGTGTGTGGTGGGGGCTCAGGTGGTGAGTGTGGTGGGGGGTCATGAGTGGGGGTTGGGTTGGGTGAGTGAGGGTTGTGTGTGGTGGGTGTCTGTGGTGTGAAGCTGTTGTGGATGTCCAGGATCTTGTGGTGGAAGTGGTTGGAGAGGGTGTCACATAGGGGCTGTGTGTGTGAGGGGTCTATGTTGCTGGCTTTGGCTTTGGCAAGTTCATTAATGATGGTGAAGAGTTCTTTGCTGTTTTGAGAGTTGTAGTCAAGGCTTGTCTTGTAGTGATCTCTTTCGACGGTGCGTATGAGTTGGTGATGGGTGCGAATGGTGGTTTTGAGGGTGGAGAAGTTGGTTGTAGAGGGTTCTAGTCGACATATTTTCTCAGCTTGGCAGCATTTGCGCTTGGAGTCTTAGAGTTCGGGGGTGAACCATGGGGCGTTCTTGATGTTGCAGGTGGCGATGTGTTTTCTGAGGGGGGCTAGTGTGTCTGCGCAGGTGGTGATCCATTTAGAGAGGTTGTGTGCTCCTGTGTTGGGGTTGTTGGTGTGGGGGGGGTGAGCCAGTTTAATCTTTAAAAATTCATGACTTGTGTATGTCGGATTTTTGTCGTTTTTGTTCTTGTTTTGTTTAGATAAATATTTCCTATTTTGCTAAACCTGTGTTGTGTTGTTTTGTAGTGTTTTGCATTACGTTACTGTGTGTGTTGGTACAAATACTTTACACCTAGCACTCTGAAGTTAAGCCTACTGCTCTGCCAAGCTACCAAGGGGGTAAGCAGGTGTTAGCTGAGGGTGATTCTCTTTTACCCTGAGGAGAGTGAGGGTCCTTGCTTGAACAGGGGGTAACCTGACTGTCAACCAACTACCACATTTCTAACACTTTGATTTTGTCTGGAATCAACAATCGGAGCTTCAAATTAAAATGTTAAGTGGCAGAAATTGAAAATACTAAACAGCTTAAAACAGGCACAATTATTTTTTATAGTTTCTGCAGTTTTGGTTATAAAGGGAAATATTTGTCACAGCACTTGCAGTATGGAGGAAAAATGAGACCATAAAATTGGCAAGACCAGGAATAATAGGCCAGTCAGAATGAAGAGACTCATACTTTAGCAGAATCTACTCTGACAAAATAGTAGTTGGACTTCTCATGCCCCTGCAGAAGTCCTCAAAAGAAAGAGAGGTGCTGAGTAGGATATAGATGAAGCACAAAGATGAAAGATTAGTTCTTGAATTAATTAGCATCTTTACTAGCAGGAACGTTATAAAAGGAATACACAAACCATTAAATAGCTATGACACTTATAGGCATCTACTCCATACTGTTAACTAAGACTGGAATTGAAAGGTAAATCATGATTTACCTTTCATACTGCTGCGCCATTAAACTACATTTGTGATTGTACCATGACAAATATAACAATAAAACACCTAATTTATAAAAATATATAAAAAAACATTATTTATTATAGAAATCTAGAAATAAACATGATAACTATTGGTAATACAATCAAGGAATATAATCTACCATTGTTAGGCTCACTATGTACAATGACAGGCTAATACAGAATGAGGTAGTAAAGAAAACACTGACTAGAAACAGTTCAGAGAATGATAGCCAATCTTTGTTGAAACAGAAACTTATGGAACTGGTCTATAAATCCTATTCCTTACCAAAACAAGAATATAGAGGAGCAAACCTACAAGGATCAACAAAAAGGAAATGTCTGAAATTGAGATTTTATATACCTTTTTTTTACCTTAATGGTGAATAAAGTCCAAAATTCAAAGGCAAGACTGAATGTCACATATGTGATTATGAGTTGCAATCTTTAGGACATTTCATTTTCCTTTGTCCAAAAGTGATTCAATTAAGAAAAACTATTAGGATGTTTTAAAAGAGGAATATAAGAACAGTTAAGGAGGCAAATGCCTACTTTTTTACTGCACATCACATGCTTATATCAGTATATAATTACTTTTTAAAATCTGGTTAATGCTATGAAAAAGAAGAATGGGTCTGATTAGTTTTACTATTCCACTGAAGTTCAACCAAACATTTTTTTTGTCTTTTTTACTTGTTCTGAACTTGTTATGTATGTTATATTGAATGTGATTTGTATAATAAAAATTACTACTACAACTAGCAAGAGGTGAGGATATGTTAAAAGTATGTTGGCTTCATAAGATACAGTGAACAATTGGAAGAGTGAGAGTCTATTAATGTGTCAGAATGACTCCTCTCAGATTGTTTCACCTATGAATAATTTGGTTTTTAATAAATACCATTGAATAGCTCTTTGGACAATAAAATATTAAATAGAGCTTTAATAATGTAACTAAACGACTTTTTAGTGATAGCACAGGGAAAGAGGGTGGCAGTTGATAATATCCACATGTAGACGTGTAAGGTATTCTGATTAAAAATAATAAAATTATGTTCCTAGTAAATTAAAACAAAGTATGTTTTAAGGGTTTTAGGAGTTTATTAGGAGTTTGTTTATTCCGATTTTCAGATTAGAAAATCTTAGCCAGTCTTACTGCATAATGTATATATATCCAGACAGTGACAGCCAGGAGGCAGGGCAGTGGAGCCAGGGAACTTCAAGCACTTCAAACAGAATTCTCAGACACTCCTCCTACTTCAAAGTAGGCTCCAGGCATAAAAATGGTACCCTCAGACCAACTCTTCGGTACTCCTATGAACCTGTGGAAGACTCAGAAGGACTGCTGTGCAATTCTGTAAGAGGGACTGCTACTCTGCGGCCCTGTTGGCCTGCTGTCTGAGTACCAAGGACTGGACCTGCATCTTAAACCCAGGACCACTAGAGTGACTCCAAGGGCAAGTTACCTGGCTTCCTGACTAATCAGAGCCTCAGTGAGACAAAGGATCCCACCATCTTGAACTCAGCACCTGGACTCTCTCTGCTGTGGTGCCACCCCGGTCCTGGGCCCTTTGAGGTATGTCTGAAGGTGTTTTGCCAGTCCAATTGTGGTCCTGTGGAGAAAACTAATGCAGCATGATGCAGCATCATGTATCCCCTCACAGTCATGTACAAACCACTGCTATGCAATGCATCCCTGATAAAGGACCTCACACCACAGCCCACAGCCTTCCAGTAACTGCACCTGTGTGACGCATCCCCTTCCAGGCCTTTGTATTGCAAGCTCCTCATTGACAGCATCCTTGACAATGCCACACAACTTCACATCAGAGCCCAGCAGCTTCCTCTGAGAAAATGCTGCAGGATGCATCCTTGACACTGGCTCTCTCAATGCTCTTCAAACCAGGATTTAAGGAACTTTGTTCAGCAAGCCTAACTGGATCCATGTATCCAGCATGTACTCCAATTCAGTCGGCCTGAAATTTTTACTTTGTCCTGGTCTGGTGCGAACAGATAACCATAGTTGGTGCTTTGTGCTTTTAGGTATTATTTCCAATTGACTGGATTTTTTGCCATTGTGGTGTTAATTTATTAAAATGTACTCTATTTTTCAAAAATATGTGGGATTTTCTTGTTTTGTGGTTTCACATTATCCATATTTGTGTGCTGCATAACTACTGTACACATGGCCTCTAAGTTAAGCCTGACTGCTTTTGTGCCAAGCTACTTGAGAGTTAATCAGAGGTTAATTTAGTGACTTTTGTGGATCCTTCTAACATTGATCGTGCATAGTGCTTGAGCAGAGCTAACACTCCGCTCAACCAACAACCCAGTTTCTGACAAATGAATAATAATTTTTACAATTAAAGAATATGTTGGAAAAACAATCAATACACTTAAGAAAAAAGTGCAATGTTTATTATTTAAGCATTAGAGTATATCACCAGGCAATCTGTAGGTATGATAAATTGGTGACAAACAAACATATTGAACCTCATAATTGAATGACCTTTGGTTCCCATTTACTTTGCAGAAGTGTAAAGCCTGATTCATTCAGAACCTGTGGCACCAGCTCTCCCAAGTGAGGTGTTAATTGTTAAATTATCATCTCTACTCACATCTAATCATAGATACTGTGTTAAATTATCATCTCTACTCACATCTAATCATAGATACTGTTGTTGGAAAACTTTAGCATGAGCTATCTATAAGAAAATAACTTATAATCTTTCTTTTCAAAAATATCAGAAATGTGAGCACAATGAAAGATAAACAGTGATATGGAGTGTTCATATCAAAGGAAAGTGTTTTTTTTACAGTTCTGATGTCTGTTTGAGTTCTACAAACAATTTATGGGATTGCCAGTAACATTTTAATGACTGATTTTATTTGGTGGAGTGTTAAGTAAAAATAATTGAGTTTTAAGGAGCCCACACAAACATTCATTTGGCATTTGGATTGAGTTGATTTGTATTGGACCTTTTATCTGCTGTAGTGTTTTTCTAGTCTACAATGGTTCACGTGGTATCTGGTTAAATTATTTCAATCAATCAATCAAGCTTTATTTCAGCAGCAGAGGCCATAAAGCACCACAAATACCAACAATAGATATTTAATAAAAGCAACAATAAAAACACTATTGAAATTCGTACAGTAATACTTTGGTCCAAAACTTGATCCCAAACCAAGGAATTTAAACACAAAAACAGACAACTTTGCAGTATAAAATTGCAATTGAAGTCAATAGCAAACCATTTCCAAATGAGGTACTGAGAAGAGGAGCTGCCAAAATATTGCATAATGAAGTGCAAAGTCAAATAGGGAGTTTAAATCTTGAGCAACTATTTCAACTTAATCATGATAACTAAAATCATCAATATCCTGGTCCCAAGAACCCTTCCTCAAGGATTGGACAATGCTATCACTCGATCCTTTGTCATTGCTTAATCACCTTTGCCCTGATATGCCATACATTTCCAATGAATTGTGCAACTGCTCAGGCATACAGGGGGCTAGGGTCTGACCACAGCATTCTTAAAGCGAATTTGCTACTGTGCGTAACTAAAACACCAGCTGGAGTCTATCTACCACTAAAGTATCATCTGCATATAAAAGGGTTGCTATCTTTTGCTTACCAATTAAGGGGGCATCTGCCCATGGGATAGATAGAAAGTAAACTACCTCATTCAAAAACAAAGGAAATAAAGCAGGAGCAAGGATGCACCCCTTCCTAACACCTTCATCAATGGCAATCGGATCAGTGACTTGTCCTTGGGCCCCCCACTGAATGACAGCTTGGTTTTTATCGTGCAATCGAATAGTTACAGACAAAATGTCATCCGGCATGCCCATGTCTGATAGAACAGTCCATAGTTTTTGCCGCAGGACCATATCAAAGGTGGATTAATGATCGATAAATGCCACATATAAACTCCCTTTGCCTAACACCTCAGACTTCTAATATAGTAACATAAACCTAAAGACCTGGTCTATTGTGTTTGTCTTGGAGCTAACATTGGCATAGAAAGCAGACAAAATAATCTTGTCCTCGATCAACTCTAAGATCGTAGCTATGACTGCTCTGCTATATACTTTATGCACCACATCTATAAGGCTAATAGACCTGTCATTTGTAGGGGAGTTCCTTGACCTCTTCTTATAAATTGCTACCACTTCAGCAAGCTTCCAGGAGGAGGGAATATGCGCACCCTTTGCAATATGATTAGCCACTACCAGCATATACTTTGCCCATATTTTCTTATTATACCTAAATAGATCACCCGGAATGCCGTCCGGGCCTGGTGCCTTTCTGCCCATGATGGAATCAATTGAGGTGATAATCTCTGCCAGATTAAACATATCCCTGCAACCAGATCTAAACACAGTTAATTTAAAGTCATGCAGCTCAACCAGATGGTCGACTGAATAAAGAGATCAACTTACATGTCTACAGTAGTGGTTACCAACCTGTGGTCTGGGGACCCGTGGGGGTCTGCAAAGCCTCCTCAGGGGGTCCATGGCTGCTTAAAAAATGTAATATTATTAACAAATTAGGTCCTCAGCATTCGGTAATGACTCAGTGGACGGGTCCCCGAATTCCAATAATGATTCAGTGGGGTCCCCGAGTTCCAGTAATGATATAGTGGGGGCCCACAAAAGTCAAAAGGTTGGGAATCACTGGTCTATATCAATCACATTATCAAAATGGCTCTTTACCTCACACCCCCCTCTACTCACTAGATCCCAGAATTTGGAAAGATCATGGGATTCACATGCAGCTTTAAGATCCTGCCATCTGTTTTCCTCTCTAGGACCCCCAGACTTGAAATGAGGGCCAGGTCACCTCGAACAAACAAATGTCAAAACCACTAATAAAATCATTCCATTCTGGGAGCTGCAACTTTGAGCCTAACTCAGCCACATTGCAGGAGACTAGCAAAAACCCAGCAGGCAATATCGTAGTATGGGCAACAAATTGTATCTGGACATTCTCTAATATATCATTTTTATGGCAGTGAAAACCATAAGGTAGAACCTCACCCTCTCAACTCCCCCCCGTTAGTGCGGGTGCTTCCAGAGATAGATTCTCCACACTGCCTCCCACACTATCCTGGAAAGGAGTGGGAGAGTCAATGTTACCATCCCTTTTACCAAGCTCTATTACACCTGTCCCTCCTGACAAAGGCAGTCAATCAACCTCCTCTAGGGCACTAAATTGACTGTGAACAGGAACACTAAACTGCACATACTGCCCTGCTTCGCCCCCACATGGCCCAGGTAACTTTGGTAACTTTGGCTGGTGGTTAGCCCCTGACAAATAGAGTAGGGTTATAAAAATAGCACAATGGCAGGAGCACAATTTCCATGCCCAACTCCCTCCATTGACTGTCATCATTCAATAGCCTATATGCTATCTCAGGGTCTGTAAAATTCAAAACCATACAATCTTCTGGGCAGTCAGTCCATCCTGGGCCAATCCACCCAACCCTACGGGTCAATAAGATCTTATTTTTGCCTAACCAATGTAAGCACTAGTTAGTTAAATCCTCCTGTGATTCACTGTGGCCCAGCCTCAGCTTTGGAACTCCCTATAAAATGACCGCATAGGGGTACGATGCAGGGAATCGATTAATAACGGGTGTTATACTTTGTATATTATTGTTATCCTTACCCACCCTTCCACCACCTTCCTTCCTACTGGAGTGTGCCCTGCCATATCCCCCTTCAGAAGGATGTGACTCCCTATAAAATGACCGCATAGGGTCACGATGCAGGGAGCAGATTAGTAACAGAAGGTGTTATAGTTTGTATATTATCATTACCCTCACCCACCCTTCCACCACCTTCCTTCCTACCAGAGTGTGCCCTGTCATATTCCCCTTCAGAAGGATTGGACGGCTTAGTCATATGGACTTTCAAGGATTTAATTGTAGGGGATTCTGGCTCATTTCAGGCTGCCCAGAGGATGGTAAAGCAGGACCAGTTACAGCTCCATCTCAGGTCCTAGATGAAGCAACACAACCCATCATTTGCCTGATCTGAGAATATGATTCAACAAAAATATTTAAGACATGTTCTATCTTAGCCAGACTTCCATTACAGGTGCAAGTTCTGCATTTAGAATCCCCTCAACCCTGGCTGCCACCTTGGTCACCACATCATCTGCAAAGCCAGCCAAACAGTCCATACTATGGCCCAAAGCTGTCCTAACATAATCATATGGCGGCGCATTCAGCATAGACTCAACATGATTTCCAATAATTGCAGTAGTAGACTTAGGATTGTTCTGAGTTGTTTGTCTTTCAAAACACAGTCCTCTGGGGGCATAGCATCAGCAACCACGTTTGGACATGTGGTCTGAGCCACAGCTGGAGCACTTGATAATCCTCATAAGCCCCATGAGCTCCAATAGCAGACAATGGATCAGGGGAACTAATTGGTGAACCCTGTAAAGGGGGACCACCCCTGCCTCTAGAGACAGCCTCCTTTATGTGAATTCTATCTCATTTGATACAAACCCAATCACACCCTGCATCATTTTATCAATAGACCTGATTCTAGCCAGGTATCCACAAGCACTTCATTTTGCCCATAGCTCTAGCAACTTCTCCTGGGTTAGAATTTTTCTAGCAGCACAGGGCAGTAGACGAAAACACAAGTGTCCACTTACTTATTCAAATACAGTTCAAAGTGTGCAATACACTCACTCTGAGGTACAAAATACTATAGGGGTGTCCCAGTCTCATCCAGCCACAGACGGGCACAGACAGGCCTGCTCTTGGCCCAGTCTTCACCCCGGCACATGCCCGGGTGCTGCCCGCAGGCGTCTCGCACAGCGGGAGCAGTGTTCCAATTAAGTAGCACCTCTGGGAGCGAGCAGCATTATGGACGGGCCATCAGGTGAACATCGGGACTGATAGTCCTCCCTTCTGCTCTGCTTAAGCCTCTCCTCACCCCCCAAATTCTTTCATTTTATCTTTTTGTTGAATTGTAAACCCATATTTACTGTTTTCTTCTAAGTAGTGGCTGGTACTTCTCGATGTACAGTAAGTTTTGGCCAAACAATTTTGGGTACGAGATGCTGGCAGCCTAGCACTGGTCAAGAGATTGGGAGTCAGGCACTCATGCAAGAATGGCTTCACAAGAGGGTAATTAACCTTGTGGTATAATGGCTGCCAAGCGTAACCCAGCATACACACTTCCTCTTGCAGCTGAATAAGTGAAAACATTTGAAAGTTCTCTTTGTTGTTCGTTCTGCAGCACCTCTCACTACTTTTGATCTAAAGTCACTGCTGGATCTGGTGGCTAAATGGCAATGCTTAACTGTAACTTAGAATTAGAGACATTATATTGCTGATCTCATTTCAAGTATCTTTAAAAACATAAAGGGCTTCATTACAAACCTGTCAGTCACTAGCCCGCCAAGTTCGCAGATGGCGGTCGGACCACCACAAATGCCGTGGTCCGAGCGCCATATTACAATCCTGGTGGTTGGTCACAAGGGGACTGCAAGCTCTGCCAGGATCAGGGATCCCAGCAGTCTGGTGGTAGGTGGCGGGCATAATCCGCCCTGCTGATTACAACCTCTTTCTCTACCAGCCATTTCATGGTGGTAGCACCGCTATGAAAAGGCTGATGGAGAATGGGTGTAGATGGCACCGGGGGTCCTTCGCACTGGCCATGCGCCTGTCATTGGCAGTGCAGGGGTCTCCCTGGCCAGCGCCCTCCCAATGTTCACTGTTTGCTTTGTAGACAGTGAACATTGCGAGGTTGCTGGAGCACCCTGCAGGCTACAGAATTGCCGCTGACTAGATTACGAGCT
The DNA here is from genome assembly GCF_031143425.1 of Pleurodeles waltl. Classification (NCBI taxonomy): domain Eukaryota; kingdom Metazoa; phylum Chordata; class Amphibia; order Caudata; family Salamandridae; genus Pleurodeles; species Pleurodeles waltl. The sequence goes on along the minus strand of NC_090439.1, from coordinate 945,115,540 downwards.
GGAGACAATGCTGTAGCCTGTTTCCGATTAGGCCAGCGGGTGGAAACTCAGGCATCTGCCTGCTGACCTAACGGGAAAACCATAATAACTCAGGGGGGAAGTTGCCACATAGGCGAAGCCGCCGTCTCAGGAGTTTGGTGGATGGAGTTTTCTATCCGCCAAAATTCTAAATCAGGTTCAAAGTATGTTGAGGATAGTTATTCATGGTAAGTATGTAGTGATAGGATTTACTTCATCTTTTGCTGCAATGACAGCTTCCATTTCCAAACTTTCAATAAATCATAAGAATGACTTGCCAAATACAGTGACTTAGCCCAGGGAAAATTTTAATCACACCATAATTCACAATATTTTAGGAATTTAGCAAATCCTTGCTATTCCCCAAATTCCACCATGCCCCATCATTACAACTCAGTTTTTTGGCAAAATGATAGCCCAGGAGAGTGGGAATAAAGTGAACAAGCAGAAAGCAAGTGGCTGTTCTTCAAACCACTTACGTTTTTCATGCCATTTTTTACCATTAAATTTGTCCTTGCATAAACAAATTACTCAAGGATACATTTCACATTAAAATATAGCACTAAATGATGGCTTTGCAATTGTGTATTTATGTGTAGCTTGCTCAAAATGTTGTGTAATTATGAATAAACAAATTACAGGAATGTTGCACAACCCTAGAGTTGACTATTGAGAAAAAGTCCTATATGAATATCTAAAAGCAGTTAAAAGGAGCTTTTAAGGAAGGTGACTGGATCACTATTTCAGAAGCCATCCATAAACATAATTTTACTTAACACAAGAATCATCTACTTATATAATTCGAAGGTTTGTAAATTTAAATTTTAGAAATAATGTATTTTGTAATGCATCCTCAGAAAAAAAGGGGTTAGGCTTAGGTACAATTTATACTAAAAGATGTTCAAGCGACTAAATATAAAAAGAAAGTAAGAAACATACATGCACAAACTATTCATCAGGGAAATCATCTGATACATTGTTGGTAGACATTTCTAGATTTTTGCTTATCCTCTCAAGGGGAGCCGCTAAACTTAAAAAAAATCCAATCGGGACTGACAAATATTTACCAACACTGTGAATGCACTCAACTCTAGTTAGATTTAATGTTAACTGAGAAGGTTTCTTCGATTGAAAATATGCTTGTAAATCAGGGTGCTGTCTCCTCAGCCATCTACTAAGATTGTAATGACACCGGGAAATGTCAAAAGTTTATATCTTTGTAACCACACTTGGTGCTTTTGGTAATGCATATGCATAGAAGCATACATATATTTCAGCCTGAAAATGAGCGTTGTTATTTGCTGGTTTCATGCACTGACAACATTGACGTATTCCAGCCCCGCAATCCAATTCTTATGTAAGAGTTTTCAAGGCTGTGCTGTCATGTTTATGGAAGTTTAATAACAACATCCACAAATTTATGAAAGTCGTAAGAAATCTCATATGAAATAACTTGAGAAAGAGTTTCTGACATGAAAGAAATTACTTTCTAGAAGATTCAGTATTTTAATATTTGTGCTCAGTGTATTTCCTTCAGCTCTGAATGTGTGCTTTCGAACATATTCGCAAAGCTCTATCTGATGTCTATTTGCATCTTTTAAAAAATCACACTCACATGATATACAATAAATGACACCATATTTTTATACACGTGGATCTGTGAGATCGCAAATGCATAAATAAACCTACCTCTCGCTGCCATTGACTATACGAATCTTTACTGAATGCTACATATTTAAACGTCTAGGGCTAAAACAAAAACATCATGTTTCAGAACACAGCTAAATGGCCATTAGTGAGAATAAATATATGGGCGAGACAATGGCAAATATACCACAAAAATGTGACTTTTACCAGTACCTGTCATCACAAACCCGGTTACTTTGTAAAACTACATGTAAGGTAAAACTATAGAGAAATCCTATACCAAACAGACCTCGTTTAAAGCACGACTAACTTAATTACGGTCGTGTAGATGGAATTGTGTATTATCAAAGTCTACCAGTATATGAAAATGTAAAGTCTCCATTCAAGGACCTGTGCAACCACAGTTAATTCCTTCACCCAGTAAATACCATTTCAGAAAGTTATAGCATATAATAAGTTTGCAAACTGGACACCATTCTAAGTTTAGGACCTCAGAATAGAGATAATACGATAATTTCACATGCTTTCTCTGTACTAACGCATACAAAGTCAGACTTATTGCTAATTTCTCCTACAATTTGCTCCTCTTTTGACCTAGCACAAAAGTTAAAATCAAAAAATTAAAGTATCAACTAAAATTGAAAGGCTGGATCTCATGTTATGTAAAAAGGAAAATCTCCCATTGACAATAAATAAAAATGTATTGTATTGAAAGTCACGGAAAAATGGAAAGCTATAATAAATATTAAAGAATCCTAAGGAGGTTTTACTGGGACCTAGGCATCACATGTGGCCAGAATGATAGTTCATGTGGCTAGATTGAAGAAGGTGGTTCAGCCCAGTTATCATTAATACATTTGGACAGTTCTGAAGTAAGGAAAGTTATAAGCAGTCCAGCCTGGTGGATGGGCTCAGGCAAGTCTACAGCATTGTTGGATAAACATATTGAGTGTTCTTGCTAAAGGTCTGTTCTCCAGTGGGAAACAAACTGTATGAAAAGGGGTGGATTCACCAGTTTACTGGATGTGAGATTTGATCTTGACGAAGATTTGCGTGTGTGCTTGTACTAATTATTTGAGGACCGGAGGTCAAGTGAGATGCACATTATTTGAGATCAGGATGTCCTCTGGGATGAAGTCAATGATTGTATCTGATGACAGCAGCCCAAGACTAAGAAGGCTTCTTGGATAACATCCTTTGTCCAACAAAAAAGTATCCATGCTAGGCAACATTGTGCAGCTATTCAATAACATTGTGCCTTTCCTTGTTGAAACCTTCTGCTTTGACCAATTCTGCCTTCAAACCAGTCTTCTGGAATCATCAGTAATAGAGCTGTTTTCTTCCTAGTGAGCCCATATCCAAGCAGACAATGTTTTAAAGAAAAACAAACTTTCCAATTTGAGATTTTGTTAATTTGATTTCTTCTTGACCAGCCTTGGGGACCCAGTCCTTTTCAACAGAGTTGTATGTACTCTCTAAAACTGAGAGTTCCTGGTCCTGAGCGGCACTGTTAATTGGGATCAGGTGAACTGATCAGCAACCTATTCTTTTTCATGACTTTATCCAAGCTCCTACACTTCAAACTTCCAGAGATAAATCCTCAAATCAAGGAACTAGCAGTCACCAGCAGCGCTAACTAGATTAACTAGCTCTCCTATTTCATGTAATAGGGTCAGAGAATATAGAATTTCATCAGAATTAACAAACGCTCATTTAAAATCATGGATTGCAGGTAAGCGTAGATTCTTCCAGCATAGCAGGCAGAGATGTGGTCTTCCTTTTCCTGCCAGGCTGGTTTTGAGATGCTTGGGGCCAAGCATGAGTGTTATTGTGTAGAAATACCATTCCATTGGTAGAGAACTCTAGGCTAGTCCCTGAAATGTTCATACAGTCCCATACTTAAATGTGAGTTACAGTTCAGAATCTCTCCCTAACAGCACTAAATTCCTTACAGCAGACGTTTCTGCTTGAATTTCCACATCTGAGATAATTCTTGTGGCGAAAGACCTGTCTTCTGTCTGTCAACTCCATCCACCTCTGACCAATCCATTGCAGAACACTTGAAAGGCATTCTAACACCCTCTACTTGCACCTGCATTGGACATCCCATATAGCTGCAAATCTGAAGTGAACCCTTTCCTGATATTAGAAATTTGTAAAGGTCTAATCAATAAATATGATCAAGAGCAGATGCTTGGGGCCAAGCATGAGTGTTACTGTGTAGAAATACCATTCTATTGGTAGAGAACTCTAGCCTAGTCCCTGAAATGTTCATACATGCCTCAGTCCCATACTTAAATGTGAGTTACAGTTCAGAATCTCTCCCTTACAACACTAAATTCCTTACAGCAGACGTTTCTGCTTGAATTTCCACATCTGAGATAATTCTTGTGGTGAAAGACATGTCTTCTGTCTGTCAACTCCATCCACCTCTGACCAATCCATTGCAGAAAACTTGAAAGGCATTCTAACACCCTCTACTTGCACCTGCATTGGACATCCCATATAGCTGCAAATCTGAAGTGAACCCTTTCCTGATATTAGACATTTGTAAAGGTCTAATCAATATAATGATCAAGAGCAGAGGACGTGGGAACTCTAACAGTTCTAACATTGTGATTTAACCACTGGAGAGGTCAGGACTCCACACACAGGACAGTCTTTCTTATGGTGCTATGATATGTCTTTCTAAGTGGCTGATAAACCACAATTATCCTGCCACAGATGCTCGGCTTTTGCTTAGATGAGATTGTATGGAAATTATTACGACTTGCATTAAAGTGAATGTGATCTAATCCAAATTTAGGATGATTGTTGCAGTATTTTTATGATATCCCCCCAGGGCTGCATTCCCCTAGTTTAAAGACTCCTTCCTGAAAGTCAGTGCTGGAGGTTGAAAATATGGCGCATGTACTTGGCCAAGAAATACCCTGGTTATAAAGTGCACTAGGCAACCACTTCTCACTGAGAAAGACTGTTTATAAATGTTGTAATTGTGCTGGTATGTCTGATGAGGCACTGAAGAATTCTGCACAGACAAGTGCACTACTCTGAAACCCAAGGTTAGAGGTAAAAAGGTAGTAAAAGTGTTTTTTCCCTGTTGATAGTTTGTGGTAAGTGTGTCATGCTTCTGCTCTTGAAATCTCATGCATTCATTCAATTGTTTTTAAATGGATAGATTGATTGAAGTGGATTAGAAAAGGGAGGATGTTTATTTTAAAATAACAAAAAAACAATACATATATATATGTGTATGGGCAAGTCCACATTTCTAAGAATATGCATATAGTTAAATGTATACACACAGCCGTACATCACGTGTTTTACTTAGTAATATTTCAGTAAAATGAATTGATTCCTATATATCTACAACCACATGTACATGCATTTAATGACATTTCCATGGTCATACATACAGATATATATTGTTCATAACTATGCATAGGTTGTTTTATTTTTTTTAAATATATAATTAAACCATTCCAGTTGGTTTCCTATAACCATATTTACATACTCACACATATTTGAATTTTCATAGAAAGGAGCACACACACATAGGCAGACACTCATCTAAACATATTTAATCAATATGCAATTACGTACTTACAATGTTAATGTCCCATAGAGGTTTAATATATATTAAACTATACCTTTTTTCTTTTTGTATCTGATTTTATTAATTGTGTTAGTTTTGCATTAATTTAGTAATGCAATTATTTTCATTTTTCTGTTATGAAATTATATATAGATATATAAATAGTTTACATACACTTGCATATGTCTTCTCATGTTCATACAGAGAACAGTGCTACTTCTATGCCAGGTACAGACCTAAATATCTCCACTCACATACATGGCCATAACAATGTGTGTATGTGAAGTAATATATAAGGGTGTAAAGTTGTAAATATACATGCATACATGCAATTCCAATACAATAGAGTCTATATATATATATATATATATATATATATATATATATATATACATACACACACACACATATATATATATATATATCTATATATTCACTAAGCAACTAAAGGTTACAGGGATGTTATCATTAGGTTCAGATTTAATATACACAAAACCACACAAATTCGGCAATTATAGTTAGAGTTACTTCAAGAAACTATAACTTGTGCCCTTGTTGCGTAGGTTCTCATTATCCTAATGAGACTACTGGTTTTGGGTGGCAGAATCACTTGTATTGTGGGGTAATGAGTCTGATTCCACACCAGGTGACACCTGTCGGCCTAATCCGGGTTTTCTTCTGGCTAACTAGCAGTGCCTCATCTCCACCCAAGAGCAGGAATGATTGGGCAACCGGGCCCATGACACAAATGACTCCTCAGGGAAACCGTGGTCACTCAGATCTCCTCTGTTTCTCTCAGTGAAATTAGTCTCACGTATGCAGAGGCAGAGTGTAGTTCAATGAGGTTTTATTGAAGCAACTGCATCTTAGATATTAAAGCATGTATTGCAATGTTAGAAATGGGGTCTTTGGTTGGCAGTCAGGTTACCCCCTGTCCAAGAAATGACCCTCACTCTAGTCAATGTATAGGAGAATCACCCTCAATTAACCCCCGCTAACCCCCTACGTAGCGTGGCACAAGCAGGCAGGCTTAACTTCAGAGTTCTAGGTATAAAGTATTTGTACCAACACACAGAGTAACTTAATGAAAACACTACAAAATGACACAACACAGGTTTAGATAAATAGAAAATATTTATGTAAACAAGACCAAAATGACAAAAATCCAACATACACAAGTCAAGTTATTAATTTTAAAAGAAAAAGAGTCTAAGTCCTTTTTTAAACAGTAAGAACACTATTAGAGTTGAAAAGTACCTGGGTAGCATCAAAATAACACACACGGGTGAGAGTGCGTTGAAAAAGGTTAGCGATGCGTCAATTTCTCACCCACTAGCAAGACCATACGTCGTTTCTCCTTTTCTGGTCAGGTTGGTGTGCATCGGTTTTCCTCTCCGCAGGAGAGCGATGCGTCGGTCTGGGCAGCACTCAGCTCTGGGCAGGTGTTGCATCGTTTTTCCGCACCCAGTACGGTTTGCGGGGAAAATTCCTGCTGCACGGTTGAAAGCAAATCCGCGCTGTGTGGGTTGCGATGTTAGCATCCTCCGTTAGCAATGTGGCACATCATTTCTCCAGCCACGAGCGTTGATCTCCCAGCCACGGAGCCGGCGGCACGTCATTTCTTCAGCTGCGTCTCGAAGGTTGCGTTGGAAATTTCCCCACACGGCAGTCGGTGCGTGCATTTTCAGTCTTGGTCTGCCAGCTTCACCTGTCAAGGCCTCAGGAACTGGATAGGGCACCACTTGGCAGGCCAGGAGTCTCAGCAGAGAGTCCAGGAGCTGGCAGGGGAAGTCTTTGATGGCCCTGACACTTCAACAATAGGAGGCAAGCCCGGGACAAGCCCTTGGAAATGTCTTCACAAGCAGGAACGCACAACAAAGTCCAGTCTTTGTCCCCTTTCACCAGGCAGAAGCAGCAACTGCAGGAGAGCTCCACAGAGCACAGTCAAAGGCAGGGCAGCACTTCTCCTCAGCTCTCCAGCTCTTCTCCAGGCATAAGTTCCTCTTGCTGTCCAGAAGTGATCTAAAGTCTGTGGTTTGTGTGCCCTTCTTAAACCCATTTTGGCCTTTGTAGTAGGCTTACTTCAAAGGAAAGTCTCTCTTGTTTGTGAAATCCAGCCTTGCCCAGGCCAGGCCCCAGACACATACCAGGGGGTTGGAGACTGCATTGTGTGAGGACAGGCACAGCCCTTTCAGGTGTGAGTGACCACTTCTCCCCTCCCCCCTAGCACAGATGGCTCATCAGGATATGCAGGCTACACCCCAGCTCCCTCCTTTGTGTCACTATCTAGAGAGAGGTGCAAACAGCCCAACTGTCAAACTGACCCAGACAGGGAATCCACAAACAGGCAGAGTCACAGAATGGTTTATGCAAGAAAATGCTCACTTTCTAAAAGTGGCATTTTCAAACACACAATCTTAAAATCAACTTTACTAAAAGATGTATTTTTAAATTGTGAGCTCAGAGACCCCAAACTCCAGAAGTCTATCCGCTTCCAAAGGGAATCTATGCTTTAATCATATTTAAAGGCAGCCCGCATGTTGACCTATGAGAGGGATAGTCCTTGCAACAGTGAAAACCGAATTTGGCAGTATTTCACTGTTAGGACATATAAAACACATTAGCATATGTCCTACATTAAACATACACTGCACCCTCCCCATGGGGCTACCTGGGGCCTACCTTAGGGGTGTCTTACATGCAAGAAAAGGGAAGATTTAGGCCTGGTACACTTGCCAAGTTGAATTGGCAGTTTAGAACTGCACACATAGACACTGCAGTGGCAGGTCTGAGCCATGTTTACAGAGCTACTATTGTGGGTGGCACAACCAGTGCTGCAGGCCCACTGGTAACATTTGATTCACAGGCCCTGGGCACTTCTAGTGTACTTACTAGGGACTTACTAGTAAATCATATATGCCAATCATGGATAAGCCAATGTACACATATAATTTATACAGGGAACACTTACACTTTAGCACTGGTCAGCAGTGGCAAAGTGTCCAGAGCAACCAAAACAGCAAAAACAGAATCTAGCACACAGAAGTAACCTGGGAAGAAGAGGCAAAAAGTTAGGGGAGACCATGCCAGTGATGACAAGTCTAACACACACACACATGGTGTGTGTCTGGGGCCTGGTCTGGGCAGGCAGGATCTTGAAAACAACAGAGACTTCTCTTTGAAGTAGGCCTAATTCAAAGGCAGAAATGGGTATAAGAAGAGCACCCAAACCTGTAGAAATTAGATTACTTCTTAAGCCAAGAGGAACCTCTGCCAAGGAGAAGAGCTGGAGGAGCTGGAGGAGGAGTAGTGTCCTTTTGCCTGTGACTGTACTTTGCTGGGTTGGCCTGCAGTAGCTGCTTCAACCTGAGAGAGGGCAAAGACTGACATTTGTGTGACTTCCCACTGGTGAAGAATCTCCAAGGGCTTGAAACTGAGCTTGCCTCCTGTTGGTGAAGTCTCAGGGACAGCAAAGACGTCTCTCTGCCAGCACTTGGGCTTTCTGCTTAGAGTCCTGCCTGCCACGTGGTGCCCTAACCTGCTTCTGGGCCCTTGAAAGGTGCAGCTGGTGGAAAAGGACAGAAATCAACAGAAAGACCGCCGTGGGAGGAAACTTTCGACTCACCACCTGCTTCGCAGCTGAAAATAGAAGCGCTGCTGGCCTCGCGGCTAAAATCGATGCTCCACCTGCATTGTGGCTGTGAGATCGACGCAACGTGGCTGGGGAAACGATGTGCAACACCCGCAGCGGCTTCTGTGAATGACGCAAGCCCCACGCAGTGCAGTTTCTTGACACCGTGTGACTGGATTTCAACGCAACATCGCTGGGCGTGGAAAATCAACACAAAGCCTGCCCAGACCCGAGGTGCCTGCCGGATCGATGCATTGCTCTCTAGCGCAGAGGAAAAATGACACACGCCGACCAGACCGGATGGAGGAACAATGCACGATCTCGCTTGTGAGTGAGAAATCGACGCATCGCTGGCCTTTTCCGACACACACTCAGCCGTGCTGTGTTATTTTGACACAACCCAGGTACTTTTTCACGCTAACAGTGTTCTCACTGTTTTCTAAAGTTTTTAAGACTCTTATTCTTTAAAAATTCATAACTTGACTTGTGTATGTTGGATTTTTGTCATTTTGATCTTGTTTTGTTTAGATAAATATTACCTATTTTACTAAACCTGTGTTGTGTCATTTTGTAGTGTTTTCACTGTTACTGTGTGTGTTGGTACAAATACTTTACACATTGCTTCTGAAGTTAAGCCTGTCTGCTCGTGCCAAGTTACCAAGGAGGTGAATGGGGATTAACTCAGGGTAATTCTCCTTACCTTGACTAGAGTGAGGGTCCTTGCTTGGACAGGGGGTAACCTGACTGCCAACCAAAGACCCCTTTTCTAACTATATATATATATATATATACACACGACTGCTGCAGGCAAGTTGCTCCCCAACTGACAATGTGGGTGATAGTGATGGCTTGCCCTCCATCAGAAATCCAAAATAATCCACTGTTCCGTTCTGAACAGAGAAGCGACACACCAGAAGTCTGTTCATCAGTTTATTGGTTGAGAAGAAAATGAAACGTGTTTCAGCTAGCAAGTAGACTTTGTCAAGTTGGAGCAATATCCCATCTATTCTACGGATAAACATTTTTGTTCCTAGACATAAAAGACATACTTCAGTGTGTGAAGTGTGCCCTAGTCCAGTAATTCATATCACAATCAATCCAATAATAATTGTTAATAATTGCACATCCATAGTCAATAGATATCGGAATATAGTAATACAAAATAATATTAGAATTTGAAAAATGGATACATCGAAACCGATCGCCATAGACAAAGACAATATACTCTGGCACCACAAAATCAGTATAGTGCCAAAGAAACAATGATAGCAAATATACAAAAGGGATTCTAATAATAATCCCTTAAAAAGTTGTGACGGGCTAATTAATTCAATATTATTCAATGAATCTATAGCAATGCTACAAACTATCATGCAGTTCATGATCACAAATATTATACATGTAGCACCCAGTGGGGGAGAACTTGACTGATCAAGGGCATGACCTTGACTTCAACTAAAAGACACCAGTGCAACTTGCTGATTAAAATCAAATCTGATAATGTGATTTACAGTCTAATGGATGTAACACACATAAGCAATGAGATCATTATATCTGGCACCAGTCAGGCTGAAATCTTCACTATATTGAACGATCTCTTGACAATCAGAGGCAACTCCCCTATATTTGCATCAGTGAGAGAAAGCAATATAGCAGGGCACAAATTATGTTTAACCTATTGTGGAAACTGCGGCCAACATTATAGACCACAGAACAATTGTGATTCTTCAAATGACATAAATACAGAATAATCCTTGTGTGACATGAATGCTCCCACAGTCAGCTATGCATCACTCATAATATAGGGAATGTGCCCATGGTATTAAATAAATAAAGACACAGTGACATATAGCCCCTAGTTACTCACCACTAAGGGGCCAATACCTGACCACTTATTACATACAAAAAATATTTTTTAAATAGACCAGAAAAAAAAAAAACAGGAAAGATTCTGCGGCTAATGCCCAGCATAATGATGCATCTTAATTATCCATAATGAACCAGTACATAAAGTGATAGTGAATATTAAAAAGAAACCCAAGAAACCCCATTGTCAATTAACTAATGTTCCAGATTAAAAATCCTGTGAGAACTGGAAAGAAATTGAAGCTATAGAACTGCATAGTTATCTTGACCAGCTAAATTCAAGGCTAACAGCATAATGAAAAAAGAAAAATACCAAAAGAGGTATATATACAAAACTGTAAAGACACAAGAAAATACTTTGTCAGTAAATGCACAATCACTACAAAAGAATTGTGATCAAAGGAATTTCCATATTTGCAAATCATCTTCTTTGCAAGTTCTTTGTCACTGTTCAATCCATACGGATATTTGGTATTGAGCTGGATAGTATATCATGATTTCTGAATCCTTAGTTGTTTTTCCCATTCTCCTAGTAGTACTTGAATGAGTCACTGTTGCTGTTGTGGATGAGATAGAAATGCCAGGCCACAGGATAGTTGGGATCATTCTTTTTAATGGCATATAAATGATCCACAATTCTCCTCTTAACTGGTAATTTGGTGCTGCCTATAAAATTTACATCACATAGGGATTCAAAGACGTATATTAAGTGGTTCGAAGTAAATGTAATAGATTTTGCATTCTTTCTCATTTTCCTTGTGGGCAGTTTGTACAGATCCTGGTTGCTAATGAATTTGCAGACTTTCAATGCACTGTATTTGTATAACCCGGGTAAGGAAGCTAGGCAGGTAGATTTCTTGGGGTCAGCGCCCGGGTAAGGAAGCTAGGCAGGTAGATTTCTTGGGGTCAGCATAACTGTGCACAATCATGTCACTTATAAATCTGGGCTTTCAATATCTAATCTCCATGAGATTTCCCAACTCTTTACCTATAACGTGATCCGCTATAAGCAGCCTCCAATGTTGTTTCATAAGATCTCTAACTTTATAGGATATTTTATTGTATGTAATATTCGACCTTGGTGTTGCCTCTACAGTGGTTCTGGTGTGTCTCTAAGTGGTCTTTTCCTTAAAAAGGACTTCCTCTTGTTCAATATTTTGTATTTTTGTTGTGCTTGTCTTGGGATTTTCTTGGGGTATCACCTCTGTTGGAACCTCCCTACGATGTTGTCCTTTTCCTTAAAAAAGTCATTGTCATCAATACAATTACAATGGGCCCTCAGTAGTTCCACATATGGGATACTCAACTTGAGGGGATCAAGGTGATGGCTTTTAGTATGCAAGACACTATGGCCTGTTGTTTCTTTCCTGTGTCAGTATGTGACCAGTTTATTATCTCTTACCTCAGGGGCAATATCCAGATATTCACTTAACCTGTTACTTATTTTATAAGGAAAGTCACGTTAAGCACATTTCATCATAATAACTGAATAAATTAATTGGCTAGGGCAGTATCCCTATCTCAAATTAGGAGCAAACCATCTATGTACATGATCCAAATGGGTATGTGTTGCATATACTTCTCATTATTGTCTGCCCAGACCACCTGCTCCTCCCACCACCCAATGAATACATTTGCAAAGCTGGCAGCAAAGCAGGTGCCCATCACAGTTCCTATGCGTTGTTCGTACAGTGTTTCCTCAAATAGAAGAATATTATTCTCTAGGCAGAAATTCATCACTTGTTTGAGCAGTATAGTGTGGTCATGAAGGGTGATGGGGCACCCCCTGAAATACTATCAACATGCTTCCACTCCTATCTTCTGTTTGATGCATATCTACAGGGAACAAACATTAAGCGTGTTCATGATATACCTATCTTCCCATGTAATGTTATGCATCCTTCTCAAGAAGTCAGTACTATCACAGCAATACGATCTTAGGCCTGCCTCATAAAGTCATAAAAAGTGGCCTGAGAATATGACAATGTTCTCTAAAGGCCTCCACTGGAGGAAACTATGGGCCTACCTGGTGGGGATGTGGAATTTTTATGTATGTTTGACAGGAGATACAGAGAGGTACTTTTGGATGTTCCACCCTTAGTTCTTCCTCATGCCAAACCCTTAGCATTCTGTGCTATTCCTGTATAGATTGCCTGTATGTTTCCCAAGATATGAGTTTGTAGCGTTTTTGGTCACTTAACTGTTGTTGGGCCTCATAGCTATAGTCTGTCACATTCAGCACAATTATATTCCCACCATTGTCAGACAGTTTTTTATGATAGATGAAAAATGCATTACATTTTGTAGTGTCTGTCTTTCTGCACATGTTATGTTTTCACACGTATATATATATATATTGCTATCCTTTCGCAGCTTCATCAATTCATAACACTGTCTTAACACTATGAAATTATTCTATTTTGTCATACACTTCATTCAGATTGAATTGGATTTGGAATTTAAACCACTGCTTTTGTGGGCTGTTGACAGTAAGGCCCAGTCTACTCAAAGTATCCCTCAGACCTCATGTATTAAATTATCATAATTGGACCCCAAACACTGCATCATCAAAACTTAGGTCCTCTCCTACTGTAGACCTCTTAACCTTTGCCTCATGATTCATTTTGAAAAGTATTTGTAATTTAAGTTTTCTTATGAGAAGAAACAAACCAATTCTTATACTGGTGTAATAAAAATCATTAACCGAACTGAAGGATAAACCAAGTTTCAGTACTCTTTCCTCCTTCAAAGTCAGAGGTCTACTAAATAAGTTTACCACTGAGCTATCATTATTGACAGGAACTTCATTGATGTTTGAGGATACGAAGCAGATTAGTTTGTCCACTTGTTCCTTCTGCCCTTCCTGGCTGCCCACTTCCTCTTTTTGTGCCTCGTTCTCTGCCAGTCCCTCTTCTTCTCTCTTTGTTGTGAGTGGGAATGACCTGTTTTTGCTTCAACAACTGAAATTCCTGGTAGAAGGTCAGAGGACGCAGTCCTAAAGGGACCCTTTGTGATGGATCCTCAAATTCAATGCTGAAGTCTGAGCTAGAGCACTGCGATAATAGTTCCTGCTGATGTTGCTGCTGACTTACTTTCATATCTCTTTGTAAGGAATCAAAGGGGGTTATTCTAACTTTGGAGGAGTGTTAATCCGTCCCAAAAGTGACGGTAAAGTGACGGATATACCACCAGACGTATTACGAGTTCCATAGGATATAATGGACTCGTAATACGGCTGGTGGTAAATCCGTCACTTTTCCGTCACTTTTGGGACGGATTAACACCTCCTCCAAAGTTAGAATAACCCCCAAAGTGTTTAGCAAGGGTTAAAATCCTGCCCTCTGCCTAATTTTTTTGTCACGTATGAACTTCCATTGTTTAAAAAAAAAAAAATCTTCTTTGTATTTATTTAATCTCTTTTCCAGAGTTTTGAGGAATTCAACGACTGTTTGTTTTACCTTCTTCGTGCTTGTCAATTACTTAGCTTACTTTGGCTAGTTTTCTTCTAGTGTCCTCCAAGTCAATTTTTGCATATTTCACAAACTAGGGAATTGTGATCACAATTCATTTTGTATAATTGCTACTATAGATCATTCAGCACTGCGCTTATAGTGTGGTGCTGGAGTATGTTGTCTATGTCTATGGGGATCGGTTGCGATGTATTTATTTTTCAAATTTTAAAATATCTATTGACTATGGATGTGCAATTAATAACAATTCATTTTGATAAGCGGTGATATGAATTACAATACTAGGTTGACTTCTCACATTGAAGTATGTCTTTTAAGTCCATGAATTAAAATGTATATCTTTACAGTAGGTGGGGCATTACTCTAACTTGACAAAGTCTACTTGGTAGCCAAAATTCTTTATTTCCTTTTCAACCAATGAACTGGTGTATGGACTTGTGGTCTGCCACGTCTCTGTTTGAAACGAAATTGTGGATTATGTTGGCTATATATAATATGTATATATATATATATATATGGGGGTGACTGTAATTAAAAAAGCTGAATTTATATGGTTTTGAATCTTCAAATTTTTAACATATATATATATATATATATTTATATATATATATATATATATATATATATATATATATATATATATATTTATATATATATATGTCGAACAAAATGGTCCGAGAGTTGCTGGGCGGCGCACTCCACTGCCGGTGCCCAGTGACAGAGAGGACCAATCTCGAAATATATAAAGTACCAAGAATTGTCACTGCACTCCACGAAGTATCAATAATGTGTATTTTATTTAAGTAACAACCACCATATATATATGTGAGAAAACAGGGCTGATTGCAGAGGCCCCATAACTTTTTGCCCCCATTTTCCTCTTTTTGCTGGTGTTTTCCTGACTTTGATGGTGCCCTGGGGACTGCTAACCAGTCCCAGGGCCTGTGCTCTGTGTAAAATGGATATGCAAATTAGGCTAATTATAAGTGGCTAAGTTAACCTACCTATAAGTCCCTAGTATATGGTAGGGCATGTAGGTTTAGGGACCACAGCATAGGTGGTGCACACCTAGGTGCATTGCTGAGGTGCCCAGTGTCATTTTAAAAGCTAGCCTGCCTTGCTGGCTGCTTTTAAATTAAAGTTATATGCAAATTCGACTTTGGAATTAAAGGTACTTCAAAAGTCTTAAACTACCTTATTTTTACATATAAGTCACCCCTAAGGTGTGCCCTATGTGCCCCTAGGGCTGGGTGCCATGTAACTATAAGCAGGGACTTTATAAAAATAGATTTATAAGCCCTGGTGAGGTAAAAACAGCCAAATTCGTTTTTCCCTCATTGAAGTAAATGGCCTTCATAGGCTAGAATGGGCAGACTTTATTTTAAATTTTAAAGTCTCCTTAAATGTTGCATACCAAGAATTTGGTATCAAATTAATTGTTGTAATAAATCCTACAACTTCCAGTTGTTGGATTTAATATAACTTGTCCAGGTAAAAAGTTTAGACTTTACCTAAAAAGTTGCCAATTTCAGCTCTGCATTGTTTTTGCTGCTGTGCTCTGATTGGCCAGCCTGCAGCAGCTTCTGCCAGGCTGCCTTGATGAGGTGTGAAGTGGCCAGACTTCACACAAAGGAATGTGCTTGGGGGGGAGAATCTCCCCTCAGCAGATGGTGAGGCAGGAAGGGGGAGGGCTGCCAAACTGGTCTTCAAAGGCAGAGAAGGACATTTGCAGCACCCAGCAACACCCCCACATCCTGCAACCCCAGACAATTAGGTGCCCCCTTGATTAGATTAGGAGAGGGCAGGAGAGGGGTGTGTTTATGATTTTTAGCCACACCAGTGGGTGGGCTCAGCCAGATGTAACCTCCAAAAATCAGATTCATCCATGTTGGATTTTTAGAGACTGTTGCCTTCTGGGATGGATTTTTGCCACACTTCCCAGGAAGTGGTCATCACAGGGGGACGACCCTGTCCCTGATTGGAGAACCAGGGCCCCCCTGCTTTTCACCCAGGAGCAAGGATAAAACTGGCAGACCTGCACCCACGCCTCAGATCCCCACCAAATTTCAAGAAGAAAGAACTTAAGGAGAAGAAGGACTGCCCTGCTGGACCCCTGGCCTGCACCTGGAAACTGCACTCAGAAGGACTGCACCAGCTGCACACTTGGGCTTCACCACAAGAAGGACTTTGCCTGGCTTCAACTGGTTCAAGGAGGGACTCCCTGTTTGCTACAGGTGAAAAATTGCTAACCAGAGTCCCCTGCACCAACTCCTGAAGAAAGCGACCAGCTGACCACTGTCCAGTGGCCAAAAAGGAGTTTGCGCCAGGTGCATTCTGGGAGTTGAAGTCTGCACCCCCCAAGGACCATCACAGAACTTCTGGACCCTTGGGGTGAGCTGTGGACCCCAAAAGAACCTTAAAAGAACATCTGGGTGAAGCCCCAGAAGTTTGGAAAAGATATGAGAATTTTTGGAAAAAAGCTCCAGAGAGGGACGACCCGCCACGGAAATTCTAGCCGGCTTGCCTCAACCGCGACCCGGCCTGACTTCGTGGTTCGTCCCGGTAAAGAAAAACATCCAAAAAAGAGACTAAGTCCGAACGTAAAAAGTTGACCGGGACCTCCCAGCCATCGTATCCGAGAGGGGCTCCATGGACATCGGATCAAGATCCAGGTTTACCCCGGTCGAAGGATTTTCATCTCGAAAAAACGACTAAGTCCGAAGGTAAAAGTCTCCACCGAGGAAACCCACATCGCGTATCCGGACAAGGGCTCCAGGAGGTCGGATTCAACTGGCAGGTTCGTCCCGGTGAAGAAAAACTTCAAAATAAAGACTAAGTCAGAAGGTAACTTTTTAACCGAGGCCTCCCGCGACCTGTAGCCGAGCAGGGCTCCATCGCGGTCGGCCTGAAAGTTTGACTTTGCCCCGGTCGAGGTGCAACCAGATGACCCGATTGGCGCTTTTTGTTTCTAAGCGCTAGAAAAGTAATAATTCTTTAAAAGTTCATATCTCCGGTTCCCCTGAACCGATTTTAATCGTTTTTGTGTCATTTTAAAGATAAAAATATAAACTATTTTTATAAATTGGTTTTGGATTTTTAAACTGTTTCCTGTGTTTTATTTGACTACTGTTTTGTGATATTTGAATGCTTTACACTTTGTCTCCTAAGTTAAGCCTCGACGCTCGTTGCCAAGCTACCAAGGGTTGAGCTGGGATTAATTTACTGAGACCTAACTGTACCTATGAGGAGGTTAGTGGCTTGTTGCTAGGTGTAGGTACCTACCTGCCCTACCAATAACCCATTTTCCAACATAATTGGAAGCAGCGACGGGATCCTGTACTTGTGTTCAATATCACGTTACAGTTTTGGGTAAAACAAATTAAAAATCCTTTAAATTGTCATAGTGCAAAAATTGTTTTTAATTTTTAATTTGGATTAATTTCAATTATTGAATTTTTGTAATTTTTCTAAATTCTTGTTTCCAATTTTTGCAAAAAGTTTTTGTTGACACAAAACTAGGGGACCATGGAGCTTGATCTGGCTAGCCTACCCACACTGACAGTAGTCCAGCTTAGGGGGTTGTGTATTGAAAGAGGGTTCCCTGCAACCACTGATCTCAGGAAGCAAATCCTGATCACATCCCTGACAGCATGGGCTGAGGCCCAAGAGGTAGAGTCAGAAGAAGCTCCAGAGGAGGGAGAAAGAAGGGAGGATGCAAGCTCTAACCACTCAGGGGAGGGAAGGCATCTGAGCCTAAGTGAGGATGAGGAAGAACGGTCCTCAGTAAATACAGTCACTAGGGGCAGACCCAAAGCTAGTGGTGGGAAGGGGGTCCTTTCAGGAGGAGAGAACCCATCCATCAGAGAAAGAGAGCTGGAGGCCCAGCTAGCATACATAGCTTTGGAAGCAGAGAAGCTGGCCCTAGAAAAGAAAAAGTGGGCATACAAAGAGAAAAGAGATGGAAGCAGCGATAAAGAAGCTGAGGTGTCCATGGGTGGGGGAGTTTGCCCCAGATTACCCAAAGGGGTGGTTCCTGCCTATGTAGAGGGGGATGACATAGATAAGTGGCTGGGGGCCTTTGAGAGGGCACTCCAAATGAGAAGGGTTAGGCCTCAATATTGGGGTTCCCTTTTGTGGGAGTTGGTCCCCAACTCAGGGAGGGATAGGCTTCTGACCTTAAGGGGGGAGGAGGCAGATTCATACCCTAGTATGAAGAGGTGCTTAGCCAAGAAGTTTGGTCTGACCCCAGAGCAATATAGAATGAAGTTCAGGGACACCAAGAAGGTCAGTACCCAGTCTTGGGTTGACTTTGTGGACATTTCACTAAAGGCACTAGAGGGCTGGATTATTGGTAACAAAGTAGATACTTATGAGGGGTTATACAATCTGATCATGAGAGAGCACCTCTTGACCAATTGTACCCAAGAAAGGTTACGCCAGCATCTAGTGGACTCTAAGCAGACCAACCCTAGAGAGCTAGGGGAGGCAGCTGATGAGTGGTTGAGAACCAGGGTGGTTGTCAAGTCCCAGGGGGGAGACTCCAAGAAGGGGGGGACAGGTCCCCAAAAACCTAAGGAGGGAGGTGGTAAGCCCACCACAGAGACTCCCTCTGTACCCCAGAACCCTAAGAAGGAGGAGAGTAAATCCCACTCCCACTCTGACCAACAGAGACAGTTAGACCCAGGGTTAAAAAAGCTCTTGGACAGTAGGGCTTGCTTTGACTGTCAGCAGACAGGTCACTTCAGAGGAGATGCAGCCTGTCCAAAGAAGGTGGTTAGCATTGGGCTGTCCAGTGTAGCCATGGAGGAGGATTCCTCAGATGATGAAGTCCTCCTAGCATTGTGCTGGGAGACAGGACCAGATGGTAAGCTGGTGATCCCTGAGGGTGGGAGTAGGCACTTCCACCACATTCAAGTGAATGGGATCCCTACCACTGGCCTGAGAGACACCTGTGCCAGTCACACTATAGTGAGTGACCGGTTAGTGACCCCAGACATGTATGTCCCAGGAAAGACAAAGAAAGTCAGGATAGCCACAGGGGAGGTCACCTCCAAACCTGTAGCCATAGTGCCCCTAGAGAGGGAGGGTATCCTTGACTGGATTAAGGTGGGCACCTCACTACCCAAGTTGGCAGAGAAAGAGGAGGAAGACCCCCCTAGAGGGAAGTTTCAGTTTGAAATGGGTCCTTTCATTGTTGGGGTGGGTTCACTACCGATTGGGAGTGACCCTGACAGGAGGATATAAGGCAGAGTAGGCCCTGCAAAGGGACAGCCAGTTTTCTTCACTGTCTTCCTCGCCTAACAAGCCAGGAAGACTCTCCCAGGGTTGGGCTGAGTCTCCTGGGCGTGTGGGCTGGGGGGGGGGTTGTGTGAGAAAACAGGGCTGATTGCAGAGGCCCCATAACTTTTTGCCCCCATTTTCCTCTTTTTGCTGGTGTTTTCCTGACTTTGATGGTGCCCTGGGTACTGCTAACCAGTCCCAGGGTCTGTGCTCTGTGTAAAATGGATATGCAAATTAGGCTAATTATAAGTGGCTAAGTTAACCTACCTATAAGTCCCTAGTATATGGTAGGGCATGTAGGTTTAGGGACCACAGCATAGGTGGTGCACACCTAGGTGCATTGCTGAGGTGCCCAGTGTCATTTTAAAAGCAAGCCTGCCTTGCTGGCTGCTTTTAAATTAAAGTTATATGCAAATTCGACTTTGGAATTAAAGGTACTTCAAAAGTCTTAAACTACCTTATTTTTACATATAAGTCACCCCTAAGGTGTGCCCTATGTGCCCCTAGGTCTGGGTGCCATGTAACTATAAGCAGGGACTTTATAAAAATAGATTTATAAGCCCTGGTGAGGTAAAAACAGCCAAATTCGTTTTTCCCTCATTGAAGTAAATGGCCTTCATAGGCTAGAATGGGCAGACTTTATTTTAAATTTTAAAGTCTCCTTAAATGTTGCATACCAAGAATTTGGTATCAAATTAATTGTTGTAATAAATCCTACAACTTCCAGTTGTTGGATTTAATATAACTTGTCCAGGTAAAAAGTTTAGACTTTACCTAAAAAGTTGCCAATTTCAGCTCTGCATTGTTTTTGCTGCTGTGCTCTGATTGGCCAGCCTGCAGCAGCTTCTGCCAGGCTGCCTTGATGAGGTGTGAAGTGGCCAGGCTTCACACAAAGGAATGTGCTTGGGGGAGAGAATCTCCCCTCAGCAGATGGTGAGGCAGGAAGGGGGAGGGCTGCCAAACTGGTCTTCAAAGGCAGAGAAGGACATTTGCAGCACCCAGCAACACCCCCACATCCTGCAACCCCAGACAATTAGGTGCCCCCTTGATTAGATTAGGAGAGGGCAGGAGAGGGGTGTGTTTATGATTTTTAGCCACACCAGTGGGTGGGCTCAGCCAGATGTAACCTCCAAAAATCAGATTCATCCATGTTGGATTTTTAGAGACTGTTGCCTTCTGGGATGGATTTTTGCCACACTTCCCAGGAAGTGGTCATCACAGGGGGACGACCCTGTCCCTGATTGGAGAACCAGGGCCCCCCTGCTTTTCACCCAGGAGCAAGGATAAAACTGGCAGACCTGCACCCACGCCTCAGATCCCCACCAAATTTCAAGAAGAAAGAACTTAAGGAGAAGAAGGACTGCCCTGCTGGACCCCTGGCCTGCACCTGGAACCTGCACTCAGAAGGACTGCACCAGCTGCACACTTGGGCTTCACCACAAGAAGGACTTTGCCTGGCTTCAACTGGTTCAAGGAGGGACTCCCTGTTTGCTACAGGTGAAAAATTGCTAACCAGAGTCCCCTGCACCAACTCCTGAAGAAAGCGACCAGCTGACCACTGTCCAGTGGCCAAAAAGGAGTTTGCGCCAGGTGCATTCTGGGAGTTGAAGTCCGCACCCCCCAAGGACCATCACAGAACTTCTGGACCCTTGGGGT
Source organism: Pleurodeles waltl (assembly GCF_031143425.1). Lineage (NCBI taxonomy): Eukaryota > Metazoa > Chordata > Amphibia > Caudata > Salamandridae > Pleurodeles > Pleurodeles waltl. The sequence continues at coordinate 945,094,377 of NC_090439.1, read as the reverse complement.
GAGCTGTGGACCCCAAAAGAACCTTAAAAGAACATCTGGGTGAAGCCCCAGAAGTTTGGAAAAGATTTGAGAATTTTTGGAAAAAAGGTCCAGAGAGGGACCGACCCGCCGCGGAAATTCTAGCCGGCTTGCCTCAACCGCGACCCGGCCTGACTTCGTGGTTCGTCCCGGTAAAGAAAAACATCCAAAAAAGAGACTAAGTCCGAACGTAAAAAGTTGACCGGGACCTCCCAGCCATCGTATCCGAGAAGGGCTCCATGGACGTCGGATCAAGATCCAGGTTTACCCCGGTCGAAGGATTTTCATCTCGAAAAAACGACTAAGTCCGAAGGTAAAAGTCTCCACCGAGGAAACCCACATCGCGTATCCGGACAAGGGCTCCAGGAGGTCGGATTCAACTGGCAGGTTCGTCCCGGTGAAGAAAAACTTCAAAATAAAGACTAAGTCAGAAGGTAACTTTTTAACCGAGGCCTCCCACGACCTGTAGCCGAGCAGGGCTCCATCGCGGTCGGCCTGAAAGTTTGACTTTGCCCCGGTCGAGGTGCAACCAGATGACCCGATTGGCGCTTTTTGTTTCTAAGTGCTAGAAAAGTAATAATTCTTTAAAAATTCATATCTCCGGTTCCCCTGAACCGATTTTAATCGTTTTTGTGTCATTTTAAAGATAAAAATATAAGCTATTTTTATAAATTGGTTTTGGATTTTTAAACTGTTTCCTGTGTTTTATTTGACTACTGTTTTGTGATATTTGAATGCTTTACACTTTGTCTCCTAAGTTAAGCCTCGACGCTCGTTGCCAAGCTACCAAGGGTTGAGCTGGGATTAATTTACTGAGACCTAACTGTACCTATGTGGAGGTTAGTGGCTTGTTGCTAGGTGTAGGTACCTACCTGCCCTACCAATAACCCATTTTCCAACAATATATATATATTGTTTCCATGTTTAGCTGTCAACTCGTGTCAACTGCTCACTCAAACCACCAGTGGCATCGGTGTGCTGGAAAACACGTGGCTTCCTATTTCAAAATGAACAATAGTTAATCCTCCAAGCACTGTGAAAAGAAGCCAGCCTTCCAAAATGCCATCATCAGATCAATGTGCACCACAGCCATAAAAACAATTTTAAAACAGATTCACAAACATTGTAGCCCAAATTCTTCATATCTCTGTACAACCATCATATTGCCCTTCTTTACATGTTCCAATTAAACTCATTGAAATCTAATGTTACTGTGCAATCAATCAAAATGAATCAATTAATTTTATTACAGATTGTAGATTATTTTAGGGATGGGTTAATGACATTGTTATACCTGTCAGCCTGAGGGTGCTTTCCCTCAAACATTTTGCCTTTACCCAGTCCCATTTTTGATTACTTCATTTTTGTAGGCCTTAGGACTCTGCACACTGTACCACTGCTAAACAGTGATAAAGTACTTGTGTTCACTACCTTGAACATGGTAAAATTGGCTTACACTGGATTGGCATATTTAACTCACTTCTATGTTCCTAGTAAAGTGATAAACCATATATCTAGGGCTGGTAAATTAAATGCAACTAATTAGCCTGCAGCATTTCTTGTACCACCCATTAAGTAGCCCCTTAAAACTTGTCTCAGGTCCACCATGGCAGCCTCTTAGCAGTTTTAAACTGCCAGTTCATCTTGGCAAAATGACCTCCTTCCTAAACATTAGACTCTCTTTTTATTACATACAAGTCATCCCTAAGGTAGGCCCTAAACAATCCATACGGCAGGGTGCATTGCAATCAAATTGTGGACATATACTTTTAAGCACTACATGTCCTAGTTGTGAAAAACTCACAAGTTTGTTTTTCACTACTGGAGGCATACTTCTCCCATACAATAACATTGGGTTACCTTATAACATTTATTAAGTGATATCTTTTGATTGGGAGCAGGTATAAAAGTCATATTTTGTGTCTGAAAAATTGTAATTTGAAACCCTCTTAAATGGTAAAGTCAGATTTCAAGTCACAATTTTGAAAATGCTGATTTTAGAACGCTGCCATTTTCCTGCCCTGTTTGGTGCCTGCAGACTGTTCTTGGGTCACAGGACTGGGTGAAGTGTGAAGTTGGCTTTTGTATATCCCTCCTAGACAGCCATACAATAGAGGGATTAGGTGTGCTTGGATGTGCTGTCCCAAGCAGGATGGTGTGTGGAGTGGGGCATAGCCACACTTGTAAGTCAATAGTGTATGCCCTGCCTTCACACAAAGAACTTCACACTAGCCGGTTGTGCCTGTAGCCAGGCTGGAGCTAGGGCATAGAGGCAGGAAATTCCAAGCACTTTTCAACGAGAGCTTATAGAAACTTCTCCAACTTCAAAGAAGGTACCAGGTGTAAAAATAGGACCCTTAGACCCACTCTTCAGTTCACTTTCTGAACCTGTGGAAGAAATCTCAGGGGAATGCCTGCTGCTGTGCCCTGCTGTGCACTTAATAAGACTGCTTTGCTGTACCTGAAAGAACTGCTCTGCTGCCTGCAGCCTGCCTTGAACCCTCAGGGTCCTGGCATGCTGCTTGAGTCCTGTTTTACTGCTTGAACCCAGGACTACCAGACTGAATCCAAGGGCTAGTTAACTGGCCTTCTGTTCGGAGCCTTAGGGACAGAAAGTCAGCTGGAGTGAGTTACAAACCTCCAAGTGGTGCCTCTTCAGTCCTAGACCCTTGGAAGGGGTGCTAAAGGTGCTCAGATAGCCCATATTCAAAACCTGAGACTTAGTAAATCTTCGACCATAAGTGCTTTGAGAACCGAGAGGAGATTGGGACCAACCTCCTTATCAATTCCCCTAAGGTGCATTGCCGGTTAGTCTGACTTTGCGGTAGCTCCTGTTATATTCTTCTTCACAGCAGGAAATCCTATTCAGCTTCTCCTCTCAGGAGGGGTATCTGGCCTAGTGGAGCCTTCTTCATCTACAGCCTGCAGCTTCATCCTGTTTTTGACTTCCAAAAAAGCAACTAAGTCTGAACAAAGGATTCTTTACTGCAACTTCAGCCAGCAGCTCCAGACGACGACTCCTCCTCCTTGGATACTGCCAACTGCCTTGCACCACTGAACTTCATCTTCTCAGATATTTTTCTACAAAACTTCTTCTAACTCAAAGGTAAACGAAGACCGGGACTAATCCACTTTTTGTGTCCGAACTGCACTCCATTGCGGTTGGCCATAACTCTGACATTGCCCCGTCTCATGCAACTAGATGTCTGCGGTTGGAGCATTGATCTTTTAGATGCTAGATTTCACTTTAAACTTTAAAAATTCATAACGACTGCTTTATTGATTTGATATTTGTCATTTTGCTGTCAAATTATTTATTAAAATGTACTCTACTTTTCTAAATTTTCTTTGGATTTTTCTTGTGTTATGATTTCACTTTATTACTGTTTGTGTGCTGAACAAATACTTTGCACATTGCCTCTAAGTTAAGCCTGGCTGTTTTTATGCCAAGCCCTCAGAGGGTTAAGCACATGTTAATGTAGTGACTTTAGTGGTTCACCCTGATGGGGATTGAGGCTGTTGATTAAAGACCTACAACTCACTTTCTCACAGTAAGCACAGTTCTTCCTACTCTTTACCGAATGCCCCATTATGGTTTTGTATATTTCATCTTGCTAATGTGATTGAGGGGACTGATGATTAGTAGGAATTGTCAAGGTCTTAAGGATCTGGGTTCATTTTCTTATTACTAACAGTATGTGGTAGAACAGATATCTTTTATGTGGTATTCCCGCAGACGTTTTGCCTTCAAAAGCCTGTTTTAGCTGAAACTAATTTTGTTGACATTAGGACTCTGTTCAGTTTATCCTTGCTAACTAATGGTAAAGTGGTTGTGCTCTCCCTTTTTATCATGGTAAAATTGATATACACTTAATTTACACATTTGTCCCTAATATATAGTATGGCATGTACCTAGGGCATGTAAATTAAATGCTGTAAGTGCCACTCACTAAAATAGCACTGTAAAACATGACAAAATCCCACCACTGCAACCTGTAGTGCATTCCCGAACTGCCATATTGATCTGGCAAAATGAACCTTTTGCCAGGGCAAAGCCTCCCTTTTAATAAATACTTGATTCCTAAGGTAAACCCTAAAGGCTCATAGAGCAGGGTATATGGCATTTAAAAGGTAGGGCATCTGTTCTTATGTTTTACATGTTCTGGCAGTGAAAAGCTCCTAATGCCGTGTTTCACTGTAGCAAGGCTACCTCTCCCATAGAGTAACACTGGGTTACTCAAATGTGGGAAAACTTCAGTTTGAGATTGGATAGAGAAATAGTCCTTCCGCTCATTTGAATTGTAACTTAAAACTCTCTTTAATGGTATAGTCATATTTTAAGTTACTTTTATGAAAATGCTACTTTTATGAAGCTGGCATTTTCCTTCTACAACTAAATGTGCCTTTCTGCCAGTGTTCCGGGTCATGTGATTGTAATGACTCTCCTGTGGTGTGATGTGTATTCCTTCCAAGCAGGGAGTAAAGGGGCTTTGATGGGGAATAGTCTTTCTCCTCTGAGTAGAATAGCTGGGAGGTTATATTGAGCCATTCCCGAGCTTCAAATGGTAGCCTGGTTGCTGTGCCCACCCCACTTCCTGATTTCTGAAGTTTCCTGCTCTGTCACTAGCAAATGCAACTGCTTGAGTCTGCCTGCCCTTTGTTACCCTTGACAGTTTGGAGCCAAACTTAGAGGAAGGGCAGAACTGACCAGAACCAGTTTAGGGGTGGACAAAAAGAGGGACCCATACACAGGCTTGCCCTGGCTATAAAAGTGGCACCTTCAGATCCGATTATCAGAACACCCTTGAACCTGTGGAAGATTCAGAAGCAGGACTTCCCTACTTTCTGAAAAAAAGGAAGACATGGCCCGCTTGCCTTGAAACAGGGATGCCCAGAAGGGGTATTTAAGGGTCATTTGGCGGAATTCCTGTTTGAGCTGCAGGGTCACAAAAATCTTCCAAAGTCCTTCCCTTCAACTACCCTGCACCACCTGGACCTGCCTGAACCCTGCTGCTGAAATCTACTGGAGTGATCCTTGGTTGGTATCAGAGTGTACTTTTCCTACTTCAAAACTACACAGACTGAGTTAGGGGTGAAAATCTAGAAGGTTAGTGCTGTCCACATGTATTCTGCTGCATAGAAAGATTGCTGCTTCTCCCCCAGAAGTTGATTGACTCAGACTAAGCAGGCCCTGCAATCCAGGACAACACTAAAGGCCATATGCATGGCTCCCATGTAATCACCTAAAAGGTGCACACTGCACATGGCAAAAAAGTAGTATTTGCCCTCTCACTGTATTCTGTGACAAATGTATATGGATATGAAATGCAGAGAAGTAACACCATAACCAAATCACCCATTCAGAATAATTATTATTATTAAACTTCATAAAGTCACTGAAGACATCGCTATAATGATAATAAAAGACATTTGTTTTTACTAAAATAATTAATCTGCTTTGACATTATATATATTGAGAGCCACTTAAATTATGAAATTCCACAGCAGCTGCTTTTTTCGCATAATTATGGATTGGCTGCATTTGCCTCATAATCCATCATCTGCTGCATAATCTGCCGCTTTTAACAAAAAACTGCTTCTAATCAAATGGATCAAAAGTTACTAAAAGTAGTGTGACGTGTGCGTACACTGGGAGGCCATGCAAAGTTTCACTGGTCCTCTTTCAGTTGTTTCATTCTGTAATTTGTAGTTAAACTAGAACCACTGGGATGAAATATTTGCCCAGACAGTATTACTATGTTTAAACTTCCATGGTAATGAAGTAATACTATGAATAAAATGCTGCACTATGACAAATAATTTACTTTTTTCGCTGCATAATTTGGTGCCTCCCTGCGCATGATTCCTCATGGCCATGGTCAACATGTAGGGGTCGCCAGGGGTTCACATCTGCGACCCCTGTCTTGCCCCTTGTGGTCCCCGGCACTGATTTTACGATTCCTGGCCTTCGAGGTGGAAAAATCATTGACAATGATACTCAGGCAGCTGTTTTCCTTTATTTTATTTTTATTACACTAATAATGAATAATGTTTCATTGTTTACTTTTAATGTAAAAAATGATGCAGTTACCTGAGATATGACCTTCCCTAGCAGCTGAGGTGAGTAAAAAAAATGCTTCTAAATGTATGTTGTGTGAGAGTGCTTGTGGGTTAGTGCGTGTTTACTTGGAATGGTGTAAGTGTGAATGTGTGTGTATGTGTACGCATGTTAGTGTGAGTGAAATTGAAGTTCAAAGGGTGTGTGATGTCATTTCCGCTACCCCTGGCATTTTGGTCAATTGAGGTTCATGATCATGGCCCCTTAAAGATATTTGGTAGCGCGCGCACGATCAGAGGTTGCGATACTCAGCTCCAAAGACTAACCATAGCTGGTCTTCCATTTGAGGTAATCCTCTCAAATAAGGGGGCGCTTGTCCTCTCATTCAGATGTTGAGACCGATGTGTATATTACCTCAAACAAATACAACACATCAGACACTAATGCACTTAAGTGAAGAAATTGACCATTTTAAAATCTTTAATTTCATATTCACCCTTTTCAGTACTGCATTAAAACTGTCATTTTCCAGCAGCTTTTTGCTCAGTACTTTCAGGATGTGCAATAGCATTTTTAGGAGCATTGAGTGGTTTAAACTGCCTTACACATGTTGTACTGTTTCAATTGGGCCTTGTTAGGACCTCGGAACAGCGGGAGTTGAGCGCGCGCCACGCTGCGATGTAAACTTCCCACCCTCCGTCTAGGACCCGTAAATATAATCGTAAGAGCACTGAATAGAGCGGTGTCTGCAGAGATACCGTACTCACAGTGCTGCTTTTATGCTTAAACTGTGCGCCCTGTTTTCGCAACATAGTACTGGTCAACACTGCACCCCCTGAATTGTTTTAATCATTTGCCTGCGTTAACATAGTGTAAATTGACGGTGCTCTCTGCGTAGATTTACATTTGCGTATTTTTAAGTAAACACACTGCAATGTTAAATCAGTGCAAAGGTTAAACAGACAAAGTAGATAGGACCCCGAACGCAGCCTTCCCACTATTAAGTGGCAAGGTCAGGGCCTGTTCATGCCCCCCTACTGCAGGGGTCACGTGTAAATGAAGTCTGTGCGCGTTAAGGGCCGGTGGCTGATTAGCTTCTCTTGGGGGGCGGGGGCCTAAAGATAGAACAAAGTTCCGAGCAAAAGTTTCAGAAGACAATATGTACAAAAGAATTAGGCGTGCATCGGCAAGAAGCGAATCCTACATTTAAATATAAAGGGGCTCCTGACGTTCAAAAAAGAAAATATGGAGAAGCGCGCGCGGCCTTCTCAGACTTGTGGAAAGCAACGCCATTGGACGATTATTTAAAGGATGATGTGCTTCCAGGCCAGGAAAACTGGAGCCGGTTCCCTGAGCTTTCGCGCTTTTCTGATACCAGCGTCTCTCTGCCGAGGACATCAAGAACCAGAATGCAACAAATTATTTGACTGAATTGGCTCGTCCCCCAGTCTGAAAACAGCAGTCTAAGAGATCCAGGGCTCTTATTTCAGGGATAGCCGACATTACAACCGATATATATGGATGCTGTTAGGTTAGCTAGTCAATAACATTTTGAGAAACGCTCCATTTGTGCCTGCTTCCCCTACGCAAACAAGTTTAAGAAAAACGGACGAAAGAATTACAAAACAGGAGGGGAATTACCGTGTCTTTCTACTTGCGATATTAAACACCCTTTACGCCGATATTCTCCGATTCAGCCTTCAAAGTCCGCAAAAACAAATGGATGAACCATGTACCCGCAGGCTCAGATTCATGTTATGAAAATAGGTACGTCTGAAGAGATGATTAATTCATACACGTTTATGACATGTTTAGGCTCACTATAGTAAACATTTTAAATAGAAAAAAAACATTTGAAACAAAACTTCTTGCTCGAGTTTTAACAAGGGCCAGATCGGCTTTTTTTCGCTGGCCATAGTCACTGCAAGACGGTTCTTGAAAGTCAAGGAAGGGCCTATGTTTCCCAAGCTCCCTGGGGTTTATGGTAGCAGACACAGTAGGCAAAATAAAGAACACGATAGGAAAGAAAGAGGGAAGCATGGACGTCATTTAGAGGTCGCAGCTGTGACCCGAGTGACCTCTGGCACAGACTTTGAGACCTCTGATGTGGCAAAAATCAGTGGCCGGAACACAGGGATGCAGCTCAACTTTCCTTGTTTTTTCTCATTCTTTTATTATACTAATAGTGAATAATTATATATTATTCATTATTAGTATAATAAAAATGGAGTACATGTAGCTGGAATATGACCCAACCTGAGATAAGCAAAAAACGCTTTTACATGTATGATATGTGCATGGCTGTGGGTGAGAGAGTGTATGTGTAAGGAAGTGTGTGCGAGTAAAAGTAAAGGTCAAATGGCGTGTGATGTCAGTTCCGCTACACCTAGCATTTTGGTGAACTGACATCCACGGAGGGAAGCGGGAGGGGCAGGGTCGGATTGGCATATAAGGCAATTGGGCAGTGCCCGTAGGGCTAGTCTCACAGATATGTGTGTAAGCAGTTTGTGTGACTGTTTTATAGCCAGGGGGGCAGGTTTTTACTGTTCATTTGCCTGGTTTTAAAATGGGGAATGCATGCAGTCTCCCATGCCTTGGAAAATACCCATAAAGTGTGCCTTCACAAGATCATAACATTCCTGATTTGCAAATGTGGGCCACTTTTTTGAGTTGTCTGATTCCCTAAGGTGGGTCACTTTCAATTTTGTGACCAGGCATATTATTTGTCCCAATTCTATCCTGGGGAAAGGGCCTGCTTTAAATGCTTTAACAAAGGCTACTTTTGGTTCTTAGTTCGGCCCTGGTGTTAACTCCAGTCAGTTTTGTTAGTGTGGTACCCCTGTTAATATCACTCAAGTGATAGTTTTTTTGGAGGTGAATTATTAAAAATTGTTTCTGTATTGAAACAAGACGCAATTTTACGAACATACTTTAACGAATTATATTGCCCTTTGGTCATTGTTTTGCCAGGAACTGCAAATTTGAACTGTATGAATTTAAATTGTAAAGGTTGATATGGCAACACCCCCCTTTTGTCTGCTTCTATTTCTGAACTAACGTTTTTTGTTAAGTAGAGAAACACACATTTACTTTTTTTTTGGTGCCCCGGAAAAATACAATACACTTTTTGTCTTTTTGATTTCCTTCAAATAAGTATCACCATCTTAATTTTCTGGGTGTTTCCAGTGTGAAATGAGACCAGCACAGGCAGTGCTTAATTTAAGCTGGTGATGCAGTTGGGGCCCACCAGCACCTGAACATATTTTTCCTCATCAGACTTTGACCCAGAACAAGACAGAGAAAAATACAAAAGTGGGAAAGGAGGAGGATGAGAGACAGAAAAGCAGCTACAAAGGTTAGAAGAGAGGGACAAAAAAAGAACATGCAGAGCGAGTTTTAGGTTCAGGTGCGTCCTGTGATGAAATAAAGTTGCATAAAGTGGCTAGAAGACTATGCAGCATTGGTATGTGTCACCACAACCTTCTTCAGTGCTAGCAGCAGCTTCTGAACAAAAGTTTAGGCCTTGGCACTTATTATTCTACACATTGAGCACTGAGCACAGGGAATACATCTGAGCTTGTAAAATGTTCAGGTCCATATGCAAGTATCTCATCCAGTTTGTTTTCTGGTTTTGTATTTTGGGACCTGTGGTGATACATATCCCATTTTAAATCAGAATTACAAGTCGCCGACTGTAAAGGAAAAACTGGACTTGTCAGGCTACTTACTCAGAGTGTGAAACATGAAATCTCTGAGCATTTCAGTTTGTGGTTTTCTCTGCAGCAGCTAAGGTGAGTGCACAAGTCACCATCAGAGCTTTATCCAAGACTGAAGCAAATTGTTTAGTAGCATCATATAACTCTTTACAGCCCATTGCAGGTCAAATAATTGCTTATTATAATATGTGTAACATGCTACCCCACAGGGAAGTGCTTCATTGGCAGTGCTGTATTTGTTTAGATGGTATATGGAAAATATCTTGATGTATGAGAAACCAGAGAGGTGCACTTATCTGGTCCTGGCACACAACTATGTGAGATAGGTGTTCAAATTAAAATTAGCTAATGACGGTAATTCACTCTGCAGTTTTTTTCTTTTGCCTCATTTTAATGTTGAGCGTGCAAGCGATCTGATGTGTTGTAATCTATCCATGAGCTTTTAACCATGGCCACTGCACAGCCATCACTATCACTTGTTCATGGGCTTGCCTTTTTCAAAAATCCTTTGTTATCATTGGTAAATGCTTTCCGTTTGTCCCTCCTTGGGGCAGTCTTGTTACCGCCTTGGCCATCAGCCCTGTTACATGGATAATTGCACATTTGTCAATACGTTTGACTGTAAATAAACTTCTTTTTCCTTTTGTGTCTCCACTTCGCGCTGATGCTCATGGCGGCCTTGGTGCTTTTAATCAGCTCGCTTATGTCAACTGGTTTACTTTTCATTTTCAACTTATGTGGCAAAAAAAGTCCAGTTAGGAACTTACAACGCTAATAGCTCTAACTTGAGCAAAGGCGAGACCCATTGCATTGCAAATGCTTGTTTCATTATACTTTCAGTTAATATCCCATCCTGACTTTGGAAGTGGGATTAAGTTGTGTGTGTTAGGAGAAGGACAGTCAGAGGGCATGGTCTAAGTTTCAGCTTGTCCAACTTGGGTGAGTGGTAGAGGGACTAAAACCTATATAGGCAGAGACCTTCCAATAAAGTCAACCGGGAGGGGAAGGAGAGTGATTTATCTATGTACACCTTTAAAAAAAAGGTGGGGTAATCAGGAAAGATATAATTATCCACATTGCAAAAACCACAGGACAGCGATGCTGTTGTAGTATTAAAATGGTTCTGTATGGGCAATAAAAACACTTGGTGAAATGAGCAGTAGCCATGGAACGTTGTAAAGGTCCGAATGCTGCCTGCTGCTGTGCAGCTATACCTCATAAGTGCAGAAAGAAGTGGCAGTGCAATCACATTTGTAATCTTAGCATATAACTGCACAATTCTTAAAGGCCCAGATTTCATTTACCCATGCTAAGATGTAGGAGATCAGAATTTTGATCATGGGTTCACATCCCACGATCATCTTATCATCTTGATTTCTCCCAAATGTGGATGAGTACTAATCAGGCAGGCTCAGAACCAAGCTGGTACTACGCACATGTAATGAAGAGAGTGACAACATTTAGTAGGTCGCTGCCCTCAAAGAACAACAACAGATTGGCCCAGCCAATGTCACACCCTTCCTCCTGCACCCCTTCATATGAGCCCTAAACTATTTCTTAGATCATAAGAATGTTTTCTTTTTCTAGAATAATATACCTGTATCATTATAAGAAGAGAATGACATTTCGAGGTAAGAAAAGAGAAAGTGTAGTGAAAGATTAATCATTCACCAATTGTTCTGGCTAGAACAGCAGCATGGTATGATTTTAGGAGGTGTCAGTTTGTTCAACTGTAGCCCAGTTCTTCTCTGAACGTTGAGCCTTGAGAAAAACATGTGTAATATAGATCTCCACAAGTTAACTTTCATTCTGATTTCCTCTGCCCAGTCCATTCCCACTCGCCACAAATCAACTCAGCTTTCAACTCTAGCAAGAGGCCTCTATGGAAACAAGAGGCAGTTCCTGTCATAGATAACTTCTTGTGTGAAATGTGATTATTGGATAGAAGGGGATGTTAACCTTTCTCAAGCTACATATACAATCCTTGTCAGTGTGAAGCACAACACCCACTAAATTAACTTGTGCTTAACCTGCTGTAACTTGGCACAAAAAAAAATTCAGGCTTAACTTATAGGCACTGTGTAAATTATGTATGCATCACACAAACAGTAATAAAGTGAAAGCACAACATAAGAAAAATCCCTTACGCATTTAGAAAAATAGAGCAAACTCTAGTTACTTATTTGACTCTGAAATGGCAAAACTCAATCACTAGAACCTGACATATGCAGTTTTAAAAATGTAGGTAAGTATAGCACCTAAAAACACGTAGAGCTTCACATGTTGTTATCTGGTCATGCCAGACTGGGGGAAAGTCAAACGTTTAGGCCAACTGCGCTACAGATGTGCCCGATACAGGGACCAGGTTAGTCCCACTGAAAAAGTTACCTTCTCAAAGTATGGCACAGAGGCCTTCATTACGAGTTTGGTGGTCATGAGACCCAGCAGTAAAGACTACAGTGCCACCCGTCGTGCTGGTCCGATCAGACCAACGCGGCTGGCGGTGAGCTCCTCTGGGCAGGTGCCAGGCCTAAGGACGCCAACCATATTAGGAGGCAGCAAACCGCCAGGTTTTTCGGGGCGGTCACCCTGCCATGGAAACCCTGGCGGTAACGCACCGGGTGACAGGAATCCCCTTTTCTGTCACTGACACACACACTCCCGCATGTCCTCACACATATACACCCCCACACCCATCCACACACATCCATACTAACACCCCACTCGCTTTCACACTAACATACACACACCCCTATTCACACATGTGCACCCCACTCAGCAATCATTCACCCCACCCGCTCGCACACTTCCATACAAACACCCCCACCCGACTGCGCCTACTCAACCCCACTCACTCGCAGACTTGCACACATGCACTCCGTCATCCACACGCATACACACAGACACCCCCACTCACTCGCAGACTTGCACACAGCACTTTCACTTGTATGTATCCCAATACACACATCTTCTCACTCGCACGCAGCACCCCTCCACACACATGCAGACACCCACCCTCCACGCACACATATGCACTTAGGCACACCCATTCTACTACACATACACACACACACCACACACACATGAATCCAAGCTCCCCCCTTCGGACGATCCACTTACCTGTTTCGGTGAGGTGGTCATTAGGGAGGGGATGGGTCCTGGCATCTGCCATTACCAGCCCCGCAGAGCCGTGCAGGACACCACCGTGCCGTGTTGTGCATCATAATACGGTGGGCGGAGTCCTGCTGGCGTGGCAGTGCTGGTGGTGGAACTGCCTCTCTTCCTCCATCGGCCAGACCAACAGGGTCGGATTTCCACCCGTAAATGAGCGTAAATCCAAAGCAACTTCAAATATGGTGGTCTTCCGACCACCAACACAGGCGGTCTGTTGGTGGTAGCGGCTTCAGAGGTCTGGCAAAAAGACAGCTGAAGTCGTAATGAGGGCCAAAGTGTTAAGTTTGTGGTGGAGGAGACTGTATGGAGCAGGGAGAGAGTTGTGCATGGTCATCATGTTACTGCAAAGAGCAGGACGGACATTGTATGTAGTCGTTGCTGTAGCACGAAGATCCTATCATTTCTGGCAGTCATTGATGAATGAATTTGTATAGCGTGTGGCTATTTAAAAGTGTCCTGGCACTGACAGTTGCTGGAGCTTCCAGTTGGTGATCATCACAGGCTGTAGATGCTGTAGTGCGAAGTGCAGTTCTAGTGTCGCCACTTGACGCTGGTCGTTGCTGTAGCTCAAAGAGTCGGTACTACAGGAGCTTTGGATTGGCAGGAGATGAGATCCTGGTACCAATGGGCCTATTTGCAAAGAGCACAAGACTTCAGAATTTCTCCTTTCCTCACACAGGGAGCTCAAATGATGCCAGCCAAGGGTCCAGAGCCTGGGAGGCACCTCTTGGGGATCTGGAACTTACTCCTGCAGAGGCCAACAGGGCTCAGGCAGTTACATTTGTAGGTCCAGTGCAGAAGGTGAACTGGCCAGTTGCATAGATGCCTCTGAAACTTATTTTGTCCCTGTTGCTAATAGCAGGAGGTCAGCCACCTGACTTGTGGAGTCACTGCCTGGGAAGAACAGAGCAGGCCCAGTCTTCCTTCTCAGAGAGCAGGGTAGTCCTCAAGCAGACGAGGAGTCCCCGGGCAGCAGGACAGTTCTTCTTCTGTAGTCCACAGGTCCGGGGGTGTACTCAAGATTTGGTTTCTGAATCCAATATTTGTACCTGGTGCTAGTTTTGAAGTGGGATAAACTTCTAGAGTTTTGCACCATAGATGGGTCTTGAAATTCCTTCCTTACTGCATTATGTCTGGGGTCACAAAAGACTAGTCTGAAAGTTGTTGGGTGTGTGCAGAGACAGCTAATTTGAAATGTAAGAAGAGTTTTGCACAACTCAGTCCTTCTCATCCTGTCAGGATGGCTTATCCTGCCAACACCTAAGTGCTCTTTGTGCTACTGTGTGGGAGGAATACATGAAGGCCAACTGCACCTAGTCATGTGACACAGGATACAGGCACCAAATGGTTAGGACAAGAAAATGCCAACTTTCCTAAATTGGTATCTTCAGAATTGTGACTTAAAATCCAACTTTACCATTAAAGTGGGGTTTACATTACAATTCCTTAGACACCAAACATTAGATCTCTTCCTGTTCTCTAACAACATTTATCACTTATTAGATATAATACGGTAACATAAAGTTATCCTATGGAGGACATAGGACTTACAGTAGAGAAAAACAAATTTTTGAGTTTTTCACTAGCAAGGCATGTAAAACTTAAAAGTACATGTCCATATTTTAAATACAATGTAACCTTCTCTACATGCTGTTTAGGGCCATTTAATTGGTTGCACAATAAATGTTGCAGGCCCAATAGTAGCATTTAATTTACAGCTCTGAGTATATGTAGTACAACTTTACTAGGAACTTAAAAGTAAATTAAATGTGCCTATTGTGTGTAAGTCAATTTGGCCAACTTTAAAGGAGTGAGCACTAGCACTTTAGCACTGGTTAGCAGTGGTAAAGTGCACATAGTCCTAAATGTAACAACATTTAATTTCCGCAAAGCAGGAGGGGAGAAAGCAAAAGGCTTGAGGGAAGACCACCCTAAGACTGCCAGGTTTAACATTTTCAAATTAGTCTCTTAGAACACTGACTCCAGCCTGGAATGTATGCGATTTAATGGGCTGGATACATCGGCTTAAGACTGTCCTGGGAGAAAGGAGTATTTGTCTGACTTGATCTTTCAGTACTTTGGCCTTAAGACCATGAAGGATATTTTTAGTAAAAATCATATCCCTTATACTTCAGTGCATATCACAGTGTCTCTCAGGGTATATTCCACTCACTCTTACCACTGCAAAGAATTCACCTACAGCCAGCTTTTATCAGCATTCTATGGTTGAAGACCCTGTCAGCTAGTACCTTAATCAGGAAAGAGATGTGCTATGCTTGTGGCAGAAGAATTAGCTGGTGCTAATGGACTTCACGAATGGCAAGTCTGCCCTTGGAGAGAGGGGCCATTTTCTTACTTGCAGTAGCATATTGTAGCATATATATAACACTTGATACCCATCCATTTGTACAGTGTACTTGCAGCAAACTATTGTACAGATAAAATACAGCTCACATAGTGCACAAGCATATTTCAGAATTAATACTGCTGAGGCTTCGGTTAGGCTTGTCAGGTTATTTGCCCGGCTTCTGGAATATAATTTTGTAGTTAAATTTATAGCAGAAGGCAACAATTTTAAGGCTCAACTGTTTGTCGGGGATGTCTATAAATATAGTGAAAAGACAGAGGGCGTTTTGTATGAAGGAGAATGTGTAGTGCTTACAATAGATTAAATTCAAAGTTGTGGTGAGAATATGACAGAGTCATTATGGGAAGAGGCTTATGTCAAGGACAAAGTGTTACAAACAAATATGGCTTTTGTTAGAAAATGATGGCCAAAAGAAAGGAACTTAGATAATTATATCAAATCTTGTGCTCAAGCTTCAAGTGAGTTCAAATTAGTACAGAATATGGTAATGTGCATGATTTACTTATTCCATCTAAAGCTGTAAGGGTAAGACTTTTTCCATTTCTCATGGAGAACACTTAACAGTGTAATACACTTGTAAAAGTCTTAAACAATACTATTGGTGGCCTTCCATTGATACCCAATTTGATAAATTGTTGAATTCATGTTGTGAATGTTTGTTGTCGAATAAACATTGAAGGACTCATAGAAGTCCTTCAAATAATGTCACCCCATTTCTAGGAGAGGCTTGGCAAAAAGGTAGTGCTGGACTTGGATGGGCCCTATTATCACTTTACTCAAGGTAGGAGATTCATGCTTGTTCTGATAGATTGTTTTTTATAAGTGGATTGACTTTGATTTTGTTGAGTCACTTAATACTGATGCTGTCTTTCTTTTCTTGACATTTATTACATTATTAGGGGATAAGCTTGGCTATTGCATATGCACTTATTTGGTTATTAAATAAATGCATCTGCAGCAGCTTCAATTCAAAATCAAATAGCTCGGGTAGTCTTCTTGGCTCCTTACCACTAAAATATTACTCCTCTTTTGAAATACCTTTACTAGCTTCCTTGTAAAGCTCATATTTCTTTATGTGTCCTATATAGTTAATTGAGTACTACATAGTACTGCCCAAATTTTATTACATTGACTGTAGACTTACTTGCCACATAGCACTCTTGGTCCACCAGCCTAGAGCCTATTATTTACACTGGAATTATGAGAAGATTGAAAAAGAAAATGCACAATTTCTTTCTTAGCTCTGAATGTGTAGAATGCTCCAGCTCTGCCTTTTATGTATTCTTTGTAGAAGTAACTTAAGCATTGTTTTTTTTTTTTTTGGAGAAAATCATTTGATTGAGCTGGCAACCAATCTAAAACACAACTGTGTCCTTACTGCCAAGAGCGCATCAAATGCTAGTGCACCCTACAAATCTTGTATAATTCAACGAGGGGCATCTCTCAGAACTTTGCACAAAGACAGAATGAGCCACAAAAATGTCCCATATATTTGTTTGTGCTTCAATTACCATTATTTATTAATATTTTTACTGTTGTTGTTTCTGTTACCATTATAACTACCTCAGTGATTGTCTCTGAGAAGATACTGTTTTCGTGATAACAACATGCAGTTAATTCAAACCGCTATAAACTGCATAAATCATTGATAACGTGCATACTTTATTGCTACCCCATATTTTTTGTGATTCAGTGATCACAAAACTGGCTCAGACCCATAGTTAATAGAATTCGTAATATTTCCTATCAGAAGTGGTAATACAGAATGGATATAAAAGGCTGCATTTTTTAAATCTTCTTTTGTGAACTTGTAAAAAGTAAGCAGCCCAAAGCACTGCTAGGTATATTATGGATTATTTCAACACAATTCCTTTTTACTATTTGTCTGAAATGTATTTCACCAGGATTAGTTTAGATATTGCAATTGTTCAAACTTCACTATGAAAGTTACACTCACCATAAATTTTACTAAATCTTTAGATTCAGCCTTAGAACATGGTTTATTGTATGACTTACAGAAGAAACAACGTGATGTAATTTTCACAAAGATATTGCATTTTGTTTTTATGATCATAATATTTGATTGTATATATAATTGGGAGAGCTATAGGAAAATATGAAATGTAATTTAATGCATGATGTTAAAGCCTTAAAGGTACAATTTGTTTTATAAGCCCCATTTTATGATAAAAAAAAATCATTGAAACAATGCAATGGGCCGGTAAAGAAATATTGAAACCAACCTAGAAAGAACAACTATCGCACATGTACAGCATGACTCATAATAATCTTGAACATATTGTCCTTATAAAGAACATACCTAGATGCGGGCTTCAACATGCGACATGTAGAGCCATCTACATAAGACTTTCACCAATAGGTGTAAAAACACAAACCCCTCATGCAATAAAATAAGTGCCACAATGTGCTTAAAAATTCACTAATATCTTCAGTGGTTTCAATCCAAAAACGTAGAACGCATCTTTATGGCCTGTATAATGCAACTTTGCACACCTTCCTTGCATCTTTAACAAGGAACCTAGACCTAAAGATCCAGAATTATTGATTTGTGCAACATTGTAAAAGATCCATGCATAACATACCTGCACAAAACGATTCTCTGTTCTAGGCCTTCTAATTTATTTAGTGGTCATGTGGCTTTGTTAAGGGGATGGTCAAACTGTACCTGCATGCCCTGGAGGCGATGTGTGCATGCATGCACCTTGTTCCAGTATAGTAGTCCAGAATACTCAAACTAGTATGTGTCAAAACTATATTAAAAAAGTGTTCATTTATTACAAAATACATTACATAAATATAATTATCGAAAACTACATGATCCATTGTATCAACATGCCAACATGCAGCATAAATCACCTAGCGAGTCTAATGAATACACTATAGTATCTATTCTAGTATAGAATTAAATATTGTATCCTCAGTCAGTATCAATGTCATCAGATCTATCAAAAGTGATTGTCCATAAGGACTGCCATCAGAAAAGTCAAATTCACCGTATTGTAGCTTTAGAATGTCGTATTGTATATTGTGGTACCACAAGTGTCAGAATCCACACCCGGACACCATAAGTGCAGAGTTCACAAGTAGTTACATTTGATAGGTCAGATGGCATTGGTACTGGCGGAGGATAACATTTTATAATGGGCATACATTATCACGGGCTGGCATCTATAATTGTAATCATTAATTTTATTCAAATTGTGTTTTTTTCATCAATCTGTTTATTGGATTCAATCCTGGTATTCCCAAGCCCTGAGGAAGCCTAGTCTAGACGAAACATGTGTTGGCTGTGCTGTTTGACTGGACGTGTTATGTGAAGACATAGACTGTACTTTTTCTGTGTATCATTTACTGTCTGGCATTTTATCATCTATAGTAACTCCACAGTATAATGTCTTAATTAGACTGGCCAGGTGATTTTCTCTGTATGTTTGCATGTTGATACATCAGATCATGTTCTCTTTGATAAATATATTTGTCATGTATTTATTAACAAATGGAAAGCAACTTTTTTGATATACTGTTTTGGCTCATACTAGTTTGAGTGCATGGGACCATTATACAATATTATGTATATGTTTTGTTTTCTGGCAATTTTCATATATCCACTTTTTTGCAGTAGAAGTGTTGTCTGGTGTAGCATCTTTCTTTTACTTAGATTGACCACTTTTAGTGGAGGGTACATGCAGGTGTTTGTTCCACTACTGCAGATTGTAATAGTCAATTAACTGTAGTCCAGCCATATCTAATTAGTCCCTCAAATTATTTAGAAAATACATATGCATGTAAGCCAATGGTCATGGAGGCCAGGCTAGCAACCATTGTCACCTTTAGTTTGGCACATGTGAGATCTATTTGCATTGTCAGTGGTTTTCATTTTAGACATGTTGCACAGCAGTGCAGGCTGCTGTGCAACACAGCTTAAAATAAATAAAAACAAAGCACAATGGTGCAGCCAATGTTGACAGTGTCAGAGCTTTTTTTCATTAAGCCATTTTGCACAGTAGGCCGCACTACTGTCCAACATCTCTATAAATTTAGACATATTAACAAAGCCAAATATCTCTGCAAAAGTTATTTTGCTTTATGCTTTTTGTGGTGGATGGGAGGGCGAGAAGAGGAATGGGGTGGACAACAGGAGTGGGGAGTAGGGTGGGATGGGGAAACAATCAAGCAACACAAATGGCTGTGGATGAGTGAGTTGGTGGAAGATGAGGAACTGAGGCAGGAGGGCCCAAAGAAAACACAGATGGAGGAGATAAGCAACATGAGGGTGGGTGGGGAAGTATGGTTTAGGCAGGACCACAGATGGTGGAAGGGAGTCAGGATAAGCACAAGCAATGAGGGACAGTATGAGCAGGGCCTGCAGTCAACCATAACACCATCTAGAAGTAACTACGTCCCATTACAGATGTAAATGACTCATCTTCCCAGTTTTGACAGTCTTTCAGATCTGTTTGATAAAGCAGCTCCACTCCAAAACAAAAGGAAAAGACCTAAACCAACAGCTCTATAGTTTAACAAGTTCTTTAATTGAGAAAGAAAAGCTTTAAGAATATTAGAGAAGAAATGGAGGCAGTTGCCCTCTACCGTTAACCTCACTTGTTTCCAAAACACAAGATCACTTAAAAAAATACATATTTCAGTTATGAGGAATAAAATTACTTTAAATCCCTCCTTAACTCAGCCAAGAAATTAACAAAAATAATGGTTTGATGTGATCAAAAATGCTAACAGCCAGTCCACATCCACATCCATTAAATATGACTCATTAACAAAAGCTGAAGAATTCCCTAATTTATTTGACTCTAAAGTGATATCACTTCTTTACCAAGACAACCACCCTACATCTCTGATGGTGTGCAAATTCAAAAACACTTGGCAAATATGCAAATATTTGACATCCTCCAGATGGAAGATTTGCTCAAAATTATCATGAAGACTAAACCCTTAAATGAATGTGGGTCCACGTCCGGGTGCCATTGCCAAAGACCTTTATACACACACACTCCTCTACTGGACCAAGTCAGTGAATCTCTCTCTCAGCCAAGGAATATCTCCTGAACACCTCAAAACTGCCACGTCACCCCACTCTTCCAAAAACCCTCCAAAAGATATGAATGACCTTAATTCTTGGCCGATACCCAACCTGCTTTTTCTAGCAAAAATCATTGAATGGTGTGTAGCAGAGCAACTCAACCAACACATCAAAGACAAAACCTCCTAAATGAATACCAATCTGGTTTCAATCAAGAATGCAGCACTGAAACAGTATTACTACTGGTGGTTGATAATGCATTTCACCTTGTAAAATAATAGAGCAGTCTTGGTAGCATTATCATTTTTGTAAGGGGACCTGTCAATGGTGGGGTCCTCCAGAAGGAAATCTGTGCTCTATGTGAGGATATTCCTCTCATCAGATTGCCAACAAGCATGTCAGTACCCAAATATTTAAAGTTTTAAGCTTTCCAGTTAATCTGACAGCCTTCTGTTACTATATTTTGTCTTGGACAGATTAAGCTAAAAGGGGAAATACATGTTTGCGACCAGATCACGCCCAGGCCAGAGACTTTCCTGAATGTGTTGAGTTCATGTGCTATGGCAGATACTCCTTTACAAATGTCTCTAATTTAAATCAGTATGTCATCTGCATACAAATGTGTTTCTTGTGTCTCATTGTCAAAGGGGATGCCCCATTCCTGAACCTGATGATGAAGATGCTTTGCTAGGCTCGATCACAAGAGCAAACAGTAATGGAGAGAGGGGATATCCCTGTCTGGTACCCTGTTGGACAGGTAAAACATCAGATATGAGCTGCCTGGTTCTGACTCAGGCCGTTGGATGAGTGTGTAAGAATTCAAACAGTTGGCTCATTTTGACTCCTAATCCCATGTGGCAGAGTACTGCTAACACGAAGCAGAGTCTAGCATGTTGTATTCTTTTTCAAGGTCCAAAATAAAGCAAGCAACATATGGCCATTTTAGTCAACCCCCACCTATTAGATTATTTAAATGTTTCTTATTTAGGAATCTGGATCTCCTTGGGATGACACCATATTGATCAGGGTGGACTATAACCAGCAACAGCTTCATTAATTTCATTGCCAGTATGGTAATTAGGACTGTATCGTCATTATGAAGTATTGACAAGGGACATGAACCTACTTCAAGGGAATCATGGTCTGATTTAGGCAGCAAAACTAGTAGGGCTTCTCTCATAGATGGAGTGAAAGGACTCAATTGCAGTGCGGTATTGTACAGGGTGGCAAAGCCACATCGTTCTTAATAACAACTCAGCCTAACATATTAAGGATGCAAAACATGTAATCTGAGGGAATGGATCCAAGTGTGCTACTTACCTGACATGCAGTAATAACCTGAACTACAATCAGTATTTTTCATGAAGCAGAATACCCTTCTGCCTAGAATGTGTCAATGGCTCTAAACATGACAGATCTATTTACCAGAGAAGACTCATTAGATGTTCTTGGTGATGGAAACGACAGAAGAGAGGTCCAGTATCTGACACAGCCACACGAGGGATAGCATTGATCCCAGGAAAGGGGATATTTACCTACTGTATTTTCTTTAAATTAGTAGTGTTTGTATTCGTTAAGGCACATTTACCACATTCACCCTGTCAGAAATTGAGTGCTTAATTTGGTAGGTGGAAAGTCCTAGCAACGTAATAAATATAGGGCCTGATTATGACCTTGGCAGATGGGATGCTCCGTCACAAACATGACGGATATCCCGCCCGACATTTTACAAGTTCCATAGGATATAATGGAACTTGTAATACAGAGGACAGGATATCAGTCACATTTGTGACAGAGTATCCCAACCGCCAAGGTCATAATCAGGCCCATTCAATGACTAAGGGGCCCATTATGAGTTTGGCAGTCCCAACGCAGGACTGTCAAACTCGCAGGGAGGATGCCACCGCCATGGTGGTGGTGTCCCCACCCTATCACAAGGTTTTCCGGCCTGACCATCAGAAACCTTGAAATAGAGTGCAAACCGTCGGTAACTGTGCTACAAGATAGCACTTGGCTCCTTTAATGGAGGCGAGTTCTATCTCGTAGCACAGAGGGGGCCGACCAGCACCCTCGGTATGTGCACTGTCTACAAAGCAGACAGTGCACATATCGAGGGTGCTGGGCAGGGGGGCACTTGTTCTCTGCCAGCCTTTTCATTGTGGGGAAAGTGCCACAAAAAGGATGATGGAGAACAAGATTGTAATCAGCAGGGTCGAGCTGAGTTCAGCACCACCCTGGCTCATTACAACTACAACTGCCATCACCCCGTCGGGATCATGGATCCAGGTGGAGACAGTGGTCTGTTTGCAGATCTGACACCAAATTCATATGTGGCATCAGACAGCCGCCGTGCTCCGACCAACCCCGTGAGGCTGGCAGTCGAGTGATGGCCAGCCTCGTAATGAGGCCTTAACTGAGAAGGTAAAATCATTGACCACAGGCACACACTTGTTGTATCCAGCCTGAGCTTCATCGCAGTCAGTGTGAAATCCTGCTTAGGTCCAGATCAATGGCTACTGAGCTATGCTTAGCTTTCTGGATGGTTTTGGCCTTTAGTGATTAAACATTCATATCATTGATTTCTCTTTTTAGATTTTTGTAATGTGGTGTCATGTTTCTCACATCACATTTGTCTATATTTTTAGAAAATTGGTTGCAGAATATTTACTGTTTTATTGTGTTGTGTTTAGACTTTTTAAGTATTGTGCTACTGCTCAATACTTTACATGTTTTCCTATGTTAAGTCTGTCTGCTCTGTGTAATAGGTACCAGAGGGTGGAGCCCAGGTTTATTGAAACTTGTTTTTACAAAGGCAATTTTGTGGTCTTGTTCCTGCAGTAGGCTCACATCCACCCAAATGAATAACCCACTTTCTTAAAAGTTTATTTCTGTCTTTTTATTGGGGGTAAGAAACATGGGGCCTGATAATGTCCTTGACGGATGGGATACTCCGTCACAAATGTGACGGATATCCCATCTGCCGTATTACAAGTTCCATTATATGCTACGGAACTTGGAAAATGGCAGACGGGATATCTGTCACCTTTGTGACGGAGTATCCCATCTGCCAAGGTCATAATCGGCCCATAATAATGAGAAACAGGAAACAGAAATGAAAATCTAGGGAAAGATCTCCTCCTAAACTATGACTTTCCCTTGTACTGGTTTGTCTTCTCGGGAATCAGAAAAGTATTCTCTTATCAGCAGAGGTTTCAAATGTGATGACTGTAAATGAGAAGGGAGTAGGGAATATGAATGGTTCCTTGTTTTCCTATACATACACTCCCAAGAAGAAATGTATGCTTTATAATTTGCACCAAAGTGCTCAAGATGTGACATAATAATACATACAGGAGTGGTTTTCCCTGTCTTCAGGACCCCCCCAGTAACTTCTAGTTGTCTGTATTCCTACACCACTATATGGCAAATAACTCCTCTTCAGTCACACCCAAGGCCTGGGTTGTTGCATCTGGAGATCCAGATGCTGGCTACTGGATCTCATAACAAGCTTGCTGAAAACTAAAACTGTCCATGCAAATGAGTCATTGGTAGTTCAGTTCTGACTTGCTGGTCGGACCAGAGCTTCACTCTCTTCCCTTTTTCTATCACTCTGGTTGGTTCTCCCTTCCAGTTTTTCAGATTGTCAGTTCCTTCTCTTCTCTTCTGCTGGTATTCATGGGGACGTTCTCCTTGTCTTTGGTGCTTCCCTTTGACCTGCAAATATCCCTTACGAAGAGTTGTCTAATAATTCATGGCCCCTTCCTTCCACATAAATGCAATTGTAAGAAACTGGGTTAATGGTTGAGGGGGTTAAAACCTACACAAGCAGCATACACAACCCTTCCCAGGGCGAGGGACAAGCAAACCCCAAATTAACCAGTGCTCAAAACCACTGGTAGTTTTGCATAGAGCAGTCATGCTTAACTTAGAGCAATGTGTAAAGTAAGCATGCAGCATTCCAAACAACAATAAAGTAAAAATATTACACAGAATAAATCCCACACCACTTTAGAAAGATAGAGCACATGATAGCAAGACCAGAATGACAAACATCCAATCAGTATAACCATAGATGTGTAATTTTAAAGATTTCAGTAAGTCTAGCATGATAAACCACAAAGCTCCAACTGCGGATATCTGATCCAGTCCTCCTCACATAGCACAGCAGGGCAGCAGCCCTTCCAAGCAGTAGCCAAGCAGAATGGCAGCCCTTTCAGCAACACAACAGTTCTTCCTGGCAGTCACAAAAGATGCAGAAGTGTACTGAGGAGTTGGTGTCTGGGGTCCGATATATATGTACCTGGTGCCCACATTAAAGTTGAGGAAGCTTCTAGAGGTTTCCACCCCACAAGGTGTCAGGTATCTCTCTCCCTCCCTGTCCTGGATCCAGCCTGTGAGGGGTCACAACAGATTAGTAACAGTCCCTTTGTAAGAGTGCTCAATCAGAGTCTTTGCTATGTACAAGTGTGGTAAGTGGCAGCTCATCCCCTTCATTAGCTCAGAGTGGCCCATCCTGACAACATCTATCTTCCCTTTGTCCCTCTCCCCGAGAGTAATACACAAAGACCAGCTGCCAGACCTAGAATCAGGCTGCAGGCACCAAATGGCAAGAAAACGTCAACATTCTAAAAGTGGCATTATCAGAATTGAGATAAAAAATCTGTATTTACCATAAAAGAGGGCTTTTAATTAATTTTTTAAACACCACGCTTGATGCGTCTACTTGCTTCCCATTGGAGGGTAAAGCTTATTAAATGTAATAACATAACTCTAATGTTATCCCATGGGAGAGGTAGGCCTTGCAGTAGTGAAAAAACAAATTTAAGAGGTTTTTGTTTTACTACCAGGACATGTAAAACTTAAAAGGACATATCCTACTTTTTAAATACATTACACCATGTCCTCTGGCTCTTTAGGGCCTACCCTAGGGTCGACTAGTATATATTAAAATGGAAAGGCAAGTTTGGGCCTGGCAAAAGGTTTATGTTGCTAAGTTGAAATGACAGTCTAAAACTGCACACAAAGGCTGTAATGACAGACCTGAGACATGTTTACAAGGCTACATAAGTTTAAGTGGGTAGCACCATCAGTGCTTTTTAATTTACATTAAATTTACAGGCCCACTGGATATGCAATACCACTTACCGAGAGACTGTAAGGAAATGCCTCCTTGGCATGGTTGCCCCCTGACTTTTTGCCTTTGCTGATGCTATGTTTACAATTGAAAGTGTGCTGAGGCCCGCTAACCAGGCCCCAGCACCAGTGTTCTTTCCCTAACCTGTACTTTTGTATCCACAATTGGCAGACCCTGGCATCCAGATAAGTCCCTTGTAACTGGTACTTCTAGTACCAAGGGCCCTGATGCCAAGGAAGGTCTCTAAGGGCTGCAGCATGTCTTATGCCACCCTGGAGACCTCTCACTCAGCACAGACACTCTGCTTGCCAGCTTGTGTGTGCTAGTGAGGACAAAACGAGTAAGTCGACATGGCACTCCCCTCAGGGTGCCATGCCAGCCTCTCACTGCCTATGCAGTATAGGTAAGACACCCCTCTAGCAGGCATTACAGCCCTAAGGCAGGGTGCACTATACCATAGGTGAGGGTACCAGTGCATGAGCATGGTACCCCTACAGTGTCTAAACAAAACCTTAGACATTGTAAGTGCAGGGTAGCCATAAGAGTATATGGTCTGGGAGTCCGTCAAACACGAACTCCACAGCACCATAATGGCTACACTGAAAACTGGGAAGTTTGGTATCAAACTTCTCAGCACAATAAATGCACACTGATGCCAGTGTACATTGTATTGTAAAATACACCCCAGAGGGCACCTTAGAGGTGCCCCCTGAAACTTAACCGACTATCTGTGTAGGCTGACTAATTTTAGCAGCCTGCCACAAACCGAGACATGTTGCTGGCCCCATGGGGAGAGTGCCTTTGTCACTCTGAGGCCAGTAACAAAGCCTGCACTGGGTGGAGATGCTAACACCTCCCCCAGGCAGGAATTGTCACACCTGGCGGTGAGCCTCAAAGGCTCACCTCCTTTGTGCCAACCCAGCAGGACACTCCAGCTAGTGGAGTTGCCCGCCCCCTCCGGCCAGGCCCCACTTTTGGCGGCAAGGCCGGAGAAAATAATGAGAAAAACAAGGAGGAGTCACTGGCCAGTCAGGACAGCCCCTAAGGTGTCCTGAGCTGAAGTGACTCTAACTTTTAGAAATCCTCCATCTTGCAGATGGAGGATTCCCCCAATAGGGTTAGGATTGTGACCCCCTCCCCTTGGGAGGAGGCACAAAGAGGGTGTACCCACCCTCAGGGCTAGTAGCCATTGGCTACTAACCCCCCAGACCTAAACACGCCCTTAAATTTAGTATTTAAGGGCTACCCTGAACCCTAGAAAATTAGATTCCTGCAACTACAAGAAGAAGGACTGCCTAGCTGAAAACCCCTGCAGCGGAAGACCAGAAGACGACAACTGCCTTGGCTCCAGAAACTCACCGGCCTGTCTCCTGCCTTCCAAAGATCCTGCTCCAGCGACGCCTTCCAAAGGGACCAGCGACCTCGACATCCTCTGAGGACTGCCCCTGCTTCGAAAAGACAAGAAACTCGCGAGGACAGCGGACCTGCTCCAAGAAAAGCTGCAACTTTGTTTCCAGCAGCTTTAAAGAACCCTGCAAGCTCCCCGCAAGAAGCGTGAGACTTGCAACACTGCACCCGGCGACCCCGACTCGGCTGGTGGCGATCCAACACCTCAGGAGGGACCCCAGGACTACTCTAAGACTGTGAGTACAAAAACCTGTCCCCCCTGAGCCCCCACAGCGCCGCCTGCAGAGGGAATCCCGAGGCTTCCCCTGACCGCGACTCTTTGAATCCAAAGTCCCGACACCTGGGAGAGACCCTGCACCCGCAGCCCCCAGGACCTGAAGGACCGGACTTTCACTGGAGGAGTGACCCCCAGGAGTCCCTCTCCCTTGTCCAAGTGGAGGTTTCCCCGACGAACCCCCCCCTTGCCTGCCTGCAGCGCTGAAGAGATCCCGAGATCTCTCATAGACTAACACTGCGAACCCGACGCTTGTTTCTACACTGTACCCGGCCGCCCCCACGCCGCTGAGGGTGAAATTTCTGTGTGGGCTTGTGTCCCCCCCGGTGCCCTACAAAACCCCCCTGGTCTGCCCTCCGAAGACGCGGGTACTTACCTGCAAGCAGACCGGAACCGGGGCACCCCCTTCTCTCCATTCTAGCCTATGCGTTTTGGGCACCACTTTGAACTCTGCACCTGACCGGCCCTGAGCTGCTGGTGTGGTGACTTTGGGGTTGCTCTGAACCCCCAACGGTGGGCTACCTTGGACCAAGAACTAAGCCCTGTAAGTGTCTTACTTACCTGGTTAACCTAACAAATACTTACCTCCCCTAGGAACTGTGAAAATTGCAGTGTCCACTTTTAAAACAGCTATTTGTGAATAACTTGAAAAGTATGCATGCAATTTTGATGATTTGAAGTTCCTAAAGTACTTACCTGCAATACCTTTCGAATGAGATATTACATGTAGAATTTGAACCTGTGGTTCTTAAAATAAACTAAGAAAAGATATTTTTCTATACAAAACCTATTGGCTGGATTTGTCTCTGAGTGTGTGTACCTCATTTATTGTCTATGTGTATGTACAACAAATGCTTAACACTACTCCTTGGATAAGCCTACTGCTCGACCACACTACCACAAAATAGAGCATTAGTATTATCTATTTTTACCACTATTTTACCTCTAAGGGGAACCCTTGGACTCTGTGCATGCTATTCCTTACTTTGAAATAGCACATACAGAGCCAACTTCCTACATTGGTGGATCAGCGGTGGGGTACAAGACTTTGCATTTGCTGGACTACTCAGCCAATACCTGATCACACGACAAATTCCAAAATTGTCATTAGAAATTCATTTTTGCAATTTGAAATTTTTCTAAATTCTTAAAAGTCCTGCTAGGGCCTTGTGTGTTAAGTCCCTGTTTAGCATTGTCTTTTAGAGTTTAAAAGTTTGTTAAAGGTTTGAAATTAGATTCTAGAAACAGTTTTAGATTCTTTAAAAAGTCTTCCAACTTTTAGCAAAATAATGTCTGATACAGAGATGAATGTGGTGGAACTCGACACCACACCTTACCTCCATCTTAAGATGAGGGAGCTAAGGTCTCTCTGTAATATAAAAAAAATAACCATTGGCTCTAGACCTACCAAAATTCAGCTCCAGGAGCTGTTGGCAGAGTTTGAAAAAGCCAACCCCTCTGATGATGACCTCACAGAGGAAGAGATTAGTGACTTGGAGGCCGATGTCCCTCCTCCAGTCCTAAATAGGGAGAACAGGACCCCTCAAGTCCTGTCTCCAACTGTGTTAGTCAGAAATAGTGAGTCCCTCACAGGAGGGTCCCACATTTCTGAAATCACTGAGGATGCTCTCAGTGAAGATGACCTCCTGTTAGCCAGGATGGCCAAAAGATTGGCTTTAGAGAGACAGCTCCTAGCCATAGAAAGGGAAAGACAAGAGATGGGCCTAGGACCCATCAATGGTGGCAGCAATATAAATAGGGTCAGAGATTCTCCTGACATGTTAAAAATCCCCAAAGGGATTGTGACAAAATTTGAAGATGGTGATGACATCACCAAGTGGTTCACAGCTTTTGAGAGGGCTTGTGTAACCAGAAAAGTGAACAGATCTCACTGGGGTGCTCTCCTTTGGGAAATGTTCACTGGAAAGTGTAGGGATAGACTCCTCACACTCTCTGGAAAAGATGCAGAATCTTATGACCTCATGAAGGGTACCCTGATTGAGGGCTTTGGATTCTCCACTGAGGAGTACAGGATTAGGTTCAGGGGGGCTCAAAAATCCTCGAGCCAGACCTGGGTTGACTTTGTTGACTACTCAGTGAAAACACTAGATGGTTGGATTCAAGGCAGTTGTGTAAGTAATTATGATGGGCTGTACAATTTATTTGTGAAAGAACACCTGTTAAGTAATTGTTTCAATGATAAACTGCATCAGCATCTGGTAGACCTAGGACCAATTTCTCCCCAAGAATTGGGAAAGAAGGCGGACCATTGGGTCAAGACAAGGGTGTCCAAGACTTCAACAGGGGGTGACCAAAAGAAAGGGGTCACAAAGACTCCCCAGGGGAAGGGTGATGAGACAACCAAAACTAAAAATAGTAAAGAGTCTTCTACAGGCCCCCAAAAACCTGCACAGGAGGGTGGGCCCAGAGCCTCTTCACAAAACAATGGGTACAAGGGTAAAAACTTTGATCCCAAAAAGGCCTGGTGTCATAGCTGTAAACAGCATGGACACCAAACTGGAGACAAGGCCTGTCCCAAGAAAGGTTCCACTCCAAACTCCCATCCAGGTAACACTGGTATGGCTAGTCTCCAAGTGGGATCAACAGTGTGCCCAGAGCAAATCAGGGTCCACACTGAAGCTACTCTAGTTTCTGAGGGTGGGGTGGATTTAGCCACACTAGCTGTCTGGCCGCCTAACATGCAAAAATACAGACAGCAACTCTTAATTAATGGGACTAGAATAGAGGGCCTGAGGGATACAGGTGCCAGTGTCACCATGGTGACAGAGAAACTGGTTTCCCCTGGCCAATACCTGACTGGAAAAACTTACACAGTCACCAACGCTGACAATCAGAGAAAAGTACATCCCATGGCAATGGTTACTTTAGAATGGGGAGGGGTCAATGGCCTGAAACAGGTGGTGGTCTCCTCAAATATCCCAGTGGACTGTCTGCTTGGAAATGACCTGGAGTCCTCAGCATGGGCTGAGGTAGAACTAAAAACCCATGCAGCAATGCTGGGTATCCCTGAACTGGTGTGTGTGAAAACAAGAGCACAATGCAAGGCACAGGGTGAACAAGTAGAGCTGGAGTCTGGAAGAATGGCCCAGCCTACCAAGAGAACAGGAAAGTCAGTTGGGAAACCAACTACAACACAGCAAAAGAAAGGGAACCTCTCTTCTCAGGAAGAAGTTCTGCCCTCTGAGGGAACTGAGCCTTTGGAGCTTGAACCTTATCAGGTTGAGCTCTTAGGCCCAGGGGGACCCTCAAGGGAGGAGCTGTGTAAGGGACAAGAAACCTGTCCCTCTCTTGAAGGCCTTAGGCAGCAAGCTGCTGAAGAGTCCAAAGGCAAGAAAAATGGAACGCATAGGGTCTATTGGGAAGATGGACTCCTGTACACTGAGGCCAGAGACCCCAAACCTGGTGCCACTAGGAGAGTGGTAGTGCCTCAGCTGTTCAGGAAGTTCATCCTAACATTGGCCCATGACATTCCCCTTGCTGGACATTTGGGACAAACCAAGACGTGGGAGAGGTTAGTCAACCACTTCTACTGGCCCAATATGTCCAACATGGTTAAGGAGTTTTGCCTCTCCTGCCCCACCTGTCAAGCCAGTGGTAAGACAGGTGGACATCCAAAGGCCCCCCTCATTCCACTTCCAGTGGTGGGGGTTCCCTTTGAAAGAGTGGGTGTGGACATAGTTGGTCCACTGGAACCTCCCACAGCCTCAGGAAATATGTATATCCTGGTAGTAGTGGATCATGCTACCAGGTATCCTGAAGCTATTCCCCTTAGGTCGACTACTGCCCCTGCAGTAGCCAAGGCCCTCATTGGTATCTTTACCAGAGTGGGTTTCCCTAAGGAGGTGGTGTCTGACAGAGGTACCAACTTCATGTCAGCATACCTAAAGCACATGTGGAATGAGTGTGGGGTGACTTATAAATTCACTACACCATACCATCCACAAACTAATGGCTTAGTTGAGAGATTCAACAAGACATTAAAGGGCATGATCATGGGGCTCCCAGAAAAACTCAAAAGGAGATGGGATGTCCTCTTGCCATGCCTGCTTTTCGCTTACAGAGAGGTGCCACAGAAGGGAGTAGGATTCTCACCCTTTGAACTTCTGTTTGGTCATCCTGTAAGGGGACCACTTGCCCTTGTTAAAGAAGGCTGGGAGAGACCTCTCCATGAGCCTAAACAGGACATAGTGGACTATGTACTTGGCCTTCGCTCTAGAATGGCAGAGTACATGGAAAAGGCAACCAAAAACCTTGAGGCCAGCCAACAGCTCCAGAAGTTTTGGTATGACCAAAAGGCTGCACTGGTTGAGTTCCAACCAGGGCAGAAAGTCTGGGTTCTGGAGCCTGTGGCTCCCAGGGCACTCCAGGACAAATGGAGTGGCCCTTACCCAGTACTAGAAAGGAAGAGTCAGGTCACCTACCTGGTGGACCTGGGCACAAGCAGGAGCCCCAAGAGGGTGATCCATGTGAACCGCCTTAAGCTCTTCCATGACAGGGCTGATGTCAATCTGTTGATGGTAACAGATGAAGATCAGGAGGCAGAGAGTGAACCTCTCCCTGATCTTCTGTCATCAGACCCAAAAGATGGCACAGTAGATGGAGTGATCTACTCAGACACCCTCTCTGGCCAACAGCAAGCTGATTGTAGGAGAGTCCTACAACAGTTTCCTGAACTCTTTTCCTTAACCCCTGGTCAGACACCCCTGTGTACCCATGATGTGGACACAGGAGACAGCATGCCTGTCAAGAACAAAATCTTTAGACAGTCGGACCATGTTAAGGAAAGCATCAAGGAGGAAGTCCACAAGATGCTGGAATTGGGAGTAATTGAGCGCTCTGACAGCCCCTGGGCTAGCCCAGTGGTCTTAGTCCCCAAACCTCACACCAAAGATGGAAAGAAAGAGATGAGGTTTTGTGTGGACTACAGAGGGCTCAATTCTGTCACCAAGACAGATGCTCATCCAATCCCAAGAGCTGATGAGCTCATAGACAAATTAGGTGCTGCCAAATTCTTAAGTACCTTTGACTTGACAGCAGGGTACTGGCAAATAAAAATGGCACCTGGAGCAAAAGAAAAGACAGCATTCTCCACACCTGATGGGCATTATCAGTTTACTGTTATGCCCTTTGGTTTAAAGAATGCCCCTGCCACCTTCCAAAGGTTGGTGAATCAAGTCCTTGCTGGCTTGGAGTCCTTTAGCACAGCTTATCTTGATGATATTGCTGTCTTTAGCTCCACCTGGCAGGATCACCTGGTCCACCTGAGGAAGGTTTTGAAGGCTCTGCAATCTGCAGGCCTCTCTATCAAGGCATCCAAATGCCAGATAGGGCAGGGAACTGTGGTTTACTTGGGACACCTTGTAGGTGGAGGCCAAGTTCAGCCACTCCAACCCAAGATCCAGACTATTCTGGACTGGGTAGCTCCAAAAACCCAGACTCAAGTCAGGGCATTCCTTGGCTTGACTGGGTATTACAGGAGGTTTGTGAAGGGATATGGATCCATTGTGACAGCCCTCACTGAACTCACCTCCAAGAAAATGCCCAAGAAAGTGAACTGGACTGTGGAATGCCAACAGGCCTTTGACACCCTGAAACAAGCAATGTGCTCAGCACCAGTTCTCAAAGCTCCAGATTATTCTAAGCAGTTCATTGTGCAGACTGATGCCTCTGAACATGGGATAGGGGCAGTTTTGTCCCAAACAAACGATGATGGCCTTGACCAGCCTGTTGCTTTCATTAGCAGGAGGTTATTCCCCAGGGAGCAGCGTTGGAGTGCCATTGAGAGGGAGGCCTTTGCTGTGGTTTGGTCCCTGAAGAAGCTGAGACCATACCTCTTTGGGACTCACTTCCTAGTTCAAACTGACCACAGACCTCTCAAATGACTGATGCAAATGAAAGGTGAAAATCCTAAACTGTTGAGGTGGTCCATCTCCCTACAGGGAATGGACTTTATAGTGGAACACAGACCTGGGACTGCCCATGCCAATGCAGATGGCCTTTCCAGGTTCTTCCACTTAGAAAATGAAGACTCTCTTGGGAAAGGTTAGTCTCATCCTCTTTCGTTTGGGGGGGGGGGTTGTGTAAGGAAATGCCTCCTTGGCATGGTTGCCCCCTGACTTTTTGCCTTTGCTGATGCTATGTTTACAATTGAAAGTGTGCTGAGGCCCGCTAACCAGGCCCCAGCACCAGTGTTCTTTCCCTAACCTGTACTTTTGTATCCACAATTGGCAGACCCTGGCATCCAGATAAGTCCCTTGTAACTGGTACTTCTAGTACCAAGGGCCCTGATGCCAAGGAAGGTCTCTAAGGGCTGCAGCATGTCTTATGCCACCCTGGAGACCTCTCACTCAGCACAGACACTCTGCTTGCCAGCTTGTGTGTGCTAGTGAGGACAAAACGAGTAAGTCGACATGGCACTCCCCTCAGGGTGCCATGCCAGCCTCTCACTGCCTATGCAGTATAGGTAAGACACCCCTCTAGCAGGCCTTACAGCCCTAAGGCAGGGTGCACTATACCATAGGTGAGGGTACCAGTGCATGAGCATGGTACCCCTACAGTGTCTAAACAAAACCTTAGACATTGTAAGTGCAGGGTAGCCATAAGAGTATATGGTCTGGGAGTCCGTCAAACACGAACTCCACAGCACCATAATGGCTACACTGAAAACTGGGAAGTTTGGTATCAAACTTCTCAGCACAATAAATGCACACTGATGCCAGTGTACATTGTATTGTAAAATACACCCCAGAGGGCACCTTAGAGGTGCCCCCTGAAACTTAACCGACTATCTGTGTAGGCTGACTAGTTTTAGCAGCCTGCCACAAACCGAGACATGTTGCTGGCCCCATGGGGAGAGTGCCTTTGTCACTCTGAGGCCAGTAACAAAGCCTGCACTGGGTGGAGATGCTAACACCTCCCCCAGGCAGGAATTGTCACACCTGGCGGTGAGCCTCAAAGGCTCACCTCCTTTGTGCCAACCCAGCAGGACACTCCAGCTAGTGGAGTTGCCCGCCCCCTCCGGCCAGGCCCCACTTTTGGCGGCAAGGCCGGAGAAAATAATGAGAAAAACAAGGAGGAGTCACTGGCCAGTCAGGACAGCCCCTAAGGTGTCCTGAGCTGAAGTGACTCTAACTTTTAGAAATCCTCCATCTTGCAGATGGAGGATTCCCCCAATAGGGTTAGGATTGTGACCCCCTCCCCTTGGGAGGAGGCACAAAGAGGGTGTACCCACCCTCAGGGCTAGTAGCCATTGGCTACTAACCCCCCAGACCTAAACACGCCCTTAAATTTAGTATTTAAGGGCTACCCTGAACCCTAGAAAATTAGATTCCTGCAACTACAAGAAGAAGGACTGCCTAGCTGAAAACCCCTGCAGCGGAAGACCAGAAGACGACAACTGCCTTGGCTCCAGAAACTCACCGGCCTGTCTCCTGCCTTCCAAAGATCCTGCTCCAGCGACGCCTTCCAAAGGGACCAGCGACCTCGACATCCTCTGAGGACTGCCCCTGCTTCGAAAAGACAAGAAACTCGCGAGGACAGCGGACCTGCTCCAAGAAAAGCTGCAACTTTGTTTCCAGCAGCTTTAAAGAACCCTGCAAGCTCCCCGCAAGAAGCGTGAGACTTGCAACACTGCACCCGGCGACCCCGACTCGGCTGGTGGCGATCCAACACCTCAGGAGGGACCCCAGGACTACTCTAAGACTGTGAGTACAAAAACCTGTCCCCCCTGAGCCCCCACAGCGCCGCCTGCAGAGGGAATCCCGAGGCTTCCCCTGACCGCGACTCTTTGAATCCAAAGTCCCGACACCTGGGAGAGACCCTGCACCCGCAGCCCCCAGGACCTGAAGGACCGGACTTTCACTGGAGGAGTGACCCCCAGGAGTCCCTCTCCCTTGTCCAAGTGGAGGTTTCCCCGACGAACCCCCCCCTTGCCTGCCTGCAGCGCTGAAGAGATCCCGAGATCTCTCATAGACTAACACTGCGAACCCGACGCTTGTTTCTACACTGCACCCGGCCGCCCCCGCGCCGCTGAGGGTGAAATTTCTGTGTGGGCTTGTGTCCCCCCCGGTGCCCTACAAAACCCCCCTGGTCTGCCCTCCGAAGACGCGGGTACTTACCTGCAAGCAGACCGGAACCGGGGCACCCCCTTCTCTCCATTCTAGCCTATGCGTTTTGGGCACCACTTTGAACTCTGCACCTGACCGGCCCTGAGCTGCTGGTGTGGTGACTTTGGGGTTGCTCTGAACCCCCAACGGTGGGCTACCTTGGACCAAGAACTAAGCCCTGTAAGTGTCTTACTTACCTGGTTAACCTAACAAATACTTACCTCCCCTAGGAACTGTGAAAATTGCAGTGTCCACTTTTAAAACAGCTATTTGTGAATAACTTGAAAAGTATGCATGCAATTTTGATGATTTGAAGTTCCTAAAGTACTTACCTGCAATACCTTTCGAATGAGATATTACATGTAGAATTTGAACCTGTGGTTCTTAAAATAAACTAAGAAAAGATATTTTTCTATACAAAACCTATTGGCTGGATTTGTCTCTGAGTGTGTGTACCTCATTTATTGTCTATGTGTATGTACAACAAATGCTTAACACTACTCCTTGGATAAGCCTACTGCTCGACCACACTACCACAAAATAGAGCATTAGTATTATCTATTTTTACCACTATTTTACCTCTAAGGGGAACCCTTGGACTCTGTGCATGCTATTCCTTACTTTGAAATAGCACATACAGAGCCAACTTCCTACAGAGACTTACAGGTAAGTTAAGTATGCTAACTGGGTGTAGGTATGTTTTACAGTGTTTGGAGGAGAGTGCTCAAGCACTTCAGCACTTGTTAGCAGTGATAAATGCAAAAAGTCCTAAAAGTCAACAAAAACAGGTTCAGAATAGAGGAGGGTGAAGGTAAAATGTTACGGAGACGATGCTGCAGAAAAGGCCAAGCCCAACACCAATTTTGTGATTGAGGTTGATGGCCCCATCTCCCTTTGCTGGAGTATTCAGTTTCAAGTAAAAATGTGAGTTCCTAAAGACTAATCATGGGTATGTTGGATAATATCTCATTGGAGAGGGGAGTAGATCTACAGCACTGTGACTGAATATATTGACTGCCTTAATGCACCATTGTTCTTCTATTGGTGTGTCTGCCACCATAAAAAACTTTAATAATGACCTATTTCACATTAACATGATTATTTTTTCCTGTACAAGCTGTGTCATATAGTAAGTGAAATATCACAGCACTGAAGGAATATCTAATGCTCTCAGCTGGCTTGTAGGTATTAGAAAAAGGATTCTTATAGCTGCAGTCTACCCCATAAGTATTTGGTACAGAACCACATTCACTCTCTGTTTTTTTTTCAGGAAGTTCAAGTGATTGCTTTAGGAAAATCTATTTTCACATGGTCTCTCAAAACATTTTCATTTAATAGACTTATTTTTTGTCCTATATGAACCACTGACCACTGTTGAACATCTCCTAGTTCATTTGCTCTGAACCATAAATCATGGTGAGCAGTTGACTCACCACAATTAGCTTATTTGTTGTTCATATAAGGTCACAATATAAATGTCATTTGTGGGCCACAGCGGTTTGAAAAAATGACATCGGGGCTACTTCAGCAGCCATGAACATATATAGACCATTGTACAATAGAACTTGTCAAATAGAACCTTGTTACGATATTTAAAAATTCTAACCTTAAATAAGTCACTTTTAGTAAGTAAAGTGAACCCTATAAGATTTAGATGCATGACGTATGTATTTATATGGAACTGAGACTTGCCAACTATAGGACTTGCTTGCCAGTGAACTGGCATGAGTACAGAATCTGTATTGTTTTCACTTATAAACATCTGCTTTATGTATAATATATATCCAAATAACTTGGCCCAGGACGATAATAGAAAATATTCCGCATTTTATTACCAACGTAATTAATTGTTGAACTCAGAACTTCCATAGAGATATTACACAAAGATGATATTTAGAAAATATGTTCATACCTATGCCTTGGTATATAATTATATTTCTAGATGTCATTCAGCCAAGGAAAATGCGAGGAAAATAGGCACTAGGCTCTGCCAGGAGAACAAATTTGCTATCTGAGGCAGCTGCCCTGTTTTGATATTCATATCAGCTGAGCCAGGGAAAGATGGTCAAAGCCTTAATACCCATTAATAAATTTACTCTCACCTAGCAGAGGAATGGAAGGGAAGAGATGGTAGATGATAAAACTAAGAAACACACAGGTCACTAATGGTCATCTGAATATCTTTTGTTTATGAAAAGCAAAGCCATAGTTTGAGCACATCTTTGAAGCATGCCTTCCCTTATGCACACTGTCACCTTTCAGAAAGTGGGTTACTTAAGAGAGGGCCAGTGAGCATATGTTTTTAACTGGTGTGGGAGGGAGAGAGAGACATCGCATATCCATAAGCAAGCCCATGGGTAGGCTTTGGGAAGTACATCAGCTAAAATGGAGATAGATTTTATAATATATCAGGAAAGATCCTACAGAACAGGGGAATGGCCCAATGTGGAAATTGTGTGAGGATAGAATTACGGCCCTCTCATGATTTAGAGCCCTTTTTCATCATTGGACATCCCACACTTGCCAGAGAATTCTCTAGTGGTGGATGATCCCTTCCAGTGTACTGTGGAATGAATCATGACACTCGGGTTGGGAGGGGGGATGTGAGGCCAACATGAATATTTTTTGTACGAATATCCTCCAGGTCATGCTTATAGAAATTGGGACTTCATGTTTATAATAGATTGGGTCATTACCCACACAGTAGGATAAGTGGTTCTCGCATCTGAGAACCTACAGAAGGGGCATACATGTTTTTTGTGCTACTTGATTCGATAGGGGGAGTGCAAATGTGTTCCCCCAGCCCTTCATTTGTTAGGGTATCATGTGTTGCTAGAGTTAGGGCCCACCACCAAAATTGATGACTTCATGATGTTGCTGTAGGCTCCTGCCAGTTGAAGATCAGAACATTACCTGGAATATATAGAAGTGAGGGAAAAGACAAATGTTTCCTTGCCAGAGGATTGGTGGAGAGATCTTCTGTTCTCTTCAATCCAAAGCTCCAGAAGCTGTTCTCAGAAGAACAAGGAAGCTAGCTCCATATAGTCCATGAAATCAAGGACTGGAGAGCACCTTGGAAGTGGAATCCGCAAACCCAGTGGGAATGGATGTCTATAAGTGGCACGAGAAAGAAGTGGTTAAGAGTGATGTCTTCTGGTTGGGTCAGTGGCTTTGGTCACAGTGTAAGAGCTTCTAAACATTTAGCACCAAAAGTGGCTTCCTAAAAAATGTAGAATTATTTTAACCTACAGTGGGCCAGGAGAAGGTGTTAAGGCTGGCAATGCTACAACTTTGGCAGGCAAGATTTCTTGGATCCTTCCACTACACTCCCAACATTGCCCTGGTGCAAGATTTTAAACTGCACAAAAGTGTCTTAGCTTGAATGTACCTTGCATGCCCATGAAAAGGCATTAAAGGGACCCAATAGCTAGAGGTCTTCATTAGGTACAGTTTTTCAGAACCTAATTCTTAGGAGCCAAAACTCGAAGGTTTGTGTGATGCCATTTCAAAGTGTCCAAAAACACAATGTCATCAATGTTTAGAGTATCTTGCATTGATTCATAGGTGTGGAAGTGAGGGAATTTGATCTTCAGAAGAGTGGCTAAATCAGAAGGTAACATGTGACTGGGATAAACTGATTGGCCAAACCCATCCATATTCCATGAGAGTGGACGAAACGGTGCTCTGGCAACCTGGTCACCCATGCCAAGTGCTTAATATTGACTTAGGCCTCTCCAGCACTTCAAGGACCTATTTTTCCTTTTAAATATAAATTCAAGACTCTTGATCCCCTGCACCGTTTTTTGTTTTTGGGGTGACTTTAATTTTTGGTTTGACATTCTGTTTTTTGATAAAGTGGTTTAGGAAATGTATCTCATCAACTATAGATGTTAACCTTTTTTTGATGGTAAATTATATTATAGGCCTTTTTTTTACAAGAGATGTCTGTTACCTTCAGGTAGTCTTAGCCAGGGTAAGCCCGGTATATCTCTTCAAAATATACTTTTACATCTTTGATGCTGGCTTACTTATGTTGGTGGTTTATCGATTGCTCACTCCCATAATAAATTATCAATTTTCTCACATAAGTTGTGTGAAATACCTGCTAATGATAGCACAGTGTTTTATGGCAAATTAGTTTGATCTGCATATAAAGTTTGATGACAGTGGCTCTTCCACTGTT
Organism: Pleurodeles waltl; assembly: GCF_031143425.1. Lineage (NCBI taxonomy): Eukaryota > Metazoa > Chordata > Amphibia > Caudata > Salamandridae > Pleurodeles > Pleurodeles waltl. The sequence goes on along the minus strand of NC_090439.1, from coordinate 945,054,860 downwards.
CATGCTTCAGTAATATTAAAATGAGATCATGTTTTATTCAAATATCTACACCATGACTCCCCATCATATAGTCTATGTTAGAAATTGGGTCTCTAGTTAGCAGTCAGTTTACACACTGTCCAAGTAGGGACCCTCACTCTAGACATGGTAATGGAGACATACTCCTAAGGTAAATCCTGCCCACCCCATTGGTAGCTTGGCACAAACATCTGAGAGGCAATGTGTTTATGTATTTGTACCCACACACAGTAACACAGTGAAAACATTACAAATAGACACCACACCAGTTTAGAAAAATTGCCAATATTTATCTAAGTAAACCAAGACCAAAATGACAAAAATTCAACTTACACAAGCAAAGATATGGATATTAAAAGATTAAAACCCAATAAAGCGCTTACAAACACCCTAGTTCCATCTAGTGCTATCATAGTGCTGTGATGGAGTTGTTCCCAACAGTCCAACGTCACTCGCGAGGGAGTGTGGTGCCTGTCACAGAGTCGTACGGACCCCAGATACAGTGCCTTAGAAACGAAGCAGAGTCAAAGACGTGGCACAAAGTCAGGCAGAGGAGGCGTTGTTGGAGCTGGTGCAGCATCGTTTCCGTACTGCTGCACAGGGGAGGTAGCGCGTTGGTTCCTTATGAAGGCAGTGGCGGTGAGATGGCATTGGAAGTGAGGCGGTGGTTCCTTACGATCCAGCGGGGTCGATAAGTCCAGCGGGTCAGGACAAGAGGAGGCGCCTTTGCAGTGTCACATGGCCACAGGTGCCGTGGCGGAGTCGGTTGTCACAAAGTCGGTGACATGGCACTCAGGACTCACCGGGTTGTGGGACTTCAGAGGTGCTTCAGCTGCATCAGGCCAGCTCTGTCAGTCACGGCCTTTGTACTTAAGTAGGACCAGAGCTTCGGGTGCAGCAGTGGTGTGGAGTAGGGCAGAAGCTCCGGTTTTGGAGTCTCCTGGAGGCGGTGTGCCTGGTTTGTCTTGTTTTATGCCACATTTTTACTCACAAAGGCCCAGGAACTGGAGTGGGCATCTCTTGGCAAGTCAGGGTCTTCAGCAAGATAACCCAGGGGCTGGCAGGTGAGGTCTTTGATGTTAATGAGACTTCTTAACAGGAGGCAAACTCTGTCCAAGTCCTTGGAAAAACTTCACAAGCAGGATACGCACCAAAGCCCAGTCTTTGTTCTCTCCAAAGCAGAAGCAGCAACTGCAGGCTAACCCAGCAAAGCACACACAGCAAAGGGGCAGCACTCCTCCTCACAGCTCTTTAACTCTTCTCCTGGGCAGAGTCTCTGCTTGATCCGGGAGTGTTCTAAAAGTCTGGGGTTTTGGATCCCATACTTGTACTCCTTTATGCCTTTGAAGTAGGCAATCTTCAAAGAAAGTCTTTGTATTGCACAAGACCCTGTCTTTCCTTCCCTGGTCCCAGACACACTGGAGGGCGTCCGGGACTGCATTGTGTAAGGACATGCACAATCCTATTCAGGTTCAAGTGTCAGCTTCTCCCACCACTCTAGCCCCGGAAGACCCGTCAGGATAAGCAGGGCACACCTAAGGTCCCTTTGTGTAGCTCTCTAGAAAGAAATCACAAACAGCCCAACTGTCATCCAGACCAAGGCAGGTATTCCACAGCCAGGCAGAGGCACAGAATGGTTAAGCAAGAAAATGCCCACTTTCTAAAAGTGGCATTTTCAAACGTGCCATTTAGAAAACCAACTTCACTTAAAGATGTTTTTAAATTGTGAGTTCAGAGACCCCAAACTCCATATCTCTATCTACTCCCAAAGAGATATTTCAGGGCAATTCCCATGTTAACCTATGGGAGAGATAGGCCTAGCAATAGTGAAAACCGAATTCAACAGTATTTTACTATCAGGACATGTAAAATACACCAGTACTTGTCATATCTTTTATTTTCACTGCATCCTGCCCATGGGGCTACCTTAGTCATTCGTTAGGGGGTACCTAACATGTGCTAAAAGGGAAGGTTTGGGCATGACAAGTGAGTACACTTGCCAGGTCGACATGGCTGGTTAAAACTGCACACACACACTGCAGTGGCAGGCCCGACACGTTTACAGGGCTACACATGTGGGTGGCACAATCAGTGCTGCAGGCCCACTAATAGCATTTGATTTACATGCCCTGGGCACACATGATAGACTAGACTAGGGACTTACTACTAAATCAATTATGCCAATCATGGATAACCAATCATAATCACAATTTACACAGGGAGCACTTGTACTTTAGCGCTGATCAGCAGTAGTAAAGTGCCCAGAGTACCAAAATCAGCAAAAACAAAATACAGCACACAGTCAACAATACAGAAGGCAGAGGCAAAAAGTCAGGGGGAAACCAGGCCAAGGATGCCAGGACTAACAGTCTATAACAGTGGTTCACATCCTTTTGAATTCTGTGGACCCCCACTTTATCATTAATGGAACTCGGAGACCCCATTGAATTATTTTTGGAATCCAGGTCCCTCTCCCACCCTACGACCCCAGGTGTCATACAAAAATACTGAAACAAGCATTCATCAAACATACACAAATTATAACACATTTTATTTAATTTGTAAACAAATATATATAAAAAATGTAATTTTAATAAGAAGGGTAGAGCTTTTCTAAATTCAGTTGAAGCCACACATCGTCCATACTATATATATCCCGTTTGATGCACCTGCACTGCTCACCGGGCATTAATCTGAGGATACTAGTTTAATGTTTAGCCTTCAATTTCAAATTCCTTAGATATTAGCAGTATGTGTTAACATTGTCAATTGTACATCTAGCCTCCTTATTTGTATACACATTAATCTGTTAATATTATTGAATTTTCTAAGCATTCTCAGACCACCTGAGGAGGATTCGCAGACCCCCAGGGGACCCCGCACCACAGGTTGGAACCACTGGTCTATAATTTAAAGTACATCATTAAAAGTACTTGAAATCCCAAGGGCAATATACATTTTTATATCTGCCTAACTATATATATGTCTTTCTATAGCTATGTACACCTTAAAAATGAAAACCTCACCCTTGATGTAAGAGATGTAATTTCAAAGGACATAAATACATTTAAAGATGTGATTATGGGGCCTGTGAAGTATTATCATTTATTGATTTGAGTATGTGTGGTTATTTAACTATGGTGTGCTTTTAGATGTTGTTACATATTAGTAAACATTTTGTGAGATTAGGAGCATTGCATATGGCATGTGCTGAGTTATGGATTGTGGACCACAAACCATAACTTGCAAATTTCCACATTTTTTTCAAATTAAATTCTTAAACAATAACTGTATTTTATCTGAAGTTTTTTTAGTCTGTTTCTGTGTGTTTCTTTTGATATACCCAATCCTAACCGTAACTTGACTGTGACCTTTTCTGTTAATTTCTGGGGTTATTTTATAATACACTGCATCAAATGTCCATGAAAGGTTACCCTAACATTGTTCAGCCATGAGAAGGGATGGGTTTGGACAAAGCCGAGCTTTCAATCCAGCGTGTGTAGAAGATCCTTGCCATTGGGCCATGCACAGTGTGGATTGGCAATGGGTCTGCCCCAACCTTTTATGAGAGGAGAAACCCATGCTGTATATTGCCACCGGAGATGCATACCCAAGTCCTGCAATTGTGGCCACAACATTTGTATTCCAATTTGCAGCTAGGCAAAAAGAGATCTTCATGTACCAAAAAAATAATGATTGGTGAAAAGCTTCCGCATCAAATGGTGTTTTAATACTTTTTGAATGTGAGCCTACCCATGGTATACACATCTGATTTTGCAGACCTCTGCAGAATATCATTCCATATAGTCTAACTTTTTAGCCCTTTTAAGATGACCCCACAACGTTTTTTTACAAGCCACATTTGTCTGGAACTACTGAAAAGATGGACACCAAACCAAGCAAAGGCTCTTCTTGAGGAAAGGTCTACTTTCAGCCCACGTTTCTGAACTGGAGAGCAAAGATTCTTAGATGAATTAAAATGGGACAGGACACTTTTTTACACTTCTTTTTGTCCCCTCAAAACAGATTTGGATGAAACTGTGCATTTCAAACTTAAATCAGATGAATTTGTATCTAAACATTTCATGCATGTTCCTCAAACAGTAGAAAAGGTGTTAAGAACCCAAATATTGCATTTTGTGTGAATATTCTGAGCTAACCATAACTACAGAGGTGTTACGACCACCTCTTTAAAATATAATAAGATTCTCACAAAAACAATGTGAAATTTGTTATGTTTAGCTTTGGTCATATCACTCTATATAATATATATTTTTTAATAATATTTTATTAAAGTTTACAACATAACAGTAAAAATGATATATTGATTACTCTACATTATATAACTAAACCCCACTCCCTCCCCTCATGCAATTCTAATTTTGTGATATAGTTCTCTGTTGGCGAGTCTCAGTGGTTTCAGCTGTTGTATTCTTTTTTTTTTTCCCCCTTTTTCCCTTTCTTATCATTCGCAGAGCTTTATTGTTCAGGTTCTGCATTTGAGTCTATGTCAGCGTCCGAGGTAGTTACAGTTGCTTCTATGGTGGATGTTTCTGGTGATTTTAATTTCTCCAGAATTGAGTCCCATTGTATGGTGTCTTCCCTAGGTCTTTGTTCTCCGATTGCTTCACGCATTAGAACTGATCCTTCCACCTCTGCCCATTTCTCGACTGTGTTTTGCCATCTGATTAGTTGTGGACCCGCTGGGGATTTCCAATTTGAGGTGATTTCACGTCTGGCTAGAATTACGGCTAGATCTATGAACTTGGATATTTTAAAAGCTGATGGTCTTGGGAAATCCCCCAATAAGGCCGCAGTTGGAGAATTATGCAGTGATCTTTCAGTGCAGGCTGATAATTTTGCAAAGATCCCTTCCCAGAATGCATTTAGGTGAGGGCAGTTCCAGAGCATATGTAGAAAGCCTGCTGTAGGTTCAGCGCATCTAGGGCATTTTGCGTTATCTGTACCATAGATTTTAAAGATCATTTGTGGTGTTCAATAAGATGTACAGATTTATTAATTTGAACCTGGCATTTCTGGATACTGGGTAGATGCGTGATATGATCTGGTCCCATTGAGTTTCATCCCACGTGATGCCCAGATCTGTTTGCCATTTGGATTTAAGTTTTACTAATGGTAGGCGCGTGCTAGCTTGTAGTGTTTTATATATTCCTGATACTACTCCTTTTTGGTCCCCTATTGTACAAATGATTTTACAACCGTTATGGGCGGGGTGTTCGGGGGTCCCTGTTTTCCAAGCTTTGTGGGTAATTTTAATGATGGCATTGTGGGTGATGAATAAGCCGGGGGGAAGGTTGTATTGGTTCTGTAATTCAGCGTAGGTGAGCATTTTCCCCTCATTGTATAGGTCTCCTAATTTAGTAATGTTATTAGACATCAATTTGTTGAGACCTGGGATAACTTGTTTCCCTGAAATATTAGACAAGCAAGACAGTGGGATTTCCGGTGTATATTGAGTTTTGATGTGTGTGTGTTTTAGCTTTGGGACCAGCAGTGTTTGGACGATTCCCATTCCATCGATAGTTTATGTTTGGATTTGTATTTCCAGGGGTTCAATAGAATTCCCATTATTTTGTCTATAGGGCAGTTTAAAGGGATGCTCAGTTCGGTGGTGTTTGGGGGGTTGCATAGCAGTTTTGCAATCCATTGTAGTTGGCCTGCCCAGTAGTACATTTCCATGTTCGGGGCTGCTAAGCCACCCTCGGCTGTGGGTCTTTGGAGAGTTTGTAATGCTATTCTATGTCTGCTCTGGCCCCATATGAAGGTGGTTGACATGGTCTCTATTTCTTTGAATGTTGATTTCGGGATTATAAGTGGGATTGTTGAGAAATAGTATAATAACCTAGGCAACACTATCATTTTGAGGAGGGCAATTCTGCCCGTGACTGTTAATGGCAGTGTTTCCCAGAAGCGCATGCTAGATCGAATCCTTCTAAGAGCTCTCTGTATGTTCCCTTCTAGTAGGTCGTTACTGAGTGATAGATCCTTACTCCTAGATATTTTAAGGTGTTGGGGGACCATGGAAGACCTCTTGTGTTGGTGGGTTCTGAGGTGTTAGCGTGCAGTGGAAAGATGGCTGACTTCCTCCAGTTAATCCGGAGTCCGGAGGCAGCTCCATAATTATCTAGCATACTCATGGCCCCTTGTTGTTCCGTCTCTAAGTTTTGTAGGAAGAGTAGCATGTCGTCTGCGTATAAAGCGATGTAATGGGTCCAGTTGTTAATTTGGATACCTTTATAACAGGAGCCGGTTCTGGCCATTTGAGCTAGTGGTTCTATTGCAATTGCAAAGAGAAGGGGGGACAGTGGGCACCCTTGCCTAGTACCCCTTCCAACCTGTAGTGAGGGGGATATATAGTTGCCGGTTCTTACTCTTGCAGTGGGATTAGTATATAGTAGTTTGGTCCATTTTACGAACCCTTCCCCCAGTCCCATTTTCAGCATGACTTGTTCTAAGTAGTCCCACCTCAGACTATCGAATGCTTTCTCTATATCAACCGAAATGATTGCTGCATTAGGTATGTTTGGGGGCAAGGAGTGAAGTATTGATGTAAGGCGTCTAATATTCTGGGATGTGCTGCGTTTGGGTATAAAGCCCGATTGGTCTTGATGTATCAATGAGGTCATGTGTGGGAGCAGTCTGTCTGCTAAGATACGGCTAAGTATTTTGTAGTCTATGTTAAGCATGGATAAGGGGCGGTAGGAACGGACGTCATTAGCGGGTCTGTCTGGTTTCAGCAATGGGATCATAATGGCTACGTTAGTCGATTGAGGTAGGGTATTGCTATTCCATGCTTCTGCGTATAGTGTGCAGAGGTGGGGAGCTAGCAGGTCTTGATACTGGCGGTAAAATTCTAATGGGAGTCCATCTGCTCCTGGAACTTTGCCCCTTGCCATGCTTTGGATGGCTGCTTTTATTTCGGAGATTGTTATATGTAGCGCTAGGGAAGACTTTATTTCTGGAGTTAGGCTGGGGGCAGGGAGGGCTTCCAATTCGTGTAATTGGGTGGTGGTCAATGTTTCTAAGGGGGGCGCATAGAGATTGGCATAGTAATCATGGAAGACAGCGTTTATCTCTTTTTGGGTATATATCTGTGTGCCTTGTGAATTCTCAATTTCGACTATGGTGGTTTGTTTTTGGGGGGGTTGCGCAAGCCAGGCTAGTAGAGCGCTAGCTTTGTCCCCTTCTGCGTGTTATCTAGTTAGATATTGTTTGTAGTCAAAGCGAGCAAGTTTGGTACCTGCTGCGCAGATTTTTGTCCTGGTTGTCACCAGCGTGGGGTGTAGGTCGGGTTGTGTGGGGTACCTTCTTTCTAGGTCTCTAAGAGATTCTTCCAATTGCAAAAGTTCTGTTTCTACTGATTTTCGGACGCCTATGTTTTCGACAATGCACTTGCCCCGGATCACTATTTTAAAAGTTTCCCATTCGATGGATCTAGTAGATGCGGTTCCTTCACTGATTTAAAAAAATTCTTCTATGGCTGTATGTATTGTGTTTTTAAACGCTTCGTCTTCGAGCATTTCTGCTCTAAGGCGCCATGTTGGTATTGTGGGCTTTTCTCTGCCCCAGGATAGAGTGGTTAACAGGGGGTTGTGGTCTGATATCGTTCTACTAAGGTATTCGGCTGCAGTCATGTCGCTCTGTATTTCGGGAGACACCAAAATGGTGTCAAGTCTAACGTGTAGGTCGTGTACTGGTGAGTAGTATGAGTAATCCCTTGACTGAGGGTTAGTTGTTCTCCAGCTATCTATTAATTGCCAGTGTTGCTGCAATTCTACGAAATGCTTTGCAGTTTTCAGTGATTGGGATTGTGATATTGGAGGGTGTGATCTGTCTAAGGAGTTGTTAGTTATGCAGTTGAAGTCCCCCCCCCTATTATATTTTTGCCAGCCAGTAGGGGGCCTGTTTCTAGTGACAGTCTGTCCAAAAATTTACTTTGTTCATAGTTTGGCACGTATATACTTCCTATAGTTATTTCTCTTCCCCCTAGTCTCCCCTTTATCACCGCGTACCTTCCCTCTTTGTCAATGCTCTTGTGAAGTATTTGCATGGGAACTCCAGGGCGAATCCATATCAGTGCCCCCCTGGCGTAAGCAGAATAGTTAGTGGCTATTATTTGGCCCCTCCATCTTTTGTTAAGGGCTTTGACTTCTTGTTCGGTGAGGTGGGTTTCTTGTAGCAGGGCTATGTGGATTCCTCTACGCTTGAGGTAGTTGTGAACTTTGTAACGTTTGGACATATTATTTAGACCTCTTACATTCCAGGTTATTATTTTATACTGTGTCGTCATCGGCTAGATTGATCTGTGTTACTTTGACAGGGTTAGATGTGTGCTCTGCAGAATGCAAGATCATGTTTAGTGGCCTATGTTTGGTTTGAGTTCCTCCAACTATTGTGCTTGTGTGTGCATGAGTTATTCCCTCCCCGATAATAACAATAACTTTCCCCAACTCCCTCTCCCCAGGACCGGTTATTAAAACTTTCCCCGTCCAAACCATTTAACTTGTCTTATCACCTATTGGTGGTGGGAGGTGCGCCAGAGCCGAGAGCTTACACTCTAGGTCGGTCTCGGGGCCCAGTAGAGGTATATCTATAGCCTTTGGTGGATTGTTCAAAGTTTATTATTTACTTATGGTTGCGTGACGAGTTCTTCTCGGATAAGGCCGTTTGCTATTGAAGTTCAAGTGGTAGATTAAAAGTTCTGTGACCAATTCAAGAGTTATTAGATGATTTCTTCTGCTGTTCTGGGGGTGACTTTTGGGAAGTCAGTGCAGGTGTCTTGTGAAGAGACAGAGAAGCTCCCACAGCTTGAGTCGTGGTCTGAGGTGTCTCCTGATGCTTGTGAGTCAAGTGTTTTTTTTTTTGCTCAGGGTTGCTGCTATGTCTATCGCCTCACGCATTTCCTGTAAGGATTGGTGTCTGGGGGGTGTTGTAACCAATACTCTATTGGAGGACCTTCCTCGTCTCTTGCTGGCTGCGCGGGAGGGCTTACTCTGTGTGCTTGATGGTGTGAAGTTAAGAGTTTCCATCCAGTCCCCTGCTAGCTGAGGGGTTGAGAAAAAGTGTGTCTTGCCTTCGTGTTCGACTCTCAGTTTAGCAGGGAATAGCATTGCATATTTAATGCCTTTTTCGCGCAGGGTGCGTTTACAGTCATTATATGAGGCCCTTAGGTACAGGGTTTCCCTGGTGAAGTCGGGGAATATCATTATGCGCTGATTATTTAGTGTGATTTCCCCTATTTTGCGGGCTTGCGAGAGGATATAGTCCCTGTCTTTAAAGTTCAGTGGTTTGGCTATGATTGGGCGAGGTCTGGTTCCTGGTGGAGGGGGTCTGCCTGGGACCCTGTGGTCTCTTTCGACTGCAAAAAAAGGTGATAAGCCTTCAGAAGGGATGGTGTCTTTGAGCCAGTTTCCTAAGAAAATTTCCATGTTTGCTGTGGAAGACTCCGATCCCTCCGGCACTCCGACTAGCCTCAGGTTGTTCCTGCGGGAACGGTTTTCCACATCCTCTGCTCTGGTCTCCAGTGTTTTGATTCTAGTTGTGAGCTCGGCCGTCTCTATGGTTGATGTTTTTTGAGTTGACGTCACCAATTTTAGTGTTTTCTCTGCAGTTCCTACCCTTTCTGTTAATTTGCGATGGTCGTCTCGTAGTAGTGATAAGTCCACGGTTAGATTATCTATTTTTTGTTCGAGGGCTTCACGAGATTCTCTTATAGCCTGCAGGAGCGTGTCCAGGGTTGTTTCTTGTTGAGTTGGTGTGGTCTTGGGATCCGGATGAAGAGGTTGTCAGGGCGTCTTATTGGACATCGGCTCCTCTTGGTCTTGTCCCTCTCGTTTTTTGGGTTTGCCCATTTTGCTGTCTTTATCGTTGGGTGGCGTGTGGGAAGAGAAAAAAGGAAAGGTCCCCGGTCAATGCAATTGTCCAGGACCCAGGTGAATGGTTGCTGCTGCCAGGTGATTCAGTTGTGGTGTGGTTTTAGGCCAGGGACTATTGGTCAATGATTTCAATCTATGTCGGGGAGAGCGTTCTGCATCCCGTTCCTTGCCGCTGTAATCTTTGCCGTGTTCAGGCACAGTGTAGTCCTCTGGAGGAGGATAGCTTTCTGCGCGTGGGTCTCCAGTGGTCCAGTGGGCGATGGTCGCTGCGTCCCTCTGGTCTCTGGTTAATTGTTGGTGTTTGCGTGTTAACTTGGTTCTTGCTCGTGGAAGGCCTCTGTGTGTGAGTCTCCGGTGGCCCGGGGGTGATGGTCGCTACGTCTGTCCTGCCCCGGGTTAATTGGCGAAGCTTGGTGGGTGGGTATGTGCGGGGTGGGGTTCACGCTTAAGTTTCCCTGATGTGGCTCCTTGTGTACGTTATGGAGGGCGTTTGATTATGTCAGGGCATTGACAGGGGTAAGTGTTCTTGGTTACTGCTTTCGCTGTGCTAGTTGTTCGCAGTCCAACTCTCCACCCTGGCGTTCAAACTCTTTCCCCCTTGCTTCTGGCTCCCGATCTGCCTGATTCTGCGCTCTCACCTGGATTTCATAGTCGTTCCGTAATTCTTCTTTCACCGTTTCTATTATTCCCCGAGTTGAGCCACCTTTCCTTATCGTTGAGCGGCGTGTGGGAGGAGAAAAAAGGAAGGGAAAGGCCCCCGGTCAATGCAGCTGTCCAGAACCCAGGTGAATGGGTGTTGCTGCCAGGTGATTCAATTGTGGTGTAGTTCAAGGCCAGGGACTATTGGTCAATGATTTCAATCTATGGCAGGGGGGGCTCTCTGCATCACGTTCCTCGCCGCTGTGATCTTTGCCGTGTTCAGGCACAGTGCAGGCCTCTAGAGGAGGATAGCTTTCTGCACGTGAGTCTCCAGTGGTCCAGTGGGCGATGATCACTGCGTCCCCCTGGTCTCTAGTTAACTGTTGGTGTTTGCACGCTAACTTGGTTCTTGCTCGCGGAGGGCCTCTGTGTGTGAGTCACCAGAGGTCCAGGGGTGATGGTCGCTACGTCTTTCCTGCCCCAGGTTGATTGGCGAAGTTTGGCGGGCGGGTATGTGCGAGGGAAGGGTTCACGCTTTAGTTTCTCTGATGTGGCTCCTTGTGTGCATGGTGGAGGGCGTTTGACTATGTCAAGGCACTGACGTGGGTAAGTGTTCTTGGTTACTGCTTTCGCTGGGCTAGTTGTTCGCGGCGCGACTCTCCGCCCCGGCGTTTGAGCTCTTTTCCCCCTTGCTTCTGGGCCGATCTGCCCGACTCTGCGCTCTCACCTGGATTTCATAGTTGTTCCGTAATTCTTCTGTTGCCATTTCTATTATTCCCCGAGTCGAACCACCTTTCCTTCTTCTGCCGGGGAGTTGATGCAATGTGAGTTTCTCGGTGCGGCCGCCATTTTGAGATCTGCGCGTGGTATAGCTCGTAACTCTTTTCCTTTCCGTACGACTGTTCTTGGGCGATGGCACCTCTCAGACTTCTACACAGGGGTCCCCAATTGTTGGGGCTGCTTTTAGTTAAGTTTTTGGCTTTGTTTAAGGCAGGATTCTTCCCGGGCCCCGTTCTCGGCTCCGGAGCTCTGCTCTCACGCGTGCAGCTTCATCGGCTGCTGGCCACGCCCCATCACTCTATATATTATGTCATAATAAGAAAACCTCAGAATATCACTTAAAAAGTTGAATGAATTAAAAATGAAAAACCTCTCAAATTCACTATTTATGATGGTTTCACAATTTTTATACCAGCAGTGCAAACCATTATTCGCACAAAATGAAATAAGCTTGACCTCTCGAATAAATGGATGTTTCTTAAATTACAAAAATCATCCCTGTAGGAAATTATTATCTTTTACATGAGTCCCCCCTCAGTTTTTGTCCAATCTGTTTTGCTGGATGTAAAACACTGCACATTACCCAGTTTCCTGTTTTCATCCCTCTAATCTTGGTTAAATTGGCTTATCCACATTTGCCATATTTAACTTTTCTGTAAGGCTAGACTACACTGTGCAGAAAATACAATAATGGCATGGAGGGATAAGTGACACTTTTGGAATGCAGCATTCACTGTGTCATCTGGTAAAGTGTAAATGAAACATGGTTTCAGACTTACCCTGGGTAGCCTAACTGCCCAAAAAATTCTTTTTCCAGATAGCCTATACCTTGTTGCCAACAAAGTAGGGTGCCTTATATTTAAGAAAGGGACACATTTGAAATGAAAATTAGCATGTTCCTCCAGTGACTAGGCTAAGTTAAAAACACAAAACAATAACATTCCCATTCCAATTCATAGAAATAGAAAATATTTTAATGTACAAAATGACACCAAAACAAGAAATCCAATCAGGGAAACCAGAGATATGATCTTTTGAAGTTTGAATTACATTTTAGCACTAAAAAGCACAAAGCACCAATCATAGGCAACAGTATAATAACCAAAGGGGGTGGCCCATATGACCCTAACAGAACCTGGTCTTCACTAGATACTTATAAGATGGCGTTCTCAGTGGGGATAAACTAGCTAGGTAAGGTTGACATCTCAATACTGTTATTGGATTGGACCCGCTATTGTATTTCGCACAATATAATATTTTCCAAAATACTGCATATACATCTACACCTTTCCCAACATGACATATTAAATAAGTCACATCAGAGATCTGTAACAGCACATGCACTAACCTTTAATGAATCATTGACACGATTCTTTAAAATGTCCATAGAACACATCCTCATTGTTAAAGTTTTTGATGAGGTGTCCACTTCTTTCCTTCTAATGTGGGAAAACCTATGTCACTAGGTAGCATAGGCAAACTGCTGAGAGGTATATCTACTTCTACTTAATAGTGCTGTATAATATAGCATATGGTCCTTGATTACTTTTTAATAATTGCCTTGCTACTGTACTTTGATATCGATCTGTTTTGGCCTTTGGATACTAACCTCTTTAGGACAACAAGGAAACATGCATATATTCACTACTATGAATGGTGAACAATAATCAGCTAGAAAAAAACATCAATCTAAAAAACATTTTCCAGCACAGCAATTAAAAGAAGTACACACCACATCTCCTATCAAAACATGCCAAAGTATTTTGACTCAAGGCCTTAGTGTCAGTACAACAGCTGGTTGTAAGTGATATTCCGCAAGAAAAAATTGTTTCCCATTCACCACATAGTGTATTGTGAGCTCATCCAACTGTAAGTGACAACTGAGGCATGCTAGAAAGGAACTAACCTAGTCTCCCTGCTGATTTCCTTGTTTCAACATTAGGGTCCTCAAACCGACCAAGTTTTACTCACATTAGTATTTGAGTGGTGCGCAGATTTACCCTGCCCATGTTTGACTTCTGGGGTAGGATTCACCTGCTGGACATAATGCAGTGCAGAAAAATTTAAATTAGTTGAGGTTCTTCACCACGCAGTGCAAGCAGTTTTATAGCTGTCCCCGACTTGATATGTGTACTTACTCATTCAGTGCACAACACTATCAGCTCCGTCAAGTCCACATGTATCTTGCTGGAGCTGAAACTGTATCACTGTCTATGACCACTTGTGTGATAGTACTCAAATTGTGTTACCAATCCCTGAACCACCCCTTTGTCTGCATGTTTGACAACAACATGTTGCCGAATATCGGGGTCAAAGTGCAGACGTTGGTGAAGGCAGGAATGCTATGAGCGAGTGAAGCCCAGCATTTGTGCCCCGTAAGGTCTTGCCATCGATCAGCTTTTTTGGGGCATTGCTCCAGTGACGCCCTCAGTGTTTTGAATTAGAAACCTTTTTGGAAATCAGATTTTCAATGGGGTGACAACTCATTGGACATTGATGGAGTCAGCTCAACAGTGGTCTGTTTTGTCAGAGAAAAATGTGGCAAAAAGTTTCTTGGTAATTTTTTGTACAATTGGGGCATGGACAGTACACTCTAATACATAACTAAGAGTCCAGGGACTTTAGGGACAACATTTACTGGTCAGAATCCACTCACACGGTGCTCAAAGGGCTTTTCTGACAGGTCTGTGTTTGGGCTGGATTTATGGCTGTTTGTTTTAAGGTCTGCTGGGCAAGATTTTGCTGTTGATTTCCCTGATGGTTAAACAAACATTGCCCACAATTACAAAGAAAGGGAGCACACTGCCTACACTCCAGCAACAAAGTCCAACCCCAATGCATCATGGTAAATGCAGTCGAATTCATAGTCCATTCTGAAAGTAATAAAGTCTTTCACCTCTGTAGGCGAAGCAAGTGCTGTTTATCCCTGTACACGTGTTTCTGGGTTTAGCCCATCATCAGCAGGGAGCAGCATGGTATAGGGGCTTGCTTGAAATGCCGCCAAATGTTTTCTCAGGTTTATGTACCTCTCATGACGCACAGGTGCCTCCCAAGGCTCGTCAGCCGTGGCTCAAGGGAGCCGTCCAAAGACAAAATTACAAAGAAAGGGAGCACACTGCCTACACTCCAGCAACAAAGTCCAACCCCAATGCATCATGGTAAATGCAGTCGAATTCATAGTCCATTCCGAAAGTAATAAAGTCTTTCACCTCTGTAGGCGCAGCAAGTGCTGTTTATCCCTGTACACGTGTTTCTGGGTTTAGCCCATCATCAGCAGGGAGCAGCATGGTATAGGGGCTTGCTTGAAATGCCGCCAAATGTTTTCTCAGGTTTATGTACCTCTCATGACGCACAGGTGCCTCCCAAGGCTCGTCAGCCGTGGCTCAAGGGAGCCGTCCAAAGACAAAATTACAAAGAAAGGGAGCACACTGCCTACACTCCAGCAACAAAGTCCAACCCCAATGCATCATGGTAAATGCAGTCGAATTCATAGTCCATTCCGAAAGTAATAAAGTCTTTCACCTCTGTAGGCGCAGCAAGTGCTGTTTATCCCTGTCCACGTGTTTCTGGGTTTAGCCCATCATCAGCAGGGAGCAGCATGGTATAGGGGCTTGCTTGAAATGCCGCCAAATGTTTTCTCAGGTTTATGTACCTCTCATGACGCACAGGTGCCTCCCAAGGCTCGTCAGCCGTGGCTCAAGGGAGCCGTCCAAAGACAAAATTACAAAGAAAGGGAGCACACTGCCTACACTCCAGCAACAAAGTCCAACCCCAATGCATCATGGTAAATGCAGTCGAATTCATAGTCCATTCCGAAAGTAATAAAGTCTTTCACCTCTGTAGGCGCAGCAAGTGCTGTTTATCCCTGTACACGTGTTTCTGGGTTTAGCCCATCATCAGCAGGGAGCAGCATGGTATAGGGGCTTGCTTGAAATGCCGCCAAATGTTTTCTCAGGTTTATGTACCTCTCATGACGCACAGGTGCCTCCCAAGGCTCGTCAGCCGTGGCTCAAGGGAGCCGTCCAAAGACAAAATTACAAAGAAAGGGAGCACACTGCCTACACTCCAGCAACAAAGTCCAACCCCAATGCATCATGGTAAATGCAGTCGAATTCATAGTCCATTCCGAAAGTAATAAAGTCTTTCACCTCTGTAGGCGCAGCAAGTGCTGTTTATCCCTGTACACGTGTTTCTGGGTTTAGCCCATCATCAGCAGGGAGCAGCATGGTATAGGGGCTTGCTTGAAATGCCGCCAAATGTTTTCTCAGGTTTATGTACCTCTCATGACGCACAGGTGCCTCCCAAGGCTCATCAGCTGTGGCTCAAGGGAGCCGTCCAAAGACGAAATTACAAAGAAAGGGAGCACACTGCCTACACTCCAGCAACAAAGTCCAACCCCAATGCATCATGGTAAATGCAGTCGAATTCATAGTCCATTCCGAAAGTAATAAAGTCTTTCACCTCTGTAGGCGCAGCAAGTGCTGTTTATCCCTGTACACGTGTTTCTGGGTTTAGCCCATCATCAGCAGGGAGCAGCATGGTATAGGGGCTTGCTTGAAATGCCGCCAAATGTTTTCTCAGGTTTATGTACCTCTCATGATGCACAGGTGCCTCCCAAGGCTCGTCAGCCGTGGCTCAAGGGAGCCGTCCAAAGACAAAATTACAAAGAAAGGGAGCACACTGCCTACACTCCAGCAACAAAGTCCAACCCCAATGCATCATGGTAAATGCAGTCGAATTCATAGTCCATTCCGAAAGTAATAAAGTCTTTCACCTCTGTAGGCGCAGCAAGTGCTGTTTATCCCTGTACACGTGTTTCTGGGTTTAGCCCATCATCAGCAGGGAGCAGCATGGTATAGGGGCTTGCTTGAAATGCCGCCAAATGTTTTCTCAGGTTTATGTACCTCTCATGACGCACAGGTGCCTCCCAAGGCTCGTCAGCCATGGCTCAAGGGAGCCGTCCAAAGACAAAATTACAAATTTTACACAGCACTTGCTGCACCTACTTAGGTGAAAGACTTTTGATTACTTTTTCAACACAAAACAATGTGACTGCATTTACCATGATGCATTGGGGCTAACTTTTTGCTGGAGTGTGAGGCAGTGTGCTCCCTTTTTTCTTTTTGTCCAATGACTGCTCCCTTGAGCTAACGAGCTGACGAGCTCTGGTGAGGCACCTGTGCGCCAGTGAGTGGTACATAAACCTGAGAAGACTTTTGGCGGCATTTCAAGCAACCCCACAGACTTTGGCTGCTCTCTGCTGATGACGGGCTAAACCTAGAAACACGTGTCCAGAGATACACAGCACTTGCTGCACCTACTTAGGTGAAAGACTTTTGATTACTTTTTCAACACAAAACAAAGTGACTGCATTTACCATGATGCATTGGGGCTAACTTTTTGCTGGAGTGTGAGGCAGTGTGCTCCCTTTTTTCTTTTTGTCCAATGACTGCTCCCTTGAGCTAACGAGCTGACGAGCTCTGGTGAGGCACCTGTGCGCCAGTGAGTGGTACCTAAACCTGAGAAGACTTTTGGTGGCATTTCAAGCAACCCCACAGACTTTGGCTGCTCTCTGCTGATGACGGGCTAAACCTAGAAACACGTGTCCAGAGATACACAGCACTTGCTGCACCTACTTAGGTGAAAGACTTTTGATTACTTTTTCAACACAAAACAAAGTGACTGCATTTACCATGATGCATTGGGGCTAACTTTTTGCTGGAGTGTGAGGCAGTGTGCTCCCTTTTTTCTTTTTGTCCAATGACTGCTCCCTTGAGCTAACGAGCTGACGAGCTCTGGTGAGGCACCTGTGCGCCAGTGAGTGGTACATAAACCTGAGAAGACTTTTGGCGGCATTTCAAGCAACCCCACAGACTTTGGCTGCTCTCTGCTGATGACGGGCTAAACCTAGAAACACGTGTCCAGAGATACACAGCACTTGCTGCACCTACTTAGGTGAAAGACTTTTGATTACTTTTTCAACACAAAACAAAGTGACTGCATTTACCATGATGCATTGGGGCTAACTTTTTGTTGGAGTGTGAGGCAGTGTGCTCCCTTTTTTCTTTTTGTCCAAAAACATTGCCCACAACAAGTTAAAATTCATGCAGTTTTCCATACCTTTCAAAACACTTACATAACATGTCTTTACAGTTTCAAAATGTCTACTGTTAGTCTTGGCATCATAGTCATGGTGTACCCTAACTTTTTGCCTCTACATCCCAGGTTGTTTCTGTGTGCTGGACTCTGTTTTTGCTGTTTTGTTTGCTCTGGACACTTTTCCACTGCTGACCAGTGCTAAAGTGTAAGTGTTCCCTGTATAAATTATATGTGTACATTGACTTATCCATGATTGCCATAGTTTATTTACTAGTAAGCCCCTAGTAAAGTGCCCTAGTGATGCCCAGGGCCTGTAAATCAAATGCTACTAGTGGGCCTGCAGCCCTGGTTGTGCCACCCAAATTAGCAGCCTTGTAAACATGGCTCCGACCTGCCACTGCAGTGTCTGTGAGTGCAGTTTTTAACTGCCAATTCAACTTGGCAAGTGTACCCAAATGCCAGGCAAAAACCTTCTCTTTTTATGCATGTAAGGCACCCCTACGGATGGCCCTAGGTAGCCCCATGGGCAGGGTGCAGTGTATGTAAAAGGTGGAACATGTACTTGTGTGTTTTACGTGTCCTGACAGTGAAATACTGCCAAATTTGTTTTTCACTGTTGCAAGGCCCATCTCTCTCATAGGTTAACATGGGGGTTGCCTTTAAATGTGATTAAACGGCAGATTCCCTTAGGGAGCAGATAGACATGTGGAGTTCGGGGTCTCTGAACTCACAATTTAAAAATACATCTGTTAGTGAAGTTGTTTTTTATATTGTGTGTTTGAAAATGCCACTTTTAAAAAGTAGGCATTTTCTTGCTTAAACAATTCTGTGACTCTGCCTGGTTTTGGATTCCCTGTCTGGGTCAGTTTGACAGTTGAACTGTTTGCACCTCTCCTCTCGACAGTGACACTATGGGAGCTGAAGTGTAGCCTACATATCCTGATGAGCCATCTGGCCCAGGGGCCGGGGGGAGGAGTGGTCACTCACACCTGAAAGAACTGTGCCTGCCCTCACACAATACAGTCTCCAACCCCCTGGTGTGTGGCTGGGGCCTGGCCTGGGCAAGGCAGGATTTCGAAAACAACAGAGTCTTCTCTTTGAAGTAGGCCCACTTTAAGGGCAGAAAGGGGTATAAGAAGAGCACTCCGAACCCCTGAAAATCCGATTACTTCTGGAACCAAGAGGAACCTCTGCCAAGGAGAAGAGCTGGAGGAGGGGTACTGCCCCTTTGCCTGTGACTGTGCTTTGCTGGGCTGGCCTGCAGTAGCTGCTTCTGCCTGAGAGAGGACAAAGACTGACTTTTGTGGGACTTCCCACTGGTGAAGAATCTCCAAGGGCTTGATCTGAGCTTGCCACCTGTTGTTGAAGTCTCGGGGACATCAAAGACTTCTTTCTGCCAGCATGTGGTCTTTCTGCTGAGAGTCATGCCCTGCCAAGTGGTGTCCTAACCTGTCTCTGGGCCCTTGAAAGTTGAGGGTGGTGGAAAAGGACAGGAATCCACGCAAAGACCGCTGTGTGGGGAAACTTTTGACGCACCACCGGCCTCGCAGCTAAAATCAATGCTCCACCTGCATTGCTCCTGGGAGATCAATGCAACGTAGCTGGAGAAATGATGCGCAACACCCTCAACAGCTGCTGTTAACAACGCAAGCCCCCACGCAGCGTGGTTTCTTGACACCGTGCTACCGGATTTCAATGCAACATCGATGGGCATGGAGAATCAATGCAAAGCCTGCCCGGACCTGATGTGCCCATCTGGATCGATGCATCGCTCTCTTGCAGGAGAGAAGAAACGACGCACGCCGACCCAACCGGAGGAGGAATGACGCGAGTGAGAAATCGATGCATCACTGGCCTTTTCTGATGCACACTCACTCGTGCAGCTTTATTTTGACGCTACCCTGATACTTTTGTGCTATAACAGCGTTCTCACTGTTTTCTAAGGATTAAGACTCTTATTCTTTTTTTAAATTCATAACTTGACTATTTTGTGTCGGATATTTGTCATTTTGGTCTTGTTTTGTTTATATAAATATTACCTATTTTTCTAAACCTGTGTTGTGTCATTTTGTAGTTGGTTCACTGGGTTACTGTGTAGGTTGGCACAAATACTTTGCACCTTGCTATTGAAATTAAGCCTGCCTGCTCGTGCCAAGGATACCAATGGGGTAAGCGTGGGTTAACAGAGGGTGATTCTTCTTTACCCTGTCTAGAGTGTGTGTCCTTCTTAGAAGGGGGGGTAACCGACTGCCAACCAAAGACCCCATTTTGAACATCTCCAGTTTATAAGCATGGGATGCTGTTTTAGATTTTTAATTCCCTTACGGAGGCCACTTTTTTTGGGTGCCTGGGCCTATTTTCTGCCCCAGTCTGACCCCAGGTCCAGCGCACGTCCAGTTGAAGTTGGTCAACTAGGCTGTTCAAGAGATTGGGCTTCTTGCAGCTTTTGAGTCCCAGTAGCTTAACATGAGGTCATTCAACAAACCTTTGAAGTCCCTGTCTTAGTCCCTGGTGAAAGTGGGGTTAGTTACTGCCCTTAGGATTCTCCTCACAGGTAAGTCTGGATGAAGTAAACGGAGTCCGGCTCCACGGAATTCCACAGAGTTGAAAAAAAACTCAGTGGAATTCCACGGATGTGGAGTTCCGTGACTTGCAGAGTCCTCCTGGATGCATTCATCTCGGAAGCGCTAAGCAGAGTCGGGCCTGGTCAGCCAAGTCTGGCCCTGCTTTGCGCTTCCGAGATCGGGCCCATTTGTGAGGGCCATAGACAGTTAAAGTTGCGGTTTTGGGCCTCTTGTGCGCCGTCCTGCCCCGTGTGCAGGGGTAGGGGGGCAGGAGGACGGCGCACAAGAGGCCTGAATCAGCAGCTTTCTTCCACTGCCTACAACCCTGGCCTGAATTCAGGGCCGTAGGCACTGAAAGCTGACAGGCCTGTTGTGCACCAGCCTACCCTGTGTGCAGTGCACATGGGACAGGCCGGTGCCCAAGAGCCCTGAAACACCAGATTTGGCTGCCTATGGCCCTGGCCTGAATTCAGACCAGGGATGTAGGCAGCTAAAGCTGCCATTTCAGTCCTTGTTTGTGCACCAGTGTGCACAAACAATGAAAAAGAGAGTGAGAGACCAGGACTTACCTGGGTCTTCTTGTGGGTCCTTCTCTCCCCGTCGTCCAGTGACGAGTCTCTTTCCACAGCAGCTGCCTCCCTCTGTGCTCCAGTGTGAGCTGCAGCCCAGTTATGGGTTGCGCAGTGCAAGTGTAGACTGTCTGCTCTTGCCCTGTGCAGCCCATACTGGGCTGCAGCATGCACCGGGTGAGCTCTGCTCCACTGACAGGGCTAGTGTAGTTTTTTTGGATAACTACACACTCCAAGTGGAGCGCAGAGTTCCAAAAACTTAGTTTGCTCTGCCAGAGGAGCAGAGCTCCCCGCACAGGCCTACTCACAGGTCACAAAGGCAGTTACAGTCTGCCAGTCTTCCACAGGTCCAGTAATCTTCTGAAAATTGTAGTGGGAGTGCTACATTTATGCCCTGTGCCATCCTGTGGATGGGGGAAGCGCCTGCCCACTCCATAACCAAGAGGGGTAAGGCCTGGAGACATGCTTTGCATTGTCAGTTTAGTGATATATAACGTGTTCTGCAGTCGTCTTCTTGTGACATTTAACTTGCAGACTGTAGGTACGCTTTTGTACAATATATTAGAGACTCGAATGATATTGAAATATGACAATCTGGAGTGCAGCCAATTTGTTTTAGAGGTCAAAGCACATACACCATGTCCTGGCTAGGAGAGCTCCAATGTGCAGAGTCAAATAGCTGGCAGCATCAGTGCAGAAATAATGGGGGTGACTATACAAAAGAGCCATTTTCCTACAATCTGTAATGAAATAACAAATTAATTTTATATTATTATGAATGACACAACGTTTGATACAAAATGATCTTTTTGTTTATGTGTGTGTATAAATGTAAAGATATGCTGTGAAGCCCTGCTATTTATTGTTCTGAGTATTGTGTGGTAGGTCATAAAATTAGCATTTAGCATGAGAAAGAAGGATTCCATTGGGGTTGGCAGCAGAGTGTAGTTCTTTATTTGAATAATGTAGGTGGTTGTCAACTGAACAATTTTAATAATTTGTCCGGTGTTTTTATGTTTTGTTTTATGTTTACAATAATGAACTGTAGCGACAAATGACCATTTTAAGCCTGTAGACAGGTCTTTTGCTATTGATGTTTTCTGTAAAGGTCTTCCATTATGTGAGAAAACTGGGCTGATTGCAGAGGCCCCTTAACGTTTTCCCCCGTTTTTAACTTTTTGCTGGTGTTTTCCTGACTCTGATGGTGTCCTGGGTACTGCTAACCAGTCCCAGGGCCTGTGCTCTGTGTAAAATCAGTATGCAAATCAGGCTAATTATAATTGGTTATGTAATCCTGCCTATACGTCCCTAGCATATGGTAGGACATGTAGTTTTAGGGACCCCAGCATATGTAGTGCACCACATGTGCACTGCAGAGGTGCACAGGGCCATTGTAAAGGCAGCCTGCCTTGCTGGCTGCTTTTAAATTAAAGTTACATGCACATTCAACTTTGTAATTAAAAGTACTTAAAAATCTTTAAACTACCTTATTTTTACATATACGTCACCCCTAAGGTGTGCCCTATGTGCTTCTAGTGTTGGGTGCCATGTAGCTATAAGCAGGGACTTTATAAAAATTGTTTTATAAGCCCTGGTGAGGTAAAATAGCCAAATTAGTTTTCCCTCACTGTAGAGAGGCTATCATGGGGAGACTTAATTTCAATTAACAAGGTCCCCATAAGAGACAGATAACTTGAGTTAATTGTTATCATTAATCCCACAACTTGCCATTATTGGATTTAATATAACTAGTTCAGGTGAAGAAGTTTAAAATTCTACCTGAAAGTTGCCAACTTCAGGTCTGTAGTGCTCTTCTCTGATTAGCCAGCCTCTGGCAGCCTGGCCAGGCTGTCTTGATGAGGTGTGAAGTGGCCTGGGCTGAACTCAAATGATGTGCCTTGGGGAGGAGATCTGCCTCAGCAGATGGTGAAACAGGATGATGGGAGAGCAGCCAAACTGGTTTTCAAAGGCAGAGAAGGACATCTGGAGCAGCTCAGGACTTCCCCCATTTCCTGTAACCCCAAACAATTAGGTGTCCTCTTGATTAGATTAGGCGAGGGGTGTGTTTAGGATTCTTTGGCCACACTAGTGGGTGGGCATAGCCAGATCTAACCTCCAAATATCATTTTCAGCATTTTTGGATTTTTGAAGAATGTTGCTCCCTGGAATTGATTTTTGCCACACTTCCCAGGAAGTGGTCATCAAAGAGTCCCCAGCTTTCCACCCCAGGAGCAAGGATAAATATGGCAGAGCCTCACCCACACCTCATATCCCTACAAGGAACAAGACAAAGAAGAAGAAGGACTACCTTGTTGGACTCCTGACCTGCACCTGGTCACCGTACTCTGTAGGACTGCACCAGCTGCACAATTGGGCTTCACCACTATAAGGACTTTGCCTGCCTTCTACTGCTTCAAAAAGGGACTCCCTGTTTGCTACAGATACAAAGGAGCTGAACAGAGTCCCCTGCATTGGGGCCTGCTAGCAGAGCCCAACTGACCAGCTTCCAGTGGGCATTTGAGGATTCTGACCAGGTGCATTCTGGGAATTGTATTCCCAACTCCCAGGGAACAACTCAGAGCTTCTGGAAACTTAGATCAAGTTGTGGACCCTTCAAGGACCCAAAAAGAACCTCTGGAAGAAGATCCAGAAGTTTGGAGACATTTGGGGCAACTCCATAAATTGAAGAGGTACATTTTGGGAGTTGTAGTCCCAGACCCCAAGAGGCAAACCAGAGCCTCTGAATCCTTGGCTGGTTCTGTGGACAACTTTCCTGAATCAAGAAACACTTCTGAAAGTAAGTGTAACAGTGTTACCTTGTGTATGGCCTGAACTCTGGACTTTGTCCCTGTCCAGTGTGACCCTTTTTAACCCCTTGAGCACTAGTTGCTTCTATGGGCTAGAAAACATGACTTATTTTATTTTAAAAATCATATCTCGGGTCCCCCTTATCCTACTGGAATCATTTTGGTGGCATTTTAAAGATAAAAATATCATCTATTGGTATCAAATGGTGTTGGATTTGTATTGTGTTTTGTGCTTTACTTATTTACTCTTTTGTGATTTTTAAATACTTTACACACTTGTCTCCTAAGTTAAGCCTTCTCGTTCGTTGCCAAGCTACTAAGGGCTGAGCTAGGCTTAATTCATGGAGACCTAATTGGACCTACGTCGGGGGTTAGTGGCCTATTGCTAGGTGTAGGTACGTACCTGCCCTTACCAATAATACACTTTCCAACACATTGGCGCTCATTATGAGGCTGGCGGTCATTGACAGTCATCAGATCGCCAGCCTCGGTGTAGCGGTCTCATTGTCGCGGTCCCGGCAGTAAAGAACGCCATATCACAAGCTGTCGGGTTTGGAAACAGCCAAACCTCCACAATGCTGCCTGGTCTGCCGGTGCGCACCTCCAACCCAGCAACAGGCCTCAGCCAGCCGGCTGGATTACAGGCTACAGGCCACCAGGCTTTCTGTGGTGTTCACCCCCCCCATGAAAACCCTGGCGGTAATGCACCTGGCGACAGGAATACCCTTTCACTGGCACATGCACCCCCACACATCCACACACATGCACCACCCCCCACCCAGCTACAGACTTACAAACATCCCCACCCCTTCATGCATGCATGCATTCACATACACACCACTCGACATACATTGACACGGACACCCCCACTCACTCGCATACATACAGACACACCCCCCCACTCGCATTGCAAATATGCAGACCCACACCCCCCTCGCTTGCAAACAAACACTCAAACATCCCAATTCACGTGCACATACATGCAAACATTCACATTCAATCTCATACATGCATGCATTCACCCCTCTCCTCCGCATACTTGTACTCATACTACACCCCCCTCCGCATACTCGCACTCACACACCCACACACACAGACACCCTCCCCTGTCAGATGATCAACTAACCTTTTCCGGCGAGCTCATCGTCTGGGAGGGGATGGGTCCTGGTGGTTTTGCATCACCAGCACCACCACGGTAGCAAGACTCCACCAAGCCGTATTACGGCTCGCAATACAGCAGGTGGAGTCTTGCTGGCGTGGCAGTGCTGGCGATGCAACTGCCTCTTAGGAGTCGGACTTCTACCCATAAATGGGTGGAAGTTCCCCAATGACTCCTAATATGACGGTCAGCAGACCACCAGCTCTGGTGGTCCGTTGGCTTACAAAAAGATCACCGAAGTCATAAAGAGGCTCATTATCCTTTTTGTTCTTTCAAATAAGAGTTTTTGTCCACTGCACCACACATTAGTTTGCTTTGAATGCAGTAGAGTGCAAAGATAATGATTGTTGGTTGTTTTCCTACTCAGCCTATGCTGTTTCTGTGTCCTGTCTTCCTTTGGTTTGCAGTTTTTTACTTTATCAATCAGGATTTATTCAAAGCTTTTGTTATGCTTCGCCTTCAAGTGTATTTTCAGAGTTGAAGTGCCAGAGATGTACAGACCTTTCTACCATTTGCCTCACTTCATCACAAAGATTAAATGTTACCATCTAGCATTAAGCTTTTCTTTTCCGGAGGACAGGATAAAAACTCCGAGACTAGGGAATAACTGCTTGTTTTTTTTCCTTATTTTATAGTTTCCCTTGTTCACATTGCTCACTGTCCCTCCCTTTGATTTGCCAAAGTGCTTTAAAATCCAGCAACCTCATATTTAACTCCATTTGGCATGAATCTATTGAATTGTGACTCTTGGTATCAAATGTTAAGATCATCTACTCTATCCAAAATAGTGGATGAGGTTTCTGTTTGTAGAAAATCTGTTGTCTTGATGTGGTGGCAGAAAATGTACACTCTTAACGATGAAAACATCAGAATACTTCCAAAAAGTACTCAGCCTCTGGTACAAGCCTGCAGATGTTGGAGGGTTTGGAGGAATACATTCCCAACTCTCGAACAGTTTTCCTGCTGATCCATCAAACAGTAGTAAAGTTATTAGCGAATAATGAATATTTTTGCCCTCCTTTAACTTTGCCACCTCCAACCATTCAGCACAAGACTTGAACTACCAACAGAAAACTAAATATGTACATGTCTGTCAATTTCATGCAGATTTGTCAAGGGGAACTACAATTATTAAAAATGAGCACTCTTGCCCCTTTAAATATTTTAACCTCTTTCCTAGGTTTGAATGAAATGTGGGAACCATACACAGAGAACGTTTAGAAAACAAAACCAGTATATGTCAGCCGGATGTTTGTATGGACTTTTCATTACAAATCAGTGAAAGAACACCCTTTTGCCCCCTCTTTACTGTGTGGCTCTCCAAATGGTTCCTCATGACCCTCCACATATCATCAGTAAGCTAAATAGGGGAATAATCAGCTCAAATTCATGCAAATCTTCTATATGCTAACATAGTTATTAGAAGTCCTTTTCCGTAGCCTCACTGATGGGTTTGTATGAAACTCAGTTTATCATTAGAGATTGCTACGTACCTGCCAAAGGTCATGCAGATCCAGATACTGTATAAGGGTTTTTAGAAGAGCAATTATATGTTTCACATTCATTTCAGTTTTCCTCCTCATGTGAGATCTGCATTTGGGCTCAAACTCTGCTTAACATACCATCTGATATGTTTCATAAACTGCATCATAGTTATTAGCAAATGAATACATTTTGACTTTAACTTTGCCCCTCTATGATGGATTTGTAGGAAACTTGACATACCAACAGAAAACATAACAGTTGCTAATGTTTTTAAATGTTATGGTGATTTATCAAACATGTCCCCATTATTATTAAATCAACACATTTTGACCACATTCCTTTCAGTTTTAACCCTTTGATGGATCTGAACACCTTCACACATGCCAGCAGTAAGCTAAACCTGGTACATATCTGCCAGATGATGTGTAAATTCGTTAAAATGTCTTAGGTTGAAGCACATTGAAACACATCTTTGCAACTGTCAGCATTTCTCCAATTGTAACTGTTTGAAGATCACCTGACACCTTTTTGTAAAACAACTTCCTACAAACTGCAGAATGGATTTATATCAAACCAAGCACAGGCATTCCTCTGACGAGTTCTAGTTTCATAGCAACTTTGTTGCAATTCCTTTCAGCTGTTTTGCTGTACTAAGTAGCAATGTTTCGTACAGGAGATAAAATAAGAAACAAGTTTTTTGATCCTCCCTACTTTATCTACACCCCTCAAAATTGATCTGTATATAACATGAAATGCTGAATTTCTGTCAGCTCTGCTATTTAACTTGAACATGTTTTGCAGGTGTGTCATATGGTGCTAAAGTTATGAACAATGCAAAATCATTTTGTTTGTAAATTGAAACTCAGAACTAACCAACATATTTGAAATTGCCATGTATATATTCATATGTTAGTTATATATTACAACTTCATCATGAACGACATGATGATAAACATTTGTATTAAATCTATGGTTATTGAATGAATAGTTATAAATATATATTTGATTACCAGTCTGTACCTGAGATTTAACTAGAATTACATTATGATTTAAAGAATAACTGCTTTCTATTTCATTCCCCATGCAGGCTATCTGGAATGAATGTGCCTCCTCCAGTTATTAGTAACAAAAATTGGCTCCGACTTCATTTTGTGACAGACAGCAATCATAGATACCGTGGATTCAGTGCCCAATATCAAGGTACAATGCATTCAGAATATTAAGACACTTTATTTTACTCAATAGTTCATGCTGTCTACATTTATGCATAGATTTAGTATGGTATTTACAAATTAAGTCTTAATTTTCACATTGGTGCAACATGATAACAAGCAAGTGTCGAAAAGTCACTCTTATGCTAGACTGTGCTGCTTTGCCTATTTGCTCAAGACTGAAAGGAGCAGCTATTGAAAGATTATCTGAGAAACGCAAACTTTTTTTTCAAAATTGTTATAGTGTGTTTCTTTAAAATTATGCATGCTTTTTCAATTATTATCAATCCACAATTTAGTTCACATGATTGTTACTGACTTTAGAAAAGGTATGTAGTTGAATTATCTGTTGTCATAATCATATTTGATTTTGCTTCGTTATACATTGTATTCATATTCAAAATTGTTGTTTGAAATGAAATAGAAAAATGCAAGAAATCCAGTTTCAGCAGAAAATACTTTGATATGCATGTCATCAGCCACTATTGAAACACATGTCTGTCTTTTTTTAGTCATTATATGTAGAATTGTAAATCATCACACAGATTAGATTTCATTGTTTTCCCATCTAAATCATGGATTCAAACTACTTAGTAGCCAAATATTTCAAAGCAAAGCAGTGTGTTTAAAGCTGGTCATTTTCATTTGATAATAATGTAATATGAAAGAGTGTCTTGTCTTCAGTTTTTCATCTCATTGTGATAGCAGACCATTTTGGTATCAATAAACATTTTGTTCTCTATCTGTTTCATATAGGTAAAGGTAATATTCATAACAAAGCATCATTTCAAACATTGCATGATACAGCACATTTACCTATTCAGTGCATAACTGATCATATATGGGTGATGAATTGCAAGCACATGACAGCTAGATGCCTATTAAAATCAATTTCTTTAAATGTCAATGGGCATAATGAAAATAAAAGACAAATGTGGATCCAATTTTGAGTAACTGTTAAACTCTAGAAGTAAGAGATCAATACTGAGTAAGTTTACCTTTAAAGTAAAGTGAAGCAATAGCAATTATATTTAGGGACAGGCAATGGAAGCAATAAAGAAGACGACCATGGGGAAAAGGACTTCAGATGACTGGTTCAAAATCAGTGTTCTGAAAGTATTGTTTTCTGCATCTCTATTTAAACAAAATAGATATAAGTTAACTAAATTAAAAGGCTAATGTAACTAGAGGCATGTCAGAGGGAAACAGCAGAAGTACTTTAAATCAACAATAAATTAACCATATAAGTGATGATTCTGTAGATTTTGTAAAAACAAATACAAAAGGCTAAGTACAAATAATTATTAAGAATGGTATTTGATTTTCAGAGAAAGTTGGGATGATAGAGATACAAGAATAGACTACAAAGTAAATGCTACTGTTGTCAATAGTAAAAAAGAAAAGCAAGCTATCTCATGATTTCTGAAAGAAGAATTTTAAAGATTGTGCGCAATGTGCTACAATGACCATGTAGCACAATGGGAAGCTCAAATATACACAACACCCCTGGAAATGTAAGAAATACATTAACAAAAAGTTGATTTTGCACAATAGTGTTAGTGTTACAATTAGTTGGACAGTTGTAAAATTTTCTATATTAGGAAATGCTGTAATAAAATCATTTACTAACACAAATGACTCCATTGTATCCAAGTCTCAGAAGAGGACTTAGTTCACAAAAATTGGTACAATTAAATCAATGTCAGAGGTTATTCTTTAATTCAGTTATAACACCAAACACATCTTTTTGGAAGTTACCTAATAAATCAAACTCCATGTAAGGTGGTTGCAGGTTCTTTAATACAAGGCATCAGCCGGAACCTTGTTTAGGTAATGTATACATTTTAGTGATAATTCCTGCATAAGTGCTTGGAGATGAGTGTAAAGAATCTATAATGTTGCTTCATTAACTGTATAAGTGTAAGGTTGCATGCAGACTACTAAGTGTTATAGGTTTTAATATTCTTTAATTTTGTTCTGTCAACCCGGAACCACCTTGGACACTATCCATAGTCAACTTTGTATGATCTGTTTGTTCCTTTGATTGTCAAGATCTCAGTAGAAAAAACAGGCCTGCCCTCCTTGTTTTCTTCCCATGTGCACATACATTACTATGCAGTATTTTGTCCAAGGTTGTTTTCATGCTAACCATATTTAACTGTGTTGTTTGGAATACATATGAATTCCTGGTGGTGAAAATTGCTACATTCACTATAGATAATACAATCACTGTTCCTGGCTGTATTATCCATAGTGAATGTAGCAATTTACACCACCAGGAATTCATATGTATTCCAACCTGTACAGTTAAATATGTACAATACTAATGTATGTGCACATGGGAAGAAAACAGGGAGGGCATTCCTGTTTTTTTCTACTGAGATCTTGACAATCAAAGGAACAAACAGATAATGGTTTCTAGAAGCAAAGGAGTTTGGTAGAAACATTGGAAAGAACTGTGGTTTAGTTATTGGAATATAAACCATTGTGAAATATTCATTCCAATAAATAAAACAAAAAATCTAACATTCAACAAAGACATTAGTCTATATAATGTAAATGGTTGCTTTGTGATATCCACTATAACCACGTGTCAATCACTAGGTAGCTAAAAATGCCCCTTGAGTAAATACCAGTTGTGATAGTTGTGCCTCATGCTGGAAGGAATCAGCTACTATGAACAGTCTTCCAGCATTACTGTTAAACGTGAGCTAAATTTGCATAGTGATGTGTTCTATTTTCATGAATTCCTGTCTCCTTAGTCAGCTAGCCTCAGATTGTCATGACAAACCCAGTGGTCACATGACAAACCCCAGACTGAATTACACAAGCATTGAGATGGTGGTCTAATACTAGATAGATTTGTTAGTAGAATCAGTGAGTCTCCCCTGAGTTCCATGCCTCCCCACTGCCAAAATAAGTGGGCATGAATGTCCCCTTACTAAGGAAATTACTCAGCCGCCTATGCCATGGAATCAATTTTGCCTACTACTCCACTTCAGACATAGGAACAAATGATGAGGCGAATGGGAGAGCGGGACTCTGTTCCTAACTATGTCCCAAAGCTGATGCAATCCAGTCTGTGCTGGATTTTTGTAGGGTTATCTAACGTATCACCCCTTGGACATTTGTGCCCAGCCTAGGTGCCCATCATGCTTTTACAAAAAGAAAAAGAAAGTTACTGTTATTTATATTTAAAGCAATCTAGCTAACTTGTAAATCTATAGACAATATTAACGATAGTGTAGTATTTGAAGAAATATGATGTGTCATACAATTTGGTTAAGAAAATGTGTGCTACAAAAGTTGCATTTCTGCCTCATGTTGATTTGGTTATTTCATTTATTCTATGTAGAGAGCCCAAATGATCTGCGTTCTGCAAATGCACTAAGCACCCACAGTTGAAACATACTTATATTAAAAAATTAAACCAGAATGGCGTGCCAGTAATTAACCACTGTCTTAAACAGGGCTTTGAAGCAGTTGATAATATACCTAAATGGCAGAGTGTAGGTATATGTTATATATTATACAGAAGCAACACTTTCCAAATCTTTCAGTAAAAGGTTGAGAGCCATGAAACTAAGGCCCTTCTTGAGTTAGCTTATGCTAAATGATGAAAGCAAAAGTCAATGAATAGAATATTTCTTAAACTAAACTAGCCATAATTGTTCTAGGGGCTTAAATGTAACCACATTATAGCTTGCTAGGTTATCTTAAGGAACAATTTCACAAGTAGGCCTACAGTAGATCAGTAATGATATACAATGTTAAAAAACACATGTATTCAAATATATTCATGAATATATGATTCATATGCCATTAAAATACATTACAATTGGAACATTAAACTCAGGGCCTAAATTGATTAAATAAGGGAATACTAGATTTATGAAAAGTAAATATTAAAGATGACTTTTATAGTGGATTTCAAGGCTAAGTATCCCCAGTTTATGGTAATCATTTCATTGTCACAATTTCCAATATAGTCACACTCACACCGCAGAGGGTCTCTGTGAAAATGCTGAGCTTGCCTAAAGATTATGTACTGGTCCACAGAAGGTAATATTTGCTACTCAAGGTAGTAGAGTGCTAATATAGATAATTTGAGATTCTAGAGTAAGATTCTTAAGGAATGGGTACAAGTAATATTAAAATAAAGTGATAGAAATTGTTACAGCCTTAAAATCCAGTAAAGAGATGAAATGCACATATGTACTTAAAGACAAATATCACAGATTGTAGATCTAAAGGAGCCTATTTCTCCGACTAGACAGTGAATCAAAATGATAGGTAGGAACAGAATCTTACCATTCCTTTAGAAAGTGGTTTAGACAGAGCCTTCTCCTCTCTCACTGAATTCCATAAGAAGCTGAAGACCGCGCTCTTTGTATAAGCACCTCATACCTACACACCCGCCCAACTGCTTGGATACCCTTTTTAGGGGGTTAGTGCACCTTATAAATCAATATAATATATAACATAACACAACATAGCATAACACTTTTGTTGCAGTTCAGTTGTGTCCTACTGCAAACAATCCCACAGTGCTCCTCACTAAATCCAAGGGAGAGAATCCCTCCCCCTTGTGCAGAACCTGTGTGCCTACCAATAGGTGTGGACTGACTAACAAACCGTTCCTCCTCTGTGGTCACTCCAAACCAGTTGTGGGGACAGCCCAGCTCCCCCACTAGGTTTGGTGCTTATCTGACTGAGAACACAGAGGAAGGTGACTATTCAGTTGTTGTCTGACGTCTGCTTCAGGCAGGGAAACAGTAACTTTCTAAAGTCCCTTTTACTTGATAGTTTTCAAAAAGCCTCTGTCACCATTAAGTTGGGATTTTAATAAATAATAAAAATAGCTGTTTACTAATTTTTAATGCTGGTCCCAACCCTGAGATAGAATCATTATTTAACATTGATCGCCAGTCTTTACCTATGGCCCAGTCAGCTTTCTTATAGTGAAAATAACTTTTGAGTGTTAGTCACTGTAGAGACATGTTAACTTTAAATTTCCTCATGTCCTACATCCTACATTTAAACACCATGCGCCCTTCCTTCTTGGCTACAGAGTGTATATAGGGGAGACAGATTAATACCTAAAAGGGGGGATTTCTTCTGTCAAAAATGGTAATTATTTTTAGGTGGGGCTGCGGTTTTAAATCTGCAGCAGTCCGGCTGCATTGGTAGACCTAGAGTCATATTTATCTTGTCACAGTAGTGGATGGCTTAGTAGCGCTGTAGTCCATAGGAGATAGGTAACTTTCCATGCCATGGGTGTGTTTTAAGACACCTTATTCTAGGGCCTTATAGGAAAGTTAAATATGCCAGTTAGGTGTATGCCAGACATGTTTTAAGAGCCAGACCACATGCACTGGGTATTAGACAGCAGTGTTGTGCCCACGGGTGCTGTTTAACAGTCATAAATAAAATTCTGTGAAAAAATGGAGTGACAGTGCAAAAAGGGGCATTGTCTTTCAAATTAATATTGAGTGACATTCAGAGGATTGAATATCGGTATCCATTCGGTGCTGAAGCAAAACATTAAAACCTGAGAAATGTGCAGGGGTGTGGAATTAGTACTGAACAACACTCAGGACATATTGTTTGAGGTCCATGGTAACACGTTTTCATGTATATTTGCGTCCCTGGGGCAAGTAGGCTGGGTTTACAGTACCATATTATGGATCAGGGAAGGACATTGTCTGCAGTTAAGGTAACATTTGTGTCCATATGTTAATGCTGTTTGAACTTGTATTTATAGTTCGTTAATGCAAAGCCTTTAGTTATTAGGGTGAGCACTCTAAAGAAATGTTGTAATCTCAGACTGTACTGCTGACAGTGGTTCCAGTATAAAAATGGGTATACACATTTGCTAACTTAAAAAATATGAGGCTACATATAATACTCCAAGTGTGCTCTCTGGTTTCATGCAAAAATTTGCAGAAGCTTGAAAGAAAGATTGGTGATTCTTTCCTTTCAGAATAAAATGTTCACCAAAAAATGAAAGTAGGGAAAAAAAGTTCTGCTAAGTTACTGTGAAATTTAGGTACCATTTCTTTAAATGCTAGCATTTAAAAAACATAAAGGAAAAATCAATGTAAGCAGTTCCAACAAGAGTATGGGAATCATGAAGATAAACAAGCATTTGAAAAGCTAGTAAGTCTGACATTGATATCAGCGGTTTGGTTTTGTCAATGCGTGTCTTGTTTTGACTTGTTTTTTAATAAAACGTTACTGTTGTGGGAGCTGCTGGACCCTCACCATCATAACAAACATTGGCAAAAAACAAAAAAGAAATTGTCTCAAAAAGCACACCTTGCCACTGTAGCTCAGGCCACTGAGAAAAACTACTTTATGTGCCAGTATGCTCCTTGTGAAACAGTAGAATGCTGTCACAGTAAAGCCATTTGATAAACAGATAGAGGGAGATAGAATTTTAATACATACAAAAGGTCTTTGATAAATGATTAGGGGCTCAATTCTTAAAGAAAATCCCATAAATGCACACATAATATGTCTTTGCATTAGTGCAGATTTACAGCTTTTGTGAATTCACAATAATTGATGGGAGTAGGTCAGGAAATAGTACTCCTAGAAAATATTTATGAACCATATTTTAGCGTAAGCAAATATGCATGTGTAGATATGCTCATGCAAAAATCTTTTGAGCGTTTACAAGTTCACTTACCCCCAACCTCTTTTTCC
This sequence comes from Pleurodeles waltl, assembly GCF_031143425.1. NCBI lineage: Eukaryota > Metazoa > Chordata > Amphibia > Caudata > Salamandridae > Pleurodeles > Pleurodeles waltl. The sequence continues at coordinate 945,020,925 of NC_090439.1, read as the reverse complement.
CCAACCCTGGAGGAAGTTTTACTTCTGCCCTTGTCAGGAGTAAATTTCTAACCTTTCTCTGTATGGGAAACGATTAGAGAAGAGCTGGTGAAAACCCCCAAAACATGCAAGTAAGTAGGTTTGCACAAACTCAAAAGGGCATTCCAGCCCTAGAACTAGTGCTTACCCCTATCTCCAGCCTCAGGATGTAGATCGTCCGAAAGGTGTCAACATAAGGAAATTGCTAGTATTCAAGCTCTACTATAGTATAAGCCCTGGCATGATCATAGAGTCTATTATTAGAGCTATTATATAAGGAGTTTACTGCCATAATTTGTCTCAATACTACATAGCACAAAAGGGACAACAGAATATTTTTAAACATTCTACATCCCTGCTGTTATGAGGACAGATTTATTGCTAAAATATGGAGATGGTTATTATAGAGGTTTATATATTAATGTAAGCATAAGTGATAAATTACACACTAAACAAAGTTGAGACATAGTAAAGCTAAACTGGCCTCATTGGAGGGGACTTCAATTTGGGTACAGGCATATTATAGAAATGTAACAAATTATATAACAATCTGAACTAGTGCCACAATGAGCATAACAGCACTAACATTGGTATCAGGATGACACTTGTGAAATATTTGCCAGATGGCTTGACCTTATGTGACATATTATGTGTTCTATTTCTAAACTAACAGTTATTCAAGAATTGATTACACTTTATTTAAAAAAACCCTTATGAAGAATAGAATTAAAAATCCAGCCATAATCATCCTCCATCTGACCACATTTAATGTGAGGTAACAATCCTATTCAGTAATACAACGAAGAGATGATTCAGTTGGGAACTGAATATCCAGCTATGAAAAATAAAGATTTAAGTGACATAAGTGAAAACAAAACGCAAAAGTACTTTGGCATCAGGGAATGATGAGAATGTATTGTAGCAGTCACTAATGCACTATCGTAGAGGTGAGTTGATTATTTATTCTTTGAGTGTGTGAAAACTGCAAATGTAGGTACTTGTGATAAAAGAAACTGAACTTAAGCAAGTGGAGAGAGAATGTGGAAGCAAAAGGTTAAACACTGAACACAGACCAAAAAGTAATAGTCAGAATATAAACCAGTATTAATAAGAGGGAGCAGAACATACATTATTGTAGCTGAAAAAAAGTGGGGATTGATTGCAAGCTGCAACCAAATATTGTTTTTAGGAATAATGCTGTCAACTCAGTGATGGACAATACTGACATTGCCAAAGAATTTAGGAAATAGTGCAAAGGTTAATATTAAGAGAAGGGAATCGATGAGCAAAAGCTGAATTTGTAGAAAACACAAAGTTGCCTGATCTAGTTTGGTACAAATAGATAAATACATTCCTAAGAAAGAAATAGAACTTTTATGATCTCAATGCAAAAAGTCAAATCACTGGTACCAGATGCTTCACTAAATGTAAAATTAAGAATGGGTATAATTAATAACATTCAAACAAAGTATACAGTGTAGACATTGTCACAGTGCCTTACAAATTGTATATGTTATAAAACTGTTAAAACAACTGAGATTCCGAGTGTTGTACAAACTATTACATTATACCATTAATGTAGAATCAAATTAATTTGTTAACATAGATTTTGGCAGCAAGAATAGAAGAAATATAAAAACAGGCTCAAAGGGAGCAGGAAGGCTTTGTTAGTGGAAGAGGTGTTTAAATTGCTGGCGATAAAGAAACTTCCTCAGTGTGCATGCTAGGAAGGACATTGATAATATAAACTCACAGCATTTGTTCAGCCTATTGAAAATAGAGAATTTTGATGACTGATGTATTCAGTGTCATGATTACTGCATGTTAATATGCCAGAGTGGTAGCTAAGGTGTTGTATCAGATGTTTTAGGTTAGAATGATGAGGAAGGTGGGGATGTCTGCTCTCTGCTTCCTCTTTTGGAAGTGAATATATTACCCATATTCACTGTTGAAATGATATTGCTAATTCTCATTTCTGAGACATCCTGCACAGCTATTTACCATACTGTATCTTAATTTCAGTGCCAGTGCTGTTTGTATGATTAATTGGTATATTTCAACATGTATTGCCTTATAGGCTTTAAGAACAACCTTCTCTTTGATAAGTATGATGCCACATAAGCACATTCCTACTATCTAGGCTACATTTGTGAGTGGAACATTAACAAAATGTTACCCCTGAACATAGATCCACCAGTGAAATTAATTAAGAAAATTGTGGCTAGATCACACGATCGGAATCTGTGGTTTTGACCTATTCACTGCTTGAATAAAATAGCTTTGCTGTTGAGACCAAAGTCTGCATTTACACTTGATTTGGAACTTTGATTTTAAATTGACTGAAAATAACTATTCTTGGAAAGCTGTAATTTATATATACACCCCACACTGACCCTACCCCCATTAACCTCCCCTGCTTCAAAGAATAGGAATACAATGTACTTTGCTCTTTTATGTAAAGTGTGTTTTTCTTCACATTATTTCTAACCTATTTTCCCTGTGGAGAAATCCATTCCTCTCGCACTCCCTTAATAAATAAGCCCTTCTGTTAACACACCAGAAGCACACGCTGCCTTTTGTGTGAGTGCTTCTGATATGAATACTTGCTCGGTTGCATACTGATAAACTTCCTTACTCTGAGTACAGGTCTTTCTCCTCTCAGTCCTTACTGCATGAGCAGTACTCTGCTTCCACAGAAATTGATTACCTTAACCAGGCAGAAAATACCCCCAATATGACCACCCCTATCCCAGCATGCCATATAACAGCACTAACTAACCACCACAACAGTCCCATCTAACCACATCCTACCAAACCCAAGCCTAAAAGAACCAAACTGCAGGATGAGACCCTAGGGGAGAGAATTCAGGACTGAGGAAGGAAGACCTATACTCAGAGTAATGAAGTTTACCGGTAAGTAACTGGGCATTACCTCCTCTTACGTCTTCCTCGCCCAGCACACCAAACCTAAAGTGCAACACCAAGTGGTTAATCGATACAGCACACACAAATTAAATCATGTACTACAGACACATGATCTGCAAAAGCACTTGCAACATACACTGCGACATGAAGGTATGTGGGGACACCCAAGTAGCAGTGCAAAGTTGCCTTAGACGCTGCCCAGGAAGCTGACATTCCTCTGGTCCATCTGCCCTAAACAGAAGACGACAGCTGTCGAGCCACAGAATCATAAACCCCAGTGTCTGCCAGCTTGACCCACCAGGACAAGATAGCCGGAGAGTGACGAAGGTCTTAGTAAAAAGGCCAAAAGTAATGAACAAAGAATCCACCTTACAGAATGACTCAGAACGAGTCAAAAAAATGGATGATGCCTTATGAACATTTGGCGTATGCAACAGGACCTGCTCCTCAGAGGAAGGCTTCAGAAAAAACACAAAACTATATCCTCTGAGCAATGAAAAAGAGTAGGTAACTTAGAGAGAAAAGAAGGACTGAGTTTCAAAATCACCTGATCAGAAAAGAACCTCAAAAAAGGTGGAGAAGGCAACAAAGCACCAGATACCTTGATCCGCCTACTGGAGAAGATCAGCACCAAAAATGCCTCCTTGGCCAACAAAATCTTCAACTCTGAAGACTCAAGAGGCTCAAAAGGAGGACCCTGAAGGCTATGCAACACCAGGGAAAGATCCCAAAAAGGAACTAGAAAATGTAATATGGGCTGTCTAAGACAAAAAGTCCTCAACAGATGGGAGGCCAAAATGTCAGGAACCCTGATAGCCTGTATTGCAGCCAACTGGCTGCGAATTGTGGAAACCACCAGACCCAACCAAAACCCATCTCTCATAAACTCCAAAACCAAACTGGGGTCACACACATGAGAGACAGCACTTTAACTCCACACCATTTTTCGAAATTCCTCCAGTAATGCCCATACTTCTCCAGTGTTTAAGGATACCTAGATTACTAAATCGATTCAGACACCACAGCTGAACAACCCTGCAAGATCAGTCCCATCCTTTCTAATGCCAAACCCCCATCCTTAGACCCTTCAATGACTCCAGCGACAGGCAGGGGGACCTGAGTGGGGACTGAAAGAAGGGGAACTGCCACTGGGGAGAGACGGACAACTGAACTAGCAGGGGAAACAAAGACCTCCTGCTCCACCCTGGAGCCCAAAGAAGAACCTCTACATGGTCTGACTGAATTTTCCTCACTACCCTGAAGATCAGCTGGAAGGGAGGAAAACAAAACAGGATACCGTCTGGCCACTGCACTGACAGAGCATCCATCGGCCATGCCTATTGAGAAGGAACCAAGGAAAAGAATGAGGAGAAGAAAGAGAAAGTTGGACTCTGCTGCAAAGAGATCCAGCCATGGGACATCAAATCTCACTATGATCTGAGGAAACAGGAGAGGGCACAGACAGAGGAAACCGATGATGAAAAATGACAGCTAAATAATCTGCAGGCCCACGCTGCTTACCTGGAAGATACACTGCTGACAGAGCAAGCAGATTCTGCTCTGCCCAACAGCAAATCCTTTGTCTTTTGATGTGCACCCAGACAACCTGGTTGTTGATTTGGACACAAACTGCCCGCGACCTTACCACCTGGGCAAAATGGAGAATGGCCCTCCACACAGCTGCCAGTTCCCTCCAATTGGATGTCCAAGAGGTCTGACTTGTCATCCATTCCATCTGAGCTGAATGAGGAGGACAAATGGCAGCCCACACTGCTTGAATCTTGGCATAGAGGAACTTGAGTCAGCAGAAACCTGACTGAAAAGTTAGAAACAGAATAAGAGCTCCTTACTCAATATTCTTGTCAACAGAGTCAGAGGGAAGTGCATCCTCTGAAATAACCGACCCCACAGGAGAAAGACCTGCCATAATGTTGCTCTGAAAAACCCTCCAGAGGGTACCACTTCGGCAGAAAGCGGGACATATTGACGTTCCAAATTCCTCAACTCATTGGTCAACACTCGCCTAAGTGAACTGTGCAAAGAATGGAATTCCTGCTCAGCGTGTTTGAAATGTTACAGAAAGTTACAGAAGGCACCACCACTGAAGCCAGAAACCCTAAATAATCCCTTAATGTGAGCTAGTACCTCCACCTAGTCAGTGCCTATACAAAATGTCTTTTGACATTCTAATCTTCAGTATCTGGCAAGAGGTCGGGGTCCATGCAAGGCACCTTACAGGGCACAGCATCAGCCTTTCTGGCCCTCATAGCATCTTCCACAGCAGCAGAATTCATGGACTGTAGCAAATCCATAGATGGCAGGGCCAAGGACGTCCCAGCTTGCTCCTCACACATGCAGCATGAACGCCCTCTCGATCCATAATGCAGGTACTGCAGACTACCAGCAACTGGCTTTGTTGCCCAGCATTTGTTTGTCTCTCCTCATGAGAAGATACGAGGAGGCCATCACTATTATGGACAACAAGCGCCTGAAAGCACATGGAGCAATACCCAAACATAACAGGGGATTTTTAAAAAATGAGCATGCGGTGTGCCACACTCAGACAACGTCAAGCTGAGTGCACGGCTCGCTGCCTACAAATCACCTTAAAAAATGGACCACCCAGCATGTCCAACACGCCACATGTGAGTCCCGAACGCCAGGCATGTCGGGAAGACACCGGCAATAAACAAAACCGCTTAAGCAGGTTTCCCTAAAGAAAAAAGAAAAAAAACAAAAGAACCTAAAAAAAGAAATCAACTAAAGGACAGAATATTCTCTTCTCGGCTAGCTGGTGTCAGGCATCAATTATGTGCACACAAAAAGCAAAACAAGATATGGTTAGGTAAGGATTCTTGTTATATGACAGTATGGGGTAGGGATGGCCGTATTGGGGGGTATTTTCTGGCTGGTTAAGGTAATCAATTGATGTGGGAGGGAGGACTGATCACGCAGCAAGGACTGGACAAGGAAGTTGTACGAGAAGGTAACGAAAAGTTCAGTTTTGTGGCCACCCTGACTCTTCGTTACCCTGTGACTCCCTTTTTTCTCAATCCTTACAAATGTAAAAATCTAAACAGAGAAGGAAGCCTTCTGCACCAGGGATTTGATTATTTTTTTAATTCCAAATGTAGCTATTGCTATCTTCAGTGAAGTGTATGTTATGTATTTGAATTACTGTTTAAAAAAATAACATATTTTGTTATTTTGCTACCATTTTAAATTTGACAGGTCAATTTTACTTATAGTAAAGTGTTTAATTATATATCACTTTGTGTTGAATTTTTGTTGTTTCTAAGCCGCTAAATAACAACTGTTATTAATAACCACATTAATCGTATTAAAATAATAATAATAATACCCTTAATCTGTATGTTACAAATTTGCATACAAGCTTCTGTGTGTGTGCGCCAGGTAAAGCTCTGACACAGTTGAATCTAAGAGTGTTTATCATATGATTGTTTTTTTGTTTTTCACCACAAACAGCTGGCAAGTATGACTTGTTGCAGACATTGTAAACAAATAAAGCTCCACTGCACGATTTAACAGGCTCATTGCAGAAGTTTTCAATTGCATGGCCTTTTCAATACATCGGTGAGGCGTGCTGACTCGCGCACTTTCACCTACTAAATGCCAATCTACTTCCTCATAATATGGTCTGCGGTCTCATGCAGGCTGATGGGAATAATGTCTTGATCTAATTTTCTTATTACAGAGCATTTCCTTTTGATAAATAATTAGTGGCTGTGCATCTGTGGGGTACTGCGATTTAACATGCAAATAAATAGCATTAGGTTATCTCTGACTAGTGTCACAGTCAGTTGTTATGAGAGTGATGAGCTATGCGTTTGCTGTGAGGCATTACCTTAATCCTCTGTTGCAATAGAACTGCGCTTTGTCTCCTAATGGGAGATCTGATTATCTCTAGGTAAGAAGCACCATGGGAAAATATTTTAGAGTTGCGCCTCCGATTATGTTGCTCTCCCATTGCTGAAGTGCTGTAAAGGTACAGTACTCTGCAAATGTGAGCGCTTTGCAATTACTCACAGTGTGAGCAGTTTACTGGGAGAAAGATTAGACGTTTTTAGCGTTTAAATGTTTTTAATTCGACCATACTTCAAAGGCAATTGCTGCACGCTAAACATTACCAAAGAAATATTAGATTTTTAAATGTTTCCATATTAGTAATCCCTGGCACGCGTACTTTACGAAATGCAGTAAGGCGAAGATAGTTGGAGTAACACTTTAATCTCTTTATTTTGGTGCTGTGCCCATCTGTGTGTAGGACTGAACACTGCAGTGCTTCAAACTGCTGAATAGTGTGCAGTAGCAGATTGAAATTATTTCATCGAGCTAGACTCGAAATTCCAATTCATGGAGAAGCTCAAAACCATTTTAGGATTTTGGAGTCATATTAGACTTCTTAGAAGCTTTTAATTACTTGCGACCCCTGACACTGCCTCTGCGACCCCTGACCTCAGAGGTGGCAAAATCAGTGCAAGGGACACATGGACATCACATCTTGATGGGTCTTACTTGGGGCTCCACTTCCTTGTTTTCAATCTTTTTTTTTAATTGCACTAATAATGAATAATATATTATTCACTATTAGTGTGATACAAAATGGAATTCAGATGGCTGTAATATGACCCTCCTTGGTAGCTGATATAAGTAGAAACACTTTTAAATGTATGTTGTGCGCATGCTTGCAGGTGAGTGTGTGCTTATGTAAACAAAGAGTATGTATGAGTGAATGTGTGTTTCTGTAAGCATGTGTGTGTGAGTGAAAGTAAAGATGAAATGGCGCGTGATGTCACTTCCGCTTCCCCTGGCATTTTGGTGAATTGACGTCCATGGTGTCTTCCAAAAAAGGTAGAATGTCATTAAGGTGCCAGAGCACCGAAGGTGATCTTGAGTGTGTCAGGTTGCTTTTCTAGGGTCAGCCATTTTGTAATTAGTGCAGTTTACTTCCAAAATAACGCTAGCCTTAAATGGAAGCCAAGCAAGAGTGAGCAGAATTGAAGAGATGTGAGTGTATCTTCTAAATCCTACTGATTTAAAGCTATGTTGCATTCCTGACAAGGGATTTGATAGTTACACCATATATCTGCCAACTGAAAATCGAGTAGTGAGAGGTAGAAGGTTAACAAGAGGGGCTTCATAGTTTTCACAATTAGAGTAGTTCCGGACGCTTATACTGGCTGAGGTTGACATGGCATTGATTTATTGTGCTTTCTCCGGGAGAGAATGTGGGGGAACGGCCAGATCTGCCTGACTTTTCGAACTGGGGAATCAGGTTCAAGTCCCGTGATTCTGGGCAATTCACTTTATCTCCCAGTGCCTAAAACAAACAAAAAAATGTGTAATGTAACTGGGGCCCATGTAAGGACCTCTAATGTCTTTGGGTCGAGTTTGCGCTATATAAAACTGCAAAATTAAAAAAAAAAGATGAATATATTTTCCATGGTTTATTCTCCACCGGGCAGCAAAGGTTTTTTTTTTTTATTGAGGAAGCAAATGCTCTGGTATATTCCCTGTTTCATAAGGGTGATCCCCTCTCTGTTTTCCATGATTTTTAATAACTGGGGTGGATCAGCCTATAATTTGACAATCTGAAAAATTGATTGGTAACACACATGATTAGTGATTTTCATAAAAAGTCTAGCTGTGTGTGTATACAACCTGTTTACAAGGGAACATGAGTGTAAATTAGTACAGGCTAGAAATACAGGGAGTGCAGAATTATTAGGCAAGTTGTATTTTTGAGGATTAATTTTATTATTGAACAACAACCATGTTCTCAATGAACCCAAAAAACTCATTAATATCAAAGCTGAATATTTTTGGAAGTAGTTTTTAGTTTGTTTTTAGTTTTAGCTATGTTAGGGGGATATCTGTGTGTGCAGGTGACTATTACTGTGCATAATTATTAGGCAATGTTGGACTTTTGGCCATACGCATGGTCATCCCTAGTCTTTTTGCCTCCTTCCTCCTGGTTTTTCTGACCTTTCGCTGTTGGCTCTAGGACTCTGAGCACTTTATCACTGCTGACCAGTGTTAAAGTGCAGGTGCTCTCCCATCTAAAGTTGGTATGATTGGCTTATACCTGATTGGCATATTTAATTTACCTATAAGTCCCTTGTACAGTGGTATCTCTATACCCAGGGCCTGTAAATTAAATACTACTAGTGGGCCTGCAGTGCTGCTTGCGCCACCCACTGAAGTAGACTTTCAAACCTGTCTCAGGCCTGCTAGCGCAGGGCCTGTGTGCGCAGTTTTCTGCCACGGGGACCTGGCATCTAAATTTACTTGCCAGGCCCAGGACTCCCCTTTTACTACATGTAAGTCACCCCTAAAGTACGCCCTGTGGACAGGGTGCCATGTATGTAGAAAGGCAGGACATGTGCCATATTGCATGGCCTGTCCTGGTAGTGACAAACAGCCTAACTTGGTGTCTCACTGCTGTGAGTGCTGCCTTCTCATAGGATTGCATTAGAAATGCCCTGCCTTATGTGTAGGGGTATTGTCTGATTTATGAGGGCTAGCGTAGGCGTGTTTGGTATGGTTGTGATGGTGATAATAAATACTGCTTACTGGTGTGGGTGTATTTTTTATTACTATCACAGAAATGCCACTTCTAGAAAGTGCGCATTTATCTGTGCTTATGATTCTGGTGTTTTGCAGCTTGACTCCAATCCACGTCTGGGCAGAGTGACAGTTGGGGCTTTGTGCATACTTTTCAGACAGCCTGTACACAGGGAGGGTGGAGGTGTCACTGAGGTGCATCTACATACTGAATAGTCTCCCTGGGCTGAGAGAAGGGAGAGGCGGGGCACACCTACATTTGTAAAGGCTGTGCCCTGGCCTCACACAATAGGGTCGTTAACCCCCCACTGATGTTTGGAGCCTGTGCTGAAAGGAGAGAGGGGGCACTCCCAGAACCAGTTGTAACTGGCTGGAACCTCCTCTCCCTGTCATTGTAAAACACTGTAAAAAAAGGACTATAAGTACAGGGGAATTTTCCCCACAATTTGAACATTCTTGGAACTTGGAACTGGACACAGAACGCTGATGAATGGACTCACCAGGAAACCGCCATGGACTGCTGCTGCTGTGCTGACCTGTGACCTGCCTGGTCACTAGGAGGAACTGCCACCATCTGCACCCTTTGTGCTGGCCTGTAGCTGAGCCCACCAGCCCTGTGCTCCTTTTTGTTTAAGTTGTTCCCAGGGGCAGGGTGCTGTGGCCCCTGACCCCTGCACCGATCTCCTACAGCGTTGCTTTAGCGCTTAGGGAAAGCGCTCTTCCTTATAGCTGCTGCAGAGGATCACCGCCGCAACCGGGGCTGTTGAGGTGTCGTAGCGCTTTGAAAGCGCCTTTCTTATGCCCAGAGAAATCACCGCCGCAGCCCGGGCTTTGAACTGTGCCCTAGCGCTTTGTGAAGCGCTTCTTCGTTGATGAAAAATCACCGCCGCAGCCCGGAGAAGTTAAATTGGTATAACGCGAGCATTGCGCGTTTACCAGTGCCCCCAGGGCACGAAGACAACCTTCTGTGTGTTTTTAGGAGCCAGCGCGCTCCTCGCGGTGCCCCCGGGGTAGGGATCGCTCCGAGGAGCGCCCCCGGGGCACCAGCAGGCCCCACCTTGGGCCGCGACGTCAGAGGGACGGCGAGGGAGAGGAGGACGCCTCTCCCTCACGTGGAGGAGTCCCGGAGGACTCCCCTGTTGGGTCGGGCCGGGCGGCAGCCTCGCCGGAGGCTCGCCCTGGCCCCCGGTTCACGGGTTGGCCCCCTCGCGGGCCCGGAAGCATTTTTATTCGGGGTCTCCCTTTGAGGAAGGGCCCCGGAGGCCCAGGGAGACCCCAGAGATTAACGGGACCCCCGGAGGGGCCCGTGTGGAAATTAGGAGGGGGTGCGAGGCGCCCCCCCTCCCCCTTTAAGCCTTGGGTGACCTTGGCCCCCCTCGAGAGGGCCGGTGGAGGCCTGGGGGGGCCCCCAGCATTTACGGTCCCCCGAGGGGCCCGTTTTTCGTTAAGGGGAGGTGTGTGTTACCCTCCTCGCTCCCCACATTGTCAGGGGCCCCCATTTTGCGCAGAGGAGCGCTGGGGCCCCCTTTCTTCTTTTTCTTCAGGAACGGAGGGTGCCTGCTTCATCAGAACAGGTACTGTCTAAACATGGACCAATATGCTGATAATTTAAAGTTCTTTCTACAGACTTTATTCATTCTGTTATATTGCCTACCTGTTCTTTGATGTGTTGACATATGTGTGCACATGTTCCTTTTATGGGCATGACTTGCTAATATGTTTGCTTAACTTGCCATAGGTTTTCTAATGTTCCTACTATGGGCGTTTTATGATATGCTTATGACAAGTGTTCTAATGTGATAACGTGTTTCCTGACTACTGCTTATGTTGCAGAATACTGAGTAACCTGTGTGTTATGTGTGACTACTGCTAGTTTGCAGAGTAACTAATGTGTAACGTTCTGACAACTGCTAAGGTAGCAGGATAGTACTGTTATGTGATGTTGGTCTAATAATTATGTTGTGTACAATACAGTGTATTTTCATATAATCTGGTGTTGTGTTTCCTTTGTGGTGGGGATATTGCGTCACATGTATGTGTGTGTTGTGCAAACGCTTTACGCATTGCCTCCGGGTTAAGCCTGACTGCTCGTGCCAAGCTACCAAGGGGGTGAGCAGGGGTTATCTTGGACGTGTAACTCCCTTGCCCTGACTAGAGTGGGTAAGTTCTGCCTGGCTGAGGTGCATACCCTAGCCAACCAGAAACCCCATTTCTAACATTGGAAGTCAGCGGTGAGGATAGGACTTGCGCTTGCACAATACCATTGTGACTCATTATTTCATTACAAGGATTGCGTTTAGACCATCACATGTTTGGCTTCTCTTAACTTTCTCTCTTTGGTCATTTTTCCTGTTTTCAGTTCTCACGCTTGGGTATTGTGGTTGTCACAGTTGAGTTATTTGTACCTTTTCAAGATGGGGCTTACCTTTGATTTAGAAGACCTGCCGTTTTACACGCAGGGGGAATTAGAGGGGTTCTGTAGAGAGAGAGGGCTGCCTGTAGAAGGGGACCTCAGGAGATCTCTGAATTTCTTTGAAAGGTTTGTGACATTTACCCAGGGAGGGAGTGTGCTTAGGGGGTACCCAGAGGATCCTGAGTGTAGCGAGGGTTCCCAATGGGAGGGCTCCCAGACCTCATCCCTAGAGAGTGGTAGAGAGACTGATCAGGAGGGTGAGAATGACCGGTTGGGGACGCCAGTTGACAGGGAAGGCCCCAGTGATAGGGAGTCCCTTGCTGGGTCCAGTGTAAGAAGCAGGGCTACCTCTCATTCCTTGACGCCTGATGAGCTAAGAGATAGGCGGGAAGAGAGGGACCTGAAGTTGCAGTTAGCGCGCCTAGCTGTTGAGGAGAGAAGGGCTGAGGTAGAGAAGGCCTTAGTACAGGAGAGAATGGCAGAGGCAGAGAGGGCCTTTGCCAGAGAAAGACTCGCTCTAGAGCGCAGTCTGAAGGTTCTGGACTCACCAGCGTTGCAGGTGGAGTCCAGTGGTGGCAGCAATGTACAGTGCTGTAGCAAAGAGGTTCCTCACATACCCATAGATCTGGTACCTAGGTTCCAAGAGGGGGGTGACATACGTCAGTGGTTAAAGGAATATGAGAAGGCTCTGGTAGAGCGCAGGATCCCTGAGAAGGATTGGGGAACTGGCCTAGGGAGTTTTTTTCCTGAGGAGGGGAGGGATGCCCTACTGACTCTAGAAGAGAGTGACAGGGAGGGGTACTCCGCTGTGAAGAACGCACTGATTGTGAAGTATGGTTTCTCCCCTGAGGAATACAGAAAAAGGTTTAGGGGTGGTAAGAAACTGTCCCACCAGTCTTGGGAGGAGTTTGTGGAGGCTTGCTGCATTGCATTAGATGGATGGGTGAAGGGTAGCACAGTAAACAATTTTGAAGGGCTGTTTAATCTGATTCTCAGAGAGCACCTGTTTCGTTGTTGTTTTTCAGAGTTACGCCAACACTTGTCAGTGTGTGAGCTCTCTGACCCCAGGGAGCTTGCAAAGGAGGCAGACTTCTGGTTGCGTACCAGAGGGTCTGGTGTGACATTAGGGGGCGTTCCTAATGAGAGTGGTCTAGGTGTTTCCCAACCAGGTGTGGTGGGAAAGGCTTGTGTCCCAGGTAGGTCCCAGTGTATTGGGGCGGGTAAGGCACCCCATGTCCAGTCTCAGAGGAGAGGGAATGGGGTTGGGCTGAGGCCCAGGGTACCCGAGCTCCAGTCCCAGGTCCTGGGGGGTTCCATGAGTGAACGCCAGGAGGTGAGCCTAGCCTGTGCCGTAGGGCCAGCTGTTCAGAAGGATCCCATTTTGTCATTAGGACTTAGGCGGGTGGCTGGTGATAGCGTTCCGCCGGTCCTGGTGTCTGGTAGTCTCGCTCTACAGCGGAGGAGGCGGAAATCCAGGCATAGGGTTGAGAGGGGGCTGCGGGCCCCAGTGGAGAACCTGGAGGGTCAGGGGTCAGCTCTGAGAGCAGAGCCCCCCAGGAATGACCTTGGTGAGACCATTTCTGGGCTGGGGGGAATCCAGACTCTGTCAGATGGGCAGAGGTCAGGAGACCTGCGCCAGCCAGACTCTTGTATGGCCCTTGGGGAAAGTGTTTCCCTTGTGGGGGGTAGGTGTGCCCCCCAGGAAGTCCTGGTGCGCCAGGCAAGGATTCAACCGCAGGGTGGTGACTCTGGGTTGGATGATCAGGTTCAGGGGGTAAACTCTGACCTGATGGGGAGTACGTGTGCTCCCAAGGAAGTCCTGGTGCGCCAGGCAGTGGTTCAACCGCAGGGTAGTGACTCTGGGTTGGATTGCCAGATTCAGGGGGTAAGCTCTGATCTGGTAGGGGGTAGGTGTGCTCCCAAGGAAGTCCTGGTTCGCTGGGCAATGGTCCAGTCTAAGGGTGTCGTCCCTGGACTAGATAGACAGGTTCAGGGGGTAAACTCTGACCTGGTTGGGGGGGCGGTTAGTGCGCTCACCTCCCCGTGTGAAACTTCTGGTGGCTTCGCCCGAGGTGGGGAGACGCAGGACTCTGGAAGTGGGGTTCAGGGAGGGGGAAGCCCGCCCCGGACCCCGGTGCAACCCAAGGGTGTCGTCCCTGGGTTGGGTGGTCAGTCGCCAGGTAGTGATCCTGGGCTGGCGAGAAAGTTGTGCAGGGCTGCTGTACCCAGCACCCTGGCAAGTGTGGATTCTGGTGATACCCCTCCTAGGAGAGGAGGGCGGAATCCTAGAAGGAGGGAGGAGGGAGGAGAGCCTCGCCTCTAGCCCCTGTAGAACCTATGGGTGCGGACCCTAGGTTGGTGGATCAGTGGCAGGGTAGAGCCCCTGAACTGATCAGAAATGGAGTGGAGACAGGTTGCTTTGCACCTGGGGCTACCGCCCCCCACTCATTATGGTTTCAGAGACCAGAGGCTCCTAGATGGCCTGGGGCCTGGTTCTGGCCATTGGCAGCTAGAGAATCCCCGTGGGTTGGTCTAGGCTGCCTGGGACGCATTGACAGAGAGATCCCAGTGGAGTCAGGAAGGCGTAGAACTGGAACATGCCCCTGCTGTTGTGGGCCTGGGTCCTTGTTCTATCGCCCCAATCAGGAAAGTACATCAAGGTATTGATTGTTCTCCCCTGGATTTTGGCTGGTAGGGGGTTGTGTTGGACTTTTGGCCATACGCATGGTCATCCCTAGTCTTTTTGCCTCCTTCCTCCTGGTTTTTCTGACCTTTCGCTGTTGGCTCTAGGACTCTGAGCACTTTATCACTGCTGACCAGTGTTAAAGTGCAGGTGCTCTCCCATCTAAAGTTGGTATGATTGGCTTATACCTGATTGGCATATTTAATTTACCTATAAGTCCCTTGTACAGTGGTATCTCTATACCCAGGGCCTGTAAATTAAATACTACTAGTGGGCCTGCAGTGCTGCTTGCGCCACCCACTGAAGTAGACTTTCAAACCTGTCTCAGGCCTGCTAGCGCAGGGCCTGTGTGCGCAGTTTTCTGCCACGGGGACCTGGCATCTAAATTTACTTGCCAGGCCCAGGACTCCCCTTTTACTACATGTAAGTCACCCCTAAAGTACGCCCTGTGGACAGGGTGCCATGTATGTAGAAAGGCAGGACATGTGCCATATTGCATGGCCTGTCCTGGTAGTGACAAACAGCCTAACTTGGTGTCTCACTGCTGTGAGTGCTGCCTTCTCATAGGATTGCATTAGAAATGCCCTGCCTTATGTGTAGGGGTATTGTCTGATTTATGAGGGCTAGCGTAGGCGTGTTTGGTATGGTTGTGATGGTGATAATAAATACTGCTTACTGGTGTGGGTGTATTTTTTATTACTATCACAGAAATGCCACTTCTAGAAAGTGCGCATTTATCTGTGCTTATGATTCTGGTGTTTTGCAGCTTGACTCCAATCCACGTCTGGGCAGAGTGACAGTTGGGGCTTTGTGCATACTTTTCAGACAGCCTGTACACAGGGAGGGTGGAGGTGTCACTGAGGTGCATCTACATACTGAATAGTCTCCCTGGGCTGAGAGAAGGGAGAGGCGGGGCACACCTACATTTGTAAAGGCTGTGCCCTGGCCTCACACAATAGGGTCGTTAACCCCCCACTGATGTTTGGAGCCTGTGCTGAAAGGAGAGAGGGGGCACTCCCAGAACCAGTTGTAACTGGCTGGAACCTCCTCTCCCTGTCATTGTAAAACACTGTAAAAAAAGGACTATAAGTACAGGGGAATTTTCCCCACAATTTGAACATTCTTGGAACTTGGAACTGGACACAGAACGCTGATGAATGGACTCACCAGGAAACCGCCATGGACTGCTGCTGCTGTGCTGACCTGTGACCTGCCTGGTCACTAGGAGGAACTGCCACCATCTGCACCCTTTGTGCTGGCCTGTAGCTGAGCCCACCAGCCCTGTGCTCCTTTTTGTTTAAGTTGTTCCCAGGGGCAGGGTGCTGTGGCCCCTGACCCCTGCACCGATCTCCTACAGCGTTGCTTTAGCGCTTAGGGAAAGCGCTCTTCCTTATAGCTGCTGCAGAGGATCACCGCCGCAACCGGGGCTGTTGAGGTGTCGTAGCGCTTTGAAAGCGCCTTTCTTATGCCCAGAGAAATCACCGCCGCAGCCCGGGCTTTGAACTGTGCCCTAGCGCTTTGTGAAGCGCTTCTTCGTTGATGAAAAATCACCGCCGCAGCCCGGAGAAGTTAAATTGGTATAACGCGAGCATTGCGCGTTTACCAGTGCCCCCAGGGCACGAAGACAACCTTCTGTGTGTTTTTAGGAGCCAGCGCGCTCCTCGCGGTGCCCCCGGGGTAGGGATCGCTCCGAGGAGCGCCCCCGGGGCACCAGCAGGCCCCACCTTGGGCCGCGACGTCAGAGGGACGGCGAGGGAGAGGAGGACGCCTCTCCCTCACGTGGAGGAGTCCCGGAGGACTCCCCTGTTGGGTCGGGCCGGGCGGCAGCCTCGCCGGAGGCTCGCCCTGGCCCCCGGTTCACGGGTTGGCCCCCTCGCGGGCCCGGAAGCATTTTTATTCGGGGTCTCCCTTTGAGGAAGGGCCCCGGAGGCCCAGGGAGACCCCAGAGATTAACGGGACCCCCGGAGGGGCCCGTGTGGAAATTAGGAGGGGGTGCGAGGCGCCCCCCCTCCCCCTTTAAGCCTTGGGTGACCTTGGCCCCCCTCGAGAGGGCCGGTGGAGGCCTGGGGGGGCCCCCAGCATTTACGGTCCCCCGAGGGGCCCGTTTTTCGTTAAGGGGAGGTGTGTGTTACCCTCCTCGCTCCCCACATTGTCAGGGGCCCCCATTTTGCGCAGAGGAGCGCTGGGGCCCCCTTTCTTCTTTTTCTTCAGGAACGGAGGGTGCCTGCTTCATCAGAACAGGTACTGTCTAAACATGGACCAATATGCTGATAATTTAAAGTTCTTTCTACAGACTTTATTCATTCTGTTATATTGCCTACCTGTTCTTTGATGTGTTGACATATGTGTGCACATGTTCCTTTTATGGGCATGACTTGCTAATATGTTTGCTTAACTTGCCATAGGTTTTCTAATGTTCCTACTATGGGCGTTTTATGATATGCTTATGACAAGTGTTCTAATGTGATAACGTGTTTCCTGACTACTGCTTATGTTGCAGAATACTGAGTAACCTGTGTGTTATGTGTGACTACTGCTAGTTTGCAGAGTAACTAATGTGTAACGTTCTGACAACTGCTAAGGTAGCAGGATAGTACTGTTATGTGATGTTGGTCTAATAATTATGTTGTGTACAATACAGTGTATTTTCATATAATCTGGTGTTGTGTTTCCTTTGTGGTGGGGATATTGCGTCACATGTATGTGTGTGTTGTGCAAACGCTTTACGCATTGCCTCCGGGTTAAGCCTGACTGCTCGTGCCAAGCTACCAAGGGGGTGAGCAGGGGTTATCTTGGACGTGTAACTCCCTTGCCCTGACTAGAGTGGGTAAGTTCTGCCTGGCTGAGGTGCATACCCTAGCCAACCAGAAACCCCATTTCTAACAGGCAACTTAACAAAAAACAAATATATACCCATTTCAATTATTTATTATTACCAGTGAAACCAATATAACATCTCAACATTCACAAATATACATTTCTGACATTCAAAAACAAAACAAAAACAAATCAGTGACCAATATAGACACCTTTCTTTGCAAGGACACTCAAAAGCCTGCCGTCCATGGATTCTGTCAGTGTTTTGATCTGTTCACCATCAACATTGCGTGCAGCAGCAACCACAGCCTCCCAGACACTGTTCAGAGAGGTGTACTGTTTTCCCTCCTTGTAAATCTCACATTTGATGATGGACCACAGGTTCTCAATGGGGTTCAGATCAGGTGAACAAGGAGGCCATGTCATTAGATCTCCTTCTTTTATACCCTTTCTTGCCAGCCACGCTGTGGAGTACTTGGACGCGTGTGATGGAGCATTGTCCTGCATGAAAATCATGTTTTTCTTGAAGGATGCAGACTTCTTCCTGTACCACTGCTTGAAGAAGGTGTCTTCCAGGAACTGGCAGTAGGACTGGGAGTTGAGCTTGACCCCATCCTCAACCCGAAAAGGTCCCACAAGCTCATCTTTGATGATACCAGCCCAAACCAGTACTCCACCTCCACCTTGCTGGCGTCTGAGTCGGACTGGAGCTCTCTGCCCTTTACCAATCCAGCCACGGGCCCATCCATCTGGCCCATCAAGACTCACTCTCATTTCATCAGTCCATAAAACCTTAGAAAAATCTGTCTTGAGATATTTCTTGGCCCAGTCTTGACGTTTCAGCTTGTGTGTCTTGTTCAGTGGTGGTCGTCTTTCAGCCTTTCTTACCTTGGCCATGTCTCTGAGTATTGCACACCTTGTGCTTTTGGGCACTCCAGTGATGTTGCAGCTCTGAAATATGGCCAAACTGGTGGCAAGTGGCATCGTGGCAGCTGCACGCTTGACTTTTCTCAGTTCATGGGCAGTTATTTTGTGCCTTGGTTTTTCCACACGCTTCTTGCGACCCTGTTGACTATTTTGAATGAAACGCTTGATTGTTCGATGATCACGCTTCAGAAGCTTTGCAATTTTAAGAGTGCTGCATCCCTCTGCAAGATATCTCACTATTTTTGACTTTTCTGAGCCTGTCAAGTCCTTCTTTTGACCCATTTTGCCAAAGGAAAGGAAGTTGCCTAATAATTATGCACACCTGATATAGGGTGTTGATGTCATTAGACCACACCCCTTCTCATTACAGAGATGCACATCACCTAATATGCTTAATTGGTAGTAGGCTTTCGAGCCTATACAGCTTGGAGTAAGACAACATGCATAAAGAGGATGATATGGTCAAAATACTCATTTGCCTAATAATTCTGCACTCCCTGTATTACTGTCCCATCACAAATAAAAGGATTAATGGAAAATAATAAAAAACCTCCAGGATCCAGAATGCCTACACGTTAAATGTGCTACTTTACTGGATCTATGAAACGAATAGCTATAACTTTGAAGTTAAAATCTCTAAAATCCAGATTGATATTGGGACCAGAGTAACTGATCCATCTCAGAGAGGCATAATTATGATATATCTAATTAAATTCACAAATTAACATTTGTTAAGCAAATCTCCTCCCTTTTCGGACTCTTTGATTTTAAAATTGGTTCTAATGGGTAAGCCACCTGTATCAGATCAGCTTAATATATGGATCAATGTTTTATTTAAAGCAGGAAAAAACAAACAGGAGACAACAGTAGTCACATTCCTGAAAAAAGCCACTCGTGGAACCAACAGATAAGGCAAATTTCAGACTTAAATCAAACCTGTCCTTTTTGTGAAAATGAGTGTGCAGACATTTTAATAGAAACTGCAGGCAAATGGCGAAGAAAATAAACGTTTGGAGCCAGCTCAAACATGATTCATCCTTGTACATGAAAATTAACATTCTATCACAGAGATGTCATGATCCTTTTGAGTTTATTGGTAGCACTCAGTAGGTCAGCCATGACACATCACTAATGAGACTGTATAGTACTCACTTGACTAGACTTACATTAAAACTGTGTTATCCTTACCATTCAAGCATTCATGTGTAATTGCATGCTTCCCTTTCACTTTGCATTATGTTTGAACCATTATGTGATGTTTCACAGCTCTATTGTGCTTCACTTGATAAAGATAGTGAACTTTGTGTCTAACTAATGTAGATGACATATTGATCTTGATCAAGGTCGTACTGTTCTCAAAATAAGATCAAGTCTATATATATACCTATTTTCTGTCTTAGACAGGTGGCCACATTCTCCTTAACTGAATCCTCCATCGATTGAATGCATGGTAATGGGAGGTTAGCTGTGGTTTGGTCTAAAGATACTGCGCTGGAGCAACTGAGTGATTTCCTCTTGTATCAGTATGGCCTGTGGGAAACTAGGGGTTTAACTAGCTGCCCAACTAACTCGCATGTGAGATCTCGCATGTATTTTGCCCTTCATTTGCATTTAAGACCCTTCAAACATTCTTGACTTCATGACCCTTTCTTTAAGTTGTCAATCAGTGTTGTCTTTGCATTCCCAAGGATCAACTATGTAAACAATAAATGTCTTCTAACCAAATTGCATTGACTGTGGCATGTAGAAGCTTTTTTTCCAAGCCATTAGAATGACATGAACATGTATTACTAATTATTTGATCACTGTGTTCGGTACAAAGTTGGGTAAAGGTGAAGCCCCACAATGAGTGTGAGGTGTTGCGCAGTAACTACCAAGTCTTTAACAAGGCTCATCCTTTATCAAGTGATTGTGTTTTATGCTCCACTGACTGTTTTGCATTTAACGGCTCATATGTAAATTTGATTCCAAAATTTAAAAGGATTTTATTTTAGCCATACAATCAAAACCGCCTTGTTTTAATTTCCAATAGGGCACTTGAAAGGTGATGGTTGTCTTTAGCAATAACACATCAACAACGTACTTTCAAAGTTATTAAAATTCGATTAAATTGGCAAAGTGTTGGTGTCTGTGAACACAACGCAGTGTATGATGACAAGATTTAGTAGGAGAACATTTAATATACAGAAAAGGTAAGGCTAGAAAAACAGGGTGCTTTTTGTTTCATCCATAACATACTCTTCTGCCTGTTAACTCTCAGAGTTGCACTTGTTAATTCTCAGAGCCACAAAACTCACATGCGTTTTGGTAGGAGGAGTTCAGTGCTAATTCAAAGTGTGTAACTTGCAATAAGACAGGGTTGTTAAGTCAGCCATAAGTTGCAGCTGTTTTCCTATATCTGGCTGTAGGGCTTTAGGGGGCTAATTTACAGTGTTCTTGCCAAAAGTTGTTCAATTCATAGGTCTTTTCTCATTTGGTAATTCACAAAAACATTAATTGTTCATGTTTATGTTTAAGCATTTATAAAACGCATGGCTACGGTAGGGCCTCCCAGAGCTAGGTGAGATAGTGAGCAGCCTTGACGGAATCACTGAGCCAATTGGGAAAGTTTCACAGATTAGTATAACAGTGAGTTATGGGAAAAGCCAGGCTTTATGCATCTTTCTGAACCTAAGTACATCTTCCAGGTTTCTTATCTCCAGGGGTAAGACATCCCATAGTTTGGGTGCAAGATAGGTAGATGATCTACCTCCCCATCTGGCTTTCCGAATGCTTTGGATCTTCAGGAGACAGCCCAGTGAAGATCTGAGGGGCCTAGAAGTGAGGTATGGCAATAATATTCCTCTCAATTTATGGGGGCCCTTTGAGTTAAGGACATTGTGTGCAAGCACATTGTTTTAAACTTAATTTGTGCTTCAGTGGGCAGCCAGTGCAACATTCTCAAGGCCTCTTTTGCTGACTCTAATCTGGGAATTTTCAGTAGTGTTCTCGCAGCTGTATTTTGCTCTACCTGTGGTTCTTTAGTAACATAGTTTGGCGCACCTAGGTATAAGGAGTTACCATAGTCCAAACAGGGCTTAAACCACTGTCCGTCTGGAGTGTTGAAGTTACCATAGTCCAAACAGGGCTTCAACCACTGTCTGTCTGGAGTGTTCCGGGATATGCTCCCCAAACAATCTCGCCAGCTTAACCCTGTCATTGGAGTTAAGATATTCCAAGGAACATTACCTCTGTTTTATCACCATTTAGTTTTTAGGCAATAATTTCCCATCCATTTAGAGATATACCTTTTTTTTCCTAGGCATGGGGTCAAATGCTGCTGTTACCGATTATGTCCCCTTGTTAGGGACATCATCTGCATACAATATTATGGATAAACTATGCTCCAATACAAGTTTTTACCAGAGGTCTCAGACAGATGTTAAAAAAGTAGGGCTGAGGGTCAAGCCCTGTGATACCTCACACTTGGAGATCATAATAGCTGCAGGTTTGGTCCTTTACAAGAAAATGCATCCAATCCAATGCCTTCTCTTGGACTCATATTTCTTGTTAAGTCTCTGAATCAGAATCAGAATCTTATGATTCACAGTATCAAAAGCTGCATTTAGACAAATAAAATGATTGCGGCAGCACCATCCTGATATAGAATGCATTGAGTTCCTCCGTAACCACCAGTAGCACCTAGTCTGTGCTATACTATGCCCTGAATCCCATTTGCGAGGGATGCAGGAGCTGGTTATCTTCAGGATAGCTAGACAAAATCTGATTTACATGTTTCTCCAGAATCTTCCTCATTGCCTGAAGAAGTGAGATGGGTTGATAGTTGCTCAAAACTAATTGCTCTAGGTGAGATTTCTTCAGGAGAGGTCTGATAATAGCGTGTTTCCATAGTTTTGGAACTACCCCTGCCTTTAGAGGCATATTGAGAATTTCTGTTATACTTGGCAGTAATATTTGTATACTTTTATCTATGATATATAGAGGGTCCGGGGGAAACCTGATTTAACCTTTCTTACGGTGTCCTAGGCCTTCTGCTCATCAACAATTGGGATCACTGCCAAATGTGATAGGATCGCCGGCAGCTCATGTCTAGGTGTTTGATGAGGAGGGTAATTAAGATTAACTGGTAATGAGTTATGGATACTTAGGCCCGTATTTATACTTTTTTTTAGCGCCGCATTTGCGCCGCTTTTTGACGCAAAACGGCGCAAACCTACAAAATACAATGGCATTTTGCAAGGTTGCGCTGTTTTTGCGTCAAAAAACGACGCAAATGCGGCGCAAAAAAAGTATAAATACGGGCCTTGATACCTTTTTGTGGAAAAAGGTGCCTAACTCATTACATCTAACTGTTGTGGTTAAAGGGAGGAAGTTGCTTGGCTAGACTGTGCTGAGCAACTTAACAGTCTTAAAAAATTCCCTTGGAGAATTTGCGGACTGAGACATTTTCTCCTCATAGTAAGTTGCCAGGTCCTTTTTAATTTTGTGATGATAATGTCTAATGGCTGCATTGTAGTCATCTTGTAATTGATTCTGGTAGAATTTCCGCCAATTCCTCTCCAGTATTTTATATTTTTTTGTTGAGGGTTAGGTGCGAGTTAATCCAAGGAGAGGATTTAGCTTGCCCTTACTTAGCTACTGCAGTGGATGGAATACATTAATCTAAGGCATGTACAATCAATTCCTCCCAGCTTTTATAGGCTTCATCTGGGTTGTCTGCTAGTGATGGTAATGTACCTTTTTAAAGCTGCCATCCAGTCCATTAGGGACAGTCTACCCCAATTACGTCCTGGTCTTGGATCAAGATTAGTAGATTTTTTCACTGATGCTTTTTCTAAAGAAAATGGTATACAATGATGATCTGTCCATAATTTATATGTACCTTTCGATTATTACTAAAATTAGGATTTAGTAGGGGACCTTTCTCAGGTGTAGTACCATCTATTTTAGTGTCAGCTGAATGACCTCAAGGTCCTTCTTCAGTCTTGCACCCATTATGATATTGTTTTACTCTAAATGCAATTTAAGGTCACCTAAAACTGTGAAGGAGCATTTCCCGAAAGCCCTATTGGCTAGTACTTCACGAAGGGCCTCTCTATATTTAGTTCTGGGGCCTGGTGGTTCATATATTAGGATCCCTGTGAAAGTGCAAGTGTTGGATAATAAAAGAGCAACCTGAAAGTTTTTGCATTCTGGGATTGTAAGAGGGGAGATAGAAGATCTAAATTCATCCTTTAAAACAATTGCTAATCCACCCTGTATTTTACCTATCCAGTCCTGTCTTTTAATATAAGAGCCTGTTGGTTGTGCCTTTTGTATATCAGGCCCAGCACTCTAATTCAGCCAGGTTTCAATGAGGAACAGAACGTCTAGTTGTTTCTCCTCACAAGGCAGTCTAATTTCTGTTTTTTAACCTGGGAGGGACCTACAATTGACAAGCCCCAACTTCCAACATTGCTTGTCCCTTAGTGGTCGTCTACATTTCTCATTGAGTATGTCCTGTTTTTTTTTAAAGCAAAGCCACAGTATATGCATTGTATTTCACCATGGGCCACATTCAAAGGGCTACATGGCTAGGTTTTGTGAAGAGGCTTCAGTGAAAGAAGTTGTTGAGAAAAGTAACTTACTAAATGAGTTTCCATAGCGTCAGGGTTCCTGGCCCCTGGTCCTGTTCGGATGTGGCTGGACGCACATGGGCTTGGCTTAGGCGTGCCTTTGGCACTTCAGTGGCGCAGCCACTGTGCGTGTCTGCTGCATGGCCACATCCCAGCCACCATTAAATGGAATGGAATTCTAACCACTAGAGTGCCAACCCACGGGCCGCTTTATGGTTAGAGTATGTGAAACCAGGAAGATATCAGGTACTCTATGCCCTTTCAAAATCAGTTCCCTGTAGATTTTAAAAACCAGCAAAAATTTTAAAAAGTTAAAAATAGAAAAGACAAAATATGCTTTTTTAAAACAACACTTTTCCAACAGTAATATCTTAGCAATAACACCCAAGGCAGCGCTCTCTGCCATGAAAATACCCACACATTATTTATGCATTACCTAAATACCCTGGGAATATTTGGTATTTACAAAGAACCCATTAACACATTTCCAGTGGTATTACTTTACAAATCATGATTAATGATTTCAGTATTTGAGTGATGTCAGACTACAGATTCCTCTAAGTACCGGTCAAAATCTGAAAAACTCAGTGTTCTTGTTTCTATCCACTGCTGCTGAACATCTTTTCAAGGATCATATAGTATATATGCAGTGGACAGAAAGGAACAAAAGAGCATTTACTTACACCTTGCGTAAGCTAGATGATTGCTGACCCACAAATTGAGTCATGGACAGCCTGTGCCCACATTTATGCCTTTTTATTTATTGGAATTATCATAGATCCTCAGAAGTTGTCTATTTACTGGTAGATTTTGGACACTCGGAGGTATATTCTTGGTATGCCAGAAAGCACCAAAATCGCACTAAAGTCTGCAGTTTCATTCACCTTGGGCAGGTGATGTTTTGCGAGGTCAAAGAAGAGGTTTGCTGGTAAAACCAAATGAATCCCTCATGACTGTTTATCAGCATGTTCTAACATTTATATTATCACTCAACATAGAATTATGTACAGAAATATAGTTACATATAAAAAATAATTTGTCTGGGAGAGAATGCATAAATATGTAAATGTAATCAATTCCAGGAATTCTGAAAGCTCTGTGAAATAGAGCTAGTGGAAGGGAATCCCTTCCGAATATAACATCCTCTGCCAGATAAGAGTTGAAAAGGTGTATTACAAAACAACTCATTTACCAATGAAATAGAACACCCCTCCACTAGCATCCCACAAAGTCAGGAAAAGATACTTTCTATCTCTGTATTCTGATGGAATTGAACTCAACTAATCCCTTTTGGGGAAACACCCCTTTGAATTGTTTGGCTTTATGTTAAAATTCTACCCAATCGTGTGGTCACCAATATTTCACCAAGCATTCATAGTTGAGATTGGCCAGGCCTATCATAATTGTGGTCCATAAAATATATTAATGAAGTTTAAACATGTAGCCTGAATTGTCTTCGCTTTGTGTAGGAAAGTACCATCTTGCCTGGCATGTTACCCCCATTTTTTTCTGTATATATATTTGTTTTTGCCTGTGTCACTGGGATCCTGCTAGCCAGGACCCCAGTGCTCATAAAGTATGCCCTGTATGTGTTCCCTGTGTGGTGCCTAACTGTATCACTGAGGCTCTGCTAACCAGAACCTCAGTGTTTATGCTCTCTCTGCTTTTAAAATTGTCACTGCAGGCTAGTGACTAATTTTACCAATTATGATTGGCACACTGGAACACCCTTATATTTCCCTAGTATATGGTACCTGGGTACCCAGGGCATTGGGGGTTCTAGGAGATCCCCATGGGCTGCAGCATTTCTTTTGCCACCCATAGGGAGCTCAGACAATTCGTACACTGGACTGTCACTGCAGTCTGAGTAAAATAATGTCCATGTTATTTCACAGCCATTTTACACTGCACTTAAGTAACTTATAAGTCACCTATATGTCTAACCCTCACTTAGTGAAGGTTAGGTGCAAAATTACTTAGTGTGAGGGCACCCTGGCACTAGCCAAGGTGCCCCACATTGTTCAGTGCAATTCCCCGGACTTTGTGAGTGCGGGGACACCATTACACGCGTGCACTACATATAGGTCAATACCTATATGTAGCGTCACCATGGTAACTCTGAACATGGCCATGTAACATGTCTAGGATCATGGAATTGTGGGGGGACAATTCCATGCATCCCCGGGTCTCCAGCACAGAGCCCGGGTATTGCCAAACTAACTTTACGCAGTTTTCTCTGCAGCTACCGCTGCTGCCAACCCTCAGACAGGTTTCTGCCCCCCTGGGGCCTGGGCAGCCCAGTCCCAGGAAGGCAGAACAAAGGAGTTCCTCTGAGAGAGGGTGTTACACCCTCTCTCTTTGGAAATAGGTATGAAGGGCCTGGGAGGAGTAGCCTCTCCTGGCCTCTGGAAATGCTTGAAGGGCACAGATAGTGCCCTCCTTGCATAAGCCAGTCTACACCGGCTCAGGGATCCCCCCAGCCCTGCTCTGGTGCGAAACTGGACAAAGGAAATGGGAGTGACAACTCCTCTGACCAACACCTCCCAGGGGAGGTGCCCAGAGCTCCTCCAGTGTGTCCCAGACCTCGCCATCTTGGATGCAGAGGTGTGAGGGCACAATGGATAGGTCTGAGTGGCCAGTGCCAGCAGGTGACATCAGAGACCCCTCCTGATAGGTGCTTACCTTTCTCTGTAGCCAATCCTCCTCTGAGGGCTATTTAGGGTCTCTCCTGTGGGTATCTCACCAGACAATGAATGCAAGAGCTCACCAGAGTTCCTTTGCACTTCCCTCTTCGACTTATGCCAAGGATTGACTGCTGACTGCTCCAGGACGCCTGCAAAACTGCAAGAAGACTTCCAGCAACATTGTAGCACCTCATCCTGCCGGCTTTCTTGACTGTTTCCTGGTGGTGCATGCTCGGAGGGCTGTCTGCCTTCATCCTACACTGGAAGCCAAGAAGAAATCTCCCGTGGGTCGACGGAATCTTCCCCCTGCCAACGCAGGCACCAAACTTCTGCATCACCGGTCCTCTGGGTCTCCTCTCATCCTGACGAGCATGGTCCCTGGAACACAGGAGCTGGATCCAAGTGTCCGCAACAGTCCAGTGGCCCTTCTGTCCAAATTTGGTGGAGGTAAGACCTTGCCTCCCACGCCAGACAGTAATCCTGTGCACTGCGTGAAATTCAGCTGCTAGAGCTTCTGTGCATTTTTGCAAGACTTCCTTCGTGCACAGCCTAGCCCAGGTCCCCAGCACTCCGTCCTGTATTGCCCAACTCGCTGAGTTGGACTCTGACTCCGTGGAACACTCTTTTGTTGTGCTGAGTTGATCATCATGCTCAGATCTTCTGAACGCCTGTTCAGGTGCTTCTGCGGGTGCTGCCTGCTTCTGCATGGGCTCTCTGTGTTGACGAACGCCCCCTCTGTCTCCTCCTCCAAGGGGTGACCTCCTGGTCCTTCCTGGGCCCTGGCAGCACCAAAAACCTTCAACTGTGACTCTTGCAGCTAGCAAGGCTTGTTTGTGGTCTTTCTGCATGGCAAGAACTCTGCGTCATCCGGCACGCCGTGTGATATCTTCGGACTAAAGAAGAAGTTCCTGGCAACTACCGTTGTTGCAGATTCTTCGTCTTCTTCCACCCATAGGCAGCCCTTTTGCACCTTCATCCGGGGTTTAGTGGGCTCCTGCCCCCCCTGGACACTTTCATGACTCTTGGACTTGGTCACCTTCCTTTACAGGTCTTGAGGTCCAGGAATCCGTCTTCAGTGCTTTGAAGTCAGTTGTTGTCCTTGCAGAATCCCTTATCTCGACTTTACTGTCTTCCTGGGGTAGTAGTGTAACTTTACTCCTACATTTCAGGGTCTTGGGGTGGGGTATCTTGGACACCCTTAGTGTTTCCTTACACTCCCAGCGACCCTCTACACACTACACTAGGCCTGGGGCCATTCGTGGTTCGCATTCCACTTTTGGAGTATATGGTTTTTGTTGCCCCTAGGCCTATTTCCTCCTATTGCATTCTACTGTGTTCTACAGTGTTTGCACTACTTTTCTAACTGTTTACTTACCTGATTTTGGTTGTGTGTGTATATTTTGTGTATATTACTTACCTCCTAAGGGAGTATATCCTCTGAGATACTTTTGGCATATTGTCACTAAAATAAAGTACCTTTATTTTGAGTAACTCTGAGTATTGTGTTTTCTTGTGATATAGTGCTAAGTGATATAAGTGGTATAGTAGGAGCTTTGCATGTCTCCTAGTTTACCCTAAGTTGCTCTGCTATAGCTACCTCTATCAGCCTAAGCTGCTAGAACACCTCTAATCTACTAATAAGGGATAACTGGACCTGGCACAAGGTGTAAGTACCACAAGGTACCCACTATAAGCCAGGCCAGCCTCCTACATTGGTGGCAGCTGTGGGATAAGTACTTGTAACTGCTTTACCACTTTGTCATTGGTGCTTTTCATAAGAAAAACATATACCAAATACTTCAGAATATACACAGTAACCTAAACAGTTTAACTTTCCTTCTTTGAAACTTTCTAAAAAGTTTCTGAAAACTTTTTAAAGTTTTCAAAAGTCTGAAAAGGTTTTTCTCCGTTCTTTTAAAAGTTCTAAAAAAGTTTTTCTCTCTCTGTCCTAAACCTTTTCTATCATGACTGCAGTAGAGCTTACTCCCACAGTTGTCCAGGCAATATATGGGAATCTAAACTTTAAAAGTTTGAGGGGTCTCTGCATTGAAAGAGGTTTAGCAGTTGGAAAGAACCCTACAAAAGATCTACTCCTCAGCCTTCTCCTAGAAAGTGACCAGAACCAGTCTGGCCCATCCCAGGAT
The DNA here is from genome assembly GCF_031143425.1 of Pleurodeles waltl. NCBI lineage: Eukaryota > Metazoa > Chordata > Amphibia > Caudata > Salamandridae > Pleurodeles > Pleurodeles waltl. The sequence continues at coordinate 944,992,114 of NC_090439.1, read as the reverse complement.
CAGGAAGTAGAGGAGGGGGGTACCCAGTCGGACTCAGTGGAGTCCCCTGAGGTTGCTGGGGAGGGTTCTTCCAAGAACCTGTCAGCTAGCAGGCCACCTAGTGACACTGGTAGTGGGAGGGGGGTCACAAATTAGTAGGGCACCTTTCACTCCTAAATGCCAGGTTACTAGAGTCCAGCCAGTTAGGGACAGGTCTCTCTCTGCCAATTCCCACATTTCTTCTGTGTCTCACAATTCCCAAGCCTCCCACCCTGAGCATAACTTAATGGAAAGGGAACTCAGAAAGCTGAGGTTGGAAGAGGCCAGGCTGAAGCTTAAACAGCAGCAGCTGGCCTTAGACGGGGAATCTCTGGATGTGGAAAGGGAAAGGCAGATGTTGGGGTTAGTTCCCCATGGTGGCAGCAGCAGTGTTTTTGATAGCAATCCTGTTAGAGAGCAAGATTCCAGAAACCTGCATAAGATTGTCCCCCTTTACAAGGAGGGGGATGACAATAACAAGTGGTTTGCTGCACTTGAGAGGGCCTGTATGGTACAGTTAGTCTCTCAAAGGAAGTGAGCTGCTATCTTGTGGCTATCTTTCACTGGTAAGGGTAGGGATAGGCTCCTTACTGTTAGAGAAAGTGATGCTAATAACTACAAAGATTTGAAGGATGCACTCTTGGATGGATTTGGCTTAACCACTAAACAATACAGGATTACGTTCAGAGACACCAGAAAAGAGTCCTCTCAAGACTGGGCAGACTTTGTAGACTGTTCAGTGAAGGCCTTGGAGGGTTGGTTACATGGCAGTAAGGTGACTGGCTATTAAAGCCTGTATAATCTAATCCTGAGAGAGCATATTTTGAACAATTGTGTGTCTGATTTGTGGCACCAGTACTTGGTAGACTCAGATCTGACCTCTCCCCAAGAACTGGGAAAGAAGGCAGGCAAATTGGTCAGAACAAGAGTGAACAGAAAAGTTCATACAGGGGGTGATAAGGATGGGAAGAAGAAGGTTGGTAAGTCTTCTGACAAGGGTGGGGACAAAGATAAAAAACATTCTGAGTCTTCATCAGGACCACAAAAGCCTCTGGGGGTGGTGGGTCCAAATCCTCTTCTCACAATCAGAAAAATCCTTGGTGTTATTTATAGAAAGTAAAAGGCCATTGGGCAAGTGATGCCACTTGTCCAAAGAAGAACACCAAACCTCCCACCACCACAACCCCAAATGCAACCTCTAGTGCTCCTAGTAATAGCAGTGGTGGTGGGAAATCTACTACAAATAGCCAATCCAAGGGTATAGCTGGGCTCACTATTGGCAGTGTAGTTGGGGTTGGTCTTGTTAGGGAGACCACAGAGGCTCTTTTAGTCTCTGATGGTGGCATTGACTTTGCCACCTTGGTTGCTTGTCCCCTTAATATGGGTTAGTACAAGCAACTACCCCTAATTAACGGTGTTGAGGTTGAGGCATACAGGGACACAGGAGTCAGTGTAACTATGGTTATAGAGAAACTGGTTCACCCTGATCAACACCTACTTGGTCAGCAGCACCAAGTGACTGATGCTCACAATAACATACTTAGCCACCCCATGGCTGTTGTGAATCTCAACTGTGGGGGGAGGGGGGTTACTGGTCCAAAGAAAGTTGTGGTAGCCACTGAATTACCTGTAGATTGCTGACTAGGCAATGATTTGGAGACATCAGCTTGGGCTGAAGTGGAGTTGGAGGCTCATGCAGAAATGCTGGGAATTCCTGGGCATATTTTTGCTTTGACAAGGGCTCAGGCCAAAAAGCAAAAAGGACAGGGAAAATTGGATCCTGGAACAATGGACCACGTGCTCCCAAAAGCTAGGGGTAGGAAGGGTAAATCCTTGCCCACTATTCCTCCCTCACCAGAAGATTCCCCTTTTGAGGAAGAGGAATCCTCTCCCTGTGCAGAACCTACACCAGATGAGCTGGCAGCACACACTGCTGAGCTTTTGCGTGCAGGGGGGCCTGCTACGGAAGAGCTGAGTGTGGCACAGCAGACCTGTCCCACACTAGATGGTTTGAGACAGCAAGCTGTCAAACAGCAGAATGGGGATGTCAGTGATAGCCATAAGGTGTATTGGGAAGACAACCTCTTGTATATCCTGGTCAAGGGACCCTAAACCTGGAGCTGCCAGGAGATTGGTCATCCCCTTGCAATACAAAGAGTTTCTTCTTACCTTGGCACATGACATTCCCTTGGCTGGGCATTTGGGCCAAAGTGAAACTTGGGACAGGCTTGTTCCCCTGTTTCACTGGCCTCATATGTCAGAGGACACTAAAGAGTTTTGTTGCTCTTGTGTGACCTGGCAAGCCAGTGGCAAGACTGGTGGAAACCCAAAGGCCCCCTTAATTCCACTCCCAGTGGTTGGGGTGCCCTTTGAAAGGGTAGGGGTTGACATAGTTGGCCCCCTTGACCCTCCAGCAGCTTCAGGCAATAGGTTTATCCTGGTGGTAGTGGACCATGCCACTAGGTACCCTGAAGCCATCCCCTTAGGGACCACTACAGCTCCTGCAGTGGCAAAGGCCCTCCTGGGAATCTTTTCGAGAGTGGGCTTCCCTAAGGAAGTGGTATCAGACAGAGGTAGTAAATTCATGTCTGCATACCTCAAGGCAATGTGGAAGGAGTGTGGTGTAACATTCAAGTTCACTACTCCTTATCATCAACAAACAAATGGTCTGGTTGAGAGGTTTAATGAAACTCTCAAAGGTATGATAATGGGACTCCCTGAAAAACTCAGAAGGAGATGGGATGCCCTGTTACCTTGCCTCCTTTTTGCTTATAGGGAGGTACCCTAAAAAGGAGTGGCTTTAGACCCTTTGAATTCCTCTTTGGGCACCCTGTTAGAGGTCCCATTGCACTTGTTAAGGAAGGTTGGGAACAACCTTTAAAAGCTCCTAAACAGGACATTATGGACTATGTACTTAGCCTAAGATCAAGAATAGCTGAGTACATGAAAAAGGCCAGTAAAAACCTTCAGGCCAGCCAGGAGCTGCAAAAGCAATGGCATGACCATACGGCTGCCCTGACTCAGTACCACCCAGGACAGAAGGTGTGAGTATTGGAGCCTGTGGCCCCAAGAGCACTCCAGGACTAATGGAGTGGACCCCATTTAATTGTTGAGAAAAAGGGTGAGGTTACCTACTTGATAGCCTGGGCAGTGCTAGGAGTCCCCTTCGGGAACTCCATGTCAACCGCCTGAAACCCTACTATGACAGGACTGATCTCATCTTGCTCATGGCAACTGATGAGGGACAGGAAGAAGAGAGTGACCCTCTCCCTGATCTCTTCTCCACTACTGAAGCTGATAGCTTAGTGGAGGGAGTAGTACTTGCAGATTGTCTTACTGCTGAGCAGAAAGATAACTGTAAACATCTTTTAAGTCCGTTTTCTGAACTCTTCTCACTGATACCAGGTACCACTACTTGGTGTGAGCATACAGTCAACACTGGAGACAGTTTACCTGTCAAAGGTAAGATTTATAGGCATCCTGACAATGTCAGGGACTGCATTAAACAAGAGGTTCAGTAAATGTTAGACTTAGGAGTGATTGAGCCTTCAGAAAGCCCATGGGCTAGCCCAGTGGTGCTGGTTCCAAAACCTCACATTAAGGATGGAAAAAGAACGATGAGGTTTTGTGTTGACTATAGAGGACTCAACCAAGTAACCAAAACAGATGCTCACCCTATACCCAGGGCAGATGAGCTGATTGATACACTGGCTTTTGCCAAGTATCTGAGCACTTTTGACTTAACTACAGGGTCTTGGCAGATTAAGTTATCAGAAGATGCAAAACCTAAAACTGCATTCTTAACCATTGGAGGGCACTATCAATTCACTGTGATGCCCTTTGGTCTGAAGAATGCACCTGCCACTTTTCAAAGGTTGGTGAACACAGTCCTGCAAGGGTTGGAAGCTTTTAGTGCAGCATATCTAGATGATATAGCTGTTTTTATCTCCACCTGGGATGATCACCTGGTGCACCTGTGGAAAGTTTTGGAGGCCCTGCAAAAGGCAGGCCTCACTATCAAGGCCTCAAAGTGCCAGATAGAGCCGTGGAAGTGGTTTATCTGAGCCACCTGGTAGGTGGGGAACAGATTGCACCACTGCTGGGGAAGATCCAGACCTTTATGGAATGGGCTACCCCTACAACTCAAACTCAGGTGAGAGCCTTTTTAAGCCTCACAGAGTACTATAGGAGGTTTATTAGGAATTATGGCTTGATTGCAGCTCCTCTTAATGACCTCACTAGTAGAAAGATGCCTAAAAAGGTATTGTGGACAGCTAGCTGTCAAAAAGCTTTTGATGAGCTCAAACAGGCCATGTGCTCTGCACCTGTCCTAAAAAGCCCTTGCTACTCCAAATAATTCAAAGTCCAGACTGATGCTTATAAATTGGGGGTTGGGGCAGTGCTATCACAGCTTAATACTGAGGGCCAGGATCAACCTGTTGCTTTTATCAGCAGGAGGTTGACCCCTAGAGAAAAGTGTTGGTCTGCCATAGAGAGGGCGGCCTTTGCTGTGGTCTGGGCACTGAACAATTTGAGACCATACCTGTTTGGTACTTACTTTATTGTTCAGACAGACCACAAACCTCTACTTTGGCTAAAACAAATGAAAGGTGAAAACCCTAAATTGTTGAGGTGGTCCATATCCCTACAGGGAATTGACTATACAGTGGAACATAGACCTGGGAGTACCCACTCCAATGCAAATGGACTCTCCAGATATTTCCACTTAGACAATGAAGACTCATCGGGGCAAGGTTAGCCTTATTGTCCCTCGTTTGGGGGGGGAGGGGTTGTGTAGGAAAGTACCATCTTGCCTGGCATGTTACCCCCATTTTTTCTGTATATATGTTTGTTTTTGCCTGTGTCACTGGGATCCTGCTAGCCAGGACCCCAGTGCTCATAAAGTATGCCCTGTAGGTGTTCCCTGTGTGGTGCCTTACTGTATCACTGAGGCTCTGCTAACCAGAACCTCATTGTTTATGCTCTCTCTGCTTTTAAAATTGTCACTGCAGGCTAGTGACTAATTTTACCAATTCTGATTGGCACACTGGAACACCCTTATAATTCCCTAGTATCTGGTACCTAGGTACCCAGGGTATTGGGGGTTCCAGGAGATCCCTATGGGCTGCAGCATTTCTTTTGCCACCCATAGGGAACTCAGACAATTCTTACACTGGACTGTCACTGCAGCCTGAGTGAAATAACGTCCATGTTATTTCACAGCCATTTTACACTGCACTTAAGTAACTTATAAGTCACCTATATGTCTAACCCTCACTTAGTGAAGGTTAGTCTAGCCAAGGTGCCCCCACATTGTTCAGTGCAGTTTCCCCGGACTTTGCGAGTGCGGGGACACCATTACATGCATGCACTACATATAGGTCAATACCTATATGTAGCGTCACCATGGTAACTCCGAACATGGCCATGTAACATGTCTAGGATCATGGAATTGTCACCCCAATACCATTCTGGTACTGGGGGGGACAATTCCATGCATCCCCAGGTCTCCAGCATAGAGCCCGGGTCCTGCCAAACTAACTTTCCGTGGTTTTCTCTGCAGCTACTGCTGCTGCCAACCCTCAGACAGGTTTCTGCCCCCCTGGGTCCTGGGCAGCCCAGTCCCAGGAAGGCAGAACAAAGAATTTCCTCTGAGAGAGGGTGTTACACTCCCTCCCTTTGGAAATAGGTGTGAAGGGCCTGGGAGGAGTAGCCTCTCCTGATGTCTGGAAATGCTTTGAAGGGCACAGATGGTGCGCTTCTTGCATAAGCCAGTCTACACCGGTTCAGGGATCCCCCCAGCCCTGCTCTGGCGTGAAACTGGACAAAGGAAAGGGGAGTGACCACTCCCCTGACCAGCACCTCCCAGGGGAATTGCCCAGAGCTCCTCCATTGTGTCCCAGACCTCAGCCATATTGGATGCAGAGGTGTGAGGGCACAATGGACAGCTCTGAGTGGCCAGTGCCAGCAGGTGACATCAGAGACCCCTCCTGATAGGTGCTTACCTTTCTCTGTAGCTAATCCTCCTCTGAGGGCTATTTAGGGTCTTTCCTGTGGGTATCTCACCAGATAACAAATGCAAGAGCTCACCAGAGTTCCACTGCACTTCCCTCTTTGACTTCTGCCAAGGATCGACCACTGACTGCTCGATGATGCCTGCAAAACCGCAACAAAGTAGCAAGAAGACTACCAGCAACATTGTAGTGCCTCATCCTGCCGGCTTTCCCAAATGTTTCCTGGTGGTGCATGCTCTGAGGGCTGTCTGCCTTCACCCTGCACTGGAAGCCAAGAAGAAATCTCCTATGGGTCGACGGAATCTTACCCCTGCCAACGCAGGCACCAAACTTCTGCATCACCGGTCCTCTGGGTCCCCTCTCATCCTGACAAGTGTGGTCCCTGGAACACAGGAGCTGGGTCCAAGTGTCCCCGACAGTCCATTGGCCCTTCTGTCCAAATTTGGTGGAGGTAAGTCCTTGCCTCCCCACTCCAGACAGTAATCCTGTGTACTGCGTGAACTGCAGCTGCTAGGGTTTCTGTGCACTTTTGGAAGACTTCCTTCATGCACAGCCTAGCCCAGGTCCCCAGCACTCCACCCTGCATTGCCCAACTCGCTGAGTTGGACTCCGACTCCGTGGGACCATCTTTTGTTGTGGTGAGTCGACCGGCATGCTCAGATCTTCTGAACGCCAGTTTAGGTGCTTCTGCGGGTGGTGCCTGCTTCTGCATTGCTGAGCGCCCCCTCTGTCTCCTCTTCCAAGGGGCGACCTCCTGGTCCTTCCTGGGCCCTGGCAGCACCCAAAACCTTCAACTGCGACTCTTGCAGCTAGCAAAGCTTGTTTGCTATCTTTCTGCGTGGAAACAACTCTGCATCCTCCAGCTCACCGTGGGACATCTTCTGACCAAAGGAAAAGTTCCTGGCATCTTCTGTTGTTGCAGAATCTTTGGCTTCTTCCACCTGGAGGCAGTCCTTTTGCACCTTCATCTGGGGTTTAGTGGGCTCCTGCCCCCCCGGACACTTGCGTAACTCTTGGACTTTGTCCCCTTCCTTTACAGGTCCCCAGGTCCAGGATAATCCATCTTCAGTGCTTTGCAGTCAGTTGTTGTCCTTGCAGAATCCTCTATCTCGACTTTACTGTCTTTCTGGGGTAGTAGGGTAACTTTACTCCTACTTTTCAGGGTCTTGGGGTGGGGTATCTTGGACACCCTTAGTGTTTCCTTACACCCCCAGTGACCATCTACACACTACACTAGGCCTGTGGTCCATTCGTGGTTCGCATTCCACTTTTGGAGTATATGGTTTGTGTTGCCCCTAGGCCTATTTCCTCCCATTGTATTCTATTGTGTTCTACAGTGTTTGACTCCCTCCACCCTCCCAAGTGGTGTCCTACCAATCCTGGACCCTTTGCTGTGGCGCTAAAGGTGCCCAGATCTCTAAGATCCCAAACTTGAGATTAAAAAAAATTGTGTCTAAAAATTATCCTGAGAACCAAGTATAAACTGGACCAACCTGCTTGTCGATCAACCTAAGGTGCATTAAAAGTCGACCTGACTTTGCAGCAGAGACCTCCTAGAACTGTCTTTGGCTACAGCCTCCTGCCTTGTCCTACTGGAGATTTACCAAAAAAGTGACTAGGTCCGAATGCAGAAATCTCCACACAACCTCATCTACAGGCTTCATCAGACACCGCCTGCAGCCTTGACCCAATGAAATTTACCTTCTCAGAATATTTTTGGGGAAAATTCTTCTGAACTCTGAAGGCAAGCGCCGGCAGGGCCTAATCCATTCTTGTACCAACTGTGCTCGATTGTGGGTAGCCGTATTGTTCAACTTTGACCTATCAGCGGTTGGTGCTTGGTGCTAGTTTTTATTAAAAACCTTTAAAAAATCATAACTCTGGTTCTACAGATTAGATTTTTGTCATTTGGTGTCAAATAATGTATTGAAATGTACAAATTTTCTAAATTGTGTGGAATTTCTTTTGTGTTGTGCCTCTAGGTCAATCCTGACTGATTTTTTGTCAAGCTGCCCTGGGTTATGCACAGGTTACTTTAATTACTTTTGTGGTTCAACTCACTAGAGATTGTGGCTGTTGCTTCACAAGGGCTCACACTCCAGTCAACAAATTTCTTGCAAGTTATATACAACCCAGAATTCCATGTTGATTAAATAACATCTAACCTAAATGCATTATCTAGATGTGCTAAATTGCATGGATTAGTTATGTAATAGGGAGTACATTAGCACCCTCAAAAGCACCGCACGCAACCAGGACGTCATCATGAAAGAAGATGAATCCTTTCAAACATGTATATAACGTACGTTTCTGTTTAAAAGCTGCAAAAAGTACTGGCTTTTAGCACTTTTTTCAAATGTTTTAGCTGCCTTTGTATAAAAGTACTGGCTAGTTTAGTAATATATTTGTCAGGTGACCAGCTTTCCTAGGGCTTGTGGGCACTCTGAGGTATAATCTTTTTCAGGTCAGTTTGTTTCAGAGGGATCCTGATAAGAAACAAAAAATGCAGAGTTGCATTAACTTAACATTTCTAGAAAATTATAACCATAGACTTGTAAATGTTCCTTTTATACAGATCGCCATGGATGGAACTTGAATTACCTTATCCACTTCTGTGAGAATATTTCTCAAGAAGAATTTCTAAAGTGAGGGCAAAAATTCACCCTTGTTTTATATTATTAACTTTTTTATGTTTGTTAACAAACAACCAGTTTGTTCTATGTTGTATTTCGGTTTAGGTGCCTGTGCTTAACTCCACCATAGAAGGTCGGCGCTATGGATGTATTATCTTTATTGGTTCCTTTCTAAGCATATATATGCATATGTTAACTTTAAATTCAACGTAAAGTTAAGATGCAGCTTCACTTTAACCAGACTTCTAAATGGGCAAATGGCATTTTAGAGCTTTAAAAATAACTCACATAAAGTACACAGATAGTGTGGCTGAGTCTTCGTTCGAGCTCTTGTAGAACAAATTAAAATTCTAAGTTCATTTAGCAATAAAATACAACAGTTAGAGCTGCCATTCATTAAAGCTATTTCACATTCTCCAGCATGCCACAATGTTATGAAATACAACTGAGCCCTTCCGACTTTATGCTGAATCATTTACCCTAGATTTCTGTAATCTCTGAAAGTCAACATATGCAGTCAGATGATATAACCCACAACCAAGAACTCTACAACACCCCAAAGCATTGCATCATGGATCATTCACCCCACCAACCAAAGCTTAATAAGTGTTAAAATAAAATGGCTAGCATATCAAAAGTAACACACTGCTTCTAAGAATCTAGTATAACTAGAGTTAGGAACAACTATATAAGGACTTGAACCTGTTTTGCCTCAATATTGTAAATACTTGGGGGCGTATTTATACTCCGTTTGCGCCAAATTTGTGTCGTTTTTTTCGACGCAAATTAGACGCAAAACTAACTCCATATTTATACTTTGGCGTTAGACGCTTCTAGCGCCAAAGTTCATGGAGTTAGCGTCATTTTTTTGCGTGAACACCTTCCTTGCGTTAATGATATGCAAGGTAGGCGTTCCCGTCTTAAAAAATGACTGCTTTGCATGTGCGTCGTATTTATACTCCCGGGCAAAAATGACGCCCGGGAGTGGGCGGGACTAAAAAACCCGCATTTGTGCCAGATTTTAGCGCCTGGGTCAGGGCAGGCGTTAAGGGACCTGTGGGCTCAGAATGAGCCCAGAGGTGCCCTCCCCTGCCCCCAGGGACACCCCTGCCACCCTTGCCCACCCCAGGAGGACACCCAAGGATGGAGGGACCCATCCCAGGGAAGAAAAGGTAAGTTGTGGTAAGTATTTTTTTTAATTTTTTTTTTGGCATAGGGGGGCCTGATTTGTGCCCCCCTACATGCCACTATGCCCAATGACCATGCCCAGGGGACAGAAGTCCCCTGGGCATGGCCATTGGGCAAGGGGGCATGACTCCTGTCTTTGCTAAGACAGGAGTCATGTTAATGGCGTCGGGGCGCCAACAAAAAATGGCGCAAATCGGGTTAAGACGATTTTTTTGCCTCAGCCTGACTTGCCCCATTTTTGGACGCCCAAACGCCATTTTTCCCTACGCCGGCGCTGCCTGGTGTATGTGTTTTTTTTTCACGCACACCAGGCAGCGCCGGTCGGCTAACGCCGGCTAACACCATTCAATAAATACGACGCCCGCATGGCGCTTCAGAATGGCGTTAGCCGGCGCTAATTTGTTTGGCGCAAAACTGCGTTAGCGCAGTTTTGCGTCAAAAAGTATAAATATGGGCCTTGATGAATGATAAGCACTTCCTCTACTAATTAAAAAAAACAATGCTATCTTTTTATTATATGTGGGCTGCTTATTTAGCAGCTACTGACTGTACACAGGAACCTGAGATTAATGTAAGATGTTACTTGTTTATGAAAGTAGTTGGAGAAATTGATGAAACTCATCCATGCCATTTAAGCAATCTGCCCCTAAATCTCTGAAGTGAGCTATATTTAAGGAAAGGGAACACCAACCTTCTTCTACCCTAAGGGGAGCCTCAGTAAAGGATTGTTAAAACATTTGAAAGAGTAAGTGAAATCAAATGTAACCATGGATAAATAATAGAAAACAATGAAATGCCAATATCAATCAACTTTAAGCTCCTCCAATGGGAGTGTTTTACTGAAAATCATACATGAATATTCACCTTAGCTGTTGGGATCATTTTGTCTATTTTCAGCTTGCCTCTTTGGTTACATACTCGTGCAAAACGGTGAGAAGCAGCTTTTGCTATATTCAATTTGTATCACAGTACATTAGGATGGACATTAATTATACATGGGTTCAAGGACAATTCCAACAGTGTCATATACAGAAAAAATTCCTCTACTACATCATCAAAATCTATCCAAAGATGCTGCCACTCCTAGTATTTCCGTTGTTTTCTTTGTGGATGATAAATATCATGTGATGACCTTCTCTATGTACTTAAATAACTTTTTTTTACTGAAAAGCCTGCATTCGAACCACTGTCTCCACCAAGAAATGCCACCTGCGTCAACAGCAGGAGAGGCCAGGACCCTAGCCAGCCTTCCCACTGTGCAGATTTGGATGTGCCTTACTGCCAAGAAACAAGTGGCAGTCTGACCTCCAATGCTGAGTTAGTGGATTGAGGGAAAAAACTCACCTTTTCTACCCATTCCACCCCAGTCTTCGACTGGACACAATTGGAAAACAACTGCTGTCACTGCTGCCACTGAACCACAGAGAACAAACAACACCCCCCCCCTGTTGCTGTACTCAGAGGTAGGGAGCCTGCATTGCCAGGGTACGTTGGATAGACACTGCACTGGAGGTCAGGACCACTGCAGGCATACACATGTCATGGTATTTTTTTTTTAAATCACTGTGACATGCCTATGTCAGGAGACAATTGTGTGTTACATGGCTGGGGACACACTGGTACAACACACATATCGCACACATACACAACTTTCATTGTGGTGTTATCATTCATTGCCAAATGAATGCTGGTGCAAGAACGATGGTACACTCACACAGGACAGCGGTGTCCATGTGTGCGCGCATTGCAAGGGAACCTGTATTGGTAGGTGTTAGACTTTTCACCCTTGGCGTGTTCTCCCTTAACTTTTTGGCTCTGTTCCCCAGGTTATTGATGTGTGCTGGACTCTGATTTTGCTGTTTTTGTTACTCTGGGCACTTTACCGCTGTTAACCAGTGCTAAAGTGCAAGTGCTCCTTTACAAAACGTGTATGTAATTGGCTTATCCATGATTGGCATTTTTGGTTTACTAGTAAATCCCTAGTAAAGTGCACTAGAGGTGCAAAGGGCCTGTAAATCAAATGCTTCTAGTGGGTCTGCAGCACTGGTTGTGCCACCCACATGAGTAGCTCTGTAATCATGTCTCAGACCTGCCACTGCAGGGTCTGTGTGTGCAGTTTTAACTGTAACTTCAACTTGGCAAGTGTACCGACTTGTCAGGCCCAAACCTTCCCTTTTCTTAAATGTAAGGCACCCCTAAGGAAGGCCCTAGGTAGCCCCAAGGGCAGGGTGCAGTGTATGGTTAAGTTAGGACATATAGGGGGTTATTCTAACTTTGGAGGAGTGTTAATCCGTCCCAAAAGTGACGGTAAAGTGACGGATATACCACCAGCCGTATTACGAGTTCCATAGGATATAATGGACTCGTAATACGGCTGGTGGTAAATCCGTCACTTTTCCATCACTTTTGGGACGGATTAACACCTCCTCCAAAGTTAGAATAACCCCCATAGTAATGTGTTTTATATGTCCTGACAGTGAAATATTGCTAAATTCGTTTTTCACTGTTGCAAGGCCTGTCCCTCTCATAGGTTAACATGGGGGCTACCTTTAAATCTGATTAAAGTGTAGATTCCTTTGGTAGCGGATGGACATGTGGAGTTTGGGGTCTCTAAGCTCACAATTTAAAAATACATCTTTTAGTAAAGTTGATTTTAAGATTGTGTGTTTCAAAATGCCACTTTTAGAAAGTGAGCATTTTCTTGCTGATACCATTTCTGTGACTCTGCCTGTTTGTGGATTCCCTGTCTGGCTCAGTTTGACAGTTGGGCTTGGGCTGGTTGCACCTCTCACTAGACAGTGACACAAAAGGAACTGGGGTGTAGCCTGCATTTCCTGATGAGCCATCTGTGCAAGGAGGGAGGGGAGGAGTGGTCACTTACACCTGAAAGGGATGTGCCCGCCCTTACACATTGCAGTCTCCAACTCCCTGGTGAGTGTCTGGGGCCTAGCTTGGGCAAGGCAGGATTTCACATTCAAAAGAGTCTTTACTTTGAAGTAGGCCTACTTCAAAGGAGAAATTGATGAATTATTGGCAGGGAAAGCTGAAAGCTGGATCTAATGCAGGGCTAGATAATGGTGGGTTCCTGAACAGTGGGGTCCTGGTGTAGTCATCAACAAAGACGGGAAAGCTCTGAGCAAGCCAAGTTCGAAGTCTGTGCTCAATGACACCTTGGCAGGTTTCTGCTTTATGTCAGTCCCTCTACATTTGGGCTTATAAGCTCCTCTGGAAGTCAGATCTCTCTCAGGGGGGAAAACCAGCAAGTTGAGTCTGATCGGTGATTTGACGAAGCCGTCGAATCACCGATCAGACTCAACTTGCTGGTTTTCCCCCCTGAGAGAGATCTGACTTCCAGAGGAGCTTATAAGCCCAAGGGCACCCAAAACCACAGACTTTAGAACACTTCTGGAAACAAGAGGAACCTCTGCCTGGAGAAGAGTTGAGGAAGAAGAGCTGCCCTGCCTGTGACTGTGCTTTGTGGAGCTATCCTGCAGTTGCTGCTTCTGCCAGAGTAAGAGGGCAAAGACTGGACTTTGTGTGCCTTCCATCTTCTGAAGAAATCTCCAAGGGTTTGATTTAGAGCTTGCCTCCTGTTGTTTGAAGTCTCAGGGACAGCAAAGACTTCTCTCTGCCAGCACCTGGAGTCTCTGGAGAGACTCCTGCTCTGATAAGTGGTGCCCTATCCAGTCCCTGGGCCGTTGGAAGGAAAGAAGGAAAGCTGGTGGAAATTCAAGGAAATCGACTTCGGACGACTTCGGAGCGACACCGCTGCTGAATCCGGTGACGTCGCCTGCAACCGACTCCGTAATCTTCACTGGAACGCAGCGACCTTAGCAGGCCCAACGCCTCTGCAGCCCCGTTAAAGTCCGCAACTCCGTGGAAGTCACCACACCATGTCGTGACAACGCAGTTCGAAGTGGGTAGATTCAACGTTTCGCACAGATGCCGCGATCCCCGACTTCGCGCATCGACTTGTTTTCTCTCTTCACCAAAGGTACTGTACTTGGGGGTCTACGCGACTCCTTGTCCGGCGCCGATGGTGTCGGCTTGCTGGGAACGACTCTGTCACAATGCCGTGTTAACACCTCATCAAAGCATTTTGTGTTTCTAAGCACTATTTTTGAGTTTAATCTTTAAAAATTCATAACTTGACTTGTGTATGTTGGATTTTTGTCATTTTGGTCTTGTTTTGTTTAGATAAATATTTCCTATTTTGCTAAACTGGTGTTGTGCCATTTTGTAGTATTTTCATGAAGTTACTGTGTGTGTTGGTACAAATACTTTACACCTAGCACTCTGAAGTTAAGCCCTAGTGCTCCGCCAAGCTACCAAGGGGGTAAGCAGGGGTTAGCTGAGGGTGATTCTCTTTTACCCTGACTAGAGTGAGGGTCCTTGCTTGAACAGGGGGTAACCTGACTGTTAACCAAAGACCCCATTTCTAACAGCAGGTATGTGCTATTGTTTGTGTGTGTGAGTCGGTACATGTATGTGTGTGTATGTGTGTGTGTGGATTGGCTGGTCGAGGTGGAAGGAGCTGAAGTGGGTGATGCATGTGTGTCACTTGCTTGTGAGACTGATGTTGTTGTGTATGGTGTGTTGACGAGATGTATTTAGGTCAGTATTGTGTGGCAAATGTTTTCCTGATTTGTGTAGTTGTGCTTGTGTGTGTTTGTGTAGCTGTGTGTGTTGTTGTTCTGGTGTTGTGTGAGTGTAGTTACAGTGGTGTGTGTGATGTGTCATAGATATATTACAATGTGTGTTTTCAGCATGAATGGGTTGTGTTGTGTTGGAATTGTAATGGATGATGGTGTGCATGTAGTGTGTTGTGTAGTGTGTGGTGCAGGGGGACACATATGGCTAAGGTACAGTTTGTGTGTGTGTTTGTCACTTACCTCTATTCCATAGCCACTGCCATTGTACAAAGTCCATTGGGTCCTGCCGCTGTCTTCCTCAGACAGTAGTTGGTCGCTAGTCCTCTGCTTGCAAAGCTGTAATATCTAAATATGGCATGCGGAACACTGTTGACTTAATGGTCTTCTCAGGTCTGCCACCCATAAAAGGCCCAAGCACAATTTTATATTACTGTTTGGAAATAACACTTTTAGAAAGTTTCTATTTTCCTGTCTAAACCAAATGTGCGTTTCTGTCAATATCCAGTGTCACCTGACTCATGATTGGATCCCCGTGTTGAGATGTGGACTTCTCTCAGATGGTGGATGAAATGATTGGGTGCAGCAGAGTGTTTCTTCCTTGAGCAGGGTGCCTGGGGGTTTTGCCAAGCCATTTTCTAAGCTTCATTGGATTCCTACCCAGTCACTAATAAGTACATCTTACACCTAGGCCCTTTGACTTCCTAGTCAGCTTGGTTCCAAACCCAGTGGGAGTGGGGATTCACCTCCTGACTAGTTTAGAAGCACAAGGGAGAGTTTGCACATTGTCATAGCCACACCTTTGGGTGTGTAGAGGGATATTTGACCAGAGGAAGAAGGGGAGGGTTTTGTCATGTTGCTTAAAAGTGGCATCCCTAGTGTGACCCTCAGAACACTCCTGGACCTTTGGACATCAGAAGAAGCACTGTCCTGCTGCCTGAATACGTCAGGAAGACTGGACACCACCAATTGCCTTGAACACATGACCCCCCCTGATGTGACGCCAACTGTAAGTTGGCTGACATCCTGTTAGAGTTAAAGGAACACATCAAGGTTTCAGAGACTTTTTCCAGCAACTGGCCATCTGGCAAGTTTAAACTGGGCCTGCCATGGACCCTGCTGCTGACCTCTGTTGGAGTGAGTCCTAAACCCTAAATGGTGCCTCCCAGGTCCTGGACCATTGGCTTGAGTTGGAGTGTAATCCTCCTGTCTAAATTGAAAAAGCTAGGACTTTGAAACGTTTTGTCATCTTTTCCTCCAAAGAACCAACTGTAGACCGGGACCACTGTCAACACGAAGCCGTCGAATCACCGATCAGACTCAACTTGCTGGTTTTCCCCCCTGAGAAAGATCTGACTTCCAGAGGAGCTTATAAGCCCAAATGTAGAGGGACTGACATAAAGCAGAAACCTGCCAAGGTGTCATTGGGCACAGACTTCGAACTTGGCTTGCTCAGAGCTTTCCCGTCTTTGTTGATGACTACACCAGGACCCCACTGTTCAGGAACCCACCATTATCTAGCCCTGCATTTGATCCAACTTTCAGCTTTCCCTGCCAATAATTCATCAATGACCACTTTTATCAACGACAATTTCTCATGTCAGGTGTGCTATACTTCAATAATAAACTTGAATTTGGAAATGTGCATTTATTAGTATAGTTGCTCTAGAAAGTTTGATATTGGGTGCCTTTTTGCTCTGCCATGGTGCATCTATAGACACAAAACATCATTATGCAGTGAAGAACAGTAAATCAATGTTAGAAATGGGGTCTCTAGTTGGCAGTCGGTTTGCACCCTGTCCAAGTAGGGACCCTGACTCTTGTCAGGATAAGAGAGATACCCAGCTCAGATAACCCGTGCTCACCCCCTTGGTAGCTTGGCACGAGGAGTCAGACTTATCTCAGAAGCAATGTATAAAGCATTTGCACATAACACCCAGTAATACAGTGAAACACAACAAAAGGACACCACACCAGGTTTAGAAAAATAGCCAATATTTATCTATATAAAATAAGGCCAAAATGAGAAAAATCCAACATACAGTAATAATGATATGAATTTTGCAAGAATTAACCTAAAATACAGTTCCTTGAAGTCTAAAGCTCCACCGGGGGCTATCACGGCGTTGTGATCAACAAAACCAACAGTTCAGGCCGGCCAAAGGGTTGCTGGCCAGCTACAGTGTCGGGAAGACCCGCAAACTGTACCTTTGAAAATGCAGCACGTCATGATCCTCGTGGTGAGCTCCAGAGAGCAACATCACAGGGTTGGTTCCGGAGTCGGTGCGGGGGTCGTTGGGCCCTTGAAGACACTTGCGTTGCGGATTGAATTCAGGGTGGATGAAGTCAGGAACGATGGCATGGATGGTGTCAGGGCTGCGGTACAAAGAGGAACGATGCGACGTGCGGTACAAGTCATGGTGCAGGCAGCGGCTCGGTGATCGGCCAGTGGCTTCCTGTGAGACCAGGGCTGCGGTGTGAAGCAGGGCGGTGCCATGTGCGGTGTCACCAGGTCACAGAGCAGGCAGTGGCATCGTCGTTGCTGAAGCGCTGTCGTCAGTAGGCCCAAGTCGGCGGTGTGAGTCGGGCTCTGTGGGGTGTCCATAGCTCGCCGTGCAGACAGGGATGTCTGTTAATAACAATGGAGCTGATTGTGCTTGTGGCAGTGGACCAGGGCCGTGGTGCAGGACAGGACAGTGCTTTGTGTACCTCACGAGTGGTGTCCACAGGCCACGGCACCAATGTCCGCAGGAGCAGCGCTGGTGTCAGTAGGAGCAGTGTTGTCGGGGATGCCCAGGCTGTGGTGCGAGCAACGTGATGCCAGATTGCAGGTCCCACAAGTCATGATGTGAGCAGCAGCTCGGTGGTAGCATCAGAGGAAGGCATCAGTGATACAAGGGCCACTGTGCGAAGCGGGGCAATGTGGCTCCATCGGCAGGTCACGATGCAGGCCAGCAGCTTCGTTGACTACGTCACAGTGGTGTTTGTTCTTGAACAGCGCAAAACACACAGTTCCCAGTGCAGTAGGCAGATCAAACTGAAGTATTTGATATCCCTGATACTTCCAACGGGACACAAGCTCTACTCCAAGCCCTTGGAGAACTTTCTCAGCACGATATACAGCAAAGTTCACTCTTTGCTCTCTTTTAAGGCAGAAACAGCAACTGTAGGCCGGCCCAGCAAAGCAACACAGCAAATGGACAGTACTCCTCCACCAGCTCTTCAGCTCTTCTCCGTGGCAGAGGTTCCTCTTGATTCCTGAAATATTCTAAAAGTCTGAGGTTTTGGGTCCAATACTAATACCCCTTTCTACCTTTAAAGTTAGCAATCTTCAAAGGAAAGTCTCAGTTCTTTGCAAGATCCTTTCTTGTCCATGCCAGGCCCCAAACACACAATAGGGGTTTGGAGACTACATAGTGTGAGGGCAGGCACAGTTCTTTCAGGTGTAAGTGACCACTCCTCCCTCCACTGTAGTTCATATGGCTCATCAGGATACGTGGGCTTCACCCCAGTTCCCTTTGTGTCACTTTCTAGAGGAGAGGTGTAAACAGCCCAACTGTCAAACTGAACCAGACAGGGAATCCACAAACAGGCAGAGTCACAGAATGGTTTAAGCTAGAAAATGATTACTTTCTAAAAGTGGCATTTTCAAACTAAAAACCAACTTCATTAAAAGATGTATTTTTAAATTGTGAGTTCAGAGACCCCAAACTCCACATGTCTATCTGCTCTCAAAGGGAATATACACTTTAATAATATGTAAAGGCAGCCCCATGTTAACCTAGGAGAGAGATTGGCCTTGCAACATTGAAAACTGAATTTGGCAGTATTTCACTGTTAGGACATGTAACACACATTAGTACATGTCCCACCTTTAACATACACTGCACCCTGCCCATTAGGCTACCTAGGGCCTACCTTAAGGCTGCCTTACATGTAAGAAAAGGGAAGGTTTAGGCCTGGTAATTGGGTACACTTGTCAAGTCAAATTGTGAGTTCAGAGACCCCAAACTCCAAATTTCTATCTGCTCTCAAAAGGAATCTGCTCTTTAAAGTTATTTAAAGGCAGCTCCCATGTTAACCGAAGAGCTAGATAGGCCTTGCACAGTGAAGAATGAATTTAGCAGCATTTCACTGTTAGGACATGTAACACACATAACTACATGTCTTACGTTTATCATACACTGCACCCTGCCCGAGGGGCTACATAGGGCCTGCCATAGGGGAGCCTTACGTGTAATAAAAAGGAAGGTTTAAACTTGGCAGGTGGGTGCACTTCCCAGGTCGAATTGGCAGTTTTACAACTGCACACACACACACACACACTGCAGTGGCAGGTCTGAGACCTGTTTACAGGGCTACTTATGTGGGTGGCACAATCAGTGCTGCAGGCCCACTAGTAGCATTTGATTTCCATCTTCTGAAGAAATCTCCAAGGGTTTGATTTAGAGCTTGCCTCCTGTTGTTTGGAGTCTCAGGGACAGCAAAGACTTCTCTCTGCCAGCACCTGGAGTCTCTGGAGAGACTCCTGCTCTGATAAGTGGTGCCCTATCCAGTCCCTGCGCCGTTGGAAGGAAAGCTGGTGGAAATTCAAGGAAATCGACTTTGGACGACTTTGGACCGACGCCGCTGCTGAATCCGGTGACGCCGCCTGCAACCGACTCCGTGATCTTCGCTGGAACGCAGCGACCTTAGCAGGCCCGACGCCTCTGCAGCCCCGCTAAAGTCAGCGGAAATAAATAAAAATGGAAATTGGGGAGCTTTATTTATGACTCACTCAAGGACTCTCCTCCCAGGAGTCATGGTTCCTCCCCAAGCTCACCTGTGTATATAATTAGCACATTACAGTCTGAGCATGATTATATAGTCTATGTGCAGCTAGTCCTATTGTAATATGCTACTATGTACTATTAATATTACTATATATCGATATATGTAAACGTGGAGTTTAGAATATTAAATCTATACGTAAATATGCATACTTATTTTTTCAGGATGATATTTCTGTCCTCGATATTGAGTAAATAAACAAAGGTGGCTGCTTCCCAAACCAGTGATAAGGGGCGAGAGGGAATAACTGCATAGTCTGTGCCTCATACAGTGGATAGATTTCAGGAGTAAAACATTTAAATGGCTTTGAAGCATTAGGGTGGTTGGTTCGCAGTGGAAGGAGCAGTAGCCCTTGAAACGTGATTGTGGGTAACTTTTCAGTAGCTCTCTTCTACTTCTAAGACAAACACTTAGTAGCTTCTGTTCTCTACCTTCTCTGTGGGTGAGTCCAGATTCCTTTTTTGAGGCTGGCTAATGCTGCTATCTAGGAAACAGAAGGTGATGGAGAGCAGGAAAGATGAGCCACTAACTTTCGGACACAAAGAAAGATTAGAATGTCTGAAAGAACAACATGTGCAGCACTTTGACTCGGATGAGTAGGTTGTGGCAGACAATTAACCTAACATTACCAAAAAGGACAATAACATGGACTTGATGAAGGAGTTATTCCTTTATTTGCTGTCCACAACCATATATTATTAAAATGAATGTTGGTGAATTTAAGGTAAAATATTCCTGCTTTTCTCACCATGGTCCATGTGGCTTTAATTTACCAGTTATTGAAATTAGCAAAGCAGATTTCATTAAAAATAGGATGAACTTCAAAGTCTTCATTTTATGTCATTCAATTATTTATATTTGAATTTAAATGTATTGGATAATTAATTTCCATTTACAGCATGCATTAAAATATATAACTTTTAAAAGTTTAAAACACTTGTACTAATAAAGCATTATTGATTGGCACCCTTTCCTATCAATTTATTTGGTGCTATATATTTTTTTTTATTGAACTACGAGTAAGCATCTGCAGATTAAGCCAGTTAAAATACAGATCAACCTTATCATGACACATTTTTGCTTTGTTTTATATTAACGTTTAGCGTAATAACATTCTTTCCCCCTCAATTAAATCATGACAACAGCATAACATACATTTGATCAATTCAAACTTGTTTTGGCACAATCTGCATTCTCCATGTTGATTCTGAAAATATTTTCCAGCTTTTTCTAAATCAGAAAATTGGAAGGAGAAGGAAGTGCATGTGAATGACTTGCATATCTACCCATTTCACTACCATAGATAAATACACTTGCTGATCAGGTGTTAGAATTTCTGATGAGGTCAAAGTAGAAACCACAGTCCTAGTCAGGGTAAGTCAGTTACATACCATATATTAACCTGTGCTTGCCCTCTGGTAGCTTGCACAGAGCAGGCAGGCAGGCAAGTATTTGTGCAACACTTAAAACAGTGAAAACACCACACAAAAATATACCACATTAGGTTAGAAAAATAGATCTTAATTTAATGAACAAACTAAGACCAAAACAACAAAAATCTAATAAGTTGAAGTTGAGATATGAATTTGTAATAAATATCTGCAAATATAGTGTTTATAAACATAAAGCTCCAACCAGGGCCATGTGATTGCACTTTACCGGGTAAATTCTGAAAATGTAGGTCAATCTTGATGGAGTGTGGGTTGGATACAGGACATGCCTTGTCTTGCTGCAGGTGTATCATGTGGATGGAGGATGCGTTGACGTCGAAGACCTGATGCTTGGAGCACAGGGTTGATGAGTTGGTGTTGTTCCCTTCGGATGCAGGCAATGTGTCAGTTTCAGTCTGCGCAGTTGGAGATGCTACTTCAGCTAACCCTTTGCGATGAAGGTGATGCTTCATCGTCAAGCCATGCAGCCAAGAGTGCTAAGTCCTCCAGCAGTGATGCGTGATGTAGGAGGGAAGACCCCGAAACGACAATGATGCATAGATTTTAAAGTTGTAGCACTTCATACCCACTTTCAAGGGCCCAGGACTGGACTTGCAACAAGCAAAGTCCAGGTGCTGTTGCATGATGAAGTGAAGTCTTTGTTGTCCCTGAGTCTTCAGAACAGGAGGCAAGACAGCAAGCCATTAGATTAATTTTTGTTCTGGGGCTGTAGAGATGCAGGTCAAGTCCTTCTCACTTCCACACCAGGAGGGCAGCAGGCAGCAGGGCAGGCATAGCAGAGCAGGAGTCCGGCAGAGTCCAGCAGAGTGATAATGGTTTCAGCAGCACAGCAGTCCTTCTTCCTGGCAGAATGTCCTTAAGTTCACAAGTGTACTGATTCGTTGGGGTCAGAAGTCCAGTTTTTATACCCAGTGGGGCCTTTAAAGTAGGGGAGACTTCAAACAGCGGGGCCTTTGAAGTGCACAGAGTCCCTGCCTTCCTTTCCTGGCTCCAGTCTCACTAAAGGGGGATATGCAACGCTTTGTGTGAGATCAGGACCCTGCCCATTCATGTGTATCAGCTTTTCCCTCCAATCTGGCCAAGGATGGCCCATCAACATGCAGATGGCACTCCGTCACAACTAAGCTCGTTTTGTGTGTGGCTGTCTGGGGGGAATGCACAAGAGCCCACCCAGAAGTGTATTCAGAGACAGGCAGAATACACTAGGGGCCAGATGTATCAAAGGGTTTTACCCTTTCTGTGTCTATGGGAAAATGTGTTCGTACATATGGCCCTAGATGATTTAAGGTAAGAAAATGTCAACTTTCTAAAAGTGGCATTTTCAGAATTAAAATTTAAAATTCATTTCACCATCAGTTGTGATTTTAAATTGTGATTGCAGAGACACAAAACTTGGGGGTCCCATCTCTTCCCAACTGAGCTCTAACTAATTTTCTTTTTAAACTACCTAAGAGACGGTAGTTTGCCTGCCCTCTTTAACCCCATGGGCATTTATTGAGGTATTCAACCACTCTCCAGTAGGACAGATCTCTGAATTATGCTTGTTTTGGATATTCTGTACTGTTTAGAGATGTCATTGTGGATGTTCTGTACTGTTTAGAGATGTCATTTTGGGTGATTTACAACCACACTGACCAGCTATGTAACTGAATTTTATTTAGCTGATTTACTTCTGGCGGGCATCTTGGATCTCCATTTATCGCTTCTGAGTTAAAGGTGACATTTTAGGATAATATAGACACAAAGTTGTGTAGAGTTTCATATATGTAATAGAAAATTATGCATTGTTCAGTGACAGAAGTACAGACTATAGATATCGGAAGTCAGTTCATCAAGCCATTATGTCTTTTTGTCCAGGCAAGGATCTTACTACATCCTCATGAAATCAACACTTTGGGTCCGAGTCACAAAAGTATTTCTGAATGCAGAATGTAGTACTAGAGGATTAGTCTTTTTTCTGCTCTTACATGTCCTAATAGTCAACTTGCAGAGATAGCATGTTCCTTTCTCATTGTACTTTTTATATATGAATATTCTCTAACTTTTCACATTTTATATTTGTTGGGGGCTATTTATCCAGGGACTGTAAGGATACATGGAATAGTTCTGCAGGCGTGCTATTTCAAATAATCTAAAATGCCTTTGTTATTAAGCCCATTGTTTCTGAACTCACATGTGGTCATGGTTTACAGTGTGTAAGAAAGTTTTGCATTGCCTTTCTTCATACTCATTGTGGAAAAATCCTCTCTACTCCCTGGACAATATTTACATTATCACCTAAAATACGAGCACATAGTAACGGGCTAATAACGTTGTGAAGAGATATATAAATTGGCTTGTACATGTTGTCAGTTTACTTTGCTACAGAGGGAATCAGATCTAAGTTTGACCGAAGCAACTTGTTTAAATCCTTCTCATAGTGCATTGTGGGTGTGTGCCCTGTGACAGTAGGTCAGGTTTGAGGTGAGGCAGAGCAGTATAAGGTATTGTAGGTGGATGTGCAGCCCAGGACTGTGTTATCAGAGCAATGTATGTTCTGTGCACTGAGAAAGTTGGATGTGAGACAGGTCAGGATACAGGTACATTGACACAAATAGTGTTCACTCTTAGGCTTGAAAATCTACATGTGATCTAGATAAGTATCAAGATGCAATAAGCATATGTGTGTGCGTCTGGAAATATTAATGACAATGTGCTGCAGTGTTTACATGGAGGGTTCTAGGCATGTGCTGTTATTTGTGTTTCTTTTCAAAAGTGACATTGTGTACCTATGTATGTATCTGGTATTTCAAGAGTGCAAACAGGCAAAAGACAGGGTAAAAAATAAGCATAATGTCAACGAGTGATTAGAGAGGTAGCTGGGTTCTGGACTGGTAATTATGATGTAATTTTTTTAAATTTTTTATTTAAAGAGATGAGTCTTTTAACTTGTTCTCAAATTGAAGCAGTGTTGGAGCAGGCCTGATGGATACAGTTGCTGGGTGCAAAAATTGAAAAAGCCTGCTGCTTTATTTCTTTTTTAAGCTTTCTTGCTTACAGTCTGCTGTTGTCCTTGCTGTGGGTGTGACAAGGACATCAGAGATGGTGAACTTGCCTGCAAAATAAGCAGGGGTGTTGATCGAAGCAGCTTTGTAAATGATGCAGCTAGTTTTGAATACAGAGTGAGTTGGCAATGGGAGCCAGTGGAGTTCCATTAGGATGGGAGTGATGTGATCTGGCCGGCGATGAAATATACTGTGGCATGTAGGGTGCCCTTTAGGGGTGCCAGTATGGCTTTTGGAGTGACCTGGAGCAGAGCTGTAACGCAATCCAGGTGCAAGACTATTAGGGCTTGAACAGCAGTTCCAAAGTCACTTTCTGGAGGATATTGTTTCACTCTCTTTAGAAGCAAAATCTGGTAACACACAGTCTTTTTTTTTTGGCAATGTGTTCCTTGAGAGTGAGTTTGTGTCTCAGGTGAATCCAAGGGACTTAGCATTCAGTGAACATTGGGGTTTAAAGCCGTTAAGGCTATTATCTTTCAGTCAGTTGTCACTGTCTTTCTTTTGTTTAAAAAAGACTGTGAACAGTATATTCCACTTAAACTGTTTTAATTATAAGTCCAACAATCCACTGTTTCAGGGTGACAATCATGATTGAGTTTGGGAGTGAGAGGCAAATTCAGAAACAGTTTAAACTATTTATTTGGGAAGTTTAGATTTTGCAAGAACTATATTCATACTTTGATTATCACACTACTAGAATGAACAAAGAGGCAGAGTGTCTGCAGTAAATCTAATTAATGTATGTATATACCCATGCCTGGACCAAAATCTTCTTTATTGCTTGAAATAGCTTCACCAGATCAGCAAGTGAAAAACTGGAGCTGATTCATCCCAGTCCTTGACCAACTGCTAGGATATGATAAATGTGTGTAAAGAATCACAATTGTTTGTACAAGTCAAAATTTACTTCACTTCCTGAAATGAATACCTGTGTGTGGTGCATACCTTATTAACTTAAGAGCTAAGAGACTGCTGATGAGCAATGGAGAGAGTTTATACAAAAACAATGGTTGGGCAGCAGAGACCAGTGAGGTGACAAAGGCATGACAGTGCTGGTGGGAGTGGATCAGAGAATAGAGATGGGACACAGAAACAAAAGTATCAGAGCAAGTGATTGGTTTGAGAAACATGCCGAGTAGTAGCCTGTAGGGATAGGTAAATCAGGTTCAGTTCAAGAAACATCCCAATACATACATTTCCTATTAAATATGGCTTCACGACAAGTCTAATCAACTAAATGCAAGTCAATAGTTCATGTATTCCATGGTTGTCTTCCTAAAGCATATTAAGGAATCTGGGAACCACAGCAACATATCAGACAAATTCGCCTGAGGTTGAAAAGTCCAGTCTTGAGCCACTTACTGAAGTCCTTCAGGGAAGGGGAGGCGCACAAGTGGAGTTAGAGATTGTCTCAGGACTTGGCAGTGAAGTGGGAGAAGGAGCATCCTCAGAAACATTTGCGACAGATGCGGGGGACTCAGACCAGGGCACGGTTCGCTGAGCGGAGTTCTCTGGTAGGTCGGTGGAATGTGATGCCATTGTTGATGTAGATGGGTTTGGCATCATGGAGTGCCTTGTAGGTGTGAGTGAAGAGCTCAAAGTTGCACCTTTGCTGGATGGGAAGCCAGTGGAGGGTTCTGAGGTGGGAGGTGATGCTCATTCTTCTGGGAGGTTGAGCATGAGTCTTGCTGCCTCCTTCTGGATGATCTGGAGACGGTTCACAAGCTGTTTTGTGGTTCCACCATAGTGCGTTGCTGTCATTGAGATGGCTTGAGATGAGGGCCTGGGTGACTGTCTTCCTAGTGTAGATGGGAATCCATCAGAATATCTTGCAGAGCATGCAGAGGATGTGGAAGTAGCAGTGGAGACTGTATTGATCTTTTGTTTCATGGTAAGTTGGGTGTCAAGAATAATGCCAAGATTGTGTGTGTGGATGGTGGAGGTGGGAGGGGGCCAAGGGTGGCGACCGTCAGGTGTCGTCCCAGGGGAGGGCTTGTTTCCGAAGATGAGGATTTCTGTCTTAACGGAATTTAGTTTGAGACAGTTGGATCATCATCCATGTGGTGATATCGGTCATGGTGTTTTGGAAGTTGATTTGTGTGATGGTGGTGTCATCAGTGAGGGATAGGACTAGCTGGGTGTCATAAAGGTGGGAGATGATGTTAAGATCGTGGGTGCTTGCGATGTGTGCCAGTGGTGTCACATAAGTGTTGAGGAGGGTGGGCTGAGTGATGAGCCCTAGGTAAGGAGCAGATGATGTCTTTGGGTGCAGAGACAAAGGGTTGGAGGAGGTCCCTCTGCGTTCAGCCTGAGAGGAAGGAGTTGATCCAGTTGAGTGTGTTGTATTGGATGCTGATGACATAGAGTCTGGTGATAAGAATGTGGTGGGAGATGGTGTTGAAGGCCGCCAATAGGTTGAGGAGGATGAGTGCCCCTGTTCCTCCTTGGTTGAGGAGGTGTCTGATGTTCCTGTTTGCTGCAATCAAGGTGATCTCGGTACTGTGGTTGGGCCGGAAGCCGGATTGGGATGGATCGAGCTGGCTGTTGTATTCAAAGAAGTCCGTGAGCTGGCGGTTGATGGCCTTTCCCAAGACTTTGGTGGGGAAAGGGAGGATCACGATAGGGTGGACGTTTTTGAGCTTGTTGGAGTCAGCTGAGGGCTTCTTCAGGGGGGCTTGACCTAGGCATGCTTCCAAACATCTGGGACGGTGGCTCTGGAGATGTAAGTGTTGAGGATTTCTGTGACGGAGGCTCTGATTACTTCTCTTCTAATGTTGTAGAAGGGAAGTGGGCAATGGTCAGCGGGTGATCTGGAGTGGATGGAGGTCATGATGGTGATAGTGTCTTCAGTGGAGAGCTGCTTCCATTCGGTGAACTGGAGGGGAGGGGTGAGTGATGGTGCAGGGGTGGTCTAGGTCGGTGGGCTAGGGGTTGAAGGTGCTGTAGATGTTGGCGATTTTGTGGTGAAAGTAGTCCAAGAGCATGTCGCGTAGGGCTTGTGAGGGGTGGATCATGTTCTCTGTGGTGGAGGGGCAGGAGAATTCTCTGACTATGCTGAATAGTACTTTGACATGGTTGATACTAGCCTTAATGCGGGTGCTGAGAGCTTCTATCTTTGTCTCCCTGATTGGGTGGTGGTAACTTTTGAGGATGGACTTAAGAGTCGAGGTCGAGGGAGCCTTGCTGCTGGGCCAGTATCTCTCTACTTTCCTGTGGTTGTGTTTGAGGCTTCGGAGTTCTGGGGTGAACCAGTTGGCTTGCTTGGTGGGTTTCCTGGTTGTGGTACACCATAGGGGGGGCAATGGGGTCAATGGCTGAGGAGATCCAGTTGGAGAAGTTTTAAACGTGGTATTCTAGAGTGTCTGCTGAGATGGGTCTTGCTTCTTTGAGATTGGCGATGCAGGGTGTTTTTGTGAGTTTGCTCCAGTTGCAGCCGGGAAGGGTCGGGGGTCTCGTTGAGACTTCAGGTTTCCCTCAATGGTGAAGTGAACGATGTGGTGGGCAGTCCACATTACCTCAGTGTTGTGGAAGAACTTGGCTCTGTCACTGATAGAGAAAATGGGGTCCAGGGTGTGTTCTGCCCTGTGCCTGGGGGCATTGATGAGTTGTGAGAGGCTCATGCTATCCAGGAATGAGGCGGAGTTTAAGTCGCATGGATCCTCTAGGTCGAAGTTGAGGTCTCCCAGGAAGTTGTAGAGGCTGGAGTTGATAGCCAGAGGGGCAGTGAAGTCTGGGATGGAGTTGCAGAAGCTGTGGTAAGAGCACAGGGGTCTGTAGAAAAGGGTTCCTCTGATTGTGGTTTTGGTGTCACCTTTGATCTGGAATTTGATGTGCTCGTTGATCGGTGTAGTGTCGGCATCCAAGGTGCAGCAGTGGGTGGAGTCCTTGTGGATGATGGCGATGCCGCCGCTGTGCCTGTTAGGGCGGTCGGGGTGGATCAACTTGTATCCAGGGTTGTTGAAGTCGTGATATCTGGTGCTGTCGCAAGGGTTAGCCAAGTTTAGGTGATGAACATTATGTTGGATGCTAGGTCGGTGATGGTGTCCCAGATTGCTATGGCATGCTTGTAAAGGGATCAGACATTGAGTAGTGGGCAGTGGAGTAGTGTGTGACAGTGAGTGTCTGGTGGGTGGAGATAGCGGTGGTTCCTGTGTCGCAGGAGAAGTGGCAGTGGTGGCAGGCGAATGGGCCTTTGTTGAATCGGGAGGTGATGTTGGAGTTGCGGGCCTTCGGTCTGAGGTGTTTGATCTTTTCGAGGACTATGTGGTGCAGAACTACAGATCCAGGGGTCCTAGTGCTGAGCGTGGTCCAGGCACAGATGAGCGCAGATGGGCTTGCCTTTGGCGCACCAGTGTCGCACCATTGGTGTGCCCGCTATGCAGTCACGCCTCAACTGCCATTCAGTAGGTCCTGAGGAGGGAGTGGCAGGAGGGAAGAGGTGGACAGGCATAAGGAAAAGGCAAGAGAATGTGGTAAAACACTGTGGGGGTCTCAAACGCAGGAAGGCGAGAAGGGGGAGGAGCCTGAAAAAACAGCAAAAAGCAGCAAGCTGAGGCAAGCAAGGCAAGACAGGCTGAAGGCACCAGGGGGATTCCGAGGATCTGCTCAATGGCGTTGCACAGCAACCACCACTAAATAGGTCCTGAGGAGGGAGGGGAGATGGGGGGAGTTTCATGGGCGGGAGGAAAAGGTGGGAAAACACAGTGGGAGTCTGAAATGCAGGAGAGGTGGGAAGGGCTGTGGACCCTAAAAAAAAACTGAAAAGAGCAGCAAGCTAAGGCAAGTCAGGCAGAAGTCGCTGCACTGCAGGCACTGTAAAACACTTCATGGTGTTAGTGCACTAGGAGGGAGTCAGAGGATTCATACATACCCTAGTCCCGTATGCCTTTAACATAGATTTAATTAACTTTGAGTAAAGTTACATTGGAAAGTGATTTAAATTTTGAATGATGCTGGCTGTACAGCGAACGACTTGGCAATGTGAGCCTTAATGTCTGAGGCATGTCCTGGCATTCACCATATTGCTGTATGAGCAAGGCAGTGCTCTTAGAGGAAGTAGTTAAGTAATACATAATGAGTGCTAAGGAGTGGCCCTTTCTGTTGTACAGTTAATTGCATCATCATCCCTACTACCACATATCACAGTAAGGGTTATATGACGGAACCATGCATGCCTTAATGGTGCTTGCCTTTACAACGATACCAGAACAACGAATGAATCTTTACAACAAAAGTCTTTACAACAACTTTTTTAACCAGAAATATGCCTTTACCACGAAAATGTAAGTAATTTCCAGCTAAGTATAAATAACTATATGTAATTGGTTTATACTTACCTGTAAAATACTTACATTTTCGTGGTAAAGCCATGCATGGTGATACTATATGTGTGGTGAAAATATTAAGGGTAATTATTAACCATATATATATATATATATATATATATATATATATATATATATTTGTATGTGTGTGTTTATGTGTATATCTTGCTCTTTAACACATAAACACCTAGGGGGTCATTACGACCCTGGCGGACGGCGGAGAAGCTGGCGGTCTATTTTTTTGAATTATGACCATGACGGTTACCGCCATGGTCATCCGCCGCTTCTCCATTCTGCCCGCCAGGGCGGAGACGACCACTGGGCGGGAGACCAGGGTCTCCAGCCCGGCGGTCGTCACTATACTGCCGGCGGTATTTGGACCCGGCTTACCACCATGGATTTCATGCGGTTGGAACCACCATGAAATCCATGGCGGTAAGCACTATCAGTGCCAGGGAATTCCTTCCCTGGCACTGATAGGGGTCTCCCCCACCCCGACTCCCTCCCCTTCACCCCCCACCACCCATGCCACCCCCCAAAAGTGGCAGGACCCCCCTCCCCACCCGACCCCCAACATCACATCACTCATGCACACACGACACGTACGCAGGCACCACCAACACACATACATGCACACACACCGACATACATGCCAACATCCACACACACAGTCAGACACGCACACCCACATTCAAACATACCTGCACACAACCATGCAGACATACCTACAGACATACACGCACTCATTCCCATACTCACAACACCCCTGCAAGCATACAGGCACTCAGACATCCCCACTACATACACACACGCACACCCCCATGCACGCACACAACACACAACACCCACCTACCACACTCCCCTCACGGACGATCGACTTACCTGGTCCGATGATCCTCCGGGAGGGGACGGGAGCCATGGGGGCTGCTCCACCGACACCACACCGTCAACAAAATACCGCTACGCCGAATCACAGGACGTGATACAGTGGGCGGTGTTCTGTTGACTTGGCGGTGGAGGTGGAGCAACCTCCACTTCCCCGCCGCCCGCCAGTATGGCTGTTGGCGGCTCTCTGTCCGAAAATGGATGGAGAGCTGCCAACAGTCATAATACGCCGAGGGGAAAACCGCCACCACTGGCGGTCTTCAGCACGGCGGTCCCTCGGCGGTCTTGACAAAAGACCGCCGCGGTCAAAATGACCCCCCTAATCCCTAAAAATATCTTTGCCACCCAAAAACCTATACCCACCCTACGACTAAAAACCCATACCTACCCAAACGCTAAAATCCCTTGCCACTCAAACACCCACACCCGCCCTAAACCCTAAAAATACTCTTGCCACCCAAAAACCCACACCAACACTAAACCCTAAAAATTTCCTTTTCCACCATAAAACATATACCCACCCTATTCCCTAAAAACCTTTGACATCCAAAAATGCATACCCACCCTAAACGCTAAAAAATACCCTTGCGCATATACACCATATGCACTGAGGCTGAAGAAGTGGCAGTTTAAGCAGGACTCCTGTTGCCCTTACAATAACGTACATAGCTTCCCACTCACAGAAAGAATACCCAAACACTCCTGAAGGTGCAAATGGCAGTTTATTGTGGCCTCTCCTGGCATGTGTTGGTCCCACTGGACCTTACTCACGGGTAACGGGAGTACAGTCACCAAAGTGTATATATGTTTACAAAAATAGGAAATGGACTAACTCAGTGCTGGTACTGCGGGCACCATAGTGGAGCAGTGTTAACGATCTACATTGCTCAAATTGCAAAGTATGATATATACACAGACAGTTGTAGTCAGTAGAATAATCCATGATAAATAGGTCACTCGTAAACAACAATCCTGCTGATTAAATGGGTGTAGACTAAACGGGTGACATAAGTAATCATACATAGAAGGCAGAAGGGAGCATCTAAAAAATATTTATATATATATATATATATATATATATATATATATATATATATATATATATGTATAATAATGAGAGAACATTTGACAAATAATATGATATAGCACCGCCTTAGCCCATCTCAGTCAATAGCTCATCATCTAGTCAATCAATATTAGATGTCTCACTAATCATAAATAAACGGAGCTCCAACTTGCTAATCATGGATAACCGTTGAACAAACATACACATGCATGTCGCAATATTCTATATTCAGCATCAAATATCTGAGTTGCAAAGCTGTAATACATAGACCAAAACAATTTCACCCAAGTGGGAAAAATGCCATACAGAATATTATTCTTAACAATCTCACTGACAGTAGCTCTGGCTAGATGCAGTGATCAAAATCCATCCCAAGTGGGCATGCTGAGACAGCATGCATCCCCACAAACATTCTCGCACATCCACGGCATCATGCACTGACCTGAATAAAATAAACAATAAAAGGTGGTTAAAACCATGGTTACTGAACAACCAAACAAGCAAAGGATAGAGTAGTGTCTCTACATACCCCATTACTTTAAACGTACTGCCATCTCTTCATCTGAGTTCAATCCCTGGGCTGTAAGAGTGTCAAAATGCAGAACATATTTTGTTTCAGGTAGCTGCAATTCCTTTTCCCTATCTCCTCCTCTACTGTTGAGTGCAACATTATCAATTACCATAATTTGAAGTAGATTAGAATTGCCAGAATGGGCTTCTGCAAAATGTATGGCAACAGGATATGAGGCATTCATGTGTACAGTAGCCCTCATATCTTCCAACATATGCTTTTTGGCCTTATGGATGGTACTATCCACATACATACTGTCATATGGACACTACAGGCAATAAACTCCATATTCTGCTTTGCAAGAAGTGTGTTTTCTCATACCAGATTCCCTTTCAGTGTTATGTATCGTGAATTTCTTGACATCA
Source organism: Pleurodeles waltl (assembly GCF_031143425.1). Lineage (NCBI taxonomy): Eukaryota > Metazoa > Chordata > Amphibia > Caudata > Salamandridae > Pleurodeles > Pleurodeles waltl. The sequence continues at coordinate 944,960,076 of NC_090439.1, read as the reverse complement.
CAGCTTTTCATGCACGCCTTGCATTTCCTACAGCGGAAGAAACCCTGTGTTAATTTAAGGGGAATTGACTCAGTAATTAAATTCTTACTCAGATTCTTTTTAAATGATTGACACAGTCTAAATGTGATCTGTGGAGTAGACCCAATATATTTGCTTAGGATGCGGTTAGTGTATAATGTATGCCAATGTTCAGCCAATATTTTCCTAACCCTCGGAGCTTGGCTAGAAAAAGTGGTAATACATCCTAAAGTGTACAGCTCTTCCTCTTGGGGTTTAGGCTGTGGCTAGAGAAGGCTGTGATGGGAAACTTCCTCCACTTTCCTGACAGATTGTTTGATCACCTTGCTAGAGTAGTCCCTCCCTCTGAATCTGTTCATCATAACTATTTTTCTCAAGCTCAGAAGCCATCATGGAGCAGCAATTTCCCTTGGCCCTTAATAGTTTCCTGTATGGAATATTACCGACCAAGTTTCTGGGGTGGTCACTATTTGCAAAAAGAATGTTGTTACCTGTTGTTACCTGCTTTGGGTTTGCAAAATTTGTAGTCCCAAGCTGATCCCTTATTGCCTTAACCTCCACATCCAAGAACTCAACTCTTTCCCTACTGATGTGACCAGTAAACTGCAAATTCCAATTGTTTTCATTCAGGTTCCTAACAAAATTCTTAGCAGAATTCTCCTCCTCTTTCCGGATAGCACAATATCATAATTGAATCTGCCCCATAATATAATACAATATGATCAGCAAATTCAGAGTAGCCATGCACGACTTGCTCCTCCCACCAGCCCACAACCAAATTGGCACAGCTGGGGGCGAAGCAAGTCCCGATGGCTGTCCCCTGGGTCTGTCTGTAAATCTTATTGTCAAACATAAAGAAGTTGTTGTTTAGAAACAATTTTGTCATATCCAGAAGCATTTCAGAGTACAAGAGGTAAGATAAAGACCTAGCTTGTAAAAAGTGACAGCATGCCTTGAGACCAGTGCCATATTTTATGCTGGTGTAGAGGCTGGTGCTGTCTATTGATATCAGAACAAATTCCACCTCCCAGTATGTGCCTTCAATGATGGTAAGAAAATGTCTTGTGTTCTTCAAATAGGCAGGCAGTGTTGTGACAAAAGGTCTCAGGTAATAATCCACGTATCTGGAAGTGTTCTCTAGATGCAACCCTATGCAAGATACAATGGCCCTCATTACAACCTTGCCGCCCGCCAAGGTTGAACCGCTGGACGGCCGCCAATGCGGCTGAACTCCCGCTGGGTCTATTATGAGATCCCTGCTGGGCCGGCAGGCGGCCCGCCGGCCCAGCAGGGATCTCGGCAGCAACACGGGAGCCGGCTCCAAATGGAGCTGGCGGTGTTGCGGCTGTGCGATGGGTGCAGTTGCACCCGTCGCGCTTTTCACTGTCTGCATAGCAGACAGTGAAAAGCTCCATGGGGCCGTGGCAGGGGGCCCCACGACTCCCCTTTCCGCCAGCCTTTTCTTGGCGGTTCTTACTCGTAATCCCCTGGGCAGCGCTGCCCTGGGGGATTTAAACCGCCGGGACCAATGTGTCGGGAAACCACTGGTCCCGGCAGTGCGACCGCAGCGCTTCCGCCGCGGTCGTAATGCACCTGGAAGCACTGCAACCCTGTTGGCGGTGCTTCCTCCAAAACAGCTCTGCCGATCGAAGACCGCCAGGGTTGTAATGACCCCCTATGTGTCTTCCTGGGGGTCCTGGCATTCTTATGCAGTTTAGGGAGGAACTATAGAATGGGAATCTTATTTATGTCTGGTTTGAGTAAAATATATTCATCCCACTCTAGAAGCCCTTTGACTCTCCGTTCTGTGAGTAATTCACCATAAGCTGGTTCAGCCTGCCTGAATTCCATCCTACTAGAGATATTGTAGCAAGTCTCACCAGCCAGTTGTTTTCTGCCCTCCTAGATACATCCCTTTGGACATTAGCACAACATTGCCACCTTTGTCTGAATCACATATCACTATATCAGATTTTAACTCTTCCATTACCTCAACTGATTCCTTGTCAGATTTTTTCATGTGTGAGTGTGTGCATACTTTTGTCACGCTATTGCTGTTACCCACGAGAAAGGTACAGTGGGACCCATATGCATTGGGAGAGGCCACAATAAACTGGCGTTTTACCCCACGGAGTGTTTGGGCATTCTTTCTGTGATATATATATATATATCCATCCATCCATACATCCATCCAATGCAGTGCTGGTATGCACTGATGCTGAAGATGTGGCTGTTTGAGCAGGGATGTAGCTGCCCTGGAATTCAATATGGCATTAAAAAACACAAAATGCATGGAAGAATATGTGGATTTAAAGTGAAATACCTGTGCTCGTGGAAGGAGAATGGCTGAAAAATGTGCAATATTGCCTTATTGGTTCAGAGGTTGCCAGACGATTTGAGTTAACTATTTTTTAAGAGGCTACCACTTTGTACACACTAAAGACTTGGAAATTAGGGAAGTCTGTTGATTCTGCAGTTGGAAATTCCTGATTTCATTATATTGTAAGAAACTTGCTGCCAAGACTCGGAGAGCACCTCATGACACTGAAGTTTACCACTTACCACTTACTTCCTTTGGGTTCACTGTCATTTCAAAGATTTACATTTTATTCTGACATTTGTCTATAGTGACCAATGGTAGAGGTAAACCAAATGATTCAGTCATCTCCAACAAACAGAATAAGGCTGGACACTGCAGTTCTAGACATATATTTTGCTTAAGGATGTCTTATCCCACTACTTCCCATTACTTGTATTGTTTGTAATGGGCCCAGAAAAGTTGATTCCATCAGAAGACTTGATGTTTTCTTCGGCACTCAGGTCATTGAGTTTCTTTCTGTTGCTAGGAAAGGACACTAATGGCAGTTACACACGTTTCCTGTATCTTCAAGTGTAGAATTGCTTGTATTGTATTGCAGTTTTTATATAGCACTTAGCACCTCTATGTGGGGCACTCTGTAGCACTACATCATGTAGGGCATGGGGTTGGAAGAATGTTCTCTTTGTTTGGAACATGTGTGGGAAGTGTTTCCATGTTGTGTGTTGACCACCAAGGCGTGTTGATGGTGTTATGAGATGCAGTGCATAGCAGTATATTTACTGATGAAACATGAGAAACACTCAGTTTTATGGTTTTCAGTATGCTGGAAGCTTTAAACAGCTCTGCAGGTCCTTTATGATATTTATTTTGATGTAGCCTGCTTAACTGGTTACTGCACAGTGTTGTCCAATCAGAGATTTTGTATAGTTGTGGTCCTGAGCTGGGATGGTTGGAGGGAGAGAGAAGTTCAGTGATCTGTAGGGATGGACATTTTTATTATGATCCCACATCTGAGTGTGTTTGTGAGATGTAAAGAAGCATTTAGTTTGTGTTGATATTTCGGACCTGCATTGATGGACTATATTAAAGTCCTCCGGATATTTGACAGATCTCTTCAGTTGTTATATGTCTCTTCATTTGATGATGGCTGTTTTTGTGGCTGGCCAATTATTATGAATTTAACTGATATATGTTATAATGTGTTGCTGACTGCTGCTTACTATGGTTTTAGTATTAGTGTAGCCTATTGCCCACTGGTCTGCCATGTGTAAAAGTTGTAACAACCATAATTTTATCTAGGATTGTAGTACCCATTATTGGAACTCATATTTTCTCTTCGTCTGGTGTGGTCAGTGGTTTTCTCCTGGTTAGACAGATGTATTGAAAGGAGTGAACTAGTTTTGGTCGGATTACTTAGAGGTGGTTGCAGCAAGCAAACAGATGTATTGTGTATGTTCATTGTCTGAAGAGGAGAGGACACTGGGGGAGAGAGTATGTGGATTTGAGCAATTAGGGTGGAATAACATCCAAATCTTTTGTCCTGCCCCATCCAGAGATAGTGATAATCTATTGTGAGCAGCCCACATGTATATGTAATCATAATGAGGATAACAAATAGACTTGTAATTTGAGTTTAATCCTTTTCTGATCATGCCGTTAGTGGCATAACAAGCGTGTTGTAGGCCATAGCAAAAGCATAGAAAAGGTTCCAGCTTCCCTGTGTGGATCAATGCCCCATAATTGGGAGTATTGGGTCCCCTCACAACCCTTCTTTACCAGTGTCATTGCGTCTACTGCACTCATGATAGCTACACTCCAATCCTAAACCTTCTTTGCATGTGTTATATTGTGTGTGCATAAGACCTTTCAATGCAAAACAAAAACAGCCCATTTTTCCTCAATTTTTCTGTAGCAGGTATTCATATATATACATATTTATTAATTATAATTAATAATATGGTATTGATATATATATATGTAAATAACTAATATAGTAATGATATATTTATATGATATATATATATATTAATATATTATTTTCATTGGGAGATTGGTGTTTTTCCGCTTGCCTCTTCGCGAATTTAAGAGAGATGGGGGGAAGAAGCAATGTTGCTATAGTAATAGCGAGCACAAGGTTTCATGGCGGAAAAAGAAAATGATTACTATTTTCGGACATTTGAAATTCCTCTTTTCAATTTTCCTACTGTATGGGTGTGCTATTGGTGGCTTGCTGTTTGAATTGAACATTAAGACCCATCTGTGCAAAAGTGAAAGTGTTCCGCGGTCACTGACTATGTAATACAGTGTCCCTGCAGTTAAGCATATGTTTAGCATTTTCTATTGTTTCAAAATACTAATTTGTAGGGTTTTCTTTACCAAACAGAAGGTATGGAGGAGTTATACTAATGGTGTGTAAAATTTAAAACACATGCTTGAAACACTAAATAGTTAGTGTTATATATAATGTTAAAAAGCTATGTTATTTTCGCTACTACGAAAGCATAAAGATTCCCATCTTTTTTAATGATGAATTTTTATTGCATACTTTTAAATAAATCAATCACAATATAGATAAAAGCAATAAAATAAACTTACGACAAACAATAGTCGAGTAAATGATATACTATACAATATGATTATGCCTAAACCCAACTACCTGATCAAATATTTTAGTACAATCATGCAATCTTATTTTTAGTTCACAGTCGTTAGTCTTTGCTTGATAAATGAAGTATTTTACAGGCAAAATTGAAAAAATGTCATGAGTCTGCTAAGAAATAGATTGGGTTGCGATGTAAAGACAAAGCCTTGCTGCCTCTTTCACAGACCCTTGCTGCCTCTTTCACAGACCCTTGCTGCCTCTTTCACAGACCCTTGCTGCCTCTTTCACAGACCCTTGCTGCCTCTTTCACAATTTCTCATTTCTTTCACTGCCCTGGTCGTCTTTTACACTTTCAGTAGACATGCTATTTTCCTACATTTCGTCAAAACTATGGCCATCACACAGTGGGCTTGTATTGAGAGATTGCATTGAGTGCATAAAAACAGATAAACCAGAGGCTTCGAAATGATGCAATAGCACAAGTTTTGTGTCTCCTGGAGAATTAGGAGGTTACAATTGGAAAAGGAGAGGGTAATTGAATTTGTATTTATAGTACCTTGTTGAGAATATGCAAGAAAAATCTGTAAAACGATAAATAGGGAAATATATCCATTCTCAAAACTGGGCTTTGAAGAGAGGGTTGCTTAAAGGCAAGTAAGATCATAATTCCATGGATGACTGTAGGAGGCTGGCCTGGTTTGTAGTGGGTACCTAAGGTACTTACACCTTATACCAGGTCCATTTATCCCTTATTAGTGAAATGTAGTCAGTGTCTTTAAGCCAGGCTCTCTAGGGTTAGTGTGGATGAGCAGCCAAGGCCTAACTAGGAGACATGCAAAGCTCATGCAATACCACTGTAGTCACACAGTACTCACACACATCAAAGACAATACTAAATTAAGGGGCTTTATTTTGGTGATGCAAATGCCAAAAATACCAGAGACTATACTCCCTTATGAGGTAAGTAATACACAAATTATATATACTAGTATGCAGAAATAGCTGTAAAAACAGTGCAAATAGTGAAAATCACAATAGTTAGAAATGGGCCTGGGGGAACACAAACCATATACTAAGAAAGTGGAATGCGAAAGTCGGTTTCCCACCTAGGCAAGTGTAGTGTGTAGAGGGGCTCTGGGAGTATAAGAAAACACCAAAGGTAAGTAATAGAACCCACCCCAGAGCCCAGGAAAGCAGGAGTAAATCACAGTAACTTTCCAAGAACACACAAGAGCATGAGAAAGAAGATTAACAAAAACTAGAAGAGACTGCCAGACACCAACGATAGATTCCTGGACCTGAAGACCTGTGGAAAAAGGGAACCAAGTCCAAGAAGGACCAAAGTGTCCAGGGAGAACAGGAGCCCCTATTAACCCGGATAAAGGTGCAAAAGAAGAACCACTGGTGAAGAACAACAGTCAGTACTGCACCCAAGAAGATGGATGCGGGTTCCTTGTTGGTGCAGATGATGTCCCACTCCGGATGGGTGATTGCAGTCTGGTTTGCGTCACTGTATTCCACCAACAAGTCTTGGCACATGCAAGCTCGCGGTTAGCGGAAAATGGCGCTGCCCCGGACCAGGAGGGACCTGGTGGACTCTACCCAGGAGAGGGAGCCAGAGGGGCTCTCAGCAACTCAGAGAGCCCTCGGAAGACCAGGCAGCTGTGCATGGGAGTCCCACAGCCCGGGGACAAAGAAGGTGCAAAAGGAGGCCCACACACCACTACACAAAGGGATCCCACGCCACCGGAGAACCACTCAGGAAGCTGCGCATTGCAGGATAGAGTCCTGGGGGCAGGAGCTGCACGGTGCACGGAGAAATTCGTGGAAGGATGCAAACAAGCCTTGGCAACTGCAAAACAGACGGTGCACGGGGGTACTGTCTTGCGTGGGGAAGCACCCTCTTACCTCCACCAAAGTTGGACAGTAGGATGGCAGGACCGTTACAACCACTTCAGTCAACGACCTGTGATGCTGGATCCATGCAACTCGTCAGGAGAGGGGACCCAAGCCACCGGTTGTCACTGAAGAGGGGTGCCTGCTGAGCAGGGAAGTGACTCCTTCACTTTAAGGGAGATTCCTTTGTTCTTCTGGTGCATATTGAAGATAGGCAGTCCTCGGAGGATGCACGACCTGGAAACAGTTGCAGTTGCTGGCAGGAGCTGAAGTTACAATGTTGTAGAAGTCATCTTTGCCTCTTTTTTGCAGTTTGTAGAGTTCCTGGAGGGTCCAGATGCAGTTTTTTCCATAAGAAGGTGAAGTAAATGATGCAGAGGATTCCTGCTGGATTCTTGCAATCTGAATCTGAAGAACCACCCAAGAGTGAGACGCTAAATAGCCCTGAAATCCAAGATGGCAAAACCCAGGGACCCTCTGGTGGAGCTCTGAGCACCACCCCTGGGGTGGTGATGGACAGGGGAGTAGTCACTCCCCTTTCCTTTGTCTGGTTTCATGCCAGAGCAGGGACTGGGGTCCTTGAACCGGTGTAGACTAGATTATGCAAGGAGGGTACCATCTGTGCCCTTCACAGCATTTCCAGAGGCTCTGGGAGGCTACCCCTCCCAAGCCTATAACACCTATTTCCAAAGGGAGATGTTTTGTTCTGCCTTCCTGGGCTCGAGCTACGTGAGAAACAGGAGGGCAGAAACCTGCCTGGGAGGTGACAGCAGCTGGGGCTGCCTGGAAAAGCTCAGAAGGCTGTAATGGCAGTACTGGAGGTCCTCTAAGAGCCCCCAGAATGCATGGAATCATGCAACCATTGCTTGAAAAAGCCTTGGGGTATGATTCCAACATGTTTGATATGAAACATGGCCATATTCAGAGTTACCATTGTGAAGCTGGACATAGGTTGTAACCTATGTCCAGTGCACCGTAAAATGGCGTTCCTGCACTCATGAGGTCCGGGAAAATGGACCTGGACATCATGGGGGAACCTCTACTAGTGCAGGGATGGCCTCACACACAGGTACTCTGTACCTTGCCTTCAGGGCTGGAAGGCCTGCAATAAGGGTAACTTATAAGTGACCTGGTGCAGTGTAAATGGCAGTGAAAGGGGGCATGCACCTTTTCACACAGGCTGCAATGACAGTCGTATAGTAGCCTTTGCATGGCCTCCCTGTGGGTGGCAAAAGAAATGCTGCAGCCCATAGGGATCCCCTGAAACCCCAATGCCCGGGGTACCTAGTTACCATATACTAGGGACTTATAAGGGGGCACCAGTATGCCAAATATGAGTGGAATACTGTGTTGAAGGTATCTAACAACCAAATTTGGAGGGCGTGAGCATAACTACTGGGATCCTGGTAAGCAGGATCCCAGTAGACACAGTGAAACACAATGACAAACAGGCCAAAAGTGGGGGTAACCAAGCTAAAAAGAGGCTACTTTCCTATAGTTTCCAGCTTCAGTCAATCAAATCAAATCCATGTCAGATCGTTTGCATTGCAAAATAAAATTAACTCCACGTACAATCTAATTCAAGCTAATTTCACAGAGTCATTGCTCACCCTGTATATCCAGCATTGATCTGACCACTGTCCCAGATATAGGTAGATAACTCTGTATTGAACAATATAAAATGTTTCTGTAGAGGGATTGTTATATTTCACATACATGAAGTTGGCTATAGTGAGAGACTAAAGCAAAACGTGAGAGAGGGCCCCACTACACCTATACCCCAAGGGGACAGGGCACCATTTACAGTGAAAAGAGAAAAATCCCTAGGGGAGACACACCATCAATCTACTACTCATACACACAGTAAGAATCCACAGTTTTGATAAAGGAAACTATGTTAAAAAGTTAATTTAATAATTATTCCCATAACAACTCATATACCTTGTATATATAGATATATCGAAAAAGCACCACATAAAAATGGGAGTCACAACACAGACAGATTCCCTAGTCTATTGTTTTTGTGCTGTCTGCAATTTGGTATACACTGTCCCATAGAATATAGTTCCAAATCTTTATGGGGCAGTTCCAATAGGTCCAGCAACTTTGACAGGCGTCGACACGTTTCGGTGGTATCTAACTCCTTTTGACCACCTTCTTCAGGACAAATTGATATCCTTCCTTCATCATTATCATGGTCATTCACAGCTAAAAACATGTAGAAAAGGAAATATATTTAAAACCCAATACCCCTCTATATTACATATACACATTCCATACTGTCTCCACCAACCTAACATACCCATAATCAATACCATAGTAAGGGCATAACTACCAATCTTCCATGTTTCCTTTATCAAAACATCCCTATTGTAAACCATCCCTCCATTCATTCAAGAACATGATGCATTATATGTCACGTAATTCACATCTCACCGAGATACTCTGAGGTTATTGTTCTTTTTCCAAGGGCGTTCTTTATTCCACCCTATTCCCAGGTGTGAGTGGTTTCTGTGTAAATAAAGCAATAGTATTATACTCCCCTCACATCAGTGGGGTTCTATCTTCTGTGAGTTCACTTGTAATTCAAACAGGGTAAAGCCCCCATACTGTCACCATTACTGTATAGTATATAGTGTGTAACAGGACAGTTGCCCAAAGTTGTGCATTTCACATTCTACTTTATGTATTCAGTGGTTAAAGCGTGTTCCTAGAAGCTTACCCTTATTCTTTCTGATATTTCTTCTTACACTCCAAGTAGCAGAACAATCCCTGGTTTCTTATATCTCGGATCTATAAACCAGCAGATAAACATTGAGCTCCAGTCCTCTTCCAATCACTATAAATATAAGTAGCACCTAACATCACTCCCATTTATTATAGGCACTACATCGCCAAATTATAAAGGGGTATCTCGAAGAAGTGACTCACATGTTGCATCCCCTTTGTAACCTAATGTGCGTGTGCATCTACCTGCCCCCTCCACATTATCCCCGGGGAGTTTTCCTGTTACTCAATTCGCCTATACTAGTCTAGTTTGAAATCCCATTTACACTCACCAGTTCAGCGGGCCGGCAGTTCCGTCCTCACCTTCACGGTTTTTTATTATAAGCCTGACCGCTTTCTAAGGTTTCATTTATATCCGGTTACGGTCGCCGGTCCCAGACAGTCTCGTGTACAGTTCTCTCTTCCCTAATCACGTCATTTCCTGTGCGTGGCTGTATCCTGGCATTCAAGGCTAGCGGGGAATCACATTCCCTGATGTCTTACTTTCAGCGCCATCTTGAAATGCCCGTAATGTATCTAATTCTAGTTGTAATCCTCATAGATGTATTTGACAATTGGATGTATACTCACAATCACGTATCCTTTTGTTTTCAACCCCCACGTCACTGCGAGTACACATCTGTGTTTCTCCTAAGTGGTCAAGATATCTGACCCTCTCATATATACTTTACCCAAAGGGTCCCTACCTAAATCTATTGAATCCTGAAACAACCCAGCACAAGACATATGTCCACTATGTAGATCACATTGTCCTGCCCACATCCCACAACCTCATCTGTAGGGTAAACGTTAACATGGGTTAGAGCATCAAGTTCACATCTGAGGGCCACTTGTTGATCTTATAGATGACCCATCGAATCTCTAATCATCCCGTTTTCGCATATTGCACAACTACAGGCCACTCTCCAATCCTATAGGTAACCCATGGAGTATCTAGTCACACCCAGGCCAGTCATTAACGTGTTGTTTAATTAAAAGTTAGACTCCTATACCAATCCTCCTTACTGTTCAGACCTTTCTTCACAGTCTCTATCCTCACAATATACCATACTCTCTTTTTTCTGAAGGTCTCACGATTCTCTCCTCTCTTTTTTGGAAGGATCTTCTTGAGAATGAACTACCATATCTCTTTTTCCGATACTCCATGGGTAACCTTCCAGGATTAAAGAGTGGCCTGTAGAGTGGCCTCACCTTCGGCTCGGGCCTTTAACGTGGGAGCAGGCCTTTAATAGCCAGTAGAGCCCGCTATGGCGGGTTCTAAGGCTATATTGCGGTTCTGAGGCCACGTCTAATGCAGGATTTATAGTTGGTATTTGAAATTGGACTTGAAATATGATGCAGGTTTAAAGCTTCAAAAAGCTAAAGTAGTTTAACAAAATTAACTCCAAGTGTTTACCTGCCATCATATTGTCTGCATGTCCTTGGCAGGGTCTTCCCTCTTCCTCTTGAACCAACTTCTTTTGGGCCCTAGGTGTTTTTAAACAAGTACATATCTAGCTGCTCATAACATAATGCCAGGATGTAATGATATTTCCATTCATTGTATGTTTTTGTTAGAGCAAATAGAGTTGTGCATTTTATCAAGGAAAGGAGCACAAGATGAGACTAGATCATGATGACAAATGACCTTAACTCAATCTTCACCCATGAATGCTTGAATAATGGGTCAACACTGCATAAGGCAAATGTTTGAACTCTTTAAGTTGGTGATTGTTTTAATTTCTATTTTTTTCTATTTTCCTAGTCTCTGTTTATTGTTTTAATTCCTATTTTTTCTGTTCCCTAATAATTTTTCTCTTTATTTATACCCACTGGCTCGGGTGTGACCACACAGTATTTGTAAGATGCTAAGAATAATATTTGGTTAGTGCTTGGTGAAATATGGTGGGATATGATGTGGTAAGTTATATACTTATATTTACTTCTTCACAATATCATTTATATGTTCTATTAGAAAGTTTTAAAGTTGACATTTTCCTGCCCTATCCATTTGGTGCCTGCTGCCCGGGTCCTGACCCACATACATTTCAAATGGCTGCCTCTAGAACACTTACAAAGGATCCTGACATTAGCCTTTTCTCATCCCAGACTACCTGGAGTCTTAGGAGTGGAAGAGCATAACTTTGCAGAACCACATGACGGGGGAGTCAGTATGCCCCCCACTGTCAAAGGCTGGCACTAGGTATAAATATTGGACCCACAGATGAACCCTACAGTACACTCTTGGACCTGTGGAAGACTTCAGAATGACTGCATTGTACTCCAGTGGACTGCCTTGCTGCTTGAGAGCTGCCTTGTTCTCCAGAGTTCTCCAGAGGACTGCTTTGCAGCTATGACAAGACTGCCCTGCTGCTTGAGGCCTTCCTTGCTTCCCAGAAGAAGGCCCTGATGTGTGAGGCCTACTGTGCTGCTTAAAGGAGTGAGGACCACCGTCTTGAACCCAGGACTTCCAAAGTGACACCCAGGGCTAGTTGGCTGGTCTCCAGTATGTACTACAGGAGCATGCCAATCTCCAGAAACCTTTAACCCTGCACATGGCCTTCGCAGGAGTAAGTCCTAACATCCCCAAATGGTGCCCCTATGTCCTGGACTCTTGAAAAAGGTGTTAGAAGTGGTGCTCCTGCCTAACCCAAAAAGATAAGATTTGGAATAGTTTTCACCAAAAAGTGCCAGGAGAACTGACAGAAGACCAAGACCTACCTGCCAGCTTATCCACCCAAGGTGCATTGCCGGTCATCCTGGCTTTTTTATTCGTTCTCTTCAGTGGGACCTCCCAGCAACAGTATCTGGCCTCATGGACCTCCCTTTGGCTACAGCTTAAAGCTTCATCTAGCTGGAGGTTTTCAACTTCAAAGATGTTGTCTAAGTACAAAGGTAAAAATCTTCACCGGACATAACAGCAATAGTCCTGCCATCACCTATGATGACATTCTCGGCCTGGAAATCCAGCTTTTCCTGCTTGAAGCTTTTTCTTGCCATCATCGATGGCTTCATTGAGACCTCATTCACCACTTCCCAGAGACCACAATTGATCCTCAGTCACAGCCTGCTTCCTGCTCCCACTGAACTCTACTTTTTCCTGGACCTTTCTAAAGAAAGATTTTCTATGTCCAAAGGAAGGCAGAGACCGGGACCAATCAGCCTCATGTATCCAAAACACACTTCATTGCAGTCAGCCTTAACTTTTGACTTTGCCCAGGTCTCATGAAATCAGATAATTTGCCTCTGTTTCCCAGGTTGTTGATGTGTGCTGGACTCTTTTTTGCTGTTTTGGATACTCTGGGCACTTTAACACTGCTAACCAGTGCTAAAGTGCAAGTGCTCCTATGTAAAATGTATGCATAATTGGCTTATCCATGATTGGCATATTTGATTTACTAGAAAGTCCCTAGCAGAGTGCACTAGAGGTGCCCAGGGCCTGTAGATCAAATGCTACTAGTGGGCCTTCAGCACTGGTTGTGCCACCCACATCAGTAGCCCTGTAAACATGGCTCAGACCTGTCACTGCAGTGTCTGTGTGTGCAGTTTTAAACTGCCAATTGGACTTGACAAGTGTACCCAATTGCCAGGCCTAAACCTTCCCTTTTCTTACATGTAAGGCAGCCATAAGGTAGGCCCTAGGTAGCCTCATGGGCAGGGTGCAGTGTATGTTAAAGGTGGGACATGTACTGATGTGTGTTACATGTCCTAACAGTGAAATACTGCCATATTCAGTTTTTACTGTTGCAAGGCCAATCTCTCTCCTAGGTTAACCTGGGGGCTGCCTTTACATATTATTAAAGTGTATATTCCCTTTGAGAGCATATAGACATGTAGAGATTGGGGTCTCTGAACTCGCAATTTAAAAATACATCTTTTAATAAAGTAGGTTTTTAGTTTGTTAGTTTGAAAATGGCACTTTTAGAAAGTAGGTATTTTCTTGCTTACACCATTCTGTGACTCTGCCTGTTTGTGTATTGCCTGCCTGGGTCAGTTTGACAGTTGGGCTGTTTGTGAATCCCCTCTAGACAGTGAGACAAAGGGAGCTGGGGTGTAGCCTGCATATCCTGATGAGCCATATGTGCTAGAGTGGAGGAAGGAGTGGCCACTTATACCTTAATGGGCTCTGCCTGCCCTCTCACATTGCAGTCTCCAGCCCCCTGGTGTGTGTCTGGGGCCTGGCAGTCAAGATCTTGTGAACACCAGGGACATTCCTTTGAAGTATGCCTAATTCAAAGGTAGAAAGGGGTATAATTTTGGACCAAACCCCCTGACAATTAGATCACTTCTGGAGTCAAGAGAAACCTCTGCCAAGGAGAAGGGATGAAGAGCTAAGGAAGAGTGCTGCCCCTGCCTGTGACTGCACTTTGTTGGGCTATCAAGCAGTTGCTGCTTCTGCTTGTGAAAGTGGACAAAGACTGGACTTTGTGGTATATTCCTTCTTGTGAAGAATACCCAAGGGATTGAACTGAGCTTGCCTCCTGTTTTGATGTCTCAGGGCCATCAAAGACTTCCTCCGCTAACATCTGGACGATCTGCTGAGACTCTGGCCCTGCCAAGTGGTGTCCGATCTAGTCCCTAGGCCCTTGAAAGGTGATGTTGGCAGAAAAGAGCTGAAAATCCAAGTACAGAATGGCGTGCGGGGAAATTGTTGATGCACCATCTGCAATGCGGCTGATAAATGACGCGCCGTCGGCTTCATGGCTAAAATCAATGCTCCACCTGCATCACGGCTGGGAGATCAACACATCCTGGCACAACACCCTTTGTGGCTGCTGATAACGCTGCACACTCCACGCAGGACAGTTTTCTAACACCGTGAGACAAGATTTCCCAAGCATCATCCTGGGCTTCAAAGTCAACATGAGTCTGCGCGGATCCGATGTGCTCCTTCTCGAAATTGACGTATCGATCTCTTGCAAGAGAGAAAAAACACGAATTGCCAACCTGACCGGAGAAGAAATGATGCACAGCCTCCCTTGTGAGGAAGGAATTGGCACATCAATACCTTTTCTGATGCACGCTCGTCCCATGCAGCTTTATTTTTGACGCTAATCAGGTACTTTATGCAAAATCATTGTTTCCATTGTTTTCTATGGCATAAGACTCTTATTCATTTGAAAGTTCATATTTTAAATTGTGTATGTTGTTTTTTTTCATTTTGGTCTTGTTTGAATTAGGTAAATATTGCCTATTTTCCTAAACGGGTGTTGTGTCCATTCTGTAGTGTTTTCACTGTGTGTGTGTTGGTACAAATACTTTACACATTGCTTCTGATCCTACCCGCTCATGCAAAGCTACCAAGGGGGTGAGTGGGGTTAACCAGGTGTGTTTCTCCTTTGCCCTGACTAGAGTGAGGGTCCTTGCTTGGACAGGGGTAAACTGACTGCTAACCAAAGACCCCATTTCTAAATTTCTAATAACTGCGGTTTCACGTTGATCTTTTAGGTGCTAGGTTTCAGTAGAAACTTTAAAAATTCATAACTCCAGTTCTACTGATTTGATTTATTTCGTTTTGGTGTCATTTTCATTAATTAACAAATTCCCTATTTTTCAAATTGTTGTAGGATTTTTCTTGTGTTGTGTTTTTACTTAATTACCATCAGTGTGCTGCATACATACTTGACTCAGTGACTCTAAGTTAAGCCTGACTGCTTTTGTTCCATGCAACCAGAGGGTTAAGTACATGTTAATTTACTGACTTTTTTGGTTTACCTTGACAAGGATTGTGGCTGTTGGTTGAGCAGGGCTTTCATCCCCCTGAATCAATAAACATAAAGAAGAAATGGTGAACTTCATTAGATTCAACCACAGAAGTTTCATTATAGCTACTATGAAATGATTTGCACTTCAAGTGGATCTCAATTCATTCTTTAAAAAAAGTAACTTTTGAGTATCTTGAAGTTCTCTACCAACTGAGTACCATTTATTAAGTGCCTCATCTATGTTGTTCCAATCCTGAATGAGATGTCATTAAACATTTTACATGCCTACATTATTTGTATATATAATAATTAGCGCTTCTCTTACTTACCTGTCAAACTCCACAGTCTAGCAACTTCCAAATGTTGTATATCTCCTTCCAGTTGACATCATTTATTCCCTGGTTTCTCTGCTTTCTCCCTCCTGCCCAGTTTTGAGATTTCATCTTTGTGTAGCTTTAGCTGTCTTGTTATAGATGGACTGTTCCCACTATAATATGCATACATACAGTAGACTTGAGATAATGCTCTTAATCATAATTGAGTGACTTTACTGTCTATCTCGCTTCCCTGCTACCGAGTTGACAGGTTTTCTTTCCATTCTTGTCTTTGTTCCACCCAAGAGTATTTCGGTCCCAGTTTTTTTTTTTTCTATAGGTTGATGTCTTTTTCCACTTCTGATGTTGGATCTTGCATTTCAGTGCATGTGAGAGATTATTTTATCTATCTGTCTGCCCATTTTGTCATCCCACTCTTTTCCTTTTACCCAATCCTCTCTCTTTTTTTTTCAATTTTTTTTTATTAAACACATTGAGGTTCTGCAAAACAATCGGCCACAAAGTGGTCGGGCATGTACATACATATATATTTATGAATATGTAAAGATGATAAAATAAAATAAACATGGAAATATAGTGTAGTATTATATCATAAGAACTGTGCCACATCAATAACGAACGTTGTAATTATATTTCATAAGGGGTGTTAGGATTTAACCCTTCTTTGGTTAAGGAGCATATGAATGTGTTTATGTATATGTACACCTAACTTCATACATTGGTTATTCATTGGTGCCTCATTACGCAGCTCTTGAGCCCATGGAGTGGAAATGTGTCAGTCGGGTTCTGCCCCTTTCTCGGCCTGGTCTACGCCTCTTACCCAGAAACCCTTGCGTAAATAGTGATCCGGACACACGGTAGCCTACCGCGCCCCTAACAGCGCATCAGGAAAGATATGTGGGTAAGTTCTGTCAGGGTATAGATAACCTATGAGTAGGAGGAAGTCCTTTGACCGCCCAATACAATGTGGTGTATACACAATTCAAGGTGGGTGGGTATCATTTTTGGCCTCCATAGTGACAATAAAGGTGTCCCATATTTCGGACCCTCCCTGGGCCAATCCCCGGTGTTGGAGCTGACGTAGTGTACACGCTTCTGCATGCGAGCTTTGTATCAGGTCGCGCAACCAGTTATTATATCCCAGAGTATGTGGAGCTTTCCAGTGAGTTGCTATTAAGCGCTTAAACATCATGGAGGCCAAATCAATAAACCTGTGTACTTGCTTATCCCCTTTGGTGTGCCGGCGCAGACCCAGCAAGCATGATTCTGGTTCCACAGGTAGCGTATAGTCTGTAATATCGGCTATGGTGTCCGTAATGCGCTGCCATGATATAACCAGAGGTGGACATGCCCATACCATGTGATAGAAATCTCCTGATGGTTGTGCACACCTAGGGCACACTGGGTCCGAACCTGGATATATTCGCTTTATGCAGGCCGGGGATAGATAGGAGTGATGTACATAGTTGAACTGAGTGTATTGAAGTCTGGTGTTGAGAGAAAAAAAGCAGAGGGAAGTATCTCGTCCCATCTGGCTTTGGTGCACGTCAGTTCGGGGCATACCTGATCTTACAATGACGAGTATAGTCTGGAAATTGTGTCCCTTGTGTTTCCAATCGATAAAATCAGTGTGAGCAATTGTGATTCTTGCGGTTCAGCTCTGCCCCGTTCTCATGTGGCTCCCAACAAGTGTTTGATCGCGCAGTATGCGATGAAGGCGCCCGCTTGAATCCCCGCCGTCATCATGAGTTCGTCGAAGGACCTTAGTATAGAGTCCTCATAAAGCTCACCTGAGTTTGCTAGGTGCGCTTTGTGCCACAGGGACGCGTCTTGATGCCTTATTAGGATTTGGGCCTTAGGCAACTGAGTCCATGGGAGCATGGGGGAGTATGGCACTGGGGCACCCCTACCGTGGAGATATCGTTGCCAACATGCCTTTGCAACTACTAGTAAAACGGAGCCATGTAGCCGTCTAGCAGCCAACTGAGCACCGGGATTGGTGCCAGCATCTCCATTATCGCCGTACACTCCGCCGAAGGGGTTTCACCGAGCCGTAAGGCCAGCCATTGTAATTGGGCCACTGCATAATACAATTCAAAGTTGGGCATGCCCAGTCCTCCCTTCAGCTGTGGGTACTGCGTTATGGACAGCGCCACTCTGCGCCTGTCCCTGTCCCACAGTAAATCGGTCATAATGGAGTGTAAGGTCTTGAAAAAAGAGCGAGGGAGGATAATCCAGAGCGCTGTAAAATAATATAAAAATCTCGGGAGGATGAGCATTTTTGCGATAGCTATCCGCCCCATAGGCGACAGAGGGAGAGCCATCCAGAATGGTAAAGAACCTCACACTGAGCGAAGAACCCTCTCTACATTGCCCTCCCTGAGATCATCCACAGCGTGATAGATTTGTATGCCCAAATACTTAAAAGTGGTATGGCACCATGGTAATTGATAATTTGGAAGAGCCGAGCGGAGCTCCGATGGTACAGGGAAAAGAGAAAAAATGCAAGATTTAGACCAGTTGACCTGTAGACCAGATATGGTTGCAAATGTGTTGTGTGCGCATCCGCATCCGCATCCGCATCCGGTTGTTATCCGGTAGAAGAAGCTACGTTTTTTCTGGACTTCTGCAGTGAAGTCTGGATAATCCATGATTAATGTATTCTCCAAGTGCTGCGGGCCCAACTTGCGAAACATCTGAAGTATGAGGTCTCTGTCCCGATAATTAAGTAAGCTGGCTACTATGGGGCAAGGATGCGCTCCCGGCGGTGGTGCTCTGCCCGGGACTCTATGAGCGTGTTCAATCAAAAAGAATTTTGGGATTTTGTCCTGCAGTACAGTTTCTGTGAGCCATTTTTCTATAAATAGTTCAGCACAGGGGCCCTCGGCTCGCTCCGGAAAGCCCACCAGTCGGATATTATTCCGCCTAGATCTACCTTCGGCATCATCAGCTCTGCTCTTCAATCCGTCCACCTCTGATGACAAGCATAGTACCTTTTCTTGTAGCGCTTGAACCGTTGGGGCTAATCCACCCAGGTCTTTTTCCGTCTCTGAGACCCGGTCTGCCAACATGCGTTGGTCGGCCCTGAGCAGCCCGACATCCGCTACCACTTCCCCAATCTTTGATTCCAGGGTAGTCTTGGTTTCAACAATAGCCTGCAGCACCTTCTCAAACTGCGAAGTATGGATGCGCAAAGTGAGTTCCATCTGCCGCAACGCCTGGACAGTCATATCTTGCATCGTAGCAGGGGCGTCTGGGGCATCCCTAGCCCCAGAAGGTGCTTTCGCCATTTTTGGTTTGCCCATTTGGTCCCTGCAGCAGTGAAAGAGGTCCCCAAATGGTAACCTTCTGATTAAAACTGGCCAGATTGCATCCCTGTAGATCAATGATGCGGGAAAGAGATCCTTCAATGCTCAAGAGTTTTGTGCCTGCGTACTCACAATTGCAGCAGGTTTCCGCGGTCATAGCTCTTCACATACTCCCACCCGGTAACCGCTTAACATATGGCAGCAAGCGCATACCTCGGGAAGTTCAGCCTTCTCCACAGGGGTGAGAGGTAGTGCCTGGTACTCCAGTTAGCGCTCCTGGGGCTGGATATAAACCCGGTATGTAGCAGGGACAGATGCAGGGTCAGAGGCCCGGGGCCACTCTCAGTCAGGCCACAGACCCGGCCTCCGCGCAGGCTCCACGACCTATGGTGCATATCAATGGCGTAGCACCTTAATATTGTACTCTCCCACCTTAAATCCTGTGGCCGACGGCCTCCACGAGGGAGGGCAATGAGCTTTGGGCCCCCAGGACCAGTGTCGTCAGAGTGACGCGGTCTGACGTGCACCGCCGATCAGCCGGTCGCGCCTCGCAGCACCTCCTCACGGCTGCACGCGGGCTGCCCAGCTCCGTCCGCGTCTCAGAGCGGAGCGCGGGGCTTCTGTAAACAGCCCGAGTGGCATAGGGTAACCGGAGGTCGCTCTCGGTCTCCGCTCCAACAAATAGGAACCTCTGTGCATGACGTCCTGCGGCAGCACCTCAGGCCCCACCTCCGACCGACCTGACTCGGGATTCACCCACCTCAGTCTGGCCCAACGGAGCCTCCGCGCAGGCAATTACTGTCAGGGCACCCCCAGCGGCGCCAGGTCAGCAGGGAGACATGCAATCCACCAATGTAAATCAGGGATCGCGTATTTAACAGGAGATTTTGTACGGCTGGGATCGGAGCTGCAGATTGTGCTGCCACTCCGGTCGCCATCATGGCCATGCCCCTGCCCCTTCCTCTCTCTTACACCCTTTTCTTTTTCCCTACTTAGCCTTCTGTTGTCCCCAAGCCTTTTGCTAATCACCGTCTGCCATGCAATCACGTTGAGCATTCTGAAAATTATTTTTACCAGATGAGCTTATATGATGAATGGGCATCTGCAAATAGTTTTTATTTTAATTAAAAAAATTCCATTCAAACAACAGCTGTGTGTGCATTTACTGTAGCCGTCTTGAAATAGAATTTGTTAAAAAAATGCATTATAAAATGGCAAAAGCAGATGCATCTGCACTTACAATTGTTTAATGACTTTTGTAATATTTACCTAAAATCCAAATTAGGTAAATATGACTTCTGCTGTGGCTGTTTAGGCAGTTGTGGCAGCCATCTAGGATTAAAAAAAACTAATTGGCACAATAATAGTTTTCATATCCCCTACCTACTGGCTTTGCCAAGGCTTTTTTCTATTTCTCCCATTCCCTAAACCCTCAGCACTTCTTGGTGACATTAAAGGGTCATAAACCACTATATAAATAAGCAACACAACATATACATACATAATTTACTCAATTCAAAATTTTAACCCCTTCACCGCCAGGCATTTTCCACCTCGGGAGCCAGGCCTTTTCTTTTCTAGTTGGGGCAGTTCATGCTTAGGCCATCATAACCTTCTGTCCACATAAGCTACCTATGCCAAATTTGTGTTCTTTTTGTCCAACATCCTTGGGATTCTAGAGGTACCCAGAGATTGAGAGTTCCTCTGAAGGAAACCAAGAAATTAGCCAAAATACAGCGACATTTTGTTTTAAAAAAAACTGAAAAAGGGCTGCAGAAGAAGGCTTGTCTTTATTTCCTTGAAAATGGCATCAACAAAAGGTTTGTGGTGCTAAAATCACTATCTTCCCAGCTTTCAGGAACAGGCAGACTTGAATGAGAAAACCACATTTTTCAACACAATTGTGGCCTTTTACTTGGACACACTCCATTTTCACTATTTTATGTGCTTTTAGCCTCCTTCCAGTTAGTGACAGAAATGGGTGTGAAACCAATGCTGGATCCCAGACAGCTAAACATTTCTAGAAAGTAGACAAAATTCTGAATGCAGCAAGGAGTCATTTGTGTAGATCCTAAAAGGTCTTCCTACAGAAAATATAAGCTGGAAAAAAAATATTGAAATTGAGGTAAATAAACATCAATTTTTCTTCATGTTTTACTCCGTAACATTTTCCTGCAATGTCAGATTTTCGAAAGCAGTATACCGTTGAATCTGCTGTACTCTTCTGGTTGTGGGGAGATATAGGGCTTGTAGATTCAACAAGAACCCTAGGTATCCAGAGCCAATGAAGGTGCTGCACCTTGCAATGGGGTTTCATTGTATACTGGGTATACAGCAATTCATTTGGTGAAATATAAAGAGTGAAAAATATTTGTATTTCTAAAATAGGCAGAAGATAAGTTGTTGAAAAGTAGTGGCTATTTGCACATCTCTGAATTCCGGGGTGCCCATAATAGCATGTAAATTGCAGGGCATTTCTCAAATAGACGTCTTCTTTATACAGTGTCTTACATTTGGAAGGAAAAAATTTAGAGAAAGACAAGGGTCAATAACACTTGTGTGGGAAGGGCTAGTGCCCGCAACAGGAAATGCAACATGTACTTATCAAATTTTTACATTGAAATCTGACATGTTTTTTGGAAAGTACCTAGCTATGGGTTTTGGCCTCTAGCTCAGCTGGCACCTTGGAAACCTACCAAAACTGTGCATTTTTGAAAACTAGACACCTAGGGAAATCCAGGAGGGGGTGACTTTTGGGCTCTCACCAGGTTCTATTACCCAGAATCCTTTGCAAACCTCAAAACTTGACAAACAAACACTTTTCCCTCAAATTTCAATGATGGACAGTTCTGGAATCTGAGGGGAGCCACAAACTTCCTTCTAACCAGCGTTCCTCCAAGTCTCTCGACAAAAATGGTACCTCACTTATGTGGGTAGGCCTAGTGCCCATGACAGGAAATGCCCCAAAACACAACTTGGATACATCAAAATTATCTATTACAAAACTACCTGTTTTTGTGGGGGGGATGGGCACCTGCATGTTTGGTCCCAGGTGCGGTGGTCATCTAGGGAATCCTACCAAACCCAGACATTTTTTAAAACTAGACACCCGGAGGAGTCCATGGAGGTTTGGCTTGAGTGGATCCTCCAGCATTTTCTCACCCAGACTCCTCTGCAAACCTCAAAATTTGCATAAAAAATCCTTGCCTGAGATTGTGGATCAGGAATCCATTGAAAACAGGCACAGTGGGAAAGGAAAAACTCTTTCCTTTCCCCCGTGTCTGTTTTCCACTCCCAACCACCCTCCAGGAGAAGGACTCACCTCTTTTGGGTCCTCTCCGATGGACACGCTGGAAGCAAATGGCTTCCAGCACGTCCCAGCAGCATTTAAACATGCTGACGTCATCAGACTGCTGAGGGGGGATCAGGGTTGGAAGGGGAAGCGATTAGTCCCAGGCACCTAGGTGGTCAAAGAAACATAACTAGACTTTCAAACTAATTACACATTTTAATACAATCCAGGTGAACTTTAAAATACAGTTTAGCTAGTTATTTCAACATTTTAGGAATCATCTTACTATTCTACTATATATTGATATAAGTAAGTTGTAAATTATTTGGGGCCATAAAGGTTTTCATTCATTTTCATTAATTTTTTTGTTTGCTGTTTCAATTGTGAGCAATAGTTTTGAAAATGTAGATGAACATTAGTTTTACTAACTTCAAAATGTTAAAATACCCTATCATATTAGAAATCTGTAATTAGCACATCTAAAATATTTAAAGCACTTGAGAAACAACCTTTTAATGTTATGCAAATAAACTTGTTTTTAAGTGAGGGGCACCCTGAAGCATTTGTAATTTTCACTACTACTTTAAAAGTACTGGACATTGGCATAATATATTCTTGATCTTGTGCTTGTGTCCTTGCTAGACACATTGGGGGTCAATCTGACCCTGGCGGTCATGGACCGCCAGGGCCAACGACCGCGGGAGCACCGCCAACAGGCTGGCGGTGCTCCCATGGGCATTCTGACCGCGGCTGTACAGCCGGAGTCAGAAACGGGAAACCGGCGGTGTTCCGCCGGTTTCCCGCTGCCCAAGGGAATCCTCCATGGCGGCGCTGCAAGCAGCGCCGCCATGGGGATTCCGACCCCCTTACCGCCAGCCTGGTTCTGGCGGTTTTGACCGCCAGAACCTGGCTGGCGGTAACAGGTGTCGTGGGGCCCCTGGGGGCCCCTGCAGTGCCCATGCCAATGGCATGGGCACTGCAGGGGCCCCCTAACAGGGCCCCACCAAGATTTTCAGTGTCTGCCAAGCAGACACTGAAAATCGCGACGGGTGCAACTGCACCCGTCGTACCCCTTCCACTCCGCCGGCTCCATTCGGAGCCGGCATCCTCATGGAAGGGGGTTTCCCGCTGGGCTGGCGGGAGGCCTTCTGGCGGTCGCCCGCCAGCCCAGCGGGAAACTCAGAATTACCGCGGCGGTCTTCTGACCACGCAGCGGTATTCTGACGGCGGGACTTTGGCGGGCGGCCACCGCCGCCCGCCAAAGTCAGAATGACCGCCATTATCTCAACTTTTGCTGAATAAATAGCACTGACATTTGTGTAAAATTGTTTGAGTTTGAAAATATGCATCCTGATTGTATCACTGTTGTGTGTAATCCAAGATTAACTGTTCAAGTGCAATCAGATGAAACTGTGCCCTAACTGTGTTAACTGGGGTACCACTCCTTATAAACTCCTGAAGTCCAATGTATTGTAGACCATCTACTAAGGACCAAGTACTTCATTTAGCATTTGACTATCAGGATAGCAAGAAGAGCTTCCAAGTTGGTCTCAGGGAAGTGTTGCAGACTAGGACCTCAGGACTCAGTGATGCAAAAATAGGACTCAATAAATCATTGTAAAATTGGTGCTTTTAATACACACACAACGAAATATTATGCACAGAATAAAAAGGCTTACATAATACGTTGAGAAACCACAGGGCCTTGCAATCTATATGAGGTACAGCCTAAGGAGAGGTCACAAGGATGAACTTCTGCACCAGCAGACTGTACTCCCTAACACTGTAATACCTGAGGCAAATCAAGCAATGGCGAACATTCTGAAAAGTAAAGCCTACTGGCTTTGTCAAAGTTTGTTCAAAATGCAATTTGCTAACAAAAATATCCTGAAGCCTAATGAGTCTTCAACATTTGACTTCTTTACACTATTAGGATTATTGTAATTGTATTTATATATCGCTTATTACCCCTATATATAAATTTATTACATGCCCATTTTTTTGGTTTGGGGTTTTTCCCATTATTTAATACTATTTGTTTATTATTTGAATATTTTGTTAATGTATTAATGCTTTTTTAAGTAATAAGTATATTGAATAGTTAACATTTACACATTTTCTGTATAATCATATTTATACGTTGCAAGAGGGGTGAGCATAATAGAGATCCATAAGCATGTAGTAAAATACTTATTTAATGACCTATATACATTTTAAGCATAAATATAAGGACTTTATATCTTTTAACCCTAACTACTATATACATTTGTACATTTGCTAAGCGTAAATATAAGAAAGCATATATATTTCTTTTGGTTTTTTTATTGGTTCGTTTTATTGTTTTGTTACAGCATAAATGCTGTATACCTTCTCCAAGGTTATGCCTGTTTGTTTCATGTCCTATTCACCAGAGAGTTATGAATATTCTTTGAGGTGGACAGTCACCCATGACAGTTAATAATCCAAATTGTTAAAGTATGGATTTGGATAATTATTTTTATTGTCTCAAAACCACACTCCAACTGCACTGCAATTGAGCTATGTTAGTCCTCTCCCCTTCTGCATGGCAAGCCAAGCTTGTGCCTTTCTTTGGCTTGACTTGAGAAGATATCTTTTCAGAGGGAATAAGCTGGGTCCTGCATCTGACCCCCACTCAATTGTGGTAGGCTTCAACTTGTGACATTCCACAATACAAATGCAATCTGATAACTGCAAGTGGCACTTTCTGTTTTAGGTGCTATTTTTCACACACAAAAATCAAAATCAATATCTCTGGTTCCTCTGGTTGGATTTTGTTTCTTTTGGTGGGATTCCATTTTATAAAACATAATCTATTTGCAACCAGAAGGTTAAGCACAGGTTAATTTAGTGACTTCTTGTGGTTCAACCTGACAAGGATTGTGGTTGATGGTTGAGTGGGGCTTCCACCCTTATCAACCAATAACCCAATTTCTTAAAACCTACATTGTCTGAATCAAGTGGAATATTTTCCATGTACACATTCTGTAAGAAATCAAATCAATTCTGATCAATGTATGCTCTCAATTAAATCATATTTATTGACATTGTTATACATATTAATGAGGTGAAAAGCTGCAACATTGTTTTAAAAAAGTAAAAGAAAACTCTACATGTTATGGTCTTTTTGAAAATGTTACAAGTCCCAGAGCATTAGCCAAACATTATTCAACAGTAATGAAAATTGCAAAAGATCGGACCTGCAATTAAAGAGTTAATGCAACATGACAAATTAATACCTACAAATGATCGCTGATAATGCAGAAGCTGAAATTACAGCTAAACCATTAAGTTGATAATAAATTGATTTAACATCTCATCTGCTTATAAACGTATAAGAACCAAAATCAGTTGCAATATGGCCATTATGCACATTTGGCCTTCATAGGTAGCTGGGATTTTAAATATACACATCCAAATGTGAAATGTTCCATGTCTAACCCATGTCGTGATTGGCTGAGAATAGCATTATTTATATGGTAAATCTTTATTTCAAAGCCATATTTCTTACAAGACTACACATACTTAGATGCTCATCTAGCCAATACAACCTTTTCTATATGTGTTTAGTGCAATATGCTTTTCTAATATGTGTTATAATAACTATGTTCTTCTATGTCAATCAACAGAGAGGTTACCCCAAAAATTGACTTGTACAGGCATGGGAAGGGAATACTCATAACATAAGCCAAACACAAGAACCTCAACATTCATCAAATGAGTAATAGAAACCTCTCAAACACAGCATCATACATACCCCAACTCATAATACAATAAAAACACCTCCCACAATTAATTTACAGGCCCTGGGTATATGGTATATGATTGAACTGGCATGGTTGGCATGGTTTTCCTCTAAACTTTTTGCCTTCAATTCCCCTATGTTTCCTGACTTTGAGACTGATTTAGAGATTGGCGGAGGATGTCCTCTGTCACAAATGTGACTAATATCCTGTCCGGTGTATTATGATGCCATAATAGCCTATGGAGATCGGAATATGGTGGTTGGGATATCTGTCACATTTGTGACGGAGTAACCCGTCTGACAAACTCTCCCTCTGGATCTAAGTCTTTACTAATCTACAGACCCCCCCAACCTCGACCACAGTTCAGTGACTCCATCACTGACGTCGTCAGCACTCAAGCCTTTGCTTCTACAGACTACATCCTCCTCAGAGACCTGAACTTCCACAACAAGAATACCAATGACAGCAACTCCACTGCCCTGCTTGACAACCTAGCCAACCTCGGGCTCAAACAGCTCGTCACGTCACCCACGCACTCCGCCGGACACACGCTCGACCCCATCTTCTCCACCAACAACCACGTCACCTTCAGCCACACCACTGAAATCCACTGGACCATCCACCGCCACATCCACTTTACCTTTGAGAAACCCACCACGTACCACCACCCGCAATGGATTCCCCGCCGCAGGTGGAACAAGGTCACCAACGACCAGCTGATCTCCGCCCTCGCCCAAGCCCCACCAGCTGACACCACCGACACAGCTACAGCAACCTCAGCCAATGGATCGACGACTGCACCAACGCTCTCGTCCCGATCAAGAAACCCTCCTACAACTGCACCGTCAGAAAGGCCACCTAGTTCACCGCCGACCTCTGCTCCTCCAAACAGACTTGCTGGAAACTCGAAAAGAAATGGTGGCAAGAACAGACACCGGCCGCCCACACGGTCCTCAAGAACACCATCCGCAGGCACCACCAGTTCATCCGGACCAACCAGGGATCCTCCTACAAGGAACGCATTGACAACAGTGTGCACAACAGCAAAGAGCTCTTCAACATCGTAAAGGAACTCTCCAGCACCAATGACATCCCACCTTCGCAAGACCTCTGCGACTCCCTTGCCACCTTTTTTCACCGCAAGATCGCAGACATCCACAACAGCTTCAACACCAAGGCCCCACTGCCAGTTGCCAACACTTCAGACTCACTGCCCCCCAACCACACCAACCTCCTGCTCTCCTGGACCCACGTCAGCGACGATGACACCACCAAAGTCATGAACACCATTCACTCCGGCTCACCATCCGACCCTTGCTCTCACCACATCTTCAACAAAGCGAGCTCCATCATCGCCCACCAACTCTGGATGATCATCAACAGCTCTTTCGGAACCGCTACTTTCCTGGACAGCTGGAAGCACAGCAAGATCAACGCCTTACTCAAGAAACCCAAGGCGGACCCAAAGGACCTCAAAAACTACCGGCCCATCTCCCTGCTCCCGTTCCCGGTGAAGGTCATTGAGAAGATCGTCAACAGGCAACTGACCCACCTCCTTGAGGAACACAACACTCTGGACCCATCCCAATCTGGTTTTGACAGCAACCCCAGCACCGAGACCACCCTCATCACCACCACCAACGACATCAGGACCCTGCTGGTCAAAAGCGAAACCGCTGCCCTCATCCTTCTGGACCTCACAGCCACCTTTGACACCGTCTGCCACCACACACTACGCACACTCCTCCACAAAGAAGGGATCTGGGACAAAGCCCTGGACTGGATCACCTCCTTCCTCACCGGCAGAACCCAGAGAGTACGCCTCCTTCCTTTCCGTTCTGAAGCCACCAAGACCATCAGCGGCGTACCCCAAGGATCTTCCCTCAGCCCAACCCTCTTCAACGTCTACATGGCACCGCTCACCAACATCATCCAATCTCACAACCTAAACATCGTCTCATACGCCGACAACACCCAGCTGATCCTCTCCCACACCAAGGACACTGCCACCGCCAAAACCAACCTCCATGAAGGAGTGAAGGCCGTCGCCTAAAACTGAACTCGGACAAGACAGAGGCCCTCATCCTCGGCCCCACCCCCTCAGCCTGGGATGACTCCTGGTGGCCAACCACACTGGGAGCCGCACTGATGCCCACCAACCACGCACGCAACCTGGGTTTCATCCTAGACTATCGCTCTCCATGACCCAACAAGTCAACGCCGTCTCATCCTCCTGCTTCAACACCCTCCACATGTTCTGCAAGACCTACAGGTATATCCCCATTGAAACCAGAAGGATGGTCACCCAGACCCTCGTCCGCAGCAGACTGGACTACGGCAACTCTCTCTACGCGGGAACCATGGCCAATCTCCAGAAAAGACTGCAACGCGCACAGAACGACTCCGCACGCCTCATCCTCGACATCCCCTGCCGCAGCCCCATCACAGCCCACCTGGGAGAACTATACTGGCTCCCCGTCAACAAGAGGATCACCTACAAGCTCCTCACCCACACCCACAAAGCACTCCACAACGCCGGACCAGCATACCTCAATGAACGACTCACCTTTAACACCACAAACCGACAGCTCCACTCCGCCAACCTCACCACCGTTCCACGCATCCACAGGACTACAACCGGCGGCAGATCATTCTCCTACCTCGCCGCCAAGACCTGGAACACCCTCCCCATCCACTTACGGCAGACCAAGGACCTGCTGACCTTCAGGAGACACCTCAAGACCTGGCTGTTCAAGCAGTAGCATCTCCCCCTCAAGCGCCTTGTGACCCTCATAGGTGAGTAGCGTGCTCTACAAATGTACTGATTGATTGATTGATTGCTAGCCAGAGGCTTACCATTGCTTACCAGTGCTAAAGTGTTTGTGTTCTCTCCTTAAAAGATGTTAGATTGGCTTATGTCTAATTGGCATATTAAATTTACTTGGAAGTCCCTAGTAAAGTGGCAATACCTGTGACCTGGGCCTGTAAAATAAATGCTGCTAGTTGACCTGCAGCACTGATTGTGCTACCCACTTAAGTAGCACTTTAAACATGTATCAGCCTCCCATTGCAGCCTGTGTATGTGTGTGCAGTTTTAAAGTGCCATTTTGACCTGGCAAAATAAACCTTTTGCCATGCCCAAACCTTCCTTTTTAATACACATACATTAGACCTAGGGTTGCTCACGGACATCCCAGACGACATGGTGCAGTTTATTTAAATAGTTGGACATGTATGTTTATGTTTTCAACTAATTTAAGTGAAAAACACTTAAATTAGTTTGTCACTGCTGCAAGGCCTACCTCTCCTAACAATTGAAGTTACCTTATTACAATTTATACGTGTAATTTCCAAATGGGAACAGGTCATCATTTCATATTTGGTGTCTCTGGAATTGGTATGAAAAATCCTAACTTGCGTTAAAGTCAGATTTTAAATCACAATTTTAAAAATGCCACTTTTGCTGTCATTTTCTTGCCTTAGCCATTTGTTGCCTGCAGCTAGCCTCTGGATCACATAACTATGTGGAGTTGATAGTTGTGTTGTGTATTCCTCTTAGCCACACACAATGGTGAGTTTAAGTGTGACTGAATGGGTCATCACTGGCAGGATGGAAGGGGGAAGCTGGACCAAGCACCACTTACACTTGAATAGGCTGTGCCCTGTCTCCAGAATGTTCCACCCACTTCAAAGCACAACTGGGTATAAATATTGGACCTCATACACCACCACATCAGTACACCTCTGGACCTGTGGATACTCTGCAAGGCAGAATGACTTCTCTGCTGCCGAAACAACTTCCACTCTGCTTTATTGTTTCTCTGAAGTACTGCTGCACTGACCTGATACCTGCTGCTTCGAACAACCCTGCACCTAACCCTGCACCTATATTTTGCCATCTTTGAGTTTATTATGCCAAGTAGTGCTACCCAGTCCTGGACCATTGGAAGTGGGCATAGGGTGCTTGCTAGCCTCTACGGATTCAGCAGAACTGATGCATGCATGGCACAACCCCGAGCAGGATCGGTACATTTCCATTGCTGCATGGATTGCATGGATAGACAAGCATTGACTTTGCAGCCCTCAGTGCCTTCGGAATTCCCGCTGCATGATGCAACTTTGGTGAAGGCCCTCACTCCCCTCATTGACAGCAGCCTTCAAGATGATTCTGAAATCCAAATCACAAATTCACAGCACTTCAGAAATGACTCATCATCCTGACTATGCTCAGCATCCTCGCCACTGGGGTTAGCATCGCAAGCCCCATTGAAGGGATCCTGTATGACAATGACTGAATCCCGTGCATTGCAACGATGCCACATCTTGGAACTGATGCATCACTTTGGCTGCACAACACATCTTCGACATGCATCCTCACAATGCTCCACAAGCCAGGATTTACGGTACTTTGTCCTTGTAGCTGGCTCACACTTCACCGCAGTTGGGTAGAACTTGTGATTTTGTCTTGGTCCAATGTGACATGATATCACAGTTGACGTTATGTGTTTTTCAGCACTATGTTTACTAAAATCTTCAAAATTGCATATCCGGGTCTACTGATTGAATGTTTGTCATTTTGGTCATGTTTTATCCTAACTTGGTGTTAGAACCCTTTTATGTATGGCATTTCTCCCTTTATTTCAGTTTGAAGTGTTGCACAAATACTTAACACAATGCCTTTGGGTTAAGCCTGACTGCTCTGTGTCAAGCTACCAGACGATTGAGAACAGGTCAGCTTAGGGTTTGCTTGTGCCTCACCCTTACATGGATTGTGGTTACTGCTTGACCAGGGAGCACACCTCAGTCAACCAACAACCCACTTTCTCACAGTATAACACTCTACAAGGGAACTATAAGTTAAAAAAAATATGTCAATCAGGTGAAAGCCAATTTTACCATGATTAGGGGAGTGAGCACAAGATGTTTAGCTCTGGTTAGCAGGGTAAAGTGTGCAGTCCCCAAAAGCCAACAAAAATGAATTCCACCAAAAGTGGAGGAAGTTTGCAAAGAGTTTGGGGGAAGACCACTGTAAGGCTGACATGTCTAACAATGAATAATTGCATAATAAGATATTTTTAAAGTGACATTAGGGTATTTTACATCTGTGTAAATAAAGGTAAGGAATAAGTATTGTGTCAGCAAGGATGAAGAATATCAATTTAGGTAAAAATGTCTAGTCTGGGGTTGAATCGTGAACAGCTGTGCCAACTGAGTAAAGAGAAACATCTGTTTCTATGCACTTGAACTGTCTAAAGCTCATTCACTTAGCCCAATACTTCTCTGAATAGGAACATGATTTTCAGATGGCACAGCCAGCTCAGAAACAGTAAGTAGTGTTTGTCTCCTCTATCTGAGCCATGGTGTCTGAAAATCATGCAGTAACTCTGAGAAATATGACCTTAAATGATTTCACTTCAAACAGTGCTTTAAGCTGAGCCAGTGTAGCTATTCATGGTACAAACTCTGGGTTTGTATCACAATACCACTTTCACTGCTGCAGCATTTAGAAAGGACCTCTGCTTTTTCTTTTGAGCATTTTTTGCACATACATTAAGTCAAAATTTCTCCAAGTTAGTTTATATTTTGCTTACAACAAAACTCAGAAGCACAGGACAGTAATTGCCTCTTTGAGTCTATGGTCTCGGCTGTTAGCAGAACACTCACTAATGCTCAGATGTGTTTAGGTAATGAAGTGTGAGAGTCGATATAAAAAGAAAGTCAATAGAATTAGGGCTAATTATGAGTTTGGTGGAAGGGAACACCCATCCGCCAATCTCCCGACAATGTGGCTGCTGCCGTAGTGGCGACCACCCTGCCTGACCTATCACAGGTTTTTCACTAGGCTGACGGGCAAAAACAATGGTTCAGGGTGCGGTGATATAATCACTGCAATGCAGGTTGTACATCGTTTCTGGCAGGGGGCGCGTTGATTTTCACCGCAACGGGATTTCGTCTTGCAGGAATGAAGTCTTTTTGGTCCTGAGACTTCAGGGAACAGGAGGCAAGGTCTATCCAAGCCCTTGGAGAGCACTTCTCAGCACAGCCAGAGAGCAGCAAGGCAGCAGGGTAACAGCACGGCAGCAGCCTGTCTCAGAAAGCAGTCAGGTGAGTCCTTTTGGCAGCCAGGCGGTTCTTCTTGGCAGGTTTCAGGTTCTGGTTCTCTTCTCCAGGAAGTGTCTTCCCCAGAAGTGGCTGTGTTGGTAGGGTCAGAGACTCTGTTTAAATACCCAAATGTGCCTTTGAAGTGGGGGAGACTTCAAAGAGTGGCTTAGAAGTGAACTTTCAGTTCCATCCTGTCTGCCAGGGTCCCAGTAGGGGGTGTGGCAGACCTTTGTGTGAGGGCAGGCTCCCTCCACCCTCCCAGCCCAGGAAGACCCATTCAATATGCAGATGTGTGCAAGTGTAACTGAATATCCTGTGTTTGGGGTTGTCTGAGCGAATGCGCAAGGGAACTGTCAACTAAACCTAGCCAGACGTGGATTGGAAGGCACAGAAAGATTTAAGTGTAGAGAAATGCTCACTTTCTAAAAGTAGCATTTCTAAAATAGTGATATAAAATCCAACTTCACCACTAGCCAGGATTTTGTATCACCATTCTGGCCATACTAAATATGACCTGGCCACTCCTTTCAGATCAGGATCTACCTCTCAAACAGTATATGAGGGCAGCCCTAATGCGATCCTATGAAAGGAACAGGCCTCACAGCAGTGTAAAACGAATTCAAGTGTTTTAAACTACCAAGACACATTGAACACACATGTTCATGTCCTGCCTTTTACCTACATATATCCCTGCCCTATGGGCTACCTAGGGCCTACCTTAGGGGTGACTTATATGTAGAAAAAGAGGAGTTTAAGGCTTGGCAAGTACTTTTAAATGCCAAGTCTAAGTGGCAGTGAAACTGCACACACAGACACTGCAGTGGCAAGCTTAAGATATGGTTAGGGGGCTACTTATGTGGGTGGCACAACCAGTGCTGCAGCCCACTAGTAGCATTTAATGTACAGGCCCTGGGCACATGTAGTGCACATGACTAGGGACTTACAAGTAAATTAAATAAGCCAATTGGGTATGAGCCAATGTCACCATGTTTTAAGGAGAGAGCATATGCACTTTAGCGCTGGTTAGCAGTGGTAAAGTGTGCAGAGTCCTAAAACCAGCAAAAGGAGTGTCCAAACAGTGTAGGGAGGCAGGCAGGCAAAAAGTTAGGGGTGAACACCCTAAGGCTGTCATGTATAACATGGAGTAATTCATAATATCTGCTAGGTATGTTATTAACACTCTAATATACTGATCATCTACTACTCTTGTAGACAAATCTGTACAACTTGTCCTGTATTTCCAATACTGATTTTCTCCAAGCTCTTTGTTTTACTTTATAAATTGCACATTTGATTTTTATATGTTGGACATATTTTCATATTACGATGGGTTCATATGTTTCCAATAATTTGCAGTCATTAGTTTATCAACTATAAGAAGGTATTTAAGGAGGTATATACCCTGTCCGCTGTATTCCTAAACACCTACTAAGTTTTATCCTGGTACCAGTAAATTTGGATAATTTGTAAGTCATTTAGTGCCAGAGGACCGAGGTATCGGACAGGTAGCAAATATATGGACTTCATCAGTTGTTTCAGTAGAACATCTAGATCTTATGTCACTATTGTATCAGTATACTGGGGTAAAATGTAAGCAATTAAGTGTTTTATATTGCTGCTACTTCATAGATACATAAGGTCTTGGCTAATGCTTTGCAATGTTATTTCTTTGGAAATTGGGAGATTACGTATTTTGCACCATTTCTCAGTTAACTCATTGTTGCAGTTTGGTAACTGTTCTTTCTAAAACATGTATTTGTTTTCAATAGTAATGGCTTACAGATCTTCTAAAATGCCTGTGATCTTATTTGTATTCATTAACAACTTAGCTTTATTTAGATAATCCCTCATTTGAAAATATTGGAGGACGCCCCTTTTAGGAAGTTGATATCCCTGTATTTGATTTTCAAGTGTCTGTATATCTTGGTACCTGTAAAGATCGCCTAGTTGAGTAACCCCCTTTTCTGCCTATTTCTGTGTCATGTCATAGTAAAAAAAAAAATACTGGCATGTCTGTCTGTACTCCAATAGGTGTCTATCTGTTAAGTAAAGGGATATTTATAATTTTAACCCATCATAGCCAAATGTTTCTGGCATCCCTAGCTATCTTGAACTTAATTTGTATGAAGTGTTTATGATTAAATGTTGGAGTTACTGATCCCTTACATTACTAAACTGGCACGTTGAGTATATGTTGGTAAAATTACCAAATTGTGAGGTATATAGTGATCTAGAGGTGTGTGTTACCAATAGCTGCCCATTGGTAAAATCAAAATCAAACTAGTGGCTACATGCTTTGTTGCATAAATTGTTAAGAAATTTGGTAATGCAGCGAGCCATTTAGTAACCCATGACAACGCTAGAGGTTGATTAGCCTATCTACTTAAAAACACAGGCAGAATTCAAATTAGACTGAATAAAAATAAGTATATAAATGCGTGGAGTACAACCATTTTAAAGGTATAGGGAACAAACTGATGTTTATGTAAATTTTAGTGATTTTGAGAATCAGATCACAATTCAAGTGGAAAATCTCAGAGATGTTAGTTAAATTATGTTCTCCCAAATATTAGAATCTTGTTACAACTTCTGTTTTGGTGGTGTTTGGCTTACAGATCGACAGGCTCCTATATTCAGTGGGCATTTCTTCTATAACGGGTATGGTGGCTCTCACATCAGTAGATAAAATTGCAATGTCATCTGCTTATGCCACTATCTTTAATTGATAGACATTCAGATTGACAGGTGGTATACTTTCCTTAAATATGTCTCATGATACAGGGGAAAGAGCAGTGGGCACAATGAGCCTCCTGCTGTGTGTCTCTCCTAATTTCTGTTATTGTAGACTACCTCTCTATCACCACAAATCTAGCTGTAGGGTTATGGTATAACTTCGGTACTAATTCCACAACCTTTAGGCCTACATTTATATTAAGTAATACACCTCAAAAATACTGTCAAAGGCTTTTCCAGAATTGAGGATGGCCATACCGCCCCTCTCCCCCAATACCTCAGTGATGTCAAATATGGTTATAACTGTTTTAGTGTTTTGTGGTGTCTCTCCCTGGTATAAAACTATATAGCTCATCAGAAATCAGCTTTGATATTAGAGTGGAGAGTTGTCTAGCCAGCATTTTAACTTGTATTTTAATATCTGCATTGATGAGGGAGATGTGCCAATATGATGCCCGATCCTCAGGAAAGTGATCTTTCTTAAAAACAAAAAAATGACAGAAAGTATGCTCCCAGATAGTTGGAATCAAGCTGTCATTATGTTTACCAATTAATACATCCATGTACAGATGCATAGTGGAAGAATTGCATTTGAAAACACTTGATAAAATGTGGAAAGTAAACCATCCTGCCCAACTGCTTTCCCATTTGCTAGTGTTAGTATTTCACATCTCACCTATTCTTCAGTGAAAGGGGTATTTAAGGATTGTTAATCTCTGGTGTTATAATTTATCGATAAATGTTTTTAAATTCCCCATCTTCTAGTAATCTCCTAATAAAGCCCCATTTGTCATGTTTAACTCATGGCTTAATGGCTAGAGATATTATTAGTGGACTCTGGTGTGACTCAGTTTATCCCATATTCGATAGACTACACTAGTTTATTATCTCAATGGAATAAACATAATCTAATCTTTACTATTGATCATGGGGATAGGAATAATATGTAAGCTAGTATCAAATATATCAGTTTTTAACTATGGATTGGTTCCAGACATCTAAGAGGTCCGAAATTCTAATTAGATACTTTCCTGCTAGACAGGCCTTTGGCTGGCGTTCAGTTATTTTTGGATTTCTGACCTCGCTAGAGCAGTCTAATGGACAGATAAATTCTCCTCATATTATATATTGTGGGGCCCAAGTCAACAAATTGAAAAGTGACTCTTGATCGATTTTAGGTCTTTATACTATGCGTAAAATAATTTTAATCGGTGCAATAGCCCATTGTCCAGTGCCATCAGTCAGTGATTTACCTAGAGTAACCTGCTATATATATTCTGTGGGGCACTGATTAGTACTCTGCCTGTGAAGAGCAAGCTATTGTACTTAAACCTATTTGCCAAAAACATTTGGTCAGCAAAAGGGAGCTGCGTTTCCTGGTAACAAATTAATAAAACTATTATATTTGCCGAAATCTCTCCTGATCAATGCTCTTTCTGAGTGAGTTTAGTCCATTGACAATTCAACTAAGAATTTCAAGTATTCATATTTCTTTATTTTTAGCAGGTTTTATTTCACAGCTTAGATAATTGACTACTAGTTCATATAGGCCCATAGTTATCTGAACTCTGCAGTTTCTATTCTTAATTGCTTTCTTTATTTTTTATCTTCACTTATTTTTTACCACTAATTCTCCAGATCCCTACATCGTCAATGTGTGTAGACATCACTCACCTCCTTTTGTTTTTTTAGAAGCTATATTGTGCATTCAGTGTACAAAATGGTACATTGGAGCACATTCCCTCAGCCCAGTATTTTTTTTTTAAAGTTCGTGTTTGTCCTTATTCTGTAGTACAGCTTCATTTAACGATTCAGACATCTCCATGACAGTGCTAGTGGTTTCTTTTTCTTCCGGGATCCCACCCATTCTTAAATTTACTCGCCGAGATCTATTTTTCAAATTGTAAATTTGGGATTTAAGCCAATTTGTTAGCACACCACGTCCTTTCATGTTGGTCATTGCATAGCTTCATCTTAGTTTTGACTGCTTTCTCCAGACCTTCTAATTGGTCAGAAAAAGCAGTCTTCCTCTTGTCCTTATCTTTGACCCTAGTGTGGACATAATGAATCTCCTCATCCGATTTCACCTGCCTTGACATGTGTCTCGTACGTTTTGAAAGATTACATGTAATGTTACTGTGTAGTTTTGTATTTGTGCTTACACAGATTATCAGTGTTCCTAGTCCAGTGCTATCTCTGCCAATAAAGCCTCCTGTGGCTTCTCCAGGCCCACAGTTATGTCAGCTTGAAACTTGCATGCCCTTATATTCAGATATATTGGATACAGTGTTTCCTTTCACATCAATGCTTCCTCTAAGAAACTATGAAAGTTGAACTGTTGAAGCAAATCTTATTCTTATTGTTCTCAGCATCTGCAGATTACATCTTTAACACTGCTACACTGTTGTGATTATCCTCCTTTTGTGCACGGCAGCTGTCAGTTACGAAAGGTCTGTCTCAGCATTAATGATGAGCCCTGCATTTTCCTTGCACCAAGCAACTGAGAAGAGGAAGGTAGGAATCAATAAGTTGCCAAATTGGAAAGTAATCCATCCCTTTATACATAGTCCCTAAGGCTGGTACAGCAGTTTAGGATTATCCAGCAGTCTCAGCAAGTTGGGCTCCTTCAGTACATCGGGCGACATTAGGACCCTGGGGGTCTTGAGAGCGACAGGGTTGCGGTGGTGGTCGGACTACCATCAGTGTGGCGGTGTAGCAGCCACATTACGACCATGGAGGTTGCTCCACGGTCGGACCGCCAGCAAAGCCAGATCATGACTTTTTGTAGGTCTGGCATTGCTAGCAGTCCAAATCCGCCAGGGCAGTGCTGCAAGCAGTGCTGCCCTGGGGATTACGAGTTGGTTCTTCAATGGCGATTACATGGCAGTAGCCCCACCATGTAAAGGCAGGCAGAGACGGGGTGCAGGGGGCCCCATGTGGGCTGTTTCCTGCTGGGCCAGCAGATGGAAACTCTGTTTCTGCCCCTGGCCCAGTGGGAAACTCGTAATGGGACACACAGGAAGGGGACCACACTGTCCTTAACCTGACCACAGGAGTTTGGTGGATGATGTTTTCCATCTGCCAAAATCATAATGACCCCCAAGTGCTATTTTTCCGTGTTCAGTTGAGTGAACACTCAGGAACTCTAGCAGAACACAATTTCCCACTGAGCTCCCTCATCAACCATTTTGCTAACCATAACATTTGTGAGGAAATGTGTGTCTGAATTATTTAAAGTTTGAGAAGCAATCTTACTGGTATTGTTTTTGTTATTACATTTTTAGTATTCAAGTAATAATGACGATGTTGGCTTCTGATGTTTATTGTTACAAAAGTTATTATTCTGGCTATTTATTATTCAATATTCACTATGCGTACCATTCAATAGTTTTTCATTTATGTTATAGTACTGCCAGCAAGAGTATTTCAGTCTCTTTTAGACATGATCTCCAACGTCATTGCTTATAGTATTCATATTTTGAGTGCATTACCCATAATATTCCAATCATTATTAATGTATGCCCAGTTTACATGTGGTACAATCACTCTACATCCTGCAGTTGGCTTGTAATATGTTTAACAGTTTGTACCCTGCCTTAAAAAAGCAAACAGATAATATTTGAAAGGAATTGAATTCAAATGATGCTGTAGATCAGACAAAATTTGTAAACACATACAGTGAATGCTGTGTGTGTCAGATAAAGGCCAATTTATTACACTGTATTTCAAATGTTTATAACATCTTTTTGGAAATCATGCTTTTGAAACTTGACATTTGTTTGTGCAATCATTGCCTTTCTTATTTGGATGCCTTTACAAGTGGAGCAGCATAAAAACAAATGAACAATTGTTAATATAAGTATGTTTCATAATTCTTCATAGAATAGTGATGTGAGGGAGTGATGCACTTTTGCATGACAGAAGAACAAAATGTTTTATCTGAAATTACGAATGCTTTGATCTTGATTGTCCTCCCAAATATAGTTATCTATTTCATTATTGTGGGATGAAAGGTCAGAATCCAATAGTCAACACTTTCATTGGGTTCTGGTTTTTAGTCATAACTATTGCTATGGCTGCCTGACGTGTATGTGTACCTAAATTCTATACATTGGGAAGTCTTTATGAATGTTGCATTGAGATGTTTCAGCTGAGTCTGCTTCTGCCCTGTTAGACTTAAAAACTTCAACCAGGAAATATTAACAGCCATTTTGAAACTCGGTCTCAACTGGGACACAAAGTTAACAAAAAATAAAATGGGGCAGGGTAGGAATACCCGGACCCCGAGCCCTGGTGCTGAGGTCCCCCAATTATCCCATCAGAACAAAAAGCATTTTTGTTTTATTTTTTTACTGGAAATCGAGGAGGATCCGCAAATCCAAATAAAAAAAAAGTGGTCTCACAAGCTTGTTTACAGTTTATAACTCGGGTCTGCCAGGTCCCAAGGGCATGCAGGATAAAAAAAAAAGGAGGAGGGTGCATGCAGTCCCCCTCCTACAGCTCTTTTGAGCCCAGGCGTCCACCACCTTCCCAGAGCTTTTTTGACGTATTGGAGGGAGGCCACGTGGACCCCCTCCATGGGCTCTTTGGAGCCCCGGAGACCACCACCTCTCTGGGCCTTGATTTCTATTATTGAGGGGGCCTGTACGGACCCCACTCCTTTTGGCTTTTTAGAGACTCAGGGATCACCACCTCCTGGGTCCTGAAATGCAAATAAAAGTGGGAGGCAGGCTGTGCAGCCCTCCTCCCAGGTCAACCTTGTCCCTGGAGACCACCAACTCCCCAGGGCTGGCCCATGCAAACTAACGGAGGAGGGGCCATATCCAGGAACCATTGAGACTGCCACCCTATCTCCTGAGGTGCCCACCCTCGGGAGATAGCAGTTTGCTGTTGCTTGGCAGGAGCTTTGACTGCTCCCGCCAAGTAAGAGCAAACTGCAATTCTGCTCCCGGTGGGTGGGACTCCCACTTGCTGGGAGCAGACTTTTCACCAGTTTTCCTGCCCGCTTTCAAGCTGGCAGGAAAACTGGTAAAAGGATTGCTACGGCACACAGGGAGCTGTATTTTTAGCTGCTTCCTGCACACAGGAGAAATACGGGCCTCCCGCTGGAGGCAAGAAGCCAGCAGGGACTACGGGGGCCTTTAGACTCACCCTGTTTGTCTCGTGAAGGGGAAAAAAGTTGAAAGTACCCCCTCCATTTGGCACCGCTACCTCTATGTTAGTGGTATGAAACTTCTTCCCGGCTTTTTCTAGGATGATGGACAGCCTGCTAACAAGCCCATTGAATATGTTCCCTGCAGGTTTTGGGGGAACCACAAGGACTGTACCACCACAGCAACACAAAAAAACACAGCAAATCTCATGGGTCATTAAATCCTTGACCCAAGAAGAGCTTAACGGTATTGTTTTTAAAGCTCTCCTAGCGGCAGCTCTATGCTCTTCAGCTGGAGTGCAAGGTCCTCTTGTGGCTGCTTTTATGATTGCTTTTTCTGGGTTGAAAAATGTTAAAAGGTAGATTCAGAGACATGTTGGTTTCTTAAAACAATGGGCTTGATTTCAAAGTGACGGATGGAAAACTCCATCCACCAAACTCCAGACAGTGAGTGTTGGCCTCCCCGCCGGAATTATTAAAAGCTACCTGCTAGGTCAGCGGGGTGAAACCTGGTGGAGAAGGGGATCGTAATCCCCAGGGCAGCACTGCTTGCAGTGCTTCCCTGATGGATTAGGACTGCCACTACCTCCAGACCACCAGAATCTCTTATCCTGGCTGAGCTACCGGTTCCCTGGTGGTCCGACTGTCAGGGTTGTGATGTGGCACTCAGACCGCCATATTGGCAGTGGTCTGACCGCCACCCGCGATCCTGGGTGTCTAGTGACTGCTATGTTCATAATGAGGCCCACTATGTCTGAACCTTTCTTAATACATTCCTGCAGCCCACAAATTGCAGTTTTATGAACTTCATTAAAGAAAAGCTTAGACATGTTGTTTTTTAATTCAAAGATTATCAAACATTTGTATAATAATCACTATTATTAAACATTTCATTGTGTGAATAACTGAGATATACATATGATTAAAAATATTAGTGAGTTTTGGAGGAAGATGGTAGATCTTCCTTAAATATTGATATGTTCACCTCTTGTGAAAGCCAATAGGTTCACCTTATATATTTTGGTTTAGTCAGTAAGGGGGTGATTCTAAATCCGGCGGGCGGCGGAGGCCGCCCGCCAGACTTCCCCCACCAAAATACCGCTCCGCGGTCGAAAGACCGCTGAGGGTATTTTGAGATTTGCCCTCGGCTGGCGGGCGACCGCCAAAAGGCCGCCCGCCAGCCCAGGGCAAATCAACCTTCCCACGAGGACTCCGGCTCAGAATTGAGCCGGCGTAGTGGGAAGGTGCGACGGGTGCAGTGGCACCCGTCGCGTATTTCAGTGTCTGCAAAGCAGACACTGAAATACAAAGTGGGGCCCTCTTACGGGGGCCCCTGCAGTGCCCATGCCATTGGCAAGGGCACTGCAGGGGCCCCCAGGGGCCCCGCAGCACCCCCTACCGCCATCCTGTTCCTAGCGGGAGACCCGCCAGGAACAGGATGGCTGTAGGGGGTGTCAGAATCCCCATGGCGGCGGAGCGCGCTCCGCCGCCATGGAGGATTCTGTAGGGCAGCGGA
This sequence comes from Pleurodeles waltl, assembly GCF_031143425.1. Classification (NCBI taxonomy): domain Eukaryota; kingdom Metazoa; phylum Chordata; class Amphibia; order Caudata; family Salamandridae; genus Pleurodeles; species Pleurodeles waltl. The sequence goes on along the minus strand of NC_090439.1, from coordinate 944,918,567 downwards.
AAACCGGCGGGAGACCGCCGGTTTTCCTAGTCTGACCGCGGCCAAACCGCCGCGGTCAGAATGCCCTGCGGGGCACCGCCGGTCTGTCGGCGGTGCTCCCGCCGACCCTGGCCCCGGCGGTCTGAGACCGCCGGGGTCAGAATGACCCCCTAAGTCTGCCCGAGTGTGGCCACAACCTGCGAGACCGACCAAATGCTGTGCATTCCTGATATGGGTTTGACAACTCACATCCGTGTCCTCCGCCTGCTTCCTCACCCTCCGCATGCTCCGCAAGATCTTCCGCTGCATCCCCGCCCACACTAGAAAAACCGTGACCCACGCCCTCGTCACGAGCCGCCTGGACTACGGCAACACCCTCTACGCCGGGACCACAGCCAAACTCCAAAATCGCCTGCAACGCATTCAAAACGCATCGGCACGCCTCATCCTCGACGTACCCCGCAACAGCCACATATCCACACACCTGAGACACCTGCATTGGCTCCCAGTCAGCAAAAGGATCACCTTTCGACTTCTCACCCACGCACACAAAGCCCTCCACAACAAGGGACCGGAATACCTCAACCGACGCCTCAGTTTCTACGTCCCCACCCGCCTCCTCCGTTCCTCTGGTCTCGCACTCGCTGCCGTCCCTCGCATCCGCCGCTCCATGGCGGGTGGGAGATCTTTTTCCTTCCTGGCGGCCAAGACCTGGAACTCCCTCCCCACCAGCCTCAGGACCACCCAGAACCACCCCGCTTTCCGGAGACTCCTAAAAACCTGGCTATTCGAGCAGCAGTAACCCCCTTTTCCCCTAGCACCTTGAGACCCGCACGGGTGAGTAGCGCGCTTTATATATGTTAATGATTTGATTTGATTTGTGGTTGCTTGAGTGTAAAATGTTATCTTCTCACTGAAATTTTCACTTAACTATAACATTACTGTTGGAAAATGGGTTATTGGTAAGGGCAGGTAAGTACCTACACTTAGCAATAGGCCACTAACCTCCACTTAGGTCCAGTTAGGTCTCAGTAAATTAAACTCAGCTCAACCCTTTGTAGCTTGGCAATGAGCGACAAGGCTTAACTAAGGAGACAGAGTGTAAAGCATTAAAATATCACAAAACAGTAATTAAATAAAACACAGGAAACAGTTTAAAAATCCAAAACCTATTTATAAGAAATAGATTATATTTTTATCTTTAAAATGACACAAAAATTAACAAAATCGGATAAGGGGAACCGGAGATATGAATTTTTAAAGAATTATAGTGCCTAGAAACAAAAAGCGCCAATCGGGTCATCTGGTTGCACCTCAACCGGGGCAAAGTCAAAGTTTAAGGCCGACCGCGATGGAGCCTGGCTCGGCTACAGGGCGGGGGAGGCCTCGGTCAAAAGTTTACCTTCGCACTTAGTTATTTTTCTGAAGATTTTCTTCAGCGGGACGAACCTGCCAGTCCAATCGGACCTCATGGAACCCTTCTCCGGATACGCGTTGCGGGAATCCTCTGTGGAGATTATTACCTAAGGACTAAGTCATTTTTTCGAGGTGAAAATCCTTTGACCAGGGTAAACCTGGATCTTGATCCGACGTCCTTGGAGCCCTCCTCGGATACGCTGGCTGTGAGGTCCCGGTCAACTTTTTACCTTCGGACTTAGTCTCTTTTTCTGAGATTTTCTTTACCGGGACGAACCTGCAAATCAGGCCGGGTCGCAGTTGAGGCAAGCCGGCTACAGTTACCGCGGCGGGTCGGTCCCTCTATGGAGCTTTTTTTCTAAAGTACTCCAAACTTTTCCAAACTTCTGGGGCTTCTCCCAGATGATCTTTTAAGGTTTTTTTGGGGTCCATAGCTCACCCCAAGGGTCCAGAAGCTCTGAGATGATCCTTAGGGGTGCGGACTACAACTCCCAGAATGCACCTGGCTCAAACTCCTTTTTGGCCACTGGGCAGTGGTAAGTTGGTTGATTTCTTCAGGAGTTGGTGCAGGGGACTCTGGTTAGCAATTTTTCACCTGTAGCAAACAGGGAGTCCCTCCCTGAACCAGTTGAAGCCAGGCAAAGTCCTTCTTGTGGTGAAGCCCAAGTGTGCAGCTGGTGCAGTCCTCCTGAGTGCAGGTTCCAGGTGCAGGCCAAGGGTCCAGCTGGGTTGTCCTTCTTCTCCTTTGGTTCTTCCTTGTTGGAATCTGATGGGGATCTGAGGTGTGGGTGCAGGTCTGCCAGTTTTTTCCTTGTTCCTGGGTGAAAAACAGGGGGGTCCTGATTCTCCAATCAGGTGCAGGGTCTTTCTCCCTGTGATGACCACATCCTGGGAAGTGTGGCAAAAATCAATCCTAGGAGGCAACATTCTTCAAAAATCCATCATGGCTGAATCTGATTTTTGGAGGTTAAATCTGGCTGAGCCCACCCACTGGTGTGGCTAAAAATAATAAACACACCCCTCTCCTGCCCTTTCCTAATCTAATCAAGGGGGCACCTAGTTGTCTGGGGTTGCCGGATGTAGGGGTGTTGCTGGGTTGCTCCAAACGTCTTTCTCTGCCTTTGAAACCAGTTTGGCAGCCCTCCCCCTTCCTGCCTCATCATCTGCTGAAGTGAAATTCCCTCCCACAGGCACATATCTTTGTGTGAAAGCAGGCCACTTCACACCTCATCAATGCAGCCTGGCCAGGCTGCCAGAGGCTGGCCAATCAGAGCACAGCAGCAAAAACAATGCAGGGCTGAAATTGGCAACTTTTCAGGTAAAGTTTAAAACTCTTTACCTGAACAAGTTATATAAAATCCCACAACTGGAAGTTGTGGGATTTATTATAACAATTAATTTGATACCAAACTCTTGGTATCCATTACTTAAGGGAACTTTTAAAATTAAAATAAAGTCTCCCCATTCTAGCCTATGAAGGCCATTCACTACAATGAGGGAAAAACAAATTTGGCTGTTTTTACCTCACCAGGGCTTATAAAACTATTTTTATAAGGTCCCTAATTATAGGTACATGGCACCCAGCCCTAGGGGCACCTAGGGCACACCTTAGGGGTGACATATGTAAAAATAAGGTCGTTTAAGACTTTGGAACTACTTTCAATTCCAAAGTTGAATTTGCATATAACTTTAATTTAAAAGCAGCCAGCAAGGCAGGCCTGCCTTTATAATGACACTGGGCACCTCAGCAGTGCACTATGGGTGCACTACCTATGCTGTGGTCCCTAAACCTACATGCCCTACCATATTCTAGGGACTTATAGGTAGGTTGACTTAGCCAAATATAATGAGCCTAATTTTCATATTGATTTTACACAGAGCACAGGCCCTGGGACTGGTTAGCAGTACCCAGGGCACCATCAGGGTCAGGAAAACACCAGCCAAAAGTGGCAAATGGGGGCAAAAGGTTAGGGGGCCTCTGCAATCAGCCCTGTTTTCTCACAATTACTTTAACCTCACCTGTTTTTTTAAGTGAATGTGTGTCTATATCTGTATATATATGTGTGTGTGTGTGTTTATATATACAGGGAGTGCAGAATTATTAGGCAAGTTGTATTTTTGAGGATTAATTTTATTATTGAACAACAACCATGTTCTCAATGAACCCAAAAAACTCATTAATATCAAAGCTGAATATTTTTGGAAGTAGTTTTTAGTTTGTTTTTAGTTTTAGCTATGTTAGGGGGATATCTGTGTGTGCAGGTGACTATTACTGTGCATAATTATTAGGCAACTTAACAAAAAAAAAATATATACCCATTTCAATTATTTATTATTACCAGTGAAACCAATATAACATCTCAACATTCACAAATATACATTTCTGACATTCAAAAACAAAACAAAAACAAATCAGTGACCAATATAGCCACCTTTCTTTGCAAGGACACTCAAAAGCCTGCCATCCATGGATTCTGTCAGTGTTTTGATCTGTTCACCATCAACATTGCGTGCAGCAGCAACCACAGCCTCCCAGACACTGTTCAGAGAGGTGTACTGTTTTCCCTCCTTGTAAATTTCACATTTGATGATGGACCACAGGTTCTCAATGGGGTTCAGATCAGGTGAACAAGGAGGCCATGTCATTAGATTTCCTTCTTTTATACCCTTTCTTGCCAGCCACGCTGTGGAGTACTTGGACGCGTGTGATGGAGCATTGTCCTGCATGAAAATCATGTTTTTCTTGAAGGATGCAGACTTCTTCCTGTACCACTGCTTGAAGAAGGTGTCTTCCAGGAACTGGCAGTAGGACTGGGAGTTGAGCTTGACTCCATCCTCAACCCGAAAAGGCCCCACAAGCTCATCTTTGATGATACCAGCCCAAACCAGTACTCCACCTCCACCTTGCTGGCGTCTGAGTCGGACTGGAGCTCTCTGCCCTTTACCAATCCAGCCACGGGCCCATCCATCTGGCCCATCAAGACTCACTCTCATTTCATCAGTCCATAAAACCTTAGAAAAATCAGTCTTGAGATATTTATTGGCCCAGTCTTGACGTTTCAGCTTGTGTGTCTTGTTCAGTGGTGGTCGTCTTTCAGCCTTTCTTACCTTGGCCATGTCTCTGAGTATTGCACACCTTGTGCTTTTGGGCACTCCAGTGATGTTGCAGCTCTGAAATATGGCCAAACTGATGGCAAGTGGCATCGTGGCAGCTGCACGCTTGACTTTTCTCAGTTCATGGGCAGTTATTTTGCGCCTTGGTTTTTCCACACGCTTCTTGCGACCCTGTTGACTATTTTGAATGAAACGCTTGATTGTTTGATGATCACGCTTCAGAAGCTTTGCAATTTTAAGAGTGCTGCATCCCTCTGCAAGATATCTCACTATTTTGGACTTTTCTGAGCCTGTCAAGTCCTTCTTTTGACCCATTTTGCCAAAGGAAAGGAAGTTGCCTAATAATTATGCACACCTGATATAGGGTGTTGATGTCATTAGACCACACCCCTTCTCATTATAGAGATGCACATCACCTAATATGCTTAATTGGTAGTAGGCTTTCAAGCCTATACAGCTTGGAGTAAGACAACATGCATAAAGAGGATGATGTGGTCAAAATACTCATTTGCCTAATAATTCTGCACTCCCTGTATATACATATGTAAATATATATATATTAATATTAGTGACTACCATTATATGAAGCTGCCAGCAGTTCAGAAAATGAAATTAATGGTTTATATAAAATTCCAAGTAACATGTTCCTAAATAATAAAATAGTTGTTTGAGGATTAGGGGTCCGTCATTTTAAAAAGGCTGCTGAATTTGATAATTTTTTTCATTCGTAGTCATTGTGTTTTAAAGGTCCTTTTCATAAGTCACTTTATGTGGAAGAAGGAAATGCAGAACAAAATGAAGAAGGTTTATATATTTTGTGAATTTAGTAATGTTCTTGAATAAATTGGGTGAGAGTTTTTCCAGCACGTCAGCACTTTAATAAAGAAAACTCATATCAGCCCAGTGGATAGAAGTAACAATCCCAACCTGAGAAGTAAAATTGAGAGAAGATACAGAAAAAGTTATTATCAAATGAGACACAGGGAAGGAGGCAATATGTTTAAAAGATTTGAACAAATAGAACCAAACTTGAAAAATTATGAATAAATATGTCTAAGGAAGGCAGGATAGTATGACAAATGTGATACAGGGAGAATCACAATGAATGTAGATCACTGGTAGGTGGGCATGGAAAGAGAAGAGCAGAACAGCAACTGGTAACGTTCTAAAGTTTATGAATGGCTGGTCTCAGACAACAATGTAGTTAGAAAAGAAGGCAGCAGTGATGGCTCAACATTGAGCCCCCACTCTAGATTCCTGAGCAGTTTCCCTCGGGTCTGCTACTACCATCCCACACTGAGCAAAACAATTCTCCTGGACACTCCATGCCCTTTTATGGACTGCTCTAAAATTTACTCCCACTACAAGTTAAAATGTACACAGTTGAAACATGCATAGCTATAATCCTGTGCACCAATTATTTACAATATATTATAATACATTCACAAGAAAGTCATAAACAGAACCCTATCAAACCCCATAAATAAATAAATGAGAGGATGAAGCAAAAATCCTGAACTTGACACAGAGCAGTATAAAATGTCCAATTACATTTATTTTTTAGAATACTTGAAAACCTAAAATATTAATGGTGGCTAATGAAATAAATGTGCAGAAAGAATAAAAGTAGGAGCCCATAAAAATAAAATGCTTTTCCATACAGAACAGTGTAGGTCCGTAACATGGGAAGTGAAGAATAATGAAAGTAATGACAGAATACTTAAAACTCAATTGACACCCGGTACCAAGGAACATAGATATTACTCTGACAGCCATCATAGTGTTATCAAGTATTTAAAATATTGATAGCTGAAAATGCATGGGAACGCACATCTCTTCTGTGCATTAGTCTTTTCCTGACGAGAACTAATCGTGTGATAGAAAGTAAAACTCCATAGAGCAAAAATTGGAAATCTTTTCTCCCCGCAGTTTGGTTTGTTAATTGAAATGAACAGTGTTCTGAAATAAAAATGGCTGTGCTCCATCTAGTAAAATCTCTTCACATGCCACCTTTCTTAAGATGTAGGGAAGAAATTATTTTTAAAATTGTATAATTTAAGGATTCAGTGCATAGTGGAGCTGTGTGCAACATTAGTATTCTATTGTGCAGCTGTGGTGAGGGAGAACAAGAGCTAAATGTTAATCCTACTCTAACCTTATTAGCAGCCTATTTACCCTAATACTTAGTAACATGTAGTGCAGGCAGGAGGGTTTGGGAAGCTGATTCTTTCTCAGAGATTTTTAGCGACCTTCCCTGGGGACACCTTGGAGGTACAACAATCAACAAACCCATATAAACTGCATATGAGCCTGAAAGTATTTGTGAAATCACAAGACTTATAGTTGGATATCGAACCCAGAGCCATCCCACATTTACTTTTATCTTACATCAGGACCAGGCACTCTTCTTTTCACCTTCATGATGACAAATCATAATTGTCTCTTCAGCAATTCAACCTGATTTCATGCAAATACATCATGCAGACAACCCATAGAAGAACTGCTGACTGATTTTCAACCTGTGGAACTGCATCTGATGAAGGTAGTGACCTAACTCTGGGTTTGTGGACCACATGGGTTTTTGCACTCTTTTCAGATCAAGTTGCACCTTGAGACAATTCAATGTAAAGAATGTGCAATTTAAATGTAGCACAAAAGTAGTTATGTTGATAAATAATATGCATAGTAGTATTTATAGTTGTAGTTCTAAACTTTCAACACTGTTCTGCCACTTTTTCAGTGGGAGTAACTCGTTATTCAGGATCTTACCCTTAGTCTAATAAAATCATATAGAATCTTATGAGCCTTAAACAAAGGTTTATAATTCAAGTTTGAGTCTTCTACTGAGCTGATTATAGGCCCAGACCATCATCTTGTGTGAAGATCATTGTTTCTCTTCATTTTGAAGTTTAAAGGAGCCTGAACTATAGTTTACTTCATGGTTACTTATATTTCCGTGATAAAAGTCAAATACTTAATCTCATCTGTGGATTTTATGGTGCATAGTAGGGCACTCACTTACAATGTCTGAGTCATAGAGTAATGATGAAATTACAAATGTAAGGTGCTTCTTTTCTGCCATTAAGTGTCAGACATCCTGGATCATATTATTTGGAAAATAGAACCTTCATCTAATTTCAAAATTTAGTTGAAACTAAATGTTCAAGTAACTGAACAAAATAACATGGGTCTTGGAAGTATTAACTATGACACTTTAGGCTCCTTGATATCTCAGAACAGAAGTCATATTCAAGGTTAGAGAACTTGTTAGCTATTCAACATGCAGCTGATGAGAAAGATTCCTTTCCATCTTGAACTTTCAATACTGTCCGTTTAGGATTGCCACACATAATTTTTCTACACTAACCTGGACAGACATAATCGTTGTTGCTGATGGTAAAGAAATAATTAGTTTAATCACACCTTCCCTCTTGCAATTGCAAATGGCATAGTACAAATGAATATATAAAAGGTAAAATTAAATGTGAATCACATTGTAACACTGCCAAAGATAAAAATGAAGTATGTAGGAATGTTAGTTCTTGACCACAATGCTAGATACAAATCTCAAACTGTAAAATATAATTGCACCTTTGATTAGGAACCTTCGAAAACACATATTTCACATTGTACAAGCAGATTTCGTCTTTCTTTACACATGCATGTATCTTAGCAGAGAGGACCACAGCTGCCCTCAGACTTATATGTGCACCTGCTTCAACAATGAAACATAAATTAACAAACCAATAGATTTTTTATGAATCTAGATACTCTTTTCCATTATACTTTATATTTCAACAGGATAAACTGAAAAACATGCAAGATTTGATATGCAAGATGTATTATATTAGGTTTTTGCTCAGTAAGAGACTCTCCAATGCTTACGCATTATATCAAATCAAAGAAATACAAGAAATATTATCACACATACAAATACAGACAGAACATTGGGCATCATCCTAAATCTCATGTTGGGAAACACCTGTCTTTTTCTACAAAGGATGAGAAAAGTATTCAAATCGGAAGCAAACAGCAAATATAAAACTTGCACTTTTCATTAACATAAAGTAAATAATGTTTTGCTCAATTTTGTTTAAAGTTTTATTATTTTGGTGTGTTAAGTGAGGAATAGCTTTATATTGCAGCCTTATGTACAACGAAATAGCACTCTTTAAACATGCTATTCACACACATTAATAATGCTCTGAACAAGATTCCTGAGATGAAAGTATTTTGGCTCCCCCTAGTTCCTGCCCACTAAGGCAATTGTCTCTGCATGTTCAAACTAACATATTTTCTAATTAAGATATTTGTACACCTCAGACATTGCTCTGAATACTTTGGGGAATACGGTGTGATCCAAATGTTAGACTGATTAGAGTACTCTGAAAGTACCTTTATCACACCAAAAGACGTGCCAGAGACAATTATATTACATGATGAGATAGAGGCATTTCAGTTCTTTTCTTTCTTTTCTGAAGGAAGCTAGCTATATGATTGCTACTCTTCCATCATGTATTAATTGATTGGCTGGACTTCACAAAATGACACCTAGCCTGACGATCTCCACCAAACAAAAATATTATCAACAATATAAAGGTGAATTTAAAATCATCAGGGTTCAATATTGAATAGAAACATCCCAACATAGGCCTTTATGACAAATAGTGCACAGCTCATTAGTAACTTAGTAGGAATCAGTTGCTTTGCTGTAGTGCCTAGCATGCTACCTGACTTGAAAAGCCAAGGCACATTTTCAGACTGCTCATTACACTATATCACCAAAGTTTGAGTTAGACAAAAAGGGCTATCACAGACCCCTTATTGGTTGGACTATGCTTGTTGACAGTGTTTGTAGGCTTTTTGTTCTAAGAATTCGGGTTTGTTTAGGCACAGCCTTGGTTTATGTGCTATTTAGTAAAATACTTTTGAAGGATATACTAATTATATTATGGGCTATTACCACTTTACAATAAGAGTCTATCAGACGTCAGGTTTCCTATTCAAAACATTTCAATTCAAAGCCGAAGTTCATGTCCTATTAGGTGTCACAAAAAAGTAAGGGAGGGGGGAAGTGTAGTTGATGGCACCTATTCAAACAACTATAGCAAAATAAATGCACCAATGAAAGTATTGCATTATATATAAAGTAACTTTAGCTAACTTCTCCCAAAAGATCAAACATGAATGCAACATTGTAAATACTAAAACATGCCATTTGTGCTTGTTGACTTTTGTGTGTGCCTGTGTGTGTGTGTGTATTCCTATTTTACATGTTAAGAAGTAACTGATTACAACGTTAAATTATATTTTATCGGTTTTGACATTAGAGTGTCAATATATTCTAGTTAAATACAAATGTTTGTTGGACATATTCTTCAAATGTGTCACACTAAATATTGCTTTGTCTATCTTCATGCTAGTATAGCTAGTATGAAATACATTTAAACTGATCTTGTATAGTACAACAAATATTCTAAAATGCAAAAGAAAAAGTTAGCATCCAGTGCCACTATGTGTCCCACAGGTTCCTCCACTTTGGCCCAAACTGCCTCAACTGGTGAGTTAGAGGAGCATATTGCGACTACTACCAGTGCGATCACACTTGCTGGCACATCTGCTGATGTTACTGCACCAAGTGTTGTTGCTGTTTCCATCAAAAGACTGTCTGAAGACAACCAAACACAAGTTGTGCATCTTGGAGAATCAGATCTGGAATCCAACAAGGACCTGCTTTCTCTTCCTTCAACAAATTTGCAAAGTACCAGAAGAGCGCCAGAGCATGATGTACTGGTAGAAACAACAAAAGAACATGCAGGTGTTCCTCATAGAGGTATTGAAAATTATTTTACTTGTGACCATTTTCCAATATATACAATATCTCACAGTGGAGATCTTGGTCACTCATCATTGTGTCTTTTCATGGATAGTTGTAATTGTAGAAAACAGTGAGGTAATGTCCTTCCATCACCGTGTCTCTCCATGGTTAGCCATACTGTAACAATACACTAATATCTGTATCATGTGAGAATTTACCATGACATGTTGTAACTGGTTGATTTATGAAACACATTTTATACTTTCAACATTATCAAAGCATAATAGTCATCCCATGTACATTCTAATCTAATATGTTTTGGTCCTGTAGACGTTTAGGAATATATGTATTTATAGTTTATTGGGTAGAGAAGAAATATTTTAAGCAACACAATACCATGCCAGTGGTAGTATCCTGTCAAAACCTCTTCACAGGAAGCCTAGGTATTAATATAAATTGAAGATGTATAAAGAATCACATTTCAAGATTCCTACAAGTGCTTAAATGCATGAGACATCAGACCACTCACATTCCATTTTTATGTATTATGGATTACAAATACATATATTACTAGCCACATGAAAACCTGATACCTTGTAATATTTTTAATTACATTAGCCTAGACTTTTCCATATCAAACAATGGCTTTTCGTTCAAGCAGAGTGAGGGAACACATTCTTGCTGTATATGTTCATAGATAAAAGGTAAATTTGTTCTCAAGTTCGTATCCATTTTTTCTTATTGAAAGTGGATGATCCTCCAAAGTCTGAGAGCCTATATATTACAACACCCTGAAACTGCTAGGTATTCTGCAGGAGTCTTTGTCACTTGAGTAAAGAGGATTTAACCATTTAAATCCATGTATCTATACAAAGGACTGGTGCGATTAAAACCTGCCATACACTGAACAATATATATGTTTTGTGCAGTATACCTACAGCAGTTGGCCAACCTCCTATACTCTCAGTTCTGTTCCACTAAAGTACTACCATACAGTTTGTGTCTTAAAATGCTCCTCTCGTACACCTAGCTCAAGTTCATACTTGAAAATATACTGATGCTGGGCATTTTTAAATATACTGATGTTTTTGTGTCCCAAAAAGGCATATCCTCCATATCCTCATTTCAGGTCACTTGAAGCATAGCATACACACAAAATATACTTGATACTGCTCAGAAGTAATTTAATTCTCGTATTTTATTGTGTTCAGGACTAAGTATGTGGTTGCATTGCAAGACCTCTCTCCTCTTGAATTCATCCTTCGCATCTCCTACAAAATATATACTTTTGCCATTTTATCTTATTCACCTTCACCACTTTTTACACTTTACATTCTTCAGATTGTGATTCCTTTAACTAAAGCATCCATGTTCCCTTGCATTGCTGTCCTCAAGGATATGTTCTATGCAATATTTCTATTAGTTATTATACGTTTTCTATTCACCGATTCAATCTTCCCCTCAATTTAAATCACCCAGCTGTTTACTTGATGAAATTTGCCTTTGAATATTGGAATTAACATTTTCCTATTATCAGCACGATTGCACCTCTAAGACACAAAGTTTGCTCAGTCACATGCTGAGCATCCAATACCACCATTAACAAAATAATTGAGCCACAAGATGGACATTACAGAATGATCCTCTTTGGTCAGAGACATTCAACAGTTTTTCCTCTGGGCTTTGTCATGTTCAGTCTAGTGGGACGATGGGTATCCCAGCTCTTTCTTGCATCCTGAAAATACTTCATTGGTTCTTCCTCACATCTGCTAGGACTATGCTTCTTCCAAGATTAAGGCAGACTACCCTATTGTAATCAGCTTGCAGAATCTGCTCCAGCTCAAATCATGTAGTCCTTTCCCTTCACCAATTGCTTCCTGTACTTTTCCCTACAATACAACACTTCTGTGCCCGGGATTATATTAATATCATATTTTCCCTCCTCTTCCTCCCCTATTTTCCTCTGTCTTCAGGCTTTCCTCTCCTTCACAGTGCCAACCCATTCTTTTCTCAAGCTCGCCATTTCTGGCCAGTCACCATCTTGAGTGCATTCACAAAAGGTCCAGGGGCTACCACTATGTGGAGGTCGGGAAATACACCAAAGATTACTAGGAGTTGTTATGATTTATCTGCTGGAAATCCCGAAAAAGAATTGGCAAGATATTCGACAATAATGGGTAGTAATGATTTTACTCTTCTTAATTAGATTTCAGCTATATAACACCCATGTATTTATTATTTGAAACCTCCGAAAAGCAGTAGCTGAGAAAGAAAACTGCCCTCTCTTTGGCTGCCAGTCATGCTCTCGATATGCACTTTATAATTTCCTTCCTTCTTTGAAAGAAAGAAATGATGTGACATGATAAATGTAAAGATTATCTTTCATGAAAAGACAGCCATTGAACCACTGGCATCAATGAGCCTTGAAGCTTATCTAAGTGTGAGCTACATGTTGGCTAGCCATGTGGTCTGCATACAAATTAATACAGGGTTCTGTGTTCCAACCCCACCCATAAGATGGCATTCCAAGATGAAAAGAAAACTGGAATCTTGAGCTTCTTAGGGAAAAAACTATCTCTGATTAATGGGTTAAACATTGTATTAGGATTCCCCTCTGGGTCTACAAATCATTTGCGGCTGCGAGTGGAAAATGTTGATATCACACAATTTTACAGCTCACTGCAAGACACAGATCGTAAGCCACAATATTATGTAATGAAATACCTAGGAAGAGATAGTTTTCAATCCATGTTGTTTAGGTTTCACTTATATTCTAGCACTAGTTTGATGCAATATTTGCCTATGTAAATGTGAAAAAAAGAGTTTGGGTTTATGCAAAAAATAAAACTGAAAAGAAAAAGCAGAACATTTCAAGTGCAAACTTCTTTATATCATTTGTACGCATTCTGTGCAGATGTTCCTATATGATTCGTTCTGACTTTTTATTTAAGAGGTAACAGAAGAATATTCTGTGAGTTCCCAAAGTAAAACATTTTTCTACAATATATTTTCATGTTGCACAAAACAACCTTTTAGTATTTTATAATGCACAGCACGCTCCAAGTGCAATACGCTAAATCTATAAATATACACTAGTACAGTTGAAGTGATTAACATTTTAGTTATTCAGATTGGTAAATCTGGGTGGTGAACATATTTGTTATAATTTACTTTGATGAGACAGATTGTGAATTATGATGGCTTCTTACATAACATTCAAAACATTTGCTTACATGTTCCCGTTGGTATTTATATAAGTGGGCGTGCTACAAAGTATGCCAGACTTTGTTTATGTAAGAGAGTTATCATACTTCTGTCTGTAATGTTTTGACTATTTCACCAGAGTTTCCATTACAATAATTGCTCCAACTTGCGCACATCGTAGATGTTCTGTCAACGACTCTTTGTAGTTCTGGTTACTCATACACTGGAAATGCACAGTTCAATTTATGTATTTGATTCTAGACAATTTCATAAAGCTTGGACTAGACCCAGTGTGTGGAAAACCCTGTTATCTAAGAACAGCTTCATACAAACATCGATTATCAGTATGTTATAATACAACATCTTCACAATAAATAAAACAATACACCCTATTTATAGATGACCTAGCTAGCAGAAAGGATACTGGGGGGTGATGAGTTCGGTATACTAACTAACCAGTCTAGAATCTTTGAGAGTTAAAAGTGGCAGGTTATTCGCTCCGTTTTTAATGTCTCATAGAACAAGGTTATCCTAATGGCTGATGGGATAGAGTTCCAAACCATATGCCCCCTTCCTGAGAAGGGTTGTTCAATAGTTTTGACTTACTAGGTGCTTTATGTCAAGGAGAAGTATAACCGTGCTCTGAAGGTGGTGTTGGCAGAGATTACCTGCTTACCGACAAGACAGCAAGGAGTTCCCAAAAACAAAGGTTATTCATGACGCACATCGGTTTGTATGTCTTCACGTCTCAGTGGTGAGCCACTTTAAAGAGAATCAAGATGTGGTCAAACGTTCTTGCGTAAATGGTCAGCCTGGTGGCTACAACAGGGGCTTCTTGGAATGGACCTAGATGCAGTACGACAATTCCTGTGGAAAGTGAATGTATCTGCTTTGACATGGTTACACTTAACTTGGTGTTACAGCATCCTGGAGTTAATGTCATAAAGAATTTGACATATTTAAGGGACGGAGACTATTAGATAAAGTTGGGTGTCATCAGCATAGAGATTATATGAGATGTTAGTGATTGAGAGTGGAAGCTAAAGGCTGCACAGGGAAACTTGGAAACCCCATTGTTGAACCCTCACAGAGTTGGAGAGGTAGATGAACATTTTAAGGATTGACATCAGCTTTCCAAGTATGATGAGTTAATTGTGGTCTGCACCATTTAGCTTCATTATATATTTGAGAACTGCAGTGGTTTATGAAGAATGTGCCCTCATTCTGTGCTAATAAAGACTTTAGTTGACGTGAGGTCTAGGTCACATGATAAATATCTTGTATTGCAATTGTCCTATTTCTGTTCACAAATAGAGGACATAAGAAGGAAATACATTTAAATTTGAGAACTAAATGGTTTTCTATTGAACTTTGTAAAAGGTACCATAAAGTTTAGGATCTAAAGGAGATCTGCTGTGACAAAAAACTTTTGGGCATTTGGGATACAAATCTGCATCCTTAAATATGAAATGCATCTTGAATTGAAGCATGTAAAAACTTCTGCTTTGTTTACTTATACAGACAGGGTAAGCAAGACTTTGAAAAATATTTTTAGGATTAAAGACAGCTCAAGATGTCAACTACATTCAAAGTTATTGTGATGTATTTGGCATCTTCAAAAAATTCAAACAAGATATTTCTGAAGATGAGCAGTAAGTGGCTAGAGGATTATAAGAAAATGGGTCATTAGTTGTGTGGCCTACACAAGAACAAGAAATGGGTCCTCATTTCTCCTCCACTGGGAACCAAAAATCCCATTGTAGCACTTGAGTCATAGGATAGCAAAGCAGAGAAGTCCAAGGCCTACTCAAGGGAGATGGTGTGGGCTACCAATCCCCATTCACAGGTATGAAATAAATGATTGTCCAGTCTGTACTTTTTCTTTTGAAAAAGGAAATGTACCTTTATTACACACACACTAATCAATGCAGAAATTTACAAATAAACATAAGCGGATGAAAATACTTTTGTATGATATTGCATAACTACTCTTGCCCGTCACAAAAGGGAGGCCTGGGTCAACAATCACATGTGAAAACATTCACTTGTATTGAAATGCCATGATGGAATTTCAATTTGAAGTAAGACAATTACCCTTGCCAATAAAACATGCATATTTTGGACATGAATGACAGTCAGTGTTATTACTCTAAAAAAACATTCACAAGGGAAAGGATCTAAGCATGTCTGTACAATTGGTGAAGGCTACATTACAGTAATCATGAATAGCACAATCCAAATAACACAGTTATAATCACCACTTATCTAATTACATCCCTTTACCTCTAGGGGGTGTTTGCAATATACTTTTGGAATCATTTTTTAATATAGTATCAGTTAATTCCACATAGCTCATAAAAAGCATCACATTTGTAAACGCAATGAGCAATTACCAACATTCACTACTACAGGGTGTCAGCAGACATGAAAACCTCTGTTAACCCACTTCAGGCAACAAGGACTGTAGCCATAGTCTCTGCCCCTAGACAGTGCAGCAACCCCAGCAGTAGAGTAAAAGCTCCAGCTTTGGGAGTGCTTGAGAATTCACCTTAAACCCTTGGGAGGTTAATCTTTGTGAGTCGCATCCTACATAAGGTGGGGAACCTTATAATTCTCTGCACAGTCCTGCAGCTCCCCCTGCACTTTGGTATCAGTTTGTTTGTGACCCCATTCTCCACGGGCCATCATAAAGCCAAAATGAGGAATTTCAATTCAGAAATGTGTCCAAGCCCAGCAGGGCATTATGGGGTGCTTCTACGTGACCTTTGTTGATTTTAGGGCATTGGCTCTCTGACTGCACAGGGGAGAGCTGCATTTCCTTTATCCATTTTTTTTATGCAGCCTTGTGCCGCCCTGTTTTTGGTTGGGGTGCCCTCTGCATTAACTACACATTGCAGGACAGCCTCGGAGATCACACTGGGCTGTTCAGAGCCAGCTCCCCGCCCTGCAAATACCTTGGAGTGCAGCTGCAGGAGCCAACAGCCGAATTCTCAGACAGACGTGTCTCCTCTAGGTGGCCTTTCTGCTGGACATGCATGGAGGGAGCGGGGAAGGCCTGCCGCCTGGGGGAGTACAGCAGTATTCTCCCACTTCCCTGGTGATATTCGGACCAGGATGGGGTCTTATCAGGGTAGTGCAGACATGCATAGATCTTCTCAGTGCCCAGGGATGGGGTCTTGGGCTCCCTTTATAGTAGCGCCACGGCACAATGGTGCTGCGCCTCTGTCCTCCACACAGGGCCCAGCGATGGGGTGCTGGGCCTCACTTCATAATACTGCGGAATAGCAGGACGGCGCTGCTCCACCATCAGCAAGTTTTCTCATGATTTGCCTTCAAGGCAAAAGTACAACAGCGCTTCCCTGCATTCTACCTGCTCTGGGGGCAGCCTCCAGACCCTGGCCCACCCCAAAGGTGAGTTGAAAAACAGTGGCATGTGCTTGTCTTCATTATGCTTCATTAAACCATTGCAGGATATGGAGAAGCTCAGACTCGACAGCATACAATGGCATTGTTTATAAACTTGGATACTAAACAGCCATAACTCTGGCCCCGTTGAGCCAATTTTAATGATCTTCATTTCCTTTCACCTTCAGATGTGAGCCCTTGCCACCTGGAACACTTACTGCAGGCTTCCTGCCCTCCGAACCTAAATCCTTGTAGGGAGCAGGTTTCACTGGCTTCCCTGAACCAGCCTTTGACTTTGCTGTCCTCTTCATCTCCATGTGCAGAGCCCGGTCTTTCCCCCAATTGCTCCTCAGGGGGTAAAAGGGGACCAGCTTTGCTGGTCCTGGGGCATGCCCCACTGGTTCTGGGGTCAATCAAAGGCAGAGTCTTTGATCCAGTGGGCACTCAGGAGGTTCCTCCTTCTGATTGTCCATGGCGCTAGCCTCCAGTCTCCGTGTTCCACAGAAGAGCACAGCCAAGAGAGAGCTCTCTCCCGTTCGCAGGACCTCTCCTGTCCCAACCTCCCTGCACAGTCTTCTGGGGTAGTTCAAAATGGTGTCACCCACAAGTCACTTGCCACATGTGCTCTGAGAGTCTCAGCTCCACCCCTTGCTGACATCACTGCCAGACCCTGATCCTAAGTCAGATAAGTATGACATTCCTGGATGACCAGTAAGCTCTACAGATATGCTTTTGGACTTGATAAAATTGTTCTTTTCACACAGGTTATGATGTACATTGGTGTGATTCTGGAGTCTGTGGAATCCAGGGAGTTGGGGTGGGCCCTAAGGAAGCCTTTCCCAAAGTAGTATAATTGAGTGTCAATACAGTCAAGACAGTAAAGGACACTGACTTGAGCCTCATATGTACACCCACATTATAATGTCTATTCCAGATCACTACACAAACCTGCATAGTTCCTTTCACCCCAGACAACCTGTGTGCAGTTCCTGGATTGTGCACAACAGGAGCCTCCCACTCTCAGCCCTCACACATGTGCAAATATGTGTGCACATATGTTCACATGTAACCAGACAAGTGCCTCTTATCCTTGTTGCTTTGCAGCAGCCTTATCTAAAAAGGTGGACACTGGTGATACATGTGCAGTCCATTTTATCATGAGTTTGCCATGGGTGAGTTACATGTTTTAAGGATCCCCCACAGAGACAGGTCAGGTGACCAAAAAGTATAAAATCCACGCAGATTAGATGGCCAGAACCACCTTCTCACAAGGATATTTTTAACTTAAAGAAGGGCAGTAGCATACAGTCCTTGCTTAGGACTTAAATTGAAGACTCTATAAAGTAATACCAGTCTGTCTTTAATTGTTTTCTGACTTTGATGGGGATTCACAAAACCCCAATGAAAATCACAATATGGTACATATGAATCTTGCTGCTATTTTCCTTGTAATTTATGTATTTTTGAAGACCAATGTAGAAAGATATGCACTTTGTATTCAGTTCATGTTTTGAGGAGGCATCAGATGCCATGCTTCATAGTAATTGTGCCCTGAGATAATACAGTAATAAAGGGGATGAGTATGTTTTTGAAAATCGAGTTGATTAAAATATGTAATTCATTCTAATTCATAGACATTTGTTTACAAGTAATTCTGTTCCCTTATTACATTTCTTCCCATGTTAGTAGCATATTGTCATCTTTTATGAGATTCGCAAATATCTGACTGAATCGTGTATATTTAAGAAAACTGTATATTTCATCAATACTTTGGGCCTCATTATGAGTTTGGTGGTCCCACCACGGGACCGCCAAACTCACGGGTAGGACGCCGCCACCATGGTGGTGATTCTTATGGACCATATTGCAATATTCCCACTGGACTGACCGGTGGGAACATTGTAATACGCGTTCCCGCTGGCCAGTCTGGCGAGAACAGTGCTACGATATAGGAATCGGGCCCCTAAAAATGCTATACCATTACACAAAGGGGGCTTAACAGCCCCCTCGGAATGCAGATTGTCTGCCATGGGCAGTGCAGGGGCCCCACTGTTGCCCCCCCGCCACTGTCTTTCCACCAGCCTTTTCATGGCAGGTCCCTGGCATGAAAAGGCTGGCGGAAGGTGGGGTTGTAATAAGCTCCGTCATGGCTGGTTACAACCCCAACCACTGTCACCACATCGGCAACGATGTTTCTGGCTGGGACGGCAGTCTTTAGGTGGGCCCCCCCACAGAGGTTATTATATCTGGTTGGACCACCTGGAATGCGGCGGTCCGACCACCACTGCGAGGTTGACAGCCCTAGGACCACCAGCCTCGTTAAGCTGAGTGTTGACTCTGCTTATGTTGTTAATTGTACGTAAATGTACATTTGCTCATGTAAAATGTTATTACTTCATTTTTTCTTTTGGCACACAGTTTGTGTGTAGACAAATCACATGACAGTGTACCTTAAAATTACTCAGAGGTACCTTTAAGAGAGCACTGGCCCAGAGACAAATGGTGTATAACCGGAAAGCTATTTTAAAATATCTGAGAAAGGAATATTTAAGACAGATTCTGAGATGTAAAGATCCTGTCAAGTGACATCTTATTTAAATGGACCTCTGAAACCTAATTGGAACATAATTATACGAAAACATTATTAGCCTCTGATGAGCTGTTCTTCCCAATGGATCTGCTAAGAATAGGGAGTAAGACTACATAGTCAAATAGCCAATGCATACTCTGTAAAAAGGAAATAGTATCTCTTGCTCATGTTATTCTTGACTGTTTGCTAAAGGGATATCATTGTGAGGAACATAGTGATGATTCTCTGAGCAGACAAAAAATTAAAATGGGTGTTAATTTCACAAGAGAATATAAATTTACTTTTTTATGGAAATGAATTTTAAAGCGAGAGACTTCTGCAGCAATATAATAATAGTAAAAAAGTATAGCTAGCATACTTGCAGATGCTAATTAGTACTAAATTAAACTGACTGGGGAGAGTAGAGAGATAATATAATGCAGAGTTTGATTGTCTTGATGTATATGTAAATATATAGTTCTATGTCCATGTTGTGGAATTTTTGTGATGTATGTAATATAGAGAAGGAGTTTTTAAAGGTTTTTTTTATGAAGACCTAACACCAACCAATAAATAAAAAGAGAAATCCTGTAAGATTCCAATCTGGTAGTTGTGAAAAAGAATATGTAAACCTCATCATCCACTTTTACACCCTGTTTTTCCCATACTCGTGTGAAAATATCAACCTAATATATGCATGTTTCTAAAGTAGTAAGTGGATTTGTTTTTGTAAAAATCTATAAATCGTGAGTCAGTATATCAGGATATGGATTGAATGATCACTAATCCAACTTTCTTTAGCAAAATTAGCTTGGTTTGTAAACCAGTTGTAAATGGTCCTTTCATTTATGTTTCTCTAAAACTAACATAGTGGAATATTTTCACCATAGACAGATACACTATATTTATGTTTTTCCTTATGTATGCAATTGTCTATTTATATTTGAGTTTCTATGTTAAGTATATCCATACAGTTACTTCACAGCACTTGATGTATTTAAAGTAAAGTCTTTAGTCTTTGAGGTAGGGCTTTAGTCTTTGAGGTAGGGCTTTAGAGTACATTGGATGAGGTAGGATCTTGTCTGAAGTTCTTCCTTCATGATACCTTTCCAACCTGGAGATCAGTTGTAGACAAGGTGGCCGTTACATCTAGAAGTGAAGATTCATATTTGTGATCTGTTCCAACATTTTGATTTGCCAAAGAAAGTATTACTCAATAAACATTTCAAGGTGAGGAAGATATAGAGCAAGTATTTTTGTTACACAATTTAACACACATGTTAAAGTATTTACTGAAGGTATGTTTGTGAATACAGCAAAAGGTATTTTCAGTGCACATCACTGCTGCTTTCTTATATTAATTCCAAAGAAATTAGCTTCACTTTTAATTTCTTCATATGCATTTGTTAACACCACAATATAACTGATTTTATGAATACTAATGCGAGACTTGCAAAACAAACTCCTTGGTCAGAAATGACTATGCTCTTCTGTTATTACTTTAATTTGAAGATAATTTTTCCATATGCCAAGAACACAGGAAAAAAAACAAAGAAACATCTTGTTCTGTGACAGATAAATACTTGTCAGTTGTAGAAGATGGCTTAATAATAGTTTGCAGTGAAATCACTGAAATGTGTAATGAAATAATATTAAGGTTGGGGATAGAAGATATGGGTAATAGAGAAGAACATTGATTGGTTATAGTAAATGTTTTAAACATTAGGGCAAATGTAACACTGAAAGGTCACAGCACAAATTATGGAAATACTTAAATAAATTTTTCATAGAATATGTGAAAACAGTTGTCTTGGAAAACAATCATGACAAATTAATCAACTAAATCCATCCCCGTAAATGTTTTTTTCTGATTGTTTTACATAGCACAAACCCAACGTGAAGGTATTGAAACGCTTTACATGAGCATCAATTACATTACACATGGACACATTCATTTTTATTTATTTTTGTTTTTCATTTCAACATGCACTTACTATCGAAATCAATCCTAAAATTCTATATATAATACGTAAAATCTACTCTTTCACTTTATAATTGTAATTGTATGTGACTAAAAATAACCATTACACATGAATAAATCAAATTACACCAATGTCTTGTCTGATAAAATGTTTTATACTAATTGTTTTTCTTTAAATGTGTAGGTCTGGTCTAGACCAGGCCAAATATTGTAATCGTATAAACATAATGATTACATTAGATGTATGCAACTCTTGAGTTAATGTCTCACAATGATGCTCAAATGCTGTCCATAATCCTAATACATCTAAATCTGCCTCATGCGTTGTTCATTTCTAAGCAACTCACAGTTGGTTTCAAGGGTAGTACCTGTTAGGTTGCAAGTCTGCCTCTGTGGGTATCAAAACATTTCATTAAAATATTGCACTACTTGTTCTTTAATACTATGCAATGAGATCAATTTGAAAGTTTCAGTTTTCCTTTATATTTTGTTCAGACTGAGATTTGGTTTCTTTATTCATGAATAGCATGTCTAAGTCTAACAATGCAAGTGTATTCTAAAACCAGTATTGCAGTCCATATCCCCAGTCTCCAATCAATTTAATTTATTTTCATTGGTTCCAATAAAGTTACTAATTTGCTCTCAATACTTTGAAATACCATTGAATACACATAGAGAAGGGTTCAGCCCAAACACAATTTGCTCAATTTTAGTGGTTCTTTATGGAAGGAAAATGCCTTATTATAAGCAGTCCTCTCCAAATTATTTCTTTGATTTGGCCCAAATCCTAAATAGACCTAGGGAATCTTATTTCCATTCCAAACTGACTACTAAGACTTTTTAAGGCAGACCTGTGACATATAGGAAAAACATCTTTCATCTAGTGTATTGGGATGATTATGGCTGCATAGCTTAACCCATTTGTGGAACTGACGTAATTTCCAGGGTTTGGATTGGTTTCAGGGGATATGTATGGGTTGTGTGGCAAAGAACCACGTAATGTTTTGGCCTTGCTTTGCAATGGTACTTTGAGCAGGTATGAGATTTAGTTGAAGGTTCTTTACTTAGCAGTGGTCTCCAACCGAACTGACTCTTACTTTCTTTGGTCTGTGTAGGCAAAAGCGTGACAGATTTAACTGACTTCACAATTGTTCATTCCTTTCAGGACAAAATTAGAGATAAGCTTTAAACCCAGATCTTTTACCCGTACATCAGAACTTTTCTTCATTCTCAGAAAAGCCTATTACAATCATTTTAGTACCAGGATTCACTCCATTTCTACATTTAAAATAAAGAATGTGTGACCTGTTTAAATTTGAATGGACAATGATATTTCAGATCCAAATTGTGGAAAGCACCTTTCTATATTACTGACAGTGTAACAACATTACTGGTTGTGTTATAAGGCATTCTGTTGTCCAGTTTAAGGTATTTTATTTGTGTCGAATTGTGTGGTGAATGTGCCCAGACTTCTCACCATATAAATACCAGCATCCACTATGACAGATTAAATAATATACTCACTATTCTGCCTTCTTCTCCCACCACAACCTTTACTAATGTACCATGTAGGCCACTGATATTAGCACATGCCTCTCCTCCAAAATCACTAGCATTCCAGCTTTTCTTTCACTTTTCTTAACATCCTTTTCTTATTCCCGTGATTGCACCAACAATTAATCTCAGGAAAGGAGTTTTGTATTTAATTATTCAGTTTGAAGATTTATCTCAATCTGTTGCCTGGAATGGCCCTTTTTTTACTAAAAATACTATTCCATGCAGTAAATGGGTATTTTTTTATATGTACACTTGCCTAGTTGCACAGTCTCGCAATAGATGGCACAGATGGTCAGCCTTGGTGTCTGTCTGAATTTTGTTTACTGGAGGGGAAAATGTATCCATCTGGAAGTCGCTCTAATGAAAAATTTCTCAGCCAAATATAGACGGTGGTGTGACCCTGCTGCAATCCCAGCAGGTGATTTGAAAGTCTGAAAACAAAGGTCCTGTAGTTCATATTTTAAATAGTTTAATATTATTTGCAGTTTTACAAAATACTCAGATGCAGTCCTCCCTAAATAGAATATCTAAAGTGATACATTTGGCTGATTGTAATCTTAACAATTTTAATGAACTCCCACTTGTTAATAGCAAACAATTGTTTGACAAATTTTGTCACAAATTATTAGGTTGTGCTAATAGAGGAGTGAAATATGCCACAATGTAACAAAATAGGTTGTTTCATTGTGCTACCAGGTCCAGAGGAAATGACAATTGAAAAATATTTTAAATGGCGTTTAAAAAAGGAGCCTATTAATGCTTGTGTTTACTTACAAAATGAATATTTTGTGCTAGCTACACAATCCTGATGTGTAGGACCTGGCTTGCAATTCGGGCTGGACTGCTCCCATAGGGAGCAGGGTCAAGACTGATTTGCATATAGCTGGGTACAAACTGGGGTGACGTGGCAAGCACAATGACGATGGATTAAACCCAGATCTGGGACTTCCCCCATTGTTTTATTTTGTATTAATACCTACATCTATGCCATTTACTTGTATTACTATATTTGGTGTCACTTCTACTAGTGCTACTGCTAGTACTAACACTGCTGCTATTATTGCTAAATTTACAACTAGTAATAGTGTTATGTGTCACATGGACACTCCTTTTAGTAGTTATACTCTAATACTCCTGTTACCTTTGTCTTCCAACCACTGTGTGAAGTTCTAGTACTGTAACTGCTGCCATTAAGTTTACAATTACCTTTCAACAAGATGAAGGCCACCAATTGTATTTTTATTCTTAAGTGTACACTACTGAAAAGTGCACTCACCAGAATCTGCCCAATTTATCAGTTTATTCAAAATACATAACCCAGCTTTTACATATTATGTCTGTATAACATAACAAATAGTAAACTTGAGGACTCATAATGACTCCACCAGAAGACAACTCATCTTACTGCCCACTATAAAGTAGCATTGTAGAAAAGAAACATTAGAAAAAGCAGTACTGTATGAGAAAGACGCAGATTTCCATTTTGAATTTACTTGTGACATAAATGATAGCATGGATACTTGTATTTTAAATAAATAAAAATGAAATAAAGGAGGCTATGATGTCCTGTAAAGTACATAGGTCCTCTGACAAGGTAAGATGTGTTTTGTGGCTTTGCTCCCAAGACAAAGATACCACAGGAGGAGTTTAATGTAGTCTACAAAAAATAATTTCATGGACTCAGCTTTCCTATCTATAGAGGACACTGTTATTCTAAATGGGGAGTTTATTAGGCTTTAAAATGTTTAACCATTTTGAGCACTGAATATCTGTTTACAGTTTCATGTTCAATAAACATGACATTTTAATTGCAGCATTGTACACTCAGTAGCGAGACAGTTAGGATTAAAATGTGATTTAAGGGTTATGATATTTTATGCTATACAGTCAAAGTTTCATGGTTGAAAAGGCTAATGTTTTAATTCTATTTGTACTGAACAGTCTCGCTTTGTACAGTCATATTTATGGATTTGAAAAGTATAATTATCTCACTATTGTCATGTATTTTTTAAAGCATTCCCTCAGATAAATACGTGCTTCATGGGTTGCATGTTTGCCCGGTATTCTGTCCCCATGCACAGAAGTTAATGATGGGAATATACAATAACATTGAAGACTATTTGTAGTGGAAATATACTATATGGTTTAAATTAAGTATACAAAAGTTTAACATCCATTATCGGTAGCACATCCATAGTAATAATGCAATACATAATTAGCAGATAGCATATATTAAAGTGGCTAAGGTTTGCAAATTGTCAAATTGCTATTTTTTTCTCACCCTAATCAAGACACTTGAGCACAATACCATAGTAAAATCACAAGGAACCTTGAGTAGCATATCCTAAGTTTCAGATGGTGATGTACATCCAGAATTTAGATTTTGTTCGGAGTAGGGTCTCTACAAATGAAAGACCACAATATTCACCATTCACCCTCTCTCCCCCCCACCCCCCACCACCTTATATGAAGCATTTCTGATCTGGTCACTTAAAGCATAGTTTTTCAAGGTAGCTCCAGGAATGCTGGAACAATGTAAGATTTTTATAAAACTCATTAGTTTTGTTTTTGCGTTATATATACATTAATTGCATACCAACGTAACTTATCTGAAAATCTGGCATTGATCAGGCCATCCTGCACTAACATCTCTTATGTCAATGATGTGTCTTATAATGCCAATTGATATCTGATCACTTTCTTATTGCACTGCATTTCTGACCTATAAGGCATATCCTTTTTCTTAAATATATTTTCACCCTTATTAAGCTCAAAATATATCAGTACAATATTTGACCCAATTTTATCAGACAGTAAAATAGCATCAGGTTTCGGCTACAACATCAGCCAAGCCTTCTTCCCTTGGTCCCTTTCAAAGTATTCCTTTGTTACAGGGAGTAATGGAATGCCCCCCTTCATTCTGCCCTTTCCCTCCCATCTCCTAAACATGTACACCCCACCCCTCAACCCGCCCACCCTACAGGGAAGCCACTACTTCCATTTACCAGCATTAAACACTTCAGGATATGGAGTAACATGCAGACATCTGGGGTTAATTCCATGACCACACAATCATTCCCCATCCACAGAGATCTGTCTCCATTTCATACGGCAAGTGACTAATCTAGGACTAAGCCAACATTATTTAGCTCACGCAGCTTCTTGCATTCAACAGCACAAGCAATATAAAACAGTATACGGTTGTTGTTTGAAACCTCAGGAGTATTATGTGCCTCAGTCAAGAAATTCGCAAGGAGTATACAGTGATGTATTAGGCAGCTATATGATGCAAGCTCAACCAATATTAGACTGCATACGCAATTTATTTTAAGAAATAAGCAAGTCGCAGGCTGGCAGATTTGGATCTTCAATGCACCTCAATCCTGGCAAACAAGAGTTCATGGATGAGTCTGTTAAATACTGCCAAACAATTAAGCAATATGTGAACTGCCACAACATCCTTATCCATAATCTCCCAGATAGATGTTTGGCCTTCCAATGTCTAATTGTAGTTCATCCATATGTACAGGTTTTTACATTCATGCATTAACATCTGCTCATAAGCCCAATTTCTTGTGTTTCCCATTGATGGTTCGACTGATCTAAAGAGGCTGTGAGCTGTTTGCATTTTTCTTATTAGGCCCACACATTTTATCTCTTGGGGCCTGACCCTAGTCTATGGATTATCTGTTGTGTATCTAAGCATATGAATTCTAAGAATCTGGCCCACAACTCAGGATGTGCTCTTCTTTCTCCATGTATATGAGCTGTCGTGCCCAGGGCTCAAAACGTTTTGCACTGTCTCAAATAAGATTGATTTTATTACCTTCACCTCAGTCAAACTTGAATGCCTTAACCATATCATCAAGATTGGATGTTGTCTTTGCGGATCTGTGGTGTTCTATGGGTTTGTATTATCACTATGTGTTTTCATTTGGTGTCTGCCCCTCAGATCTAATATTTCAGGCTTTCTGTCTGCTTAGGGACACCATGAAACCGATTTTCAGTCTCTGGAAGCTAGTTTCTCTAACCCTCTGTCTTGAAATACCCACCACAGGTGGCCCTAATCTACCCAATCACTATGTTTATTAAAGTAGAAAGTCCCATATCGTCAAGGTACTACTACACGTCAAATTGGTACATGTATGGTACTGATACTTCTCATGGATTAGTCAAACCTGAACTCCCTTACTTCTACTCATTCCTACACTCTTACCCTTTTGAGGTGAAAATAAACCCCAACTGCAGGGAAGATTCCTCTTGGCAACTTCTACAGGCCCTAGGCAGACTTCTAGATGCTATATCTCTCTTCAGGCAGCGCTCAAGTAGGGTGCAGTCCTCAGTGGGCACTTTTGGATCCAGAAGTACTTCTGTGTCTTTTTGAACATCGTAAAGGCAAGCAGGAGGCCAACCACTTTACTTTTGTAGAGCAGTTCCACTCCCTGAATATCACTAGAGATCAAGAGCCCTTGTGCTGCCTTCTTCCAGCAGTCAGGCAGAGTTTTATTCTTGAAAGAGTGTTTCTGGTCTAGACGTGGTCTCAGGTGCCAGTTGTATGCTGTCCATGAGTCAGTGATTGGAGAAAAACCTACAACCAACCAAAACCTTTCACACAAATTCCCCGCTTCCTAATGAAGTACTTCATCTCTTCATTTAGTACAAAACTTTCACTGAGCCCAAAAACAAAATTGCCCATTCAAATCTGGAGAAGCTCTGGACCAACCTCGAGCCATTCTCTTATTTATATGGGTTTCTCCCATCTCTCAGGGCCAACATTGGTTTCCCTACTACTGGAATTGGAAACAGGTTCTATAAGGGCCATGGGAATGAATGGTAGCAGTCCCTATGACTCCCTTTTCGCTTCTCCAAGTTAAACGAAGGACCATTAAGACTGCTTTTCTAACAGCTGTCGTTTTCCCCCTCAGGTGGCTAATCCCTGCTAACTGACCACTTTTAGACAACATCCCTACCATCCTGGACCTAGAGGCCAAGCCAATGTCTTCCAGAAACAGGGTTGTTATTAGCCAGCCAAGGATGATTTTTGGACCTCTGAAGAAGGACTGAGAGGCAAACTGGTTCTTAACTAAGTTTCTTTTGTACAGCACAAAGTGCACTTTCTTATAGTTACCTTTCCACTAAAGATATCAAAATGTAATTTCACCACTTATGAAACTAAGGGGCATATTTATACTCCGTTTGCGCCGAATTTGCGTCGTTTTTTTCGACGCAAATTCGACGCAAAACTAACTCCATATTTATACTTTGGTGTTAGACGCGTCTAGCGCCAAAGTTCATGGAGTTAGCGTCATTTTTTTGCGTGAACACCTTCCTTGCGTTAATGATATGCAAGGTAGGCGTTCCCGTCTTAAAAAATTACTGCGATGCATACGCGTCGTATTTATACTCCCGGGCAAAAATGACGCCCGGGAGTGGGCGGGTCTAAAAAACCCGCATTTGCGCCGGATTTTAGCGCCTGGGTCAGGGCAGGCGTTAAGGGACCTGTGGGCTCAGAATGAGCCCAGAGGTGCCCTCCCCTGCCCCCAGGGACACCCCCTGCCACCCTTGCCCACCCCAGGAGGACAACCAAGGATGGAGGGACCCACCCCAGGGACATTAAGGTAAGTCCAGGTAAGTATTTTTTTTTTTTTTTTTTTGTGGCATAGGGGGGCCTGATTTGTGCCCCCCTACATGCCACTATGCCCAATGACCATGCCCAGGGGACAGAAGTCCCCTGGGCATGGCCATTGGGCAAGGGGGCATGACTCCTGTCTTTGCTAAGACAGGAGTCATTTCAATGGGGGATGGGCGTCGTAAAAAAATTGCGCAAATCGGGTTGTGGCGATTTTTTTTGCCTCAGCCTGACTTGCACCATTTGTGGACGCCCATACGCCATTTTCCCCCTACGCCGGCGCTGCCTGGTGTACGTCGTTTTTTTTTAACGCACACCAGACAGCGCCGGCGGCTAACGCCGGCTAACGTCATTGAATAAATACTGCGCTCGCATGGCGTTAGCCGGCGCTAATTTTTTTGGCGCAAAACTGCGTTAGCGCAGTTTTGCATCAAAAAGTATAAATATGGGCCTAAGTGAAAAATATATTTTATTCATTGTTCTAGCATTGTCCGGAGGAAGTAAAAAATATATTTGCAGCTAGAACTGTTAATGGAAAATGTAAAGATATCTAAACAGTAGAAAAGGTTTTGTACATTTGTTCACTGTAATTGCATGCTATTTCCAATGTGTAGCATCCCATGCATATAAATGTAACACCCAAGACACTCTTTTTGGGTTATGTAGCAAATGCATAAAAATAGTTTTTTCTTCATGGCACAAACACATTTGTGTGCCATTTGTTACTGCAGTGCTTAAAACTAAAGCCCATCCACAGCACAGTTGGGCTCCCTGATGTGATATTTTAGTCATATAAGCAAACTGTGGAAATGCACACTGCAGTCCGCTCATAACTTTTATTTGACTCACACAGTGGTATGGGAATCTGAGTCCTAAGCCAGCAAACAGGCTGAGAAAAAGATGCAGCCAAGTCAAGAATGATTTGCTTTCTTATAATGACCTTAAGAGGGACATTAAGCATTTGAATACACTGTAAATCAGTAAGTCTCCAACCCCCAACTGCTGCCAAAATCCATGGTTTAGTTGCCTTATTTAGTTTCAGTTAATGAGGGAACTGCAATGTTTATAATTGCAGCGTGTTAGCTGGCTCCACAGCTTAAAGGTTTGAACCAATGGACTATCTTCTGTAGGTTTGATTGTGGTGTATAATCATCTGAAGGCCTGCCAATATCTAGTTATAGTTCCCCACAACACCATGGGAGGCATGGCAGATCAGACGTGGGCATACCAATCAAAATATCTCAGAGGGAGGTATAGGTAGTTTTCTGGGGCTTTGTTATTTTCTGTTTAACTGAAATCAAATCCAAGCAGGTCACTCAGCTTTTGCAGGGCACTGATTATTATGTTTGTGATCAAAGAGATCCCAATAAAGGCACTTTCTGACATGAATACCCTGCCAAGCTGATTATAACTGATAATGTGACATGTGGTGCAAATTCAGGAAGATGGAGACCAGGCCTTGTGAGCAGACGGCCCACTCACAAATGTCTAAATGACTCCTAAGTCCTTACACTGTGTACCTGTTGTTTAATATTTAACATTCAGAAACAAATGTACAGAAGAGAGTATCTCTGTTTCAGATGTGTAACAGCTGATTTCCAAATATCATCTACACAGTACTTAATTAATGGTATCTGCTTACAGCCCACAATCCTCAAACCCATTCTTAATGTTAAACTACTAAGACAAAAGTAATGCTAATTAATTGCTGACATCCTGCATTGAACTTCAAAGAAGGTTACCATATTGCAGATGTCTGACAGAAAATGTGAGTAGATGATTACCAGGCATAATTTGAGGGTTCTGTACCAGAGAATCTTTTCTAGCATAATTGCACAGCTAGCTCCTGCTTCCTAAATTTTCAGTTGAGCAGTTACATAGTTTAATGTAGCATGAATAATTTCTAACTGCTATATAGTAGATTTATACTGTAATTTAAATGCAAGATTTATATACATTTATCGTTTGCTATATGTATTGTTTTTCATATAACAATATCGCAATAGTCGGGCTGTATGTAAAATACTTGAAAAAAGATGGCTACCAGATAGTGAAAGATAGTCAGAGGGTGTCCTGTTTTATCTAGCCACTAGAAAATATTAAGTTCAACTGAAACATTATTGTGCCCCATAATTCCCTGGGGGCTTTCCATAGAATGTGCTTCTTTGCCTCGTGTGGATGGCAGAGGCACCACCAACCTTAGAAAATGAGGGTGGGGTTGGCTGTAGGAATGCAGAAGGTTCCCCCACAAGGAAGTTAACCAATGACCCTAAGTTTCCAGGGTCGACAAAATGATGACTCCCCTGCATTTTGACTGTGTTTTACAGCATTCCTAAGGATGGAGCTTTAAGCTCTTCAGGTAGGAATGTAATGCATTCTATGTGTTGTTTCTATGGCAGCATTTTATGTGGCCGACTGAAGGTATATAAAAAGACACATTTGTCTTTTAAGTGTTACACCTTTGACAAAGTCAAACGGGCTTACCTTATATGTTTGTGATGCCCTTTGTTTTTATTTAGAATGACACCCCCTATATTGTGATGTCTATCTGTTATGGGTGTGAATATGATTAGAAAATCTCATCTGAGGAATTTTAATTTGCCTTATTTATTTATTTGTAAGTTAATGCATAGTATTTAGTAGAGAGAGAGAGAGAGAGAGAGAAAGAGAGAGAGAGAGAGAGAGAGAGTGTGTGTGTGTGTGTGTGTAAAAATGTACTTTTCCTATGCTAAAGAGAAATCACTGACTGGGCAATCATTCTTTGACTGTCATTGTTGCGTGCCAGTGAATGTTGATTGCTAGACCTGACTGCTCCAGGGTAGTCTTCCCTCCTCCACTTTTCTAACCTCTTTTTGCTGACTTTAAGACTCTGTGCACTTTATCACTGATTACCAGTGCTTACGTGGCTGTGCTCCTTCCCCTAAATCATGGTAACATTGGCTTATCCCCATTTTTTATTTGCTTAAAAGTTCCTAGAAAAGTGCACCACATGTGCCCAGGGCATGGAAATGAAATGCTACTTGTGGGCATGCAGCACTGATTGTGCTACCCACTTATGTAGCCTTCTATCCATGTCTCAGGCCTGCCATTGTAGACCCTGTGTGTACATTTTTTCAGCCATGTCGACCTGCAGAATAGCCCTTTTGCTAGGCCCAAACTTTTGTTTTTTCATATGTCACCCCTAACCTAGGCCCTGGAGAAACCAGAAGGAAGGATGCAAAGTATTTAAAGGCATGACATGTTCTTTTAAATTTTACATGTCTTGGTAGCAAAAAACTCCCCAAGTTGTATATCACTACAGCAAGGCATATTTCTTCTATAGGATAACATTGGAATTACCTTCTGTTGTGGTTCTGAAAATGCTGCATTTAGAAAGTTGGCATGTTCTTATTTTAGCCTTTTGGTGCCTACATGTCTGGGGTGAAGTGGCAGCTGAGCTTCTGCATTCCCTCTAACCAGCTGCACACAAAGGGAGTTTAGGTGTGACTGATGGGCCATCCACAGCCTGATTGGCATTCTGTGCAGGATGAGAGAAAGGAGCTGACACTTACATCTGAATGGGCAGTTTCCTGCCCCAGACAAAGATATGCATATGTCCCTGTAGTGGCCCTGGAGCCAGGGCAGGAATAGAGGACCTCTGTGTCCTACAAATACCCCTGTTTGAAGTCTCCCACAGTTCAATGGCACAACTGGGTATAAGTACTGGACCACTGACACCACTAATTTAGTACACTCCTGGACCTGTGGATACTCTGCCAAGAAGACTTACTGGGCTGATATGAGGACTGTCACTCTTCTGGACTCCTCTGGAATCTGGCAGGACTCTATGCTGACCTACTGCCAGCTGCCCTTTTGCCTGGGAATGAGAAGGACTGACCCTGCATCTCGGCATCCAAGAACCAAAGTGACTCCAAGGGCTTGCCTCCTGTTTTCTGAAATCTCAGGGACACAAAATACTTTCATCTCACCTGCTACAGCTCCTGGGCCCATCTTCAAAGAGCTCCTGACCCCCCAGAGGCACATCTCCAGTTCTGGGGCCTTGAACGTGTTTTTTCTGCTCATCAAGTCAAGCTTTTGGGCTCATCAAGACTGTGAACAGACCCATTCATTCCGGAACCTTGTTGCTTGCCCGGAGATCTATCACACAGCAAGTACCACCGCTTGCGACAGTGAGGCTCCAGCTTTCCCATCCATGATGCCTGGCCAACTCTTCATGCCCACGGACCATAATCAGCAATACTCTCCTTGCTCTTGGTGAACTTCTTCCCTGCGAACGGGACTCTTGGCCCAATTTTTTGGGTTAGAACTTCAGCAGGACTATTTGGGACTGTATCTGACCTTCACTTTATGGTTGGCCTGAACTTTTGAATTAAACCAAGTGAAATGCAACTAGATATCCCTGGTTAGTGTATTATGCTTCTAAACACTATGGGCCAGATGTAGCAAAGGATTTGCGCGTCGCATACAGCGAAAATCGCCGTTTGCGAGGCACAAATGCCTCTTTGCTATGCAGAAATGCATTTTGCGAGTCGGAACCGACTCGCAAAATGCATTTCCGACTCGCAAATAGGAAGGGGTGTTCCTTTCCTATTTGCGAGTCTGAGTGGTATGCAATACCATTTGCGACCGCGTAAGCGGTCGCAAATCGTATCGCAGTTACCATCCACTTCAAGTGGATGGTAACCCACTCGCAAATTGGAAGGGGTCCCCAGGGGACCCCTTCCACTTTGTGAATGGACCCAAAAATATTTTTTCAGGGCAGGGAGTGGTCCCAGGGACCACTCCCTGCCCTGAAAAAATGCCGAAACTAAAGGTTTCGTTTTTTTTTTTAAGTGCAGCTCGTTTTCCTTTAAGGAAAACGGGCTACACTTAAAAAAAAAAAAACTGCTTTATTGAAAGCAGTCACGAACATGGAGGTCTGCTGACGACAGCAGGCCTCCATGTTTGCGAGTGCCTATACTCGCTATGGGGCCGCAATTTGCGACCCACCTCATGAATATTGATGAGGTGGGTCATTGCGACCCCATAGCGAGTTGCAGTCGGTGTCTGAGACACCGTACTGCATACCAATTTGCGAGTTGCAAATTGCAAGTCGCATGGACTCGCACTTTGCAACTCGCAAATTTTTTATTTGCTACATCTGGCCCTATATTCTATTTTAATTTAAAAAAAATCATAATTCAAGTTCTACTTATTGGATTTTATCGTTCTGGTCTTCTTTTGTACATAAACCTAATTTCTACTTTCTAACTAGGTGTCAAATCAAAGCAAATCATTAACATTTATAAAGCGCGCTACTCACCCGTGCGGGTCTCAAGGCGCTAGGGGAAAAAGGGGGGGTTATCGCTGCTTGAACAGCCAGGTTTTTAGGAGTCTCCGTAAAGCGGAGTGGTCCTGGGTGGTCCTGAGGCTGGCGGGGAGGGAGTTCCAGGTCTTGGCTGCCAGGAAGGAGAAGGATCTCCCACCCGCCGTGGAGCGGCGGATGCGAGGGACAGCAGCGAGTGCGAGGCCAGAGGAGCGGAGGAGGCGGGTGGGGACGTAGAAGTTGAGGCGTCTGTTGAGGTATTCCGGTCCCTTGTCGTGGAGGGCTTTGTGTGCGTGGGTGAGAAGTCAGAAGGTGATCCTTTTGCTGACTGGGAGCCAATGCAGGTGTCTCAGGTGTGCGGAGATGTGGCTGCTGCGGGGTACGTCGAGGATGAGGCGGGCCGAGGCGTTTTGAATGCGTTGCAGGCGATTTTGGAGTTTGGTGTGTTTGGTGTGGTGTGTTTGTGTAGTGTTCTCACTGTTTTACTGTTTGAGGTGTTGCACAAATACTTTATATATTTTCCCCTTAAGTTAGGCTTGACTGCTCTGTGCCAAGTTACTAAAGAGTGTGCACAGACTAATCTACTGTGTGCTTGTGACCTACTCTGATTAGGATTGTTGTTCTTGCTTGGACAGGGTGCATACCTCTGCCAACCAGAACCCCTGTTTCTAACACCTCCCTGAATAGTCCTTGGACTAAATCTACTTTGCTACCCTGAGAAAGTCAAGTGCTACATTAGGATGCTTGGATTGTAGTCAGGGGAAATCGTGGACCTATTAGTGTGCAGGCCTCACCTCCTGCACAACTAATAACCACATTTCCTACAGTAATAGATTATTTATTTCTAAGAAATTATCTAATAGAAAAATAAGTCAAGAAAATGCATCTTTAATTAATTTGTGACAAATACTCAGACTGGGATAAATCAATAAATAAAATAATGGTATGAAGCAGCACATTAGTTTCTCTAGTTACTGTATCTGACATCATCTTAAGTCTAATTTAAAATATCAATGGTTTAATAATCATTTAACTTAGAAAGGGTCTCCTAAAAATCACAATTATAGTGTCCATTTTATTGTAGTGCATTACAACATTTCCTCTGAATTAAGCTAATAAACTAGCAATAGGCACAGAGCTACTAAAGATTTCAATAAATTACAATTCTATTGAGTGTCAATATTCCCCACATCTGCTCCCACACTTAAGTTATCACTTATTGAGTGTAATAAGGTAACACCATGTTGGTCTGTGCGAGAGATAGGCCTTACAGTAGTGAAAATGGCTTTAGGAGTTGTTCACTATTAGGACATGTACAACCTGAACCCACATGTCCTACTTTTTAAATACCATTCACCCTGCCCTGGAGGTTTTATGGCCTACCTGAAAACTGACAAATTATTTAAAAAGGAAGGTTTAGGCACTTTAAAACTGCACTACAGCCTGATTGCACTAGACTCTGATAAGCAATTGACCTCCACCCAAATGGACAGCTTTAGGAATGGGCTGCAGTGCAAATTACAGAACATAGATCTAATGCAGACCTGTGTGAAACGTGCTGCTGAACTGTGTGATGACCTTATTACACTTTTATATTCTGATTTGTCATTTTTTTTATTTTTGACTACAGTTACTGCTGCAAATATATTAAATATGTCATCTGATATTATTCAAAGTGGTGTATATTATCCAATATTATTTAAAGTGCTGTGTAGCACACACTTTTTCACAACCTTTATACTGTAGTATCTGTATATTGCTGTGCTAGACTCGATTTACTTGCCTTCCTTCATTTAAGCCTTGTTAATCCATCTCTACATGCCCTCGTGTACCTTGAGACTTAGGGAGGTTTAGGCAGAGGACCACTTTATGGTTTCTTGAGCCCTGGTTGAGCCCTTGCGAGCAACTCAGTGTGAGCACTTGCCCGGAAGAACTCAACCTGACCTTGTGTGACATGACTTCCAGCATTTCGTGTTGTTCCCATTTGCACAATTTTCTGAATCTGAGCTCTATAAAAGCAGACTTTGCAAGTGTGACCTGAGGTTGTTAGGTTTCCTGACTAAACTGAACCTCTCAAAAATACTGCCATCTTCAGTGAGTAACTGAAAAGCAGCAACTTCTGCCTCAGTTATAGGTAAATTGTTGCTTTGGGCCAATCCTTGGGACTTCAGAAAAAACAATTCAGTCATCTGCAAAATGAGTACAGAAATAAAGAATAGGGTAGAAAATGTTTATTGGTAAAGTCAATTCAGTTTTTAAGGGCACTTTCCACTAATACCGCATTACATAGAAGCAGTGAATAGCTTGCTTAAGATGCACTAGAAATTATAGATTTTTGTGAATCGTAAACAATTTTGAAGAATCTTAAAGAGTTTTTAAAGAAAGGTCAAGAGTTGTTATGTCACTCAAAAGTAACAATATTATATTGCACGATTAAAAGAAAATACTTTTAGGCAAGGTCAGTAAGTGTCTGTTTAGCCCTCTAGTTATGGTTTGCATTTAAAAGCCACTGCAAACTAGAGTGATATCTAGTTCATGAAATATTTGAGCCACTGAAACACAGCATCCGGGTTTTGCTCGAGCCATTTCTTTTTCTCAAAGCGCGAAGCTCATTTCTCTTTAAATCGATTGTCCTCTCTCAAAAATTGAATAGAGATTCAGGTAATTTAGTATAATTGGCAGAATCACAAAGAGAATGTCATTGGAAATCTTGACACGCTAAGATTCCTATTCGCACAGATTTCCGACTTTTATGAGATGCACACAAATCCTCAGGAATACCCATAGACATGTATGCAAATAATATTTTCAGCGCATTATCTTTCTGTTCCCAGACCTACTCTTTTGTACTCCCCACATATTCAGAATGAACAAGCCTGTGTAGATGCAGGGTAGCATGTGCATTTTTTAGCCACATGAAAATAAAAATATTCCTTTGCACTAGGTACAACAACCCCAATTATATAAAGACTTTCCCACCTTAGAAACACACTCCCACCTTTTGGAATTAGGTTTACCCGTGTTTCCAATAAGAATGAATACATAAGAAAAAATGTTTTGATTACCTGTTTGTGTGTGCGTTGTATACATTTTACATATGTATCTTTATGACACATCCCAAATGTTTATGTTCTATCCCTACTCCTTAACGAACAAACGCAACAAGACCGTCATTAATAGAGGTTTTTTCCTTGAAGTAAGTGGTATTTGCATATTCTCGACGTAAGGTAAACGTTGTGGAAATCTCATCCCCTTTTATATCGGTGTTTTTTTCTGTATGCATTTTTATTTATTACAAGAAGAAATTTGGATGGAAGCGTTTGGATCAGCCTCTTAATCTAGAGTTCTAAGTAATGTAGCTGATAGGGAGCTATTAGCGCTTGATTAAATGCTTTGAAATAAAAAATGCATGTCAGAATGATGGATTATACTAGACTTGTTGGGCATAATTTACACAGATGACAGTATACTTTCCACTCAGAGGATAGGCTGTTATTCCTTGCTTATATTCCTTTCCTAGACATTTAATTCAAATCCCTTCCAAACTAATGCAGTTACTGTGACTATATAATGGGAACACACGGCGGAGGGAGCAGAAAAGGGACATAAACAGCTTTATATTTACATATATACTTCAAATGTAGATTTCACTCAATCCGGATAGGAAGAGCATGGTTTCATGAAAGACATTGGGATATATTATGAGTTCCAGGGGTGCAGTAGATGTTTGCATCCTTGCAGATGGGGTCTCTGACACTTGCTAGGCTCCTTCTCCAATACAGATTACACACACACACACACGCACACATCTTGCACTAGCACAATCTACAGGGGTAGGGTCCCATTTGGAAACATGATTTAGCGCCATACAAATGATGAACATCTTTGTCCCTGTGTCATACAACAGATAAAGCAAGACAAAAGAATGATGGATGGAGTGCTGAAACTTTTCTGGGCTTAATCCATCAGTCTTTTTGCTCACAATGTCACCCCAGTGTGGACCCAGCCATTTGCAAATCAGTCTTGACCCTGTTCTCCATGGGAACAGTCCAGCCGGACTGCCAGGCCAGGTCCTCCCTGTACTAGAAACAAGCATCCTGGGACTGGTTTCTGGGTATTACCTCTCATCAGCCAGGCTAGCTTGAAACCAGTGGGCCCACATCGGGGAACATCCTAACCACTTAAGGCAACACAAACAAATGATGGACAGAGTGCCGAAACTTTTCAACACTCACCCCAGTCACAGATCTAGCTTTAATCCTGTTCGTGTGGGCTGCTCCCATGGGGAGCAGGGTCAAGACTATTTCGCATATGGCTGGGTTAAAACTGTACCGGCATGGCGAGCAAAAAAAAAACTAATGGAAATAAATCCAGATCTGTGACTAGGGTGAATGTTTGCCTTGTTCCACATTCCTTCCATCATCAGTTGTTTTTGCATTTGTCGCCCTAAGGCATGTGTTTGTAAGCCTGGCAAGTCCTGAAAAAGCATACTGCTAGGGGTAATATGGTAATGTGCAGCAACTGTTCAAACAGCAACATAGTGGTTACATCCGTAAATTGTAGACTCTGTATTTTATCCCACTCCAACAAGTGTTACTCATGAAAACACTTTGTGGCACATTCAATCCTAGAGGAAATGTGGATACCAAATCAGTCAGTAGCTTTTCAAGTCAATTTAATCTTTGCAAAAAAGTACTTAACATTCTGGGCAATATCTGCCAAGTTATTGATTGATGAGCAAATCAGGCGAATTGCATAATACATCACCAAAGAAGCTGTTGATCTATGAAGGAGACTGTGACAGTTCAGCATGTCTAGGATAAAATGTTTTCAACAAAGTGTGCTGGTACACCACAAAATCTCACATCAGAGTATCTCATGAACAATTAAGGAACTTGTTTAACCTATTCATATTGAGTAGGGGTAATGAAATGGATTGATAGTGCATATCGAAAAAATCTAATTTGAAACACATTTTCGGAGGGAAAAAAGTGCTTAGTGTTCTTAAGAGGATGCATCCGCAGAGTAGAACAGAAAATATTTTTTTTCATAGCCCTTTACACAGTGGCCTACATTTTGGAATCTTAACCTGCTTTTGCTTCCTTTGTACCAAAGGAATCCCCATTAAGGTGAGGTCCACATTGCTGTTATGTAATAATACTATGACAAATTAATATAATTTATTTTATGAAAGAAAAACTGAAATACATCTTATAATTAATTTAACTGAAAGGAAAGTCAAAACCAGCTGCAAACACTTATACATTAGTAGGCAAGAAGCTCTGATTCAAGTTGAAAAGCCCATTCCCTTTTAAGAAACACCTATGTGCAATGGGGACATGTTCATCTGTTAAAATGTGGAATTCAACTAAACTGAATAGATGGATGAAAGAAATAAAATGGCAGCCAAATGAAGCAAATATCAGGGCAAATTGCTACCAAACCTCATCCGCACCACCTGGTAATTACTATTGCAGTCTCAAAGAAGTTGCAGTGTTTCCTGAATGAATTAGGGCGTGGTGTGCCATTGGAAGGCGACACCAGTTCACTGTGGAGTGTACCTTTTAAAGATAGCAGGTAGAACAAACGTGCAGCAGGTGTAGAGAGAAAATAGCAATAACAAACACATGGGGCCTGATTCATAAAGGTAAACTTACACTTTTATGTAAGTTTATTCTTTTTCTCATTTCCCAAACTATGATTTAATAGTAACTTTATGTAGGAAAGTCCTTTTTTTTGCCTGATCACCCCCACTCTTTCTGGATAGGTACTGGTGGTTACTGACTCTTGGCTGTGCCCTGGGTACTGCTTACCAGTCCCAGGGCCAGTGCTCTGTGTAAAATGGATATGCAAATTAGGCTAATTATAATTGGCTAAGTTAACCTACCTATAAGTCCCTAGTATATGGTAGGGCATGTAGGTTTAGGGACCACAGCATAGGTGGTGCACACCTAGGTGCATTGCTGAGGTGCCCAGTGTCATTTTAAAAGCAAGCCTGCCTTGCTGGCTGCTTTTAAATTAAAGTTATATGCAAATTCGACTTTGGAATTAAAGGTACTTCCAAAGTTTTAAACTACCTTATTTTTACATATAAGTCACCCCTAAGGTGTGCCCTATGTGCCCCTAGGGCTGGGTGCCATGTAACTATAAGCAGGGACTTTATAAAAATAGATTTATAAGCCCTGGTGAGGTAAAAACAGCCAAATTCGTTTTTCCCTCATTGAAGTAAATGGCCTTCATAGGCTAGAATGGGCAGACTTTATTTTAAATTTTAAAGTCTCCTTAAATGTTACATACCAAGAATTTGGTATCAAATTGATTGTTATAATAAATCCCACAACTTCCAGTTGTTGGATTTAATATAACTAGTGCAGGTAAAAAGTTTAGACTTTACCTAAAAAGTTGCCAATTTCAGCTCTGCATTGTTTTTGCTGCTGTGCTCTGATTGGCCAGCCTGCAGCAGCTTCTGCCAGGCCACTTTAATGAGGTGTGAAGTGGCCTGGCTTTACACAAAGGAATGTGCTTGGGGGAGAGAATCTCCCCTCAGCAGATGGGGAAGCAGGAAGGGGGAGGGCTGCCAAACTGGTCTTCAAAGGCAGAGAAGGACATCTGGAGCACCCAGCAACACCCCCACATCCTGCAACCCCAGACAGCTAGGTGCCCCCTTGATTAGATTAGGAGAGGGCAGGAGAGGGGTGTGTTTATGATTTTTAGCCACACCAGTGGGTGGGCTCAGCCAGATCTCTCCTCCAAAAATCAGATTCATCCATTTTGGATTTTTAGAGACTATTGCCTTCTGGGATGGATTTTTGCCACACTTCCCAGGAAGTGGTCATCACAGGGGGACGACCCTGTCCCTGATTGGAGGACCAGGGCCCCCCTGCTTTTCACCCAGGAGCAAGGATAAAACTGGCAGACCTGCACCCACGCCTCAGATCCCCACCAAATTTCAAGAAGAAAGAACTACAAGGAGAAGAAGGACTGCCCTGCTGGACCCCTGGCCTGCACCTGGACCCTGCACTCAGAAAGACTGCACCAGCTGCACACTTGGGCTTCACCACAAGAAGGACTTTGCCTGGCTTCCACTGGTTCAAGGAGGGACTCCCTGTTTGCTACAGGTGAAAAATTGCTAACCAGAGTCCCCTGCACCAACTCCTGAAAAAGTGACCAGCTGACCACTGCCCAGTGGCCAAAAAGGAGTTTGCGCCAGGTGCACTCTGGGAGTTGAAGTCCGCACTTCCCAAGGACCATCACAGAACTTCTGGACCCTTGGGGTGAGCTGTGGACCCCAAAAGAACCTTAAAAGAACATCTGGGTGAAGCCCCAGAAGTTTGGAAAAGATTGGAGAAATTTTAGAAAAAAGCTCCATAAAGTGACCGACTCGACGCGGAAATTCTAGCCGGCTTGCCTCAACCGCGACCCGGCCTGACTTCGTGGTTCGTCCCGGTCAAGAAAAACATCCGAAAAAGAGACTAAGTCCGAACGTAAAAAGTTGACCGGGACCTTCCAGCCATCGTATCCGAGAAGGGCTCCACGGACGTCGGATCAAGATCCAGCTTTACCCCGGTCGAAGGATTTTCATCTCGAAAAAACGACTAGTCCGAAGGTAGAAATCACCACCGAGGAAACCGACTTCGCGTATCCGGACAAGGGCTCCAGGAGGTCGGATCCAACTGGCAGGTTCGTCCCGGT
Source organism: Pleurodeles waltl (assembly GCF_031143425.1). Lineage (NCBI taxonomy): Eukaryota > Metazoa > Chordata > Amphibia > Caudata > Salamandridae > Pleurodeles > Pleurodeles waltl. The sequence goes on along the minus strand of NC_090439.1, from coordinate 944,876,898 downwards.
GAAGAAAAACTTCAAAATAAAGACTAAGTCAGAAGGTAACTTTTTAACCGAGGCTTCCCGCGACCTGTATCCGAGCAGGGCTCCATCGCGGTCGGCCTGAAAGTTTGACTTTGTCCCGGTCCTGGTGCAACCAGATGACCCGATTGGCGCTTTTTGTTTCTATGCGCTAGAAAATAATAATACTTTAAAAATTCATATCTCCGGTTCCCCTGAACCGATTTTAATCGTTTTTGTGTCATTTTAAAGATAAAAATATAAGCTATTTTTATAAATTGGTTTTGGATTTTTAAACTGTTTCCTGTGTTTTATTTAATTACTGTTTTGTGATATTTGAATGCTTTACACTTTGTCTCCTAAGTTAAGCCTTGACGCTCGATGCCAAGCTACCAAGGGTAGAGCTGGGATTAATTTACTGAGACCTAACTGTACTTTTGTGGAGGTTTGTGGCTTGTTGCTAGGTGTAGGTACCTACCTGCCCTATCAATAACCCATTTTCCAACATAATTGGAAGCAGCGACGGGATCCTGTACTTGTGTTCAATATCACGTTACAGTTTTAGATAAAACAAATTAAAAATCCTTTAAATTGTCCTAGTGCAAAAATTGTTTTTAATTTTAAATTTTTTAAAAAAAATTAATTTGGATTAATTTCAATTATTGCATTTTTGTAATTTTTCTAAATTCTTGTTTCCAATTTTTGCAAAAAGTTTTTGTTGACACAAAACTAGGGAACCATGGAGCTTGATCTGGCTAGCCTACCCACACTGACAGTAGTCCAGCTTAGGGGGTTGTGTATTGAGAGGGGGTTGCCTGCAACCACTAATCTCAGGAAGGAAATCCTGATTAAATCCCTGACAGCATGGGCTGAGGCCCAAGAGGTAGAGACAGAGGAAGCTCCAGAGGAGGAACCAAAAGAGGATGATGCTAACTCTAACCACTCAGGGGAGGAAAGGCATCAGACCCCAAGTGAGGAAGAGGAGGAACGGTCCTCATTGGACACAGTCACTAGGGGCAGACCCAAAGCTAGTGGTAGGAAGAGGGTCCTTTCAGGAGGAGAGAACCCATCCATCAGGGAGAGAGAGCTGGAAGCCCAGCTAGCCTACATAGCTTTGGAGGCAGATAAGCTTGCCCTAGAAAAAAAGAAGTGGGCAAGCAAAGAAAAAAAAGATGGAAGCAGCGAGAAAGAAACTGAGGTGTCCCTGGGTGGGGGTTTTGCCCCCAGATTACCCAAAGGGGTGGTTCCTGCCTATGTAGAGGGGGATGACATCGATAAGTGGCTGGGGGCCTTTGAGAGGGCCCTCCAGATGAGGAAAGTCAAGCCTCAGTACTGGGGTTCACTCCTTTGGGAGTTAGTTCCCAACTCTGGGAGGGATAGGCTCCTAACCATGAGTGGGGAGGATGCAGACTCATACCCCAGTATGAAGAGATGCTTGACTAAGAAGTTTGGTCTAACCCCAGAGCAGTATAGGCATAAGTTTAGGGACACCCAAAAGACAAGCACCCAGTCCTGGGTGGACTTTGTGGACATTTCAGTGAAAGCACTGGAGGGCTGGATACAGGGCAACAGGGTAAGTACCTTTGAGGGGCTGTACAATTTGATTATGAGGGAGCACCTTCTAACTAATTGTGTCCAAGAGAGGCTCCGCCAGTATCTAATAGACTCTAGGTTGACCAACCCCAGAGAGCTGGGGGAGGCAGCAGATGACTGGTTAAGAACTAGAGTTAACCAGAGACCCCCAGGGGGTGATCAGAAAAAGGGAGGACATGGTTCTTCTCAGGGGAAGAACCAAGGGAAAGATGACAAAAAACCCAAAGAGTCCTCACAAGAGTCCCCAAAAACTTCTCAGGGAGGGGGAGCCCCGAGCCAATTCACTTCTAAAGGGAAAGGGTATCAGGGAAAGAATTTTGATCCTGCTAAAGCAGGAAGGTTTCAGGAGCTTGCTAAGGCCGGCAAGTGTTTTGACTGTTATCAGCCAGGACATAAAAGAGGAGATGCTATCTGCGCCAAGAAGCCCCCCACTGGTGGGCAATCCCAGGGGATTGCTAGTGTAGGGTTGGGGGTGGAAGTTGGCCCAGGGGTGGAATCAGGGTACACTGAAGTCACCTTAGTATCCGTGGGTGGGGTGGACATTGCAACTATGGCCACCTTACCTCCCATCATGCAGAGGTATAGGCAGAGGCCTAAAGTCAATGGGACTGAAGTGGAAGCTCTGAGAGATACAGGAGCCAGTGTGACAATGGTTGCAGAAAAGCTGGTTTCTCCAGAGCAGGTCTTACCTGGTGTCTTCCACCAGGTGACTTATGCAGATACCAGAACCAAACTCCATCCCATGGCTATGGTGAGTCTGGAATGGGGAGGTGTGACTGGCCCTAAAAAAGTAGCTGTAGCTCCTGCCCTCCCAGTAGAGTGTCTGCTGGGAAATGATCTTGAAGCATCTGAATGGTCAGAAGTGGAGAGAAGGGTCCATGCAAAGATGCTGGATCTCCCTGAATGGGTGTGTGCTGTGACCAGGTCACAGGCAACACAACAGGGAAATGCTGGACACTTGGACCCTGGAACAATGGGCCAAGCCTCCAAGAAGAAGAGAATGGGCACTGGGTCTGGCTTACCAGCCCCAACAAGTACAGAGGGTCAGGAAGAATCCAACCCTGAGGGGGAGGATCTGAACTCTGAGGGAGGGACACCTTCCCTGCAAACTCTGCCTGACTTGGCAGAACTGCAAGGGGCAGGTGGGCCCACCAGAGAAGATTTGTGCCAGGGACAAAGAGAGTGTCCCACTCTTGAGGGCCTGAGACAGACTGCTGCCAGGCAAGAACAAGGGGATACCAGTGGTACCCACAAGGTTTACTGGGAGGATGGAGTTCTCTACACTGAGGCTAGGACCCTCAAAGAAGGGGCTACTAGGAGAGTAGTGGTCCCCCAAAAGTATAGAGAATTCCTCCTTACCCTAAGCCATGATATCCCCTTAGCTGGTCATTTGGGACAGACCAAGACCTGGAACAGGCTGGTCAACCATTTTTTTTGGCCTGAAATGTCAGAAAAAGTCAGGGAGTTTTGCAGCTCCTGTGTCACCTGTCAAGCCAGTGGCAAGACAGGGGGCAAGCCAAAGGCTCCCTTAATTCCACTGCCAGTGGTTGGGACTCCCTTTGAGAGGGTGGGGATTGACATTGTTGGTCCCCTAGACCCACCAACTGCTTCAGGTAACAGGTACATTGTGGTGGTAGTGGACCATGCCACCAGGTACCCTGAGGCAATACCCCTCCGGACAATCACTGCACCCACAGTGGCTAGGGCCCTACTTGGTGTGTTCACCAGAGTGGGATTCCCAAAGGAGGTGGTCTCAGATAGGGGCACAAACTTTATGTCAGCCTATCTGAAAGCCATGTGGGAGGAGTGTGGTGTTACTTATAAGTTCAGCACACCCTACCATCCACAGACCAATGGTCTAGTGGAAAGATTCAATAAGACCCTGAAGGGCATGATCATGGGTTTGTCTGACAAACTCAGGAGGAGATGGGATGTCCTCCTCCCATGCCTGCTGTTTGCCTACAGGGAGGTGCCACAGAAGGGGGTTGGATTCAGCCCCTTTGAGTTACTGTTTGGGCACCCTGTAAGAGGCCCATTGTGCTTGGTGAGAGAGTCTTGGGAAAAGCCTCTCAAGGAAGCCAAGGAGAATGTGCTGGATTATGTACTAGGCCTGCGGTCTCGCATGGCTGAGTATATGAAGAAGGCAAGCAGAAACCTGGAGGCCAGTCAGGAGCTCATGAAGCTCTGGCATGATCAAAAGGCTACCATGCCTGAGTATCACCCAGGACAGCTGGTGTGGGTTTTGGAGCCCATGGCTCCTAGGGCACTACAGGCCAAATGGACTGGGCCCTATCCAATCCTAGAAAAAAAAGGTGAGGTCACCTACTTGGTGGACCTTGGCACCCCCAGGAATCCTCACAGGATCCTGCATGTTAATAGGATGAAACCCCACCAGGACAGGGCAGACATGACCATGCTGATGGTCACTGATGAAGGGAAGGAGGAGGAGGGTGAAGCTCTGCCAGACCTCCTGTCCTCAAAGGAAAAAGATGGGTCAGTGGAGGGAGTGGTACTCTCTCCCAAACTGACAGATCAGCAACAACAAGACTGTAAGCAAGTCTTGGGACAGTTTGCTAGTCTGTTCTCCCTGACCCCTGGACTCACCAATTGGTGTGTCCATGATGTTGACACTGGTGACAGCTTGCCTGTCAAGAACAAGCTGTACAGGCTGTCTGACCAGGTCAAGGCCAACATCAAAGCTGAAGTGGCTAAGATGTTGGACCTGAAGGTAATTGAGCCCTCTGATAGTCCTTGGTCCAGTCCAGTGGTACTGGTGCCCAAAGCTAATCCCCAAGGTGGGAAGAAAGAATTAAGATTCTGTGTGGACTACAGAGGTCTAAATGCAGTCACTAGGATTGATGCTCACCCCATACCTAGAGCTGATGAGCTCATTGACAGGTTGGGGGCTGCCAAATTCCTGAGCACATTTGATCTGACCTCAGGATATTGGCAGATTGCCTTAAGTCCAAGAGCTAAGGAGAGGTCAGCATTTTCCACACCAGAGGGCCACTTTCAGTTCAAGGTGATGCCCTTTGGGATGAAAAATGCTCCTGCCACCTTCCAACGGTTGGTGAATAGAGTCCTATCTGGGTTGGAATCTTTTAGTGCAGCTTATCTGGATGATATAGCTGTATTTAGTTCCACCTGGAGGGACCACCTGGTCCACCTGAAGGAAGTGCTTCAGGCCCTGCTTCAAGCAGGCCTGACTATCAAGGCAAGCAAGTGCCAGATAGGGCAAAGTTCTGTTGTGTACCTGGGCCACCTTGTTGGTGGAGGCCATGTACAACCTCTCCAGCCCAAGATCCAGACTATCCTGGATTGGGAGGCTCCAAAAACCCAGACTCAGGTCAGGGCCTTTCTTGGCCTGACTGGGTATTACAGGAGGTTTGTTCAGAATTTTGGGACCATAGTGGCCCCTCTGACTGAGCTTACCTCCAAGAAACAACCCAAGAAGGTCATTTGGACCCCAGAGTGTCAGAAAGCTTTTGACACCCTAAAACAGGCTATGTGTTCAGCACCAGTGTTACTGGCCCCTGACTATAGCAAGGAATTTGTAGTGCAAACAGATGCTTCAGAGGAAGGGATTGGGGCAGTGTTAGCACAAGTTAATGAAGAGGGCCATGATCACCCAGTTGCCTTCATCAGCAGGCGACTACTCCCCAGAGAGAAAAAATGGAGTGCCATTGAGAGGGAGGCCTTTGCTGTGGTTTGGTCCCTGAAGAAGTTGAGGCCTTACTTGTTTGGCACTCACTTCCGTGTACAAACTGACCACAGACCTCTCAGATGGTTGATGCAGATGAGGGGGGAGAACCCAAAACTGTTAAGGTGGTCCATTTCCCTACAGGGGATGGACTTCACAGTGGAGCACAGACCTGGGACTGCTCATGCCAATGCAGATGGCCTTTCCAGGTTTTTCCACTTAGCTGATGAGGACTACCAGGGTGTAGGTTAGTACCCATCACCTTTCATCTGGGGGGGGGCAGTGTAGGAAAGTCCTTTTTTTTGCCTGATCACCCCCACTCTTTCTGGATAGGTACTGGTGGTTACTGACTCTTGGCTGTGCCCTGGGTACTGCTTACCAGTCCCAGGGCCAGTGCTCTGTGTAAAATGGATATGCAAATTAGGCTAATTATAATTGGCTAAGTTAACCTACCTATAAGTCCCTAGTATATGGTAGGGCATGTAGGTTTAGGGACCACAGCATAGGTGGTGCACACCTAGGTGCATTGCTGAGGTGCCCAGTGTCATTTTAAAAGCAAGCCTGCCTTGCTGGCTGCTTTTAAATTAAAGTTATATGCAAATTCGACTTTGGAATTAAAGGTACTTCCAAAGTTTTAAACTACCTTATTTTTACATATAAGTCACCCCTAAGGTGTGCCCTATGTGCCCCTAGGGCTGGGTGCCATGTAACTATAAGCAGGGACTTTATAAAAATAGATTTATAAGCCCTGGTGAGGTAAAAACAGCCAAATTCGTTTTTCCCTCATTGAAGTAAATGGCCTTCATAGGCTAGAATGGGCAGACTTTATTTTAAATTTTAAAGTCTCCTTAAATGTTACATACCAAGAATTTGGTATCAAATTGATTGTTATAATAAATCCCACAACTTCCAGTTGTTGGATTTAATATAACTAGTGCAGGTAAAAAGTTTAGACTTTACCTAAAAAGTTGCCAATTTCAGCTCTGCATTGTTTTTGCTGCTGTGCTCTGATTGGCCAGCCTGCAGCAGCTTCTGCCAGGCCACTTTAATGAGGTGTGAAGTGGCCTGGCTTTACACAAAGGAATGTGCTTGGGGGAGAGAATCTCCCCTCAGCAGATGGGGAAGCAGGAAGGGGGAGGGCTGCCAAACTGGTCTTCAAAGGCAGAGAAGGACATCTGGAGCACCCAGCAACACCCCCACATCCTGCAACCCCAGACAGCTAGGTGCCCCCTTGATTAGATTAGGAGAGGGCAGGAGAGGGGTGTGTTTATGATTTTTAGCCACACCAGTGGGTGGGCTCAGCCAGATCTCTCCTCCAAAAATCAGATTCATCCATTTTGGATTTTTAGAGACTATTGCCTTCTGGGATGGATTTTTGCCACACTTCCCAGGAAGTGGTCATCACAGGGGGACGACCCTGTCCCTGATTGGAGGACCAGGGCCCCCCTGCTTTTCACCCAGGAGCAAGGATAAAACTGGCAGACCTGCACCCACGCCTCAGATCCCCACCAAATTTCAAGAAGAAAGAACTACAAGGAGAAGAAGGACTGCCCTGCTGGACCCCTGGCCTGCACCTGGACCCTGCACTCAGAAAGACTGCACCAGCTGCACACTTGGGCTTCACCACAAGAAGGACTTTGCCTGGCTTCCACTGGTTCAAGGAGGGACTCCCTGTTTGCTACAGGTGAAAAATTGCTAACCAGAGTCCCCTGCACCAACTCCTGAAAAAGTGACCAGCTGACCACTGCCCAGTGGCCAAAAAGGAGTTTGCGCCAGGTGCACTCTGGGAGTTGAAGTCCGCACTTCCCAAGGACCATCACAGAACTTCTGGACCCTTGGGGTGAGCTGTGGACCCCAAAAGAACCTTAAAAGAACATCTGGGTGAAGCCCCAGAAGTTTGGAAAAGATTGGAGAAATTTTAGAAAAAAGCTCCATAAAGTGACCGACTCGACGCGGAAATTCTAGCCGGCTTGCCTCAACCGCGACCCGGCCTGACTTCGTGGTTCGTCCCGGTCAAGAAAAACATCTGAAAAAGAGACTAAGTCCGAACGTAAAAAGTTGACCGGGACCTTCCAGCCATCGTATCCGAGAAGGGCTCCACGGACGTCGGATCAAGATCCAGGTTTACCCCGGTCGAAGGATTTTCATCTCGAAAAAACGACTAAGTCCGAAGGTAGAAATCACCACCGAGGAAACCGACTTCGCGTATCCGGACAAGGGCTCCAGGAGGTCGGATCCAACTGGCAGGTTCGTCCCGGTGAAGAAAAACTTCAAAATAAAGACTAAGTCAGAAGGTAACTTTTTAACCGAGGCTTCCCGCGACCTGTATCCGAGCAGGGCTCCATCGCGGTCGGCCTGAAAGTTTGACTTTGTCCCGGTCCTGGTGCAACCAGATGACCCGATTGGCGCTTTTTGTTTCTATGCGCTAGAAAATAATAATACTTTAAAAATTCATATCTCCGGTTCCCCTGAACCGATTTTAATCGTTTTTGTGTCATTTTAAAGATAAAAATATAAGCTATTTTTATAAATTGGTTTTGGATTTTTAAACTGTTTCCTGTGTTTTATTTAATTACTGTTTTGTGATATTTGAATGCTTTACACTTTGTCTCCTAAGTTAAGCCTTGACGCTCGATGCCAAGCTACCAAGGGTAGAGCTGGGATTAATTTACTGAGACCTAACTGTACTTTTGTGGAGGTTTGTGGCTTGTTGCTAGGTGTAGGTACCTACCTGCCCTATCAATAACCCATTTTCCAACACTTTACAATTGCGGAGAATCTGTAGTTAGGGCATAGGAATCGGCACACTTAAGCCTACCTTTTTTATGAGCAGAGTTACACCAAAGTATGAGTTTACCTTTGTGAATCAGACCCCATTTTTGGGGGTTTTCTACTCTTTATTTTTTAGAGTGTGTACCACACATGCTTAATTAGTATAGATGGCTGGACATAATTTACACTTATGTGATGACTGTAGCAGACCTAGGTTTAGAAGTAGAATAGTCACTTTGGCTCAGCAAAAGAATGCCCAATTTTCTAAGTCAACATTGCTTTTTCCAAACATGAATTGGACTCAGAGCTCTAATCCCTGGGTACAATGGGATTGCTACATTATGCACCTTCTGAAATTTCTAATGGTAACTTATGCGAAAGCCTTTTGTATAATATTTTGCAATAGTTTAATCATGAGGGTTTCAAAAGACTTGAAAAGGTCCACATAATTGTTCGGTTGGTGTTATGAAGAACCTTCCTAATAATATTGAATTGGTATATTTGTTCTTTAGAAAACTTTATGTGCCTAAGGCATGAAGCATAGTTAAAGAGGAAATCCAAGCTCCATTCTTTCTATTAGAATTGGAGTATCACACAGTAATTTCTACAATGTAAAGGGAATGGATAGCCATTCCACAACATACCACTATTATCTCTGCATTTTTGAATGCAGGCGGACATTTCCCTCATCCTGTATTGGACGTGTACAAGGGGTTTTGTAATGCTTTTTACAATTATGTGTACATAATTTAGACCTGTACCTATTTATCATACATGGATTAGATTCTACACATTCTGGACTAGACAAGCAGATATTGATTCAGAAGAGGTAACCTATAGTACAAGTGTGTTCCAGGATATTTCCACTGTGCCTCTTACGATGTGTTAATTTTGTTATGGAGTCAATGGCTCAGTCTGAACCAATGTGGTTTCTGTCCCTTGCTCTCATTCTAAATGGATGTTTGTTGGTTTACTGTCTTATGTGGGGAAAAATAATTGTTGTTGGTTCTGCTGGTTATTTCTTGTCCAGTACAAATCAGAGGTAGTCACATAAGGGTGATCTTGGTTCTATGCTGGGTGCCGCCCTCCAAACTCATTCCCCCCATTTCACCGCCAGTGCTGGCCCCATTATGATTTTCCCACTAGGCCGGGGGCGGAGACAGTGTTTCCGCCCGCCAGCCCAGCTGGAAACAAGGCCTTTACATAGCCAATGTGGCAGTGCGATGGGTGCAGCAGCACCTATCGCGCATTTCACTGCCGTAATTGGGGCAGTGAAATGTACGACGGGCCTGTGCATGGAGGCCCCTGCACTGTCCATGCCAAGTGCATGGGCAGTGCAGGTGCCCCAAGTCACCCATTCCTCCAGCCTTTCCCTGGCGGTGTAAACTGCCTAGAAAAGGCTGGCGGAATGGGACTCATAATCCCCAGGGCAGCGCTGCATGCAGCACTCCCCTGTCGAATTTGAAACACCAAGACTGCCAAGCTCCACCAGGGTCATAATATGGCAGCTGGACTGCCACTATCACGGCAGTCCACTCCCCATCCGTGAGTCTGGCAGTCCATCGACCGCCAGACTCATAATGAGGGCCTACGTGTAGTTCTGATACCTAAGGAAAGATCATGAACTACTTTGCATCCTCTCATCTCTCTTCTCTCTCCTCTTCCTTCTTCTCTCAGATTTGGGAATTTTGTTGATAGATTTTAAGGTTAAGTTTTAGTTGTTTGTCCAAATGGGGGTTAAAGCAGTTTTTCCATATAATTTTATGTCACCTAACAGGTACTGGACCAGAAGATGATTGTTTCTGTTAGCAATAAGGAAGTACTCTGCTTTAACACGTTTCAAATACCATCTGGCATGAGTTCCCCTGATATATAGGGTTATCACTACCTGTGAACTTCCAAGTCTATTCCAGCCCATGTGTATATCATCATGGCACTGCTTTCTAAAGTAACAAAACTGCAGTTGCAGTGATATCACCACTCTGATTAGAGAGTGATGCAAAGGTTTACTTGTGGTCATGCCTCTTTCCCTCCACCCCATAAACCAAATAAACCTAGTAACCCATGCCAAGTATTAGCTATGCACTAAGATGTTGTTCTGAAGAAAGGGCAATACCAGGTTATGGCTATTATGTACACTGCAACAGGTTGACAGAAAATATGAAGGGTGACAGAAAACCTCTTTGAATTTAATCTAGTTTTTCTTAAGAGATGATAATTTTATTCTAGTCTGTTCACACACAATGTTAGTATTAACAGGTGCCCAAATGACATTCTAAGTAAAGACATTTTCTTCTAACTATATTAAAGAGAGTTGTACTAGTCAGCATGCTGTACACTTTAACAAGAGTGGAATGTCAACAATAAAGTTGACGAGTGCTATGTAAAAATCTTTATATAATTTTTAATCAATATCCTTTCCTTCACCACAGTAACATATACACAGTGATGAACCTAAATACCAGTAAAAGATTGTCATCTTTCATGCCTCAAAGAGATATGGCGTGGGCTCCCCAATAAAACCAAGCAATGCCCTAAGTCCAGTTGTAAAGGTTTATAATGGCATTTCTACCATTGAATGGACGCCAGACTTGAGTATTTTTCATTCTTACCAGGAAATACCACCAGAGATCTACTTACTTTTTGGTTTCATTCAGTGACTAAGAGAACATGCAGTACAGTCTTTAATATCATCCATGGTTTCTGTCTGTTTGTCAGTAGGTAAACATTCAAATAAAATGTAAAGCTAAATAATCACTTATTTTCTAGTATGCAACTGATACTTACAGACCTAATTAATAAAGAGATTTAAAAAACATCCAATTGCAAAGTACATGTCCCATACATTTCTAGTACTTGCTGAAATGACATAACACTTTTACATATTTACATATCTATTTTCAATAGAACAAGTATCCAACATTGGAGCTAACCGTCCATCTTCACAGGGTTCATCTATTTTGAATATCTTCAGTACGAGTGATAGCAGAATATCTAATGTCCAAATGATTATCATCCTTTTCACTGTTTAATCTTGCATACAAGAAGACTATAACACATCAATCCTGTTGGAAAATGGGTTATTGATAGGGCAGGTAGGTACCTACACCTAGCAACAAGCCACAAACCTCCACAAAAGTACAGTTAGGTCTCAGTAAATTAATCCCAGCTCTACCCTTGGTAGCTTGGCATCGAGCGTCAAGGCTTAACTTAGGAGACAAAGTGTAAAGCATTCAAATATCACAAAACAGTAATTAAATAAAACACAGGAAACAGTTTAAAAATCCAAAACCAATTTATAAAAATAGCTTATATTTTTATCTTTAAAATGACACAAAAACGATTAAAATCGGTTCAGGGGAACCGGAGATATGAATTTTTAAAGTATTATTATTTTCTAGCGCATAGAAACAAAAAGCGCCAATCGGGTCATCTGGTTGCACCAGGACCGGGACAAAGTCAAACTTTCAGGCCGACCGCGATGGAGCCCTGCTCGGCTACAGGTCGCGGGAGGCCTCGGTTAAAAAGTTACCTTCTGACTTAGTCTTTATTTTGAAGTTTTTCTTCACCGGGACGAACCTGCCAGTTGGATCCGACCTCCTGGAGCCCTTGTCCGGATACGCGAAGTCGGTTTCCTCGGTGGTGATTTCTACCTTCGGACTTAGTCGTTTTTTCGAGATGAAAATCCTTCGACCGGGGTAAACCTGGATCTTGATCCGACGTCCGTGGAGCCCTTCTCGGATACGATGGCTGGAAGGTCCCGGTCAACTTTTTACGTTCGGACTTAGTCTCTTTTTCGGATGTTTTTCTTGACCGGGACGAACCACGAAGTCAGGCCGGGTCGCGGTTGAGGCAAGCCGGCTAGAATTTCCGCGTCGAGTCGGTCACTTTATGGAGCTTTTTTCTAAAATTTCTCCAATCTTTTCCAAACTTCTGGGGCTTCACCCAGATGTTCTTTTAAGGTTCTTTTGGGGTCCACAGCTCACCCCAAGGGTCCAGAAGTTCTGTGATGGTCCTTGGGAAGTGCGGACTTCAACTCCCAGAGTGCACCTGGCGCAAACTCCTTTTTGGCCACTGGGCAGTGGTCAGCTGGTCACTTTTTCAGGAGTTGGTGCAGGGGACTCTGGTTAGCAATTTTTCACCTGTAGCAAACAGGGAGTCCCTCCTTGAACCAGTGGAAGCCAGGCAAAGTCCTTCTTGTGGTGAAGCCCAAGTGTGCAGCTGGTGCAGTCTTTCTGAGTGCAGGGTCCAGGTGCAGGCCAGGGGTCCAGCAGGGCAGTCCTTCTTCTTCTTGTAGTTCTTTCTTCTTGAAATTTGGTGGGGATCTGAGGCGTGGGTGCAGGTCTGCCAGTTTTATCCTTGCTCCTGGGTGAAAAGCAGGGGGGCCCTGGTCCTCCAATCAGGGACAGGGTCGTCCCCCTGTGATGACCACTTCCTGGGAAGTGTGGCAAAAATCCATCCCAGAAGGCAATAGTCTCTAAAAATCCAAAATGGATGAATCTGATTTTTGGAGGAGAGATCTGGCTGAGCCCACCCACTGGTGTGGCTAAAAATCATAAACACACCCCTCTCCTGCCCTCTCCTAATCTAATCAAGGGGGCACCTAGCTGTCTAGGGTTGCAGGATGTGGGGGTGTTGCTGGGTGCTCCAGATGTCCTTCTCTGCCTTTGAAGACCAGTTTGGCAGCCCTCCCCCTTCCTGCTTCCCCATCTGCTGAGGGGAGATTCTCTCCCCCAAGCACATTCCTTTGTGTAAAGTCAGGCCACTTCACACCTCATAAAAGTGGCCTGGCAGAAGCTGCTGCAGGCTGGCCAATCAGAGCACAGCAGCAAAAACAATGCAGAGCTGAAATTGGCAACTTTTTAGGTAAAGTCTAAACTTTTTACCTGCACTAGTTATATTAAATCCAACAACTGGAAGTTGTGGGATTTATTATAACAATCAATTTGATACCAAATTCTTGGTATGTAACATTTAAGGAGACTTTAAAATTTTAAATAAAGTCTGCCCATTCTAGCCTATGAAGGCCATTGACTTCAATGAGGGAAAAACGAATTTGGCTGTTTTTACCTCACCAGGGCTTATAAATCTATTTTTATAAAGTCCCTGCTTATAGTTACATGGCACCCAGCCCTAGGGGCACATAGGGCACACCTTAGGGGTGACTTATATGTAAAAATAAGGTAGTTTAAAACTTTGGAAGTACCTTTAATTCCAAAGTCGAATTTGCATATAACTTTAATTTAAAAGCAGCCAGCAAGGCAGGCTTGCTTTTAAAATGACACTGGGCACCTCAGCAATGCACCTAGGTGTGCACCACCTATGCTGTGGTCCCTAAACCTACATGCCCTACCATATACTAGGGACTTATAGGTAGGTTAACTTAGCCAATTATAATTAGCCTAATTTGCATATCCATTTTACACAGAGCACTGGCCCTGGGACTGGTAAGCAGTACCCAGGGCACAGCCAAGAGTCAGTAACCACCAGTACCTATCCAGAAAGAGTGGGGGGTGATCAGGCAAAAAAAAAGGACTTTCCTACACTGCCCCCCCCCAGATGAAAGGTGATGGGTACTAACCTACACCCTGGTAGTCCTCATCAGCTAAGTGGAAAAACCTGGAAAGGCCATCTGCATTGGCATGAGCAGTCCCAGGTCTGTGCTCCACTGTGAAGTCCATCCCCTGTAGGGAAATGGACCACCTTAACAGTTTTGGGTTCTCCCCCCTCATCTGCATCAACCATCTGAGAGGTCTGTGGTCAGTTTGTACACGGAAGTGAGTGCCAAACAAGTAAGGCCTCAACTTCTTCAGGGACCAAACCACAGCAAAGGCCTCCCTCTCAATGGCACTCCATTTCTTCTCTCTGGGGAGTAGTCGCCTGCTGATGAAGGCAACTGGGTGATCATGGCCCTCTTCATTAACTTGTGCTAACACTGCCCCAATCCCTTCCTCTGAAGCATCTGTTTGCACTACAAACTCCTTGCTATAGTCAGGGGCCAGTAACACTGGTGCTGAACACATAGCCTGTTTTAGGGTGTCAAAAGCTTTTTGACACTCTGGGGTCCAAATGACCTTCTTGGGTTGTTTCTTGGAGGTAAGCTCAGTCAGAGGGGCCACTATGGTCCCAAAATTCTGAACAAACCTCCTGTAATACCCAGTCAGGCCAAGAAAGGCCCTGACCTGAGTCTGGGTTTTTGGAGCCTCCCAATCCAGGATAGTCTGGATCTTGGGCTGGAGAGGTTGTACATGGCCTCCACCAACAAGGTGGCCCAGGTACACAACAGAACTTTGCCCTATCTGGCACTTGCTTGCCTTGATAGTCAGGCCTGCTTGAAGCAGGGCCTGAAGCACTTCCTTCAGGTGGACCAGGTGGTCCCTCCAGGTGGAACTAAATACAGCTATATCATCTAGATAAGCTGCACTAAAAGATTCCAACCCAGATAGGACTCTATTCACCAACCGTTGGAAGGTGGCAGGAGCATTTTTCATCCCAAAGGGCATCACCTTGAACTGAAAGTGGCCCTCTGGTGTGGAAAATGCTGACCTCTCCTTGGCTCTTGGACTTAAGGCAATCTGCCAATATCCTGAGGTCAGATCAAATGTGCTCAGGAATTTGGCAGCCCCCAACCTGTCAATGAGCTCATCAGCTCTAGGTATGGGGTGAGCATCAGTCCTAGTGACTGCATTTAGACCTCTGTAGTCCACACAGAATCTTAATTCTTTCTTCCCACCTTGGGGACTAGCTTTGGGCACCAGTACCACTGGACTGGACCAAGGACTATCAGAGTGCTCAATTACCTTCAGATCCAACATCTTAGCCACTTCAGCTTTGATGTTGGCCTTGACCTGGTCAGACAGTCTGTACAGCTTGTTCTTGACAGGCAAGCTGTCACCAGTGTCAACATCATGGACACACCAATTGGTGAGTCCAGGGGTCAGGGAGAACAGACTAGCAAACTGTCCCAAGACTTGCTTACAGTCTTGTTGTTGCTGATCTGTCAGTTTGGGAGAGAGTACCACTCCCTCCACTGACCCATCTTTTTCCTTTGAGGACAGGAGGTCTGGCAGAGGTTCACCCTCCTCCTCCTTCCCTTCATCAGTGACCATCAGCATGGTCATGTCTGCCCTGTCCTGGTGGGGTTTCATCCTATTAACATGCAGGATCCTGTGAGGATTCCTGGGGGTGCCAAGGTCCACCAAGTAGGTGACCTCACCTTTTTTCTCTAGGATTGGATAGGGCCCAGTCCATTTGGCCTGTAGTGCCCTAGGAGCCATGGGCTCCAAAACCCACACCAGCTGTCCTGGGTGATACTCAGGCATGGTAGCCTTTTGATCATGCCAGAGCTTCATGAGCTCCTGACTGGCCTCCAGGTTCCTGCTTGCCTTCTTCATATACTCAGCCATGCGAGACCGCAGGCCTAGTACATAATCCAGCACATTCTCCTTGGCTTCCTTGAGAGGCTTTTCCCAAGACTCTCTCACCAAGCACAATGGGCCTCTTACAGGGTGCCCAAACAGTAACTCAAAGGGGCTGAATCCAACCCCCTTCTGTGGCACCTCCCTGTAGGCAAACAGCAGGCATGGGAGGAGGACATCCCATCTCCTCCTGAGTTTGTCAGACAAACCCATGATCATGCCCTTCAGGGTCTTATTGAATCTTTCCACTAGACCATTGGTCTGTGGATGGTAGGGTGTGCTGAACTTATAAGTAACACCACACTCCTCCCACATGGCTTTCAGATAGGCTGACATAAAGTTTGTGCCCCTATCTGAGACCACCTCCTTTGGGAATCCCACTCTGGTGAACACACCAAGTAGGGCCCTAGCCACTGTGGGTGCAGTGATTGTCCGGAGGGGTATTGCCTCAGGGTACCTGGTGGCATGGTCCACTACCACCACAATGTACCTGTTACCTGAAGCAGTTGGTGGGTCTAGGGGACCAACAATGTCAATCCCCACCCTCTCAAAGGAAGTCCCAACCACTGGCAGTGGAATTAAGGGAGCCTTTGGCTTGCCCCCTGTCTTGCCACTGGCTTGACAGGTGACACAGGAGCTGCAAAACTCCCTGACTTTTTCTGACATTTCTGGCCAAAAAAAATGGTTGACCAGCCTGTTCCAGGTCTTGGTCTGTCCCAAATGACCAGCTAAGGGGATATCATGGCTTAAGGTAAGGAGGAATTCTCTATACTTTTGGGGGACCACTACTCTCCTAGTAGCCCCTTCTTTAAGGGTCCTAGCCTCAGTGTAGAGAACTCCATCCTCCCAGTAAACCTTGTGGGTACCACTGGTATCCCCTTGTTCTTGCCTGGCAGCAGTCTGCCTCAGGCCCTCAAGAGTGGGACACTCTCTTTGTCCCTGGCACAAATCTTCTCTGGTGGGCCCACCTGCCCCTTGCAGTTCTGCCAAGTCAGGCAGAGTTTGCAGGGAAGGTGTCCCTCCTTCAGAGTTCAGATCCTCCCCCTCAGGGTTGGATTCTTCCTGACCCTCTGTACTTGTTGGGGCTGGCAAGCCAGACCCAGTGCCCTTTCTCTTCTTCTTGGAGGCTTGGCCCATTGTTCCAGGGTCCAAGTGTCCAGCATTTCCCTGTTGTGCTGCCTGTGACCTGGTCACAGCACACACCCATTCAGGGAGATCCAGCATCTTTGCATGGACCCTTCTCTCCACTTCTGACCATTCAGATGCTTCAAGATCATTTCCCAGTAGACACTCTACTGGGAGGGCAGGAGCTACAGCTACTTTTTTAGGGCCAGTCACACCTCCCCATTCCAGACTCACCATAGCCATGGGATGGAGTTTGGTTCTGCTATCTGCATAAGTCACCTGGTGGAAGACACCAGGTAAGACCTGCTCTGGAGAAACCAGCTTTTCTGTGACCATTGTCACACTGGCTCCTGTATCTCTCAGAGCTTCCACTTCAGTCCCATTGACTTTAGGCCTCTGCCTATACCTCTGCATGATGGGAGGTAAGGTGGCCATAGTTGCAATGTCCACCCCACCCACGGATACTAAGGTGACTTCAGTGTACCCTGATTCCACCCCTGGGCCAACTTCCACCCCCAACCCTACACTAGCAATCCCCTGGGATTGCCCACCAGTGGGGGGCTTCTTGGTGCAGATAGCATCTCCTCTTTTATGTCCTGGCTGATAACAGTCAAAACACTTGCCGGCCTTAGCAAGCTCCTGAAACTTTCCTGCTTTAGCAGGATCAAAATTCTTTCCCTGATACCCTTTCCCTTTAAAAGTGAATTGGCTCGGGGCTCCCCCTCCCTGAGAAGTTTTTGGGGACTCTTGTGAGGACTCTTTGGGTTTTTTGTCATCTTTCCCCTGGTTCTTCCCCTGAGAAGAACCATGTCCTCCCTTTTTCTGATCACCCCCTGGGGGTCTCTGGTTAACTCTAGTTCTTAACCAGTCATCTGCTGCCTCCCCCAGCTCTCTGGGGTTGGTCAACCTAGAGTCTACTAGATACTGGCGGAGCCTCTCTTGGACACAATTAGTTAGAAGGTGCTCCCTCATAATCAAATTGTACAGCCCCTCAAAGGTACTTACCCTGTTGCCCTGTATCCAGCCCTCCAGTGCTTTCACTGAAATGTCCACAAAGTCCACCCAGGACTGGGTGCTTGTCTTTTGGGTGTCCCTAAACTTAAGCCTATACTGCTCTGGGGTTAGACCAAACTTTTTAGTCAAGCATCTCTTCATACTGGGGTATGAGTCTGCATCCTCCCCACTCATGGTTAGGAGCCTATCCCTCCCAGAGTTGGGAACTAACTCCCAAAGGAGTGAACCCCAGTACTGAGGCTTGACTTTCCTCATCTGGAGGGCCCTCTCAAAGGCCCCCAGCCACTTATCAATGTCATCCCCCTCTACATAGGCAGGAACCACCCCTTTGGGTAATCTGGGGGCAAAACCCCCACCCAGGGACACCTCAGTTTCTTTCTCGCTGCTTCCATCTTTTTTTTCTTTGCTTGCCCACTTCTTTTTTTCTAGGGCAAGCTTATCTGCCTCCAAAGCTATGTAGGCTAGCTGGGCTTCCAGCTCTCTCTCCCTGATGGATGGGTTCTCTCCTCCTGAAAGGACCCTCTTCCTATCACTAGCTTTGGGTCTGCCCCTAGTGACTGTGTCCAGTGAGAACCGTTCCTCCTCTTCCTCACTTGGGGTCTGATGCCTTTCCTCCCCTGAATGGTTAGAGTTAACATCATCTTCTTTTGGTTCCTCCTCTGGAGCTTCCTCTGTCTCTACCTCTTGGGCCTCAGCCCATGCTGTCAGGGATTTAATCAGGATTTCCTTCCTGAGATTAGGGGTTGCAGGCAACCCCCTCTCAGTACACAACCCCCTAAGCTGGACTACTGTCAGTGTGGGTAGGCTAGCCAGATCAAGCTCCATGGTTCCCTAGTTTTGTGTCAACAAAAACTTTTTGCAAAAATTGGTAACAGGAATTTAGAAAAATTACAAAAATTCAATAATTGAAATTAATCCAAATTAATTAAAAAAAAAAAAAATTTAAAATTAAAAATTAAAAACAATTTTTGCACTAGGACAATTTAAAGGATTTTTAATTTGTTTTATCTAAAACTGTAACGTGATATTGAACACAAGTACAGGATCCCGTCGCTGCTTCCAATTATGTTGGAAAATGGGTTATTGATAGGGCAGGTAGGTACCTACACCTAGCAACAAGCCACAAACCTCCACAAAAGTACAGTTAGGTCTCAGTAAATTAATCCCAGCTCTACCCTTGGTAGCTTGGCATCGAGCGTCAAGGCTTAACTTAGGAGACAAAGTGTAAAGCATTCAAATATCACAAAACAGTAATTAAATAAAACACAGGAAACAGTTTAAAAATCCAAAACCAATTTATAAAAATAGCTTATATTTTTATCTTTAAAATGACACAAAAACGATTAAAATCGGTTCAGGGGAACCGGAGATATGAATTTTTAAAGTATTATTATTTTCTAGCGCATAGAAACAAAAAGCGCCAATCGGGTCATCTGGTTGCACCAGGACCGGGACAAAGTCAAACTTTCAGGCCGACCGCGATGGAGCCCTGCTCGGCTACAGGTCGCGGGAGGCCTCGGTTAAAAAGTTACCTTCTGACTTAGTCTTTATTTTGAAGTTTTTCTTCACCGGGACGAACCTGCCAGTTGGATCCGACCTCCTGGAGCCCTTGTCCGGATACGCGAAGTCGGTTTCCTCGGTGGTGATTTCTACCTTCGGACTTAGTCGTTTTTTCGAGATGAAAATCCTTCGACCGGGGTAAACCTGGATCTTGATCCGACGTCCGTGGAGCCCTTCTCGGATACGATGGCTGGAAGGTCCCGGTCAACTTTTTACGTTCGGACTTAGTCTCTTTTTCGGATGTTTTTCTTGACCGGGACGAACCACGAAGTCAGGCCGGGTCGCGGTTGAGGCAAGCCGGCTAGAATTTCCGCGTCGAGTCGGTCACTTTATGGAGCTTTTTTCTAAAATTTCTCCAATCTTTTCCAAACTTCTGGGGCTTCACCCAGATGTTCTTTTAAGGTTCTTTTGGGGTCCACAGCTCACCCCAAGGGTCCAGAAGTTCTGTGATGGTCCTTGGGAAGTGCGGACTTCAACTCCCAGAGTGCACCTGGCGCAAACTCCTTTTTGGCCACTGGGCAGTGGTCAGCTGGTCACTTTTTCAGGAGTTGGTGCAGGGGACTCTGGTTAGCAATTTTTCACCTGTAGCAAACAGGGAGTCCCTCCTTGAACCAGTGGAAGCCAGGCAAAGTCCTTCTTGTGGTGAAGCCCAAGTGTGCAGCTGGTGCAGTCTTTCTGAGTGCAGGGTCCAGGTGCAGGCCAGGGGTCCAGCAGGGCAGTCCTTCTTCTTCTTGTAGTTCTTTCTTCTTGAAATTTGGTGGGGATCTGAGGCGTGGGTGCAGGTCTGCCAGTTTTATCCTTGCTCCTGGGTGAAAAGCAGGGGGGCCCTGGTCCTCCAATCAGGGACAGGGTCGTCCCCCTGTGATGACCACTTCCTGGGAAGTGTGGCAAAAATCCATCCCAGAAGGCAATAGTCTCTAAAAATCCAAAATGGATGAATCTGATTTTTGGAGGAGAGATCTGGCTGAGCCCACCCACTGGTGTGGCTAAAAATCATAAACACACCCCTCTCCTGCCCTCTCCTAATCTAATCAAGGGGGCACCTAGCTGTCTAGGGTTGCAGGATGTGGGGGTGTTGCTGGGTGCTCCAGATGTCCTTCTCTGCCTTTGAAGACCAGTTTGGCAGCCCTCCCCCTTCCTGCTTCCCCATCTGCTGAGGGGAGATTCTCTCCCCCAAGCACATTCCTTTGTGTAAAGTCAGGCCACTTCACACCTCATAAAAGTGGCCTGGCAGAAGCTGCTGCAGGCTGGCCAATCAGAGCACAGCAGCAAAAACAATGCAGAGCTGAAATTGGCAACTTTTTAGGTAAAGTCTAAACTTTTTACCTGCACTAGTTATATTAAATCCAACAACTGGAAGTTGTGGGATTTATTATAACAATCAATTTGATACCAAATTCTTGGTATGTAACATTTAAGGAGACTTTAAAATTTTAAATAAAGTCTGCCCATTCTAGCCTATGAAGGCCATTGACTTCAATGAGGGAAAAACGAATTTGGCTGTTTTTACCTCACCAGGGCTTATAAATCTATTTTTATAAAGTCCCTGCTTATAGTTACATGGCACCCAGCCCTAGGGGCACATAGGGCACACCTTAGGGGTGACTTATATGTAAAAATAAGGTAGTTTAAAACTTTGGAAGTACCTTTAATTCCAAAGTCGAATTTGCATATAACTTTAATTTAAAAGCAGCCAGCAAGGCAGGCTTGCTTTTAAAATGACACTGGGCACCTCAGCAATGCACCTAGGTGTGCACCACCTATGCTGTGGTCCCTAAACCTACATGCCCT
The DNA here is from genome assembly GCF_031143425.1 of Pleurodeles waltl. NCBI lineage: Eukaryota > Metazoa > Chordata > Amphibia > Caudata > Salamandridae > Pleurodeles > Pleurodeles waltl. The sequence goes on along the minus strand of NC_090439.1, from coordinate 944,855,931 downwards.
ACCATATACTAGGGACTTATAGGTAGGTTAACTTAGCCAATTATAATTAGCCTAATTTGCATATCCATTTTACACAGAGCACTGGCCCTGGGACTGGTAAGCAGTACCCAGGGCACAGCCAAGAGTCAGTAACCACCAGTACCTATCCAGAAAGAGTGGGGGGTGATCAGGCAAAAAAAAAGGACTTTCCTACAAATCCAAAGATGTTTGAGTCTACCCTATACAAGATTATTGCTCATGCTATTAATTTAGGATGACACTAAGCTCATTGTACTGATAGTTTGCTATTTAATGCTATATTGCATGCACTACATCACACTGAAAATGAACTTCTTGTCTAATCCTGCATGGCGCCATGATATTGTACTGGAAATCGTATTGAATCAAGGGCTGTTCCTGTTAGCAATTAAGGAGTTTAATAAAAGGTCTCATGTAATCATTCATAATTTATACTATTTTTGCCATGTACCTAGGTGCATAGCTGGAGAACCTAGCTCCACAAAAAACTGCGTTCAGAAATGTGGCCTCCAATAACAAATCTTACAAAATTATTTTATCATATGCTTGATTCGTACGAGGCAGAGAACAGTTGTAATTAAATATAGAAGTATGTACACTTCTGAAGTGTCTTCCCTAATGCAAATGCTAAAATGGAAGTTCAACCATGGAGCTTAAAAAAATCTTCTAACTTCAGATGTTTTTTATGTGGTTTCATCATAGATATATCCAGACGAGGAGCAATGAATAAAGGGGTTCTAGAAAATCAATTTATATAAATATGGATAATAAACAATAATAGGCTTGTTTTGAACAGAGAAATCCCAAATTACCTCAAGTAGACAAATAGAGCAATGCTTGATATAGTTTGAAATTTGGGGTGGAGAACTGCACCTCAATAATTTTGTTTTATGAATGCCCACCAACCATATTCCAATATGCAGCTGATTCTATAAATGACCTGCTCATGAGAAATGCTATGGAAAGTCAAGCACAACATAGTCTCACCTTCTTTAGATCACTCCACTTAACTGCAGTTTTCTAAACATTGACCTGGTGTCTAGCCTCCCTTCCTTGTTGAGCTGTTAGTATCACCATCCCAAATATGCATGAAACACCAGGTGTCCTCTGACCAGTCGCACAATATAAACCTAGCCCATACTTGATCATCCACAACACCTTCTGCAGCTTAACTTCTCCTTCCTACCTGAGGCAGCCTTCTCCCCCCCCCCCCACCTTTCGGAGAGATAATTGTGGCTATTGAGATTCTCTGAGCACTCAACAAGTGAAAGCATGTGAGACATAAGAATTACATAAGACAGTCATCAGTCATTTTGAGGCTTTTCTCGAGTATCTGGAGATGCAGGCAATTTGGGAGAACACAGGAGCAGCAAGTCCGTCCCCTTGTAACAAATCAACAGTGGAAAAATGTCTTTTCAATGTTGCTATGTCACACCAGTGAATACCTGCAGCTAGAATCCAGTATTTGCAGTAATGGAAATATATAGGAGTCATACAAAACAAAAGGATTACCACTTCAGAAACCAAAAATGCATGGATTTTGTGTAATGCCTGAAAACTTACAGTATGATAGCCAAGAAGCGTTTAAAGTGCAGGGTGTGTACCCCACTGGAAGGATTGTGCCTTCATCTTAATGGAGGGGCGTGCTTCCACATGCAAGAAACCTGCCACCTTTAAATGATGTGTGGAAAAACAAACACTCCCAAATGTCTGTAGAAACATGTTCAATGCAAGCACAGCACATAATTATGGTTAAAGGATTATCAGAGTAAATGTGTGGATTAGGCTTGCTTTAAATTATTTTTGCTATGAAGTTGTAGTTGTAGTGCAAAAAGTTCTGCAGAGATTCATGCTTTGTGTAGCATCGTCTCCAGCCGGGGTACCCGCCAAAATCTATGCCACACACGGAGCTGTATATTACATGCCTTTATTTGTCTGTGTATAACCCCAAACTCAATATTATAAACCTGCATTTGAAGTCCTTCAGGAGCCAAGAGGGTTCTGTCATGCATAACTCACACAACACATCTCCCCCTCTGTTAATTAAAAAGTTACATATTTTGATATTTTGATGTATATACAATCACAGCTTTTTGATAAGCCTTTGTGGTGCTCTGATTACTTGTCCCAACTGTATCTTTGGAAACTGGAAGCAAGCTATAGGAGTGTCCATGATCGTTGGTGGTGATGCAGGAGCAACAGCAGCTGGGGATTTTCAATTGTCCTTTCTTAAACAGTCTCTACTTTGACATCAGTTTCTGGTGAGTGAGGAGCCACATGTTTGAAATGCAAGGAGTCCCCCATAATTGATTTCCCAGGACACTGGGCAGTCATCATGTGTCTTTTGCTTGTTACAGCATAGAATGGCTCAACATCAAGAAGAGCATCAGACTTATGTTTTCTCAGCTGACGGACAAGCCCCGGATCTCTTCTTATTAAACCATATGTCTTTTGTATGTCATTGTTTGTCTTCATAGACCTTGATTTTCTTTTAACGAACCAAATCTTTGTTAAGAGTTTCTTCCTCTGTATTTGATCTTATGGCGGTCCATTGAGGTAATTTGGTCGACATTGCTCTCCAGAACATCACAGTTGCAGGGCTTTCAGTTGGGATCGAGTGAGGTTGACTGCAAGTGAAACAGTTTTAAGGTTGAGCTTTTCCAATATGAACAGCTTTCGTTAATGTACTCATGAAATGTTCGACAAAGCCATTAGTCTGTGCCCAAATAGGTGTGATTTTCAGATGCTTCACACTGAGATGACTGGGAAAGCCTCTGAATTCTCAACTGTTTAATGGTGGGCCATTGTCAGAATTAAAGATTGCAGGAATACCCAATGTTGCAAAGATGCTCTCTATGACTCTCTCTTGAGTGATAGATAAGAGATCTTCTACCAATGGAAAAATGGAGTATTAAACAACAATCACCATCAGGTGATGTCCATTGTCAAGACGACTGAAAAAGTCAACAGCAGTTCTTTCCCATACATGCTTTGACAACTCTGACATGCTTAAGGGGTGTTGAGTGGTTTTCGATGACAGGCAGTTGCATAGATGACAAGCCTTCAACTGTATTTCAATACTTTTATCGAGATGAGTAAACCAAACTTGGGGACTGATGACGACCTTGGCGGATTGAATACTCTGTTACAAACGTGACGGATATCCCGTACGTCATAATACAAGTTCCATTATATCTTATGAAACTTGTAAAATGGCAGGTGGGATATCCCATCCCGCCAATGTCATAATCAGGCCCTTGGTCTTAGAGAGCTCACTTTGTAGCAACCATTACACAATGTCCTTCATGTGCCACTTCAATGAGTCACAAACAGTTAATCTTTGACATTCTTCAACTTCAGGTACTCAGTGTCACTGGCTAGAGCTTGAGTGTGCTGGTTTCAAGACTGATTTGTAATAATGTCTTTCAGTTTTAACATGTCACCATCTTGACTCATGGCAGTGATAAATGTGCTCCAACAATATGGCATCTGGTGTGTTTGATTTCACAATGAAGTTTATATAGGCTTCAGCTGTCTTGAAACGAGTAACCTGACACTGGATAGATACTCTGGAGAAGTAGTCTGCAGGGTTTTGATCTTTCCCTGAACAATGTACAATTATGTAGTTGTACTCATGTAATTATAGACTCCAGTGTTCAATGCTAGGAGGTGTCTTGGCCTTTCGATTGCCAAAGATGGTCAGCAATTCTTGATGATCTGCCACAAGTGTAAAAAGGCATTCCGTATGCGAACACATGGAAAGGTTCACAAGCCCACATCACTGCTCATCTTTCTTTTTCATGCTCTGAATAAGCATGTTCAGTTTGGGACAAACATTTACTTGCATATGCCACAATATGTCTTGGAGCATTTGGGTGTCTGCTGTGCAAGGATTGAGCCTAAACCAACGGGGCAAGCATCAACAACAACTCCTGTATGCAGCTTTGGATCAAAATACGCCATCGCAGTAGTGTTCTCAATAGCTTGTTTGATTCTCTTAAAGCTTTAGTCACATTCTTGTGACCAATAAATGAAACATTCTTTTTTGGCAAGTGTCTCAATGGAGCACTCAGAGTGGCAAAGTCTTTTATGTATTTGGAACAGTAACTGTCCATGCCAAGGAATGAACGTAAAATGGAAACATCTTATGAGGGACTTGCAGTTGACAACGCTTGCAATTTAGGGGGGATCATGTGTCATAACCCCATCAGAAGAGATATGGCTAAATTATTTTAGCTTTGTTTTATTGAATTCACATTTCTCAACATTCAAAGTTAAACCTGCATCAACCAGTAAATAACACACTTGTTTGATAGTTTTATTATGCGCCTTATGTGTAGCTCAGAAGACTAATATGTCATCACTATAGTTAAAAGCATTCATGACAGGCTGTATGATACATTGAATGATATCTTGAAAGGTCTTTGCCTCTGATGACACACTAAAGCTTAGGACCATGTTGAGAGTTTGGAGAAGAAGTTACTCCATCACAACGGTGGTTGATATCCCATCCGCCAAAATCTAAATCCCATTATGTCCTAGAGGATTTAGATTTCAGCAGACGGGATATCCATCATTGTGATAGAGTAACTCATCTGCCAAGCACTAAACCAGGTCCTTAGTCTTTCATATCAAAATTCAAAATAGACCAACATGTGTAGAAAAGGTTGTAATGTAGCTGGAGTTCTCCTCAAGTTCCAACTGATGATATCCTTTATTTAAATCAAGGCGAGAGAAGACTTTCACACCATTTGATTGTATTGTCATGTCAGCAATGTGCAGACCTGGATGTTGTTCTCATTCAATTTCCTTGTTCACTTGATGCATATCCACACAGATGTGTCCAGCTCCTTCACTGTCCTTTTTGGGTACTAGAAACCCATGGTGTTCAACCAGTAGAACGATCAGTGATATAATGTTTAAGTAATAACTCAAGTTCCTTTTCAACGTCTTCTTGTAAATGAAATGCAATTCTTCTGTGTCTTTGTGCAAGAGGACTGACTTCCTCATTAATATGCAATTGCACTACAATAGTCTTAAATTTTCCTAACTCATGAAACAAAGAAGGGAACTGAATTACTGCTTTGTGATGAGTGCTCATTTTGTAGTTCACTAAGTTCAGTGCCGCATCAGCAGCTGTACTGAGACTGAGTAGACAGGAACTTGACACCTTACCTTGAAGCACATGAATGGGCACTTGCACCTTTGTCTTCCTTTGTTTCCTGGTTGTTACAAATGAACCATGACCTTTCAATGGCATTGATACAGCCCATGTATATACTTTAGTTTTCGATGGCATCAGTCGTGGCAATGATGATTGCTCATTATATTTCTCCTCTGGCATAATGTTTATTGACACACCACTGTCAGTAATGAATGGTATGGAACAACCGTTTACTTTCAGTGTAATTTTCGGAAGATGTTTGAATGACTTTGCTGCTTTTTTGTGTCAACTATTCTTTGATTTGTATTTTTTTTCACATGCGGCCAGTCCAACGTGTAAATCTTTCTGAGGTTAACATCAACATTACACAATCATCTTCTTCACTTTCACTTGGTATTGATATTGAAGAACTTATGATGATGATTTAGGTGACAAGTTACTTCATTTGGTGTTGATTTGTCTAATTTACTGTTATCGCTTGGCCTTGTGTGCTTACGTCGAATGTGTCTTCTGGAACACCCAGGTGGCCATTAATTTTGTCTTCTTGCTGTAGCACACTTAATTTGTCCTTCGCTTGCAAACCGTTACAGTATGGTTGTCTTTCTCACAGCCTTTGCAAATCTGTCCAATTGCCGAACATTTACTTTCGTGTGGAAACAACAATCTACACCTGAAACACAACTTATTTTTCTGTGGAGACATCACCCTGTGTCCGTCAGCTTTGTGCTTCTACCTACTTTTTATGTTCATGCCTGACTCACTTTGAACACCTCCTGCCTCGCTATCAGTAGCTTGTTGATTAGCATGCTCTTCAGCTCTGGCCTCCTTGAAGACTCACTCCAGACTAAGAGTTTCTCTCAGCATTCTTCATCTGAATGAATCTGACAAGCATCCGTCAGTAACTTAGACACATGTTGCATCCTCATTTTTAGCTTAATTGAACCCATAGTGTTTGAGCGTATCTAGTCTCTCAATAAATTTGTCTGTGGTTTCACCAACTCTGTCATTCTTGACTGAAAATGTCCCATCCTTATTCTACACTCAGTATTGGATTTAATTTGAGATTCAAGACTAATTTAATTTGACTGTATGTAACGTCATTAGCTTTCATCATTTTCTTTATAACTTTTTTACACCTTCATCAGCAAGATTTTGGAGATTGTTAAAAAAATGTTTGCTGTTTCTTCAAGTGCATCAGTGAATTGATCAAATGTCTCTATCCAAGCAGTCCATTTGTCGCCAATATACTGCTTCATGGTGGTATCAAAGTAGTTTTAAGAAGATGGCAGCATTATAACTGCTTATGGGATTGTGTGACACTGAAAATTGAGAGTGCCATCTCTAAGTTCTTGTGATGCTCTGGCCTCTGGGTCATCTTGAATAGTCAGTGGATCTGTGACCTCTTTCTTGGTCTCCTTTGGAGCCATTCACTTTTCTGGAGACTTCTGGTATTGTGCTGAGCTGCCACCCAGCAGCTTTGGTGGTGTACCACTTCAGGTATTGGACAGCTCAGTCAGTAAGCACAACCCGTGGTTCTTCTTGGGTCTCCTCACCCACTGCTGCGGTCATAGAGCTCTTCTTTTTGAGGCTCTGGTAAGTGTAACAACAGTTTGCTTTATTATCAATTGTTCTATCAGCTAGCATTTTTATCTTTCCTACTTGCAGTTGACTATGATAGTTTCAGTGCCTCTTTTCCGTATCTGTTTGTTGCCACCTTTATAGTTATTACTCCGTACACTGTATACCTTTATGTTACGTAGTAGCGCTGTACCTATCTTTATGGCCTTGCCACCAGTTTCTTGGAAAATAATGAGTACAATTCTCAGCAAAGCTTTCTTTACCTTCAAATGCTTCAAGCCGGCTGGAGCAGCACTGTGACTCCACATATGTCAAATGTTGACTTCACTTTGACGGAGGCACATATGGCATGCACAAGCACTTTGCTTGGACTACGGCAAACTGTCTGGGAGATCTGTTAATCTTTGGGTTAATTACCCCCTATCTCACTGCCAAATGTAGTGTCTTCCCCACCTGGGATGCCCACCAATAACTACGACACCCATGGAGCTGTACAGTACATGCCTTTATTCGTCTGTGTGTAACCACAAATTCAACATTCTAAACCTGCATTCACTTCACCACATTTTAACTCTTACATCATAGCTCCATGGAGTCCTTCGGGAACTAAGAGGGTTCCGTCATTCATAACTCACATAACACTACAGTGTGCAATGCAATGGAGTAGTGCAGGAGTCTGCAGGGTGGAGAGGTACACATGTCCAAAGAGAGGGAACACTGGAGGGTGGGTTGCCACCAGAGCAGTATTGAGTTTTTGTGGCAAGCATTTTCAAGCAAGTAAACATAAATATTGGAAGAAAATGAATAAACACTGATATTTTTGTACTTTGAAATGTACACTGAAAACAAATGCAACAAACAATTTGATAAAGCGAATGTTGGTGCTGTCTAGACTATTAGACTAAATTTCTATTTTTGAAAAAAAAGTAATAGACGATTTTTTCTTGAACTGTTGTTCCAGTACTGCCTACTGGCCCGTCCAGAGCAAATAACGAGTATTTTCTTTCTGTGAAAGGTTGTAACCCTAACTGGTGATGCTGCTGGTACCTCGAAGTATGTAGCACAGAAGAAGAAGACTGAAGGGAGAGTTTTTGGTAGGTCACAGTAGAGATGGGTGCTACTCAAATATATAGAAACAGAGGACTGTGGGGATGAGATACTCTAGGAGCATTGAGTGAGGAGAGCGAGAGGATCCCTACTGAAATTCTCACATCAGTGCATGGCTGGCTTTTCTTTTCAAGGTTCTGACCTTGCATTCTGGGACTTGTAGTCTATTGTAGTGATATAATTCTCATAATGCAAAGAAGAAGTCTGGACTGCAGCAGCAGCCGGTGAGCATGGCCCTGGGAATCTTGGCAGGCATATGTAAGGAATCCATCCAGGATCATAGAGGGAGTAAATTCTTCGGAATTGTAGCAAAAAAGATGTGCTGCAGGAGTTACAGAACTAAGGATGTGGGAGCTGTAGCAAAAGTAGAAAAGGCAGACTAGAAAAATTCGGGAGGTAGGTGAGAGGCTGTGCAAGTTTGGTAGAAGCAATACAGGACTCAGCAGTGAGACAGTAGTGCAGGTGCTAGGAATAATGAGACAAGAACAATATCCCACTCCTGTACTGCTCATACCCTAATTTAATTCCACAGTGAATACATTTGCATAGTCTTCTTCAGCCTATATAGAAAGCTTACTTCCAAAATAAATCCCCACACATGTTAGCTTGAAATGGGCTCTCAAAATCATAAACATTTTGGTCGGAGGGGAAGGGGGTTAGAGAGGAGTCAGCAATCCAAAAACTGAAGACCGCTGCTTCACCATGAAAAGCTAGGTCCCGTTTATTAAGTAGTGCTACTATAAACCTGTTTGGGCATTATGAAATTTTAAATAAGAATTAAAAATTATAATAGCATATAAGGATATAAAATTATCATAGTTACCAGTAATTACTAGCTCTAGCACTCAACAGAGCCATTAGACAGACATGCCAATATAGTCTGAACAAAAGCATGCAAGCAAGTATGAAAGCGTGTGCCTAATGCCAAGGAACAGTGTGGAACTGTAATTGTGCTTAAGTACTAGTGATTTTGCTGCCTGATTTACAACACGAACAAGTAAAATCCCAAATAAAAGTGTCTAGGGGCCCAAATCGAATAGTTCCAATAAGAAACTACATATCTATGAAAGACAAAAAAAAAACTCAGCTCCTGAAAAAATCTAAAACATTAGGGCCCTTATTAAAGAGTTAATGGCACACTGCTGGTGTTAGAACAGTGCCAGTACTGGGGTATCATACTAAACATGTCATAATCACTCTAAGCAGCCAGTGCACGTCTCTTCACCATCACCAGAGCACTACACTGTCACTGCCCTCACCACCAATGTGCCAGATTTTCCAAGGCTTTATCCTGGGTCAATTGAAAATGCCAATCACCTTTACTGATCTAAAATCTATTACTATTACCAAATTAGCTAAAATAGTACTATCCTGCCAAAGGTAAATTGGTGGTTTAACTTGTGGTTAGTTGTGTTACCTGCTGTGTCTCATCTGTTGTCTGGTCTAAGGCCTCAAAAAACAGGAAGGCAACTTTATCTGTACTTGGCATTGCCAGACTTCAGCAACACTGTAGTGAAATCAAATATTAAGAAGCCATTTTCAGCATCATAGCAAATGTTGGGTGTCTCCTTTGTGTGATCCCTCTTTACTGGGATAGCCCACAACGGCGGTGAAAAGTGTTGAACACAATCGCCCCCCATTTACTTTGAAATTATCCTTGAACCCACTGTTGCACAGAATGGGGCTGCGTGTTTTGAAAGGCAATTTTTTTATTTTTTGGCTTGTCTGGTAAAGAGAATACTTCATTCAGTTAAAAAAAAAATCGACCTTCCATGCACAACTTAATGGCAATAAATAGATTTCCAGGAATTAGAAAAAATAAATAAATATGAAAACCCTTTAAAAAGTAAACAGAAGTCTGGAACACTAAAGCACGTGAATTAAAAACACCCTCACCGTTTTCACAGTGTTACACTACTCGGGTTAGTGCAAAACACCAGTACTGGATTTCTGGAAGATGTCCTAGGCCATTAGCAAAATCTATTCTACTTTAGCTACTGTAAGTTTGCAGATGTACTACTCGGGGGCCGCCACAGGGAGCGCAGACATCGGAGTGGTCAGTGCTAAATAATATGCTGCACAGCAAATAGACATTTTCCAAAAGTCGGGCATGCAAGGTAAATGGTTTTGTGTGCAACTGCACCAGCTGCACAACTGCAAACATTATATAACCAGTTTCTCGAACATTAATTGTGAATTTTATTGAACTATGGGCTTTGGCTTCAGGAGGGTCATGCCCAAGTTGAAAATAACATCAGGCAGGGGAAAATCTGTTTTTGTTAGCAGTATGTAACCATGGTTAGAAAAAATGCATGTTTCATTATCCACTGTTAAATAACACACGTGTGCAACCCCTTCACGTTTGCTTTTTTGTGCACAGACAACATTCTGAATAAGCATTAACTGAAAATCGAGGTAGGTTAGGTGCCTCCATGTTCATCATATATACTCATCTATGTTTGTTATTTCCATCACATTATTTTCTGCTGCTGTACTCTCTGTTAGGAAACTGTTTGAAAAACCTACCAGAAAGACATCTCCTTAGTTCGACATTTTGCATACTAACAACACTTAAACATATGTTATCTTCTGGACTGTTTGACCTGATGTGTTTTTTTTTATTGTTTGTTTTCTTAACTAGTGAAAAAGTCCATAGATTTTAAATCTAGAGGATTTAAATTGTTTCCAGGGAAAGACATCAGCAGCAAGTTTTCTATCTGTGAGTGCACTCCTTTTTTCGTTACTTGTTCTAGCTTAATGGTGAACTTTGTGATGTGAGTGTTTATTGTGCAATGTTCCCTTTTTACAAATCGTAATATAAGATTTACGTCTAAAAACACGATTTTTTATTGTATAATAGTTTGCATGGTGGGTTTTGTACATTTATGAAATCAACTGACAGTGTTAACGGTAGAGAATTACCCGAAAATGATAGGTAAATAGCATTACTTTCCAAATGGTGTAAAGGATTGGGGTTTGTGAGGCACCCCCTACATTCCGTAGTGAATATATCTATGTTTTTGGTGTAAATCTACATTTTAAATTATTTGGATTTGTATCCTGATATGAGATTAGAGCTGGTATAGCATTCATGTGGTGTACATTCTTGCAATTTTTGCAGATCCTTGCTGTTTCATCTACTCATTGCATGATTTCATTTCTTCACAAGTACAAATGCATGACTTTGTTCTAAATAAAAATATTTTTGTTAATGTTGTGATAGCCTTAACGTTGATTTTGCTTCTTAAGCATTAACTGCACATCACGTTGTTACATATGGCACTTTGCATGAAACTTCAATGAATTGTAGCTTCGATGTTTCTGCTTGTATAAAATGGCAGTCAATTAAATCCTTTTGTTCAAATGGAGACATTAAAATTTAAAGTTCATAAAATGTGGAAATGCATATTGTGGATCGAAAAAGCAAACACAGCGATAATTTAAAGCTGGTTCACATTAAAATAAAAACACAATATGCAACATTTGATACAGCAGTCTCACCAAGTTGAAAGGATTTAAGTTTTTCAGCTGTTTTTCTTCCTACTTGCACAATAACGTGTACCAAAATGCAGACACTGACGTGTTCAAATAGCTGTCAGAGCTCAGTGACACTTAGACATGCCACCCCTACCTTGGACAGCATCGCCACTACCTCAGATAACTGGTTCTGCTGACTTATATTTAAACAGTAGAGAAATTCCACTTTGCTTATTCGGCACAGCGAGAACATACATTTATACACTTACCATACAAGGTACTTGGTACTTAATCAAACATAATCAAAGACAGTAGCCTAATGGATGAATTATACATTTAATTATGTATCAGTGTTGGGTACATTTTATAACAAGGACATGCAAGTATCCACCATTTCGAAACATGATTCTCTCACTATATTGACCTTTTAAAACATAGTACATGAAGTATTCCAGTGGTACACAAAATACTAAGATAAAAGAAAAATCATACTCATTGGATCCTATGAAAAAAAAAAATCGCAAGCAAGTAATGATTTTGCCTTGTAGGGAATGACAAAGATTTTTTTGTTATTGATCATGTCTTTTTTAACGCCCATAGTAAGAAATAAGCCAACATCAACAGACTTATGTAAAAAGAAAAAGAGTGCTTCCTTTATTCTGTGCATCCTAGTTAAGTTGTAAAACTGGTTATGAGTTTTGTTTTTTTCTTGTCTTAATGATACAGGATATCTGGGAGCACATATATGCTTTAAATAACGGCATTTCAGAGCACTAATGTAAATGTAATATGCATTATGTACGCTTTACAAGGAGTTACTATAAGGCATCAAATGTAAAACAAAAAGTGACTGTTTTTGGATTCCTTCCAAACTGAGAACACCCTTTTCAGATAGGTTTTTCACTGAGAACAGTGGCTGTGGTCTAAGATATATTTGCATGAATATTGATAAGCTTTTTGGCGAGAAAGCTGGAACCATTTTTTCCACACTGTAATTGGGTTTTTTATGCTACAGACAAAAGTCTCCACCTGGTCTAAGTACTTGGGATCCCATATGTGCACAAACATCACCTCCTTGGAAACCAATTTTTAACATAATGCAGTGACCAATAGCGTAACTAACCATTCAAGTTTGGAAATGTCTTGTCACTGTTTTCAACCTCATGTTCTGCATGTGTCAGAAACTTTGATCCATTTTTTGTCAAAATCTGCAAATCATGCATTAACAGAAAGATTTTATTGCAAGTTCATCTAATCCATATTTCACAGAAAATGCTGCAGGTTCCGTAGACCTTTATAATAGGTTTCAGAAATACTTAAAAATGGTAAACTTGCAGACAAATAAATGTTCACCTCCTATTTTCAAGGCTGTATGAAAGCTGTTGTTTACTACATTACCTCTGTAAAAGATTATATGAGATCTATTTAAAACAATGTACAGGAAATGGTATTGTAGGATTTATTTCTACATGTCCCCTGTGAATAGCACATCCACTGGAGGGTGTTAAACGACAATAAAAAAGTTTAACGCCTCTTTATATAACTTATTTAATTAATATTGCCATTTTATATAATGTGAACTTGGCCCAAGGACATTAGAGTGCTTTATATGAAGGCTGGCAATCATACACATAAAAAATGTTCTATAAAAATATAAGTTAACTTAACAGAGACAAAATGGCTTAAGTCAAACAGATAGGATAAATGACTGAGGACATAGGTTACTTTACCCAATGTATATCTGAAATAATAGGATTTTTAGTTTCTTTTTAAAGGTGACATGATTACTTGTAGTGCCTAAGCCTGGCGAGAGTGAGATCTAAACCCTTGTTGCCCTACTAAAGAAGGCTGATTTCTTACAGTAATTGTACTCAAATGTTGGAGACTTTAGGAGAAGGGATTAAGAATTGCTTGAACCCCTCTTTATCACCAGAGAATTGCTGCTTTCCAGTAAGATTGGTGGGACTAGAATTGAGAAGAGGTTTGTGGGTGATGCATGCCACATTAAATTAAGCTCCTAGTGGGGGCTTATATTGAGTTCCACTGGGGAGATGTTGTAGGGAACACAGGATAGGGGAGTTGTGGTTAAATTTCCTGAGACAAAATGAGTGGTTGCATAAAGTATTATTCACAGGAGTAATAAATTACACTTTGGCAGACCAACGAGGATTAAGTTCCTGTAATCCAGGCAGGAGAGGAGCAGAGTGGGTGCTAAGTGCTTTAAATCCTGCTCTTGAATTAACTCATGTGTCATTGTAATTTCAGCTGGTGGTGAGAATTCTTGGTCATTGTTATAATTTGTTTCTGAACATTGAAATGGTTGTCGAGGAAAAATACCAGAGAGTGGCACTATCCACACTAGCTGGTGTGCGGTCCAAGGGAGAACAGGATTTTAGCCATTCTTTAATGGGAAAACTTGAGCTCTTTGGCAAAATCAGTAAGAACTATGTTTATATAGGGTTGAGTTTTAAGTGATAGTTTGCCATACACTTCTGGAATATGTACAGGGCAACTGTGAGTACAATTATCTAATTTTGGGAAAAAATATTTAGATAAATCTGGGTATCATCTGCATATCGTCGATACAGATTTCCCAAGCTTTTCAGAATCTCTCCCAGCAGTTCCAGTTTTACATTGAATGAGGTTAGAGGTAAGATGAAATCCAGAGGGTCTACTTGTCCAATTTAGATATTGCTAGAAACAGAGCTACCTATTGTCATTATGAGGGCAATGTTTGAAAATGACTTAGGTGTGCACTTGGTTTGCACTTTCTACAAAGCCAAAAGCTGTATCAACAGAAAATTGCAAAGTAGACCCTGATTTTCAGTATTACCCTTACAAATAAGATTACAAAGAAGGTAGTTGGACAGCATTCCAAGGTTACATGGATGACAAAAAACTCCTACTGCAACTTTCTCCAATCAATTTTCAATAGAGTACTCATGTTCAAAGTAGTTGCGAAAAATCTTTAATCTTTAATCTTTAATCTTTAATCTTTAATATGAATGTAGACAGCCAGTACAGAGACATTCCCCTTCAGTGTATGCAAAGGGAGGATATGTTGCTTTTAGTAAACAAGCTGGAAATGGTTGCTGCTTTTACCGTTTACCCTCCAAACAGTGCTGATCCCTATATTGTTATGGAGATTATAAAATCCTGGTTTGGGGGATGAATTGTTGACACGCTGTTCTAAAATATACAAATTCAATCTGTAGGAAATCTAAAGTAGTCATCTTTAATATTCAATATTAATTTACCCTCATTCACATTCTTGGTCATGTGACCTCAAGCAACTGCCGTATATAAATGTATCACCAAATAAATAGTAGATTGCCTTCTGACCATCAAGTCTTCCTGGCTCGCTCAAAAGTTTGTCCATTGTTTTCCTCCTGCTGATAATCATTTGTGGGCATATCCTTTTTTTTCTGTTTCTATATGATGTCCTTTCTCAGACAGACATACAGCCTGTACTGTTGTGAAAGAGAATAATGAAAAGCACTGCAAAATGGAGATACTGCTTATGTTCACTTCACTGCTTAGCTTCACCTATGGTTGTGGCCACGTTAGTGAAGGTGTATCTTAAATATCTTATATGCCATAAATAAAAGGTTTTTTGTTACATTTATCACTTCAAAAGATCATTTTTTGTAAAACTTAAGCAACTCCCACTTGTAGTTTTTGTTTATAATAGATGCAATATGCAAATTAAGATAAAACGTTTTTAAAACATTTTAATTTCAATGAATCTTTGTTTATGATTTTTTTTAACTTCTGCTAAATTAGGACACTAAAGATGTTTTTTTTTTTACTTTTTGAAATTGGACATAACTCCTATATTTTTAGGGGCATATGCTATAAAGCAGGGATAATCTTTTGGAAAATATGGTTTCCCAAAAAAAACATTTAAATAAAGTGATCTTCATCATTGAAAGTAAATTTATGAGACAGTGGAAAAAACAGATTTAAGCTCAGTGATTTTTATTTCTGGTGGACAATTCTGTAATTACTTAATTTCAACTATTGAAGTAGAAGGAAAAGATTGCATTTTTGATAAAGTAATAAGAGTTAATTGGTTGAGAGGGATGGCATTTGAGTTAAGGGGGAACCAGTAGGAAAGACAATACATCTAGAGGAAGTGCAGGGAGCACAGCAGAAAAATTCACAGAGTAGGCTGTATATGCTCAACAACATGTTGGGAGAAGGTACACTGAAGATGAAAAGGAGATCACACAGTGGCAAGAAACCATTGTCTGAATGTTTTAAACAAGGACAAAGGATCAAAAGTAAAGCAAAAATAAATGGATAGCCACACATAAGGTGCTAAATTATGTTGACGATTGAAGGAGCATGAAAAGATTTATTAAAATAAAATGAAAGAGAGGCTAGAATTTGAAAGCCACCACAGAATTCAAAATTTGATGTTAAAGTGAAAATGCTAAGCTTTAAGGGTTTTTTAATGCTAAGGTAAAGTGTAATTAACCTATTTAGCTTGCTTGCTCAAGTTATGATTTCGAAGTTGTTTGTTTGAATTATGGTTTACGTTCCTAGCCATAATGTGCAAATATCAGTGGTTGTTTGGTTTTAATTTACAAAGCCACAACTCCACTTTTACTGTGATTTATTCAGTGAATATACATGTCTTTTCACCCATAATTAGGTGCTGTAACTAATGCTAACCTTGATGTCACTTTAGCCTTTGGCATTTTCACTTAATTTTGATTTTTTGATCACATACTACTTCTAACAGTTTCTTTTGCCCTACACAACTCGGTTAGCCAATGCTCACTGCTCATAGCCTCTTTTCCTCAGCCCAACCTCTTCAGTCATATAACATATATAAGAGTGTCTCTACCCCCACTCACAGGCCAGGCACCCCAGTATACCCTCCTAAGAACACTTTCTGGACCCGTGGAAGAAGAAAAGAGGACTTTGCAAATCAAAAGTGCTTAGCAGAACAACCAGCAGGATTTGGCTGAACAGGGGTATATGTTGTCAGACAACTGCTGGACAAGCTGTCAGTGAAGCTGTTGACTTTTGGCAAGAAAACTCAGAGAAGGAGAAAATTAGTATTTCATGCCCCCAGAGAAGGTCCATCAGCAGCCGGATACTTTTTGCCTCAGGGCCTGTTGAAGATTTCTACCTTTAGATTTTTTGGAGCTCAGATTCTTCCAGTGGGGCAAGTCTGCAGGCTGTAGGTAAAGAGGGCTCCACATGCTGGACCCCTTCTCAGCAAGGTCCCATTAGATTGGATATGATGTTGTCAAAAAGTTCAGAGCAAAGGCAACCTGAATCTTTAGTCTACCAGCAACACACCTTTGTCAGATCCGCATGGTAGGTTGGCCCCAGTCTGCTGTCTGTGACCTAAGAAGAGCATAGAAGACTAAGGGGCATATTTATACTTTTATGACAAATTTGCGTAATTTTTTTTTTTACATGAATTTGGTGCAAAACTAACTCCATATTTATACTTTGGGCCTAGACCCATCTAGCATCAAATTTATGGAGTTATAGTCATTTTTTGGACGTGGAAACCTACTTTGCGTCAATGAGATGCAAAGTAGGCGTTCCCGTGCAGAAAATGGCTCTAGCGCCACATTTATCGCCTGTGCTAAAATAAAAAAAATTGCGCTAAGCTTGCTTTGCACCATTTTCTAATGCCTGGGTCAGGGCAGGCGTTAGGGGACAGGTGGGCCTATTTCCATGATGGAACACCATGGAATAAGCCCACAGGTGCCCTCCACAGGCTCCAGGGACACGCCCACCCACACCGGAGGGACAGCGGAGGATGGGGGACCCCATCCCAGGTATGTATAAGTAAGTACAGGTAAGTATTTTATTTTTTTAAGTGCTGCTGGGGGCCCTGAAATGGGACCCCCTACATGGCACTGGGTGCAATGGCCATGCCCAGGGGACCCTGAACCCCTGTGCTGGACATTGGGGTGGTGGTCATGACTCCTGTCTTTCCTAAGACAGGAGTCATATGGTATAGATGGTTTTGCATCAGAAAATGACTACGCAGGCTGGAGTAGTTTTTGTTTTTACTCTAAACTGCCTACGTAATTATTGGGTGCAAAACCCCCTTCTTCCATAATGCCAGTCCCACCAGACTAACATAATTTTTTTACGCTAGCCTACCCATTGCACCGGCTTGCACCGTTCCAAAAATGTGGTGCCCGGCTGGTGCACAGAAATGGTGCAAACTTGTGCTAACTGTTTTGGTGCAAAACTGCATTAGTGCACCAAAAAGTACAAATCAGGGCATAACTTTTCTCTCCCTATTGTATGTAGGACAGAGAACTGGACAGCGTGGGTCAGTTGACTCAAGTTACAGGGAAAGAATGAGCAACAAGAGGTCTTTTCTGCAACTAACCTGCTGACCAGTTCCTTTTGGACCTGACTTAGAACGTACGCTGGCCTCTGCTGGAGTGAGTCTTGACCTCAAGTGCTGTTGTCTATGTCCTCAACCCTTGCTGGTGTCAAAGTACATGCCTCCTAAGATCTCCTAAAACCTGGGACTTGGAAAATGTTTGGCTTCAAAGACCCCTTGGGAACTGGGGCCAACCTGCCATGCGGATCTGACAAAGGTGTGTTGCTGGCAGACCAAAGATTCAGGTTGCCGTTGCTCTGAAATTTGACAACATCAAATCCAATCCAGTGGGACCTTGCTGAGAAGGGGTCCAGTCTGTGGAGCCCTCTTTAACTACAACCTGCAGACTTGCCCCACTGGAAGAATCTGAGCTCCAAAAAAAATCTAAAGGTAGAAATCTTCACCGGGCACAGGACCTTCTCTGGGGGCATGGAATATTAATTTTCTCCTTCTCAGAGCTTTCCTGCCAAAAGTCAACAGCTTAACTGACAGCTTGTCCAGCAGTTGTCTGAGATTGCTGCTTGTTCTGCTACGCACTTTTGATTTTCATTTCAGAGAGTAAGTCCAAAACAAAACTTCTAATCTGATTGAACCTGGTTTCTGTTTCCAACATGTACTCGTTCACAGACTGCCTTTAGTTGCACCTAGGTACCGGCCAAGCGTAATCAGATGACCTTGGTTTTTCACATTTAAACTTTAAAAATGTATACATGCTCAAAATATTTTACACATTGCCTCTAAGTTTAGCCTGTCTACTCCATGCCATAAGGTGTTGAGCTCAGGTAACTATAATGATTTTAATGTTTCACCCTCTAAACGTTGTGGTTATTACTTGAGATGGGTACCGACCCCTCTCAACTAATACAGCAATTTCTTACACATCTTCTTAAGGTAAATAATAGCCAATCACTCTAGAAACAATATTAAAGATTTAATAATCTGCTTATGTCATTAATGTCTTCAGGCCCTTTACATTTCTTACATACCTCAATACCAGTAAAAACATAATATCTACTTAATGTGGAACAAGTGTGACCACAAGCATATACAACTAGTGGCCTTAACAATTCTTAAGCTCTGAAGATTTGTTATGGGGCTGTCAGACAATGGACAATGAATCTCATACTTTACAGCACACTGTAAATTGTGGGTTTTTCACCACTGCATTTTGTTAAATAAATCCACTTGTAACCCACCTAAAATGTATAGACAATTTCATGTTACCATGTACCAGTACAATGTTTTGGTAGGTGACATACTGCAGGCAATGTAGTGGTAGTTCAACAAAATTGAGGTTCATGTTGTACAATTAAAATGCATAGAGCAGTACTGTCTTGTTACAAGGTGGCTACAGTGGAATCTAATGGCCATTTATGATTCTCAAATATTTTGGAGCAGTTTTGTGAAAAAAATTATCTGTATTATGTGAAGGCTGATAATAGTTTACCCTTTAAATGTTAAAAACAAAAAGATTTATTTACAGAAGAAATACAAATGGAGGCATGTCAGAAAGAAGCATTGACTGCATTCTCCGTTATCTGAATAAATGTAGCCTCTAAAAGACATCAAACACGTCTTTAACAAGTGTATATCTCAGCTTCTGAGTTTACGTATTTGCAATGAAGAACAGTAGAAACAAATAATCATTGCTTACGTGTTTATTCCACATTAACAGCTCGGATGGTGTAATTATAGGCCAGACTGAGGCATAAATAAAGCTAGAATGGTACAATATGACATCAGTCAATTTTGAATTATGGGGATGAGAAGTAATTCATCAGGCATCAACAAACAGAATAATTGCAGATGTCTAACAGTAGAAACAAAATCCTGACACTACTTCACTAGCAGAAACAATGTCAAACTACTGTCTTCCAGTGCACAGCATTTTATTCTGGTACATTAAAGAGCATGCAGCATTTCTCTGCTGCTCTGAGTACTTTGGTCTTGTTCTGATGTTCTTCTCTTTTGCTTGCTCATTTCTGTAATACTTTTCCCCTTAAAGATTGATGCTCGTCTGATCCCAGATTGAAGTACTGTATGTGTTTCTTTTCCAAAGGTTTTGATATTCCTGCAAAATATCTTCTACTTACTAGTCTGTGGGCTATCTTTGGCTTTGAAATAGGTTTCCTTGATTGGTTTTGTCAGGCTTTTCTTCAAACCTTAAATTTGAAGAGACCAATCAGATTTAGCAAGAAGGCACTGCACTGGGTGCAGTCAACATTTTCCATTGTGATAGCATCGGATCCAGTCTGCAAAATAATGGCTGGTGTAACTCTTGTGCTTTCAGAGCTGATGCCTCAGTCAGTCTTGAACTACTGATCAACTGTCCGTTACAATCTCCTGTCCAATTCCATGTCTTGAATTGCTTTCTGATTGTAAGTGCTCAGAAGGGACACACATCAAAACAAACGTGTTCTGTTATTACTCAGTGAGGTTCAATATTTCCTGCAGATTAGTCTCTGTCATTATGGTCTTTCAGTCTATATTACTATGTGTATTTGGAGCCCAAGGACAATACCAATATCTTCTCAATCTGGCACTTAGTTACCTTAATATTAAGCTTTGCTTTTCACAGTACTTTGAAGGCATCCTTCAGATTGTTTCCAGCTAGGGGCAACATCACTTTGTTGCCTAGGCATGCAATACAGAAGGAGTCAAAGACATTTCAGACCTGGGTCACCAACCTCTGGAAGCTGGCAGATGTAGTGGTTAATAGAAAAGGCATAACCTGAAACTGTAATTGGCTTTGTGGGATGTCTTATCCATCACACCAAAGAGCATGGTAATTTACCACTGCCTGCTGTGAAATCAAATATGGTGGAAGACATGAGGGGTCTTTAATTTTGCTAATTGTTCAATGAAACTGGCAATGAGGTGCATATCAGATTTTATAATCACACTCTAGCTGGAGAGTCCGTAGGAATAGTTATGGTCATCGCTACACTTAAAAATCGAACTACACCACTGGCAGTGGTACCATAGAGTCTGTTATTTGACTGCCATGATTTTCAGACATCTAGAAAGTCTGGCAGGTCTGCTAGAATGTCTTCCCATTCATCCTTACCTGTGCCCATTAAGTAACCTCTCTTTTGATACTTTTGGCCCCAAGGTACCCTAGTAGATAGCACTTTTGCCAGTGCCCATATCAGTTTCCTGTGCTACTCTGCTCCTGCCAATCATTCCCTGGTTTTGAGTTTAGGAGTGTAAGAATTGCTGTATAACAGTCCAGTTTACCCAAAAACACTGATGCACTTATTCCCTTATCCCTTACCCTATGCTTTTCGTGCATGTGCAGGCCTAATTCAGTAGGACTCTTTTTTGTGAAATATAGAGCCTAACTTGTCAAAATCTCCCTTATGTAGCTTCTCTCGCCAATCAGGAAAGGTGTACTCAATTTAGTCTAGTATCTCATTACATTTTACACATGGTTTGGTTGCACTATGGACAGTAGTAGGGAAAACATGCTGCCCGCTTTGGCTTTTCACAACTTTGGTGGCCACATTATAACCTCCAGACTCATTCTCGTGGTCTGTGACAGTTTTAGGACAGTATCCACCATCTCACTGAGATTGTTACATAAATCAGAGAAAAATCACCCCTAACATTCACCCTTGCAAGCTTAAGTTTGTCCTTGACCTGCATAGTGATGAGTGCAAGGGGAATCTTCATCACCAGTCTTTTTTGATCAAAGACCATCTGCCAATACTCATACTCACATTTATGTGGTAAACAATTATGTAGACCCATACAAACCTGGTCAAGTATCATAGGACTAGCTTAGGAGTCTTGTGAGATAGTTACTCTCTTGCCTTCCTTGTATAGATTGTGCAGGAAATGTTAGGCATTTGTCAGAACTTGGATAAGAATTTCATGGTCCCAAACCTACAAGTATATGAACTTCATGACCTCCTGAGTCTGCAGAGAATCATTTTCCTGAAAGATATCTATTGCAGAGTTAGTAATCTGCACGGGTAGTGTCTTGACAGGCACCCTTGCTGACTTATGTGGGCCTCAATTTCCCTGATCCATAATCCATTCTAATAATTTACATTCTAAGTCTGTAACTCCGCATGTCTTAAAGCCCTTGGGACTGACACTTGAGGCATTCTTCCCTCCTTTTAAAAAAAAAAATCATGGGATGTGCAAAAAAATCATACAATTGGAATGAAGTAATTAATCATTGTAAAATGCATTTACTTATGACCTGCTTTTGATGTATGCAATCTCCAAAAATAATTTGTGATTTCTGTGACTACATTTAGAACTGTCTTTAAGCCTATATCTTCTTGTTCAGCCTTTGGTTACCCACCAGTCTTATAGTAAAATGTTTTGCTTTGAGTCCACAACATGCAACAAATTTACTGCTTGAGAGTCCAAAAAATGCTAATTTCAAAGTATATTATGTCATATGCTGTCCCCCTTTTCCCCGTTCACAAAGCCACACCATGGGTGAGATGCCATCAGATCATTTTGCTAGCTCTTCGTAGTACCACACATCCATGTTTTTCCCAAGATTCATGCACCTTTCTCAGGATTTCCTTGAACTTCAAATGGAAAAAAGCAGAGGGCTACCCATATCCCATAAGCAGTTAATTCTCAGTGCTCACATTATTTTGCCTTTCATTCTAATTTAGTTGTATCACTTTTGGCCACCAGCGTAGTAACCCTACTGCTTTTGCCCCTTCACCTCGCTTGTGAAACATACTTACTCATACATTGACAGGAACATCAATATGTCCTTGCCACGGTATACATTTCCTGTATTTCTTTGGTGGCGTGACAGCATGTGGAGATACAGCTTACATTGGTGGAATTGACAAAGTAAGCACTGAAATATAAGAAACACTGAACCTATTCTACTTCTTTGGCACTTACCATATTTTATCCTTTTCCATATGCTCCATCCACTCTGAGACACTATTTTCTCAGACTCAGACAACCTGCTTTTCTTCACTTCTTTCCCAATCTAATTTGTCTGGAGAGCTGCAGCATCTGAGAGCAAGGGGCTCACATGACTGGTATGGGACTTTTCTGAAACTTCCAACCTACCAACAGTCATGTCTCAGTAAGGCACAGTCTTCCTGTTCTGCATGCCCTAATATTTCAACAAAGCAGTTAGAAATGCTGGCTTTAACACTGTTGTCTTAAGTCATCTAACTCTGCACTGCACCTCTGGTGACTCTACAGGTCTTCATAGAGCCCCAAATTATACATCCTGATCCATTTTCTTTTTTTTTCTGTTATAGATTTAAGAGTTGATATTTAAATACTTTCCGTAATGTGTCTCAGGGAGCAAGACTCGGATCTGCATTACTAGCCACAAATGTCAGATTTTTTTTTCCCACCACTTGAGGTTGCAGGAACTCCACAATATAACATTTGAGACTGCGAGTAATCCCTCGGTAATTGATATATAAAGAGAGAAAGCATAGCCTTTGCTGTTCTATTTAAAAGAGGATCAACACTTTGAAATAATTGTCCCTGAAGCCGTGGGCTCGTAAATACATGTTTATTAACAGAGATTAGCTCCAAAGATAACCAAGAGGAAGACACGGAGACTCCGCAACCGCCGCTCTCCTCCGCGCTCCCTCCTCCTTTCCTTGATTCTATTCCTCGTGCCGACACGTCCGAATTATCCTCGCACGGTGCGAGGAACAGAATCCATAGAATACTACACACTTTCACACCCTAACCTCTTGACTGTCTGTCTCTTCAAGCCACTGCCAGATGTATGTCTCCAGGGCTCAACCAGACATTGGGAAAACATTGGAGTAGGACTCAATGTCATACTGGTATCTTAGGGTCCGTTTTATGGTGTTCATATACTTCAACAGAGCAGCCAGGGGTTAAATATATGTATCTCTGAGCAGTAAAAATATATCCAAGCAAGGGGTATAAAACAGTTACATAAAGTAGCAAGGTAACACCTTCTGCTGCACTAACAGATCACATATACTATGCTGTTCACAATTATTTCAAGAAAATGCAAGATCACAATACTCCCACCAAAACAGTTCTTGATAATATTGCTTTACGTGATCACTAACAGATTGCAAACATTAGGGAAATGAAACGATGTATAAGTGGTGCAACCTGCATGGAAAGGAAAACGTGTTTTGGCATAGCATGATAGGGTACCCCATTATCTTCAGTAAGTAGCCATCCTTGCACATTTAAATGAGAGACAATTGTTAAAGATGTATAGCCACTCTTGAGCACGTATGTTTACATGGCCACCATGTTCTTGCTCAAGTGAAGTAACTTTAGGTGCATTGAACAAGTATGTCTCTTTTGCTGAATTGACTTAGCGATAGCAATTTTTAACCAGATTTTAAAAAACGTTAAATGTGTAGTTTTAAATAGGTATCCAGATTAGATGTGAAGGTTTTCGAATGGAGATTTCTGTAGTAAAGTATGTCATTTAAGCACTGACTACCACCCATCGTCTTGTAAAGTTTCCCGTAATTCTTCCAATAAAAGTATTTTCAATTTTTAATTAATAAAGCTCCATTCATTGTGAAATATTGCTTACACAGTTGCGAGAAAACATGTTATTAAAGTTGTTGCTTCTATCTGATTGCCAGAATCAAGCACAAACACCTCGAACAAGCCGCAAGGGGTTCTGTTATGATGCAAATGAAATTGGTGGCTCTCTGCAGGACTGAATGCGGGAGATCATCCTCACTGTACACGGTGACTGTGAATTCCGTACTCCGGCGGAGCTAGCAAGTGTGAAGAACGCTTCCCCCCACTCAGAGCAAAGCTTTCAGTTTCATTCACCGGCTGCGTGGCCCGCACAGAGGGTAGCATTCTTCTGTTGGCCACAGTGTCAGCACGGCGAGCGGTGCTAGGAATGAAGTCGTCGGCGCACAGAAAACCTATTTGCATTATTTTGTCAATGAAGATGGGCTTCTAGCAATTTAGGAAAAGGCCAAACGAGTGGTGTCAAAGGGGAGAGACCCGTGAGAGCACCCGAGCCCACTACGAAGAGAAAGAATAGAAAATCAGTGTTTGAGAGCAAAGTTAGACCGTGCGCGTGAGGCAGGCCGGAGCTTGGCCAATAGGATTGGGGGTCGGGGAAGCTTCAGATTTCCCAACATTCAGCTGGCAGGTAGAGTTAAAATTTATTATGCAACACGCAGGGCGCACAAGAGGGGCTTAAGGGGCAACGGAAAGGGAGAGGAATGCAAATGCACATTATTTTGTGAAATAACCAACAGTGTTGGCGTCTTTCCAAACTTAGGAGAGTGTGTGTCTGCGCTTTTTGTCTGAATGTGTGGTAAAATTCATGGATACATGGGGCAGACACGCAACATACCCGACCTAAATCAACTATTGATTACAAATACATTTACTGGAGGGTGTAGCACCCCAAACACCCCCTTGAAACTATGCAAGTGGATGGAGGAAATAGAGAGGGCGAAGATGAGGGAATATGAGGGAAAACCGAGAGAAGAAAGAGAGGGGGAAGTAACTGAATCTGTGTTTGCAAGAGAGCGTCATTGACTCCGAAGAGAGTGACTGCTAAAGTTTAAAGACAGAGAACATAGACCATAAAGAGAAGGCAGGGAGATAAATGTGATGGAATGTGCCATGTAAGTGTGAAAGAAAAAGAAGGTAAGAGAAGTACTTGTGTGTGCATGAGAGTGATGGTGACAGAAAGAAGAGAATATGAACTGATTGAAGGTGCCTGAGTATGTATGAGAGAGTGGAAAAGAAGAGCAAGGGCTGAGAGTAAACTGAGAGTGATTGAATGTCTCTGCATGTAAGTTGGACGGGTAGTCGAATGGGCAGATAGTCCGATGGATAAATAGATCCGTGAATGTGATTGGATAGACAGATAGATGAAAAGCTATGAGTAGAGCAAGATTGTTGCAGATAGAGAGAAAAAGATGAATTAATTCAAGAAATAATGTGTGAGATGTATTGAAACACATTTCCATAGGAAAAACATTTTCTGGTTATTTTATAACTTTTGCACCTTTTGACAAACCTTGACAAAACATTACAAAAATGTCTCGTCCACTTGAGCCACTTCATGGAAAGTTTTGGGGTGATCTGTCAAGGGAAGGCTGAGAAAAAGCCTGAGAAAAAAGGAGGGCCTCTAAACACAATTTACTCATTCATTTTTCCATAGAAAAATTGAAAAGCGATCCCGCAAAAATTGCTGAATGAAATTACACCAAATTCGTCAGAAAGCTAGATCTTGATATAAAGAAAGTGTTCTTTTGTGATTTTATTTATACCTGTAGTTTTTGAGAAATGAAGACTCAACATTTCTAGATATTTAATGCCACTGAGTATCCGTCAAGCCAACAGTTCTTGCGATACATAGTGGTGGATGACAAACTCTATTCCACCAGCGGAGTTGGCAGAATTTTGAGCGCTCTGCATTACACTTGTAAAGTAGAGTTCGGGCCAAATTTTGGAAACTGCCACATGACAGATTTGTTTCTCATGCACGGTTCACCAATGGCAAGTTGTTGAGTGCGAGTGAGATTTGTTGTCCCCTAGTGCAGTTTGCGGTCTCAAGGAGGGCTCCTAGTGAGATTTCTGCAATGCGGGCTGCAGCAGGCAGTAGAAACCGTTCGCAGTCAGAAGCTGCTGCTAGAGTAGAAAATCTACTAGAGCAGTAGCAAAGCAATTCAAGAAGCAGCATCCTCTGGTGTGCCGCATGGCCCCATTTGCACTGATTTTTTATCACGGAATAAGCTTCTGGTGTGCAAAATCAGCACGAGAAGCACAACATGCCTGTTTCTACCCATTCTCAAATCTCCATAGGATATCTAAAGGTTTTCATGTAACTCTGCGAGTTCAGCTCACTCCTGAGAGATAATCTCAGATAAGCTGCCACCACATCAACAAAAATGTGAAGGTAGCCATGTTAGGATTCGGGAACACATCCCGTCTTAAAATAAGGTTTAAAAAACATATAGGGGGACAGAGTAGGGATACCTTGCCCCCCTAGTCTTGCTGGCGAGGGCCTCTCAGTGACCCTCCGGGGCTAAAAATAATTTTCTTCTTTTTAAAAAAAATTACTGTAGGGTGGCTCAGGGGTGGCAAACTGAATTACTTAGGGAAGTGGGGCATGCAGTCCCCTCCACGAGCCAACTTCCTCTGCCCCAGGGACTGCATCCCCGGAGCCATTGTTTATAATTAGGAGAAGGGGGCACATTGCTCCCCTCCACAAGCCTCCTTGGGCCCCAGAGACCTCATTAATGCCCTGGGAATGACCTCAACAGGTTCTGATCCTGATAATTATTGGAGAGAGACACATGTCTTGCTTTATTGAGAACCCAGAAGCCTCATCCCGCTGGGCCAATTTTTTACAAGGTGGGGCATAATGGGCCCCTCCCCGAGCAATGGATCGGCTCTGTGGACCCCATCCCCGGGACAGATTCAAGCAGTGTCCCAGGAACCCAATCCCCCAGGACACTGTATTTTCCTACATAGCAGATTGAAGGCATACCCTGGCAACACACTCTCCCAGGCAGGAAACACAACTTGGCTCCAGCCTGGGCAGGAGTAGAAATAGAAGATGCTCCTGCCAGGGATGGAGCAGAGTCACTTAGTCAGGTCACACCAGCACCACAGTGTGTGTTGGCTCAGGAGCTGGCAGGGGGAGCACCAGGGTCCCCACGTCCCCGAAAAACAGAGGTGTTGTGGGTACCCTGGGAACTCACTGGGGTACCAACTTAGAATTTTGAAAAAATGTTATCTCCCACCATTGTGGTGGCGGGAGAGCAGACAGGGTTCATCGTGAGCCAGCAAGGGCCCTGGACTCCCCCAAAGATTTGCTATGTGTGTGTGTGCCCCGAGTGGGCACTGGAAACTCACTTTGAAAAAACAAAAAATAAATGCAGACTGCTGCTACAATTGTTCCTGGGGTATTGGTTCCAAGCTGGAAATGTATCCTCTTCAGCTGCTGTGCAGGGCCCCTATATAATGGATTCACTGGCTGCACTTCTGCTCTGACAAATGTTAAAAGAAAGACTCATACATGTTGGTGTTTTTTTTTTGATAATGCTTCATTAAATAAATTGATAATCACTTTTATTAAACATTGCAATGTATGTATTTATACACTATACATTTGCATTATAATTAATGGTGACGTTTTTTACAAAAATAATAGATTTGCTTTGAACACATTAAAATGCTTACCTCTTCCTAAGGTCAATAGGCCCACTTTTTATATGTTCGTGTTCTTACCCTTAGACAAAGTCAGTTGATCTGTCTTATTTAAATTGCCACCCTTTATATTCTTACATCACATAGTCAGTCGTGTGTGCCTGCGGGTATTTCAGCCCAGGTTCTGGGCTCAGCCAGGCCCTGTGCTCATCTCATGCCAAGACTTTGTGCAGCTGCAGTCTGGGCAGAAGCAGAGGTTGGGTGCCAAGCATCATGCCAGGTCCGGCCACAAACTATGGAAGGATGGATCCCAGGGTGGGGATGGCCTTGCACCTAACTCCACGCACAGCAATGGACATCTTTCTTTATATTAAAAAACTAAAGTGCATTGAAATTCATGGAAAAAGTAAAGGATAAAGTGATGTTATTGTTAGGAATTATAATATGTTACTTTGAATTAAAAAAACTTGAAACAACCAAAGTTAAAAGGGACATTAAAGTTAGATGAAAATGTCAGTTAAAACATACATTTTAAATGAACAAAACCACTGACGTTCACCCATTATAGTTACCTCAAGTAACTAGATTTTGTACCCTAAAGTAACTATAAATCACACCCTTGCCTACACTGCTAAGCACCATTGCGGACATTCATAAAAATATTCACAGAAACACAATGTATCACAACTGCCAACATGTTAGAAAGGCTGACTACTGGAACCATGCCTCTGTTTCTTTGGAATACAAAAACCCATGTGCCTTGCATCACTTTTTGTCTTTATGGAAGAGGTAGAGTTGAAATATGAACTACTGTCATTTTTTAAATTCAAAATAAGAAATTCTTTCAATAGCGCTTCCTACAGAAGCCACAATTTATGAACGTCTGACAACTAAAAAACTGCTATGTTATTGCTATTACTTTGCAAAACCAATAAAATCTCTTTGTTAATCAGAAAGGAGGATGAAGTACACATCTGAGTCTCATGGGTATGACAAATATAATAACACTTAAGAACAGTGTTATATTGGCGATTTCCATCATGAAGTCTTATCCCTTTAATGAATGCGAAGTTAAGGATGCAAACCGAAAATGCCAATTTGTATTGTCAGTTTTAAATGTTAAACCTGGATGCACGAGTTTTCTCTTAAAAAAGCAATCCCGCCTTCCCGTTTCTTCTTTGCTTCTTTTTGCTTGAATATGCCATCCTCTCTCTTATCGCCCCCATTTTAAGTGATCCCTTTTGCTTTGGTTTACCCCTTATTCCCATCTACCATTTTGTTTCCCACTTTCAATATACACATTCATAAGTCCTATGGTGTTTTTGTTTTTCTCACCTGACCTTTTTTTCCTCCCATACTTTTCACCCAAGTCCTCACCTGACCATTCTTACTCACCTTTTCCCTCTTCTGTGCACGTTTAGTTCGCACCATCTATTACTTGAAACACTTCTTGGTAGACAAAGAAGACAGACAGCTGTAGTTTATTTTCTTGCCATATGCTCCTCTTTACGTTTCAAAAAAATATTATGTATGCAGTTTCTAATGTTATAGGACTGAAAGGGAACATTAATTGTTTTTTAAGTCTGACTGAGATTAGTTTCAGTTGTTTTGGGTTATTTTATGCTATCAATTCTTGAAACAAATTTCTAATATGAAGTACATTTGGGCTTTCATGCCTTCCTTGTGTGTACCGATTATGTTTGGGTGATGAGCATAGACTGTATATGACGCATGATGTGTGCTGCAGCACCACGGAATGCTAGCTATTATTTATATAGTGGATTCTGTGAAAGAGGACAATGGATCGAAGAAACATAGGTTTGAGGGGATGTCATCAATGAGCAATGTAAGCATCAACAATAATCAACATAATCAAAATATTGAACCTCAAACAATAATCACACCAGTTTATTAAGAGGAATTATAAAATGTATTTCCATAGATTAACTACGCTAAGGTTACGAATATAACTCTCAAACACAAATGGGAAGCATATAAAATAAATAGTGGTTGATTAGAACGTCAGTTTTATTAAAACAACCAAACAAATAATCTCCAAAAGAATTACACTTATTAATAATACCAGAACTGGTAATAATAGTAAAGTATACACTAGTACACACTCAAGAGATGTCAGTGTAAATCATGAGCATTCTAAGTTAATACCCTTGCTAACCATAAATTAGCATTAACATGTTGGGCTTCATGTAAAAAGAATTTAGAAACACAAATTTAGAAAAACTCTTTAACTCGTGTTAGTATAAAAATTATTATTAATATGCAGCAATCAAATTATAAGTTGCAGCTGGTACCTGGAAAGCAAAAGAGACACATATAACATTACAATGGCATATGTTGCCCTATTCGATCATAACATGCGGACTACTTCCGCAAGGGGACACCATCAGGTATATCTTCAGAAGAATCAGGCCTAACATCAGCTAGACTCACACTGGCACAGGAACACTGGAACACTATGATCTGCAGTCTACCTCTTCTCATCTGATCAATAGTCATCCTCTGTAGACTAGAAAATCCTACCTCGTTTGTTATACTAATCTCTGAAAAGCTTATGATTGGTCAGTTCATGGGGTGGTTACTTTTCAGCCAATAGAAAATTAAATTGATAACCTAAAATATGACAATATTATAGTAGCTAGAACATTTTCACAACAGTAACTTTTCCTCTTCCGTCTCGTCTGTAGCTCCATTGTTCCATCTCGACTAAAACCTCTCTTCCCAGGAAGAAACTTTTACAGTTGCAAACTTCAGTTCCATCCTCGAGAAAGAAAGAAAGTATTAGTAACATTCTCAAACAATAGAACATTCAACTTATGCATTGCTCAGTTAAACCATGGCATTGTAAGACAAATTGCAGCAACCACTAGGGGTAGCTGTGGACACATCTATTAAAACACTTAATGCACTTTTATGTAAGCATTGAATTATGGAAAATAACCACAACATTTAGTTAGAATTTTGCTCAGTTAGGAACAGAAAATTAACTGTGGCGACCATTTTCAAAAGTCACCCGTTTTACACGTTTATTCATTATACATTTAGTATATCAAAATCATTAATAAACATATTAGAAAATTCACACTCTCACAATCCCTCCTCTGATGACTGTTTGTCATCACATCAATCTATAATAAATTCATTTATTATCATAAATGTTCAGAATTGTTTTTAATTTATTTTCGCATTATTTCTCTTTCTCCTTTTATTTTCTCCATAGAATTTATTCATTTGCATTTCAAAATGTCTTCTATTCTTTTCCAATTTTCTTCTTTTAAAACATTTTGGGGGTCATTCTGACCCTGGCGGTAATTACCGCCATGGCGGAGGTCGGCGGTAGCACCGCCAACAGGCTGGCGGTGCACCGCTGGGCATTCTCACCGCGGCGGTTCAGCCGCGGCCAGAAACGGAAAGTCGGCGGTGTACCGCCGACTTCCCGCTGCCCTTGAGAATCCTCCATGGCGGCGGAGCGCGCTCCGCCGCCATGGGGATTCTGACACCCCCTACCGCCATCCTGTTCCTGGCGGGAGACAGATGGCGGTAGGGGGTGCCGCGGGGCCCCTGGGGGCCCCTGCAGTGCCCATGCCAATGTAAGAGGGCCCCACGAAGAATTTCAGTGTCTGCTTTGCAGACACTGAAATTCGCGACGGGTGCAACTGCACCCGTCGCACCTTCCCACTCCGCCGGCTCCATTCTGAGCCGGCGTCCTCGTGGGAAGGGTGTTTCCCGCTGGGCTGGCGGGCGGACTTTCGGCGGTCGCCCGCCAGCCCAGTGCGAAACCCAGAATGACCGCCGCGGTCTTTTGACCGCGGTACGGTCTTCTGGCGGTTCCCGCTTGGCGGGCGGCTACCGCCGCCCGCCAAGCTTAGATTCACCCCCTTTATCTTTTTATATATTCCCCAAATTCCAAGTAGACAAATTACAATGATTGACACCCATTTTGCCATTGTCAAAATAATACTTCTTCCCACATTACTAAACCAATTTCCCACAGCTTTGATTCCTTTGCCAGCTTTTTCCCAAACTTTAGATTCTGTTAGTTCTTTTAAATCTTCTTTATTAGTTGTTAGATTTTTAATCAACTCTTAAACTTTACCTGAGATATCAGGTATAAATGAGCAACAATGATTTAAACCAAGTAATTTAAAAACTCCGCCCTCTTTCGCTAAAAGAATGTCTAACGCAACGCGGTTCTGAAGTGCCATAGCTGTTGTAGCAGCCAATTCCGTATCTAGAAGAATAATAGCTCCAGAATATAATGTCAACATGTTATCCACTATTGATGACAACTTCTGTATTTTTATTGAATTCAAGACTACTCTCACTGAAGGAATTATAGCCCCAAAAATGTCTCCCACAATGCTAGGAATTGATTCTCGTTTGTGTCTCATTTGAAATTTCATTGTTTCAGGAAACTTACTCAGGTCTTCCAACTGATAGATTTTCAGAAAGACTATTCCCAAGTAACATGTTCCATAGGATACTCTAGTAATATGCATTTCTCCCACAAATATAATAAATTCCGGGTACTGGTGGGTTCTGTCCGTTCATCATAAAATCCCACTTGTTCCTAAACAAAAAAACATGTCTACACTCACTCTTTTCTACAATCACTCTGTCATTCTTACTCCAAAGTCTGTATGTACAAAGTCTTCCCATGTGTTCAGCATCTATTGGTAATTTTCCTTGTTTATTAATATCAGTATAAGCATAATCAACTCCAGTTTTTCTACTTATTATTCCCTTATCTATCTTTGATTTTATTTCTCTTTTTCTCTCTTCTTTATCTAAAAATTTATTTTCTACAGGAGTTAGTAAACATGGCAAATTATTTCAATGAGCAAAGGCTGTACCAAAAGTTAAAGTAGGCTCAAAGAAATCTCTCATAATAACTATGTTATTACCTTTGGCTATCCTATTCAAATAGCCTATGACAGGTACGACTGATAATACCATGTCATAGTTTGAAAAAAAATACTGAATATATTCTTGATTGTAGAAACGCGTTAGTAAAAGACTGCAACTTATAGTGTAAGTCACAGGCAAGCTATGGTAAGTAGTTCCTTCTTCCACTGAAGTCGGAATCTGTGTACATACATAAAAATCTTTTGTGTTCATCAACTCAACATACTTATGCAATAAGCGATAGAAAACTTTGGAAGAAAGCTATTTCTCTGCATGTAAGTAGTTGACATCTGTTCTAAATTGTCTTTCGTTAGTGATGTATCAGTTATGTCTAAAGAACTATCAATCTTCATAGTCTGGTTGGCTCCATTCATCTCATAAACAGATACCCCTACGAACAACAATAAACACATTGACACACTCACTACCACCAATCCAATACTTAAAACTTTACAACAACTTATTCTACTGTTTTGGTTATGTGAGTTTCTCATATTTTCCATAGCCCAAAAAAAATAAAAACAAAATGTTTCAAAATTTCATAAATTCAAAATAAACAATCGAAAACCAAAATCCCTCCTGTTTTTTTTTTCTCTAAAATTCATTCACTCTTGACAGTCTTCTTGTCAATTTCAGTATAGCAGCTTGTCAATTCCAGTTATTAATTCTTCAACTCCAGTAAGTATTATTGTCTCTCTTAAGCACAACTTTCATATAATTTTTCCAATATCTTTTCCCAAAGTCTTTTCTCACAATCTTCACGTGCCAAAGTAAACATTTTCAATGTCTGTCAAAACAATAGCTAAAAAATTCTTCTTGGCAGACATTTGTAATAAAGTACGCCCATTCTGGCCCTGCATATCTCTTGCTTGCAACTCTTTTTCTTTTCGGTCTTCTGCCACTTTCACCTTCTTTTCCACTAATATTTTCTCCTTCATGCAATTCTTTTTCCTCTTAAATTGGTGAAACTACATTAATCCTTCCACTCTTTGAGCTTTCCTCTGGCCAATTGTCTCCTTTCAATGTCTTTTTCATCAACAATTTACTCAATATTGAGTCTTCACTTGCCTTGGAACCTTTTTCTTCTGACGTTCCCTCAACTAGTTGAGGAAGAGTGTATTCAACTTGGGAGGGACTATCCTCAATCCCTTTCCCAATGAGGTCTGTCCTTTCTTCAATTTGGTATGTCAAACCACCTGCTTCTGAGTACACCCTCCTCTGAGCAAATCTTCTCTCAGTTGATTCTTTCTGATCGCTCTCATTCGAGGACACCCTCCTCGGGTCAGAATCAGTCTTTTCACTTTCTTCTCAGACTGACTCTTCTACTCCTTCTACAGATTGTTCAACTTCTTCTGTATTTTGTTCTTTCTCGTCTGTTACACGAGTAGGCACATCTTTGTCATTTTCGATGTTCTGTTCACTTTCATTCCCTTTGTTCCCAGTGATTTCTACTGTTGGTAATCTCGACAGTTCCCCTTCTCTTTCTGTTGGATCATGCACTTTTCTCGTGTGGCTTACATGCACCCAATTGGGTAAATAAGCACACTTTACAGCTGTCATTGTAGTGAGCACCATTTGGTAAGGACCCTTCCACCGCGGTTCCAGGCAAGACGTTCTCACATGCTTCCATATGAGCACCCAGTCTCCAGCTCTCAAGCTGTGGCCTTGACCTTGCGTTTGTTGTTCTGTTGTTGCTTCCACCCGCTGAGAAAAAGACCGAACCGCATCAGCTAGGCTTTTGCAATAATCTAGCACCATATTGTCTGTAATATTCACAAGTACATTTGCAGGTATTGCTGGCAATCTCATTGCTCTGCCCATCAAAATCTTGTGTGGAGACAACCCAGTCTTTTTATCAGGAGTGCTTCTCATTGACATTAGCACTAGTGGCAAAGCATCTGACCATTTTAAATTTGTTGATGCACATACTTTTGCTAAACGTGATTTTAATGTCCCGTTCATTTGCTCTGAAGTCCTGAAGCTTCTGGGTGATAACTACAATGTAATCTCTGCTGAATGTTTGCTGCAGAAAAAAGCAAATTTATCACCTCATTATTGAAGTGCATCCCCCATCTGATTCTATGGAAACCGGGAAACCGAAACGTGGAATTAGTTCTCGCAAAAGTAACTTAGCTTCTGTAAGGCTGTCATTTCTTCTTGTTCGATATGCCTCAATCCAGTGACTGAAAATGCACAGCACATATTTCAAACCAGCACACGCAGGCATCTAAATAAAATCCATTTGAATTCTATTGAATGGACCTCCTGCCATGCCTATGTGTCCCATGTTGACAATCGTTCCTTTGCCAACATTCATCTGCTGGCAAATTACACACCTGTGGCAAACCCGCTCAGCCACTTGCCTGAATTTTGGATTGTACCAAAACTGGTTAAAACTCCTGATCATCGCATCTTTCCCTGTGTGTGTCTGACCATGATAGTATCTAGCCATTTGTGTCAACAAACTGTTTGGTAAGACTAATTTCCCCTCTACTGTCATCCCAATTTCATCTTCCCTTTGAATGCAATGATGTTTTATCCAATCCCTACGCTCTTCTTCTGGAACATTGTTCTGTATTGCTTTCAATTTCTCTAATGTCTCAACAATCTGCATTGTAAAATGTGTGCACACCTCATCGTTTTCAGACTTCAATTCCCAAATTCCTTTTAAAGAAATCCCATTCAGAGCACAAAATTTTGCAACGTGGTCTGCATAAGCATTTCCAATGTTACATAATCTTGTCCTCTCTGGTGTGCACTGTATTTGACCACGGCAATTTTCTCAGGTTTCTTTACGGCTTGTTACAAATCATGTATTCTTTCTCCATTTCTCACAGGTGAACCTGAAGAAGTCAGGAACCCCCTTTGTGACCAAATTTGCCTAAAATCGTGTACAATACCAAATCCATACTGACTATCAGTGTAGATCGTTACTTTCATCTGGTCTGACAATAGGCATGCTCTAGTAAGAGCCACCAATTCTGCGTCTTGTGCAGAAATCTCTCTTAAGCCATGGAGCTTTTAGTATGTCAGTAACTGCATACCCTGCTTTCAAGGCACCATTGATGTCTCTTAAGCAAGAATCATCAACAAAGAGAATCTGATCATAGTCTTCCAAACAAGTGTATTTAATGTCATCTCTTGGTTTGGTGCATAGTTCTGTCACCTCCAAACAGTCATGTTCAATGTCATCTATTTTATTTAAATCTTCTCCCTCATTTGGTAACAATGTTGCTGGGTTAAGCACTGTGCACCTTTTGATCATTACATTTGGTGCTCCAAGAATCACTGTCTCATATTGTGTCAATCTTGCATTTGTCAGGTATTGTGTTTTTGACCTAGTCAATAGAATTTCTATTGAATGAGGTACCATCGCTGTCAGAGGATGACCCATCACAATGTTTCGACTTTGAGTTATACTCTGCTCAACTGCTGCAACTGCTCGTAAGCATCCTGGTAAGGCTGCTGCAACATTATCCAAAGTAGCTGAAAAATATGCTACTGGACGATTGACACTACTATGTGTTTGTGTCAAGACAGACAAAGAACATCCATCTTGCTCATGACAAAACTACAAGAAAGGTTTTGTGTATTCATGCATACTAAAGCTGGAGCTAGACACAAACTCTCTCTCAGTTCAGTAAATGCTCTCATGCATTCCTCATCCATCATTATGGGATCTGAAACATCCTTATGTGTCAATCTCTGCAGCGGTTTAGAACTAGCTGAAAAATTTGGAATCCACTGGTGATAATATCATACCATTCCCAGAAACATCCTTAACTCTTTCTGCAAACTCAGTATTTTCATTTTCATTATTGCCGCTACTCTTGAAATTCTCCTTGACCCTTTCTCGATCAAATGTCCAAAATATTTCACCTCTTGCTGACAGTACTGCAGTTTAGTACGAGATACCTTTTGACCATTGTCTCCCAAAAAGTTCAGCAATGCAGTTGTATCCTCTCTACAACCTTCCTTTGTCTTTGATGCAATCATTAGATCATCAATGTACTGCACTAATGTCGATTGGTAAGGCATTACCAATGGCCCCAGGTTATTTTTCAAAATCTGATTGAACATTTATGGTGATTCTGAAAACCCTTGAGGAAGTCTGCACCAGTAATAGACTCTGGTCAGGAACTTGAAACAAAAGAGATATCTGCTGTCCTCATGTAGTGTACTGAAAGCAAAGCTTAGCACAAAAAAATTGACTGTGAACCATTCGGTATCACATGGAATCTGAAACATTATCACTGCTGGATTTGGAACAACTGGGCAACATTTCACCACAATGTCATTTATTTTCTTCAGATCCTGGACAGGATGAATTTTCCCATTCAGCTTTTTCAAACCCATTATTGGTGAATTACACGGACTGCTTATCACGCCTTTCAAGTCTCCCTGTTCCAAAAACCTGTTCTATCAAAGGTCTTATCCCTTCAATCACCTCATTTGTCATTGGATATTGTGCAGTTTGCGGAAACACTACATTCTCTTTCACTGTTACTTTAACTCCTCTGACTCCTTTAATCAAACCAATGTATTTTCCTGAAAAGTCCCAAACTTTTGACTTAACTCTTTCCTGCAAATCAATCAGCAGATCTTTCTTTTAAAAAACTGGCAATACATTAATTAAATCTACCGAGTTGTGCTTCTCACTTGCCTGCTCATTTTCATGTGTCTGATCATCAAGACTTAACAAAGCAAATTCTCGAGACACTGTCTTATTTCCAACATCAACTGACAAATCTTCTTCTTCATCACTGTTTGTCTCAATTTCAATCCCTTTCGTTGAACACAAAATCGAACAATCTATTTTGCACAGTAAGGGCCTGATTCTAACTTTGGAGGACGGTGTTAAACCGTCCCAAAAGTGGCGGATATACCACCTACCGTATTACGAGTCCATTATATCCTATGGAACTCGTAATACGGTAGGTGGTATATCCGCCACTTTTGGGACGGTTTAACACCGTCCTCCAAAGTTAGAATCAGGCCCTAAGTCTCTTCCCAATAATGACACTGGACAAGAATCACAAACAACAATGCTATGGTAATCTCTAAAATTTCCAACTTCCACAAGAACTGGTTCTGTAAGAGTATTAACCAAATGTTTATTTGCAACTCCTACTATTTGCACTGTCTTTTCTGAAATCGGTATGTCTGGAACTTCTGCAGTTCTTACTGTTGAACATGTCACTCCTGTATCAACCAGAATATTAACCTCATGACCATGTACTTCACCTTTCAGACAAGGACCTCTCTTATCCACTTCTAATGTTGCAGCCATCATACAGTCCTCCTCATCTGAACTATCCAATGGCCATTCAGCTTTTATTTCATCCTCACTGTGTAAAGGAAATTGTTCAGCTTTTTTTAAACTTTTGTTCTTACCCTGATTTGTGACCACTTGTGAAAGCATTACTTGTTGCTGATCCATAGGGCTCTGTATCATTTGAACCTGTCTTGGCATGTGCATTTGCTGTACAGGCCCCATCTGCACCTGTGGCTGCATTTGTTGCATTTGTACCTGATGTACCTGATGTTGGGCATTTTGTACCTGTTGCATTGGCCGTAAAGGCTGAAAACCTGCATAGTATTCACATTGTTCTGGAAATTTTGAGTTTGACCTCCCATCCTAGGTCCTCTCATGCTCTGTTTTGAATTGAGACCATTTGTCTGTTGTACAGTTCCACCTTGATTCAACATCGGGCACTGTCTTTTCCAATGTCCAATTACTCTGCAAATATGACAAGGTAACACCTTTCGCCTTTGCTGCTCATTCTGCCTCACCACCGAACTCAAATCCACATTTCTATTGACTACCAGAAGCATCATTCCACCTCGACCTCTACCTCAACCTTGACTCCGTAACAAACCATTTCCCTGTAGCAGCTTCTGAAAATTTCCCTGTAATACTGTCTGTACAGCCTTAATCTGCATCACCATTGCTTTCTCTTTCAGCTTTGTCTGCTTCATCTCAATTTTGTTACGACAGTATTTAGCACACTGCAACACCTCATCAATCGGCTTTGCTTGCCAGCAAGCTAAATGATTCTTAATCTTTTGATTTATTTCTGGTTTCAACCCTTCAACAAACATGAACACCAAATGATTCATGCTCTCTTTCTCACTTGTTTCCACACCACTGAATTGTTTGAACGCCTTCAACAACCTTTCATAATACATATGAACTGATTCCTTTCCTTCTTATGATGTTCTGTCTAAGTGTTGCCAATCAACACTTTTCGACAAAACTCGTGTTTTCAGAAACTCAATGACCTTATAGTAATGAATCATTACTTCACGAGATGGTGCACCTGTTTTTAAATCTCTTTGCAGTTCACTCGTTGGCCAATCAACACTCCTTTGGCATTCCATCCACAAATCTGCTGGAACAACAAATTCAAAGAGTGTATTCAGATCTTCCCACAGACACTTCCCAAGTTTCACAAACCTATCTGTTTGCTGGTACCACTCCACTGGTTTCTGTCTAAACCTCGGGTAATCATTTGTAAAACTTAAAATATCACCCCTGTTCCAAGGTACATGTACAAAATTTCCTCCAGGTGTTTCCCTCATTGGTAACATCTTTACTGGATCTCCTGCCTGTGTCACATCATCTTTCTTTGGTCTCCCTCTTTTCTTGACCCATCTGCCTTCCCATTTATCTAATGCTCTCCAAACCTGTACTTTCTCAAGTAACTCTCTAAGATGTGTTCTCATCCCTGCAGATCTCATGTGTATAAAATCTTCCTCCTCCATGTTTGATCTGTAACTTCTTTTCAAAGTTTTCATTTTTGACAAATCAATGTCATAATTGCCAGCTACTTCTTGTAACTGCTGGTAGACTCTCTCTGCTCCTCTAGTAATTATTTTACATAGATATCTCAATCGAGCTTCAGTATAGTTCTCAAGTCTGTTCACACCCATGGTCCCTTCCAGGAGTTAATTTTCTTACATGCTCAATCTCATTCTGTTTATTGTTTCTTCCTCTCTATCTTTTCTCTCTTGTGTTTTTGAATTACTTAAATCTTCCAACCATTTTGTTATTTCTTGTGCATACAAACCTTTCAATTAAACTCCATTATCTTGTGCACCTACATCTCACTCTTGTCCTGAACTTGCACATTATTGTGGAACCATTACTCTCTGTCCCTGATAATTATAGAATATAGTCCCAGAATTCTCAACAGGAGACAAATTTATTAAATAATTAGTCTCATTCAAGCTTTGTCTTTGTCTAGGAATTGATTTTTCAAAACCTCCATTCTGATCATTTATCAAATAACTCCACTATTGCCTACTCATGCATATAATGGAGTTACCGGACCCATTGTAATAGGTACAGTAATTTCATCTGGATTAGCCACAAATCCGACCCTCTGCATCTGTCCTGCACCCATACTCTGCATTTGTGGAATCTGTATTTGAACAGGCTCTTTTATGTTCATTCCTTGCTGACCTTGTGACAACACTAAATTAGTAGTCGTCCTCACAATCTAAACCTCGGGCAGTATCTCAGGAATGTTTATTTTGAACTGCTGTCTGTTGTTCAATGAATCAT
Organism: Pleurodeles waltl; assembly: GCF_031143425.1. Taxonomy (NCBI): domain Eukaryota; kingdom Metazoa; phylum Chordata; class Amphibia; order Caudata; family Salamandridae; genus Pleurodeles; species Pleurodeles waltl. The sequence goes on along the minus strand of NC_090439.1, from coordinate 944,815,596 downwards.
TGAAACTACTCTGCATCTGAACTCTCTTGTTGTTCAAGATACCTCTTAATAATTCTGATGTGGATGGTGCAGTAGGAATTGTATTACTAATTCCACTCCCATTTGCTCCATTATCACTCCTCTGATTTGCATTTGGCGGAGGATAAGTCTCTAAAATCTGAGAAACTATCTCATCTTCACCCATCTCATCGTCATCATTAAACATGACTCATTTTAAGTCTTTCAATTTTTATTCTTTAGTCTCTGTTGTACCCTTTTTCTTACCATCTTTTGTTTCATCCTCATCCTCCTTTGTTCTTGCAGGAAATAATCTCATCCCCTGTAATGTTTCTACCCTCCACCTTTTCTGCTCTTCATTCCATCTAGCTTCCGCTAGCGTCTTTTTCACCCTTCTCATTTTCTTTTCAAATATTAATGCCTGTTGCTGTCTGGCTACCAGCTCCCAAATTGCTAAAGCTTTTTATTGTGCTGGCCTTGGTGGAGGTTTTAAACTGTACATTTTTTACCTCAAATTATCCAAAATTCTTAAATTGAATGTTCCATTTTCCGGAAAAGCCAAACAACCTTCTTTTCTTGTAATTTTGACCCAATGTTTCAATCAAAGACATGCTCCTGCTCCCTTCTCCTCAAACACAAAATATGCCGGAGTATTCTCTGGCGGAAAACCTCTCCTTCGAATGCCAGAATATACTCATCACCTCCCAATGCGCTTCTCAATGCTTTGAAAAACTTCATTTTCAACTGAAATTTATTTAAACCTGATGTCCACAACAAAAATTATTTACAAACTCAATTAAACTAAGCAACACAAACAGTAAATCAAATGTAAAAAAAAAGGAACAATCAGTCATAAAAAGTGACTACTATCCCACAATTCCCTTCAACCCTCTCACCTTCCAATTGCATTACTTTATTGTCAGACTGATCGACGAATCCATGCGCGTCTCTTCTCACTAATCAACCAATCCCAGCGTGGCACCACTTACATTACAATAACACATACACCCCTCCTCAGCTTGTTCGCTGAGACACTGACAAAGCCTATTGTACCTATTCCTTTCACAACTCATGCATAAAATCAATGCAATATTAATGTGCAAGCTAACTTAAACAAAAAAAATAAGGAAAGACAAATTTGCTCATTTACTACAGGTAGGGTAATACAATTGCTTCAGAACCTTCCAAAGTAACCTTCAGCTTTCGCCTACTCTTTTTCACAGTTCCCACAATCGTGAGTAAAATTCGACCTGCAAACTTCACTTCTCAACTGATCTTTGGACCGTCATCCTAGTGCACTTAGTACTTACCAAGTCTTCAGTATAGTTCCAATCACACCAATTCTCACAAACCCAGTCATCTGCAAATTAACTAAAGCTGTGTAAGCGCAAATTACTCCACTCAATTCAATCCAACACCGCTCAAACACTGCTAGGAACATAACCTTCAACCTAGAGGTTCTCCGAGAACCGGGAAAAGTCACTTAAGGCAACTAGCAACTCATCTTGTTAAATCCGTATACCATTTTAGAAAAAAGAAAACCCAACAAATTTTTATTTTCACAAAAGAACCTTACATTAACCTCATTATGACATCATCAAACAATGACATAACCATAATCTGCTACCAAAAGCTGCTGCAGCGTCACAGAATTCTAGCTATTATTTAAACTGTATAGTGGATTCTACGCTGGAGATCAATGGATTGAAGCAACATAGGTTTGAGGGGATGTCATCAATGAGCAATGTAAGCATCAACAATAATTTCAATAATGAAAATATTGAACCTCAAACAATAATCACACCAGTTTATTAAGAAGAATTATAAAATGTATTTCCCTAGATTTACAACACTAAAGTTACTAAAACAACTCCCAAACACAAATGGTAAGCAGTGGTAATAGTGGTTGATTAGAACGTCTTATATATCTCAGTTTTATCAAAACAACCAAACAAATAATCTCCAAAGAATTACACTTATTAATAATACCAGAACTGGTAATGATGGTAAAGTATACATTAGTACAACACTCAAAAAATGTCAGTGTAAATCATGAGCATTCTAAGTGAATACCCTGGCTAACCACAAATTAGCATTACCATGTTGGGCTTCATGTAAAAAGAATTTAGAAACACAAATTGAGAAAAACTCTTTAACTCGGGTTATTATAAAAAAATATTATTAATATGCAGCAATCAAATTATAAGTTGCAGCTGGTACCTGGAAAGCAAAAGAGACACATATAACATTACAATGGCATGTGTTACCGTATTCGACCATAACATGCAGACTACTTCAGCAAGGGGAACACCATCAGGTATATCTTCAGAAGAATCGGGCCTAACATTAGCTAAACCCACACTGCTACAGGAACACTGGACAACTATGATCTGCAATCTGCCTCTTCTCATCTGATCAATAGTCATCCTTTGTAGACTAGAAAATCCTACCTAGGTTGTTATACTAATCTCTGAAAAGCTTATGATTGGTCAGTTCATGGGGTGCTTACGTTTCAGCCAATAGAAAATTAAATTGATAACTAAAATACGACAATGCTATATTAACTAGGAAAGTTTCTCAACAGTAACTTTTCCTCTTCTCTCTCGTCTTAAGCTCCATTGTTCTATCTCAACTAAAACTTCTCTTCCCAGGAAGAAACTTTTACAGTTGCAAACTTCACTTCCATCCTCGAGGAAGAAACCACATATTAGTAACATTCTCAAACAATAGAACATTCAACTTATGCATTGCTCAGTTTAAACATGGGCTTGTAAGACAAAATGCAGCAACCCACTAGGGGTAGCTGTGGACACATCTATTAAAACACTGAATGCAGTTTTATGTAAGCATTGAATTATGGAAAATAACCACAACATTTAGTTTGAATTTTGCTCAGTTAGGAACAGAAAATGAACTGTGACGACCATTTTCAAAAGTCACCCGTTTTACACGTTAATTCATTATATATTTAGTATACCAAAATCATTAATAAACATATTAGAAAATTCACACTCTCACATGTGCATCTTGTATTTATAGCCAGCGTGACTTTGCTGGCACATAGACATTTAATTGATTAATTTGGTTTCATTTTTGTTTAGGAAGTTTGTGCTTTTGTGATTCATTAGTCTCTCTTACACACAGTGTTTGAGCATTTATTTTATTCTGCTGGCATGATATCATGTTGTTGGATTTATGCCTTTTTGTCCCCATATTAAGGGCATATTTACATATGCTTTCTTAAAGATGAAGTGCTATCATGGGCACTTTGTATAAAATGTATCTTGTAACATTTTCCGTGTCTACTCTTTCAGTTTATCACTTACCACACAAGTTTTCCTCTGACTCTTTTTCATAACACTCTTCTTTAAAGAATCAATACAATATCTCCCAGCACTCAAATCAATCAAAGAATTGTCTATTTTTGTAGCAACAATTTGATTTGGCCAAATATCACATAATGCATAGGGTCCAGCATTTATCCTGGTGTAGAAAGCATTTGAGATAACCTGGAGTATGAAGCATAATTCATTCTTTTTTTCAGTCTTCTCCTTATATGTTTAAAACACAATTGTAGCCAAAGTCAGCTTGTTTTGTCCATTCAGGACATTTTCAGGGCTACAAAAATATACATAGATAAACATTTAATATATTTATACAAATAAAACCATACAAATACAAATTAAAATCAACCTTAACCTAATGCCAGTAATGATACTTATAAAGAAAGCATAGCTTCATCACATATGTGCATCCACATACTAGGTTGGTGTTACCAATTAACATTCTTCAAAATGTAATTCATCATGTGACAAAACAAAAAAAAATGCTTCATCAATCTTAACCATTTTTACATATGTAGATCCAAACATTAGAATGGTGAACTGCTATTATTTGGAATTCTTTATGATGTGACATTTTTTAGAACAAAATTAAAGTAACCACCTGTTATTGACATAAGGTCATGACTAAAGCAACACTGCCCCCTTTTGATTGACATTCATCATGATCTGCTTCATTAATTATGATCAGATCAAAGCAACCACCTCTTGTTAAAATGATGTCAGGATTACAACAACCCTAAAGAAAACAGTTGTGTTACTGATTCGACATTTAACGTGATCATTGCGGACATGCTGAATTATTAATCATGCATGAAAAATGTGATACTGTTTTCATTTTTATAGTTCCGTTACGTATCTATGAGCAATAACCCTCCAAAGCAAGATCCATCGCCTATTTGTTATATCATCCTTTATGTATGTAATGTGTATGGATCATGTACTTATTAAGTCAAAGTAGATATCACAAGTGAAAATAACCAAAGGAAGCTCTCCTAATAAGTCACTCATTATGAACAAATTGAACCTCATATATGTGCGTCTTATGTGCCTTTGACAGGACATCATTGTTAGACTTGGCATCCTTGGGGTGGTCCCCCCCTAACTTTTTGCTTCTATTTCCCAGGTTGTTGATGTGTGCTGGACTATGTTTCTACTGTCGTTGTTACTCTGTGCACTTTACCACTGCTAACCCTTGATAAAGTGCAAGTGCTCCTATGTAAAATGTATGTGTAATTGACTTTCAGTGATTGGTATATTTGATTTACTAGTAAGTCCCTAGTACAGTGCACTAAAGTTGCCCAAGGTCTGTAAGTCAAATGTTACTAGTGGGCCAGCAGCACTGGTTGTGCCACCCACATAGGTAGCCCTGTAAACATGGCTCAGGCCTGCCACTGCAGTGTCTGTGTGAGCAGTTTTAAACTGCCAATTCGACTTGGCAAGGGTACCCACTTGCAAATTTTAAACCTTCCCTTTTCATACATGTAAGGCACCCCTTGGGTAGGCCCTAGGTAGCCCCATGGGCAGGGTGCATTGTATGTTAAAGGTGGGGCATGTTGCAAGGTCTATCTCTCTCATAGGTTAACATGGGGGCTGCCTTTAAATATTATTAAAGTGCACATTCCCTTAGGGAGCAGATAGAAATATGGGGGTTAGGGTCTCTGAGCTCACAATTTAAAGCTTTTAGTGAAGTTGGTCTTTAGATTGTGTTTGTGTTTAGAAAGTATGCATTTTCTTGCTTAAACCATTCTGTGACTCTGCATGTTTGTGGATTCCCTGTCTGGGTCAGTTTGAGAGTTGGGCTGTTTGCCACTCTCTCTCGACAGTGCCAAAAAAGGGTGTGGGTATAGCCTGCATATCTTGATAACCCATCTGTGCTAGGAGAGAGGGGGGAGGAGCAGTCACTTACACCTGAAAGGGCTGTGCCTGCCCTCACACAATGCAATCTCCACCCCCCTGGTGTGTGTCTGGGGCCTGGCCTGGGCAGGGCATGATCTTGAAAACAACAGAGACTTCACTTTGAAGTAGGCCTATTTGAAAGGCAGAAAGGGGTATAAGAACAACCCCCAAAACCCCTGACAATTAGATCACTTCTGGAATCAAGAGGAACCTCTGCCAAGGAGAAGAGCTGAAGAGCTGAGGAGAAGTGCTGCCCTGCCTGTGACTGTGCTTTGTGGAGCTATCCTGCAGTTGCTGCTTCTGCCTGTAAAGGGAGACAAAGAATGGACTTTGTGGTATATTCCTGCTTGAGAAGAATCTCCTTGGGATTAGACTGAGCTTGCCCCCTGTTATGAAGTCTCAGGGCCATCAAAGACTTCCCCTATCAGCACCTGGACTCTCTGTTGAGACTCATATCCTGACAGCTGGTGCCCTATCCAGTCCCTGTGCCCGTTAAAGGAGAAGCTGGGAAACAAACAAGAAAACTGACTTCGGACGACTCTGTACCGACGTTGCTGCCATATCCCGTGATGCCGCCTGCAACCGACTCAGTGGTTCTCGCTGGAGTGCATTGACCCTTGCAGGCCCGACACCGCTGCAGTCCTGCCGAAGTCCACGACTCCGTGGAATTTGCCACACCACATCGTGACTGACACCACCCTAAGTGCACGTATTCAACGCTTTGCACCAACCCAGCCTCACCTCCACCGCTCTACAGCAAGGACCGACGCCTCTTTGTGAGGCCTGTGCTCCATTGCCCCGCAGCACAGGAACCAACACCGCCTCGGATCCAGCGATGCCGTGAGCCCCGACTTCGCGCACCGACTTGTTCTCACAGTTTACTAAGCTACTGTACCTGAGGGTCTGCGTTACTCCATACCCGGCGCCATTGGGATTTTTGGGAACAACCCCATCACGACACCGTGTTATCGCCTCATCTAAGCATTTTGTGTTTCTAACTGCTATTTTTGAGTTTAATCTTTAAAAGTTCATAACTTGTGTACGTCGGATTTTTGTCGTTTTGGTCTTGTTTTGTTTAAGTAAATATTGGCTATTTTTCTAAACCTGTGTTAAGTCATTTTGTGGTGTTTTTACTATATTATTGGGTGTGTTGGTACAAATACTGTACACCTGGAGTTAACTGAGGGTGATTCTCCTTTACCCTAACTAGAGTGAGGGTCCCTGCTTTGACAAGGGGTAACCTGACTGCCAACCAAAGGACCCCATTTTTAACAATAATCATATCTCCAAAGTAATCAAATATTTAGTAGTCAGTTCTTTTAATTAATTTGTACAATACTACAGGTCCAATCAGTCATAGTACTTGTTGCTATTGGAATAATTGAGTGTACACCTAAAAGAAAAGCATGTCACATCCATTGATCCTGTGTCTGAAGGCAAAGGGCTAGTTTCAAAATAAGCTCACCGTGAGTGTCTGTTTCATGCAGCTTGTCAAGTAAGCGAGTCGGGCAGCATGCTCTTGGCATTCTGCTTACACACCATAATGAGAATATTTGTAAGCAGTTGCTTGGATACTGTGCTGTTGCCACAGGAAGCATAAAAAGAGGACTTCGGAATTGTTTTTCGGTCAGGAAGATACGGTGACTGGTCTCCCATACTTTTTCACTTTGTGATAATAGAGGATAGTCAAGTGTGCTTTTTTTCTGTTGTCTGGGTCACAGATTGTGAATCTAACTCTTCTTTAAAGATACTGTTAATACAGTCTGTTCTGCAGAGGTACCCTACTCCGAGGTTACATATTGTTGAAGCACAAGATGAGGCCCCATTATGGGGTTTTCTAATGTGGCAGCTGAGGAGAAAACATCCAAAGTCTCTGAACTATTAACAACAATCTTCAACCATCAAAAAGCATGATATGTTTGGTTAGCTAATTCCTTTTCCTCCCTGGGATTTGGTAATATATTGCTTTAACTTCTTTAGCAAATTATTTATTTTCATATTTAAGTTGATTGCACATGAAATTAGTCAGATTTGCTTCCATCTGACTAATTTCATTCCATGACTTTCTTCAGGACACAACTACTCCTATGTAGAAGTTGTAGAACACAATTATACAATGTAGAATTGTTGGAAAATGGGTTATTGGTAGGGCAGGTAGGTACCTACACCTAGCAACAAGCCACTAACCTCCACATAGGTACAGTTAGGTCTCAGTAAATTAATCCCAGCTCAACCCTTGGTAGCTTGGCAACGAGCGTCAAGGCTTAATTTAGGAGACAAAGTGTAAAGCATTCAAATATCACAAAACAGTAATTAAATAAAACACAGGAAACAGTTTAAAAATCCAAAACCAATTTATAAAAATAGTTTATATTTTTATCTTTAAAATGACACAAAAACGATTAAAATCGGTTCAGGGGAACCGGAGATATGAATTTTTAAAGAATTATTACTTTTCTAGCGCTTAGAAACAAAAAGCGCCAATCGGGTCATCTGGTTGCACCTCGACCGGGGCAAAGTCAAACTTTCAGGCCGACCGCGATGGAGCCCTGCTCGGCTACAGGTCGCAGGAGGCCTCGGTTAAAAAGTTACCTTCTGACTTAGTCTTTATTTTGAAGTTTTTCTTCACCGGGACTAACCTGCCAGTTGAATCCGACCTCCTGGAGCCCTTTTCCGGATACGCGATGTGGGTTTCCTCGGTGGAGACTTTTACCTTCGGACTTAGTCGTTTTTTCGAGATGAAAATCCTTTGACCGGGGTAAACCTGGATCTTGATCCGACGTCCATGGAGCCCTTCTCGGATACGATGGCTGGGAGGTCCCGGTCAACTTTTTACGTTCGGACTTAGTCTCTTTTTTGGATGTTTTTCTTTACCGGGACGAACCACGAAGTCAGGCCGGGTTGCGGTTGAGGCAAGCCGGCTAGAATTTCCGCGGCGGGTCGGTCCCTCTCTGGAGCTTTTTTCCAAAAATTCTCAAATCTTTTCCAAACTTCTGGGGCTTCACCCAGATGTTCTTTTAAGGTTCTTTTGGGGTCCACAGCTCACCCCAAGGGTCCAGAAGTTCTGTGATGGTCCTTGGGGGGTGCGGACTTCAACTCCCAGAATGCACCTGGCGCAAACTCCTTTTTGGCCACTGAACAGTGGTCAGCTGGTCGCTTTCTTCAGGAGTTGGTGCAGGGGACTCTGGTTTAGCAATTTTTCACCTGTAGCAAACAGGGAGTCCCTCCTTGAACCAGTTGAAGCCAGGCAAAGTCCTTCTTGTGGTGAAGCCCAAGTGTGCAGCTGGTGCAGTCCTTCTGAGTGCAGGGTCCAGGTGCAGGCCAGGGGTCCAGCAGGGCAGTCCTTCTTCTTCTTTAGTTCCTTTCTTGTTGAATTCTGGAGGGGATCTGAGGTGTGGGTGCAGGTCTGCAAGTTTTATCCTTGCTTCTGGGTGAAAAGCAGGGGGGCCCTGGTTCTCCAATCAGGAACAGGGTCGTCCCCCTGTGATGACCACTTCCTGGGAAGTGTGGCAAAAATCCATCCCAGAAGGCAACAGTCTCTAAAAATCCAACATGGATGAATCTGATTTTTGGAGGTTACATCTGGCTGAGCCCACCCACTGGTGTGGCTAAAAATCATAAACACACCCCTCTCCTGCCCTCTCCTAATCTAATCAAGGGGGCACCTAATTGTCTGGGGTTGCAGGATGTGGGGGTGTTGTTGGGTGCTTCAAATGTCCTTCTCTGCCTTTGAAGACCAGTTTGGCCGCCCTCCCCCTTCCTGCCTCACCATCTGCTGAGGGGAGATTTCTCTCCCCCAAGCACATTCCTTTGTGTGAAGTCAGGCCACTTCACACCTCATCAAGGTAGCCTGGCAGAAGCTGCTGCAGGCTGGCCAATCAGAGCACAGCAGCAAAAACAATGCAGAGCTGAAATTGGCAACTTTTTAGGTAAAGTCTAAACTTTTTACCTGGACAAGTTATATTAAATCCCACAACTGGAAGTTGTGGGATTTATTACAACAATCAATTTGATACCAATTTCTTGGTATGTAACATTTAAGGAGACTTTAAAATTTAAAATAAAGTCTGCCCATTCTAGCCTATGAAGGCCATTTACTTCCATGAGGGAAAAACGAATGTGGCTGTTTTTACCTCACCAGGGCTTATAAATCTATTTTTATAAAGTCCCTGCTTATAGTTACATGGCACCCAGCCCTAGGGGCACATAGGGCACACCTTAGGGGTGACTTATATGTAAAAATAAGGTAGTTTAAGACTTTGGAAGTACCTTTAATTCCAAAGTCGAATTTGCATATAACTTTAATTTAAAAGCAGACAGCAAGGCAGGCCTGCTTTTAAAATGACACTGGGCACCTCAGCAGTGCACCTAGGTGTGCACCACCTATGCTGTGGTCCCTAAACCTACATGCCCTACCATATACTAGGGACTTATAGGTAGGTTAACTTAGCCAATTATAATTAGCCTAATTTGCATATTGATTTTACACAGAGCACAGGCCCTGGGACTGGTTAGCAGTACCCAGGGCACCTTCAGAGTCAGGAAAACACCAGCATAAAGTGGAAAATGGGGGCAAAAAGTAAGGGGGCCTCTGCAATCAGCCCTGTTTTCCCACAAGAATTACTTGAGAAACTGAACTGTAAAATCACATTCTGAACATCAGTTTAAAAGTGGGTGTGGGGGCACGTGAAAAATTGGAATGTTTGAAAGCGGTGAAACCTTGCTTAAGCACTAGCCACACTCCTGGTCAGGGTGAACCACTAAACAGCACTAAATTAGCCTTTGCTTAACCTTCTGATAACTTGGCACAAAAGCAGTCAGTCTGAACTTGGAGGCAAATTGTAAGTATTTATGCAGTACACAAACAGCAGTCAAGTGAAAATACAACACAAGAAAAATCCCACACCAATCTAGAAACAGAGTACATTTTAATAAATTATTTGATCTCAAAATAACAAAACATCAAATCAATAGAATTGATGTACAATTTTAATACTCAGAAAAAATAGTTCCTAAAAGGAGAAAGCGTCATCTGTGGTTATCTAGTTGGGCAGGACCGGGATAAACTCACAAGTTCAAAGCAACCACAGTGTAGTGCTGGTCACATACAGGGACCATTTTATGCCCTCTGAGAATTGTACCTTATGTAGTTGATGTAGTGCATTGCTCGATGTAGCAGCGCTTCCAAGGAGAGATACTGGGTCCTGCGCTGAGTTGTTGCACTGCATCGGTTCTAATGAGGAGCTGCAAGGGCTGCTTCGGGTTGCATCCGGCTGCATTGGTTCTGGCAGGAATTATAGCTGGGAGAGCACCATTATTCCCACTCCCAAGAGTCCAGCCTTGGGGAGGCACCACTTGGGGGGTTAAGACTCACAGCAGGTAGAGGTTCAAGATATTTGGAGCCTTTTCTGTCACAGAGGCCCTTGGATTCATTCTGGTGGTCCTGGGCTTAAGATGCAGGTCCAGGCATTCTTACTCAGACAGCAGGACAGCAGAGGGGCAGAACAGCAAAGCAGTCCTTCTTCTCAGTCTTCCACAGGTCCAGAAGTGATCTGAAGAGTGTTTCAGAGGGTCCAATATTTATACATGGTGCCCACTTTGAAGTGGGAGAAGCTTCTGGAGTTTGCACCTTACTGGGGTATCTGTAATTTCCTGTCTCATTGGCCTGGTGCCAGTCTGTCTTGGGGCAAAATAGGGTAGGGTGAAATCCTTTGTGTGCGAGCTGAGCCTGTGCTTTTGAAGTTCAAGTGTGGTAGGTGACAGCTCTGCCTCCTATCTGATCAGAGATGAACCATTCTGCCAACACCCAGACCCTCTATTGTACTGCTGGCTGGCAGGAATACACAAAGGCCAACTCTCATGTGACTTAGGAATAGGTTGCAGGCGCCAAATAAGTTTGGACAGGAAAATGCCAACTTTCTAACAATGGCATTTTCAGAATTGTGACTTTAAATTCAATATGGCATTTAAAGAGGACTTTAAATTACAATTCTACCGGCACAAAACGTGACTTTCCTGCTTGCTTCCAGTCAAAAGTTAGCACCTATTAAATGTAATAAGGTAACCTAAACCTATGTAGTCCTCATAGTAGTGAAAAACAAATTTGTTATTTGTTCTCCACCAAAACATGTAAAACATAAAAGTACATGTCCAACTGTTTAATCGCTCTGCTTTCGTGTTACCAAAGATATACTCTCCTATTCAGTTATTTTTAGGGTTGACACACAAGCGCTCTGGCCTGCTATAATCTTTCTGTGGGCTTTCAATCATGCTCACTCTTGCTATTCATTCTTTATTGTGGTTGTCTTAAATGTTTCATTTTTATCGTGCACTAATGGACTGTTTAGGGCCTATCTTAGGGGTGATATATGTAATAAAAACAGAGTTTTATACCTATAAAGGGGAAAATATTGCCATGAGGAACTAGCAGTTTAAAACTGCAGGCAGGCTGGAATGACAGGCCTGAGACGTTTTATAGGGCTACTTAAGTGGGGGACCCAATGAGTAGCAGTTAACAGAGTAACAGTTAAGTTACAGGCCCTGGGTTTATGGAATACCACCTTACTAAAGACTTAAAAATAAATTAAATATGTCAATCAGGTGTAAGCGATGTTTACCATGCTTTAGGGAGTGAGCATTGGTTGGCAGTATTATAGTGCTCAGAATCCTAAGACCAAGATGGCAAATTCAGAAAAAAAAGAGGATGAAGGCAAAAGGTCTGAGGGATTGCCCTGCAAGGAAGATCAAGTCCAACAGGACTGAACTATCGGTTCCACTAACTACAGACTTCTACTTATATAATTGTTTTAATGTTTGTTTATGTTGCCTGATTTGCTTTATTTCACAAAAAAAGGAACATATGTCAAGGTTCTGTACCATTTTTGTACATTGCTACCTTGTAGGCCGCTCTGCTTTCGTGTTACCAAAGATATACTCTCCTATTCTGTTATTTTTAGGGTTGACACACAAGCACTCTGGCCTTCTATAATCTTTCTGTGGGCTTTCAATCATGCTCACTCTTGCTATTCATATTGTGGTTGTCTTAAATGTTTCATTTTTATTTGTGCATTTTGTGAAATGTCCCTCCTTTGTGTGCTGAGTTCCCTCCCAGGAGATTTCACCAAGTGAACATCACACTACGTCATGATTCCTCCTGTTACAGTGCATGATGGCCCCTCCTCTGGTTTCGGTGGGTTCGCCTTTCATCTCAGCTGCGATCCTTTCTATACATTCACGCAGGGAGCCAATAATTCTTGAGCTCACGGCCATGGCTGCCGTCGCGCTTTGAACTGACATGCTTCCGTCAACTATTTTACTTTTCGTTTTCAATTTATGTCCAAAGAAAAGTCCAGTTAGGAGTTTACAACAGTAGTAGTTCTAACTCGAGCAAACGCGAGAACCGTTGCATTGCAAATGCTTGTTATATATGGCATCTCTATCCTAAATGAACCTGTTACAATCTGTGATAGAGACCAAGCCTCTATCTATTTTCTTATATATGAAAGTAGTGAAATACATTATAATCTATACAAAATGTTGTGTAAAACACCTAGGCCCTTTTTTCAGTTTGTGAAAGTAGACAGCTAGTAAAATGATGGATATTTCATTAACATTTGGACTTCTTACACTGTAAAAGTTAGAAAACCTATGAGTAAGCTGCTTGAAATTCCTTAGAATGTTTTCTGTAATTGAATATACAATATACAACTTCATAACTAATTTCCCTTGTTTGTGTTGTGCCAGTGAATTAATTGACTGTGGAAAAACAAAAATTGGCTTGCAATTCTACAATTTGATGTTCGGGTAAATACATTTTTATGTTCACAAAAATCATAGCCAGCCTGAAGACTTTCACATATTCTAATCTTTTGGCTGCTTGTCTGGCCTTTCGTGAGTCCAATACAGCAGAAATACATGTGGATCCTTGTAGCAGTGTGGACAGAATTATCCTTTTCTGCAAGGTCATCCCTGATTTCTCTGCCTTTTTCTGGGACCTATTAATGGCTGATTTTAGGACTATGTGCACTTTCACAATGCAGTTCAGTGCCACGTTCTTTGTGCTCTGGCCGTAAATGCTATTGGCAACATTGGATTCACACAATTTCTATATGTAACTTTCCTAAAAGTTCATAGTAAATACCTAAAGACATCTCTAACTGGAGTAAATTACCCTATGTAGTAGGGATTAGCTAGTTTAGCTGAGAAAGTTAGTGGTGGGCAAAACAAAGGAGAGCCTTGGCACTACCCACTTTGACACTGAGATGTCAAATGAGTTTTTCATTTTCATCCCCAAAGGCCTCCTAGATCCCTTGGCACCAATCCCAGTGGGCGGGAAAGTTTGGACTCTGCTTCTAAATAGGGGAGTGGTTTTGGATAGAACAAGTGATAGTCCTGTTGGATGAGGGGTTCAGATATATTAGTTTGAGAACATATGGGCATTTTTATGGTAAGGCAAAGAGGAGGCGCTGCAAAAGGAGGTGCCATCACAGGATATGACTTAGACCTCATCATTACCTCCTTTAAATATTGGACCTGAGAAGTATACTTCTGATGATGCCGGCCTGCTCGTAGAAAGAATATATATGACGAATCCCCTGCTAGCAAGGGATTTGAACTGCTCTCCGATAGTCAGGTTGTAGACCTCCTGTTTGCCTGTTTGACATAAAAAAGAAAAGGACTCATTGCTCTAACAAGACCAATGTACCCACAAATGACGGGACCCTGCAGGAGCCCTGGCTGGTGAGAGTCCTTGTGATTAGAAGACTGCCTTTTGACATGGGGACATCAGCCATGACCGAAAGGAAGTTTCCCAGCAAAAGGAGAGAAGTGGGACTTAGAAATTCTTTGATATCCAGAAGCAAAGTGCTGAGGTATTATTAGGGAGGTAGCACCCTAAGTGGGCTACAGAACTAGGTTTGTCCCCCTCAGTGACTTAGGCCAAAGGAAGAACATGAACCAGAGTGAGACAGCAAATTCACACCAACAATAATGCAATCTTAAGGCTGCAAAATTCTGCTTTGTCCTGCTCAGAGCTTTTTGTGCAAATAGCAGTGGCTTCAGCAGGAGCTCAATGTTGACATATCCAACTTCAAGAAATCCTCAACAAATACAGTCTTGGCATTTCCTCTGCAGGAGAATTAAGACTTCTCAAAAACAGACAAAAGTAGAAGATAAAATCTTTAACAATGAAAACACGCTTGATGTATCCAACCTCCACCCTATCATAGTCTGCCTGAAATCACTTGTAGATCTAAGTCAGTCAAGAACTGTTGTTTTTGTTTCACTAATGCTTTACCTGTTCTACCACTTTTTACATTCAGTCTTTAATCATTAATATCTGTGGTTCCCCTTACCAGATTGAACAATGTATATGTCTTCTTATTCAGTGGATATTTCTCTGTTTTTTTCTAATTGGTCTGAGTCCGGGACCTGCCATTTTGATGAAAATGAGATGGCAGCTAGAACAGCTGTGGCTGAGATAGAGCTCTACTAATTCTTATATGCAACGTTTAAGGATGGATATTAAAGCTTAAGACAACAGATGGCCTATATGTCACTAATGTACATTTCACTGTGGGTCTTTTCTGCAAACCAGGACCAAAACTTTGAATGATCTCCTATATTTGCTGAGCATCAATGTAGTTACTAAATTTATTTCTACAGATGGAGTTCAAGAAGGCGGCAAATTGCCATTTCACGTCAACATTGTTGGCATCATTTAATATGTAAGCAGCATTTAACTCTTCCAGTTATTAGCAGATCACATTGATTTTAGGATGTTAAATGGACCAGGAAATATTCAGAATGGCTTTGGAAATGGGCACTATGTAAAATATCTAGATATCATGATTTAAGACTTTAGAGATAGAAGATATAGGGGGTCATTACGACCCCGGCTGTCAGCGATAATGTGGCGGTAGTACTGCCAACAGGCTGGCGGTACTTACCACCACATTATGACTTTGGCAGGTTGGCTGAAGCCAACCTGCCAATGTACCACTGCAACCACCATGGCGGTAGCAGCCGGCGGGCTGGAGATATCCACCTCCAGCCTGACGGCCGCCATTGTGCCACCCCACATACGGTCATGGTTTTTGTGGCCTTCGTAACGCCATGAAAACCATGGCAGTACGCCCTATCAGTGACAGGGAACTTGACAGGGAACTTGTTCCCTGTCACTGATAGGTGTCCCCTACTCCCTACCTTTCCATAGATCCCCCCACCCCCTACCTTTCCATACCTGATTAAAATAAAATATTAATTTCCCATGTTGACTTGCATGCATCAAAATGTTCTTATGGAGAATCTAGCCTTTATGCAATCAGATCCCTTAATGTCTTGCATAGACTGCTCCCTTTTAAAAAAAATCTGAATTGATTCAGGAAAAATACTGATGTTGAGCATAAACCTTCTAGGTACCTCAACTGGAACTATCTTAGTGGAGGATTGAGGTGTAACATCTCATCCTCTGTTGAGTACAGTGCCAATTTCTAAGAACTCATCCTAACAGCAACCAACACCTGCGTATAGTTGCCTAGTTGTGGTTAAGCCTTGTGATCTGCCAATTCAGTCCAGGTTAGTTACTTACTAAGGGGGTAATTAATAGTTTGGTGGGTGGAAAAGGCCTCCTTACTAACTCTCGTGGTCAGGTGGCCGCCATTGTGGCCACCTCCCCGCGGGCCCCATTAGGAGTACCCCACTGTGTTGGTGGGCAGAAATGGTGGTTTTGCTTGCTGGCCCAGCAGGGAACAGCCCACAACATTGATGACAGCTCATAATTGAGGTGGCGGCAATGTTGCGGTGCGTAGGGTGCAACAACACCCGTCGCGCTACAATGAAAAATGCGACAGGGATGTCCATGGGGGCACCTGCACTGCCCATGCCAAGTGCATGAACATTGCAGGGGCCCCCTGCACCCTGTCTCCTCTAACTTTTACATGGCAGGGCACCCGCCTTGTAAAAGCTGGTGGGGGGTTGTAGTCCCCAGGGTGGCGCTGCATGCAGTGCTGCCCTGGCAGATTACGACCGCCAGCCCCGCCAGTCCCTCCAGTGGAGGGGAACTGGCAGTTCTGGGGGTCCGACCGTGGCCCAACTGCCAGGGTCATAATGTGGCAGTCTGACCACCTCAAAAGCGGTCGGACCACCGCTTTTGCAGTGGTCAGACCGCAACCACGGCCCTGGTGGCCAGAAGACCGCTAGGGATGTAATTAGGGCCTAAATGTGTGTGTTTCTGTTTGTCCTTATATTGTTTTAATTTTTTAACCAATGTTAACTGAACCCAGTGTCAAACAGGATAACTCAGAAAGCATCCTGCCAGAATAAACATGAGAGTAGGGTAACAATGGACCATATCAAGGAAAATGACTTCACTCACCATATGTAGAGTCTTTATCATATGTGGATATTAACTTCTGACATAGTCAGGACAGACATTTCTAACCCCAGTACTTCTATATTTTGTCACATGTTATCTGGATTCAAATCAGGTGTCATCCCCGGATGGCCAAGGATAGGCCTTCTGAATTCAAATTGTATACAAAAGCACAAGTAAGGTAGTCTCTCTGCTTTGAAAACTTAAGTCTGGTATTGTAAAGGACCAATGTATCCACTGCAGGGTTGTGTGTTTTACTCATTGGTGAACACTTCGAATTCCAGCAGGTGCAGTGAGCCTTTCATCCTGCTAAGGCTGCCAAAATTAACACAATTCAATTACGTAACCATACTCTGCTGAGGGCACATGTGAACCATCTGGTGCCTTCTCCTTTACTGTTGGGGCATCATGCACTCATGTATTTTTCACATTAGCAAATTCTGTTTGCAAGCCTGTATGATCTTTTCTGTGTGATTACTCTTCATGATTCTGTCTAATTCATTTAATCATATTCCTTTAGCACCACATGAACTGCAAAACATATGTTGTTACAGCCCTGCCTAGAAACTACAAAAACTACATGTGTCACTTCCTTAAATAAGCTCATCCTTGTGATCACAGTCTTGATTTTAAATCCATTCAAATGGTTACAAAAATATTTGCCCTCTCTAAATCTAGCAGGAGATTTCTTTATTTTTCATGTAAAAAGTGCAATGAGCGGGCTCTCTTTCGGCTCTGCTCCATCCCCTTTATTGTCACAATCCAAATAGTGAACTGATTTGCAGCTACACTGCATTATTCCTCCTTCTGAGAAACAAGATAGTTAAATAACAGTTGAGGTAGGTTGCAGTCTTGAAATCAGAGATCCCGAAAGTCCAAACTATGTGACCCATCAAAGATACACTGGATACTTTGAGATATATCTGCCTCTTTCTTGGTAACTAATAATTATAAGAATGCAAATACCTGGACAGGTCCAAAAAATTCCCATGAAACTAAAATATTTGCTTAAATAAATTGCTATAATGATGTGGGAATTTTGATGCAAAGGTAACAAATATAGCATATACAGTTTGCAATACTTATTGATTAAGCATATTTTAACACCATGATGGAAATTAATTGTATCCTAAATTCAGCTACAAGAGGACAGCAGTAAAAAAAATGTTGGCACCTAAAGAAAACAATAAGTCCTTTTCAAAAGAAGGAAACATTTATGATACAAATTACCCTGGTAAAATGTCTAAACACTCAAGACTGGATGCACAAAGACCTGTCCAAAGATTGAAGATGCAGGAGGGTTTCACTAAAATTTGATTTAGGTCTAGAGCAAAATGTCACGTATCCAAATCATTATTTTGATTTCTCTGTATGAGCACTGGCTTCCTATCTCAGCTGGCCTCTGCACTTTTTAGGCACAGGGTGTAGGTTTCATTGGAGCTCATAGGAAAATGTCCATATTTGATAGGCTGACTGGTTGTTGTCAGGCTGCCACAACTCTCTCTAGGATCTTTTGCCTTCTGCAGTCGTAGCAGAAAGAAGTTCCTCTGAATGGCTTTAATTACGGGACCCATTTATTCTTGGAGAACAGGAAACGTTAAGCATCAATATAATATACAGCAGTTTTCTGTTTCCAGAGATTCAGAACACACTAGACAACAGCTCTTTGTAGCCCACCTCTTCCAGGCAGACTGAAATTCTTCAGTGTGAAAGCAGTGCAACCTCATTTCTTTTTCTGCTCGAGTTATCTGCTGGATTTGTGTCAATCAGGGAAGTGTAAAGAGTGACATCAATTTACAAGAAGTGACGGTCTGTAAGTGAATCAGATCAAAATATCCATGCTTTTCCCTCACACGTAGCCATACTTAATGCCTGTTCCTAGGATGTGCTTTTAGTCAAATGCTGTATATATCCACTTTCACTACAGACTCCATACATGGCTAATTTCTGCTCCACTTTCTCCTTCATCAAACATAGGTCTGCCCGGTTTCTGCAATCAAGAATCAAACATTGTCCACCACAAGCCCCAATTTCCTCTCGTCCCTGTGTGTGTTTAGGACACATCTAGGATAACTTTTCCAGATGAAACATAGCACTCATTTGTAAGACGTGACCCGGAATGCTGGGGACCATTTCCCTTCTTTTTCTGGACCTATTCAGTCGTCCTTGCTTTAGTGGCTACTTGCTCTGTCAGGCTGGAGGGTAGGTTTGAATGATAATATGCAACCCAAGAATGTGAATGCAGTTGAGCGCCAGTCAACCATATTCATTAATTATAAAAATGAATGAAGCATTGTAGTCCGTAAACAACATGATGAGCCTACTGCTATTTCATATTCTGGGAAAACCAAAATACTGGGAATTTAGATTTCAAAGAAATTTCCTTTTACACTTTAGTGAATAAGAATGTCAACCTATATTTTACACTTGAAAGCTTGTAATGTTTTTCCTACTAGATGTATGACCTTTTCACACACTTTATTGGGGCTTTTTGTATTCTTTATTTCATATGTTAGAAGGTTGTCACACAATAAAATCACTTGTATTTTCTCTGACGAAAACCTTGTCAGATAATCAAGATTCAAAAGGTGAGCCAATATTACTAGTTAAAGTAGACAAACTGTAGGTGTATATAAGCCCATTAAGTACTTTGGACATTTAAAGACATATCTCTGAAATAAGGGTATTTTTCTGGTAGGATGGAGAGGTGGTTTTGAGAAATTGACCTTATGTTTGTTTAGCTCATCTGGAAATATCAGTTTCAGGGGTGTAGCTTAGTCAGTGAAATTTGGAGGGTGTGAATCAAAAATTTTCCAACTAAAAACAGGGGACTGCAGGGTGGAGAGTCAGATGGCAAAGGTTTTCGATGGACTGTTTCCGTAAGCAACAGGGTCAGTACTGATTTGTTTTAGGTGGGCCTCTGTCTAGAGCGACACAGTGGGCTAAAAACAGTGGTTCAGAATGCTACTCGAGCAATTGCCACTCGTTTGTCTATGTGCAAACATTCATTAAACCACCTTTTGGGTGTTTGCTTGCAAGTAGTATGCCTGGATACCAGAGACAGACACAGCTTTCCAAGCCTACTACTACCAGTGTTGGTGAATTCTAAAAAATAAAAAAACTTGCACCCAGTCAAGGAGTACTTATATAGGTGCAGATGTACTACGTTTTCAGTCACTATATATATTTAAGTTTCCACCCCAAGAAATGAGCAAGTTGAAAGCTTTTATTGAAGTGAGAACAACAAGAAACTGAGAGACATATCACACCTTATTCAGGCCCTCAGTCCTAACTATGAATTCAAGAATGTGTTTGGGGGAGGAGGTGTTGCACTCCAAATACCACCCCATGAAGTAATGCCTTTGCCCATCCTACCTGAGTCTGGCAATTCTCCTGGGAACTCATGACTACAGTGATCTACAACACAATGATCTGGAGTCCTTGCCATGGACAGCATTTAGGGGTCACCAGGGATTGCAGCTGCAACCTCTGGCTTGCCCTTTATTACCCCTTGCACTGACTTTGCGACCCCTGGCCTCAGAGGTCGCAAAGTCAGGGCCTGCAACACAGGGGCCACTTGTCAGAATGGACGTCATTTGGAGCTCATTTTCCTGGTTTCCTGTCAAATTCGTTTAAGTACAACTAGTGAGTATTATTTTGCCCTATTAGTGTAATAGAAATGGAGTCTAATTTGCTGGAATATGACCTATCTGTCAACTAAGGTAAGTAAAAAAAATGTTTAAGTATATTGTAGGCATGCTTGCAGGTGAGTGTGTTTATGTGAGACAACGTGTGTGAATGCATGTATAAGCATGTGTGTTGGAGTCAAAGTAGGTCAAATGGTGTGTAATGTCACCTACTCTACACCTGGCATTTTTGTGAAGTGACAGCCATGCGTGGCTCCTCCCAGGCAGATGCAGCACTTACCTGGAAGTGCTCGCCCTGCTGGCACACTTCGCCCCGGTACTCGCAGCCAATCTTTTCATAGCGGGTGCAGCACTCGAAGGGGTATTGACTGACATGCATGCAGGCCGGTGGCAGGGCGGTGCACTCTGTGCAGGCCAGCCCCTCGAAGATGCAGTGATCCGAGTTCAGGAAGTATCACTTGCCTACGTAGTAGATGCTGCGATTGACCTCACAAGTGTTCACCAGGGCAACCAGCAAGATGCCATGCAGGCCTCTGGTCAGTAGGCTCAGCAGAGCGGCCAGTGCCCTGATGTCCCATGTCGAGGAGCTCATCAAAGGCCTGAAAAACAGAGTCAAAGAAACATTGGCCCCGATTATGACAATGGCAGTAAAAACTGCCTAGTGCCGTGGCAACGGCTGCCAAAAGACCGTCACCGCGGCTACCTTTCGTCCGCCATAATATGACCACAGTTGGATTTCCACCACAAGAAGGGTGGAAATCCGGCTGTGACCATACTGGCGGATGGCCTTAAGGTGGCGCTGCTACCACCAGCAGCACCACGGCAGTAGACTGTCAGCAGCTGTATTATTAAAAATAATACGGCCTGGTGGTGTTCTGCTGATGGGCGCTGCTGGCGGTAGCAGGGCCCCGTCCCGCCCCCTGCTTAAAGACCCCCTGGATCCAGGTAAGTCGGGTCTCCGAAAGGGGAGTGGGGTGGGGGATGGTGTGTGTGTGCATGTATGTGTTTGCATGCATGTATGAATGTGTGTGAGTGCGTGTATGAATGTGAGTGCGTGTGTAAATGTGTGTGAGTACGTGTATATATGGAAATGTGAATGTGTGTCTGCATGTATGTTTTGATGTGTGTGCAGTTGTGTGCATGAGTGGCTGAATACATGTGTGTATGTACGTGTGGATGCGTGTGTGTGTGAATGGGGGTGTGGATGTAGAGGGGTGGGAGGGTGTTTGGAGATGTTTGGGGGGGAGGGCATCCTATCAGTGACAGGGAAGGAAGGCTTTACGGAGGCCACAAAAACCATGGCAGTAGGCAGGATCATTATACAGCCGGCTGCACAATGGCAGCCGCTGGGCTGGGAATTCCTAATGTGGCAGTAAGTGCCGCCAGCTTGTTGGTGGTACTACCACCACATTTGCTCCGACCACCAGGGTCATAATGACCCCCATTGTCTGCTGAGTGATGCATGTAACACATAAGCACGAAAAGAGCAAATTCACATATGTGCTTCTAAGGAAGCCTATGTACATGTATTTCTGTCACACCAGTTAAAATACATGTTGTTAGAAATTGGGTCTTTGGGTGGCAGTCAGGTTACCCCCCGTCCAAGCAAGGACCCTCACTCTAGTTAGGGTAAAAGAGAATCACCCTCAGCTAACCCCTGCTTACCGCATCAGTAGCTTGGCACGAGCAGTAAGCTTAACTTCAGAGAGCAAGGAGTAAAGTATTTGTACCAACACACACAGTAACTTAATGAAAACACTACAAAATGACACAACACAGGTTTAGAAAAATAGAAAATATTTATCTAAACAAAACAAGACCAAAACGACAAAAATCCACAATACACAAGTCAAGTTATAACTAAAAATGCACAAAGAGTCTTCATGTAATTTTAAACACAACGCTAACGCTGTTAGCATGAGAATGTACCTTGGGTGCGTCAAAAATAACCCTGCACGGGCGAGTGTGCATCAAAAAGGACTTGTGATGCATCGATTTCACTCACGATTCAGACCTTGCGTCATTTCTCCTTTAGTTGGGTTGGCGTGCGTCATTTCTTCTCTCCGCAGGAGAGCGATGCGTCGATCCGGTCAGAACTCTCGGGTCCGGGCAGGCCATGCATTGTTTTTACATGCCCAGCGGTGTTTGCATCAAAAATTCAACCGCACAATGGTCCGAAAACCATGCAGCGCTGGTTGCGATCTCACCGGTCTCCGTCAGCAGTGCTGTGCATCATTTTCCCAGCTCCGGGTGATGATCTTCCGGTCGCGTTGCACGCGAGCGTCGATTTTCCTGCCGCAGATCAGAGTCGCATTAATCTTTTCCGTGCACGCCGGTCGGTGTGTGGATTTCTCACTCTTGGGCTGCCAGCTTCTCCTTTCAGGGTCCCAGGAACTGGATGGGGACCACTTGGCAGAGTAGGAGTCTCTCCAGAGACTCCAGGTACTGACAGAGAAAAGCCTTTGCTGTCCCTGAGACTTCAAACAACAGGAGGCAAGCTCTAAAATCAAGCCCTTGGAAAGTTCTTCACAAGAAGGAAAGCAACACAAAGTCCAGGCTTTGTTCTCTAGCACAGACAGAAGCAGCAAATGCAGGATAGCTCCACAAAGCACAGTCACAGGCAGGGCATCTCTTCTTCCTCAGCTCTTCTCCCGGCATAGGCTCCTCTTGGTTTCCAGAAGTGTTCTAAAGTCTGTGGTTTTGGGTGTCCTTCTTATACCCATTTTGCCCTTTGAAGTAGGCCTACTTCAAAGCTAAGTCTCTCTTGCTTGTAAAATCCTGCCTTGCCCAGGACAAGCCCCAGACACACACCAGGGGGTTGGAGACTGCATTGTGTGAGGGCAGGCACAGCCCTTTCAGGTGTGAGTGACCACTCCTCCCCTCCCACCTAGCACAGATGGCTCATCAGGAAATGCAGATGACACCCCAGCTCCCTTTGTGTCACTGTCTAGTGAGAGGTGCAACCAGCCCAACTCTCAAACTGACCCAGACAGGAAATACACAAAGAGGCAGAGTCACAGAAATGGTTTAAGTAAGAAAATGCCCACTTTCTAAAAGTGGCATTTTCAAACACACAATCTTAAAATCAACTTTACTAAAAGATGTATTTTTAAATTGTGAGCTCAGAGACCCCAAACTCCACATGGCTATCCGCTCCCAAAGGGAATCTACACTTTAATCAGATTTAAATATAGCCCCCATGTTAACTTATGAGAGGGACATGCCTTGCAACAGTGAAAAACAAATTTTGCAATATTTCACTGTCAGGACATATAAAACATATTACTATATGTCCTACCTTAACCATACACTGCATCCTGCCCTTGGGGGTGTCTTACATGTAAGAAAAGGGAAGGTTTAGGCCTTGCAAGTGGGTACACTTGCCCGGTCGAGTTTATGATTTAAAACTGCACACACAGACACTGCAGTGGCAGGTCTGAGACATGTTTACAGAGGTTCTAATGTGGGTGGCACAACCAGTTCTGCAGGCCCACCAGTAGCATGTGATTTACAGGCCGTGGGCACCTCTAGTGCACTGTACTAGGGACTTACTAGTAAATCAAATATGCCAATCATGGATAATCAATTAACCATTCAATTTACACTGAGAGCATATACACATTAGCACTGGTTAGCATTGGTAAAGTGCTCAGAGTTGAAAAGGCAACAGCAACAGGTCAGAAGAAATAGGAGGCAGGAGGCAAAAAGTTTGGGGATGACCCTACATAAGCAAGAAAGTCCAACACACCTCTTGCAAATTTTCTGTACTTCTCCAGATCTCTAGGATTACTACCTGTATGCCACAACTTTTCCTGCATGTTACTTTGTGCATGTCATGTTAACATTGGGACTTTCGGGCCTCTTTTAGACATGGATATCATTTAGGAGTCACTAGAGGTAGCAACCGCGAACTCCAGCTTGTCCTTAGTGACCTTGTCCTGGCCTCATAGGTGGCAAAAACAGCGCCTGGAACACAGTGGCAGCTCATGCTTATGGATGTCAGTTGGAGCTCCAATCATATTGCTTTCTCTCATTTTTTATTACACTAATAGTAAATAATCTTTCAATATTCATTATTAGTGTAGTAAAAATGGAGTACAATTAGTTGGAATATGACCTTCCGTGGCAGCTAAAAAAAGTTAAAAAGAAAATGCTTTTAAATGTGCCCACCTCCGGGTGACTGTGTGTTTACGTGAGAGACTGTGTGTGAGTGTGAATGCACGTTTTTGTGTAAGCGTGTATCTGTGTGTGAGTGTGTGTGTGTGTAAGGGAATTTGAAGATCAAAAGGTGTGTGATGTTACTTCCGCTACCTCTGGCATTTTGGTGAATCCATGTTCATGGTCCATGCCCTGAGGTGATTTATTTTAAATGTGTTTCCACTGCACACACTCGTCTTAGTCTCTGCTGCAAGAAGCCTTAATGGGAGAGTTGTCAAATTAGTGGTTAAAGTCAGCCCTTGCCTCTTATAAGTAATTTTGTTACATAACTGATGGCCCCGGAGTAATAAGCTCGAGTCGCAAACAGAGGTTGGTGCTCCAGCAAATTATTAGGGAAAGCTGGGCAAAGGGTCTGATTAGATCCTAAAAGTCAGTGAACAAGCTAAGCCATAAAAGTATATGTTGCAACAAACCTAATATGAAAATATGATAGTTTCTTCAAAATCTAAAAAGTGCATTTCTTTAACATACGTTAGTGTTCCACATTAGTACATCAGATCACATCAGTGAATAGACGGACATTTATTAAAAGTGATAATTTTAAAACATAAATGTAGAAGCATTAATTGTATGCCCTACCACGAAAATGCAATTTGTGAGCTACGAGACAGGTCCGTAGTCATGCAAAACCAAAGCATGGCCTAGATTCGTATTATAGATGGAGTTTTATTATAGTCTATCAAAACAAAAATAGGAGGTCCGGGTCCAGCGCACATCCTGAACTCGTATATTTATAAGTGCTCTCATATGTGATAATAGGGAAAAAAGAAGGCTCTGTGAAATAAAATGATTAACTATGATCATACATATTGGACGAGCAGCGAAGTCGTGATTGGTTCCAGGATATCTGGTTTCAGCCACAAGATGTATATTTGTCTCACTCTCTTTCCTGTTTTATATCAAAGGTCACTGTTATGTCTTTTATTCTTGGGGTATGGCCATCAAAACCGACACAGAAATATCACACTCACTAGACGATAAATAATTTATTTGGGGTGTGCCAGACCCCAAACACCCCCCTCCACCCTGGGTGTGTGCGTGCTTGCGCACAAACACACACACACACACACACACACACACACACACCCTCCCCCTCAAGGTACACCTCTGATCAGTTTGGCAAAATCAAAGCAAAATTATGATAACTCTCTTATGACCAGTTTGGTGATGTGTTGGCAAATTTCCTCTCAAACTAGGTTAAAGAATTCTACCTGAAATGCCCAAAAAGTATGTCAAGGATATGTCTTGTATTGAAAAGTCTACACAAAATTATGCATTCTGGCATAATGGCGTAATCTTCGTAATTTTGCATACATTTTCTTACTCAAATTTACCAAAATTACACCAGTCACAGTGAAGGAATTTACATTTTCTGATACCTAGTTTTTACTTCAAATTACCGTCCAGTTATGATTATCTTCTTCGTTCTTGGGACCAAAAGTTAAAATGTAGGCTGGATACTGGTTGTAATCTTGGGCAGGCAAGAGGAGATTGACATAGCCAGTTTGCCAATGGCTGAATGAGTGCTTGACTGTACATGAAGTTTCTCTTATACATGACTGGACATCATAGCCTCAATGTAAATATTGGTATTTACCTGGGGGTTACCTATCTAGGGGATAAAATAGTGCTGGTGATGTCAGGTGATACAAGACAGTGTACATCAAGAGGGAATTTACATCAGTTAGATTTTATATACCACCGTTGCATCAAAAATACTAAAATATTTAGGCAAACAGAGATTAACTAATTTAGGCTGAATCATATACTTTTTAGTGAAATGTTGAGGCTGGAAGTCAAACCCAAATCCCAGTCTCAAACGTTGGTAGTTTAGCCACTACACCTCAGGTTCTCCCCTTAATTCTGTAATTTAGGAAGGCATCTTTCTGAGGGTCATCATTAAACCATACTCTCTCCTAATTACATTATCATAGTGGCTAATTAAAGGATTGCACTTGTGGGGCAGAAAATGGGACTTGTGCCGATTGGGTGCAGGATCATGGAATGATGTGATGTGATGCTGCTCCAGAGCATGACTCCGGAAAATTCCAGAACTCAAATTACCTATGGCTCCTGCTGGATGGTGATATGTCTTCACAGTGATCTCTATCAGCTTGGTGTTCTCTGCCTCTAAGGAAATATCTGTGTGTGATGATCCCTTGTGGGAGTCAAGAATATTCTGGGAGCTTCAGAAGCAAGGAGAGATGTGAAGCACATACATTAAAGCTCTTACTAAATGTTTGAATGTTAACCATTTCAAATGGACTCCAGTAACAATAAGACACTATGATGGAATCTATACTTTCATGAAAAATGATCCTGACTAGAAGGTGACCTGGAACTGGATTTTTCTGCATTACAGCAGAACTGGAGTCGTCGTCTTGATAAATTCTTCATGCGCTCATGTTTTGTGTGTTTCTTTCAAGTCTGTAACACTTCTTTAGAGCTATTGGTACCTACAATCCTTGACCTATCGTCCTCCAGGATCTTTTTGAAGATTCATGTATCTCAGACATGAATTCATCCATTGATTGAAACTGGAGATTACTTTCTGCTTTGTGGTTTTATCTCCATTTTGAGACTTCTTTATGCACACAACTGCTTCCACATGTTTTTATGGGCAAAGTGACTCCTGAAGGTCATCCTCCTTATCTCAGACAGCCCAAGTTGTAAACATCATGTTTACTCCTGTGGCCATCCATGTCCATAAATCTTCAGTTCGCTTTGTGTAGCCCTATAATGATTGATGACTAGAGAGGAAATCCAGTCTTGCCATATTCTTCTGCTCCAACCCATGATGACAATGGCATCGTGGTTCGTGTAGGCAGTTCAGGAATATGTGCAGGGATATTAGCAAACCCAAGGTCTATGTAGCATGAATTACATTACTTATACTTTTGGCTGATTTCTGGCAGGGGAGTGGTGGTTCTGAATAGCTAACAGTTACCAATAACCCCTTTCTGTTACATATGTGTAAGGAATGAAATGGCCATTCTATTAGAAGACGAAGAGATAAAGCCATTTATCAGTGCAAACCAAAATTTATGCTGAAACAGGATACAACAGATCCTTTTCCTTTGGATTCTAGATTTGGTTGTTGTGTGAGGATGGAATGCATGAATCCAATTCAGAACAGTCCAAAAAGAGTAAATAATAAATAATTCACTATGTCAATGCTACTTTTCTCACGCTCTGAAGTGACCACTTGGCTATGATGTATGCTATAAAAATCCCAGTTAACTGCTGTCACCTACCATCTGTCAGAAAGCTAAACTTTTTTAACAAAGCCAAGGTTCCACTTGTCTTGTAGACCAGGATCCAAGACATCCTCCTATTAACACAACCTAAAACCCATCTTTAGCTTTAATTGAACATAAAATCAAATCTATTTTTAGTTGCCAGATAAAACACGACCAATTGAGCTCAATTAAGTATAATGTCACTGAGGCACCAGGAAAAATGGGTGAATCTCAAAAAAGGGCTCGCCTATCATTGTATGGAATTAGAAAAAAATGTAAATTATTTATGGTCTTTCAAACCCAATGATTGTAGTACGTTTTCTGATGTAACAAATTATCTTGGAAACATAATGGTATATAATTTGGGAGCTGGTGTGTCCAAAATGTTAGGAATTTTTATCATTTTTTTGATCCACTTATAACCTACTTTTGAGTTTTCTAATTTGTTTTTTAAGCAAATGATCTTAATCTGTCACATTGCAGCTATTATCATCACAATTGTGGTTCCAATTTTGGATAGCTTGAATCTAATTTTCATATTTCTATCCCTGCAGTGAATGAAGGAGGAATTAAACATGCATCCAATATGTGCCCAGATCCTGGGGAGCCTGAAAATGGAAAGCGTACTGGCTCTGATTTTAGGTATGATATTAACCCTGTTATTGTATGAATGTCATATTTGTCCTCTTTCCATTACACTACTGTTGTCTCATATGAACAAGTCAACAGAGAGTGCGAATTTGTTATACACATAGTATCTGCAAATTGTAACATGAAAAAGTTGCTTAATATTGTCTGCCATTTGAAAATTCTAGACTTTGCAAGTGAGTTTTAGATTAGCTATTTCAGAATTGTTGAAATATAACAAAAGTCAAACATTTGTTTTAGAATATATATTTATTTAAAATATTTGAAATAGTTTTCCATGTTGCATTCTTGTTTTTATCATGTGTAGCACCTTTATGTTGAATAGTTTACTTCGCTGTAAAAATAACTATATGCTGCATGTCTTTTTTTAATGAACAAAACCCTTTGTTTTATTCACACATTATATTTTTCAAATGTTGAATGCTCAGAGTCACTACATTTGGTTTTATGTAGTTTTTATTATATGAGCATAATCTTGAAAAGTACTGTATTATTGGGATACTCAGATATCATTCACCTAGCACACTGCACTTAATATAGTATGATCTGTGTGTTTTCTTAAAAGTGATTATTGATGAAATCTGTAGCTTCGCTGGTAATGGCTTTCAATGACTACAGGACAAGGTAGTTTCGTATTTGGGGTACTGAAAATGCAAATTGATTTTAGGAGAAAGAGCTTACCACACTGAGCTCTTCTACTGATTTCTAATGAAAGGAAATATTTTTTGCTTCTGTCCTAAATTTAAAAAACTGTACAATTAGGTGCATGGCCAGGCAGCACATGGAGATAATTGTATTACTAGTGCTGCATCGCATTACCTTTAAATCGTTCTGCTATCCTAATTGTTATTACCATGCCCTATAAATAGGGCATTTCCTGCATGTCTGACTATTTCTCCAGCTCCCATGGCTCAAGTGGACTTTCATGATGTGGAATTTGAATGAAAATATCACCTACCTAGACCTAACTATAGAATGAGCTTTGAAAATCAGCGATGGAGCTTGTGCGAGAAAGAGACAGGGGGGTGAACCCCATGGTTATTTCAAGAACTGTTTTAGAGAAACCTTACATAAGCTTCTACCACCATTGTACTGGGTAGAGCACCATTTGGATTATCACAGGTCATTGATAGGCCAGCAGTCTGAACCCAGTGGTCTGAAAACTGGTGAGGATCTGAGCTGGTAAGCCATACATTTCTTCATTTCCTCTCAGACATAACAAGGAGTTTAGCTTTCAGTTGCAAGACTTAGCAGTAGCAAATAAACTATGAGAAGAGACCATGATGGTTGAGAACTGCTTCTGAGAAAAAAAACATATTACTCACTTTCACTTTGTTCGTCCTTCTGGAAGCTTAAAATATGAGGTATATTTCAAAACAGTAACAACGATGCAACTCCGAATAATAAAATAAAGAACTGTCATTCTTATATTAAGATATAAATATCAGAATTACCTATCCCTGTAAGACTATAGCTTATGGTTCTTCCCTGGAAAATACATCTTGTAGAGCTTTATTTAAGGTTTGGCAGAGGTGGAAATTCACAAAAAATGTTGGAAACCTTGCCCACTGTACTTAAAGTGTCATTAATATCAAGGAACTCAATGCAGAAGAAGGTACTTTCTTTATTTGGTGAAAGCCCACATCTACCTAACTCTAAATAAGGCCCATGAAAAAAATCCAGAATTATAATGCATTGCCTGCTTTATGTAAGTAGCAATTCATCCAAGAAAGCTACTTAATAGGTACAGATTACCATTCCCTGTTAATGATGTATATCCTGTAGGATTCACCAGTGGATTGGAGATGAGTGTTGGCAGGCACATTTTGGTATGAAACGTATCACAACTTCTACCCAAATTGATGTGAAAAGACTCTAATGAAAGATCAGGGCAATCTCCAACAAATTGGGTATTTTATTGCTTCCAATAATTAATATATTTCCACCATTTATTATCAGAACCCGGAATGTAATTCAAAACCTCCTGGGGTTTCACCACAACATTGTTGGTGTTATAAGGAGATCAGAATGGATACATCAACACATAGTTTCTTCATTTGAGGCCAAGTAATGCCACGTGTAATATTACCAAAGTCTTGAAACTTACTTCTTTCTTGTTTAAACAGTCCACTTAATCATGAATTCTAATTTTCTTCATTGCTAATCCATCTTTCATTCTGCTAAGTGCATCCACTATCTGAGGTATTCAGCGTACCCTCTGTCTTTTCCTAATCAAGGTGACACATGCTCACTTCTTTTCCATGCAATTTTTACTCTTTTCCCCACTTCCGTAATGTTCCAATAAGTAGCTGGCATGTGCTTGGAAGTCTTCTGATTCTCTGCTTACTTTGCTCACTCAGCATTTTGCATAATGTCTTACCAAGTCTACAGTTTCACCACTCATTACACCTACTTCTGAGCTTTCTCATCAGATTTCTTCCCTCAAATGTCCTGTCTGTCCCTACATGTAGGACACTGCATTGCTTAGTGCTAACCAGGCAGCTAAATCTCTGGTACTCTTCTCAGAGATAAGACATCATGCATAACTCTGTGATAGAATATATGGTTTATTTTTCACTCCTTAACATGTTGAGTAGCTAGACAATGTTCTATATTTGATTATTGATACACAGGCTTCCAAAACTCCACAATGGTAGTCTTGTGCATTTGGGGACTAATCCACACCCAGATTGTGTTAGCTCAGTCTGCTCCACTCTGTTTCTAAAACCAAGATGGTCGCACATTACTTACAAGATAGTCAGAGTAGTCAGTATTTGCACATTGACAAGGCATCTTACAAGACATCCCTTTTAAAATGATGAGATAACGTTTCTGACACATGATTTGAAGGCTACTATGTGACCCTCTGAAAAAGAAAACATAGGGCCTGATTTAGCACTCATGAACAGGCTACTCTGCGACAACGTGATGGAAAGCCCATCTGCCGAAATATAAATCCCATAAAATATAATGGGAGTTAGATTTTGGAGGACAAGATAACTCTCACCTTTGTGATGGAGCAACCTGTCCATCGAGTTCTAAATTAGGCCCTTACAATACATGAACCTGTAAAGTTTTAAATGATTATATATATATATATATATATATATATGTATATATATATATATATATATATATACACACACACACATACATATGCACATATATATATATATACATATACATATAAATATATATATATTATGCTGTTTTTTTCATTCAAAACAGTGACATTTATCCATCTGAATATTTTGAATATATTGACTCTGATAGTTTTTTTTAAACCTTTCTATTCACTCGGACAAGCTGCTAGTTCCATAATGTGTGTGAAAACAAAACACAATAAAATTGAGCTTGGAGGAAGCCTTCATACTGTGTCCATTGTATGTTTCATTCTATTTTGTTTTAGAAGGCGGATAGAATTCTTACTTGGCCTTGACACGTATTCTCATTTGTATATCTTCCTTGACAGTCATTGTGTTGTCATCTTTGTGTTCATAAATGTCAATCTTAGCCTTGCTTCAATAATATATCCATGTTTTTCTCTTCATCAGTTTTTCTTCTCAAGTTCGACTTACTTTCTTTCAAATGTCACCTTGATAGCAAAGTTTTATATTATTTCTCAAACCTGACTTCTCTCTACTGGAATGTTTCTAAAACATTTGTTAGCATTGTCCCACATATATTCACAATATTCTGTTCTGTTCATTTTCCACTTGCTTTATTTAAGTAGATGATTGCCACCTAAGAGTATTGCATTTTTACAAGTCTGTAATATTTCTTTACTGATCGTTAATTGTTTTAAATAAAAAATAAAAAAATGATATAGGAGCTAATTTACATATCTCTACTTAGCTGAAACTAGAGTAATGGTTCTTAACCTTTTGAATTTTGTGAACCCCCACTTAAATATTACTTGAATACAGGGACTCTCAACCCTTGAAACTGGAATCCGGTGGATCTCACTGAGAGCCCGGAAACCCCAACATAAGCAATTTCAGTGATTGGAACCTCAAAAGAATACGCAGCAAAACAAACAGAAACAAGCATTCATCAGATAACTACACAAGCAATGAAATATTTTATTTCATTCACAATCAAATTTAAAAAAAGTTAAATTTTAATGAGAATGTTGGGATTTTCTAAATTCATTTGAGAACTCAAATCGACTGTATTATATGTGATCTTCTTGCACTGCTCTTACAAATCAATCTGACAATACCAACTTAATTTTGAGCCTCCAGTTTTAAATGTCTTCATATTTACAGAATGTTTTAATATTATACTTGCAAATTCTTCTTTCTTCTATACTTTTTATTGATCTGATAATATTATTTCATTTTCTAAGCAGTTGGTGGCCCCCAGAGTAGGTGTTGCAGACTTTCAGGGGCCTGTGGACCACATGTTAAAAACTGTTGAACTAGAGCATAGGCCATATTGACTTTTTCAAATTATTTGTATTATTCAGTTACCTGATGTTGAGCTAAGAAGAGATGTGGTGAGGTTTTACAGATGCATGTATAAAACTACCTTGGCTTTGGGTTACGCAAGCCAAATATTTTGATTAACATTAGCAAGTGACCACAAGCAACCTGTCTCCTCAATGGGGTTTTTGCAGGATTGCTAATATGCCTCAAGGAACTTTTAGAGCTAATAATTAGGAAATGTCCTTATGAGTTTGTGTGCATCACCTAATTTAGATTTCAAAAATCTAATATGCTTGGGTTTTCTGATGTAGTAGTTTAATTAGTTGTGGTATAGGCTTAGCCATGAATAGCAATATTGATGAGACATTTGATGGAAAATAACCCACCCCTAACTTTCAAGTTAGGGTTGGGGATGCCTCATGAATTATTTAAGTATCAATGAAAGGCTGAGAAGCTAATATGACAATATGCACGCATATACACAATGCATAGATCATAGAAAACAATATTCTGTCTTTACCTGCAGATATTTTCTTTATACCTCACAGGCAAAACTAAGGCCCTCATTATGATCTCAGTGGTTTTAACCACTGAGATCCGCGCTGGCAGTCAATAGATGACCACCAGCACGACTACCACCCCCGCCGGCCGCATAATATTTTCCCCACCGGCCCAGCAAGGAAAAGGGCTGTAACATTGACAGCAGCTCCAAATGGAGCCGCCACAAATGTTGGTGTACGACGGGTGCAGCTGCACCTGTTGCGCAGATCACTGCCCGTAAACTGGGCAGTGACCTGCGCGATGGGGCACTGCACAGGGACCCCTGCACTGCCCATGGGGCCCCAGAGCACCCCTTCCCCCAGCCAGCCAGGGAAAGGCTGGTGGCAGAAGGGATAATTTTCCGAGGGGCTGTCGGCTGCAGCCTGGCAATGGAGGAGGGCTGCACTGTGTGCATTATACGGCGGTTCAGACCGCCATGCCGGTGGCTGTCTTTGCACCCACCGCCGGCATGGCAGTCTGAACCACCGGTGATCATAATGACCCCCTAAGTCCTCAATCAAAATCTCTAGAGAGCTCAACACATTACAAAGCGTTCCACCTCTATTTATTCCAACTTTGTTTTTTCTTATTTTCCACCTTCATATACTGTGTTCTAAAGAAACAGAACATTTACGCCTAATTCAGAGTTTGATGGGCGGGATACTCTGTCATGAACGTGATAGATATCCTGTCCTCCACATTGCAAGTGCTTTTTAGCCCAAGGCACTTGTAATACCTCACATTTGTGATAAGCTATGCCAAACTGTAAATCAAGCCCTATGACTGGTGCAAATTGTGCTGAGTTTTCCTACTTCTGTATTTCAGCCTTGGAGCTACTGTGCAGTTTTCTTGTGATGAAGACTACGTGCTGCAGGGAGAAAAAAGTATTACATGCCAAAGGATAGCAGATGTATTTGCTGCATGGAGCGATCATAGGCCTGTTTGCAAAGGTAAACACAATATAAGGTTTTTACATGCATGATTGTGATTTTCCAGGTCTCCCAGATATTTTCTTTTTAGTGATAGATTAAGCAACCATCTTAAAGTGTCTTTATGGCTTAATAAATCATGTATCTTAAATGTTCCGAAACTGAAATGATCCAGAAACAAATGTTCCAATCTTAAAGCACCTCATAACTAACTTGATTGAAACCACACTGTACATTGGATGTTTAATTAAGTAGTATGGTTTAGAACCAAATTGGCGTTTATCTCTAAAGTACTTTTCTCCCTGAAACGTATTAGTTGTCACACTATAACATAAACTTGTTGTTCACATTCTTAAGTGGTAATTACTTCTGAACAACTTAGAGCAAACATAGCTCACATCAATTACAATAAACATATCAGCAGTGGTAATGCTAATAAAATTCTAAAAGTTAAATGATAAAAATTACACTGTTTGTGTCTGATTCACAAAACTTTTCAAATTTGCGATCTTGGTATGACTGTATTGATACTCCTACAATGTATTTCATGTCCACCTTTGAACACTGGCATGATTGTACCTTTCTGGGATGTCAGTTGCCTACATCTGGTTATTTTGTGGGGGTATTGAGGAGTTTTCAAGCCATTGTAAAGGATGTATATACTAACACAAGGTACGACAGCCAACTTAGCTTGAATTGACTCAAAGATGAGCTGTAGGCATGCTGCGATCATTGGTGTATGGTTGTAATTTTATGCATTTTGATAGTGCCCAGTGTGAGATAATTAGCGACCATGTGCTAGTTAATAGAGAACTATGGAATAGAGATTTGTCAGCTGTGTTCTATGGGAGGCTTAATTTCAGTTGAACACAAACTGTAGGTGTTCCTAAACCAAAGGAGCTTGAAACGGATAATGCTTGTTCCATTTTAGTTCAAAGATAGCATGCCAAACTCCCAACGATGATTAGTGTTAGCAACATAAAACATTCAGAATTTGTAATTCTACAGCATATTGTTATTGTTTTTCCTAAAAGGCTGGTGGTCTAACCCAATAATTAACTTTTACGTTGGGCATTAATTCCTATCTTCTTTTGGTGCAGTTAGTCATTGCAAAGCACATTAGAATATATTTTGCACCGAGTTCATAGATGTACCTTTGTTCTTTTATTCTCAAAAAGATCTATTTTGTTTATGGGGAAAAATATAGAAAAAGTTGTTTCAGTCACCCGAGATATTACCCTGTTAATGAACCAGAAATGTTTTCACTTAAGGCAGAAGTTATAAAAGACACTGAAAATCAGGGGTTAGTTGGTAAGGTGTTTTGGCTAATCAGCATAATCTAGTATAATTCACCGGTCTATGTTCATCTGGGTTTTGATATTCACAATATTTGTTTACGGTGTAAGTTGGCAGGTAGGGACTTCACTGGTGTTTATGTAAATGTTTATAATGTATACTTGGATACTGGTCTACTTTTTCAACTCAAGTCAGTTAGCATCCCCATGATGATGGAAAAAGAAGACCTCACTCCTTCAGGAGCAAACCATTGATTTAGTGTAGTAGAAACAAAGCCTGTGTGCTGATGTTGAGTTACTGACTAGAGCCTCCTGGAAAGAAGAAATTGGTAGAGTGTACACCTGATTTTTGCTAATTTGGTTAAATTAGTGCCTATGACTTTGTTGTGGTTGTCTAGCAAATGATGGCAGGCATTGTAAAATTAGGTTGACTTTCAAGTAGGTTAATGTATATGTCTGAAAGTGTTGTCGTTTTTGCATATTCTGTTGTGGCATGATTTGCTGATGTGTTACTTAGCTAGAGCAGATGGCCTATATTGAAAAGGTTACTTTGATTCCATGGTTTCATATTAAAATACGCAGTGGATTTAGCCTTTGTGCATGTCCGTGTGATTCTAACATCTCTGAAAAAGTTGTAAATGTTGATACATTTTCCAATGAAATATTCTAGTTTTGAGGGCTCATGACATAGACCTGCATGTTAATGTTTCCTGAGATATGACTCGATCTGATGGCCTTTTGAAAAGTAGCGTTCTTCCTGGATGGATTGCAGTGGAAGGAGATTACACAGAATTTCATAAAGAGTGTTTTGTAGCTTTGGTTATGTAAAGTACAGCAAAATAACTCCCTTTTGCCTTTTGTATATCTTCAGCAGATGGTTTTGTTATCCTTTATTGAGCTTTTTTTTAATTGTTTTTTAGAGTTTATGTGTCATATAGTGCTAGGTTGTTGTAATTATATTTATTTAAGAAACACCAATATGTTTAATGAAGGCATTGATCATCAAATGATTGTCTTTTAGTTATAGTGCAAAGTTTTGTTATTTGTATATTTGCTTGTAATTGGTTTGTGATCAAAAATGTTCAATTACTTGCTGGTAATTTTCATTGCTCAGAGTTTTATTATTCTTCATCATTGCATTTGAAGTGGAGGCCCACATCCTTAGGCAGGAAACAATAGCTAGGAATGGATTTCCTGCCCAATCTTCCGTCTAAAATACAAAGTTGTGACTTAAAGCAGTTTTGTTCCAGGTAAGGTGGGTGAGATGTAATGAATGTGATGAGGACTAATAGGACTAGGAATAATGTGGATTACCTGTAAGTAAATAATTAAACATTACATCACATCCTCCGTCCTTGACCCAGTCATTGCTTTTAAGTAATATTACAGCAAGGCTGATTAATATTCATAACAAAACTATTGTTATGCTGCACGAAAGTGATTTAGTCATAAGATACTAAAAACAGAATTATTAAGACAAAACTGAACATAACACCGAAGAGCATCGTTTTAGTAAAAACATTCTGCAGTCTTTAATATGTAAAAAAAAAAGGTATTTGGGGATGCTACGGTGGCTGCTCTACAAATTTCTCTTGATAGAGTCTCATTAATTTCAGAGCAAGAAGCTGCCATCTCTCTAGTTGAATGGCCCGGAGTTTAAACCACAAGAGGGTCCTCTACTGAGAAATGGGTCAAGCCTATTGGCAAAGTTTCTGGTAGGGGCATATAGGTAACCAGCTGAAATATACTGGCCACTGTTATGGATGCTAGTGAGCTAATTTACTCGGGTTGGGATATCCAGTTTTTTTTTATCCTTACCAAAGGACCCTGAAAATAATATACTCTGTACATAGTGTATTATTTTATTCAATGCTAAAGAAAGTTACCCATTAAGAGCATGATCTATATCACTCCCTTGACTAGTGAGTTTGTGCCCACCCACCACTCCGGGCTAGGGCTTGTTGATGAAGCATGCTACTTAGTTACAGTGAGTGAGAGTCCTTTTAAAAGACTAAGGTCCTCATTAGGACCCTGGCGGTCGGTGATAAAGTGGCAGTAATACCGCCAACAGGCTGGCGGTAAGTACTGCTAAATTATGACCATGGAGGAAAGATCTCCGAAAGACAGCCAAAGTCAAAGTTCTGCCCACCATATTAAACTACACAATCTGCCACCTTTTCCGGGGCGGTGCCAGCAACGTCAAAAGCCTGGCGAAACAGAGCTCAGAAGGAAAAGGACTCATCAGTGGAGACACAGGGAACAACCATGCTGCCATAGAATGTGAACTGCATGTCTTCCCGATGATCTTCTACGTTCTGCTCCACCATAAACACCAATGCCGGCGAAGACAACGCTGGTGAATACAGAGGAGGGAAAGGAAAAAGAGAGTGACACGCACAACACACAACCCACACACACACACCATACACATAACCAGATGCATTATAAAAACAATTTGACCTTGTAACTCGGCTGAATAATGCAAGGACAAAGCGATTTCGGAAAAGTGAATGTAATGAGATCAACAAAGTATGAAAAACAAGTTAGGCAAATTAATAGATATATACATATGTGCATAAAAAGGGACACAGCCCAGTCGACAAAGTTCATAGGCCGCATGGCCACAGGCCAAAGTCCAAGCCAACACGTCAGCTGCTTCAACGCGGAGAGAACACTGCAGGGGCATCAGTTGGTAAATAGGCAGGCACCTCAAGGGGACGGGGGATGAGGGTGCACCTCAGCTGGGAATGTGACAAGACCACTGGTTCTGGAGGGGGCAACGTGCCCTGTGCTTGGTCCTGGGGAGTGATGGGCATGTGGGTGTCTTACCCACTGGTTCTGGAGGGAGCAAGGTGCCCTGTGCTTGATCCTAGGGAGTGATGGGCCACAGTCTCTCAGGTGGGTGTCTTACCCATTGGTTCTGGAGGGTGCAACGTGCCCTGTGCTTAATCCTGGGGAGTGGTTGGGCATGTGGGTGTGATACGCACTGGTTCTGGAGGGGCAACTTGCCCTGTGCTTGATACTGGGGAGTGCAAGGCCACAGTCCCTCAGGTTTGTGTCATACCCACTGGTTTCGGAGTAGGCAGGCTGCTCAGCAGCCCACGGAGGCAGGATTACATACTGTCCGCCAGCAGTGTTGGCTGCACAGTGGTGGTGGTGCTGCTGGTGGGGGGAGGCTCCTGCCCTTCCCCTGCCACCTCAGACTGCTGCACATTGGTGGTGGTGCTTCTGGTGAGGGGAGGCTCCTGCAACCTCGGATGGCTGCATAGTGGTTGTGGTGCTGCTAGTGGGGGAGGCTCCTGCCCATCCCATGCAACCTCGGACGGCTGCACAACCATGGTTGGTGGTGGGGTCTCTGTCACAGTTCCTGCTCCAGGCCCCTTGGTCTTCCTGCCTGCTGGTGCAGGCTCCTTGGTCTTCCTGGCAGCTGGGCAGGCTCCATTCCCTTCTTGCCTGCTGGTGTAGGCTCCTTGGTCTTCCTGGCAGCTGGGGCAGGCTTCATTCCCTTCTTGCCTGCTGGTACAGGCTCCTTGGTCTTCCTGGAAGCGGTGCAGGCTCCTTTCCCTTCTTGCCTGCTGGTGCAGGCTCCTTTCCCTTGAGGCTGCCTGGTGCAGGCTTCTTCAACTTCAGGACATGTGGCCTGTATCCCTTACCACCACAAGTAGGTGTGGTGACGACTGAGCCCATGGACTGTGTGACTGAGGTGCTTGGTTGGGTTCTTCTTACCCTGGGAAGAGGTCAATGTTGGATAGGAACAGTTTTTTAGGGACATTGGGGTGGGAAGAGGGAGAAGGCATGGGAATGGAGGATGAGGGGGTGGTTGTTGGAGGTGTCTGTCTGCTGCTTTCGGGTGCAGGTGCATGGGCTGTATGCTGTTGTGAGGTGGATGGCTGTTGGGTGTCTGAGTGCTTACGTTTGTGTACTTTAGGAGGGGGACAGACACAGTGGGAGAGGACACATGGGACGTGTGCATGGCTATTGTGGAGGTGTTTGCCAGTGAGGTGTGTGTTCTACTTGGTGTGGTGATGCTGGTAGTAGATGATGATGTAGTGCATGCAGGTGTGAGTGTGGACAGAACTGGGTGGGAGGTGGTGGAGGAGGAGGAGGGGGAGACAGTGGAAATAGTGGATGTTGGTGTGTCTGCAACTGGATGGTGTTTGTGTGAGTGCCTGTGGGAGGAAGTGTGGTGCTTGTGTTTGCCTGTGACACTCTTCAGTGTTGTCTTGTGTGCATGCTCGTCTGCCTGTGTGTTTGGAATGAGTTGGGGTTGAAGAGAATGGGACTGGGCAGTGGAAGTAGGAGGGGGGGCGGTAGAAACAGGGACAATGGCTGAGAGGAGGCTAGATCCTGAATCGATCTCTGTTGGGCCGCCAATCCAGAGTGAATGCCCTCCAGGAATGCATTGGATTGTTGCATCTGGGCTGCCAGCCTCTGGATGGCATTCACAATGGTTGACAGCCCAACATAGATGGATCGCAGTAGGTCAATACCCTCCTCACTCAGAGCACCAGGGCTAACTGGGGCAGGGCCTGATGTGCCTGGGGCGAAGGAGATGCCCACCCTCCTGGGCATGGGCAACTCGACATGGGGCTGCTGGGAGGGTGGTGCTGGTATGGGGGTGGCAGCTGTACCTGTTGTGGGGTGGTCACAGAAGTGTCCGCCACCACCAGGGAGCTTCTATCAGAGGAGGTATCTGTGTCAGAACTGTCCCCTCGAGTCTCCACCGTGGTGCTCACCCTCTGTCCCACTGGTGCCCTCAGCTTTGGTGGGCTCTGCCTCCTGGGTCCTGTGGGATTCAACTCCCTCCGTCGCCGGTGCCTCTGCTCATCCGCCAGATGATTCTAATGCACATAAGGACAGCATGACAAAACAAAAATGGGGAGAAGAGACAAAGGATACGCTTGCTCAGTGGCTGCACCAAGATAACCGTTGGCGTACATAGCGCCATCACACACAGGGAACAGGCCTATGCAATATGCCATTGCACTACCAGAGAAATAGTTAGCTACCAAGGCATGGGGAGGGGCACACATCACCAACTGCATTACACCTGGGACCCTTCTAAATTTTAGCCACCAGGGGACCTATGCTGCAATGTCAGGGCTGGCCTAGGGGCACCCACTGACACACATCCCCCACCCGGATACCACACTACCATGCCTAAGTTGTAATGATGGTCGCTATACTCACCCCCTTGTGGCTGCTGTGAGGTCCTCAAGCACCCATCCAGCTCTGGATAGGCTGCTGCCAGTATGTGGGCTATCGGGGGAACAGGGTTCGACGGGCACCCCTTCCTCTTTGGGAGGCCATCCCCAGCTGGACCTCCGCCGTCTTCCGTGCCCAGCGCCTGCGTCCTCCCACCGTTTACGACAGTGGGTGCTCCACCTGCCATAGACCCAGGGTCCGCACCTCCTTGGCGATGGCACGCCATATACCCATCTTTTGATGGGCGCTGACCTGCAGAGGCAATAAACACAGGAAAATAGATTTAGACAAACAGTCCTGCCTGTTAAACATAAGGCCCACCATATCTGTTTCCATCACCCTGTACACACATATGGCCCAGCACAAAACCGGCATGCCGCCCGGGGGACATCCACCCACCCCCTTACATGAGGCCTTCACACACACCACTCCATGCATTCATGCCACATGCATCGTGCCCACAGTGTACTCACCTATTGGTCTGGAGGCCCATACAGAGGTCTGTACTGGGGTAGGACCCCATCCACTAGTCTCTCCAACTCCTCCGATGTGAAGGCTGGGGCCATTTCCCCAGTCACACTGGCCGTGGTAGGTTCCAGACACAGGTCACAGCAGCACCTGTGGAAGGTCAGGTAGCAAGTGAGGAAGGTTGAAAATGGAACAGGGCTGTCTTTTTGGTTCCATGGGTGTTGTGTGAGGTGTGTAGGTGAGGGTGTGTTGGGTAATGTGTTGGGGTGTGTGAT
The DNA here is from genome assembly GCF_031143425.1 of Pleurodeles waltl. NCBI lineage: Eukaryota > Metazoa > Chordata > Amphibia > Caudata > Salamandridae > Pleurodeles > Pleurodeles waltl. The sequence goes on along the minus strand of NC_090439.1, from coordinate 944,774,097 downwards.
GTGGGGTGCGTGAGTGATGTATAGGTGTGAATAATGTGTGGCTCTAGTTGTGTCTGTGGTCTTGCTGTCTCTCTGCTGGCAATGGTTTGTATTCGTAAAGGGTTGTAGGTAATGTGGGTGTGTGTTTTACAGTGGTGTGAGTGTGGTGTGTGTATGGGTGTCTGGTGTGTGCTGTTTGACTTGTCCAATGTGGTGTTGTTTTGTTTGTGTGTGTCCATTCTGAGCGCAGCTGTATGTACTGCCAATGGTTTACCGCCGTTGAATGTCCACTGTGGTGATTCATGGGTCATAATGTGATGGGCGTAGTTCTGCTGGCGTAACGGTATGGGTTTGGATACCGCCAGTTTATCACTGACCTTTGGGCTGGCGGATTTGTGTCTGTGGCTGCATTCTGTCGGACTGGTGTGTGTGCATCATAGAACAAGTGACCCAATATCCACCACTGCGGCAATAAGTTGCCGGCAGTCATCGTGGCAGTAAGTGGGATTTACTGCCAGTGTCATTATGAGGGCCTAAATGTTTTCCTGAATGGATACGTGAATGAGCATAGGATCAGAAGTAGGCTTTCTCTCAGTTCTACTTTCTTTTATTCTGATTGGAAGTGGAGCTAACCTGCATGCAAATTTCTTCTTTCTCCCCAGTTAGTTTTAGATATTGCTGATGCTAAACTTCCACTAATTGACACGGATTATGCTTTCTTCCCCTAACCTAGAATACCAAAGTGACAAACTCTGTGAGTTCCTAAAGGGTTGAGATTTTTCAATGAGGACAGATAAAAGTCATTTTGACATTCAATAAATGGCAATCCTCATCTTGATGAGAGGATGAAGAAAGACAAAACTATCTCCTCAGTGTTATGTAATACTGTCACTGCTTTAGCAATGAAGGCTAGATTTGTCTTATAATCACACCATCTTCTTAAAAGAAAGGCAGAAACATTTCTCCAGCAAGAAGAGTTCCAATTTCCTTCTAGTCAAAGTAATTGCTAGCCAGAAAGACTGTTTTCATAGAAATAGACTTAGTATTGTCTAATGATAGACGTTAAAATGAGTGTTTCACTAGAGTGCTTAGAAAAACAGATCTCAAGGTATGGTACAAAGGCCTCACTATTGAAGAGATAACAAAATGATTTTTAAGAAGCAAGACACTTAATTTATAGTGTACTTTAAATTTGCCCAAGCCTGTTTAAATACATTTATGACTGCTAATCATGCTTCTAGGATGAATATTGCCAGCTCCTGCAAATCTAAATGATGAGATAACAAAAAAAAATTACCAAGCAAGACACTAAGGCCCATATTTAGACATTTTTAGTGCTGCATTTGTGCCGCTTTTTGACGCAAAAGGGGCGCAAACTTACAAAATGCAATTGTATAAGTTAAAAATGGTGGGGGCAATGACACAGCCCTGTTTTGGACCCTTGTTGGTAAAAATCTTCCTGGCCACATGTATGTTTTTGATTTTTATTCTCACCCAAGTGTCAAAATATAAAGCCATTATTGATGCGAGCAGTTTCCTTCGTATCCCCCAGGTCGCCAATTTCTTCCAAAGGATGTGGCGCACCACCCCATCAAAAGCTGCACTATAATCAATAAAACATGCAAAGAGCGGGGTAGATGTTGATTTCAATGCTTGTTGACCAAGATATGAAAGTGCAAGGACATTATCTAATGTGGAAGAGCTAGGTCTGAAGCCTGTTTGATATGAGCGAATGATGTAATTTGCTGATATCAAGCTTTCCTGCTCTTGAAGAAACAGCCTTGCGTAGGCTTTGCCATCTACGTCTAATAAGGCTATCAGCCTATAATTTTCAGGGCAGGTAATGCCCCCTTTTTTGTAAATGGGTTAAAGTATTGAGCCCTTCCAGGCCTCTGGAACCACGGGAAGTGTAAACAGTCATTAAATAGAGCAGTCAGGGGTTCATCCCAATGTAATTGATCATCTCTGAATATACTCCCCAGAAGGCCATTGGGGCCGGGAGCCCCATCCCGCCTCATATTACCAAGGATCATTTGCACAGTTTCAATAGTGACAGCGAGTTCTTGAGCCTCTGCATACTTTGGATCCCCATAAAGATTTCTCACGTGCCTTTCCCAATCACTGGCAGAGATCACATTGTACTGGTTTCAGATGCATAGAGCAATGAGCTGATATAGTCCCAGAATTCTCTGCTTTTATTTGGCAGCAGCAGTGCAACCAGGCGTTTCCAGCATTCTTAGGTCTCCTTTGCCTTCAGTGACCATAATGCTCTTTTGTACTCTTTCCGTGTCAGCCTCCTTAGGGCATCCATTGCAGGGGTTTTGTTCCTCTTGTAGCCCCTTTCTGCCTGCCGGCATCTCCTTTTATATTGTGTACATTCCTTGGTTGCTGGCTGCTTATTCACCCTTTCTCTTTTACCCCCACTGTGACCAGGCTGCGCTTTGTTACAAAGGTAAGCTTGAAGGTTCGTGATCACATGCCCCCATTGATCAATTATTTGGCCTGCACTATGTTGGAATTTTATTGGGCCATTAGCCTGATTCCATGCCTCATATTTTGTTTAGCAGGCTGCAGTCCATTTAATTCATTTTGTTAATGGGCCTGTGATGAATTGGCGGCCACTGACTTTGTAGAGTTCATGTGTCATTGCCCCAAGATCGACTTCAATTACTACCAGATTATGGTCGCTTTCAGTTTTATGAACCACCTTGTGGCTTAAGCACCTGCATAGCAGTGCTGGGCTTAATAAGATATAGAGCCACATGAACGTACGTTTGGTTTTGCGACTCGCAAATTGCGAGTCAGAGTGATTCGCTATTTGCGAGTCGCAAAACCTTATGCACAACATTGTCCATAACACTGTTAGCGATTCGCAAGGGGGTCGCAAATGCCCACCTCATGAATATTCATGAGGTGGGTCGCACTTTGCGACTCCCCTGAGAATGGTAGCCCTCACAGGGATGGTGACCTGCTGCGGACAGCAGACCACCATGTCTGTGACTGCTTTTCAATAAAGGAAAACGAGATGCATTACAAAAACAAAAAATTAAATGTTTTGTTTCATTTTTTCAAAGCAAGTAGTGGTCCATAGGACCACTACTTGCTCTAAAAAAATGTTTTCAGCGACATTCACAATGGGAAGGGATCGAATGGGGACCGCTTCACTTTGGCGAATGGGTTAGCACCCATTTGAAATGGGTGCTAACTGCGATTGTTTTGCGACCACGTTCGTGGTCACAAAACAATCCTACATTGCACTGTGAGTTGCAATTAGAAAGGGAACACCCCTTAACGAATCACAAAACGAGGTTTGTGAATCACGATGTGCTTTTTGCACGTCGCAAAAAGCCAAATTCGCTGTTTGCGAGATGCAAACAGCTACCTACATGTTGCCCATAGTCTATTGTGGAAATATTTCTAAAAGTTGAAATGCTTGTGCCTGCTACTAAGGTGCTGCAGTCAGTCGTTTTGAGATCATGTTCATTAAGGAAAGTTTCTATAACTAATCTTACTGGGTCTCCACAGGGCCCGATTCCTGACCAAGCTGGTGAACGTTAAAATCTCCTGCCAACACATATTCATGACCTGGATGTTTGTAAACAAACTCCTTCAGTAAGTCCAATATAAATTTAGCCATCATCTATTTCTTTCCTTGATGGGGGTTGATGTATATGTTTATCACTGTTACCAGGGTGCTTTTTTTTTTTTTACATAAGGCTAAGCCATGAATTTTTATCATTGGCATGTTGCTTGTAGATTTCTCCCACATTACTAATTTGATTGCCAAGTTTACCTTAGCGTATATTGCAAGACCTCCAATGTATCTTTCAAACAAGTTTTTTTTGTGGGCAGGCGACCGGATTGTTGTAAAGTCCTCTATGTTCAGGGGCTCTGCCGTCCATGTTTCTTGGAAGCTCATAATATCTACCTAATTTACAAAGTTCTTAAAGCTGAAGCTGGCTATAAGGGAAGCCAAGCCGGCCACGTTCCAGCTAATTATTTTGATAGTTTTATATTCAGATTTTATGGGAGGCCATTCAGAGTTAAATATACGATTTCCTTTTAGTAGACGGAGCTGCAGGGAGCCATTCCCATCCTTGCCCCCTCACAATACCGTGACTATCATTTAACCCGTCAGAATGACAGACTCTTAAGTTCCTTGTTCCATCCGGTTAGGACTCACCTGTGTTCCTTGTCAGCTGTATGTTTTTTTTTCTCTCTAACAATGATGGTTTCATGACCGGAGTTTCTCTTAAGACACTGAGGGGGTCATTCTGACTTTAGTCCCGCCGGCAGAATACCGCTGCGCGGTCAAAAGACCGCCGCGGTTATTCTGGGTTTCCCGCTGGGCTGGCGGGCGACCGCCAGAAGGCCGCCCGCCAGCCCAGCGGGAAACACCCTTCCATGAGGATGCCGGCTCCGAATGGAGCCGGCGGAGTGGAAGGGGTGCGACGGGTGCAGTAGCACCCGTCGCGATTTTCAGTGTCTGCATGGCAGACACTGAAAATCTTGGTGGGGCCCTGTTACGGGGGCCCCTGCAGTGCCCATGCCATTGGCATGGGCACTGCAGGGGCCCCCAGGGGCCCCACAACACCCCATACCGCCATCCTCTGCCTGGCGGCCAAAACCGCCAGGAACAGGATGGCGGTATGGAGGATTCCCCAGGGCAGCGGAGAACCGGCGGTACACCGCCGGTTTTCCGTTTCTGACCGCGGCTGTACCGCAGCGGTCATAATGCCCAAGGGAACACCGCCAGCCTGTTGGCGGTGCTCCCGCGGTCGTTGGCCCTGGCGGATTTTACCGCCAGGGTCAGAATGACCCCCTGAATGTTTTCCTGACCAGGTATGTTGCTTGGTTTCCAGCAACTAAAACTTGTGGGCACCATTCTCTAACTTGCTTACTAATTTTTATACCCCAATTTTCCAGGAGCCCTTCATATTCAAAGATTCTTTCGATATTGCTTTGTTCACACCATGAGGTCAGTGTGGATTTGTTCTGACTAATCCATATGTAGGTGTTAAAGTTCACCGGTAATAGGTCTTCCGATGTCAATTTTTCAAATTCAGATATATAATGTAGTAAATGTAGAAACGTTTATCTATTGAGAATATCCCATGGCCCCTGAGAAGCATATAATGGAGTGAAGATTATGGTCGACTGAACTATAATTTCCTGAGAATTTACAGACTTTGGGGGTCATTCTGACCTCGGCGGTAAAAGCCGCTTACCGCCGGTCAGAAGGCCGCCACAATACCGCCGCGGCCGCGGTCAGCCGCCACGGACATTCTGACCCACAACTGCAAAACCTCCGAAAATCCGCCCTCCACTGCAGTCCGCCACATCAGCGGCCAGCGGTAAACTGGAGAAGACCAAACCTCCACCGCCACGCCAACAGAAATACGCCCATCCCATTATGACCCGCAAATCCACGCGGCGGTCATTCAACTGCGGTATTCCATTGGCGGTACACACCGCCGCGCTCAAAATACACACACCTTTACAAACCCCTACCACATTGGACAATTTGAAAGGCACACACCTGAAACACATACACACACCACTCCCACACATCCAATACCATATAAAACACACACCCACATCACCCACAAACCCCTACCAACAAAAACCAGAGACGAAGGAGAGAGAGAGACACATCAGAGAATAGAGAGCCAGACACACAGAGGCACACCGCAACATCACACACACCACATAGAAGCACAAAGCACCACACACCAACACACGCATCATCACATACACCACCCCACACCTCATACACACCACCCCATGGCACCACAAAGGCACCCACGCTTTTCGGACCAAGAACTCCGGGTCATGGTGGAGGAGATCATAAGAGTGGAACCCCAGCTCTTCGGCTCACAGGTCCAGCACACCACCATAGCAAGGAAGGCGGAGCTCTGGCAGTGGATCGTGGACAGGGTCAACGCAGTGGGACAGCATCCCAGAAATCGAGAGGACATCCGCAAACGATGGAACGACCTACGGGGGAAGGTGCGCTCGATGGTCTCGCGACACAACATCGCAGTGCAGAAGACTGGCGGGGGACCCCCACCCACTCCACCCGAATTCACAACATGGGAGCAAGAGGTACTCAACATCCTGCATCCTGATGGCCTCGCTGGAGTACACGGAGGAATGGACTCTGGTAAGTACAAGGCCAACCACTTCACCCCCCCCCCCAGCATGCTAACCCCCACTCTCACCCCCAACCCCCCAGCACACATCCTCCCTGAGAATGTCTCCCCAGCACAACCCACCCAACACCAACCCCTGCATGCCACCCCCAAACTATGGACACCCATCACCTAAGCATGACCACTGCACATACCCATCACCCCCCCCCCCACAAAACACCCTCACAACACCTCCCCCAAGGGAATGCCAGCACTGGGGGACAAGGGCACCCATAAAACGCAAGCTAATGCACACACAGAAACAATAACCATACCCTCTTACCCCATGCAGGACCCGAACGACAACACACCGGTCAGGAGGGACCAGAAATGTCCATCCCACCCCCGGAACAGGCCCCTAGTGATGACAGCAGCTCTGTCGACCTGGAACCTGACGACCAGCCCGGACCATCGGGGACCTCTGGGCAGTCGGTTCCCCTCACCCAGACACAGGCCACTGTAGACCCAACCCCCTCTGGGAACAACAGCACAGCTCCCACCCAGCGGGCCCATGCCTCTGTCTCTAGGACAGGTCAAGCAGCGGTGTGTCTACCACTACAGGGCCCCCAGGGTAACCCACCAACCCAACAACAACAGGGACCTGGGGGCAGTGGGAGTGGGCACACCGTCCAGGGGACAGAGGCCCAGGGAAACAGGGCAACTCGGAGGGCTGCTGTGCGACAGGGGGGGGAGGAGAGGCCCAAGGAACCCACTCTCCAAGAGGCCCTCACCACCATCATGGCTGCCTACCACCACTCACAAGAGACGATGGCGACGGTACTGGCCAGGTTCCAGGAGATCCAGGCACAGCAGGAGCAACGCTGCATGGGGTTCAGCGACCAACTCAGCAACATCTCAACCGCTATGGGGAGCATAGTCCAGGCCCTGAACCGCATAGAGGACACGTTTCGGGACCATGTGGCATCACACAGGGCCCCTGTCACTAGCCAGGAACAGGAACAGCCTACCACCTCCGCCGGCGCTAGTGGACAGGAGGCCCCACCACAACGACAGCCCACCAGAACCCCACCTCCTGCTGAACAACAACCGCCCGCAAAAGGAGCCTGAGATCAAAAAAACCGACAGAGTAGGATGTCAAGTCCCCCGCCAGCATCACATACCCCCTGAAGTCCTCCCACTGTTCCACATTGCCACCCTGTCAAACCTTGAACTGCCCCTGCTCCATCCTGCCACAGGCATATGGACAATGCACCTGTGAGACTGAGAACTGGACTCCGCCATGGACATTACTCCACCCCCACCCATCACTGTTTCACTATCATGTACCAATATCTATGCACTAATAATAAATCACACATTGCACTGAAATCAATCAGGACTCAGCCTGTCTTATTTACAAATGTATGACACATTACATATCAAGTACGTATTGTTAACATTGTGAATTACACATACCGAGGTAACTTAGCATTAGTCCATGGGCCAACCAAGCCGAGGTCACGCAGTGGCTCATACAGCACAGAAAAGGGAAGGGAAAATCAAACATCATGTTCATAGGTCTGGGGGGAAACCGACAAAGTTGAGATGCAGGAGGCTTTCAGGAAATGTAAAATGGCATGGGTGATTATTACCTGTGTGCTACTGGAAATACTGTTCTATTACTCTGTCCCTGTTGTCTGTGTCGTCCTCTGAGTCTTCCTCCTCTTCTCTCTCCGCAGGCTCCACAGCTGCTTCAACACCACCATCTGCACCATCCTCCTGCAGGAAAGGAACCTGACATCGCAATGCCAGATTGTGAAGCATACAGCAGGCCACGATGATGTGGCACACCTTCTTTGGTGAGTACATCAGGGATCCCCAAGTCATATGCAGGCACCTAAACCTGGCCTTCAGGAGGCCAAAGGTCCTTTCGATGATCCTCCTAGTTCGCCCATGGGCCTCATTGTACCGTTCCTCTGCCCTGGTCCGGGGATTCCTTACTGGGGTCAGTAGCCAAGGCAGGTTGGGGTAACCAGAGTCACCTATTAGCCACACACGTTGTTTCTGTAGCTGCTCCATCACATAGGGGATGCTGCTATTTCGCATCACATACGCGTTATGCACTGACCCTGGGAACTTGGCATTTACATGGGAGATGTACTGGTCAGCCAAACAGACCACCTGGACATTCATCGAATGATAACTTTTTCTGTTTCGGTACACCTGCTCATCGTCTTTTGGGGGTACCAAAGCCTCATGGGTCCCATCAATGGCACCAATGATGTTGGGGATATGTCCAAGGGCATAGAAATCACCCTTCACTGTAGGCAAGTCACCCTCCTCTGGGAAAATGATGTAGCTCCGCATGAGTTTCATCAGGGCAGACAACACTCTCCTCAAAATCTTTGAAAACATAGGCTGAGACATTCCAGATGACATGGCCACTGTGGTCTGGAATGACCCACTTGCCAAAAAATGGAGGACTGACAAAACCTGCACCAGAGGGGGAATCCCTGTGGGTTGGCGGATGGGGGACATCAGGGCTGGCTCCAGCTGGGCACACAGTTCATGGATAGTGGCACGGTCAAGTCTGTATCGAAGTATTATATGGCGTTCTTCCATTGTCGACAGGTCCACCAGCGGTCGGTACACGCGAGGATTCCTCCTTCTCATCGCAAGTCCCAGCGGACGGTGCCTAGGAAGGACAACATCGAGCACAGAGTCAGCCAAACCACAGGTACGTACAGACAGCTTGCACAGTTAAAGAATGGCAATGGGTTGAAAGGCGTGTATGTGTGGCAATGCAAGGCCTAGGCCTGTGTGTCGCAGTCAAAATTAAGCCATGTAGGCCCTTGAAATGGCGGCTGCCTGACCTGTGAAGTGGGACAATGGGATGTGAGGTCAATGCGCTGGCGGGGCACAACGTGGCGGTAGGCGGTCGAAGACCGCGGCGCAAAGCCGCATTGGTTAACATTGAAGCCTATGGGTTTCAGGAGCCAATGACGATGTGCGCCGGCGGTCGCGGTACGCACCGCCGCGGGCGTGACCGCCATTTTCTATCTGCTTAATCACTCGAGACCTGATCATCCACAGGAGAGGACCTATACTGCAAGTGCTGCTGTGACCTCGGTCTGGAAGATACAATGGCTGCTGCGACTGGGGAAAGGGCCCCTGCCTTCACGTCTGAAGAGTTGGAGAAGCTCGTGGATGGGGTCCTCCCCCAGTATGCGCTACTCTACGGTCCTCCAGACCAACAAGTGAGTACACCGGGTGCACATGGAATGGGCTATGCCTGTGTGGATTGGGGTGGATGTAAGTTGGTGGGGTGGGGGGCGAATGAGGAGTGCAACGCCCGACAGATGAGAGCATGTGCCATATGGCAAAGTTGGTGGGGGGGACCAATCACATCTAACATGCAGGTCATTGATGATTTCCTCCTTTCCACCCTGTACATGTCAAATAGGTCAGCGCCCATCAGAAGATCGAGATTTGGCGTGCCATCGCCAAGGAAGTCCGGAACTTGGGGGTCCACAACAGACGGGGCACCCACTGCCGCAAGAGGTGGGAGGACATCCGCCGCGGAACAAGGAAGACCGCAGAAACACTGCTGGGGATGGCCTCCCAACCTAGGAGGGGTGCCAGTCGCACCATGACCCCCCTGATGTCCCGGATCCTGGCGGTGGCCTACCCAGAATTGGATGGGCGCTTTAAGAAATCACAGCAGACACAAGGGGGTGAGTATCAGCACATTCTCCTATCTTTCTGCGCAGTGGAGGCGTCTGGGTGGGGGAGGAGGGCTGTGGGTGACATTAGGCCAGGGCGCTTTCTGTAGTGAAGTCCTCTCCCTTAGGCATGGCCCTGTGCCCCCGGCCCCCACCTCTGCAGGGTGACAAGTACAGCCATTGAAGGTCCAGCATCTCCTATGTGCGCGTTTGACGTCTCTTGGCCTGTTGTCCTAGTCAGTAGTACTGAGTAGTGTACCCCGAATGCGCGGCTTAGTGCATTAGGCTCCTGTGTCTGTCCTCTCCGCCAACGGTGTTGACATTGCATGCACTCAACCTGGTCTTCTTTTTTCTCCCCCCACCCTTTCTCTTCATCTTCTTGTGCATGTGTGCATTAGCATCATCAGGCGGAGGAGATTTGGCATCGGAGCACGAGGGAGCTGCAGGACACAAGGCCCCGGTGGGCCCAGGAACAGACACCGAGGGCACCAGTGATCCGGAGGGCGAGGGGAGCACCACGACGGGGACCGCTGGTGAGAGCAGCGACAGCGACACGTCCTCGGATGGGAGCTCCCTAGCGGTGGCGGCAACATCCGTGCCCCCCGCCTCTACAGGTACAGCTGCCACCCAGCGCACCAGTCCCGCCCTCCCAGCAGCCCCTCAGTCTTCGCTCCGTGCCCGTTCGCCCAGGAAGGCACGCGTCTCCTTTGCCCCAGGCACCTCAGCCCCTGCCCCTGTTGCCCCTGCTGCCCTCAGTGCGGAGCTCATTGACCTGGTAAGGACGCTCATTGTTGGGCAGACGACCCTTTTGAATGCCATCCAGGGTGTGCAAAGGGAGGTGCAACAGAGCAATGCGTACCTGGAGGGCATTCATTCGGGTCAGGCTGCCCATCAACGAGCGTTCACTGCTCTGGCCTCAGCACTGACGGCAGCCATTGTCCCTGTTTCCAGCCTCCCTCTTCTTACTGCCTCCAGCCTTTCTCTGTCTCCTGTTCCTCAGCCTATCCCATCCACACCATCAGACCAGCCTGCACACACCTCAACACCCAAGAGCTGCTCATCCAAACACAAGCACCACAGATCCCACAAACACTCACCCAAGCAACACCCAGATGCAGACATGCCAACAGCCACTGCCACCCCTGTGTCCCCCTCCTCCTCGTCTCCCTCCTCCTCGTCTCCCTCCTCCCTCCCTGTGACGTCTACACTCACACCTGCATGCACCCCAACATCAGCCAGTGCTTCCATCACCACCTCACCCTCCAGTACAGTCCACACTCGTGCAGTCACCACCCCCACTGCCATTTACACGTCCCCTGTGTCCTCTCCCACTGTGTCTGTCACCCCCTCTTCCAAGACACACAAACGCAGGCAGACACCCACCCAACAGCCATCCACCTCACGACAGCCTACAGCACCAGCACCTTCACCCAATGACAGCACACCTGACTCTCCTACAACCACCTCCTCTACCTCCACTTCCATCTCCACTTCTCCTACCCTTTACCTTGGCCCTAAAAAACGTTTCATGGCTAACCTTGACCTCTTTCCCCCCGATGAGCTCCCCCCTCCATCTTCAAAGAGTCCCAAGAGCACCGCAGCCACCACCAGCCCAGCTTCGGGTGTCACTGTTGTGCATGGGTTCTGGAGCCCACCCTTTGCCAGCAGTGACACATCGATCAGCAGCAAGGACACGTCCAGCCCCCCCCCCGGCAAGAGGACCCGCAAAAACAAGGGCCGCCGTGCGAGGACCGACAGGGCTGCCCCCAAGGAGCAATGTGCGGCCACTTCACCACCCACACCATCTAGGGGAGGCAAGGGCCCGAGAGCCCCATCAAAGGAGCGGAAGGGCAGCAGGAGCGCGGAGAAGGTGGACCCCACATGTCACATCCCAGCTGGGAAGGAGGACACTAAGGAGGCCAGGAGTCCGTCCCCGAAGGGTCCAGAAACGTCACGGTCCGAGGGCGACTGAGCAGGGCGTCCAGGCCAGGTCTGGCTCCCTTGACCTGCTGGATGAGCACCGCTGAACAGGGCCCGTGGTGCAGAAGAGCACCGCTGAACAGGGCCCCGCCGTGAAGATAGGCACCGCTGAACAGGGCCCGCGGTGCAGAAGAGCACCGCTGAACAGGGCCCCGCCGTGAGGATAGGCACCGCTGAAGAGGGCCCCGCCGTCTCAAGCACCGCTCCGCTGGGCCCTTCATCTCAAGCACCGCTCCGCTGGGCCCCGCCGTCTCAAGCACCGCTCCGCTGGGCCCTTCCTCTCAAGCACCACTCCGCTGGGCCCTTCTTCTCAAGCACCGCTCCGCTGGGCCCTTCTTCTCAAGCACCGCTCCGCTGGGCCCCGCCGTCTCATGGACCGCTCCGCTGGGCCCTTCCTCTCAAGCACCGCTCCGCTGGGCCCTTCTTCTCAAGCACCGCTCCGCTGGGCCCTTCTTCTCAAGCACCGCTCCGCTGGTCCCCGCCGTCTCAAGCACCGCTCCGCTGGGCCCTTCATCTCAAGCACCGCTCCGCTGGGCCCCGCCGTCTCAAGCACCGCTCCGCTGGGCCCTTCATCTCAAACACCGCTCCGCTGGGCCCCGCCGTCTCAAGCACCGCTCCGCTGGGCCCTTCATCTCAAGCACCGCTCCGCTGGGCCCCGCCGTCTCAAGCACCGCTCCGCTGGGCCCTTCCTCTCAAGCACCGCTCCGCTGGTCCCCGCCGTCTCAAGCACCGCTCCGCTGGGCCCTTCCTCTCAAGCACCGCTCCGCTGGGCCCTTCTTCTCAAGCACCGCTCTGCTGGGCCCTGCCGTCTCAAGCACCGCTCCGCTGGGCCCTTCTTCTCAAGCACCACTCCGCTGGGCCCTTCTTCTCAAGCACCGCTCCGCTGGGCCCTTCTTCTCAAGCACCGCTCCGCTGGGCCCTTCTTCTCAAGCACTGCTCCGCTGGGTCCTTCTTCTCAAGCACCGCTCCGCTGGGCCCTTCCTCTCAAGCACCGCTCCGCTGGGCCCTTCTTCTCAGGCACCGCTCCGCTGGGCCCTTCTTCTCAAGCACCGCTCCGCTGGGCCCTTCTTCTCAAGCACCGCTCCGCTGGGCCCCGCCGTCTCAAGGACCGCTCCGCTGGGCCCTTCCTCTCAAGCACCGCTCCGCTGGGCCCTTCTTCTCAAGCACCGCTCCGCTGGGCCCTTCTTCTCAAGCACCGCTCCGCTGGGCCCTTCTTCTCAAGCACCGCTCCGCTGGGCCCCGCCGTCTCAAGGACCGCTCCGCTGGGCCCTTCCTCTCAAGCACCGCTCCGCTGGGCCCTTCTTCTCAAGCACCGCTCCGCTGGGCCCCGCCGTCTCAAGGACCGCTCCGCTGGGCCCTTCCTCTCAAGCACCGCTCCGCTGGGCCCTTCTTCTCAAGCACCGCTCCGCTGGGTCCTTCTTCTCATGCACCGCTCCGCTGGGCCCTTCTTCTCAAGCACCGCTCCGCTGGGCCCCGCCGTCTCAAGGACCGCTCCGCTGGGCCCTTCCTCTCAAGCACCGCTCCGCTGGTCCCTTCTTCTCAAGCACCGCTCCGCTGGGCCCCGCCGTCTCAAGGACCGCTCCGCTGGGCCCTTCCTCTCAAGCACCGCTCCGCTGGGCCCTTCTTCTCAAGCACCGCTCCGCTGGGCCCTTCTTCTCAAGCACCGCTCTGCTGGGCCCTTCTTCTCAAGCACCGCTCCGCTGGGCCCTTCTTCTCAAGCACCGCTCCGCTGGGCACCGCCGTCTCAATCACTGTTTATGGTTCACTGTGCCCACCATGCCTCCTCCTTGACCAGTGGAGACTGTCATCCACCTGATGGACTGTGGCTTTGCACTCCCCAGGATGGTACAGTGGGCAGCCCACCCACTGTAGAGACATTGAGAGACTGTGGCTTTGCACTCCCCAGGATGGTACAGTGGGCAGCCCACCCACTGTAGAGACATTGAGAGACTGTGGCTTTGCACTCCCCAGGATGGTACAGTGGGCAGCCCACCCACTGTAGAGACATTGAGAGACTGTGGCTTTGCACTCCCCAGGATGGTAGAGTGGGCAGCCCACCCACTGTAGAGACATTGAGAGACTGTGGCTTTGCACTCCCCAGGATGGTAGAGTGGGCAGCCCACCCACTGTAGTGACATTGAGAGACTGTGGCTTTGCACTCCCCAGGATGGTACAGTGGGCAGCCCACCCACTGTAGAGACATTGAGAGACTGTGGCTTTGCACTCCCCAGGATGGTACAGTGGGCATGGTGGCTCCTCGTGGATCTGGCGTCATGGACTCATGTGGCTGTGGTGCCCCCCCTTCCCTTCCCCCTGAGGTGCCTGTAGTTTTTACATCTGATGCCCCTGCAGTGTTCTCTCCAAAGGACTCAGGTCTCCTGTGTGGTCTTTGCCCTTGTTTCTCAAAACTTTGGCCCTCGGACATGATGAATTCGTAGGATGTGCAGGACTTGTTACTTCAGTTATACACTGATGTGTATGTCATTTGTTTTCTTGTGAATATCTTTCATGGTTGTACGATAATTTTCAGGAGCTTTTTGGTACATAAATATTTATTCCAAATTTGATTATGTCCTAGCATTTTTCTGGGGTGTTTGGGTGGTGTCACTGTGACTTGTTGCTCTGCATTGGTGTGTACATAGTTGGGGGGGGTCGCATATGTGTGTGCCCGTAACCTTTCGTCCTCCCCCCTCCCGTGTGTCGTAGGTGCAGTACTCACCGTTGTCGTCTGCGCCGGACTTCGTCCTCGTGGTAGATGAGAAGGTAGACGAGAGCAGGTAGGATGTTTAATTCGGGTTCCATGCTGTCCTCCTTCCTCCTGGAGTGCGTAGTGGTGAGCGTTTTCCCGTTCGTAGTCTGTTTCCGCCGTGTTTTTATCGGCGGTGCTCCCGCCCCGGAAAAGGTGGCGGATTGGTGAGTTGTGATAGTGTGGGCGGTACATTGTCTGCCGCCTGGCTGTTGGCGGTGACCGCCGCGCTGTTTGTTTGTACCGCCATGGCGGTCGGAGTGTTAAAGTGGCTGTCTGTGTTGGCGGTTCCCGCCAGGGTCAGAATTCCATATTTTTTACCGCCAGCCTGTTGGCGGGTTGGCCGCCGCTTTAACACCGACCGCCAGGGTTAGAATCACCCCCTTTATATTTAATGCCCTGTTGAATTCCTGGTCGGACTCAGGACTGTGTTTTATCAAAGGTTGATGTATTTTTTCACTGCTTCAAGCCCTCACCTGACCTATCCCTGATCTTCCTGTGGATTGGATCGTTTCTTGGGAGTCTCTGTATTCTTGCTGCCCTTTGCTTTGCTTTCCCTGTTTTAGTGTTGTGCTGCTTGCCGCTTGTGTCCCGCAAAGTTCTTTCCCCATGGAGTTCAAATGTAGTGTCTTCAGGGGTCAAATGCCAGTCAATAGCACACATCCAATTATCTCTATCACTTTTTTGTTTTAGACCTGAGCCCCCGTTATTGACATGTGGCTTATTATTCAGCGCTCTTTCTAGGTTACCTGCTATGGTACTCCTCCTACCCTCCATGCCCGGTTTATATGTCAAAGGAATTATCATAGGGCTAGCCCCCCATATGTTCTTGATCCGTCGCAGGCACTATCCCTCTGGCTTGTGGCAGCCCCTTTATTGACCTTGGGTCGTCTATTCTGTTGGACTGGCCTCCTGCTGTGGGGGGGTGCTTGGCCACATTCTAGAATAGGATCCTCCATCCCGGACTGGCCATTGTAGGGTTAGGATCTTCTTTACAAGCCAGAGCTACCTTATTGTCAGTAATTTGAAGTTTAGGCTCAACGTTGGTTGACAGATCTACCCCAACTGAGCAAGTGCTCATTGTGGGAATAGCTGCTGACCTCTGCTTAAAGATTGGATAGGGCTCCAGTAGATCGGGGAGTTACTGGTGTCATTGGGCGTTTTCCCGGTGTGTTTCAATATAATGTTTCCTTTTTGTAGCTTTGAGTGTTTTTTTCACTCTCTTCTTCTGACTTCTTGTTCATTGTGGCTGTTGGTCGTGCCCAGTGTTTGACTTACGTGACTGATTCTGGACGGTCTCTAGATTTGGCACTTCAAGTCTGTTTTTTGCCACAATGATAGTGGGGGTTAGTGGGAGCGCCATAGAAGGAGGCTCATTTTGCATCTTATTTGAGACTGTCTCTAAATTTGGCACTTCTAGACTGTTTTTTGCCACAATGATAGTGGCGGATAGTGGGGGGGCCATGGAAGGAGGCTTGTTTCGTGGACCAACCCCTCAGCACTGGATGTGGAGGGGCTCCCTTTGCAAATTACTTTGAGGGGAACTCTGTCATGCTTCTTCCCGCCAGGTGGCATGCAACTGGTTGTTTTGTCAGTTTCCCCAGCTGGTTTACACTGTTGGATTAAGCTAGTTAGCAGCTCTGGCAGTATTGATAATGTATCTAAAACTGCTTCCGTGTTGCCTCCATCGACTCCCTTGCCCTATGAACGTCCCTGGCTCCATCTTTCTAACTTCCTGACTAGTGCGTTCAGTTTATTACCTAACAGGAGTACTTTCTGAGCCATCAGGTGGGTTAACTCTAATTGAATCTCCATCTTATGAGATTGCCATGTGAGTGCCTTGACTGCCGCTAGCAAGGAATTGTTGATGATATATATAATGCATTCAGTGATACCCATTGCCTCCCGCCCCACATTGGGCGCGTTATTTTCTCCTGTTTCCTCTCTGGGATCTCCTTCAAGCTCATACTCATGGCCTTGTTCTTCAAGGCTTGTTTCTTGCAGTCTCCAGCCTTTCTGGTCTATTGAGTTGTGGGAATCCTACACGACCCACTGGGGCCCCAGTGTGGGGGGGCAGTGGGTCCAGCTGATATCAAAGGGCTCTTGAACCTGCAATTCCACCATTTGGGATGGTGCTGTCTGATAAGTCTCAGCCAATGATTGCTGTTGGCTGTAACTTGAATGCACAGCCTGCCCCCTGAGTGGCTGTTCAGACATCGGGGCTGATCTCCTTACTTCAACTGATTGTATCTGATTGGTGTTAGTATTATTGCCAGTATTAGTTTCAGTGGTACCACTGTAATGATTCTTGTTATGCATACTTATGCTTCCTCCTATTGAATATTTGTGACCTTTCGCTTCAGGCTCCTCTTTGGGTCCTTCTGGTGCTCCTGGGGCTTAGATTTGTTATCCAAGGTTGATTTGTTGAGAAACCCAACACAACTAAACAGATCTAGGGGAGCTGTGGATTCTATGGGTTCCACAGATTCTGAAGGCTCCTTCACCCGTATCATCTGACTCAAGAGGCATTCTGGGCCAGTCAGGCTTGAGGGGCTCGTATGGCACCAGTACTTTTTGATTCCTATTTTAGACATGTTAGATTTACTGCACATCACCGACACCTTGAGACCTGGTTGTAGACGATCTACTTCCTTAGGCGGCCTTCTCGGTTTGCTAATTTCCCTGTATGCAGAGAAGATTCTGTGTGCCAACTTCCAGTTATCGCCAAATATCCTGTGGGCCCTCTGCTCTTTCAGACTCTTATGTTTAATCTCCTTTAGATGTTTTACCAGCTTTGCCTGCAGCCTTTGCTCCCTTTGTAACCTTTGTACCTTTTGTGTCATGGTTCTTGTCCCCCTATGTCCTGGGGGACTTGGGAGACTAGGCAGGTTCAGGATGCCGGGAGGGATTAGATCAGACACAGTCTAGTTGGTGTTATTGTTGCCCCTGTTGTGGATGCTTGTATAAATGGTTGAGAGATCGTTATTACATTGGACCGCTCGTGCCCCTGCTCTGCCTCCTGACCTTGCGGCTGGGCTCGTTCTAAGGATGTCATGAAGCCTCAGCTACTAGTTGTTAATTAGAAGTGAATGCTGGTTGGGTTTGAGTCCTAGTTGGATGCTGGTTGCAATGACCGATAATGTCCAAAAACAACAAGAGAAAAAGATAAAAGCGCTGCCACATTTCCTGCCACTTGCTGCTCTTGCTCTACTTCGCCTTGCTTTATCACTCCTTTAATTAGGCCAAGGGGAGGCACGAGCATGCTTATTCCACACTTCTCAAGCTGCTCTGAACTAGTGGGAGGCTGTGGGAGGCTGAGGCTATGGCCGTGGCTATGACTGATGCTGGGTCGGCCCCCTGGTGAAAGCAAGATGTGCTCCAGCACCACTCTAGTGCAAGATACAATTGCACCTGACCCCTCTCCGCCACTGCCCCTACCTGGGGGAGGGCCCAGCCCCATACCACGGGCGATGCCTCCGAGCTGCTCCTGGCTATTCTGAGCCACCACAATCCGGGCTCAGGGCCCAGGGTCCACGCTTCTTCCATGCTGCGCCGCCAGCAGCTCGCACACCAGCGACTAGCTATTAACATCCAATCAGCATCCAATCTCGCAAGGCTTCCAACAGTTCTTTTAATTCTTTTTTTAAAGCATCCACTGACAAAGCTTCATCTACCTGTCTTCGGAAGCAAATACATTTTGTGGGAAGAGACAAACAGATCTATGAATGGATTCTCAAACCTTCTGTAAATCCTCTGAAACATGTCCCTGGACAATGTTCGTTCCTGAGAAAAAGGAAATATTCTACTTAATTTGATCACTTTCATATTGCTTCTCCTTCTTATGTAACCCGCATCTAGAGATAACAGATGAAACTCTGCCCACAATAAGAACTGGATAACTACCTTGTGCAGAAATCTGGATTTCATGTCTCACTAGCTGTTTATATAACTATCACAATATTATTTGATCTATGATGGCATTGTCCTCTAAAATGCATTCTTTCCTGACCACTTTTAACTCCTTCACGTTGAGAGAGTGACGACTGCCCATTAAAGACCATCTAGTTTGATATGTCATTACTCCCATTCTAGCACCTCATTCAGAGGCACATGCCCATGGAACTGTAAAAGCCTACACTGCTACATCTCTGTGGGCTCTTAGCCAGTCCCTCTCTGAAACTTCCTGACGTGATGTTATTTTCCAAATGATCATATGAATCATTTGATCTGGCTGGGGGCAAAAACATGTTAATGTTTGGTCTTGAGAGGGCAGCAGCTACTATTTTGTGGTATTTACGAGAAACCTGTGATGCTTCAGACAGGCATATGCTGCTCTCATATCCCCTAATATCTGATCTTTTGATGGTGCATGGAGCAACCAATGTTCAAGATGAAGATAAATCTTAAAAACTTGAAAATTAGGAGGACCACCACTTTTGTGAATACTTGAGTGACTCACTTCAGTCTGAATGGCTGGACTCTGAACTGATAATACCATGTCTTGATGAAAAATCTTAGAGATGTCTGATGTTTATCACCAATCAGAACATGAGAGCACACAACTTGTGTAGTTAACTGGGTTTACATGTTGATGGGGATAAACCCCTACTCAAACAGCAAGGCCAAGTCTCTGTCTGGGTGAATCCCCTAAATTTACCTCTGCTCAGCCATTTGGTAGCTTAAAACAAAAGCAGTCAGGCTTAACATAGAGGCAATGTATAAAGTACTTATGCAGCACTTAGAATAGCACTGAAGTAAAAACGCACTAGAAAAATCCCACACCAATTTAGAAAAGTAGAGTAAAACTGAACTCATTATTTGAGACTGACACAGCAAAAATCCAATCAGTAAAACTGGAGGTATGCAGTTTCAAAGATTTAAGTGAAAATAGTGCCTAAGAGCACAAAACAGCAACTGTGGTTATCTGGTCGCACAGGATCATCTCAAAGTCAAAAATTCAATCTGATTATGATGGAGCTTGGACTGGATACAGGGACATAATTAGACACACTGAACAAAGTACCTTACATCTTAGTTGCGGACATTGGGAGTTTACACATTTTGCTGTGACGATTCAGACAAGGTGTAAGTGGCAAAGCATTGAGGGTGCATCACACAACACTGGTTCCAATAGAGCAGTTGTTGAGGCTTGCACTGCAAGGCCCTGCATTATTGTAGAGAAGGCTGTCAATGGAGGCTTGTGACGCGAAGTCCTGGGTTGGGAATGCATCAGGCATCGGCAGTTCCAATGGGCTGCAATGTGAGATCCTGCATAGGGTATGCATCGCGCAGGAGCAGTACTAATGTATGACTGTGAGGAGGTACATCACACTGTGCTGGCTCTGCTCAAAAGACCACAGCTGGGCTAGAAGAGCACCTTCAGGCCTAATTCAAAGGGTTCAAGACTGGGTGACAACACTGGGGAGTCCAGGTCCTGGGTTCAAGGTGTGATCAACAGGCTTGCCAACTAAATCTTGGAGTCACTCTGGTAGTCCTTGGTTCAAGATGCAAGTCCAGCCCTTTTCAGTCAGGCAGCAGTGCAACAGGCAATAGGGCAGCAGAGTAGTAGGACAGCAGAGCAGGAGTCCATCTTGCAGCAGAGCAGCCCAGCAGTCATTCTGAGTCTTCCACAAGTCCACAATGGTACTGAAGAGCTGTGTCTGATGGTTCAGTGTTTATGCTTGGTGTTAGCTTTGAAGGATGACTAAGTTCTGGTTGTTTCCATCCCTAGAGGTGTTTGAGTTTTCCTGCATCCTTGCCCTGGCCCTAGCTTGTCTGGGGCACAATAGACTGCTGTTAAACTCTCTGTGATGTGCTGAGGCAGAGCCTTTGTGATGTGGAAGTGTGGTAGGTGACAGCTACTTCCCCATATCAAGTCAGATGGCTCATCCTGCCATTACCTATTCCCCCTTTTCTCACTGTCCGAGCAATACCCAGAGTCCAACTGCCAGCTACTCAGTCATATGACTCATGGTACTGACTGCAGGCACCAAACGGTTAGGACAAGAAAATGCTAACTTTTGAAAAGTGGAATTTTCTGAGTTGTGACCTACAATCTGACTTTACCATAAAATAGGACTTTATATTATAAATCTTTAGACACCAAACCTGCTCCAAGTTGAATGTTAGCACTTATTAAATGTAATAAGTTAACCCCATGTTATCCTATGGGTGAGGAAGGCCTTGCAGTAGTGGAAAAAAAGGTTAAGAGTTTTTCCCCACCACTTAATGTAAACATAAACATATGTGTCCAACTTTTCAACTACACTGCACCGTGCCACTAGGGCTGTGTAGGGCGTACCCTATGGGTGACTTACATATTTTAAAAAGTAATATTTAGGCCTGGAAAATGATTTATTTCACAAGGCCAAAGTGACAGTTTACACTACTCACACAGGCTGCAACTGCTGGTGCACGACATGTTTAAAAGGTTGCTTAAGTGGGTGGCACAATTAGTGCTTCATGCCCTCTAGTAGCATTTAATTTACAGGTTCTGGATACAAGCAGTACCACTTAACTAGGAACTAGAAGTAATTTAGAAGTAAATTATATGTGCCAATTTGTTGTAGGTCATCGTTACAATATTTTAGGGGGTGAGCAAATGTACTTTAGCACTTGTAAGTAGTAAAGTGCACAGAGTCCTAAGGCCAACAAAAAAGAGTGCAGCAAAAATGGAGGGCTAAGGCATAGCGTTTGCGAGAGGACCACCCCATAGCTGACAAATCTAACATCTTGTAAGTCCAGTGTTGTCATGTAATCCCCCATTAGTACTAGGGGAATGTTATCTTCAAGTTGTGACCCAGAAAGGCCAGCAGGCACAAAGGGCATTCTGAGGTATGTTCACTTCTGAGCTGTCTGCAATCCAGTCTTTTAACTTGCCTTGTTGCAATTGACACTGTACTTGATAATGTTGCTACTCTTACAATATCAAATGAAATGTCTAATAAATATTTTATCGGACTTACCATGCCTTCTAGTAGCACTAAACACTCTGTACCATCGTTTGCTGATTTAATCGGTTGCTTAAAAAGCATTGATTAGAGGCTGGGAAACCATAAGCTTCAGCTCTGAGTGTCAAATGAGCTCTTGAATACACCTTCCTTAGAGCAGAATCTGTTTTAATTAGTTGGGTCTTTAATGGTGAGCTCTTCTGAAAAAGAGGCGGTTGCCACAGGATTTGCCACTACAGACTCAATATGGACGGCAGCTCACAGAATGTTCTGTATATCTGCTAATGGATATATTTTCACCATAAATTGCAAAAGATTAATTAAATCTAGATCCTTTATTCCCTCTTAATCAGTCTCATAAGAGGATGGAAAGGCAAATTCAGTTGTGGAGAGCACTTCTTCCCCCTGGAATCCCATGTTTCCTTTAACATGTGAAAGAGTCTCTTGTAACATGTCTCTGCTAACATAGTTCCCCTTTTGATCTCAGATACCAGATTACTCGCTTTACCTCCATAATTGGAGGAAACATCAGAAAGGATTGAGACAGGTGGTCCAGTGATCACATGCTTTTTGACCTCTCTTTGTTTAGCAATAGCCTCCAGATTTAATCTTTTTTCGCTTTTCTTCTTTCTCCTTCTTCCTGTGCTTTCTCTCGAAAGGAGGCGAGGATGTGTTTGAGGATAACAATGTTTCAATAATGTAAGTTTCTGGTTTGTTTTCCCATATCTGAAGGAGGGACAACACTCCTGTGCTAAAAACACTTGAAAATGTAGTAGGCACACGTGGCATGCTTTGCACCTTAATTTACCGACAAGCGCTGCATCTATTATCTCTCCCACTTCAATCCTATGCAGTGAAACAAAAGCAAGTACTTGCAGTTCTCGCTGATTAGTGTGCATACCCCTTTGCACGGATGCTGTTCCATTCATGAAGGGAAGGCATACCATGTTTCCATTAGTCAAACAAATACTGAAGCTACTCAGTATTCCAAACTGTTTTTCTATGTGTTCCCCATTATAAACAGTTAAACCAAAATTTCCTTTCAAGCCTAACAGGAGAGATCATTTTGGGGGAAAACAATGCAGACACCAGCCCATAAACTGATGTTAGTGCACAGTTATTCTCCATCCTTTTCTCAAGATAAACAGAAAAACAAGCAGAATACATTGTGAGTAGGATAGCCCTTACAATATCCAGCAGCATACAAACCTTTCATGGCTGTTTTTCCTGTCTCGGGGGGTGGACCTCCACCTCAAAAGTAATGACTTGGATGGAGGATGTGGAGTAATCACTGGCATATTATTATGTTCAGTTTTACCTATTTTTATCCGTTCAAGTCTAATCTGTTCCTTTTTTCAGTAGCATTGCCTCATTTGATATGACCTTAACTAGGCAAGCTCTGCAAGCTCCCTTGCCATAGCCAGTGCAGAGCAATTATTGAATAACCAGGGTACAAATAAATCTCTGCTTTGTCTGTGCCTTTAACACCTTTAGCAAGAATTCTCCTTTGCATTAGATCCTTGGTCTTGGAGTACGTGATACTGAAATGTACATGTGAATGTTAGTATTCTGCTTGAGTAAAGCTTGATAAGAGACCTGCCACACTAGTTTCAGTTTATGACCCTTGATGTTTAATTCTGCTCCCTGTGCAAAGAAGGGTTTGCACAGGGGTTAGAATCATGCATTGTGTGGTAAATGTCAAACCCTTGCAGGTTCCCCCAGACTGATTTCAGCAAGTTAAACCTGCTGACATGCACCAGGGTAAAAGGCTGAGAAAACATGCAAAATGTGGAATTCGGAAACTCTGTTACAGATACTACATGTTTTACCTCATTTCCACGTTGAAAATGTGGGATAGGAGGTACTTACCACCATTTGTGTTAAGTACCTCACCCCCAGGATAATGCTACCTGTGAGTTGTGGTAAAAACCTCACCCAATTCCTCACATCTTCTGATGTGGGCTATAAACTTGATTTAGAGTTTGGTGGATAGGCTAATCATCACAAATGTGACAGGAATCCTGTCTGCCTTCTTACTAGGATGTAATGCACTTGCAGTAAGGTGGATGGGATATCTGTCACATTTGCAAATGAGAAACCTACTATCAAACTTTAAATCAGGGCCCAGGTATCCTATCTTTTTGATTTGTGAGAAGTTTGTGCATTTTTTGCAAAATCTACTGGTGCATTAACAGAAGATCTGATATCCCAAGAGTAGAAATAAGAGATTCTAAACTGGTAGCTACGTTTCTTGCATAAATTACCATTGATTAGAGAAAAGGGTCTGCCATTGTTACAATATTGCTGGACTTTACATAATCCAGAAGTATCTGTAATAAAGTCTCCTGAAGGGCAACCTTAAGCATAAAAATTTGATTAAAAAAATGTTTTGTATTACTCTAAACGTTCATGGCCAGAATATAATAAACAATAAGAAATTCAAACCTGGACTGTTACTTTTGCTCTCCTAGGAGAATGTATATAGTGAGCAAAATATATTTTTCAATATAGAAAAGCCAGAAGCAAATTAGATTTAGAGGGATTAGGGGTGTCAATATATAATCTGTAAAAGAAGTCATAGTCAGACACAGCAATCACACTATCTCATTCATCAACAAGACATCGAAATTATGTGTTCTTTTTTGATTTTAGGTAGTTGCCAAGTATTTTACTAGCTCTGGTTTGACCACCATACGATTTACATTTCATCCAATGTAGGAGATTAAAATACTAATTTCTTTAAGTTCAATGTTAGCCTTCATGTTATTACTAATCATGCTGGCCAATTTAGAGATAAGCATTTTCTCAAGTGTACTTTACTTTGTTTTCCTTCTAAAGTTCATGAGAATTGATGAAGGGAAGAAAAGCTGATTTAAGGAAACCCAATCATTACTAATTGAATTATTGATTGGAACATGAAACCAAAAAAATCACGGGCAAAACAAATTCTGTATAGAAATTGTTTTTACGAGGCAGATGATTACTAAGCCTCCATCTACAAACTCTTTTATTCAAATGAAACAGATGTTGCACAACAATCGCATGGAACCAATTTGAAAAGACTGTATAAAAGGTAAAAGAGTTAATCACACTTGCTCAGAAGACAATGACCTGCTGTTAAATTCAGGAAAAACAAAGAGTGACCACTTAGCAGAAAATGGCAGTCTGACAGGCTTAGCACGATCTCTTTCAACCTGGGGAAGCAAGTTAGGAATTCTCTTATGCATTACCGGGACTTTCCTAGACAGCCATGTTTCATGGTCTGCTTGATGTATTAGACATCAGCTCCGTCATGGTCAGCCTGATGGCTTACCTAGGTACCAATCAACCACAAACTGTTGTTTTGCAATCATGCTTTATTTTTTCAAGGTACCTTTTGCCTTAAAATTTTATAAGTCATATCTCCAGTTCACCTTACTTGGGCCCTCATTACAACTTTGACGGGCGGCGGAGGCCGCCCGCCAAAGTTGCGCCGCAGGAATACCGCACCGCGGTCTGAAGACCGCGGCCGGCATTCTGAGTTTCCCGCTGGGCAGGCGGGCGGCCGCCTTAAGGCCGCCCGCCAGCCCAGCGGGAAACAACCTTCCCACGAGGACGCCGGCTCGGAATCGAGCCGGCGGAGTGGGAAGGTGCGACGGGTGCTACTGCACCCGTCGCGTATTTCACTGTCTGCTATGCAGACAGTGAAATACAAGCGGGGCCCTCTTACGGGGGCCCCTGCAGTGCCCATGCCATTGGCATGGGCACTGCAGGGGCCCCTAGGGGCCCCGCGACACCCCCTACCGCCATCCTGTTCCTGGCGGGCGAACCGCCAGGAACAGGATGGCGGTAGGGGGTGTCAGAATCCCCAAGGCGGCGCAGCATGCTGCGCCGCCTTGGAGGATTCTGACGGGCAGCGGAAAACCGGCGGGAGACCGCCGGTTTTCCTGCACTGACCGCGGCCAAAGCGCCGCGGTCAGAATGCCCTAAGGGGCACCGCCAGGCTGTCGGCGGTGCTCCCGCCAACCGCGAGCCTGGCGGTCACAGACCGCCAGGCTCGTAATGAGGGCCTTGGTGTCTTTTGCTCAATAAATATTTTTCTATTGTTCGAAATTGGTTTGGGGATTGTTTAATGTTATGTTTTTTTCACGTTAAAACTGTTGGTATAGCTTGAACTTAGCACACACCTCTCTGGAGATTGCCAGCTGCTTTTGGCATAGCTACCAGCAGTTGAACAGAAAGCCTCTCAGAACTATGCTTTGAATTAACCAGATTGTATTTATTGTGTTGGGAGGGGTTACCCCTCTCCAAATTGAAGGCCCTTTTCGACACAACCCATTACATTTTGAGATTCAATTTCATTACATTGTATTCAATGCAAACTGGCAAAATTAGCATTTCATTTGTATGGATGCAACAGTATGTTTTGTTTCTGAACAGGGCTGCCAGGACCACAAACATTGCATAAGTCAATGTTAATCATGGACAGTGAAGTAATTCAGGATGAAATCAATGAATAGTATAATGATATTCAATGATAACAAAATATGAGTACAACAAACAAAATAATAGATATACAATTTTGAAGGAACATAAGAAAATAGAAAAATTAGGTTTCCAATACAACAATAACTAGAAACAAAATGAAAGATGGAAAGTAAAAAAAAAGCAATAAAATACTTAAAAAGAATACAAAGGACAAACAGCAGATCAAGAGAAAGAAACCAGATCTGACAAGAAGAATAAACACAAATAATTCAAATCTATAATCGGCATGGTAACAGCACAAAAAGCACATTGTGGAGATTAGAAAAAAGTAAGATCAAAAAGCCCATTTAAATTATTTGGATTTAGGAAGAGATGTGCCCAGAGCTGTCAAACAGTTCTTGTTGAGATATTCACAAAATGTAGCTGGTTCTTCAAAATAGCTGGAGATGCTACTGTAGGTTACCTTGAAAAGCCAAATATGAATGATACTATATGTTGCATGTAGATGACACAGACTGGGTATGCTAGTTAAAAAAGTTTTCTTCTATTCTTATTTGTATCTGATCAATTCTGAGAAATGTAGATATGAAGACATTTGTTGGCCTTGACAAAAACAAAAGGTAACACGTATTTTATTGAAATAGCATTATAATACCAACGGGTGGTGGAGGAGGAAATATAAGTGGCTCTGTTACTGAGTGTGTGGGCTATTTGAATTACAAGCAGTAAAGCTAGGAATAACCTGAGGACCAGGGAGTAACTTCTTAAGGAATGCAATAACATCATTTTCTTCAGGACTTTATGGAAGGCCATATAATTGAACATTATTGTACCTGTTTCTTTTTTCTACAACCTCGGAGTGCCATTGCAAGGTTTGAATATCCCACTCCGATCCAGCAATTTTAGATGAGAGATGTTTCTCATCTGTACCATCCTATTTTCCATTACCATCCAGCTTCTCACTAGAACATTGAAATGGTCACAGCCAATAAAGGACGACATAGATCTTCTGCTCCAACATTCCAATGTTAGTACTTCACTTTCTCTCTTTTCAACTGAGGACATTCTACATTCATGTGGAGGAATGTTCTAATAGCAATAAAGCCCATCTACCTAGGATTGTAATTGTTATTAAAGGCTATCTCCCTCTATATATGTCCTCTCTGCAGCCCTACCTATAGCATAGGAGGGTCCTTAACCAATGTTAAAGGTTGATGCAGTGTGTGATAAAACTACATTAGTAGCTTCACTGAAACATTGTAAGGCCCTTAGTTCATTTTGAGCTGTGTCAAGAACTGGACTGAGAGAATGCAATAGCAGAATGAGAGTGTTCTGAAAGACGGTTGTTTAGCACAAGATGTTGCAGAATGACATTTTGTACCTGAAGTAGAATCCGCAGCCAATTATAGAAAATATTTTTGGATTCATAAAACAAAAGCTTAAACCTTGCCCTAGTCTATGGAACTTGAAGATGTCAGCACTTCTAGCTTCCAAGCAGCAGGATTTTACAATTCTTCAACTAAGCGCACCCTCAGTGTAACGGAGAAACGTACCTTAAAGATAATATCCAGAAAAAAACCTCAAAGAGCACCATTAACTAAGTAAAAGAGCCAAAAATCTAAGAAATCATTAATATGTGCTGTAGACTGCAGTATTTATTGTAGAGACTTTTTCAGCTGTGAAACAATCTGCAGTAATTAAAACAAGTAACTCCATAATTATAAAAGAGCAAACTAGGACAAAGCCAGTCACAACAAATGCTGAGGTTTTTGTAAGTTTACTTAGTGATCTGCATGCTCACACAATAGAAAAACAAAAAACAAAAAAAACATTGTGACTGTTAAAAATAAAATAAAATAAAAATACAGAGTGCACTTGTTATTACTGTTGATGAATGCAGTGTCCCTTTTGGCGAAAAAGTTATCCTATTATTCTTGCCTTTTACCAAAAGCAGAGCATGATTTGTTTGTTGTTACTTCACTGCACAACCACAAAATGCGCAGATCTCGTCCAAGGCGCTGCTGGTACACACAGACTCACGGACTTGAAGTCATCTTGCCTTGCATCAGATCCCCCCTATCCCCCACTCAATTCACTTTTAAACCTGTGTTTCCAATAAACACATTGGCCATACCTGAGCAATACAATGAAACGAAACACTATACCCACGGATACTCCCTGTTCTTATGACTAAAATATATTTCATAGTTCCAAAATACTTCAGAGCATGAACAGGGCAAACACTGTGCTGTCTAAACTCCTCAGCTTTGAACTATGCTTTTTCATGACCATAACGTGTGATGCCAAGAACTTAGCCTCCAGAAAAAAAAAAAATTTGTGACACTCACAAATCAGTTTTTATAATTTATTATTATTTATCTATGTTTTAATTTATGGTGCTTTGTAGAGCTCTGCATGCTGCCAAACATACATCATTGAAAAAATTGAGTACTGTATGTGATTCGCAAATCAAATACAGATTGGATTGATCAGAACGTGGATTGATTCTAGTTTAAGGATTACATTGCATTGTGCACCACTGATGTCGCGGTTGCAAGAGACAAAAAACATAGACATTTATTCCCAGGGCACCAAATTACTCCTCGGCGCTGCCAGCTGCTTCTCTAAATGGCATCGGTAATGGCACTGAAGCGATCTGATTTCATACCCCCCTGGGCAGAAGGAAAATGCTGCAGAGGTCCTCGCGGTGGAAGGACAAATGCAATGACAAGACACAGAGTCAAAGGAAGTACATTTAATACCGCTGCAAATTTTACTCCGTATTTTAAATGTATTCTTGTATTTTTTTTTGTCTATTTTTAGGTGTTCAGATAAACCAATAATTCTGTCTATTTTAAATGTTACCGATTTTGATTTTTAATCACACTAGCAGTCCATTATAAAATTGTAGGGGACGTGGAGAGTGTGAGGGAGCATGGCCTGAGTGGTTATTTCACTATTAAATGCAATGCAAATAAAGGTAATGTGTAATTTTTGGTACTGAGCTCTGAAGCTATGCTGATATTGCTGAGAAAATACAGTGGAGGAAATCCATAACGTGGGACACAATATTTGAGGTTTGGTCATTAACCCTAAATTGTGCCCGTTTTTTACGTTTGTTTATGGAGTGATATGGCTATCTGCTTTCGTTTAAAAAAAAAACAAAAAAGAGAAGAGACACGGAGAATCAAGGGAAATATTCCATCCTATAGATTGTACATTAAAGGGAGTGCAATATATACCGCAGCCATTGTTTATGTACGACTTTGCACTCATTGCTAAAACATTGTTAAACATCGGCGATGAAAGGATTTACATAGTTGTATCATTTTGATGTGGGGATTAAAGTGGAAATAGATACGTGAGTGGCATGCTCTGAGAAAGGCATTGATGAAGTTCTGTTTGAGATTTTTAGCACTAACCAATTTGCTGTAAAATTTGAATCAAATGTGTATATATAAGTTATCCTAATAGGTATACTTGGAATGAAAATCAGTAGCCAGACATGTGTTTCAGTTCTTTGTATGAAGTTTCTGCAGATCTCTGATGAACTAATATTGCCATACTATTAAGCACTGGCCATTTTTAATTTGATACTTTATTAATGTACAATATTTCCTAAACAGTTGTGTTGACAATCAGAAAAATACATTTTAGACTTTTCATCCTTGGCGTGGTCTCCCTTAACTTTTTGCCTGTGTTCCCCAGGTTGTTGATGTGTGCTGGACTCTGATTTTGCTGTTTTTGTTACTCTGGGCACTTTAACACTGATAACCAGTGCTAAAGTGCAAGTGCTCCTTTACAAAATGTGTATGTAATTGGCTTATCCATGATTGGCATATTTGGTTTACTAGTAAGTCCCTAGTAAAGTGCACTAGAGGTTCCAGGGCCTGTAAATCAAATGCTACTAGTGGGCCCGCAGCACTGGTTGCGCCACCCACATAAGTAGCTCTGTTATCATGTCTCACACCTGCCACTGCAGTGTCTCTGTGTGCAGTTTTAACTCTAAATTCGACTTGGCAAGTGTACCCACTTGCCAGGCATAACCTTCCCTTTTCTTACATGACAGACACCACTAAGGTAGGCCCTAGGTAGCCCCAAGGGCAGGGTGCAGTGTATGATTAAGGTAGGACATATACTAATGTGTTTTATATGTCCTGACAGTGAAATATTTCTAAATTCGTTTTTCACTGTTTCAAGGCCTGTCCCTCTCATAGGTTAACATGGGGGCTACCTTTAAATCTGATTAAAGTGTAGATTCCCTTTGGGAGAGTATAGACATGTGGAGTTTGGGGTCTCTGAGCTCACAATTTAAAAATACATCTTTTAGTAAAGTTGATTTTAAGATTGTGTGTTTGAAAATGACACCTTTAGAAAGTGAGCATTTTCTTGCCTATACCATTTCGGTGACTCTGCCTGTTTGTGGATTCCCTGTCTGGGTCAGTTTGACAGTTGGGCTGGTTGCACCTCACACTAGACAGTGGCACAATGGGAGCTGGGGTGTAGCCTGCATATCCTGATTAGCCATCTGTGCTAGGAGGGAGGGGAGGAGTGGTCACTTACACCTGAAAGGGCTGTGTCTGTCCTCACACAATGCAGTCTCTAACCCCCGGGTGAGTGGCTGGGGCCTGCGCAAGGCAGGAATTCCCATTCAAAAGAGACTTCGCATTGAAGCAGGCCTACTTGAAAGGAGAAATTGGGTATAAGAAGGGCACCCAAAACCACAGACTTTAGAACACTTCTGGAAACCAAGAGGAACCTCTGCCTCGAAAAGAGCTGAAGAGCTGATGTAGAAGATCTGCCCTGCCTGTGACTGTGCTTGATGGAGTTATCCTGCAGTTGCAGCTTCTACCAGAATTAGAGGGCAAAGACTGGACTTTGTATGCCTTCCATCTTGAGAAGAACTCTCCAAGGGCTTGATTTAGAGTTTGTCTCCTGTTGTTTGAAGTCCAGGGACAGCAAAGACTTCCCTCTGCCAGCACCTGGAGTCTCTGTAGAGACTCCTACTCTGCCCTCTGGTGCCCATCCAGTTCCTGGGACCTTGATAGGAGAAGCTGACAGCCTAAGAGGAGGTAATCCACGCACAGAGCGCCGTGTGTGGAAAAGATTGACGCGACTCCGATCTTCTGCTGAAGAAACGACGCACCGCTGGCTCCGCGGTTGAAAATCGTCGCTCGCCTGCAACGCGACTATGAATCGACGCACGGAGCTGGAGAAATGACGTGCAGCATCGCTGACAGAGGCTGGGAGATCACAACCCGCGCTGCGTGATTTTCAGATCATCGGGCAGCTGGATTTCCGACGCAAATACCGCTGGACGTATAAAAACAATGTAATGTCTGCCCGGACCCGAGAATGCTGACCAGATCGACGCATCGTTCTCCTGCAGTGAGAAGAAACGACGCGCCCCAACTGGACGAAAGGAGAAACTATGCAAGGTCTTGCTCATGAGTGAAATTGACGCATCGCAGGCCCTTTTTGATGCACTCTCGCCCATGCAGGGTTATTTTTGACGCACCCAAGGTACCTTTTCACAGTAACAGTTTTAGTGTGTGTTTTAAACTGCAGAAAGACTCTTTTTGCTTTTTAATTGATAACTTGACTTGTGTATTGTGGATTTTTTTCATTTTGGCCTTGTTTTGTTTAGATAAATATTCTCTATTTTTCATAACCTGTGTTGTCATTTTGTAGTGTTTTCCTTAAATTGCTGTGTGTGTTGGTACACATACTTTACACCTAGCACTCTGAAGTTAAGCCTACTGCTCTGCCAAGCTACCAATGGGGTAAGCAGGGGTTAGCTGAGGGTGATTGTCTTTTACCCTGACTAGAGTGAGGGTCCTTGCTTGAACAGGGGGTAACCTGGCTGACAACCAAATACCCCATTTCTAACAATCAACAAGTAATTGTACAGTAGAAACCACTGACAATATTGGATGTTCCGTATGACTGAGGACTGTTTCAAGTGATTCTTTCAGTTTTGTAGTGTTTGAGTCTCTGGGAGATTGAGGAAGGTATGGTGAGTCTGTTAAATTGAAATAGTGCTAATAAGGTCTCAGATGTCCCCTGTGAATACCTTGCTTGCAGCAGGAAGAGTATTGAATGTGTCTATGTGAGATAATGAGTGTGTAGTAGGTGGCAGTGAAGATCTCAGATGATTTACATGTTGTCTTTCCTTAAATAGAGACCTATGTGGACATGTGGATGACAACAAACCCTCCTGTTGTCCTCATGCATTTTGGACAGTCAATGGAATAGGTTGTGGGAATTTGTGAAGTAGGGATATTTTGATATGAACTGTGTTCACATAATGATCAATGTACACAGATTATACTGTGATATCTGATGCATGGACGACTGAAGCATGTACATCAAAAAGAATTAGTTTATGGAAAGTGTGCCTTGATGAGGAGCATCAGATACCTGAGTGCTGTGCTGATGTGAAGTGTGTTCTTCTGGTAGTACAGGTAAGGTGAGAAATCAGTGGTACATGAGGTGCAAATTGCATGTTGCCGATCGCAAAGGTAGAATTGCTGACCCCAGTCCAAACTAGACCAAAAGGGTGATGCTCTTGTCTATGTCAGTTTTGTGGTGATTGGTTAGGAAGAATTCAAATGGTCACATATCTGTTTCGCTGTGAGGCCTTGTTGTTGAGCCTATTGGCTCACTCGCTTAGGACTGGTGCTTTTGAAAGTCTTTCTGAAGGCCGGTAAACATTGACATGTGGTGTTTGGTTGAGAGAATTTGAGCCTGGTGGGTCGGAGAGGTAACATGAATGTAGAGCAGCAGGATGTTGCTTGATGAGTATAATACCAATGACTCTTTAACAATATGTCAACAAGAGGAAATTCTGCTTTACGAACGTATAAAGTTCTATTATCTTTGGTGCCTACAAAACACAGTATCTGCTGACCATTTGTGACGTGCTGCATGAACAAATTTAGACCTGATCTAATGTCAAAAACATTTATGAAATGCCTGTTCCGAAACATTTTAATTATTACCATAAACCATTCCTTAATTTGGCATTCAAAGGTTCTGTGAAACGCTGGCATAATGCATTAAAATTGTATTAAGATTTGGTAAAACGTTATGTACCATTGCATGTTTTAACACCTAAAAGGTTTTTATTTTAAACTATACTTTTCAGCCACTACATCTTTCGACTGCGTGGTATTGCTTTGGACATCAGATTATCTGGGAAGATGACTCAATAAATCTAGTAGCATTAAACTGGGTAATATTTACACCTGGTACTTGTATCCTTTAGATACAGCAGGCTGGGTATACCATTAAGATAGAGCATCGTGATATGAGCAAGAGGGAAGGATTCTTCGCGTTTGAAAAACTCAAATTGTTTTAGCCTGATTATTACAATCAGTCGAACATATTATAATAGCCAGCCAAAAGGATTATCTACCTTTATAAAGTACAACTGAAATTATTCTCACTTGTATGGTTGGCACAACCACGGCTTTTGTGTATGGTATGTTTGTGGTTTGCACACCTTTTTGTCTGTTAAACCACTTTGATTAGAATTTTGGAAAATCTCCAGAACTGTACTTAATACATATCATGACCACTAGTGCTCTAACGCAGCTTGCAAAATAAATGACGTTGCTATCAGTGAAATGCTGTCCCATCGATCATCGATTTGTAGCTGAAGACTAAATATTTTCATGGATCATTGCTCGTTTTTTGTAAAGTTTGTGCTAAAGGAGTCTGTGTATTTACGTAGAATATTTGTGAACTTTTTTGTTTTAACACAGAATGAGGGTTAGACTATAGTGTACATGGATCTTAATTATTTTTGCCTTCATAGTTATTTTAAAATGTATACACATAACTCGAAACAGTCTTGACTTGGTTGGAAATGTCAGAGTAGTTTATACATGTTTGTGAGGAGGGATGTGTTTTTTTTTATTTGTGGACTTCTGCATTTTAAGGTGTAGGTATGGTTTTTGTTGAATATGTAGAATGGAATTCGAATTTCGGTAAATGGTGGAATCTTTCTTTGGTGTCTGCTGTCATTCCTGTGCTGACAGATGTCATGTTTTGCCCTTCGAATTACAAGAAAGAGAGGCTGTCAATCCTCCTGTAAAGTTAACAATGACAACACATTTGGGAGGATGGATCATGTCTTCTGTGATTCCTTTAGAGTCCAGGGAGGTGTACTGATATAGTGATTAGGAACTATCTGTTAAATTGCCAGAAGGACTGGTCAGTCACGAGTTGCAGGTGGCATACCTATTCAAGGATTATCATATCCAAGCGACTACTAACTGACACAGGTTCAGCATCGGTAATAGCCCCAAAATCACAAGTGAAGCAAAGGGGAAAGGAAAAATATGTCATTAAAAAAGTATATAAACGTTCATAATCAATATATGTTGCGGGCACACGTGCATACTGTAAACAGCAGGGGTGTAACCAACTAGCCAACACTAATGACACTGGACAATAACGCACATGTAAAGTGAATTTAGTGGATATTTTCCAGCCCCAAACAGGCTGCCCTTGTCTTATATGCGAGCCACGCAGAAAGTAAAGTTGATACCATTTCATCTCATGAGGAAGATATCAAATCTTCCTCAACAATAATCTGTTGACAAACTGTCAGGATCAGTTGTTATTGGTGCGGCTCTATTGATCTGCTGGTAAAGGATTTCTTTTAACCACCGTGTAAGGAAGGTTTGGGGGCTCAGAACTAAAGCATCTAGCTCAAGGGTCTACTTTTGTTTTCATGGCAATTGGATTGAATCCTAGAACGTTTTTTATTTAGCTTTTTAGATTTCAGTAGTTAACAAAGTATGTTCCATTGAATAAGGCAACAACAGAAACCTATCACCTGTTTATAGTGCCTGGAGAGCCTCTCGTGAAGACAGTGCACTTCACAAATAGACCTGTTCTGTCATGTTTAGTGTTCTGTACATGGTCAAGGAATAGATAGTCACCTCACCCTCGTCAGTATATCCGACTCGCTGCACTTCTGGCGGCTAGGTCCTTTCAGATGGCTTCTGGCAGCATGGAAGTCAAGCTAGCCAGCAAATATCCTAGGCACTGCCATGTATCATCAACCATGTGCGTAAGCAGTGGAGTCCATGCAGGAAAGGCAGTATTTGACACAAGAACTCTATACTGTAGTGCATTTCTCACACTTCCTTGGTACATAAAATGTACACGTCACACTTGGGTCACACCTGTATTTCTGTCTACTGAAACACAGCAAATAATTTGCAATTTCTGTCAATGACACTGTGTACCTGCAATGTCAGTGCGCACATCATGAACACATGTGCCAGTTCTCCTTAACACATAACAGCTGAACCCTCCAGTGGTTCGTAATTGGGCAACAGCTGTAGGCTAGTGCTTCTGGTAATGTGGCACCTTGACTGGTTAAATAAATGCATAGCCCAATGAAGTTAGCATTACATGGCACACAAACTAGCCGCCTTCACCATGCTAACTTTATGGCAAATCTTCCCAATTCTGGATTTCCTCACAGATTAGAGACCATTATGGCCATGTTTCTGTCATGTCTATATTATGCCAATGAACAGTACCATGCGAGCGCTCTCCATTTGCTGTCAAAACTCCAGCAAATCTAGAACATGCAGTTCCAGATCTTGAACACTCACACAACCACATCAGGCTTTTCAATGACTAACTGTGCCAGATGTAACTCATTTGAGAGTCTCAGCATTGTCCATGGGCTGTCCATGGCTCTGTGCTGATCTTTGTTACAGATCAAACTCCATATATACTTGCAAAAATGATTTGATTATGAGTGACCTCACTTAAGACGATCCCTTATATCAGGTCAGATGGTTTTACATAGAGGGTCATTTTTTTTGTTTTGCTGGCCAAGCTGTAGAACCTGCTCTTGGAGAAAATAAGGATAATCCACAATCATCTTGAATTTTTTTTCCATCACCTCCTGAATAAAGACAGCCACAACCTCACTTGTGACAGCTAATGCAACCACTCAAAAGACACTTTGAGGTTTTGACAAAGGTATGAAATGCTATCTAAAAGCTGCAATACGATTCAATAAGAAGACTTTTACAGCTACCAGTCGACCCCGTGATTTTTACGGTATCTCAGGCGGCCTTCACTTGGTCACAGATTTGTTACTTTGCTCCAGGTAATGCTTTAGGTGATCATTCCTCAATGTCCTAAATTTTTTATTTTACATTGCAGAAAATCTAGCCCTGCAGTGGCAATGAGAAAATGAGTAAAATTATCCCATTGCTAGACATAATCTCGTTTAGTAAATCACTGCATATGTGGGGCAAACAGAGGATGGGAGGGGAGGCAAAGAGTCGGTAGGTAGTGGATGAGAAGCAGGGTGGAGCTGACTGGAGTGGGAATGGAAGGCCAAAAGCTCTGTTATACCATAGGAGGAAGGGTTAGCAGAAGTATTACCGTTAATGGCAAGGGCACATGTTGCCTACATTTTGTGAGCAGGATGGAGTAAAGGAGTGGCTACATTTAGAGGGCACTCGTCAGATATGTTGGGTAATTTCTAAGAACACACACCTACGAAGTATTATTTCTAGACTAGGGATCTCTGATACTTTCTGGTATACAAGGGGATGTTGCTTTGATGGTTTGAAATGGGATGGAGCTCCACACATGTATAGGGTAACAAAAATAACCTGGTTTTCTCTTTTCTGTACGTCTTGGACTCTTGTCTTATTATGCTACTGCTGCATGTTTTGTGTGCGCCACTCGGGATATCTTAATCTTGGATGCTGGAACTGTGCAGTGCCATCATTCACTGCCTGGTGGATGATGAAACAGATCTTAAAGTAACAGCTATTAGAGGTCTCCAATCATCAGATTCATTCTGAGTGACATTCAAGTGGTGCAACATAGAATGAATTACACTCTTCAGGGGTGCCAGGTGTGTCTTCTGAATGCTGACAAATTAAACATTACCTCCAAGGAGTTTTGGCAGGTCTAGGAATCATCATGGCTGTACATGATTATGGAATAGAGCTGGGTATCATCTGTCTAGTGGTGGACGCTGATATACTTATGCATTAGGAAAACTAGAAAGGGAGCACCCTACCTCAAACTTCAGCATGAAGTGAGCCCCAATGCGTCATGGTAAATGCAGTAAAAGTTTGTTTTTAATCCATAAAGTAAACTGCAGTTTTTCGCCTTAGTAGGTGCAGCAAGTGCTGTAGATCACTGAACACGTTTTTGCTGGGTTCAGCCCTTCATCAGCAGAGAGATGCTTTGTCTGTGGGGTTGCTGGAAATGCTGCCAGAAGTCCTCTAAGGTTTATGTACCGCTCACTGGCACGCAAGTGCTCAACTTACCTATGTATTAGCTGACCTCCAGGCGCTGCATGCATACGTTCAAAATCGCTGCAGCAAGACTGTTCTTTGGTGGATGACAAATGGTATGATGATAGAATTGTCTAAAATGGGCGAATGATTAAGTACAACAAAATTATCATCATTGTCTTCATCATCATTATTATATTGTTTTATTTGTTATTCTTACCATCATTTATATTTTCATTGATATCACGGAGGTTTTCTATTTCCATTACTAACGATAGATGATTCACATTAATTCCATGAATGTGTATTAACTTTGTACCAATAGATATGACGTAAAGATTTAATACAAAAAACGAACATCCTATTCAAGAGCATCCCCGTGTAGCATAGTATGGTATGGACCATCTGTTGGCTTACTTATTCTGCCACACGCCTTCCATCTGAAGCACAGGCACCCCTTAGGGCTAAAAAAAAAGTGCAACAAGCCCAATATAAATGGGAGTCCCTCGGGGTTTCCATAACGCATCCCACAGCATGTTTAGTACCAGACTGAATGAATTGGGTTAAAATAATCAATGAAATGATTTTCTCAATGTTGCTTACAGGAGCGAGATTGTTTTTGTGAACAATAAATCATGGAAGATCGTTCTGTTTATTTATCAACTTCAAATCAAAAGTAGCCCGTTCGGTAGAATTGATTGTTAGCTGAAGTCCATTTTTCACTGAGCTTTTCGCGCAATGGGGCTGTTATGCTGCAGAACACTTGGTAACCGAGTTACTTTTGAGACTCATTGAAGATGAAACAATGACGCGGGCGTCCTCGTTGACGCTGTGAATTCACTTTCAAAGGAGCGTTGAACCATGTTAACACCTCGGTTGTTCAAAGGACAGCTGTCTAGAGTGATATACTGGATGCCACATTGCAGCTCTCGTCTGCAGCGACAGATGGGTCATAAGATGAGGGCAGGAAAGGAAGTTGTAAAAAGCTAGGAACAGAGGCCTGAAAAGTTGTCTTTTATTCTGTAAACGTTTTGCAAAGTTCCTCAGTTTCAATTTTACGAAGTTTGCAGAAATGTTTGGTTTAACTTCATCTTCAGAAAGTTTTTCTCTTCTGTGCTAGATTCTTTTCACTCTGACCCAACAAAGATAAAAAAAATGTACTAGACATTTCCTCTGCAAGTCTGCCTTCTGCAGAGTTTTTCTACGCTCTGTGGCAAGTGTACTGCAGTCTTTCTCTTCATGTATACCTTTTACAACATGAATTGACACACGCCATGATCTGTCAGAAAATGCGGCAGAAAGTAACACTTTCAAACAGTGTTTCCCTAAAAGGATTGTAAAACTTTAAAAGAAAAATGCAACTTCACAAACTATATAAAATGTTAAATTGAAACTTACCAAGTGTGCACATTCACAAATAATGAACAATATACTAGTGCGATAATTGACACACACAGCAAAGGGGGGGGGGGGGGAGGGGGACTAGGAGCCAATGAAAGTCCAGTAGCCAAGCTCTGAAAAAATGATACATTAAACAGGGGATTAGAAAAAGAACAGAGTGGTGGACGAAACATGAGATGGGGATCCTAGCAATAAGTTCTTGTTGCCCTCACACATGTATAAGGATGTCATGCTTCATCATCGGGCATGCTCCTCATAGGGTTGGCAAAGCAACGCCCTATGGGTTGCCCGAAGAGTAGCTTTAGTAGAGATCTTTTTTTTGTATCTTGCCATATGATTAAAGGTATATGTATGAGAGTGACATAGATGTGTGGTGTGGTGTGGTTATGAATGCACAGGTGAACAGGAATTAAAACCTTCTAAGGGATAACAATTTCAATTTTAATGTGGTAGTGTTCTTGACAGGATTAAAAAAATTGTGAAACGGGCAAGGGCTACTAAGGGGTTGTAATGTACCCATGTAGCTTTAAATTTATAGGTGTAGTCAGGTCAAATGTAATCAGGTCAACACGTTTTGTGCCCTTAAGGCCCGAAAAGGATCCTTGGTGCCTTTTCAGGACTTAAGAATGAAAGATGGGGGAGTGTTTCCCTACCCCACACCTAAAATGTGATATGTAAGTGTAGTTATTCCCCTAGAAAAAAATACCTGATCTGGTAATGAAAAGTTGATTCCCCAACCCTATGGATCAATCTAAACAAGCCTCATTGGTCAAAAGCAGAGGTTAGTGCTCAGATGCTTAATGGCTTTTGCACATGGAGTGCAAGCGACCTACCCTCCTCTGCTTGCCTTGATCATTTAATGCATAATAATTGACATGTCAAGGGTCACGTTGTTTCAGTATCCCACAGGCTACCTCTGCTAATGACCATCTAAGGGCTGGTAGATCATTTCTATCCTGTGTGGAGGCATCATTCTCTTATTCTGACAGGACCATCATGACAACATTGAGGAAGAAGAGTCTAATAATAGTGTTTCTGATAGGACATTGCAGTGGTACACAACAATATAAACAGGGGTTAAGAGGAGATAATGTTTCATGTTACACACGCACCCTAGAGAATATAAGCTATACCAACAGAGTACAGTGAAATAACACAAAGGAATTACTGCTTGTAGGAAACAAGTTCTGTTCATTTTGCTATGAGTGGGCCTCACCAACTAAGGGGGTTATTCTAACTTTGGAGGAGGTGTTAATCCGTCCCAAAAGTGACGGAAAAGTGACAGATTTACCACCAGCCGTATTACGAGTCCATTATATCCTATGGAACTCGTAATACGGCTGGTGGTATATCCGTCACTTTACCGTCACTTTTGGGACGGATTAACACTCCTCCAAAGTTAGAATAACCCCCTAAGTCTTGCTCACAGTAAGATCTGTGGGAATGGACTGAGAGAGCTTGCGTCTAGTGTCTCCCTTTTAAGATAAGGCCACTGTTAGGGTTAGATTCTCTGGACTAGTTACCCACAAACACTTGAGCACACATGTGCAGGCTGAGTGTGTGGGACTACCCTCTGGCTCGGTCCAATATCTGTTTACTGGTCACAGAGAAGACCCTTCAGATATAGGTGCTGATCTAATGTAGAACTTATATTATGAGTGGGCATTCAAAGTGCTCATATGTACAGCTTTACGAAAAAATTATGTGTGCTCACTGCATTGTAGCTTGTGGGCATCATCTGCACCATTGCACGGTTTCACCTTATTTAGGGCTAGAGATATTGCTCACATATGAATCCTAGGGTAAACATACCCTGAGTGCAGATCCTTTGTCATTTTTGTTAACTGTACTCTTTGTGGCAGTTGAAAACTTTTCATATTTCCCTGGCTCAGCTATGATCTGAATCAAAGCCTTTGACCACCACTGCACCGGGCCAAGTTAATTGCTCTTCTGTCCAGCAAAAGTATTAAAGGCCTCCCCACACATTAGCGCCATTTCACAGTGCCTGACCCCGTTTCTAGGAAAGAGAAGGGTGGGAAGGAAATCTGCATGTACTAATTAACTCTAAGCACTGCACAGGTCTAGGGAAGCCCAAGCTTTCCGAAACAAAGGAGGAAGGCCAGACCTCCCTATTTGTGAATAAGGATCAGGCAGCTGTGTCAGCTGAGTTTGAGCTGAAGCTTTCATGGAAGGTCTTTCTGTAGGCCACTTGAATTGCTCTATTGAAATGTCCCAGAATGCTGTGCAGGAGAGTTGGGGCAGAGGTGGTGTGATAATGTCACCTTAGAATTGAATAGAGGTGTCTACCTTCAAGAACTTTCAACACCCACTTAAAAACCCCTGCACAATGAAGAGAAACTTGAGAACACACTGGATGTGGAAGCAACAACAGCAAATTAATTCCCATCTGGAAGGAGAAGCCACTTGATGCCACTGAAAGGATGGACTGAAGGCCTTTGACTCTGACATCCAGGGACTGGGAGTGTTTTTCCAGGGCTTATGACTTTGGCCCCCTTATTCTTTCTGGGGGTCAGTGGATGGATGTACAGGCTTGTCAAGACCTTGCGGGGGGGTTCGCCTAGATCATTTGTGGACTAGTCCTACAGCTAAGTGACTCCATCGGGAAGCCAGTGACTTTGCTGCTGACACACAGGTGCCCTGCATGTAGGCCAAAGCCATAGGGTTGGAAGTGTGATATGAAGGGTACTTTTCCTGTGGGCTGTAGAAGGGCACCCGAAGAAGCCCCAGGTGAAAGGAGCAACCAGAATTCTGAGTAGGGAACAGGATAAACAGGAGATTTTTGAATGCAACCCCCATAAAACAAATAACGTTAGAGGCCAGGAGA
Source organism: Pleurodeles waltl (assembly GCF_031143425.1). NCBI lineage: Eukaryota > Metazoa > Chordata > Amphibia > Caudata > Salamandridae > Pleurodeles > Pleurodeles waltl. Next base: position 944,732,585 of record NC_090439.1, on the reverse strand, counting down.
TTTGAAGAAAATGATCCTGGTTGCTAAAGCTCCCAACGAAGAGCACAGTTATGCTGAGGTGAGGTATATCTGCCCACCTGGCCAGAACAAAAGAGCCATGTAGTCTAGTCCCCTCAAGGGCACTGGATAGAGAATGGAGTTTATAGTGCTCCACTATGAATTTTGACCCCTCCGCCCCCAGGAAGAGGGTCCACACCCCAGATTTCAGTGCAACCTCCTATAGTTAATTGTTAACTGGGGAGACTGTTGGGTTGAGCCCCCTCCTAGAAATCATCTACATCCCCATACACTCAAACGCCTGGACCCTGTCACAACTTGAACATTCCTGTGGAGAAACCATGCCCCAGGACCAATGCCTACCAGGACAGGCACTTCTCCAGTCCCTCCGCCCGTGTTTCTGGGAAGGCACAACTCGCATCAGGGTTCCTGCACATGGGTAAGAAAACAAACCTGTCAGCTACTGTTCTAGCACAGAGTAGAGTCTGTGGGGCAGCGTAGGAGTGGGCTCCCCCCACAAGAGCATGATGGGTAGCTCAGTCGGGGGCAGGTGCACCCAGAATTAAACACTGAAGAATGTGGCACAAAGCTTTTTTGTAAAAATCAAAAGTAAAATTAGAAAAAGGTGCAGAGTCACAGGGCCAGGAATTGTCCCATATGAACACTGCTCAATCAGCTGAATAAAGCCCCAAATTTCCATATTCTGTCCTGTGGTGCCCAAAGAAGGACAAGCGCACCACCAACAAGTTGCACAGTAGTCTTGGAGCTGCCAGGACTGTAGCATCTCGACCAGATCCCAACACAGTTTTTCAGCATTATCTCTTAAGTGCTATATTGATGCCTCCAAGAGATGTTTGCTTGGTTTTTAAACACTCCTGGATCTTGTGCTGTTGCACAAAGTGTCTGGAGTGTGGTGACCTCTATTGATTGGTCCTGTAGTTTGAGTGACTGCAAAATAAAGTGAAAGAAAAACGAATGCATACCTGTTATTCAATGCATAATACTTCATTGACAATGATGCTGTATGTCAAAGGTTACACAATAACTTCAATGGTGGTGCAGAAATTGTATATGGTCTATCTTTACATGCATAAATGGGATGACATCGCCACCAAACCTGTAGGCCTACCTTTTTGATAATTATCTAAACTCATATGTGCCCATTGTAGGAGGCGGTGGGTTGTGATTATAAGGTTCAAGGCTTGCTGAGGTATGTAAACTGTTCAAAGTATGTCACCAAAGTTCTTCCCATCTAACTGTACATATATTGTACATATTTGTAAATGAATGTTTAGTATTCAGTAGTACAATACTATTTCAATGTGTGTAATAAAGTACTTTTCTTTGTCAGAAAAAGCACTGACTTAACAATGATTTATTGAGTGTTGTTTTTGAGATATTCATCCCTGAGTAGGCCTTGGATTACTCTGCTTCGCAAACCTGAGCCAAGTGCTACAATGGGGTACTGAGTTACCAGTAAAGAGAAAGGTGCAGAGTTATCACTAGAGAAGGATTCACGTTCTTTTCAACTAATAACCCAATTTCATATACTCTTGCACTAATCAAAATTTAAATGGTTGGCGATAGTTCCACATACTAACGCCAGGTTACACCTTTACATACTGAGTAATGCAGCTTTGTGTTGGTTCAATATACTCTGGTGGTATATTGTATGTCAAAGGCGAAACCGCTGCTTTCCTTTGCAATTAACAAAACTAGACAGAACCATGGCACACAGTACTACTGTATATTTTCACCTCTCAATACATGCATTCGCAGAACGCCACCAGTTCAATAGGATAGGAAATACGGGTTCTCATTACACTCTAGACAGGTGGCAGAAGAGAGCTACTTACAGGAACTCGCAGTTTAAAATCTAAACTTCGGCCAGCCTGGACAAGTGAAAATACAGTTTACTAGAAATTGATATGGGTCCTGTCTGAAGGCTCAGTCATTTAGAGGTCTTTAATGGCATCAATCAGACGTGCTTTTCTTTTTGTACAGGGCTGTGTGCCTTATTGACTACAAGGTATGGCAGAATGATTCATCTCTCCAGTGAGCCCCGAGGCAGGGGAAAGATCAATTCCTTTAGCATACTGACCCCAGTCAGCTCAGGCTCGCATCAGTGTGAGTGGCCTCAGTTTGGTGCAGTGATAATTAAAGATCGATGCCTACAATTAATCACTGTAAATGCCAATTTGCCTTCTATCGATGATGCATTTAGCTACTTTGGGCACAGAAGACATGATCACACCCCTTCTTACATTTTGTTTGGTTTCATCATTCCAGACACCAGGATTAATGTGTCAACATGTGTGAAGAGCATGCAATGTGATAAAGCGATTGATCGTTTGTTCAAACAAACGGATATACGTGGAATGTTTTTGACTGATAGAAGGGACTGCATATTGACTTAGTAGCAAAAAGGGCAGGATTTTGCCAACCTTTTACTGGTTGGTTTGATTGTCTAAAGTTTTATATTTCTTAAAGTTAATTGTGGTACAACGACCTCCGCCATTTGTTCAGCATACTGAGAGTACCTGCTTTCATGCTGCTTGCTTGCATCTAAAATAGAGTGGGCTTCATCCATTTTTTTTTATTTACATCCATGCACATGTCTGAGAACGTGGTTGTTCTACACTGAATAGGTAAACTCACATGAAAAATAAAATAATGATTGCAGTCACTGAATATGAAAAATAAGTTATTGTTTAACTGAAGTAAGAATCAAGACTAAACTATTACTTGGCTTTGGGAGTCTGATATATTCATCGTAATGCGCAATGCTAGATTAGCTATTTCTGTCCCTACAGAGTACGGAACCAACACTGTTATGTTATGTTAGCAATTATAAAGCACGCACAACCCAGGGGTACCTAATCACTAGGTGAGTACGACCCAAATCACAACCGGACAAAACTGGCTAGGTCCGCTCTTACTTAAACTTAATCAGTCCTGAAGAGCCAAGTTTTAACAGCCTTTCAGAATTTCGGGAGTAAATTCTTCTGACTTCCGACAGCAGCATGTTGCACATCTTAGCTGCTGCTACTGAAAAGCCCCATTCCCCCCTCCCTTCTTAATGGCTGGCGCTGCGCGTCGCGAGTGAGCGACCTCTGACCTGTTTCAGGTCCTGAGCTCGCCCCCCACGACCGCAGCACCAACCTGCTGCCTCCTGCCTCTGTCCCCCGACCACGCTGCTGTTTGCGTGTTCGAGGCCCTCCTCCACCCGCAGGCATCCTCCTGAGCCTCATCCCTGGTGTCTAGTGGGCTCTGACAAGCTTCACTTGACCCGTGTGCCGCTTTTCGCCGTCGTGTAAGTTGTTTTCTCATTTTTCTGCGCCTTGCCTCCTTGCGCTTCTGCCCCTGCCGTGCCCCTTCTGATTGTGCCACTTTTTCGCCGCCCTATAGTGCGTGTTACTGTTTTCAAGCGCCTCGCCTATGGCGCTTCTGCCCCCGTTGTGCCCCTCTGATTGCTGTTTCCCCGATTGTTTACTGTGCCATTAGTGTATTTCATATTGTGTGTTTTTCATATTGTGACTGCCTTTAATTTTGCTCGATTTTTTGTGCCTTCGTGTTTTTCACCCCTTGTGCGCTCCCCCTTGCTCTCCGCTCCCTGCCGCTGCCTCCCTGCGGCCCGCCCCCCTCGCGCCCCCATTCGCCGCTCCCTCCCGCCTCCCAGCTGCTCCTCCCTCCCCCCTCCCTTCTTAATGGCTGGCGCTGTGCGTCGCGAGTGAGTGACCTTTGACCTGTTTCAGGTCCTGAGCTCGCCCCCCACGACCGCAGCACCAACCTGCTGCCTCCTGCCTCTGTCCCCCGACCACGCTGCTGTTTGCGTGTTCGAGGCCCTCCTCCACCCGCAGGCATCCTCCTGCGCCTCATCCCTGGTGTCTAGTGGGCTCTGACAAGCTTCACTTGACCCGTGTGCCGCTTTCCGCCGTCGTGTAAGTTGTTTTCTCATTTTTCTGCGCCTTGCCTCCTTGCGCTTCTGCCCCCGCCGTGCCCCTTCTGATTGTGCCACTTTTTCACCGCCCTATAGTGCGTGTTACTGTTTTCAAGCGCCTCGCCTCCGGCGCTTCTGCCCCCATTGTGCCCCTCTGATTGCTGTTTCCCCGATTGTTTACTGTGCCATTAGTGTATTTCATATTGTGTGTTTTTCATATTGTGACTGCCTTTAATTTTGCTCGATTTTTTGTGCCTTCGTGTTTTTCGCCCCTTGTGCGCTCCCCCTTGCTCTCCGCTCCCTGCCGCTGCCTCCCTGCGGCCCGCCCCCCTCGCGCCCCCATTCGCTGCTCCCTCCCGCCTCCCGCCTCCCAGCTGCTCCTCCCTCCCCCCTCCCTTCTTAATGGCTGGCGCTGCGCGTCGCGAGTGAGCGACCTCTGACCTGTTTCAGGTCCTGAGCTCGCCCCCCACGACCGCAGCACCAACCTGCTGCCTCCTGCCTCTGTCCCCCGACCATGCTGCTGTTTGTGTGTTCGAGGCCCTCCTCCACCCGCAGGCATCCTCCTGTGCCTCATCCCTGGTGTCTAGTGGGCTCTGACAAGCTTCACTTGACCCGTGTGCCGCTTTCCGCCGTCGTGTAAGTTGTTTTCTCATTTTTCTGCGCCTTGCCTCCTTGCGCTTCTGCCCCCACCGTGCCCCTTCTGATTGTGCCACTTTTTCGCCGCCCTATAGTGCGTGTTACTGTTTTCAAGCGCCTCGCCTCTGGCGCTTCTGCCCCCGTTGTGCCCCTCTGATTGCTGTTTCCCCGATTGTTTACTGTGCCATTAGTGTATTTCATATTGTGTGTTTTTAATATTGTGACTGCCTTTAATTTTGCTCGATTTTTTGTGCCTTTGTGTTTTTCGCCCCTTGTGCGCTCCCCCTTGCTCTCCGCTCCCTGCCGCTGCCTCCCTGCGGCCCGCCCCCCTCGCGCCCCCATTCGCCGCTCCCTCCCGCCTCCCAGCTGCTCCTCCCTCCCCCCTCCCTTCTTAATGGCTGGCACTGCGCGTCGCGAGTGAGCGACCTCTGACCTGTTTCAGGTCCTGAGCTCGCCCCCCACGACCGCAGCACCAACCTGCTGCCTCCTGCCTCTGTCCCTCGACCACGCTGCTGTTTGCGTGTTCGAGGCCCTCCTCCACCCGCAGGCATCCTCCTGCGCCTCATCCCTGGTGTCTAGTGGGCTCTGACAAGCTTGACTTGACCCGTGTGCCGCTTTCCGCCGTCGTGTAAGTTGTTTTCTCATTTTTCTGCGCCTTGCCTCCTTACGCTTCTGCCCCCGCCGTGCCCCTTCTGATTGTGCCACTTTTTCGCCGCCCTATAGTGCGTGTTACTGTTTTCAAGCGCCTCGCCTCCAGCGCTTCTGCCCCCGTTGTGCCCCTCTGATTGCTGTTTCCCCGATTGTTTACTGTGCCATTAGTGTATTTCATATTGTGTGTTTTTCATATTGTGACTGCCTTTAATTTTGCTCGATTTTTTGTGCCTTCGTGTTTTTCGCCCCTTGTGCGCTCCCCCTTGCTCTCCGCTCCCTGCCGCTGCCTCACTGCGGCCCCGCCCCCCTCGCGCCCCCATTCGCCACTCCCTCCCGCCTCCCAGCTGCTCCTCCCTCCCCCCTCCCTTCTTAATGGCTGGCGCTGCGCGTCGCGAGTGAGCGACCTCTGACCTGTTTCAGGTCCTGAGCTCGCCCCCCACGACCGCAGCACCAACCTGCTGCCTCCTGCCTCTGTCCCCCGACCATGCTGCTGTTTGCGTGTTCGAGGCCCTCCTCCACCCGCAGGCATCCTCCTGCGCCTCATCCCTGGTGTCTAGTGGGCTCTGACAAGCTTCACTTGACCCGTGTGCCGCTTTCCGCCGTCGTGTAAGTTGTTTTCTCATTTTTCTGCGCCTTGCCTCCTTGCGCTTCTGCCCCCACCATGCCCCTTCTGATTGTGCCACTTTTTCGCCGCCCTATAGTGCGTGTTACTGTTTTCAAGCGCCTCGCCTCCGGCGCTTCTGCCCCCGTTGTGCCCCTCTGATTGCTGTTTCCCCGATTGTTTACTGTGCCATTAGTGTATTTCATATTGTGTGTTTTTAATATTGTGACTGCCTTTAATTTTGCTCGATTTTTTGTGCCTTTGTGTTTTTCGCCCCTTGTGCGCTCCCCCTTGCTCTCCGCTCCCTGCCGCTGCCTCCCTGCGGCCCCGCCCCCCTCGCGCCCCCATTCGCCACTCCCTCCCGCCTCCCAGCTGCTCCTTCCTCCCCCCTCCCTTCTTAATGGCTGGCACTGCGCGTCGCGAGTGAGCGACCTCTGACCTGTTTCAGGTCCTGAGCTCGCCCCCCACGACCGCAGCACCAACCTGCTGCCTCCTGCCTCTGTCCCCCGACCACGCTGCTGTTTGCGTGTTCGAGGCCCTCCTCCACCCGCAGGCATCCTCCTGCGCCTCATCCCTGGTGTCTAGTGGGCTCTGACAAGCTTCACTTGACCCGTGTGCCGCTTTCCGCCGTCGTGTAAGTTGTTTTCTCATTTTTCTGCGCCTTGCCTCCTTACGCTTCTGCCCCCGCCGTGCCCCTTCTGATTGTGCCACTTTTTCGCCGCCCTATAGTGCGTGTTACTGTTTTCAAGCGCCTCGCCTCCAGCGCTTCTGCCCCCGTTGTGCCCCTCTGATTGCTGTTTCCCCGATTGTTTACTGTGCCATTAGTGTATTTCATATTGTGTGTTTTTCATATTGTGACTGCCTTTAATTTTGCTCGATTTTTTGTGCCTTCGTGTTTTTCGCCCCTTGTGCGCTCCCCCTTGCTCTCCGCTCCCTGCCGCTGCCTCACTGCGGCCCCGCCCCCCTCGCGCCCCCATTCGCCACTCCCTCCCGCCTCCCAGCTGCTCCTCCCTCCCCCCTCCCTTCTTAATGGCTGGCGCTGCGCGTCGCGAGTGAGCGACCTCTGACCTGTTTCAGGTCCTGAGCTCGCCCCCCACGACCGCAGCACCAACCTCCTGCCTCTGTCCCCCGACCACGCTGCTGTTTGCGTATTCGAGGCCCTCCTCCACCCACAGGCATCCTCCTGCGCCTCATCCCTGGTGTCTAGTGGGCTCTGACAAGCTTCACTTGACCCGTGTGCCGCTTTCCGCCGTCGTGTAAGTTGTTTTCTCATTTTTCTGCGCCTTGCCTCCTTGCGCTTCTGCCCCCGCCGTGCCCCTTCTGATTGTGCCACTTTTCGCCGCCCTATAGTGCGTGTTACTGTTTTCAAGCGCCTCGCCTCCGGCGCTTCTGCCCCCGTTGTGCCCCTCTGATTGCTGTTTCCCCGATTGTTTACTGTGCCATTAGTGTATTTCATATTGTGTGTTTTTCATATTGTGACTGCCTTTAATTTTGCTCTATTTTTTGTGCCTTCGTGTTTTTCGCCCCTTGTGCACTCCCCCTTGCTCTCCGCTCCCTGCCGCTGCCTCCCTGTGGCCCCGCCCCCCTCGCGCCCCCATTCGCCGCTCCCTCCCGCCTCCCAGCTGCTCCTCCCTCCCCCCTCCCTTCTTAATGGCTGGCGCTGCGCGTCCGCGTGCAGCGGGCGCGCCGCAGGCGCGCCAAAGGCAAGCCCGTCTGCGCCCGTCCGCGCCTGGACCGCGCCCAGCGCCACCCCCCCCTGGTCCTCGCACCCCCGCATCTCCTGCGTCCGTTACTCAACCAACGAACTCCGCGCACTCAACCCTGGACCCTCCGCAGAGTGCTTCCTTGCAACCCCGAAGCACACAAAAGGACCTTTCTCCTGCCGCACCTGCAACTTCTCCTGCGACAGAACGGCGAAGCCAACAACAAGAACTTCCAACACCAACCACCTGAACTGCATCCTCATCAACACACGCTCCGCACGAAAACACGCCATCGAACTCTGGGACTTACTCGACACCACCGCCCCTGACGTGGCCTTCCTGACTGAAACCTGGTGGAACGACTCCTCGGCCCCGGACATCGCAATCGCCATACCGGACGGATACAAAATCACCAGAAGAGATCGAACCAACGGAATCGGCGGCGGAATAGCCATCGCCCACAAATCTACCCTCAAAATCCACACCCACACGGACGACACCCTTAAGACAGCCGAACACCTCCACTTCCAGATCCACACGGACCCCAACACGACCCTCAGAGGAACCCTCATATACCGCCCTCCAGGACCAAGAGCCCCCTTCAGCGACACCGTCGCCGACCTCGCGAGTACCCACGCCCTCGCTTCCCCAGACTACATCCTCCTGGGAGATCTAAACTACCATCTGGAAAATAACAACGACGTCAACACCGCATCACTGACCTCCAACCTCCTCAACCTCGGACTCCGCCAACTGGTCAACACTCCCACCCACATCGCCGGACACACTCTTGACCCCCTCTTCACCTCAAGCAACCACATCTCTTTCAGCCACACCTCCGAACTCCACTGGACCGACCATCACTGCGTCCACTTTTCCTATAAGAAAATCACCGAACACCACCGCATCCCTCTACCTCCTCACCGCCGCTGGGGAAAAATCACCCAAGACCAACTAACCAGCACCCTCGTCAAAAACCCACCACCCGACTCAACCGACCCGAGCGCTGCCGCCATCAACCTCCATCAATGGATCCTCGACTGCGCCAACACCTTAGCCCCACTCAAGAAACCCACCGCCAACCAAGGAAAGAAAAAAACCAGCCTGGTTCACAGACGAACTGACCGCCTCCAAAAACCTCTGCCAGAAGCTCAAGAAGAAATGGATCTTAGAGCGCACACCCGACAACCTCGCCTCCCTCAAAGACGCCAACCGTGAATACCACCAACGGATCCGAGTCGCCAAGCGCGCCCACTTCACTGAACACATCAACAACAACGCCCACGACTGCAAAGAACTCTTCGGCATCGTGAAGGAACTCTCAAACCCCAACGCCAACTCCAACGACATCCCGCCCTCCCAGAAACTCTGCGACGACCTCTCCACCTTCTTCCACCAGAAAATCACAACCATCCACGACAGCTTCAACGCCACTCCGCCGCCAGACCCCACCCCTGACATCTCCGCAGACGCCTGCCGCCTCACCGCCTGGACCCACGTGGACGACACCGAAACAATAACAACCATGAACACCATCCACTCAGGCTCCCCCACGGACCCATGCCCACATCACGTGTTCAACAAAGCCAACGCCACCATCGCCCCCAAACTCCGCAAGATCATCAACCTCTCCTTCGACTCCGCCACCTTCCCAGACAGCTGGAAACACGCAGAAATCCAACCCCTCCTCAAGAAACCCAAGGCTGACCCCAACGATCTCAAAAACGTCCGACCGATCTCTCTCCTCCCTTTTCCAGCAAAAGTCATCGAGAAGATCGTCAACACACAGCTCGCCCACTTCCTCGAAGACAACTCCATCCTAGACCCCTCTCAATCCGGATTCAGACGAAACCACAGCACCGAGACTGCACTCCTCGCCGCCACAGATGACATCAGAACTCAAATAGACAACGGTGAAACCTCTGCCCTCATCCTCCTCGACCTATCAGCCGCTTTTGACACAGTCTGCCACCGCACCCTACTGACCCGCCTCCATGAAGCCAGCATCCAAGATAAAGCCCACAACTGGATCTCATCCTTCCTCTCCGACAGAACCCAGAGAGTCCGACTCTCCCCTTTCCGCTCCAAAGCCACCAACCTCATCTGCGGCGTCCCCCAAGGCTCCTCCCTCAGCCCTACGTTGTTCAACGTCTACATGGCCCCCCTCGCTAAACTGGCCCGCCAACATCACCTCAGCATCATCTCCTACGCCGACGACACCCAGCTCGTCCTCTCCCTGACCAAAGACCCACTCACCGCCAAAACCAACCTCCACGAGGGACTAAAAGCCATCGCCGAGTGGATGAACGGCAGCCGCCTGAAGCTCAAGTCCGACAAGACGGAAGTCCTCATCCTCGGGTGCACCCCTTCGGCCTGGAACGACTCCTGGTGGCCCACTGACTTCGGACCCCCACCCACCCCAGCCAGCCACGCAAGAAACCTCGGCTTCATCCTGGACTCCGCCCTCACCATGTCCAAACAGGTCAGCGCCGTCTCCTCTTCCTGCTTCAACACCCTTCGAATGCTCCGCAGAATTTTCAAGTGGATCCCAACAGGAACCAGAAAGACGGTGACCCAAGCCCTCGTCAGTAGCAGACTTGACTACGGCAACGCACTCTACACAGGCATCCCAACAAAAGACATCAAACGACTCCAGCGTATCCAAAATGCATCCGCCCGCCTGATCCTCGACATACCCCGCCGATGTCACATCTCCCCTCACCTGAAGGACCTCCACTGGCTCCCCGTGGACAAGAGGATCACCTTTAAACTCCTCACCCACGCTCACAAGGCTCTTCACAACACCGGACCTACCTACCTCAACTCCAGACTCAACTTTTACGCCCCCACTCGTCAACTCCGCTCTGCCAATCTCGCCCTCGCCATCGTCCCCAGGATCCAGCGCAAGACCTCCGGCGGCAGATCCTTCTCCTTCCTCGCCGCCAAAACCTGGAACTCTCTCCCCACCTCACTACGCCAGACCCAGGACCTCCTCACCTTCAGGAGACTCCTCATGACCTGGTTTTTCGACCGCTAACAGCTCACCCACCCCCCCTCCCCCCAGCACCTCGAAACCCTGACGGGTACATAGTGCGCTATATAAATGAAATGATTGATTGATTGATTGATCTGATCATACAAAATCTGGGGGAGGTAAGCTTCATGCTTCTTGCTGATCTCAGGGCTCTTCTGGGAACATACTAAGAGAAAGCATCCCTCAGATGTCCCGGTCCAGATTGATGCAGTGCCTTAAAAACCAGGCAAATTGCCTTAAATATAATTCTCTTTCTGATAGGAAGCTAATGAAGGGACCTCAGTCCCTCCCTACCAAGTACCTCTTCGGGAGCCCAAGAGCCAGCCCAGCTGCCCCATTTAACATCATTTGGAGCTTATTAAGGGACTGATTGGGTGTGTTTAGATACAGAGAATTGAAATAGTCCAACCATGAAGCAATAAGGTCCAGGACCAAGGGCACCCTCAGCACCGGCGAGATATACTGCAAGATTTTCCCAAGCATTTTTAGAACCCAATGGCACGTTTTCACAGTACTACTGACCTGCCTCTCAAAGGTAAATCCTACATCGAAAATCACCCCACGATTTTTAGCTTGCTTCACTGAAGTGGGTAAGGGGCCACACACCTCAGGCCACCAACTTCTGTTCCAAACATCAGTATTACCCCCAAAAAACAGAATTTAAATTTTATCCCAGTTCACATTCTGACAGTTTTGTGTCATCCAGCTACCGACCTCCACCATACAGTCACTAAGGGCCATATGTAGCAAAGGTTTTTACCCATTCTGTGTCTATGGGAAAAAGTGTTCGTACATATGGCCCTAAATCTCTCTGCCACCACTGTCCAATCTTTCCCCAATGGCACCATGATTTGATTATCATCTGCGCACGAAGCCACCTGAAACCGATATGACATTATCAAAGTTTGCTAGTGGTGTCACATACAAGTTGAACAGCTTTGGACTAAGGGAAGATCCCTGAGGGAACCTGCACAGTAGTTAAAAAGGGGCAGCTCTAAAATCTCCACAACTGATTATATGAGTCTTACCCCTTAGGAAGGAATTCAGCAATTGTAGCGCCCTACCTCTAATGCCAGCCTGTTGCAGCCTACTGACCACTAAAGATAGAGAAATGGTGTCAAAGGCCTCCAACAGGTCCAGCATGACAAGAATGACACCATTGCCCTGATATACCCGGAATCTAATACAGTCGGAGGCTGAAAGAAGTGCAGACTCCGTACTATGATTGTCCCTAAAACTATGCTGTGGTACCTCTAGGTGCTTATTATTGCTTAGAAAAAGGACTAATTCCTTGTTCAAATGTGTGTCTAATATTTTGGCTGGGGTTGGTAATAACGAAATGGGCCTGAGACACTACACTGTTGAAAGTCAGTATGCATTGTAGATTCAGTATTCTTGGGTGAGTGTAGGGTGTAAAATGTGTTTATGCAGGTCTGTCTTGAGTGAGGTGGTGACTCTATATGCCTAGAGATGTTCCTGCTTGGAAGTTACTACGTACCACAAAAATGGTCATTACATTCTGATAGATTTCTATTTGTGTTCCACTGGTGGGATAATGCTGCCGAGGTTGATGTTCGGACATCTGCTTAGCATCATGACCAGCTAAAGTTAAGGTCTATCATATGGAAGTAGCGAAGTGTAATATAACAATTTTTATTTGTGTTTTTAACATTAGTATTATAGACTTAAAATGTAAAACATTATGCTTCTACTGAGTGAAATAAGAGCTGCTACAAGAGCTTAAATGGTGAGGAATGGGAGCTTGTGAAGGACAGAAAATTAACTGATGGAAATACAAGAACCGCACCAAGTATTGTGGGTGCACCTGCCTCAAATAACAATCAGCAAAACTGATAAATCTCCTACTGGTTCCTAACTGAAATGTGCAAGTTCCCGAAGTGCAAAATTCCGGTTAGGCAAATATCCCTGCTTGAAGACTGGAAACTGAAACAACACCTAGTATGAAACTAAAAAATACAAACATGACTGCGAAGATAAGAAATCTTCTTGCCCTTAAAATAAGGTATTTAATTACAACCTACAGAGCTGTTATTTCTGTACGTATTAATTGAAAAGTGTGACAATAGATTTAAATCAAGGACATACGTTTAATGATGCTGCTTTGTGCTTGAAGAAGTAGGTAGGGCATGATATCAGAACAAGAAGCTAGACAAGTTGAAAGTGGCCGCATTTGAATGCCCACTCTCGAGACTCTTACATGCGATGCAGTTTATCACATTCTACTTCTAATCACTAATGCCCTTCTACATGTATTTATGGGAAGGTTTATGAGACTATCGATGAAAGAAGGTACCACTGCACACAATTTGAGTTAAAGAAAACAGTGCAGAATTGCTGCATGGGGGACAGAAGGCACGCACAACAGGGAGGATTAAAAGCTGGACTCTCCCATCTGGAGATACATATGAATGAAGAGGACGATATTCATTGCCTTCCTCAAAAACAGTGGTAAAGGAGGTGGCTGCTCCCAGATGGTTGAGAGTTCTGGTCCCTAGGCATGGATGTTTATGTTTAGGAGATATACAACACACTGCTCACCACTTACTGAGGCCCCAGACATGTGTAGTAAGAGAAGACAGGTCATCCTGTCATCTGCTGCTTGTCCCCTAAAACTGTAGTGCAATTGCCGCCACCACAAATAAGCTCCGAATAGTGAAAGCACCATTTGGAGTTTGGCTGGTGTCCGCTGATGCCCAGCATGGACTATATTCCTGTTTCCATGCTGTACCGCTAATTCAGCTCTGCTTCGACAGATACACTAATTGTTATAGAGCTGTGCAGTTGTGAAGAGTCTGAAAACTTACAGAAAGGGCATTGGATCTGCTATAGAGGACCTTATTTCGGTTTAAGTTCCCCTAGTTACTGGTTACTATCCTCCACATATGTGAAGTTCCTTATTCCATCGTTTCATGTGCGAGAGATGCCAATTTCACTGACAGGGACAAAGAAATTGTAGCGTGTTCAGGGCCTGCATTTTATAAAGCAGGCTGCAGCAGACCCCAGTCAACACATAATTGCATATATGACTCCCCCAATGAACGTAGCCTAAGACGGCTAATAGTGAAAGTTTGGAGAGTTTAAGAAAGGGATCCATACTCACCATACTCAAATGTCAACAATTTGGAAAATGTTACATCTGTGATCTGAAATGCTTATTGTGGAGATCCCTCATATTCTACATTTCTAAGCTGCACAAATCCAATTCAACTTCAGTTTTTTCAAATATAAAAGCTCATATGAACCTTGAGGCCCAGCTACAGTAGATCAAATTGGTATATGTTATATAGCAAGTGTTCAAAATCCTTCTGGGCCAGAGGACATTTATATGGATGTAATTCCCATTGTCCACTGAGAAAGGATTTGTATTGATCAGTCAATCCATACCAATCTCAAGATCAGGGCTTGCCACAGAAGTGTTGTAGTCAGCTTAGACATCAATTGGAAAGAATGCATTTGAGGAATACACTCATCTTCCAACTGAATTTTATCCAATCTATATTAGATAGAATAGTGAGAATGAGTAGGTTTAATGCAAAGAAGACAAAAGAGAAGTAAAACTGAAAGTGCGTTTGGAAGGGAGACCATAGCACGCTAATAAGAGATTCTCTTATCTAAATCCGAAATACAAATATAAAAATCACTAGGACATCCACACACAAGCTCCAACCCAGACATCTTAAATGCTGTGACGGAAAACCTTTAAACAGATTGAAATCAAGTTGCCTGAGAAAGAACAGTATAGAGAATCCTGTTTGGCATTGGGGGTAAGATAAAAGGCACAAATGTTGTGATAAAGCCAATACAAATGCTTTTAAGGTACTAAAACTTAGAAACCACCTGTGTACATGTTATCTGATTAAAACAAGGCTTATTCGCTTTGGTAAAGCTTATTTGTGTAAAGACACAGGCAAGGAAAAACAATGGGTAGGAGATTAATAGGGAAATATCAGATAATATAAACATGCAGTGAACATTTATAGAAAAGGCACAAAGGGCAAAACAAATAGGAAATACAGACAGTTCAAAAATAATAAAAACAGATAGGAAACCTAAATAGTAATGACCCCGACAGGGAAACATTCAGAATAATGTGCTATTCACAAATTGATATAGACAGTGTGTAAGCCAAGCAGGGCATACAACATTGGTTGATAAGGGATCAGAAAGCATGTTATACATCTTTTGAAAGCTTGCCTGCTGAAAAGGGTTGACATGTACTTGCTCTTGCGCCTGACATGCATTGATAGTTAGAGAAAAATACTGCTCCAGTCTGTGAGCACTAAGTGTGTAAATGGCATGTGTGACACAAATGCAGTGTATAATGGCTCAGTGTACTGATATAAAATAACTGATTATGCATTGCTGTGCAAGCTCTTCACAGGAGTTAAAAGGTCACAACAAACAAAAAATAACATGAGGTTAAAGAGAAATGCTCCACTTAAAGGAGTGATATCCCAGACCTTGTATAGTGGTCTGATATGCTCCTTCTCATTCTAGACAGACCTAAACACTAGATGCAGACATCTATGAGTGCTGTCAGAGGGCAAAGAGAAAAACTTTAACATCCCTAGAGATTCAATCAATTCTTCCTTCTGTTGGAACCTGTGAATCAAATCAGCACAAAATCACTCAAACCTTACAATCAATGGTAAGAGGTGAAGGTTAAAGGATGAGCGAACTTCGTACTGTGAGTACAGGGAAAACTTTCAAACCATCTCCCACACAGCTTTCTTTTTTTTCAAAAATACTATTTAAAACAGTTTACTTAAACTTTATGGATCAAATCTGTTTATTGGTATTTTAGAATACAAATAACATCTTACACAGCCATAGCAATATTATAAGCCGTTTCAACCGACGGAACATGATGCGCTGTGTGGTGCACTCTAAAAAAGATGTCCTCCCACTCCTCCCGCGAAAGCTCTCTCCCCAGTTCCCTCTCACAGCGCAGCTGCCCCTTCGTCCTGGCAACGGGCGCCACCCCAAGAAGGAGGGCGTACAATTCGGACACCAACCGCTTATCATCATCCTTCCTGACCAGCCATTTCTCAAAGGGCGTAAGCGCTCTAGCAACTAAAGGCCTGATCGCTTACTGCAGCACCCAATGCCGAACCTGATAGTAAGACAGTCTATCCGCTTCTGTTAAGCCATAGATCTCCTGGAGCTGGTCAAAGGGAATAATACCATCCTCATCAAAGAGACACCCCACCCTTCTGCATCCCTTCACATGCAAGCGCTGGAGGCTTTCCGAGCTCAACCCAGGCGTACACTCTGGATTCGCACATATCAGAGTCATAGGGGAAGGGAATGTCGTCAAACCGCCACCGCATCCCATACCCCAAGGGTCGCTCACGTAATAAGGGAGGCGTAAAGACCCGCTGCTCTATGCCGGCGCCGCAACCAAGGCTCTCTCCAAACATGGGAACCAGCCACCACCTGGTCCATGAAGCACCAATGCTTTTTGGTCAGCGGCCGGCTCCACTCAACTAGGAAACGAAGCTGAGCCACCTGGTAGTATTTTAACAGGCAGGGCACTGCCAAACCCCCCTTGGCTTTAGGGTGGAACAATGTGGTACGGGAAATCCGCGCAGGCCTCCCGTCCCAAACGAACTTCATGAGCCCCAGTACAAGGTGGTGGAGTGAGAGGAAGTGTCTGGAACAGGTAGAGGACGCGCAGCAGAATCGTCATTTTAATGGCTGCTATTCTACCAAACCATGACAACTTAAATTTCCTTCATGCATCTAGGTCCCTATGTATATCTCTGAATAGGGCTACATAGTTCAAACGAGCCGTCCTTGCCACTGTCTTTGCCACGCTGACCAAATAAAAGGAAACCTGGAGCGCAACTCTGTTGCGTGGGCCGACGACACTGAAAGATTCAGAATCTGCAACTTCTGCATATTCACTTTGAACCCTGAGACCGCACCAAATGCATCCAGAGCCTCCACAAGCGCCGGGAGCGAGACAATGGGCTCCGAGAGGGTGAGGAGCACATCATCCGCGTACAGACTAACAAAATGATGATCCCCCCAAACTTAATGCCCGTGATATGAGGCGCTGCACGAAGCCTCTGTGCCAGGGGCTCCATATAGAGCACAAACAAAAGCGGGGAAAGAGGACACCCCTGCCTTGGTCCTCGGCCAATCGGAAACGGCAATGAAACCGTGCCATTGACCCGCACCACCGCGCAAGGTCGGCTGTAGACACACCTAACCCACCTCAGGAATGTCGGCCCTATACCAAAAAGCTCCAACACCTGGAAGAGATACAGCCAGTGCACTCTATCAAATGCCTTTCGGCGTCGATAGTAAGAAGAAGGACCTCTCTATAAGACAGATGGGTCTTATCAATCAGGTGTAGGATCTGCTTAGTGTTGTCCCCACACTGTCGGTGAGATATAAAGCCCGCCTGGTCCGGTTCAATAAGCCCAGGCATATAAGGGTTTAAGCGCTGCGACAGTATACCCGTAAATAGCTTGGCGTCAGTATTAAGAAGAGAAATGGGCTGGTAAGAGCCACAATCCTCTGGGCTCCTGCCGGGCTTAGGTATAAATGTGATGATAGCGTCAAGAATGCTAGGGACAAGCGTATGTGTCTCTGTGAAAGAGCTGAATAATCGAGTTAGCACAGGGGCCAACTCTAGACAGAAAGGTTTATAAAAGAGTGGAGTAAAACCATTCGGGCCAGGTGACTTCCCGACCTTCAGGCGCGAAACAGCTGATATCACCTCTTCCAGGCAGATAGGCTCGTCGAGAGAAGCCGCATCCTGCTCCCAAAGCGGCGTTACTGCGCAATCAGAAAGATAAGGGGAAGGGTCGCACACAATAGCCGCATCTGCCGTATAGAGTTCCCGATAAAATTCAGCAGAGGCCTCCGCAATCTGATCTTCTGTGTGAGCCTCTCCTCGTGAGTAAGAGCGCACCATCCGCACTGCTGAGGCGTGTCGCTGGGCCCTCAACCTCTGAGCCAGGAGCCTCCCACTTCTATAGCCCCCAACGTAATACTTATGCTTAAGGTGTGCTAATGCAAACTCCGCTCTATCCCAGTCTAGTCTCTTCAACTGCAATCTCGTCCGCTCCAGTTCCCGCCATATTCGAGGAGCTCCCGTAGATTTGTGGGAACGTTCCCGAGCTGCCACACGCTGCTCCAGGGCCTCTCTCTTATCCCTCCTGGCCCTGTTTTCTTTTGCTGCAAGAGAGATCACCTCCCCCCGCACGACCACTTTAAGCACTTCCCACAGTGTTCCTATGCTACTATGACCATCATCATTCTGTTCAAGATAATGCCTAATCGAACGGCGCAAGGAGTCCACCACCTCCTCAGACTGTAATATCATATCCCGGAAGCGCCACCCCGAGCACCGCACAGGGTCGGCCTCTGCGCAGACCGTCACCGTGATTGGGGCCTGATCCGCCAAGGTGCGTGGCTCAATCGCCGTCTCCTGGACTCGTGCGCGGAACGAGAAGAGGCCAAGAAGTAGTCAATGCGCGCATATGTTCTGGACGCAGCCAAGTAGAATGAATAGTCGTGACGGCCTGGATGGGCCACTCGCCAGATATCCTCCAGATCACAATCAGCTAGCCCACTGAGCCCCGCTGTGGATAAAGCCCCCATCTTGCCAGTACCTATGCCCCGACCAATCTAAATCATTGTCCAGAACAATGTTAAAGTCCCCGCCAACTAACAAAGCCCTGTCCGAGATCACAAACATCGAAGAGAGCGCCTGCTCTATGAAACTTTCTTGCTGTGTGTTAGGTGCATAGATATTAGCTAATGTGAAGTGGAAAGAGCCTATGCGGAGCTTCAGAGCCAGATATCTACCCCTAACCTCATGAGCCTTCGCTATTAACTCCCCCCGAAAGGATTTTGAAAATAAAATCGCTACGCCACCCTGCTTCATGGACGCAGAGGACCAGTACTGCCTCGGAAACCACCTAGAGCGCATACGGTGCAAGTCCGCGACTAGCAAATGCGTCTCCTGCAGCAGACAGATCTGACTCCCGGAGCGTTCTAAGAAGGACAAGATCGCCAGCCTCTTCGAAGGATTATTGAGGCCACGTACATTAAGGCTCAGACATTTAAAGGTGAAACCCACGAGAAGGGGACAGAAACAGCGATTGTCGGGCCTTCACCATAAGGCCCGGCGCCGAGACGGCACAGAACAAGGCGAACAGGGCATCCCGCCATAACCCCCAGTAATAAGCAAATGACCTGTAGAGGGGTACAACACAACCAGGCAAAAAGGCACAACAGGTGCAAATCAACCAGCATCCAAGTCCTCCGTGAAACATCCACAGCGAGGAAAGGTTCGGACCAAAGTCGGGGACACACCATAGATCATGCGTCGAACTCCTGGAACCCCACCACCCAGACCCTGCTCCAGTCCAGTTGACTTCATCCCTGCCGGACGGCCCACCGCCACCTCCCTGCATCAATACTGTCCATCTAGGCCTATGAGCCAGCACCAACGGCTACACTGTGCAAGACCGCTTGCCTCTCCCGTGCTCGTTCTCTGGATGACGGTCGCGACGACCTCCGCCTCTTCTCCTTTCGGCGCCATCTGGGTCAACTCCCAACAGGGCCCCCTCCGGGGGACCCGTCCCTCTTCTCCACCTCGTCCTTCCCCAGCAGCCGACAGGCCTCCTGGAGCGTTCTCACCTGTCTCAACTGATCGCCCCATCGGAACACCAGATGGAAGGGATGGCCCCAAGTATAGGACGTGGAAGTCGCCTGGAGATGGTCCGTAATAGGCTTGAACTCTCTGTGCCTCTGCAGGGTGAACACAGAAAGATCTTGATAAAGCTGCAGGGAATGCCATCGAAACTGAATCTGCGGCATATTCCGCACCTTCTGAGGTATTGCTTCCTTGACCTGAAAGTTATGGACGCAGACCAGAATATCGGGAGTGTGCACCCTTGTGTTCCCCCCCGGCTCACTCTGCGAACCCTATCCAGGATGATCTCCGCCGAGCCTTCAGGCGACAAGAGGGAGCTAAACAAGGCAGTAACAAACTCTCGGATATTGTCTCCCTCAGCTCCCTGCAGGGCACCCCTGATGCGGATATTGTGGCCCCAGGAGCGGTTTTCTAGATCTTCAGCCATTAGCTGCAACTGCTCCTGCTGTTTGCGTAGGCGGAGTACCTTTTGCTGAAGTTGCTCAACCTCCTCCCCTCTGGAGACCTCATTATCCTCGATGTTAGACACTCTTTCCCCCAAAGAAGTAATGTCAGATCTCAATTCGCGTAATTCCTTGGAGATATTCCTGCGAAGTTCCTGCAGGTCTATCCGCAGCGAGTCAAACAGAGAAGTAAGGAAGCTCTTTGCAACAGGAGCCTCACCCTCCGCCTCCATGTCGCCCAACTGATCAGCTCCCAATGTCGAAGCTGCAGCCTCCGCTTGACGATTGGCCTTGGAGGATGCCATCGCCACCTCCTCCGTTGCCCAAGGCCGCTGAATGTGCCCCCCAGAGACACCCTTTCCACCAGCTCTCTATCCCCTCACCGCGGGCCGCCCCATCCCGCCGAGTCTCCAACACCGTCTGCAACACCACCAGGCCACTCTAAGGCCTTCCAGGCTACTGTTCTGCTGCTAAGGGAGCCTTCGCCGCCGTACCCTTCACGTAGCCACCTCCGGGGCCCTCCAGGTCTCGCCTTCGCCACTGTACCCTTCAAGTAGCCATCTCCGGGCCCCCCCAAGTCTCTAGACCCAGCCAGGTCCAGCTAGCTGCAGACTCACAACTCCGCAATTCTCAATATCCTCGCAGCACTCCTTCCCACCTCGCCGCACCAAACTGCACTGTGTCACTCCGAGGGCCGAACGGTCCCGCCGATCCCTTATGGGGCTAGCGCTGCCTTCCGCGAGGCCTCCCCACTCTCTGCAACGCAGGGAGGCCAAGCAGCCCCCGCGGCACCTGCCGCTCCTGATGCCTCCTCGGATGGTGCAGTCCTCTTTCTCCGCCCGCCAGGGGCCGCGGGCCTAGGCTGCGTTACGCCTCGCTTGCCCCTGCAGCTCCACAGTTGCAGCGGGCACCGCGCTCTGCTTCCAGTGTGGCCCACAGTCCAGGTCCCCTGCCGTCACCAGTGGTGGGCCGAGGCCCAGCCGGCCCCTCCACCTGCGCCACCTCTCGGCCAGACCAGCCCGAGGGTGCACCCTCCAAATCTCGGGGTGCCCCAGGCAGCCCCCAGGCACAGCTTTCGCCCACAGCCACATGGGCCGACTCGCCGTGGAGGGCCGGGATCCCGCCACCGTGCTTTTCTGGGCCCGGGCAGCAGAGCTCCAGAAAACGCACCCGTTCACTCCGCCATCTTGGAAATGCCTTACTTAAACTATAAATCTAGCACATAGTATAATTGTTATCAAGTTAAGCATCCCTGTCCCGGCAAACACCCATGCACTGCTCATGCACTAGACCAGCCTGCTGAAACTGAAACAACATCACTGACAAAGAATGCACAGTTGTCAGCACTTACCGACCCGAACACAGCAACAGCCTCCCCAACCGAAGCCATCAAGATTTTGATCAATGGAATCACCTGTGCTGACTCCCTTGCTCTCCTCAAAAACATAAATACTGCAAGATGTATACCCTATGCCATTTGGTACACGAAGGAACACAGACTAATGAAACACTACTGCAAGGAAGTAGAGTACAAATAAAGAATGAGCCAGGACAAAAATGACAGGACCACTTTAAAATCTACCCTGAGATACTACCACCAACTGATCCGGACCACCAAATGTGCCACTGTGGTGAACCACATCAATGCCAACACTGACAGACACAAAGAAATCTTCCCAATTGTGAATGATGAATGATTTCACCTCACCAGTGGCCACATCCAACTCAATCACTTCCTTGCAGGACCCTTGCAACAATCTCAGTTCTCCATTTACAGCAAATTCAACCCACACTCATGCCCCACAGACCTCACCAATTGGCTACTGTTTTGTATCCAGAGAACCAGTGCTAACCACATGGCCCACCTTCAACCTGGAAGAAACCGCCACCACTGTTAAGTCCATTCATTCAGGAGCTGCCCTGGGACCCCTGCATCCATGATGCCAACTCCAGAGGACTACAACCCATCTGTGCCATGCTCACTCCCATTCTGAATGCCTCCACTTCTACCACAAACTGGAAAAAGTTAAATGCCTGCATAAGTGAAATTGCCCAATGCATAAATACCAGCTGTTTAAAGCCGAACACTAAGACTAAAATTGTGATAGTTGGGAAGAGCACTTCATTCTGGGTCTCCACCTGGTCGTCAACAAAGCTAGAACTGACAAAGCCAAAAATTTCAGGATCATCATCGTCAATAAACTCCACATAATTACTAAAGTCAAAGCCATCACTGCCTTATGCTCCCATTCCCTAGAGATGCTGAGGAAGATGTTCAGGTGGCTCCCAATCAGCACCCTAAAAACTGTCATGCACGCTCTAGTCACAAGCAAATCAGACTATGGGAACACACTCTATTTCAGGCTTAACAAAAAGTCAGAAGGCTGCAAAACATTCAGAACTCAGCAATCAGAATCACTCTGGACCTTCCATGGTGCACTCATATCACACAGCACCTGAACGAACTCCACTGGCTACCCACAAACAAACGAGCACAATACAAATTCCTCACCCACACTT
Source organism: Pleurodeles waltl (assembly GCF_031143425.1). Taxonomy (NCBI): domain Eukaryota; kingdom Metazoa; phylum Chordata; class Amphibia; order Caudata; family Salamandridae; genus Pleurodeles; species Pleurodeles waltl. Next base: position 944,710,365 of record NC_090439.1, on the reverse strand, counting down.
TAAAGGCACTACATAACACTGGCACAGCATACCTCAACAATTGCATCTGCTTTCACAAACCTTCTAGACACCTCCTTTTGCCTGAAAACTTGCTTCCACAAGTCACACTTATATAGAAAACCAGATTTAGCGGTCAAGCCTTCTCCGACATTGCTCCTAACCATCTACCACTACACATAAGAGACTCCTTCTCACTTTGCGAATTCTGCAAAAAGCTGAAGTCCTGTTTTTTTGAGTGTTCACACTAGGCCCTAGATTTCCATGAAAATGGATGTGAGGATGTATACAAATTATAAAGTTGTTGCAAATGGCTTTGATTAGGAGCCTGATTTTGAAAGCAAAATATATGCCTGGCAGCAAAGAATGACTTCCAAGAAGAAATTACCAAAATCTAAATTGATTATTTTATTTATTTTCAAAGGGACAGCAAAAGTTGTTTTTGAAACAGATAAAACAAATGTAATTAGAACAACATATAATAAGAATTAGCAACAAATGCATTGAAAAAGAACTAGAGAAACCAGAATCTTTATCAATTGCAAAGCAAACTTAACATTTGTATCTGTGAGGCATGTTTTCTTCTTGCAAAGGAGATAGCAGTGGGTGACGTTTGAGTTCGTGCACAACCCAGACAGTGGCGGAAATGTTTTGAGCCTCATAGCGGAAAATATTGAAACATAAAATTGGTCCATGTGCACAAGCAGGCCACTGATGACCTGAGAGAAATACCTTTTGTGAAGTGAGCTTCTATATAGACAATTATGTTATATATTTGTGAGTCTGGTAACTCGTTTTCATGACTCACAAAAGAGCCTATAATGGATAAAAAGAAGCTTCGCTCTATGAGATGAGGGACTGGAAAACCCACCTGCGTAAAGCTTGATCGCTTTCCAAATAAGTACTAAATAGTTGGACACCTAATACTTTACCTCTTGAAGTACTAAGAAACCTACACCATGGTGTGAAGTGTTGGATAAATGAAGGCAAGAAAATATACATCTCAAACAGTCACTTGACATGTACGTGCTCGTATGCCTAAAGGTAGCACGTAGTAAAACACATCAACAATAAATAAACAAGTACATTGACCATTCGAAACAACTAAAGCAATTCTATCCTGCAGCATTTTGAAAATTCATGCTATACTCACGCAGTATATTTATTCTTCGACATTAAAAACATGTTATGCAAAATTCCATAAAATCATCTTTCTATTCAATTAGGTGAATTATTTTGCCAACGATTTCATGAATCATTTCAACCAACATTATCAGCACATCTAATGACGTTGTATCCAGATGGCACTGGGTGGTACTACTGAGCAACATGCATTCCAAATATATGTACTGAATATGAATTTAATTTGAGATTCCCTTGACAAATGCATTTTTTAAAAGAAGGTAATTAAACTTTCTGAACGTTTGAGAGCAGCGTCCTTAGTTGAACGAGAATGCAATGGAACTAAACACACTCAAGGCCAAATGCACAGAAAACATTTTCCCCAGACACAGAAACATCTGGCCCGTAATTTCTAACAGGACACTTTGTAACCTTTTACGGTGAAGAAAACAAGTGATATATAACTTTAAATTGTGGACTACGTTTGTCAACCCGAAGCTACAAGCAAACGACATGCATCAATAAATAATGAAAACCAAATACATGCTGTACCGAAGAGGACAAATTGTGTAACACAAAATAAATATATCTATATTGTTCAGATGCAGGGGATTTTCCCGATGAGTTCCCACCTACAGTAACAGCTAGTTCTATGTTTTGTGGTATTCTATCCGATTGCAGCGACTTCACTGGTCGATGTGCTCAACCACTACTCTCTTGTGTTATTGGTTGCCTATAAAACAGTGCATCCAATTTAAGACTATCCGTGTTGTCTACAGGGCTGTATGGCCCAAAGTTTCGATTAAAAGTTATCTGAAGTCGTATCTATTTTTTTGTTTCTAAATTCAGGAAAAACTGGCCTGGTGGCCGTAAGTTCTGAGTATGCTTGGCCAAGCTATCTAACTCCATCCTTGACACTTTCCGTCATGACAAGACCCTTTGTGCATTTAGATATTCCCTTAAACCATGTCTCTTTTGTCAAGCTTTCATTTCTTGTAGTATTTCATTGCTCTGCTCTCACTGGTGGCTTCACCAAGAAACCTTCAGTAGTTGTGCACTGTATACATTTCCTAACAAAAAATGGGTAATGTAGTTTATCATAAATACATAGGGCTAGTGCTTATTGACACTTAAACACCTACTTAATCGATGTGAAACCTATTTTGCTGGGCAATGTTGTTTATCTTGTTGAAATCTAAGGAACTGGCTGACCTTAGGTTGAATATGTAGAATTTAATGAAAACTCCTACATAGTTTAAAATATTAGACTCTTTTGGTGTAGTTCATATGCATCTCAAATGGTTTTATTATATTGATAGAATAGAGGATGTAAATCCAGCTGGACCAGCATAGTGAGAAAAAACATTTGGAAAAGAGTCGGGTGTTGAGGAGTTTATAAAAAAAGACTGTGTTCTTGATTTTATATTAGAGAGGGGTGTGGATTATAAAGGGTGAGACATACACTCTCTATGACAACAAATATAATGAACACGAGCTCATGAGTTTGCCCAACCTACATGTGAGTTTGAACATGGATCTGTTAACTGTTAAATCCACTTGATGTGTCGGAGTTTATGTCTATAGTGTTTTCAAAGTAGCGATTTCTAGATATTTTGTTATACTTTAACCTTGACAGTGACTTGGATTTCTTCTGTTAGTGTAACGTTTGTGGTAAGGAGATCAAAAAAATATTTTGGTCAGAAGCTTTTCAAGCACAAGCAACAGTCAGCATGACAGATTCTCAGCAAATGGTACCTTAATGCGATTTATCTATCTCGTTTCCACCACATGTCCATCACCTAAGATTCTGTTGATTTTATTATTTGAAGGGTTTTGTTTTATTACGTGATAATTTAATGCCTGGGGGATATGGCCAGTTGCGCCAATTCCAGCAAGGGAGCGGGACCAGTCCCAGTATTGGTTTTGCAGGGGGGAGTTCCTCACTTCCCTCGACACCCCTTGTGGGTTTGCCCAAATCTCTGACCAAAGGAAGAAAGACTCTGCTATGTTAAATTTTGGCAGGGGACTGTGAAATTAGGTTCACTCACCCAGGAAGTGATGTCAAAGTGGGTAGAGTTGCTCCTGGGAACTTTTTCCCTGTTTGTTAGGGAGTCACCCCTACCCACAAGCTAGTGACTGAAATACAAGTGACACCAGTGGATACCTTCTTCAGAACAGTGCTGTAGCTGACGAAGAGAGATGGAGGACCGCACCTGCTAAACCCTTTGTTTCTTTAGAAAGAGGACTGCACCTACTGCAACCTGTCCAGAGAAACCCCAAAGGCTGGATCTGTTCCCACTTGAACCCAGAACAGAACGGTGTACTCCAAGGGATAGTTGGCTAGCCTCCTGTTAATCTACAGGGACACACAGGCTGCAAGAAACCCACCTTCCTGAAGATCCCAGCTGACCAGTTCTAACTGGACTTGTCCTGACCTCCAAGTGGTGCCCTAAGGTCCTGGAGCCCATGGATAAGTGTCAGAGCGCAGTTATCCTGCTGACCACTAAACGATGGGCTTTTTCAAGCATTTTTGCCAAAAGAATCAGAGGCCACCCCAGCTGCCAGCTTTAAACTACCGGTCAAGCTGAACTTGCAGGTTTGCCCTGCTGAAAGGATCCTGACTTCCATTACGTTTTCTTAGACTGAAGGTAGAAATGTTCACCAGGCAAAGATTCCAAAACTATCCAGATGGCAAGAGACCTTCATGCATGTGAATGTGGAATACCTTCCGCTTTAAACTTTCATGCCAAAAGTCAATTTCTTCAATGGGATTTTGTCCAATGTCTATCTGGCCTTGTACAACCCATCTAGGCCACAGCTTACTGCTTTGCCCCACTGATGATTTTTGACTTCCATTCCATAGATTAAGTGAGAAGGTAAAACATTCCACTGGACCAAATCTGATTCATGTATCCTTTGTGTGGTCCATTGTACTCAGCCTTAAGTTTGACTTTGACCACGCTTAGCACAGTTGCCGCAGTATGCATTTTGGTGATAGAAGCCTCTAAAACTTAAAAAAAAAATCATATCTGTGAGAAACTGGGGCTGATTGCAGAGGCCCCCTAACTTTTTGCCCCCATTTTCCACTTTATGCTGGTGTTTTCCTGACTCTGATGGTGCCCTGGGTACTGCTAACCAGTCCCAGGGCCTGTGCTCTGTGTAAAATGGATATGCAAATTAGGCTAATTATAATTGGCTAAATTAACCTACCTATAAGTCCCTAGTATATGGTAGGGCATGTAGGTTTAGGGACCACAGCATAGGTGGTGCACACCTAGGTGCATTGCTGAGGTGCCCAGTGTCATTTTAAAAGCAAGCCTGCCTTGCTGGCTGCTTTTAAATTAAAGTTATATGCAAATTCGACTTTGGAATTAAAGGTACTTCCAAAGTCTTAAACTACCTTATTTTTACATATAAGTCACCCCTAAGGTGTGCCCTATGTGCCCCTAGGGCTGGGTGCCATGTAACTATAAGCAGGGACTTTATAAAAATAGATTTATAAGCCCTGGTGAGGTAAAAACAGCCAAATTCGTTTTTCCCTCATTGAAGTAAATGGCCTTCATAGGCTAGAATGGGCAGACTTTATTTTAAATTTCAAAGTCTCCTTAAATGTTACATACCAAGAATTTGGTATCAAATTGATTGTTATAATAAATCCCACAACTTCCAGTTGTTGGATTTAATATAACTAGTGCAGGTAAAAAGTTTAGACTTTACCTAAAAAGTTGCCAATTTCAGCTCTGCATTGTTTTTGCTGCTGTGCTCTGATTGGCCAGCCTGCAGCAGCTTCTGCCAGGCTACTTTAATGAGGTGTGAAGTGGCCTGACTTCACACAAAGGAATGTGCTTGGGGGAGAGAATCTCCCCTCAGCAGATGGGGAAGCAGGAAGGGGGAGGGCTGCCAAACTGGTCTTCAAAGGCAGAGAAGGACATCTGGAGCACCCAGCAACACCCCCACATCCTGCAACCCCAGACAGCTAGGTGCCCCCTTGATTAGATTAGGAGAGGGCAGGAGAGGGGTGTGTTTATGATTTTTAGCCACACCAGTGGGTGGGCTCAGCCAGATCTCTCCTCTAAAAATCAGATTCATCCATTTTGGATTTTTAGAGACTGTTGCCTTCTGGGATGGATTTTTGCCACACTTCCCAGGAAGTGGTCATCACAGGGGGACGACCCTGTCCCTGATTGGAGGACCAGGGCCCCCCTGCTTTTCACCCAGGAGCAAGGATAAAACTGGCAGACCTGCACCCACGCCTCAGATCCCCACCAAATTTCAAGAAGAAAGAACTACAAGGAGAAGAAGGACTGCCCTGCTGGACCCCTGGCCTGCACCTGGACCCTGCACTCAGAAAGACTGCACCAGCTGCACACTTGGGCTTCACCACAAGAAGGACTTTGCCTGGCTTCCACTGGTTCAAGGAGGGACTCCCTGTTTGCTACAGGTGAAAAATTGCTAACCAGAGTCCCCTGCACCAACTCCTGAAAAAGTGACCAGCTGACCACTGTCCAGTGGCCAAAAAGGAGTCTGCGCCAGGTGCACTCTGGGAGTTGAAGTCCGCACTTCCCAAGGACCATAACAGAACTTCTGGACCCTTGGGGTGAGCTGTGGACCCCAAAAGAACCTTAAAAGAACATCTGGGTGAAGCCCCAGAAGTTTGGAAAAGATTGGAGAAATTTTAGAAAAAAGCTCCATAAAGTGACCGACTCGACGCGGAAATTCTAGCCGGCTAGCCTCAACCGCGACCCGGCCTGACTTCGTGGTTCGTCCCGGTCAAGAAAAACATCCGAAAAAAAGACTAAGTCCGAACGTAAAAAGTTGACCGGGACCTTCCAGCCATCGTATCCGAGAAGGGCTCCACGGACGTCGGATCAAGATCCAGGTTTACCCCGGTCGAAGGATTTTCGTCTCGAAAAAACGACTAAGTCCGAAGGTAAAAATCACCACCGAGGAAACCGACTTCGCGTATCCGGACAAGGGCTCCAGGAGGTCGGATCCAACTGGCAGGTTCGTCCCGGGGAAGAAAAACATCGAAAAAGAGACTAAGTCAGAAGGTAACTTTTTGACCGAGGCCTCCCGCGACTTGTAGCCGAGCAGGGCTCCATCGCGGTCGGCCTGAAAGTTTGACTTTGCCCCGGTCCTGGTGCAACCAGATGACCCGATTGGCGCTTTTCGTTTCTGAGCGCTAGAAAATAATAATACTTTAAAAATTCATATCTCCGGTTCCCCTGAACCGATTTTAATCGTTTTTGTGTCATTTTAAAGATAAAAATATAAGCTATTTTTATAAATTGGTTTTGGATTTTTAAACTGTTTCCTGTGTTTTATTTAATTACTGTTGTGTGATATTTGAATGCTTTACACTTTGTCTCCTAAGTTAAGCCTTGACGCTCGATGCTAAGCTACCAAGGGTAGAGCTGGGATTAATTTACTGAGACCTAACTGTACTTTTGTGGAGGTTTGTGGCTTGTTGCTAGGTGTAGGTACCTACCTGCCCTATCAATAACCCATTTTCCAACATAATTGGAAGCAGCGACGGGATCCTGTTCTTGTGTTCAATATCACGTTACAGTTTTAGATAAAACAAATTAAAAATCCTTTAAATTGTCCTAGTGCAAAAATTGTTTTTAATTTTTAATTTTAATTTTTTTTTTTAATTAATTTGGATTAATTTCAATTATTGAATTTTTGTAATTTCTCTAAATTCTTGTTACCAATTTTTGCAAAAAGTTTTTGTTGACACAAAACTAGGGAACCATGGAGCTTGATCTGGCTAGCCTACCCACACTGACAGTAGTCCAGCTTAGGGGGTTGTGTATTGAGAGAGGGTTGCCTGCAACCACTGATCTCAGGAAGCAAATCCTGATTAAATCCCTGACAGCATGGGCTGAGGCCCAAGGGCTAGGCACAGAGGAAGCTCCAGAGGGGGAAGAAAAAGAGGATGATGCTAACTCTAACCACTCAGGGGAGGAAAGGCATCAGACCCCAAGTGAGGAAGAGGAGGAACGGTCCTCACTGGATACAGTCACTAGGGGCAGACCCAAAGCTAGTGGTAGGAAGAGGGTCCTTTCAGGAGGAGAGAACCCATCCATCAGGGAAAGAGAGCTGGAAGCCCAGCTAGCCTACATAGCTTTGGAAGCAGAGAAGCTGGCCCTAGAGAAGAAAAAGTGGGCATACAAAGAAAAAAGAGATGGAAGCAGCGATAAAGAAGCTGAGGTGTCCATGGGTGGGGGAGTTTGCCCCAGATTACCCAAGGGGGTGGTTCCTGCTTATGTAGAGGGGGATGACATAGATAAGTGGCTAGGGGCCTTTGAGAGGGCACTCCAAATGAGAAGGGTTAGGCCTCAATACTGGGGTTCCCTTTTGTGGGAGTTGGTCCCCAACTCAGGGAGGGATAGGCTTCTGACCTTAAGGGGGGAGGAGGCAGATTCATACCCTAGTATGAAGAGGTGCTTAGTCAAGAAGTTTGGTCTGACCCCAGAGCAATATAGAATGAAGTTCAGGGACACCCAGAAGGTCAGTACCCAGTCTTGGGTTGACTTTGTGGACACCTCACTAAAGGCACTAGAGGGCTGGATTATTGGCAACAAAGTAAATACTTATGAGGGGTTATACAATCTGATCATGAGAGAGCACATCTTGACCAATTGTATCCAAGAAAGGTTACGCCAGCATCTAGTGGACTCTAAGCTGACCAACCCTAGAGAGCTAGGGGAGGCAGCTGATGAGTGGTTGAGAACCAGGGTGGTTGTCAAGTCCCAGGGGGGAGACTCCAAGAAGGGGGGGACAGGTCCCCAAAAACCTAAGGAGGGAGGTGGTAAGCCCACCACAGAGACTCCCTCTGTACCCCAGAACCCTAAGAAGGAGGAGAGTAAATCCCACTCCCAATCTGACATGCAGAGACAGGGAGACCCAGGGTTAAAAAAGCTCTTGGACAGTAGGGCTTGCTTTGACTGTCAGCAGACAGGTCACTTCAGAGGAGATGCAGCCTGTCCAAAGAAAGTGGTTAGCACTGGGCTGTCCAGTGTAGCCATAGAGGAGGATTCCTCAGATGATGAAATCCTCCTAGCATTGTGCTGGGAGACAGGACCAGATGGTAAGCTGGTGATCCCTGAGGGTGGGAGTAGGCACTTCCACCACATTCAAGTGAATGGGATCCCTACCACTGGCCTGAGAGACACCTGTGCCAGTCACACTGTAGTGAGTGACCGGTTAGTGACCCCAGACATGTATGTCCCAGGAAAGACAAAGAAAGTCAGGATAGCCACAGGGGAGGTCACCTCCAAACCTGTAGCCATAGTGCCCCTAGAGAGGGAGGGTATCCTTGACTGGATTAGGGTGGTAGTCAGTGCTGACCTCCCCCTAGATTGTATCCTGGGCAATGACCTCCCAGAGGTGAGTCTGGTCACAGATGGGGTGGTCGCCCAGGGCGCCCCCCCAACCCAAAGTCCTGGGGAGTCAGTCCCTACAGTTAGGAGACAGGGGTCCCCAAGAAAAGGAAAGAAGAAAAGGAAGGGTAGGCCACTCTTAAAGAGAGTTCCAGGGAGCCAAAGGCCTTCTGCCCCAGTAGGGGGGGAGCCCAGAGTTGGCACTGGTGAGGCCTCACCTGACCCCAAGGAAGTCCTGAGTAGTCAGGCAGCTGTCCAGATGCAAGGTGTTGCCCCTGCACTGACAGAAGGGAGAGTGGAAGGAGGGTGTCTGCCACAGGAGGTGGTAGCCCCCCACTCTAGACAGCAAGAGGGGTGCCAGGACCCCAAAGATGCCCCTAAAGCAGCTCAGCCACCTGTCAGTGGAGAGCTTAGGGTGTGGTTCTGGGTACTGACAGCTGTCAGTAGCCTCTGCTGGGTGCTAGCCTTCCTGGCAGCACTGTACTTGGCCTGGGAGGCAGACCCCAAGGCCAATAGCAAAGTAGGCCCCCTGACCCTGTTGGTCATGGTGGGGTTGCTCAAGTGTTGGGTGACCTCTTTGGGTAAGCTAGGTCTTGCCCTAGCAAAGTTAGGAGTAGGGGAGGTGGGCACCTCACTACCCAAGTTGGCAGAGAGAGAGGAGGAAGACCCCCCTAGAGGGAAGTTTCAGTTTGGGTTGGGTCCTTTTACTGTTGGGATGGCTTCACTACCCAGAGGGAGTGACCCTGACAGGAGGATATAAGGCAGAGTAGGCCCTGCAAAGGGACAGCCAGTTTTCTTCACTGTCTTCCTCGCCTAACAAGCCAGGAAGACTCTCCCAGGGTTGGGCTGAGTCTCCTGGGCGTGTGGGCTGGGGGGGGGTTGTGTGAGAAACTGGGGCTGATTGCAGAGGCCCCCTAACTTTTTGCCCCCATTTTCCACTTTATGCTGGTGTTTTCCTGACTCTGATGGTGCCCTGGGTACTGCTAACCAGTCCCAGGGCCTGTGCTCTGTGTAAAATGGATATGCAAATTAGGCTAATTATAATTGGCTAAATTAACCTACCTATAAGTCCCTAGTATATGGTAGGGCATGTAGGTTTAGGGACCACAGCATAGGTGGTGCACACCTAGGTGCATTGCTGAGGTGCCCAGTGTCATTTTAAAAGCAAGCCTGCCTTGCTGGCTGCTTTTAAATTAAAGTTATATGCAAATTCGACTTTGGAATTAAAGGTACTTCCAAAGTCTTAAACTACCTTATTTTTACATATAAGTCACCCCTAAGGTGTGCCCTATGTGCCCCTAGGGCTGGGTGCCATGTAACTATAAGCAGGGACTTTATAAAAATAGATTTATAAGCCCTGGTGAGGTAAAAACAGCCAAATTCGTTTTTCCCTCATTGAAGTAAATGGCCTTCATAGGCTAGAATGGGCAGACTTTATTTTAAATTTCAAAGTCTCCTTAAATGTTACATACCAAGAATTTGGTATCAAATTGATTGTTATAATAAATCCCACAACTTCCAGTTGTTGGAATTAATATAACTAGTGCAGGTAAAAAGTTTAGACTTTACCTAAAAAGTTGCCAATTTCAGCTCTGCATTGTTTTTGCTGCTGTGCTCTGATTGGCCAGCCTGCAGCAGCTTCTGCCAGGCTACTTTAATGAGGTGTGAAGTGGCCTGACTTCACACAAAGGAATGTGCTTGGGGGAGAGAATCTCCCCTCAGCAGATGGGGAAGCAGGAAGGGGGAGGGCTGCCAAACTGGTCTTCAAAGGCAGAGAAGGACATCTGGAGCACCCAGCAACACCCCCACATCCTGCAACCCCAGACAGCTAGGTGCCCCCTTGATTAGATTAGGAGAGGGCAGGAGAGGGGTGTGTTTATGATTTTTAGCCACACCAGTGGGTGGGCTCAGCCAGATCTCTCCTCTAAAAATCAGATTCATCCATTTTGGATTTTTAGAGACTGTTGCCTTCTGGGATGGATTTTTGCCACACTTCCCAGGAAGTGGTCATCACAGGGGGACGACCCTGTCCCTGATTGGAGGACCAGGGCCCCCCTGCTTTTCACCCAGGAGCAAGGATAAAACTGGCAGACCTGCACCCACGCCTCAGATCCCCACCAAATTTCAAGAAGAAAGAACTACAAGGAGAAGAAGGACTGCCCTGCTGGACCCCTGGCCTGCACCTGGACCCTGCACTCAGAAAGACTGCACCAGCTGCACACTTGGGCTTCACCACAAGAAGGACTTTGCCTGGCTTCCACTGGTTCAAGGAGGGACTCCCTGTTTGCTACAGGTGAAAAATTGCTAACCAGAGTCCCCTGCACCAACTCCTGAAAAAGTGACCAGCTGACCACTGTCCAGTGGCCAAAAAGGAGTCTGCGCCAGGTGCACTCTGGGAGTTGAAGTCCGCACTTCCCAAGGACCATCACAGAACTTCTGGACCCTTGGGGTGAGCTGTGGACCCCAAAAGAACCTTAAAAGAACATCTGGGTGAAGCCCCAGAAATTTGGAAAAGATTGGAGAAATTTTAGAAAAAAGCTCCATAAAGTGACCGACTCGACGCGGAAATTCTAGCCGGCTTGCCTCAACCGCGACCCGGCCTGACTTCGTGGTTCGTCCCGGTCAAGAAAAACATCCGAAAAAAAGACTAAGGCCCTCATTCTGACCTTGGCGGGCGGCGGAGGCCGCCCGCCAAAGTCCCGCCGTCAGGTTACCGTTCCGCGGTCGAAAGACCGCGGCGGTAATTCTGACTTTCCCGCTGGGCTGGCGGGCGGTCTCCTTCAGACCGCCAGCCAGCCCAGCGGGAAAGAGGCTTCCACGATGAAGCCGGCTCGGAATCGAGCCGGCGGAGTGGAAGCTGTGCGACGGGTGCAGTTGCACCCGTCGCGTATTTCACTGTCTGCGCAGCAGACAGTGAAATACATGTAGGGGCCCTCTTACGGGGGCCCCTGCAATGCCCATGCCAGTGGCATGGGCACTGCAGGGGCCCCCAGGGGCCGCGCGACCCCCCCTACCGCCATCCGGATCTCGGCGGTCCGACCGCCGGGATCTGGATGGCGGTAGGGGGGGTCAGAATCCCCGCGGCGGTGCAGCAAGCTGCGCCGCCGCGGAGGATTCAATGGGGCCGCGGTACACTGGCGGGACCCCGCCAGTGGTGCCGGTCCGACCGCGGCTTTACCGCCGCGGTCGGAATCCCCATTGGAGCACCGCCGGCTTGTCGGCGGTGCTCCCGCGGTCCTCCGCCCTGGCGGTCAAAGACCGCCAGGGTCAGAATGAGGGCCTAAGTCCGAACGTAAAAAGTTGACCGGGACCTTCCAGCCATCGTATCCGAGAAGGGCTCCACGGACGTCGGATCAAGATCCAGGTTTACCCCGGTCGAAGGATTTTCGTCTCGAAAAAACGACTAAGTCCGAAGGTAAAAATCACCACCGAGGAAACCGACTTCGCGTATCCGGACAAGGGCTCCAGGAGGTCGGATCCAACTGGCAGGTTCGTCCCGGGGAAGAAAAACATCGAAAAAGAGACTAAGTCAGAAGGTAACTTTTTGACCGAGGCCTCCCGCGACTTGTAGCCGAGCAGGGCTCCATCGCGGTCGGCCTGAAAGTTTGACTTTGCCCCGGTCCTGGTGCAACCAGATGACCCGATTGGCGCTTTTCGTTTCTGAGCGCTAGAAAATAATAATACTTTAAAAATTCATATCTCCGGTTCCCCTGAACCGATTTTAATCGTTTTTGTGTCATTTTAAAGATAAAAATATAAGCTATTTTTATAAATTGGTTTTGGATTTTTAAACTGTTTCCTGTGTTTTATTTAATTACTGTTGTGTGATATTTGAATGCTTTACACTTTGTCTCCTAAGTTAAGCCTTGACGCTCGATGCTAAGCTACCAAGGGTAGAGCTGGGATTAATTTACTGAGACCTAACTGTACTTTTGTGGAGGTTTGTGGCTTGTTGCTAGGTGTAGGTACCTACCTGCCCTATCAATAACCCATTTTCCAACAATATCTCTGATTTCCTGCATCTGAATGTTGTTGTTTTGGTGTCCGTTTGCTAATTAAAAGTTGCTCTTTTTATACATTGTAGAGCAATTCTGTATTGTGTTGTGTTTTCTGCTTTTTAATTGCTTTGGTTACATTTAATCTTTACCAATGTTTCTTCTCTAACACGAACCACCTCAGTCTATGCTCTGAAGGGATCATTGACTTATCTGTTTCAGGTTTCCTAAACAAAAAGGGGCAGAAAAAATATCTAAAGCCCATAAACAGATAAGCAGGCACTTGGGGAAATTAACTCCAGATTCCTTTTCTCAGAAGTTCCTTTTTGACCCTGTGATAATTTGAGAAGTTTATCAGGCACTTGCATCATATCATCAACGTGCAAACTCAGCTTTAGACAACATTTTCCCTCTTCAGTTGTGCTCCAGTACCAAACATGGTTCCCATGCACTTTGGTACACCACAGAACAGAGGACAGAGAAATCTGTCTGCAAAAAAGTATAAAGATGCTGGCAACAAACTTCTAACTCTACTGATAAAAGGCTTATTGATCAGCCTTAACAGTCTAGTATCACAATAATAAACATCTTGAAAAATCTATATCACTAGACAAATTGGCCAGACTGGAAACTCTTCTAAATGTTATATAAAGTGGTTAGTGCTTTTTCTAATCTTCAAGCCTGTACCCAGGAACCAACTGTGTCACAAGAATTGTATGGCTCCCTGGCTCACTACTTTGAGAACTAAATTGATGGTGGCTATCAGAATTTCCCCAGTGCACACATTCTAGCAAAGGTGAAATGCCATGTGGTTCCACCCCCATTAATCCTAGTTTAGGACAGTTTAAAATCTCCTCTTGGGAGAAATTTCAGAGAATGTCGGTATGAGCCAAATCAGACTCTTCTTTAGATACTTGCCCTACTAAAAGGACTGCATCTCTTTCTGTTTTGCTCCGGTTATTCTTTCCTTATTTAATTTATTGGTTAAATCTGGGAAAATGCCAGCCACATGGAATGCAGCCCTAGTTAAGCCAAATCTAAAAAAAAAGCTAGTTTGGCTTGGGCTAATCTTACCAACTATCACCCTATTTCATTGGTTCCTTTATTAGGTAGGCTATTAGAAACATTAACAAACAAAAAAATGTATGGAATATCTTGTGATCAACAAGATCCTGTACCTGTCCCAATCTGGTTTTAGTCCATCACATAGTATGGAGACAGCTTTGGTCGCTGTCATCGATCACATCTGATGCTCACTCGATGCTGACTCACCATCCATGCTTGTGCTGCCAGATTTACCCGCAGTATTCAATACTGTGTCGCACCCTAGACTTCTTTGTAGACTGCTAGAGATTGGAATTCATGGGTCAGCGTTTGATTGGCTCAATGATTTCCTTTTCAACAGATCACAAACCATCATGATGGGCGATTTTAAGTCCCGCCACATGATGGTTAATAAGGGGGACAGCCTCATGGTTTTTAACTTATATCTTTTTCTCCTTGCCACCATAGTTAAAGGTTTTGGCTTCAATATCATCTCTTACGCGGATGATACACAGTTAATTATCTCTTTTGACAAAGACTTAATCAATGGCAAAGAATGTTTTTCTTCAGGAATGAAAGCAATTGCCACATGGATCACAGATTATTGTCTCCAATTGAACGCTGGCAAAACAAAAATGATGTTGTTTGCAAGGCTCAATAGTTTTGGGCCTCTGACTGGTGGCCGTCTGAACTCGGGTGTCACTCCGTTGCCTAAACTTGTTGTAAAATAACTGGGAGTATGGCTGAACCAACCCTTTTTCATGAAAGAGCAGGTTAGGGGCATTTCTAGCCCTCATTTTCAAAGAATATGCCTACTCAGAAGAGTCATTCAGTTTCTTCCTCTGGCAGAGAGGAAAACCCTGGTTCAAGCTCTGGTCATCAGCCGCTTGGACTATGGCAATGCCTTATTGGCTGCGGCGTATGAGACATTCCTGTCTAAATTACAGATTGTGCAGAACTCAGCCAACTGGCTCATTCACAATCTTTCCGCTCGGTCAGCCTCTTCTCCGCTCCTTTGCTCTCTCCGTTGGCTACCAGTGTGGAAGAGAATAGTTTTCAAAATATGCTGCCTAACTCATAAGGTCTTGACTGGGAAAGCTCTACTTTATCTATCTCGTAGGCTTATTCAGCATAATCCTTCGAGATGCCTTAGATCCAGTGATAAAGCACTGCTCTTGGTCCCTTGAATCGAAAAGACTCAATCAGGGGATCAATCCTTTGCATATGTGACCCTACTCTACTGGAGTAACTTGCCGCTCCACCTCCATACATTTTCTGATTACCTTCTGTTCAGGAAAGCTCTTAAGACAGTCCTACTCTAATGGAGTTTCTTCTGCCCTCTTGTGACTTATGGCTGTGCAGAGATACCTTTTTAGAGCGATTTGTGCACATTATAAATTAAATGAACATAGTAAATTAACATTTTGTGCTGATAAATGCTTTATTCCTTGTTCCTAAGGTAAGCATTTCTGCTCCGTGCTACAGCTGCCAAAGGTTGAGCTCAGGTTTATCTTATGGAGACCTAACTGGACCTAGTCCGGAATAGTGCCATTATTCCTTGAAGAGGATTGCAATCTACTTTAAGTAAAAATCTACTTTCTCACATATTATACTACGTTAGCTCCTTTATATTTCTCAGAGTGCTTCTGTCAATTGCCATAATGCAAATGCCTCACTAGTCTGTGTTGCTTGTCCGTGTAGCATGCTCGATTCATATGTATTTTATCTCTTCATTGCACTAGGCTGCAAGTGTGGGGGAGAATGGCTCAGGCTGAAAGGCTTATTTTTCCTAGGGTGGGTTTAGAATCATTGTATGGGTGTTTTATGGTGGTGGCAGTTAGCTCCTTCCCATGTCATAGAGATTTCCCTGGTCTGTGGTGCTCGATCCATGGTTAAGATGTGTGGATGTAACTTCAAAGGTGTAATCTTGCATTTCGTGGACCAGTATGGCGATAGCAAAGGTTTGAGGTACAATAACTTAAAAAAGGTGTATAGGCATTGTTGTAACATGACGATATGACACAATTATGCTACTTATTAATTATATTTGAATGGGTTTGGCTCATCATGATTGCTGTGACGCCAACACATTATGTCCTCATGTTCCTCTGTTCCCTAGATGTTGGAGCCAAAGTTCTATGTCAGTTGTATCCATTTTTCTATTTACTTACCTATGTGGCTGTGAGAAAATGGGTTATGGGTTGAGGGGATGAAACCCTATTGAAGCAACACCCACAATTCCTGTCAGAGTGAACCACAAAATGTAATGGCACACAAACAGTCAGGCTTAACTTAGAGCCAATGTGTAAAGTATTTATGAAGCATGAAAGCAAGAATAAAGTGAAAACATAATGCAATAAAAAAAATCTAACACCAGTTTATAAAAGTAAGTTAACTGTTGATAAATAAAATAAGACCAAAGCAACAAAAGTCCAATCAGTAGAACCAGAGATATGCAGTGTTAAAAATATTTTTGCTAAGTATAGTGCCTAAAAGTACAAGGTGCCACTTGAGATCATCTGGTTGTGCTAGACTGGGGGAAAGTCACAAATTCAGCTAAACACAACAGTGCACAAGCTGAATACAGGAACCGAGGTAGTTCTGCTGAAAAATGTACCTTCTCAAAGTCTGGCACAAAGAGTCCAGTTTGTGGTGGAGAAGGCCAGGAAGAGCAGGGAGAGTGTTGTGGATGGTAGTTGCAGTAGCGGAAGAGCAGGTGCGCCATCACAGACAGTAGTCACTGTAGTTTGCATATCCTGTTAGTCATCGAGGGCACTTGTTGCTGGAGCTTCCCTCTTCTCGCTCACTGGGGGCTGTTGATTCTATAGAGTGAAGTGCAGATCTTGCTTTGCTGGTCATCGCTGTCAATCACTATAGGCCGAAGAGTCTGGTTCATCGGAGCGTCACATTGATGGGTGACAAGATCTTAGTGCAAATGGACCCTTTATGATTGCAAAGAGCCCAAAACTTCAGGACTTCCCCTTGTGTCCAGAGGAGTGCCCTCCGATTCCAACCAAGATCCCAGGACTTGGGGAGGTGCCTGCAGGTGCTAACATGGCTCAGGCAGGGTCAGTTGCAGCAGGTCAGCTGGGCAGTTTCAGTGAGACCTCTGGAGCTTATGTCACTGTAGCTCAGACTGGAGGTAATCAGACATAAAGGGAGGAGGTCCAGTCTTACTTCTGAGAAAGCAGGGTAGGCCTCCAACAGCGGGCAGTCCTTCTTATGTAGTAACCACAGGTCCAACAGTGTTCTGAAGAGTTGGTCTTGGGGTCAAATATTTATACCTGCTTCCAGCTCTGAAGTGGAAGAAAGATCTTGCACCCCTCTACCTCTTTCCCTCCATCCTCTGCCCTGGCTCTGAGGAGTCTGGTCTCACAGTAAACCTGTGTGAAGTCCTTAGTGAGTGAGCTGAGGGAGCCCCTTTGAAGTGCATGTGTGGTAGGTCATAGCTCCGCTCCTCCCATCCTGACAGGATAGCTGATCTTCTCAACACCCAGTTCCCCATTATATCACTGTCTGGGTGGAACACACAAAGTCCAACTGTCAAATTCACCTAGTCATGTCACCTTGGACACAGGCTTCAGGCACCAAATGGTTAGGATAAGAGAATGCCAACTTTTTAAAGGGGGCATTTTAAGAATTGTTACTTAAAATTCAATTTTATAATCAAAAAGGATTTAAAATTACAAATCTCAAGAGACAAAAGATGACATTAGTGAAAAATGAATATGAGAGTTTTTTCCTACCATGATGTGTAAAATTAGAAAGTACATCTCCAACCTTTGAAATACAAAAAACCCTGCCCTGTGAGCTTTTAGGGCCTACTCTAAGAGTGACTTGTGCGTACTACAAATGAAGGTTTAGTCGTAGGACTCTTACCATTGGGGTAAGACTGCTGAGTTTAGGGCTGCAGCACCACCGTGTGTAAGTGACTGACTCAGTCTCACACCGGATGGGAGCTATCGGCTTGACTGTGTTGGCTAGGCAGCAGCACCTCACCCAAATCTAAGATGTAAAGGTGATTTCTGCCAGCCTAGAACATAACATTCAGACTTCTGAGAGAATTTGTGGTCGACACATCATACTTCTTTCTCTCAAAGACTCATACATGTGAAGGCAGACAAAGAGATGCAAGAAGAGTTTCAGTATATTTATTGAAGTCACTGCATCCTAGTATATAAAACATGAGCTGCAATTATTAGGAGCATGAAAAAGAGCACAGTCATAATTGTGACTGTAATGGTAGAGAAAATAAACAGTCCCAACAGCCTGAAATAATCATGAATCTAGTGATTCCTGCCTACGTCCTAATCTCTAAACCTGCGAGGATTTTGGGCGGTAGACCTTCTGCCTGTCCCGGTCTAAAAGAGGAGTAGCGACACCATACCTAAAAAACGCAGGAAGGGTATGCCTGTTGTTCTGCTGGAAATCCTCTTGGTTGACTGGAAGACGAATCCAGGGTTGGTGAAGTTGTTGTTGAAATGGCACACAGCGTGCAATGGTTCTGACTGGAATGCCTTCTACTCTGTTTTGGCCTATGCAGTGTTTATATAATAAATCAGGCTTTGTTCCAAGAACAGGCCTGATTTGTTGCTATGTCTAGGGTTTGAGGTTTAACTTTAGGACTCTTGAAGTGGCGATTTCAAGTAGATTATTGTGTACAGCCTCGAGCAAGACAAAGAGAGAATTGAGTGCAAAGCACTGATGCATGTAAAACACGGGCAGTAATGCCTTCTCAGGAACAGCTCATTCTGAATATAAAAACAATCAAGGTAAAACCCAGCAGTGCCAAAATGTAATAAATGAATAAGCAAATACAATGTGTATGTTGGTAAAATGGCGCAGCTCAAATAAGTGTGCCAAAGCAAAGTGCTAAAATGAACCCACAACAATTTTGGCCTTATATGGTAGTTTAAAACTGCACACAGTACTGAGACATGTGTTAAAAGGGCTACTTAAGTGGGAGGCACAATCAGTGTGGCAGGCCCATTAGCAACACTTAATTAACAGTCCCTGGGTACAAGAAACACCACTTTACTAGGGACTTATCAGCAAATGGAATGTGCCAATTAGGTGTAAGCCAATAATACTGTGTTTAAAGAAGAGAACACAAACACTTTAGGACTGTTTAACAGTAATAAATTGCATAGGATCATAAAAGCCAACAAAAATGGGCTCAGAAAATAGAAGGGGTGAAGGCAAAAACGTTGGTTCTGACTCTGCTGAGAGGTCCAAGTCCAACAGTGACAACATCTGGGTTGTGAGAACTAAATATTCTCCTGGCTTTAAGTGTTAGACATTTTGTAGGATGCCAGGTGCTTCTTGCGCAGTGTTTGTCAATAAGTGTGGAAATGTTTTATTTTGTGGCATTTTTGTGATGCTGGAGAAGGATTTTTTTAAATAGTTGGGAAGAGGATTAGTGTGGAAACATGGGTGGGTGGGCATGTGTTTTTGTGTGTGCGTCCACTTGCGTGTTGTTTTTTGTCTTTATTTCTATGTATCATATTGACATTGTCCTTTTGTTCATGTTACCTGTTGGAGTGCACATGTATATATGTTCTGATCAAATGTCAAAGCTGATATCTAAATGGTAATGATGGTAATGCTCAACTTAACCCCTTTGCTGCCAGGCCGTTGCCCCTCCTTTGCCGAGTCTTTTTTTGGCTATTTGGGGCAGTTCGCGCTTAGGCCGTCATAAAGTGTTGTACACATAAGCTATCCAGGCCAAATCTGCATCCTTTTTGTTTAATATCCTAGGGATTCTAGGGGTACCCAGAGTTTGCGGGTTCCCCTGGAGGAGACCAAGAAATTAGCCAAAATACAGCAAATATTTCGTTTTTTATTTAAAAAATTGGGAAATAAGGGCTGCAGAAGTGGGCATGTGTTTTTTTCCCTGAAAATTACATCAACAAAGGGTTTGCAGTGCTAAAATTACCATCTTCCCAGCTTTCAGGAACAGGCAGACCTGAATCAGAAAACCACATTTCTTAACACAATTTTGGCAGTTTACTGGGACATACCCAGTTTTTACTACTTTTTGTGCTTTCAGCCTCCTTCCAGTTAGTGACAGAAATGGGTGTGAAAACAATGCTGGATCCCAGACAGATAAACGTTTTTCAACAATAAACAAAATTCTGAATTCAGCAAGGGGTCAGTTGTGTAGATCCTACAAGGTTTTCCTACAGAAAATAACAGCTGAAATAAAAAATGATTGAAATTGAGGTAAAAAAACAGCCATTTTTCTCAACTTTCTACTCCGTAACATTTATCTGTGATGTCAGATGTTTGAAAGACATATACCATTACGTCTGCTGGACTCTTCTGGTTACGGGGATATATAGGGCTTGTAGGTTCATCAAGAACCCCAGGTACGCAGAGCCAATAAAGGAGCTGCACCTTGCAATAGGTTTTCATTTTATACCGGGTATACAGCAATTCATTTTCTGAAATATAAAGATTGAAAAATAGGTATTAAGAAAACCTTTGTATTTCCAAAATAGGCGAAAGATAAGGTGTTGAGAAGCAGTGATTATTTGCGCATCTCTGAATTCCGGGGTGCCCTTAATAGCATGTGAATTAAAGGGCATTTCTCAAATAGACGTCTTTTTTAGATACTGTCTTACATTTGGAAGGAAAAACTGTAGAGAAAGACAAGGGGCAATAACATTTGTTTTGCTATTCTGTGCTCCCCCAAGACTCCCAATAAAGTCCTACTTGCGTGGGTAGAATTAATGCTCGCGACAGGAAGCACAACATGGACACATCACATTTTTACATTGAAACCTGACGTGTTTTTTGCAAAGTGCCTAGCTTCAGATTTTGGTCTCTAGCTCAGCAGGCACCTAGGGAAACCTAGCACCCATGTGCATTTTTGAACACTAGACACCTAGGAGAATCCAAGATGGGGTGATTTGTGGGGCTCTCACCAGGTTCTGTTACTCAGAATCCTTTGCACACCCCACAATTTGGTCAAAAAAACACATTTTCCTCAAACTTCGGTGACAGAAAGTTCTGTAAACTGAGAGGAGCCACAAATTTCCATCCACCCAGTATTCCCCCAAGTCTCCCGATAATAAAAATGGTACCTCATTTATGTGGGTAGGCCTAGCGCCCGTGACAGGAAATGCCCCAAAACACAATGTGGACACATCACATTTTCCCAAAGAAAACAGAGCTGTTTTTTGCAAAGTGCCTAGCTGTGGAATGTGGCCTCCAGCTCAGCTGGGATTTAGGGAAACCTACCAAACCTGCACATTTTTGAAAACTAGACACCTAGGGCAATCCAAGATGGGGTGACTTGTGGGGCTCTCACCAGGTTCTGTTACCCAGAATCCTTTGCAAACCTCAAAATTTGGCCCAAAAAACACTTTTTCCTCACATTTCGGTGACAGAAAGTTCTGGAATCTGACAGGAGCCACAAATGTCCTTCCACCCAGCATTCCACCAAGTCTCCCGATAAAAATGGTACCTCACTTGTGTGGGTAGGCCTAGTGCCCGCAAAAGGAAATGACCCAAAACACTATCTGGACACATCAAAATTATCAAATACAAAACTACCTGTTTTTGAGGGCGGTGGCACCTGCGTTTTTGGTCCTGGGCTCAGCAGCCATCTAGGGAAACCTACCAAAACCAGACATTTCTGAAACCTAGACACCCGTGGGAGTCCAGGGAGGTGTGACTTGCGTGGATCTCCCAATATTTTCTTACCCAGAATCCTCAGCAAACAAAATCACATTTTTACCACGTTTCTGTGTGGGATCACTGCACCGGGACAAATTTCCTACCACCCAAAGTTGCCCTCAGTCTCCCGGTAAAAATTATACCTCACTTGTGTAGGTGGAGCCAAAATTGAGGGGGAACCAAAGCGTCGGAGGCTGGCCTTGCTTATAGTAGGTACTTGATGGTACTTACACCTTGTGCCAGGTCCAGTTATCCCTTATTAATAGATTAGTAGTGTTCTAGCAGCTGAGGCTGACAGAGGTAGCTATAGCAGAGCAGCTTAGGCTAAACTAGGAGACATGCAAAGCTCCTACTATACCACTTATATCATATAGCACTATATCAGAAGAATCACAATACTCAGAGTTACTAAAAATAAAGGTACTTTATTTTAGTGACAATGTGTCAGAAATATCTCAGAGGATATACTCCCTTAGGAGATAAGTAAAATACACAAAATATACACATAAACCAAAATCAGGTAAGTAAATAGTTAGAAAAGTAGTACAAACACTGTAGAATACAATAGGATGCAATAGGCCTAGGGGCAACACAAACCATATATTAAGAAAGTGGAATGCAAACCACTTACGGACCCCAGGCCTAGTGTAGTGTGTAGAGGATTGCTGGGAGTGTAAGAAAACACTAAGGTTGTCCAAGATACCCCACCCCAAGACCCTGAAAAGTAGGAGTAAAGTTACCCTACTTCCCCAGAAACACACTAAAGTCGTGACAGGAGATTCTGCAAAGATGACAACTGACTTCAAAGCACTGAAGGTGGATTCCTTGACCTGAGGACCTGTAAAGGAAGGGGACCAAGTCCAAGAGTCACAAAAGTGTCCGGGGGGGCAGGAGCCCACTAAACCCCAGATGAAGGTGGAAAATGGCTGCCTCCGGGTGGAAGAAGCTGAAGATTCTGCAACAACGGAAGATGCCAGGAACTTCTGCTATGCACAAAAGATGTCCCATGGCATGCTGGAGGATGCAGAGTTGTTCCCACGCAGAAAGACCGCAAACAAACCTTGCTAGCTGCAAAGGTCACAGTTGAAGAAACTGGGTGCTGTCTGGGCCCAGGAAGGACCAGGAGGTCGCCCCTTAGAGGAGGAGACAGAGGGGGTGCTCAACAACACAGAGAACCCATGCAGAAGCAGGCAGCAGCTGCAGAAGTACTTGAACACGGGTTCAAGAAAACTGAGCACAGCAGTCGGCTCAACCCTACAAAGGGGGGGGGTCCCACGAAGCCTGTGGTCAACTCAGTGAGTTGAGCAATGCAGGTCGGAGTGCTGGGGACCTGGGCTGTGCTGTACATGAAGGATTCCTTGCAAAAGTGCACAGAAGCCCTAGCAGCTGCAGTTCATGCAGTACACATGATTACTGTCTGGCGTGGGGAGGCAAGGACTTACCTCCACCAACTTTGGACAGACGGACCACTGGACTGTCGCGGTCACTTGGATCCAACTCCTGTGTTCCAGGGACCAGGCTCGTCAAGGTGAGAGGGGACCCAGAGGACCAGTGAAGCAGAAGTTTGGTGCCTGCGTTAGCAGGGGGAAGATTCTGTCGACCCACAGTAGATTTATTCTTGGCTTCCAGTGCAGGTTGAAGGCAGACAGCCCCCAGAGCATGCACCACTAAGACACAGTCGAGAAACCCAGCAGGATTAGGCACTACAATGTTGTTGGTAGTCTTCTTGCTACTTTGTTGCAGTTTTGCAGGCGTCCTGGAGCAGTCAGCGGTCGATCCTTGGCAGAAGTCGAAGAGGGAGATGCAGAGGAACTCTGGTGAGCTCTTGCATTCATTATCGGAAGAGAAGCCCACAGATGAGACCCTAAATAGCCACTCAGAGGCCTCCATTGTGCCCTCACACCTCTGCATTCAAGATGGCAGAGGTCTGGGACACACTGGAGGAGCTCTGGGCACCACTCCTGGGGTGGTGATGGACAGGGGAGTGGTCACTGCCCTTTCCTTTGTCCAGTTTCATGCCAGAGCAGGTGCTCAGAGATCCCTGAACTGGTGTAGACTGGCTTATGCAAGGAGGGCACCATCTGCGCCCTTCAAAGCATTTCCAGAGGCTGGGGAGGCTACTCCTCCTCAGCCCTGAACACCTATTTCCAAAGGGAGAGGGTGTAACACCCTCTCTCAGAGGAAATCCTTTGTTCTGCCTTCCTGGGACTGGGCTGCCCAGACCCCAGGAGGGCAGAAGCCTATCGGTGATTTGGCAGCAGCGGTAGCTGCAGTGAAAACCCCAGAGAGCTGGTTTGGCAGTACCCGGGGTCCATGCTGGAGCCCCGGGGATGCATGGTATTGGCACCCCAATACCAGATTGTGCATGGGGGGACAATTCCATGATCTTAGACATTTTACATGGCCATATTCAGAGTTACCATTGTGAAGCTACATATAGGAATTGACCTATATGTAGTGCACACGTGTAATATTGTCCCCGCACTCACAAAGTCCAGGGAAATTGCCCTGAATGATGTGGGGGCACGGTGGCAAGTGCCAGGGTGCCCTCACACTTAGTAACTTTGCACCTAAACTTCACTAGGTGAGGGTTAGATATATAGGTGACTTATAAGTTACTTAAGTGCAGTGTAAAATGGCTGTGAAATAGCATGGACGTTATTTCACTCAGGCTGCAGTGGCAGTCCTGTGTAAGAATTGTCTGAGCTCCCTATAGGTGTCAAAAGAAATGTTGCAGCCCATAGGGATCTCCTGGAACCCCAATACCCTGGGTACCTGGGTACCATATACTAGGGAATTATAAGGGTGTTCCAGTGTGCCAATCTGAATTGGTAAAAATGGTCACTAGCCTGCAGTGACAATTTTAAAGACAGAGAGAGCATAAGCACTGAGGTTCTGGTTAGCAGAGCCTCAGTGACACAGTTAGGCACCACACAGGGAACACATTCAGGCCACAACTATGAACACTGGAGTCCTGGCTAGCAGCATCCCAGTGAGACAGGCAAAAACAAACTGACACACAAGTAAAAATGGGGGCAACATGCCAGACAAGATGGTACTTTCCTAAAGGGTCCAAAAGGACAGTTGAAAAAAAAAAAATCTTTTTTAGGCTGACAAGTGCAGCAGAAATTTTATCAGTATAGATGAGACAATGCTGGGTGGTAGGAATTTTGTGGAATCCTGAAGATTCCGGAAGGTTCCATCACAAAAATGTGGGCAAAATGTGTAATTTCCAGCAAAGATGGAGGTTTACAGGGCATTGTGGTTAAGAAAATGGTGTGGGGTGCATGTGAAGCACACCACCCTGCAATCAACCAGATGTAACATTTTCAGATGTGTCTAGGTCTTGTGGATTTTTCTACATGGCAGTGTCCCAAAGTCCAAAAAGTGCAGCCCTCACTATTCCAAGTGGGGCAATTTTGAGAGTTAGCCAAGCTCTCATGGCCCTCAAAATAATCAAATTACCTTTTGTTTGCCATGGGATAAGATGTTTTATTGTGTGAGGGGGAGAGCTGAAAGACTGTTACCCCCTTCAGTTGGGGTGTGAGCATAACCAGGCCCATACTGGTTGGTAGCCACCACCCTACTATTTTTTGTTTTTTAAAATTCCCTGGCATCTAGTAGACTTTCTGCCCCCCGGGGTGTGGATCGGGGGTAATTGCCCCATCTGCCCACTGGTGGGCAGAACAACTTTGGCCCCATTTATTTGGGGTGGGGGTATGGCCAAACCACCACCCTCTCATTTTGAAAAACAAATCTTCCATTGTCTCAGGTGGGCTTTCTGCCCCCCTTGGGGGCAGATGGGCCTTCCACAAATAGGCCGATGTGCCCCCAAGGGGGGCAGATATGCTCAAAAGTAATGTGCCCTCATAGGGAGAGACCCTTGGCCAAGGGGCTGCCCCCCAAACAAAACACACACATATACACACACACACACCAATCCTAAATGGCCTAAAATAAATTTGCCCCCCAGGGAAGCGACCCTTGCCTAAGGTGTCGCTTCCCTTGAGTGAAATTGTCGCAAAAAAAAATCCCTAGTGCCTAGTGGTTTCTGCCCCCCTTGAGGGTAGATTGGCATAACAAAAATAGGTAGATAGGAAATGGCCTAAATACACTTTGCCCCCCAGGGGTGCGACCCTTGCCTGGGGGGTCCCTCCCCATAAATAAAGACATGAAGTAAATAAAAAAATATATATCATTGGTGTCTAGAGGTATCTGCCCCCATCCCATCTAATTATTATAGGCCGATCTGCCCCCGGGGGGGCAGAAAAGGTCTAAAAATATTTTGCCTCCCTGGTGAGCACCCCTTACCCAAGGGGCTGCTCTCCTGATGTGTAATTATATATTTAATAAAATTCCCTGATGTCTAGAGATTTTTGTCCCCCCTGGGGGCAGATCAGACTATTTGTATTAGGCCGATCCGCTCCCAGGGGGGACAGAAATGGCCCAAAAATAATTTGGCCCCACGAGGAGTGACCCTTGCCTAAGGGGTCGCTCCCCACATATAAAAAAAGAAATAAGCATATAAAATATATATCCCTGGAGTCTAGGGGTTTCTGCCCCCCGGGGGCAGATCGGCCTAATTATAATAGGCCGATCTGCCCCCGGGGGGGCAGAAATGGCCTAAAAATAATTTGCCCCCCTGGGGAGCGGCCCTTGCCAAGGGGCCGCTCCTCCTATGTGCAAGTCTGGAAAAAAAAATCCCTGGTGTCTTGTGGGCATTTCTGCTGCCTGATCACATCGCGATCAGGCAGCAGAAATGCTTGCAGAGACATGAAAGAAAAGGCCTTTCATTTCCTTTCATGCCTCTGCTTGCCCCCTGCTCCCAAGTGGAAGAGAAATGCCAAGCATATCTCTTCCGCTTCTGGCTGGACGCATGCTTCCAGCGCAATGGGAGGTGACCTCTGATGAGGTCAGCATGCGATCGCGTGCTGAAGTCATCAGATGTCACTGAAGGGGTCAGGGTGGAGGGGGAAGCAATTCTTCTTCCAGCCCTGCCATGGGGAGGAGGGGGGGAAGCCCACGGAGGGAGCACTAGATCTTCCTCCGAGCTCCAGTGCCGGGACATAATGGTTACGTCCTTGGCACAGAAGCACTGTGCCACAGGACATAACCGTCCCTGGCACAGAAGCAGTTAAGAGTGACCTTGTATGGGCTTTGAAATAAAGAAATGGGGCATCTATTTCCCCTGCATGCATTGTGACTGGACAAGCAGCAGCTGCATGCTTGTTCAGAGTTTGCACAGGTACATAGGAGGTGCACAAAGGCCCTTATGCATAGGCACACCTTTCCTATTTGTGCCATGGTGCGCCGTTAGATAGGCATGTTGTGCACAAACCAGGAACATATGTTTGATTACAGAGAATGCAATGCCCTCACGGCAGCCGCAAACTGATGCTGCCCTACCGACAGCACATTCAAGTGAAATACAGCTCAGCTGCGTCATGGCTGCTCAACATTTCACTGTCAGCACTTTAAAGAGGGATTAGAGATCCCTGCACTCAAGTGACTGCACTCACCTGGAAGGGGATGTCTGGGATGTCTATGGCACCACCTTATCCTCCTCTGTAGGGCTGACATCACGGGTTGCACCGACCGTACCCCACCGTTTCGCAGCACACTTTCAGTGTGCCCTCAGACAGCTGCTTTGCTTTGCACCTGCGTCCATGATACGGCTCAAGCTCAGAGGCAAAGAGAATCCCTCATTTGTATGGGACCATGCCAACTTGCAAATGATGGAATGCCCTCTTGAGAAAGCACTGCTGCAATATATGTTCCAGCGCAATCTGTATCGCAGAAGGGGCCACACAAGAGTCTGCGGCACATTCATAATGCAAAGCAAGCACATATGCCCACACCTTCTGGAATAGGGTCCCAAATGTAAATATTTTTATTCCTCTGTGAACGAGTGACGATGAGGCATCTGCAACGTCTACGCACCTAGCATAGATTTTATTACAGATATTTTGTTCAAAGCAGATGCATGCATGAAATGACAATTATATGCACATAGCACAAGTTGCACATATGCACATTTTTGCATTTTTTGCATTAAAAAGTCTACCTTTTCCTGTGAACCTCACCAGAGCAGATTTAGATAAACATTTGAAAACTTGGGGGGATCAGGTTTTATGTGTACTTTTTATGTAATAGCTATGAAAATGAATGGTGAGGGTAGATCACTGTGTTTTTTCCTACTTTGGTTCTACATCTATTATTAAGCAAGTTTGGAACAGCTGCCCTTTTCAGGAATAAAAAATGAGGATGAAAGCAGTTTCTACAATCCGTGTCAAAATAAATGAAAACTAGGCTCCAGTAAAACCCATTTTATTAAACTGTCTTTTTTTTAGCATAATCAATATAATTTAATTTGTTGTATGTTATTGACCTGACTGGCAGAGCTACATGAGAAATGAGATGCTTTAAATTCATAGCTTCAGAACGTATTTTACTGAATTCCTACAAGACGGAGTATCATAGTATTCGTCAAACATAGGAATTGCACGGACAATTCAATAGGATGTTCGGAAATACATCTTCCATTCCCTAATATTTGTTTCCTGTAATAACACAATTGTTAAAGTGAACATCCTGATCCGAAGTACTTTTACACATTTTTAGTTAACAAAAATGCTTGGTACAGAAAACAAGTAAATATTTGGAATTGGAAAATGTGTTTATTAATGGATGCACTTGTTTTGCATAGTCTAAAGGCTGAGGGTGGTCGAAGATCAATATTTTTCGTTTTGCTACTCGTTTAATAATAAGATTAAATAATAGGTGCCCTAGGTTGATTGAACAAGTGATCATGCTTTCGAACTATTGACATCAAGATAAATTATCTTTGCACACAAAACCGTCTGTTGAAGGGATCAACTGCATGATCACAAACGTTAAAAAAAAAGTAGCTTAAAAAAATAAAACTTCGCAATTTTGTTCGTCCTGCTGGGCACGTTTTGGCCAGTCACAAGCCTTCTGTTTGCGGACCATTGGAAGTTAGAACAAAATCGTACCTCGATCACGTCGGGAGTGGCAGACTGGCACTAATTAAGCTGAAATCAATTAGTGTTTGATTCCTGCTCCACACAGAGGGACGGAAATTACGAGGCTGTAAAGAAGAGTTCCACGCAGACCAATAAATGGTGAGCAACAGGCGGGCTCCAAGCCCTTTACTGAGCACAACACTGTGTCGCATACAAGACGCATGTATAAGCGCATACACTCGCCAGCTCGCCCCTAAACACACTGGCATTCTCAGTTATAGTGAGCTATTCAGTTCACTGCTTCTGACTAAAGACTTTATCTCAGCAGTTACATCATCTACAACAACAAGGGTATTTTTTTTTTTTTAATGTTTTGAAAATGTTAGAACTGAAAAAAGGCAGCAATAATCCACAAACTATGACAACCTGTTAACCACTGCAGCGTGTGACAACTTAAACAAATGACAGTCTGTTTTAGGGTCTAGAATCTGCACCATTACTTCCTGGATTTTTTGGAGGGCCTTAACCACTTCTCTTGAGTGTTGCAACATCTCTCAATGGGTTTCTGTTTGCTCCAGTGGGCCACTCACTTTCTCCTTTGAGTTATTTCCATGATGTATCATTTGCAGACTGTTTGCTAACCACCTCACATTACAGAATGATGGTTGCAGCAAAACTTTTCATGTTGCAGCAGCCAAACAGATCATTGAAGTTAGTAATACGAAGTGTGTTTAAAAAAAAAAACATATTACACTCTGCATATTCTGTTTGTTTTGTTATTTGTAAAGGGCATGGCTACCCCACACGGTGCCCCACCTCAAACTCAGCCACATCAACAGAAGGCAGCACATGTACCCCAGAAGAATTAGAATGGATGAGTTTGTAGAAGCTTCCTAAACCTAGTTTTTGACTGTTGAGATTTAAAATCTCCATGGATATTGTTCCATAATTTAGATACAAGGTAAGCAAATGAACAGACACTAGGTCTTCCTCTCCTGATTTTGGGAAATGTCAGGAGCCCGTATGTTTGTTATCTGATTGATTTTTAGGAACGTATGGTGAAATCAGTTTCCTAAAAATATGAGGGCCTCTACCATGTACTATCCTTTCAGCAATGCATAGAGCCTTAAACTGAATCCTTTTCTGAACAGGCAGCCAGTGCAAGGCTGCCAATGCCGGATCTTGTGATTGATATTTCGGTATTCTAAATCCACTTCTGGTGGCAGCATTCTGGACTACTTTGTCTTTTGATGACGTATTTTGGACTCCCTAAATACAGAGACTCCCAATAGTCTAGACTGGAGCAGAAAAGGCTCTGCACCACCATTCTCTTAGTGAGAGTAAGTAACTATTGCAGGCATTTCCTGAGAGATCTTAAGGTGCTACAGCAGAAACCTGCCAATTTCTGAGCCTGTATTTCCATGCTCAACTTTTTATCAATCCAGAAGCCAAGGCCTTTTTTTAGCCTCGGATGGTTTGGAACAGTCAACTAGATTTCAGGCCAGGTGACATCCATCTTGTAGGATTATTCCAACCACCAGGACCTCAGTCTTTCCACTGTTAAGTTTAAGGCAGCTAGCTGACATCCGTTCTGGGAGCTTCATAAGGCATTGACTGAGTTGGGATGAGGTGGAGCTGGAGATAGGATTTAGTGGCATAATAATTTGCGTATCATCTGTGTATGACATGAGATCAAGTCCGAATGAGCAGACAATTTCTGCCAGGGGGAAGACAGAGATATTACAGTGTGTAGGGCTCAGGGATGAACCCTGAAGCACCCCACATGTAAGAGGAAAAACATCAGAGGGGAAAGTCTCTTCACATACCTGGAAGCTAATATTACCCAAAAAAGCATCAAGCCATTTTATAGCAAGCTCCTGAATTCCAGCTTTGTTCATCCTGTGGATAAGGGTGAACTGGAACACCGTATCAAATGCCACTCTTAGGTCTAACATGATCAAGGCAGTAGAACCTCCGTAATCCAAGATAGCCCTTAGCAACTCAGTGGCAGCTAGTAGAGCAGTCTCTCTGCTACTTCCCTGCCTTAAAGTAGTTTGTGTGGGGTCCAGAATATTTTGTGCTTCCAGAAAATCTCATATGTGTTTATTAACACCCTTTTCTACTATTTCACTTGTCACCCAGAGAAATAAAAATGTTCTGTAATTTCCAACAATGCAGGATTGGTGGTCGTTTTTTTTAGTAGGGGTATTACTATTGTCTGCTTTCTTGCCGCAGGGATTACTCCACTGTCGAAAGGAAGATTCAGAAAATCCATTAACAGGAGCACAAAAACTCCTTTTAATGGTACATCTGGTGGAGCCAGGTCAAGAGGAGATCCCAACTTCATAGATCTTAAAATAGCCGCAAATTGAGAATATTATGCATGTAGACTATATTATGTATATTAATATAAACCAAATGGGCTGTATAGAGATAGTACACCTAAGGGTTACTGTGTAAGATGGGCCTATATTACTGATGTAACATGTATTTTTTTACATATATTTTATATCATCTGTATGTTAATTGATTTAAGTCATCTGTAAAAAGACATCATTTATTGACTGCAGATATGGTGGTCAACATTTTGAGAAATATGGGTTTTTGTTGGGGATAATATTATCATATTTAAGTATTTATATTTTAAAAAATATACACATTTGGGCTACAGGGAGCATATTTCACTTTCATTGATTTTTTTTTTTAATGCAATGGCAGTCCAGATTCGTTTTCCATTGAAAAGGCATTTATTAGTTTGTTTATAACTTTATCAACATTTGATAAATCTGTGCAAAATCTACACACTTGCTAGATTCATATAGGTAGGTTTTGACATCATTTTTCACACAGACGTACTCTGAGTTATGGGAGGGTTCCAAAAATAAATAGTTTAATTGTATATTCCATAGGAACCAATGTTCTCTGCTATAGCAACCATTAGTGAGCATAATTACAACACACCTGGAATTATATTACTAGAAAAGATTATTTTTATGGTTTGGTGTAAATTTGTCCAATAGGTTTTGGGAAAATAATATAATATAAGCTACTGGTGGAATTCAAAAGCTTAATGTGTTGTTCATTTTGCCTGTTGGGTCTGAGGACTCTGAAAGAGTTTGCAATCTAAACAATCTGATTGACTGACAGCAATTGAAAAGGAATTGTTGCATCAGCCATTACAGCATGTGTGAATTCCCAAAAGGGAAAATGTATGTCTAAAATAAAAAGCCTGCAGGTTTATCATGGGGTTTGTAGACCAGAAAATAGCTCCACACATTTTATTTATTATTTTAATATTTTGGTGAATCCTAAAAAGAAAAAGAGAAAAAATTGAAGAATGACTATGCAGTGTCAGAATCCATAGGTAGAAAGAACTGTTAAAACAGGAAGTGAAACAGGGCTGAATGCCAGGTGAAGTGGGCCCAGTGACAAAGAGCTGGTGCAGGGCATGGCAGGAGGTCAGGCCCTTCTTATCAACCCACTAAATCCACTGAGTAGGGGACCCGGAAGCATCAGGGCTGGTGCAGCATCAAGCTGCAGGATAGACCATGTGCCCAGAGCTGCCATCTCATGACAACATGACATGTGCAATGGACCATAAGTCATTCATACTGGTTGATCATGCCCTTGAGTGAGTGCTGCATCTTTCTCAAACCAGACTTGCAGGAACTAAAATAGCAATCAAATCAGTCACATTTCCACCATGAATGCATTGAATCACCTAGTTTTAATGAGTGAAAAAAGACTAACTTTGGGAAAGGCAAGCCACATTACAAGTTATATCAAGAGTAATTGAAGTTGGATGCCAGTTATTCCATTGTTTTGTAGTGAGCTCCGACTTGAAGAGGTCGTATTTGCTGCACAAATCTGTTGAGAAGACTGGTGCATATGGCAATAGAAAAGAACCTTCTTGAACCTGCAGCTCATAGCTGAGCGAACAATCGCCAATGCAGGATGATCCTAGATCAATGCGATATTTATTTAGCTTTAAAAAAAATTAAGTACTAAAGGCAATGACCAAAACCCCAATTCAGAAGTTTGTTTTTTGAGCAAATTCTTTCAAAAACAGTTCTCTCAGAGTGTGAAGTGTAATTTGTGCACCATGTGCCAAATTTGTATTGATGGCTCTGTATTATTTATATTTGTGATAGACAAACAAGCACCTGTGTGTTTTTCTTGGGAATAGAATAAGCCTACAATGAAGGATCATATTGCACAGGATCCTCTGTGGTTATCATTTCAGCAGTGGTGCTGAGGGGAAGTAGATGTTGACATGACCCATGGAAGTTGATAGACTCTGCCCATATTGCAGATGAGTTTTAGTGATATGCTAATGAGTCTTATTTGACCCTTTCTGGGGGACCATTAGCCTAGTATTTTGTACACAGGGCTTTTCCATCTAATTTGACCACTTATGAATAACACTTCTAGGGCATTACCTCCCTCGCATAAAAAGATTAGTTATATTATTCATCAGGCTTAGTGTCTGTACACTTTTGTCATCACTGTGGTCATTCAGTGTTTCTCTTCGGATTACCTTTCCCGGGATATTCTTTCTGATGACGTGCATGAGTCATCGAATGGAATTTACATGTTGATGAAGCACAGCACTTTTTGCAATCTCTTGTTTGTAGGCTTTTTTGCTCAGCAAATCAGTTAATTGAGGAATAGTGATGTTGACTGTTATGCTTTTATGTGCCCTGGAACCCTGTGCCTACTCTGTGCACTTCTGTTTCCTCATGTGGAAATATACAAAGCATATTTTTCCCCTTGTGTGCAACATTTTCCCCTGGAGAAATGCCCTTTCATCACACACTCAAACAAATGTGGGTTGAACTGTTGCCTTTCCCATCCTGAGAAGGGAGTTTCTCCAGCCATTGGATGGGGGAATTTTCCAATAATTTCCATGGTAGGAATGGCCCAGATCAGCGTTTGTGAATGCCCTCAAACATAAAGATTTATGTGCTTCTAGAAACTTGCACGGCAAAACACACCTTGTAACGCTCTCTCCCATCCTCTTGTATGGTATTTACTTCCTAAGATATCTCTGCGCACATGCCAGAGAAATTCCCAGTCATTAATGCATTTACACCTTCCAGGAATCCTTTTGTGAACTCATATCATAAAAGAGTTTTAAAAATACTTTTATGAAAGACAATACCTTTGGAAATTTAGCCCTACAAGATATAATAAATCTCAAGGCTGCCCACCGTGCTCATTGTTCACTCTATTGTAGTATTTGTAAATGTTTTTGAATTCAAGTTTTTTCAAAGGTTTAGCTGACATGCTAAGTTGTCTACTGGGGCTTCTATTACTTTTCTTGTTGAAAATATTTCTCATCATGTCTCTGTTTCATCCTGGCAAAAGAATAAGTGCTTCCACAATTATCTTGGTAAACTGTTTGGACCATCACTTCTCCGTGTGGACCATTTGGATGCTAGGGCTACAACCTTGGCCTATTTTATTATTGTAGTAAAGTTTGAGTCCCACATTCATGGCTAAATCATACTATCGAGTGTTCAAACTTTCTCACGTATATTTATCAGTGTCGAACAATTGAGTGCCATTCTTTGCAACCATCCCCAAAGGTCTTGTGAGTGTCTTTTGAATCAGGATGCTGCTCCTTCTGCTTCGTTCACCACAATTTATTTTACGGATATTTCTAGTGCCTTTCCAAGAATCAAGAGCGATGTCTTTAAAGCATTTTTCTATCATCCTGCCCTGTAATTAGGAGTCCATTAATTATTTAGGGGCACGCCCACCTAATGTTCATGGTAGATGTTGATCTAGACTTGGGTGAGTCAAGATCTTCAAAATTGCGTGAGATGTTAACCACAATAGGGCTTTTTAAACTTCCTCATCTTTCATGTGAAAAATGCAAAGTCACTTTTCTCTCATGTGTCATCATATTGTTAACACCATCACATTGCCTTGGGTTGTGTGCTTTAACTTCATCCCAGTTGTAGATAATGTGGTAAGGAAGTCAGTCTGCGTTGTGTAACGTTATTAATCAAAGCTATAATTTTTCTGCATACATCTCTCAAACGTATTAGTAATTATTTACGCATTCACAGAGATGCTTTTGGTACTTGCAGTATATGATTAAGAATCCTAAAATAAAACAGTGACATATAAACTGTTGTCTAAAACCAGCATGCCATCTACATGGTATTGGTTAGAACGTTGTTTCCTCCTGTCTTTCATTATCCTCATGTTGCTAAGAATGGTTAGCTTTGTCAGATACATTCTTATTAGTAAAGTCAACCACTGTGGTATATTTTAAATCCTGACTTTATGCTTCTCCAGACCAAACACTCTTCATGAATGTCATGTGATTTCTACACTTTTTTATCATCTTTGTCTTATCCAACTTTTCCCATAGAGTGATTTACACATGTGATAATCATTGTCTGTATAATGTGTGTTGTAGAGTGCTCTGACTCAATTGTATGAGTAGGACTATAAAACAAATGTAATTCAGGTGGGAGGGTCTTTGGAGAGATGAGGTGCACCGTTGGAGGGTGGTAGTGAGGGAAACCATGGAGAACATGGTCACGGTGGAGCAAAAAAGATGGTTACGTTAGTGCCAGCAACACAAGAATCGGCCCTGTAGCTCTGTTGCTCATTTTAAATATAATGATTTTACGTAGAACCTTCCTTGCACAGAGGACTATGGGGCATATTTGTACTCTGTTTGCGCTGAATTAGCATATTTTTTTCTTACACTAATTCAGCGCAAATTTAACTCAATATTTATATTTTGGCGCTAGACATGTCTAACGCCAACATATTGGAGTTAAAGTAATTTTTGGCCTGCGGCAAACTACCTTCTGTCAACGGGATACAAGGTAGGCGTTCCGGCAAAAAATTACTCAAAGGCCCTAGTGCCTTATTTATCCTCCTGTGCAAAAATGGTGCACGGGAGGGAGGTGGGCCTAAATAATGGCGCTAAGCTTGCTTAGCGCCATTATTTAATGCCTAGGTCAGGGCAGGCATTAGGGGACCGGTGGGTCTATTTCCATGGTGGAACACCATGTAATAAACCCACAGGTGCCCTCCCCAGGCCCCAGGGACACCCCCACCCACACCAAAGGGACAGCGGAGGATGGGGAATCGCATCCCAGGTAACTACAGGTAAGTAAAGGTAAATATTTACCTTTTTTTCTTAAAGTACCAAAGGGGCCCCAGAAATGGGGCCCTATACATGGCACTGGGTGCAATGGCCATGCAGAGGGGACCCTTGTCACCTGTGCTGGCCATTGGGGTGGTGAACATGAATCCTGTCTTTTATAAGACAGTAGTCATGTGGTTTGGTAGGTTTAGCGTCAATAAATGATGCCAGGCTGGTTAGAGTCATCTTTTTTACTCTAACCAGCCTAATGTAATTTTATATCACTAAACCCACTATTCCCATACCACCACCCCCATCCGGCTAACGTCATTCTCCATGACGTTAGCCCACTCTTAGTGCCAGATTACACCATTCCATAAATAAGACACCCAGCAGGCATCTTGGAATGGCGCTAGCCAGCGGGATACTTTTTGACGCTAAACTGCATTAGTGCAGTTTAGAGTCAAAAAGTATAAATCAGGGCCTATGTGTATTTAGGGTGATAATTTCATCAAATTGTGATGGCTGTTGTTTTGTGGGAAGTTCAGTAGAATACTTCTGAAGCCACACTGGGAGAAGGGTATGCCAATTCTACTGCAGTCTTTCCTTTAGTTAAACTGACCAGGATTGTGGGTTTATTCACATGAAGAAAGGGCAAGAATCATCTTATCAGAAGATATTGTGGCATAAGATCATAGGATGCACCAAACCAACTCAAATGTGATACAGAAATCACACTTGTTGAAAAATGGGAACTAGGCCAGTTTATAACTTGCCTTCGAAACTGCACAAAATCTGTGTATGGGATTTTCCTATGAACATACCAAGTTTGGTCCACAGTTATTGTAGCAGATGTTTAAATACAACAAAAATGCAGAACGTATGGTTAAAATAAAAACAGAAGAACTGCTATTACTTGTCTTTGAGCCTGTCTGTAGCTAAAGTCATTGGGAATGCCTAGTAACTCTGAGCAAACTGATTGTGGGCCAGACCAAAGCACAAACCATGCCCTTCTCCCACATTCAGTTGCACAGGGCCAAAGGGTGCCTATAGTAGATTCTGGGAGCACAGGGACTGTGCTCGATACCAAAGGCCAATCACTGCTCTAACAGCCAGCTGGGTACATCAAAACTTCACAGCCCAGTATAGTCGGAAGAGCAGTGTCCTTTTCTGCTTTTGTGGTATCATTGATATCTTTATGATTTCCTGTATGGCACCATGTTTGAGAGCGTGAGCAGGCCAGAGGGTCTTGGAAATGAAAATGAAAGAGGTGAACCACTGGATTGTCCCATGAGATCAGCATATCCAGGGAGGGAGTTGCAAACCTTCATCATGAACAATTATAAATGGACTGGAATTCCCAGATCAGGTGATCTTCCCTTAACATTGTGTCTCCCTTGAAAAGATCTGTAGACAGAGGACAACCAAGGCTCTGCCTATCTGAAGATCATGCGCACCACCGGAACCAAATACCTCATCTCTCCAGCATTTAGTACATGCCTTGGAATCTTTGCTGTCACTGTAACAGAGGACTGGAAAAAATACCTGTTAGACAAGCCAAAAGCCTCCAATTTCATTCAGCTGTGGGACCACATGGGCATTGTGTTTGATCCTGTCCCATCAGCATCCAAAGATTCCAGCTTCATCCCCAACCTATAGACCTGTGTACCT
This sequence comes from Pleurodeles waltl, assembly GCF_031143425.1. Taxonomy (NCBI): domain Eukaryota; kingdom Metazoa; phylum Chordata; class Amphibia; order Caudata; family Salamandridae; genus Pleurodeles; species Pleurodeles waltl. The sequence goes on along the minus strand of NC_090439.1, from coordinate 944,673,377 downwards.
ACTATGGCCAGTGGAGATACAGGGTTCAATGACTTTTCTTTGACCAGTTGAGCGTAAGAAGTTACCACCTACTTCCAGAAATTATGGACAGATCCCACATGTGGAACCTAGAAGATAAGACCTGGTGAGTCAGAAAATAGGTCAAACTAGATGTGAAATGCTGATAAACCAACAAAATGAGTAACACAGTGGATATGTTGTTGCCCTGTACATTCAGCCAGTGAAAGTCTGAACAGACTAAGACTAAAGCCAATACTTCGGTAACTCATGAAGAGCCACAACTCTGCAACCCAGAAGTAACTCAAGAAGGAAAACGTAGTCCGCTATAGTCTTGATGCACTCCAGAGATTAGATTTATATTACGTTCCCTAGGAGCTGTATAGAGCCAGCCCTTTGGCACCACCAGTGCAGCCAGGAAGGCCTATGGTATATGAAAATACTAATCCCGGAAATGAAACAACATAAGGAAATCCCCATTATTAAGCAGTAGAATGAACTGCTGAAGTGTCATTATTTTGAAGTTTAAGTGAGGTTTAAGGCCTATGGAATATAAAAATACTAATCCCGGAAATGAAACAACATAAGGAAATCCCCATTATTAAGCACTAGAATGAACTGCTAAAGTGTCATTATTTTGAAGTCTAAGTGAGGTTTTCACTTGTTCAAGGCATTCCAGTCCACCATCAATCTAAACGCTGAATTGTCCATGGGAAACACGACATAAAGACAACAGAATAGAACCGACTGCTACTCTCAGTAGGAGGGACTGGAACAATAATACTCTTAGCCAATAAATGTTCACACACTGCCTCCAGCACTGACCACTGTACTTGTTTTGCAACTCTGAGTTCAAAGAAGGGGGTACACATTCTATGCAATAACCCTGGGATTCCACATCCAGGACCACTGGAAATAAACTAACAACCTCCATGCAAACATGACAATACTTCTGACAATCAAAGCCTCCAGGTGTGGACTAGTCGTCGATTTAGGAAGAAGGTGCATTCCTTCTTACCAGTGCCTGTTTTATTGAGACTTCTACCATCCAGAATATGGCACAAAGGGATGTTTGAACAACCACAAAGAATTGAACATGACCAAATTCAGCTTTGACCCCTTATTCCAGATCAAGATCATACAATGCCTTACCCTCCAAGAGGAATACTGGAGGAAGAGGTCCCTCTGATTTCTATCAGTTGGCCATTTTAAATCCAACCTAGCAGCCATGGAGGACCCACAACTTGAAGCTATTACACTAAAAGGGCCAACAACTGGTCTACCCGGGTATTTCACCTTTTCATGGCTTACAATGCCTGTAAGCCTCCTACTAACTAATACATCATCAAAGATTTCTTCCTAAGGGATATGGAAACGTAGGCAGCATAGATGCTAGTTTGCAAGGGCAGCATTAAATCATCATAAACTTCCTTTAGTGCATATTCTACCATGTGATCAACTGGAGCCCTAAGAGACATGACTTCAGACCAGAGTTATGATCCACCAAAGGATACAGTTTCGAACTATATATTCAGGAAAGTAAGCTTAGTTTGCTCCTCCCTCTCACACTTAATCACTGATCTTATGGAATGATCAATTGATAACAAGGAGAAAGAAGGCTTATCACACTTGTCAAGCATGTCTGCATCATCCTCTAAGGAAGTCTCAACGCAAGGACCTATTGAATTGCCTCTTGCGTGTGCTAACCGCTGTTAATCTGACATAAAGTGGGCAAACGATTTTAAGGTCCTTCTGATCTCCAATGCCCTCCATCAACCTAGGACTAAAGAAATGCCTGACATGGTCTCTCTCCCAATCACCGGGCTGGCTTCTAAGTGAAGGCAGTCTTCTGCCCAGGGCATTTTGCAATTCTTGAACAGATCAATTGGCATAAACTTGCCATCCCGCTAGGACCTACTCCAAGGTGCAGCTCATTGGGATGCAACAAGCCCATGTGCCAAGTCACACCCCAGCACTTCAGGAAGGCAGTAGATTAGAAAATGTACAGAAAAAGAACAGTAGCCACACGATGCCTGTGGTTTTTATGGCACCTCTCTTGAGGGAAGAGGCCTGAAGGAAGCCGACACAGTGGGGGGGAAATAATTTAAAGAAGAATCAGAAACTGGTGTAGCAATAGCCCCCGTAGTGCGGGGGCTGAGCTCCAGGGAGCCCCCTCCGGCACTGTGCACAGGTATCCGGCCCTTGGTCTGAGAGCTCCTTGCTGTGTCATTTTAGCAGAATATTTAATTGCCATAAAATAGATTCCCTCAGGAATCGCAGCGTATTAGCAACAAACATTAAGAATTTGACAAAAACGTTTTTCCTATAGTTTTACTATAACAAAGAGGCTATATGCTACTAACTTTATAGAAAAGTGGCGGCAAACTCATCCATGCACCTTTTAAGGCATGGGTCATGCAGCGTAATAGTCATAGTGTGAAAGAAGAGCGGGCTGGACGTATAGTAGTGTTCACTGTTGCAGTAGAAAATGTAAAGAATAAAGGGAAGGCCGCAATCATCAGCTGATCATAGTTCTGCCGCTCATCACACTTGAAATACATCTGAAAATGGTGCATCTTGCACTTCTGTTTTTTCTTGCAAATCTTGTGTTCTGTATGCGCACTGTAAGTGGACTGGGTTGTGGGCTGCAACAGTATAATAAAAGAACTCAGTTTCTATGTGCAAGGTATGTTGTCATGTAAGACATGCCTGTCCTCCTCCTAAGAATAATTTACATGCTTCTCGCATGGGTGAGGCATATGCCTAATTTAGAGACTAATCAATAGTGTACAGTACTAGTAATTGGCAACATTGTGTGTTGTGAAAGCACCTCAAATAGAATTATCACACTAAATGCTATAACAATTAGACTGGAGCAAAATTTGAATTACCAGAGTAATTTAGGATTACTCTTGTGATGCAAAATTATCAACAATTGCATGATTGTGCACGTTCGCGTAATTATGAATAATTTGGCTCAAAAATCCTACTTCCCCAGAGCACAAGAACAATGGATTTTGCAAGTGGCTACTGCTATTTGTGTTCTGTTGCTTTTAGCACTTTTTTTTGCACACAATGCATCCTTGAATCGATATTTGACTTGAGGGTGCATTCTCTGGTAAAGAAATAGCACTAAATGCTGTGTTACGTTTCTTATGTAATTTCTTGGAATCCTGCGTCACGCTACGGCAAATTACGCGATTTACCCCCACCCCTAATTGGTAAAGTGTTCAGCCCCTCACACCTTGAATGTCTCAGGATTTGAACTCGGATCTACTTGCCAGCCCCTGTGCTCGCTGTATAGCAAGTCAGTCCATGGCATAAATGCAAGTCACTGAACAAGGACTGGAGGAGTCCGACACTTCTGTCTTTGGCTGTTTCCTGCATTTTCAGTGGATTTCTGACCTTTATGGAATTCAGGAAGATTCACAGGCGTGTTCTTGGAAATCTACGGCATTCTTGCATTTATACATTTCCAGGAGTGCTCAAACCTTACAAAATGTAGTCGTGCGCAAGGAAAGGTCACGAACTACATTCATAAATGTAGGTTTCATTTGTTTCCATAGGACACAAATATTTCTTTCTTTGCATAAACCACTTCCCCCCCCCCATGAAATATATCGTATTCCCTGTCATTTCCCGCTCTGTAAATGTACGTAGATTTACTTTCACGTCAATAAAGGCCAAGTATTTCCAAGGCTCGAATCTACATGCAGAATGAACAATGTTTGTGATTTAACACAAACTTAGGAGCATGTGAGTTTTCAGCAGTTGGCAGTGCAGAACGTTGTCCTGCATTCCTCGAAATTTTAGTCTTCCTGACCCTAAGTTAACATTTAAAATCTGCGACGGTGAAAAAAATCAACAGACAATTGTCTCTCTGTCTTAATTTCAATCTACAAATGTTAAATTATATTACCAATTTATTTTTTTCAGGCCCAAACACGTGTGTGCAAAAATATTTTGACTCGAGTCCCAGAGGTGCAACCAATTAATTAATAGCCTCATTTTGAATTAACTTTGACCTAGTGATATCTGTTGAGTAGGTAAGAGTGTAGTCTCCTTCCTGTCCATGAAAAGAGATGCTAAAATCTCCTAAATGTATTAAAACTGCTAATTCGAAAGTTAGATACCAAGTGGCTATTGGAAAGCGATTTCTATTTAATTATGACTACTAACAACTTTTGTGGAGCTTTACATTTCCAAAAATCAAGGTTATTGTAAATAATGGTGCAATTCTTGCATTACTAGTAAGGTGCTTATGAAAGAGTTTATTCACAGGAAAAGTACTTTCAACGAAACACAGTAAAATCGAATATATGTCGAAGGTTTCAAAACGATTGACTTTTATGGACTGCCTTCCCGTTAAAAGCCATCACCTAAACATTGCAGCATTGATAAAGTTAATGGGCTCCTGCATGAGGGCAAACGGCCTAGCTCAGAAGACCTGCTATAATATTAAAGAACACAGTGTGACATCGTTGGGTAATAAATGTTATTGGGATGTGCATTTTTATGTACCATGTTTATGCTTTATGAAACAAGCAGAACTTTACTTTTTCTTTTTATGTAGAAGTACTATTCAGAGTTTTCCAAATGTACTGTTCAGCATTCCTTATAATCTATGTGGATGTCCGTCTTTAGTACCTACAGAATTTCGGGTTTAGAGGGGTTTATATTCTAGTATAAAGTAATTTGCTTTTACATGAAGTGAACGCAGCACGTGTTCGCTTAATACACATGTGGTTGCTTAATTTGTTTAGTTTCTGCTCTCTGACAAGGGGTTGTCCTGTTTTACAGTAAAGACCTGTGGATCCAGTCTACAGGGACCAAGTGGTACCTTTATATCACCAAACTTCCCCTCCCAGTACGACAGCAATGCTCAATGCGTCTGGGTTATCACCGCTGAAAATCCAAACAAGGTAAGTGTAAATTAACAACAAAGGGAAACACATATCCAAATGTGATTCATGCTACTGTGGTAAAATGGTGTTTAAAAATAACTTCAATCAGTTTTGGTGTTATTGCCTGTTATTTTCCTGCACAGTGATGGTAATAGCCTCATTATGAAGGGAGTCCATGCAGTTATGCAATGTTGTTTCTTATTAGACTTGGGGCCTTATTACGAGTCTGGTTGTCTAAAACCTGGACCGCCAGACCTGTGGAGAGGAGACTGCCGCGGAGCTGATGGTCTCCCCTGAGCCGTATTACGGGGTTTCCACTGGGCTGATCGGTGGAAAGCTCTGCAATCAGAGGTTTCCGCCAGTCAGGCCAGTGGAAACCGTGCCGCAACATGGGCCTTGGCTTCTCATGGAGCCGAGGCCAAAGTTGTTGCACACTGTGTACCATAACAGACAGTGTGCATTCCCTTGTGGCCCCCCTTTGGTCCCCACCATGAAAAAGCTGACGGAACCTGGACTCATTATCAGTGCGGCAGAGCTGAACTCAGTGCTGCCGTGGCTGAACACGGCCCCAACCATTGTTAGCCCATCGGGAACCATGTTCCTGGCATGGACGGCGGTCCCCTGGAGGTCTGACGGCCAGGGTCATAATGTGGTGGTCGGACCGCCTGGAATGTGGGAGTCTGACGCCAGTGAAAGGCTAATAGTCTCAAGGCCACCTCCTTGTAATGAGGCTCTTAGACTTTTTTCTTACTAACTTGCTGAGACAAGCTGTGCACCTTTGATATTTCCTGTACCACCCCGGAGAATCATCTTAAGGTGTACATTTTACAAGACCAGTCATTCAAACACACAGTCACTAATGCTACTGGCGGTAAATAAGTTAATTTTAGACAACCATTTGTGCCGTAACCTTTTCTGAAACATTGCTATCAGTGTTATTTCTCCCTGCATCTGAAAGGGAAATATCATCAGTTAGTACCTGGATTAACAACTTGACCGTTTTTACCACTGTGCCATGCATAGCAAATATATCAACTGTTTGTAACTGAAAATAAAAGCAGAGGCCTGGGCCAGCATAAAGGGAAACTTTAATAATTATACCTGAAAATGGACTAGGCTACCAGTCACACTGATTTGTGTGAATCAAAATGTTATAAATATGTTCTATTCTGTATGGAACTTTTATGGTTCTGCTGATAAATCTAAATCCCAAACTTTAAATCTGTAAATTCAGTCACTTGGAGCTGCTTACTTGATTAATTTTTATGATATTGCAGATGACCCATAATGTATAAAGTTTTCTCCTGTGCAAAAAGTGGATATATGTGGAAGTTTAAAAAAGTTACCAAACACCTATTACTTAAACTTCATTAACAACAAACTAATATTACCCTGTTTTAATCATATTTGTTTTGTTTCCATAGCTCCTTTTATTACCAGGGAACTCTCACCTTCCTGTATAGGCCTTGTTTGGATCACCCCTGGCCATCACCAAAATTCATGATTTTCTTATTAAGTGTTTTAAGATTATGGGCCTGATTACGAATTAGACGAATGGTTTAACCTGTCTACCAAACTTTCAATGGGGAGTTTGCCGCCAATTGGCTACCTCCCCACCGGGCCCATTATGAGTTTCCCACTAGGTCGATGGGTGAAAACCTGAGTTTTCGCCCACCAGCCTGGCGGGAAACAGCCTACAGCATTGTCTCTGGCTCGTAATTGAGCCGGCGGCAATGCTGTAGAGCGCAGGGTGCACAAGCAAAGCAGACAGTGACTATTGCGATGGTGCTGGCCAGGGAGGCCCCTGTACTGCCCATGCCAAGTGCATGGCCAGTGCAGCGGCCCCCTAGAGCCCCATGCACCTGTTTTCCACCAGCCTTTTTTCATGGCGGTGGTACTGCAGTGAAATCGCTGGTGGAGAACTAAGCAATAATCTCCATGGCAACGCTGCTTGTTGCGATGCCTTAGTGGATTAGGACCGCCACGACTGCCAGACCGCTGGGACAACTAATCTGGGTGGTGCTGGTGGTCCGACCACAGCACAACCTTCGCGGTCATAATTTGGCATTCGGACGCGGCGGTCTGACCGCCATCCATGAGTCAGGCGGTCAGTAGACCACCAGACTCATAATGACCCCCTATGTTTTACTTGGATATCGTGTTACAAAAAATTATGAAAACCTCTTTAGCAATCTTTCAATTGGTTCAATAGCAGGAAATAGAATATTCAAGGGTTACTCAATTGCCTTCTGCAGACTGATGTTGGCACTTTGGGTCGGTGGTTGGCTTACATGATGGGTGCAAGGTACTATTCTGGCACGTCTCTCCAATCCTAGTTTCTCAAGTGTAAGATGGATTGGTTCACAGACATCATTGGTGCTTCGATCCTTAGAACTTAAATTCTGAAGACCACTACAATGAAATAGCTAGTACTGTAATAGGTGAACATTAAATAGTAAACATAAGTAACTAGTACTAGGCAAATTTAAATGTTTGGGTCCACCTTTCTGTAACCAAACTATAGATGTATAATCTTAAAAAATTAACTATTTTTGTAATGTAATTAGATTCACCTTGTGGTCTCAAGAGGGTTGCCTCCATCCACCACTCTGCTATAGCTGTATAAGAGTTCATCTTAAAAATTAACTATTATTGTATGTAATTAGATCCACCTTGTGCTCTCAAGAGGGTTGCCTCCATCCACCACTCTGCTATAGCTGTATAAGAGTTCATCTTAAAAAATAACTATTTTTGTAATGTAATTAGATCCACCTTATGGTCTCAAGAGGGTTGCCTCCACCCACCGCTCTGCACTGGCCCTGGTTTATATCTGCATTATAGTTTTAAGATTACTGTATCTGCAGTCAAAGGTAATTCCTACAGATCTCTTTTCAAAATGATTTCTGATTTGACATAGGCCAAGGATTTGAGGCACTCCCTGTAGATATCTCTTGTCAGCCTTATGATATGTGTGGAGCATAGAGAACAGAGACGGGTCACATGGTCACTTCCCCGCATTAAAGAATATATAGAGTTATTTTAGAGATTTGCAATCAGCCTTGCCAGAGGGCCAGCGAAGTCTTCCCTTTATCTGCCCCATGTCAATATACATAGCTGCCAAGTTTCCCAGGTCCAAGCGTGATGTGCTGCTCTAGTTTAGTTTTTTTCCTTTGAATGCAGTGATTTGTGGTGCTGTTTTATAATGAAATAAATAAAACTACAAGTCTTCAGAATTCAAAGGAAAAACCTGGTCTGGAGCTGTACATCACACAAGGACTTGTGAAACTTGGCAGGGCGGAGTATGCATAGCATAGGAAAGTGCCCTTTTTGGCGTGATCACCTAAAAAATTTCTGGGCTGATGCTGATGGTTTGTTTTTTTACTCTGGCACTGGAGCACTGCTAACCAGATCCTAGTGCTTGCCTTCTGACCTCTAAAGGTTGACACAACTGACTAACTCATAATTGGAACAGTTCATTTTTCTTTGAGGCCATAGTATATGGGGTGGGAATAAACCTGTGGCATGACAAGTTACATGCCTCCTGTGAACTGCAGCACATATTGTACAATCCAGTAAAGTGACAAAGGAAAATATGCCTCTAAGCATATCACTGTAGTTTAACAGCTTCAGATTCAACCTGCAGTGTAACCTGTTATTATAATTGTTTTAACAAATAAGAATCTCCCTTTTAAATATTAACAGGCCACCCCACGTAAGTCTTGTAGCCTGCAAAGTAAGCTGCATGTTTTTTAAGAGTGGGACATGCAGAAAATAATGTTACAGTGTCCCTAACATGACAATACTCTAAAAGCTGTTTTGAGTTTGGTAGGTATAAGTGTCCTATATAGAAAACCACCATACAGATTAAATTACCACTACTGTATCTCAGGAATGGCACAAGTTAAAAAATAATTAATCCACTATTTTTATTCATTTAAGTTCATTCGGTCTAGAATTCTAGACCATTAAAAATTACAAGGATAACACTTACATAATAAATAAAATATGTTAAAGTTCATAATAACAATACATAGTGCTGATAAGACCAATAACAATCGAAGAGATATAGCTGTGAAATCCTCAAAACTAAGCTTTTGATCATAGATAAAATGCAATAGTTAAGACATAGGTAAGATAATAATAATAATAAAACGGAAAAAGCTGTGATAAAAACGTATGTCTATCATACCAATGTGTGCAGCTATTTCTTTTCATAAAACCTGGCCTTCGCCAGTCCAAAAAAAAAAACAAATAAAATTCACTTCCAGATATAAAATATTTTGTCAAAAAGCATGTCAAATTTCGAGTGCAGAAATGTCTCTGTAAACTTATACAATCTCTACTGGTCATGTGAAGGGCCGCTAGTTTCTAATGAAATTCCTGTGAAAACTACATGAAAGAAGAGGGAAAAAGGCATCAATAACAATGATATCTTATTAAATCTCCCTCTGTGGGCTATTGCCAAACTAACTCAAATGCCCTTTGCTACAATAAACCTACGGCGGATAGACCAAGCCTCCGATAGATATTTGGTAACTGAAGTAGCTACCAGAGAAGATGTATCATATGTACAAATTCTGGTGGCATTAGCACTGTCCTGCAGTAGTAAATTTTTGCAGAAGGGAATAATCCACCTCCCTCTGGGACTCTTGTACAAAGGGCAGAAAAATAGTATATGCTCTGTTGTTTCTTTACAATGTTGGCAAAGAATACATCTATCGGTTGAAGAGTTTTTAGATGGCCAGTGAGCCGTGTAACTATTGATGGGCAATGTACCATATCTTAGCTGGAGATATAAGACACGGGCATACGGAGGCATAGAAAGATTCAAAAAGTTCTCGGGCCAAGGCTCATGTTTAAGTTGAAGAAATTCCATTGTTAGCCTGCCCGCCCCCTTTTGTTGCAAGGAATCTTCATTAATTTTCTCATAATATCTTCTTGTAACAAATTGCCTTGCATTGTTGGGGTTTAGGTCCGGATATTTCCAGTAATGGGGGAGTCCTATTATATCCCAGGTGGATTTCATCTCCTTCAACCAAATAATTTTTTCCAGGGCCTGGGGGGCGGCTATGAGCTCCCTTATCGCCATCCTGAATGGTTCGAGTTAAACAGTTTTCCATAGACGAATCCAATAGGAAAGAGGTCTTAAGGCCGCTGTGGTTTTGATGCTATTTAAACCTAAATCGAGCCTAAGAGGGATCATTGGTGTGCCCATACCTAACCGGGACACCTGTCTAAGGAAATGGTTTTCTTTAGTTTGCAAAATGTCCAAATTTTTGTGCGACCCCCAAACTTCCGCTCCACATAGGGCCGCCGCACGGATTTGGACATTGTAAATCTCCGCAAGTATGTTCAAGGGGGGACTCGGAACCTTTCTAGACCTACGAACAAGGGCCCCACCTCTTTGGCTTATAATAAGTGCCCCTTTGTCAATAGCTGCCTTCCATTTGCCTGTGGTTGATAGTCTAATACCCAAGTAGTCGAACTCTTCCATTTTTTCCAGCGGAATTGAGTTCATTTCTATTCTAGCGCGCAGTCGTTTCCTTGAAGTACTGTATATCATGAGTTTTGTTTTCTTGACGTTTACGTCCAGACCATAGTCACTACAAAAGACACAGAATTGATTAATCAAGTTTTGAATTCCCATTGGTGATTTCGATAGCAAAATTGTGTCATCTGCATATAGCAAACACGGGATTTTTTTCCCTACCAATTTAGGTGAGTCATTTGTGCAATTCTCTAAGTAGTGGATACAGTTATTAATATATAGAGCAGGAAAAGAGTGGGTGCCAAGACACATCCCTGTCTAACTCCTTTTTTTAATAGCTACGGGGTCAGTCAACTCACCCCCCTTACCACATCTAATTTGAGCATAGGTATTATCATGCAGTCGGGCAATGAGTTTCAAAAGACCTGATGGAACCCCCATATTTGATAGTGTTGACCATAGCATGTTCCTGGGGATCAAATCAAATGCGGCTCTAAGATCTATAAAGACCACATACAGATTACCCCCCCCCCCATGTCAACATTCTTCCATTTAATTGACAGGAATCTCAGGGCTTGGTCTATGGTACTCACTGCAGGTCTAAATCCCGCTTGTAGGTCAGAGAGGGCTTCAGACTCCAAAATCCATTCATCGAGATGGAGCAAAAGATGTTTTGCATAGATTTTTTGGGAATTATCAAGAAGACAAATCGGTCGATAATTGGCAGAGATGTTGGGGTTATCTTTTTTAAAAATGGGTACTATTTCAGATCCTTTCCAAGTAGGTGGAGCGGGAGCCCCCGCTGCAATTGCATTACAGAAAAGGTTGAGATATGGTGCCCATATATCAGGTCTTGACTTATATAAATCGCTTGGAATCTTATCTGGGCCCGGAGCCTTTCCCCATTTCAGTGAATCTATTGCTGCTCTTGTTTCGGTTAGAGTGAATATAATCAGGGTGGTCTCTTGGGTTGTTAAATCATCAGGGGCCCAAAAAGATGCTTCAGATGGTCCTTCATATAGTTGCCCAAAGTGCTCCACCCATGCTGCAGAGAGAATTGAGGAGCCAGGTACGGCGGGGGAATCTCTGCAATCATCAGCTATTAGCTTCCAGAACCTGGATGTGTTGTTGGATTTGGCAGACTCCAGGATAGTAATCCACTATTTTTACTAGTGATTACAAAAATCCAATTAAATTCTGATTTTATTATTAATTAATATTAAGAAAAAGTAACTCTCAGAAAGTTACATTTTACCTGCCTGATCTGTCAACTCCCTAATGAGCAGAATCCTCTGCCAACTCCCGTCTGTGCCCAAGCTCAGAAATAGTTTGAAAAAGGTATGAAATGCTTTCCTGGTGCAAATAATAGGCTGATCAGAAAGGGAAGAGATGACTCATCTGAACTCCACTGAATATTCAAAGTGGGGGCTACAACCAGACTGTTGACACTAGGCTGTCACATTCTGCTTGCTAGGTCTGTTGAGACATATGTAACACTTTGAGCACCCTTTAAATGGAGATAACAGGATGCCAAGATGTGTTTTCCCTGGCTGGTTACTCAAGGACCCTGCTTTTGTCCTACCAAACCTCTGTCTCTGGATTTATTATGGATATAGTGCCTGCTTCAGACTGACTTTTAGTTTTATATGTGGGAGGACACTGGTAATTACCCAAAGACAGCCCCACCCTCACCTCAGCCCTGAGAACCCCAGTTTAGTGTGGCTGAAGGCTTTTGCCATCCTGAAAATGCCCTGGCATTTTTCATTTCTGGGCTATTTTTAGAAAGGCAAACAGGAACTACTGCATACCTAAGTAGGTCAAGGCTTGGGAACCACTCTTCCATTAGTCAGAGAGTAACTAGGAATGTTTTATGGTGCCCCCCCCCCCCACAGGTTGGTGAACTCTACAAAGCTGGACCCTCACTCAGCTTTCCTCAGAACATTGCTGGATCTCTTAAAGGATAACAGGTCGACTGAACTTGCTGCACTTGTCATCTGTGAAGAGGTTAGACCCCCCTTCCACTTGAGATCTAAGGAAGATCTCTAGGAATCATAAGAATGATCCTCTGGATGGCGTCAGAAACCTAAAAAAGATAAAATAGCTGAAGAGAACATTTGTGTGAAGAAACCCAGCTGACCAGTGGCAACTCAGTCTGGACGGAACTTTGCTGATGCCTTCTGCCTCACACCCTGACAGTCTCTATGTGCTCCTCCTGAGGTCCCGGCTACCTTAGAAGTGCAGTTCTGTGGTTGTTTGGGCACCAAAATAATTTGTAGATTTTTTTCTTATCTTTTGTTCCTGAACTTCAAGGGCACCAACTGCAAAAAAGATCTGACCAGCAGGCCCATAGTATTGGGTTAAATTTCAGGTTTGTCCCTTACCTCAGAAAATTGACAATGTCCCTCTTCAGACTGGACATAACAACGTTTTTGAACTTGCCTACTTCCAGTCACTATTGAGGCCAATCTACTTCGTGTCTCTGAATTTCACTTCATCATGGTGTGCCTGAAGTTGCACATATATTCCAGTCCACCTTGGCATTGAATACATTGGCTATCACTATTTTCACATAAATCTTTAAACATTCATATTCAGTTACTTTTATTTGTTTATTGTCATTTTGCTTATTAATTGTTTTCTATTTTTAGAAGTTGGAGTGTTATTTCATTTTGTTGCATTTTGACTATTTAACTGTGTTCACAATGCAAACACAACTTGTCTAGTTGTACAGTTGGGACAAAACCTAGTCCTTGGTTCAAAACATTTTTCTGAGGTTCTGAAAGGGTTATTCCTGAAAGATGTGTTATGATGCCTGACCCCTGCTCGGGTCTGCAACTGGTTTCTTTGTCATGCTCCTCAAGTGCATACCTGTTGTTCTGTCCTCCTTGATGCATGAGTCTATAAAGCGGAGAGACAGTCTCCAGTCATTCTCACATTCAGTTGAATGTAATAGTAATCTGTTGTGGTGTACTAGGATCCCACATATTAGGGAGAACGAGTCGGCGGTGATACTATAAGAGCCATGATTCAAATGTGTTCAAGGAAGAGTCTGTTCTCTGGGTTTCCTCACAGGTACTCAAAGGGAGCTGTGCCTTTGTGAAAAATCTGCGAGTTAACAGGAGAAGGTGAAGCCATCAGTCTTAGTGAGCTGGTGTGAAAGAGAGTAGGTCCTGTAGAAAGCCAAATTGACCCCAATGGGGCACACATAGTATTGTCAGAAACATGTTGACCTTAAATCAGATGTAGGAGTACATTAATTCTCCATGTACATCACGCACTGTTCTTAATCCTGTTAAAGGCGCCACTAATAAAGGTATGCTAGAAAGTGGGAGCCCTTAAGAAAATTACATTTTTTCAGTTTATGCATGAAACACTTTTTATGTGCACAAAACCTTAACAACTTGCCTGCTCTGCTGCAGTCAGGTGTGGAAGCACACCCCGGAGGTGTTAGGCACCCAGGGTGGGACCCCTATGATAGAGCAACTAGGTTGATGGCAGAGGGGTCTTTCAAAAGAACTATAAGAGTCCCATAATACACAGAGACAAGTTGCGGATGGTATCAAGAGGTGGCACTATACCTGCTTTCATTGAAATATTTAAAGATTTGGACATGTACTCTTACATTTAACATGTCCAGATAGAAAAAATCTGTTAAGTGCATTTTTAACTATTGCAATGTCTATCTCTCCTGTAGGATAGCATTGGATTACCTTAAAACATATTTTAAGTGTAATTTCCAATTGGAAAGAGATAGAAATATGGAGCTTGGTGTCTCTGGACTCACATTATAAAATCAAAACTTATGGGATTGGACACATCAGCCAATCCCATCTCCTTCAGTCATTGAAAGCCTGCCAGTGTGAATGCCCTGGTTTGTTCCACTCTCTAAACCGACTGATCTAAGAAGGTGTCTAGCACAGGGTTGAAGTCTCCGCCCAGCAGCATGTCAGCATCGGGGGATGCCATCACCCTTCCCAGGGCATCCAGGAGGAAGGATTCTTGGTGGTTGTCTCAGAAGCACCACTCTTTCTTTATGGCTTTCAGAGGTCAAAGATTTTGCTGTTGTTTTCTCCGCTGCCCAGGAATGTTGCTTCTACCCCCCCCCCCCCACTCCTCTTTGGAGAACAATTTTGAGCGAGGTTTAGAGAGACAACCATCATCATCTGAGGTGTGTTAAAGGCTTAAGACAGAATAGGCCTCTTCAACGTTACACACAGAATGAGTCCCTTGGTTGCAGACAAAAATCAGGTGAAAGTGGTGGCCCCATTTCTAGCAAATCCCTTTCTCTTGCAGGAATGCATTTGCCAGCCTCTGTGTCCTGATCCATTGAAGTGTGATAAGGGAGAGTCTTGGAAGATTCCCACTTTCACTCCCTCAGAGGTGATGGTGGCTTTGTCCCTAACTGCTGCCATTTTGAGTTCTTTTTGTCTGTAAGAGTGAAGGCATTTAAGTATGTACTAAGGTGTGCCGGGGGTCTTGACTGGCCTGCCAACCCTATGCGTGAGATCTAATGTGAGGTCTATGTCCACCAGGTCTGGTGCTGCGTGCCGGAATAGTTGCACCACATAGTCCTTTAATCTTCTAGAGTCTGCCCCTGATGTGTATGTTGGAGCAGTGGGATCTATTTTCAAGGGCTGCCAGTCCTCATTCTCGTCTTGGAGTTGTAATAGTTCCCTCCGATGCTCATTAAGTTCTTCTTCACGTTGGTCCCCCATTCACTCCAATGTATCAAGACATTGGCCACTTTCCCCCAGGTTCTTCCTAAGAACTTTTATTTCTGCAGTCATGTCATGCTTAAGGGCCAAAATGTCATCTCTTGGAGCCTCAAAGAGTTTTTCTAGGAAGAGACGAGTCACAGGCTCTTCAGGCAGCAAGCCTGCAGCTTCAGGCACCACTAGTTGAGATGATGGGGCAGGCGGAGTGTCCGGATGTGGTGTCTTTTTTTGGAGCGATGCATGGTCATAATGCAGGGCTCGTAGATCACTCGCTGCCTATATCAGCCATTCTCCAAACCTCTGTTCGTGAAATCCTCAAGTTGTTCTGCACTGTAGGGGAGACCCGTGAGCAAGAAACCCATTCTGTGTTGGATGGTTTCCCACCAGTGTTCGAGCTCCCTGGAGCTCAAGGTCCAGGGATTATTTGCCCTTGGTTGCTGAGTGCATGTCCAAACCTCCAAGGTGCGATGTGTTAGGGGTGTCCCCTCACCATAAGGCATGGCAGCTGTTAGGCCTCAAAGGTGTCTGCGTGGGTGCAATGCAATCAGGTAAATGTCAGGCCTGCTGTCTATACCAGCGGTGACACAATACTGGTGCAGTCCGTGGGGCTATTAGTGAGTTCACCAACTGCCACCCCATCTGCCCTTGTGTCTAATCCCTGCCATGAAGTATGCAGCTAACGAAGATCCCAAAATGGTGCTGCTGCCCTTGTGCCGTGCAGTGATTGATGCTTCTCTGCAGGCACTCACTACCTGCCCTGGAGAGTGCACCTGCACTCACCTCCCTGATCATCGCCAGTGGTCATCCACGATATTCAGAACTGTTCTGGATTATACGCTGAAGGCTGCTCGCATTCTGAATGTTCAGCATGGAGTTACAGGGCAGCTGCAATCTTGACCTCTCATCCACCGACTGCACAAGCTGCACTAGCATCAGCGCCTCAGTGATTCTGTACTTCTAAGGTGAGGTTGCCGATGTCCCTTAGTGTGTCCACAACATCTGGATATCGTGGGTAATTCGGCATCGCCGCTTACTGTACTTCTGTGCTTTACATCTGGTGGGGCTCCATGCCAGAGCTGCTACACTGCTGCACTCTTTGCTCAGTGTTTTTAAGAGCACTGCTTTTCTGCAATTATGTGAAATTTCAGAAGCATGATATGAAATTATGTGCAATGTAAAACTGGCAGTTGGTGCTGTATTCTAGAGTGAAATAAGCCCTTGCATTCATATTATATGCAAGGACTCATTTTACTGAAAAAACCCGACACAAATGTAAAGTACTGGAAATAGCATCTGCACGTGTGTGAGAAATTGGGTTGTTGGTTGAGGGGCGGTGAAATCTCCTCAGGCAATAGCCACAATCCTTTTCATGGTAAGCCACAAAAAGTCACTAAATTAACCTGTGCTTAACACTCCTGATAGTTGGGCACAAAGAAGTCAGACCTAACATGGAGCAATGTATAAAATATTTATGCAGTGCACAAATAGTAATATGGTGAAATCACAACACATGAAAAATACCACACTAATTTAGAAAAGTATTTGACATCAAAACTGCAAAACTCCAATTAGAAGATATGCAGTTTTAAAGATGTAAGCTAAATATGATGTAAAGAATCACAAAGGGCCCCTAACAATTATCTGGTTGTATTTGATAAATGTCACAAGTTCAGGTCGTCCGCGATGGGGCATGGACCGGATAGAGGGACCATGTTAGTTCAGCTAAAAGTTACTTTCTAAAGTCCAGTTTGAAGAATTCTGTTTGCTGTGGAGGAACCATGATGAACAGGGAAAGCGTTGTGAATAATCGTCTCTATAGTGTTAAGAGCAGACTGAGTGTCATGGATGGTCGTTCCTGGAGATCCACATTTGTGGTCGCTACCTGCTGCTGATGCTGTAGCACGTAGTGCAGATCTCACGTTGACGGTCATCATTGGTGGTCGCTGTACTGCGAAGAGTGTGGCTCACCAGAGCTTTGTGCTGGCAGTTGCTGTGAGCAGAAACATCTAGTGAATGGGCCTGTTCTCAGTCATGAAGAGCCCAACATTTCAGGAGTTTTATCTTTCTTCAGGGAGGTGTTCAACTGATGTCATACCAAGGTGCAAGACCTCTTGCAGATTAGAAATTCCCTCCAGCAGGTCTATTTGCAGGTCCAGTCAGGCCCAGTTGCAGGGGATCAGCTGGCCAATTGCAGAGGAGCATCTGGAGCTTGTTGTTTCACTGCAGCTTAGAACTGGAGGTCAGTCAGCTGACTCTTTGAGTCATTTCAGGTGGGGATGAAGGGTGCAGGTCCAGTCTTCCTTCTCAGACAGCAGGGTGGTCCTCAAGCAATGGTACAGAAGGGCAGTCCTTCTTCTACAGTATAAATACGTCCAAGAGTGTGGTGAACATTGCATCTGAAGTTCTTATTTTTATACCCACAGCCCCCTTGGAAGTAGTAGAAGTTTCTGATGTTTTTCCTGTACAGAGGTTCAATAATTTTCTGCCCCCCTGCCCTGGTCCCAGTCTGTCTGGAGGCACAATAGACTAGTGTAAAGTCCTTGGTGTGTGAGCTGAGCTAGTGCCTTTGAAGTGCAAGTGTGATAAGTGACAGCTCTGCCCCTCATCCTGCCAGAGATGGCCCAACCTGCCAACAGCCAGACCCTCTAATGTGATGCTGTCTGGGAGGAATACACAAAAGCCAACTGACAGTTACACCTAGTCACCTGACCAAGGAAACAGGCTACAGGAACCAAATGGTCAAGCCAAGAAAATGCCAAATTTCTAAAAGTGTTTTTTTCAGAATTCTGACTTAAATATGACTTTACCATTAAAGATGGATTTAAATTACAATCCCTTAGACACCAAGTGTGACCTACCTACATGCTCCGAATGAAAGGTTATCACTAATTAAAAGTAATAAGGTAACACAAATGAAACACACCCTGCCCAATAGGCATTTTAGGGCATGAACTAGGGTAATATGTATTAAAAAGGAAGGTTAAGGTGTTCCCAAGCATTCACACTAAATTGCTGTACTGAACATCATGTAATTAGGCAATGTGGCATAATAGCAAATTTAACCTTTCAAAATATATCAACCTATATTGGGTCACTGATGCACAACGGGGAGTAGATTGGCCTAATATCTTAAATACATATTTAGAACCTAGAGAAATCAATATTTAGTACGTTCAGATTGTCCTTTGTTCGCCCTCTTTTTATCTTCTTCAGAAAGAGATTGTTCTGCGTTAACAGCTAAATATATCATCCTACTGGAAGAAACTTTGGAAAGATTACACATCTCAAGCAGAAATTAAAGGCTCTGCATTTCAGAGTTAGGTGATGCATTCATGATGTTTTCGATGCACACGGAATAGACATGCATACACCTTTGTGTCCTCCGTAGAGTACAACAATAAATGCATTGTTGGAAACATGTCCATCAGAAATATTTCCAAGCTAGACTGTAAGCCTACTTCAAAAGTAAGCCAGTTTTCTGATTCCAAAATTACCATAAAACCATGTGGTTTTTGAAGTCCAAATGCTACAAAGTGGATCTGGATATGCACCTCTGCTAAAGGTGTGCTGGCCTGTCAACCATTTTGCAGATAGAGGCATTAAACTAGTCTAGTTTTAGTTTATATTCTGAGCATAAGGCAATTTCCAACATCTTAATAGACTGGTTTGGGATCAGACACCACTCACAACATTAAGGGGGTTATTACAACTTTGGAGTAGGTGTTAATCCCAAAAGTGACGGTAAAGTGACGGATATACCACCAGCCGTATTACGAGTCCATTATATCCTATGGAACTCGTAATACGGCTGGTGGTATATCCGTCACTTCACCGTCACTTTTGGGACAGATTAACACCTCCTCCAAAGTTGTAATAACCCCCTAAGTATTTGTATTGAAGAATGCTTTGCAAAATTTAAATGCTGTTTGTATGTATTGACTGGCAGCTAAATGTATTTTTACCACGTGTTAATAAATGCAACTTATGTTAGTTCTAGTTTGGTAATTGATTCAATAATATGAAACAAAGATAGTACTGTAAACTAAGAACATTGAACTCACGCAATATGCCTCTTCCTTGTTAAATTATTGGTCTTGCTCATAAAGCATTTTTGACTGGCGCTATTTAATGTCCTTGGCGGTAAGTATAAGACAGTGCTTTGTGCATATACTTTCAAACCACAATATTTCGATCACAGATTTCTGGAGGTGGTAATATGAGGCATATTTGTGTAGCATTTTGTGATATATGCGTTGTGTTATTTTATTTATGCTGTTGTCTTTTTTTGCTGCTTTATTGCAGTGTGATGTGATATTCTGAGGTTATGTTCTGTTTGGCTCCCTGTTGTTTTAATTGTGGTGTTTTGTTATTTTGTGTATGGATCTGTGTTATTGTTTAATTTTCTACATTTCAAGGCCAGAAGCAGCAGATGCCTTTAAAGTTCCTGTGATAACCAACTATTTTCCACCAAGGTAGTAATATATCACTGCTCCAGCTCTTCAGCTGTTCAAAGCACAGAAGAGCCCAGCACTGCGGCAGAGGCCTGACTTGATTAGCAACTCTAGCACTCACAGCTCGCAGTGTTTAGAAAAGGTCTCCTTTGCTGGTAAAATTAGCTTACCATGCTTCTGCTTTTATTCCACAATGCATTTTATGATACAGAAATAAAACCCTTTCAACACAGTTCAGTTTATTTGTGCCTTCTTTCTGTGCTCATCTGCTGACTCGTTCCTGTGCATTAATAAAACGTTGCCCCTGGAAAGATTTCATAAAGTCAATATAGTTTCCAATACTTCGCAAAAAAGAAGGCAGTGCTGAGTCTGGTCCCAGGGAGCCTGTTTTTCTCAGCCTTGATTGGTTTTATTGCGACATTGTACACAATGTAGGCCCTACTCTATCACTTCCTAAAATGCACATAATTGCATGAGGTATCAATATTACATTTATGCATGAGAAAAAAGATCTAGCACGCGTTTATTCTAATTTTGTAAAGGAGTGAATGTCGAGTTGCCCATTCTGACTGACAAGTAGTTATTTTATTGTTATTCTAAAGTATTAAAATAATCCTGTGGGGAGAAATGCGCCATAGAGCAAAATATATTGAGCAGGCATTCTCTGTTGGAATCGGGATTGTCTCTCGTCCACAGAAATGTGACATCATCATGTTATCGTAGTTTAAACAAAGAAAGCAAATTACGTTTTTCCGAGCTGCACAGATGCGATCGGCACCCAGTTGTCCCCCCTTTATAGTTTGGCACAGATCCCTCCTGCTGAAAGCAGGAACCATAAATGAAACAGGGAAAACCCGGGTATTACCGAGTAATTCTCCTACCCAGCTAGGGTAGCTCAGAAGAGGATGGTGCAGCATTGTGGTCCACAATCTGTGATTCCGGACCCCGGTAGTTCTGGACATCCCTACCATGTGATACTTGGAGTCAATCCCTACTACTCAAGAAATCAACAAAAACGCATTCCGTTATCAATTAAAGGTTTAATTGTATTTTTTTCTACATTTCTCACAGGTAAAACTACCCCACCCCAGGTCTAAAATAATACAATATTAGTAACTGAATGTTAAGTTTGATGTATTTATGGACTTATCTATAGACAGGTATATCCAACACCCATCCATTAGATTCACAATAACACTTGTGTCGAATGAAGCCTTAATTATTCCATGAACAAACATATAGTAAGAGATTTGCATCAGGTACTACAAAGTACTTGGAAATTACCAAAATTCACAGTAAACAATAAGGACTAGAACGCACTCAGACTGTAACAAAGGTAGATAATTATTGCAATAATCACTATAAAAGTGTATCTGTCAGCCTAGAACTCACCTGCATTGTTACTCCAGCTCATTACAGATACTGTTTCCAGTTTTCAAATTTTCACCTACAACTCATTAATTTCAGATGTGTTACTCTTAATTAGTTAAATAGAAGCAAAACAAGACTACAACCCCCAGAATGTGTTAGGCTATGACACATTATTCCAAGACTGTAAAGAGCATCCGTAATGACCTGGTGAGAGGTGGTCAATCTAATAGAGTGCACGGGGCAATTTAGGAAGATATGCGCATGTTAGATGTTAAGTTGCCAACCACATCACCAGATAGCACAAGACAAACTGGTATTTTTGCGATTGGCCAGTCGTAATACTAGCTGACCACAGCTTTCTCCTCTATTGGAGTTGGGAAACAGATCAAAGAGCAAGGAGGTCAGCATGGAATGACCAGAGCTGTTGGTTGTATATGAATCTTATACAATAAAGTAAACAATGGGTAAGACCATTTCACTCGAGATAGTTGTGTCGCAGTGAGAATCTCACTCAACATAAGATGGCTTCTCTTATGCTGTCCAAGAGACATGTTTGTCTCCCTCAAACTAGAGACCAAGCAAGGTTATGCCGGCATTTCACTTTATTCTCCTCTCTTACCCTAATAATTTGCACAATATATTGATGCTCAATCAAATGGAAATGCTTATTAGTCATGGGGAAAGGTTTGGTCCATAGTATCAGAAAAGGCTAAACCAGTTTTGAGCGCATTTTCTAAAGCCAGATTATTGAATCCATATTGATTGGATTCAGAGACATTTGTGTGGTATAAAATGAATTAGTCGTTTTCAACAAATCTTCAGAAAAAACAAATCCCATTATATCCATGCTTGGCAAGTCTTGAAAATATCCATCTATTGCCTTACTCATTTGCTTCTAACTTTGGGATATGCAAATTTACGTCACCTGTTGTCATGGTTTTTTATAAATAAATTAATGGCTTTGCATCGCAACGCCGTCTTGTCAGTGTCAGGACATTTACACCTGGTTTGATGTTCATTTAGCATGTCCCCCCATTTGTCCATATGCTCAGTGTAGAGTTAAACGTAATGCAAAATATATTTGGGAATACGTGTTCATATTGTTTCAGAAAGTACAGTATTAAAGGCCAGCAATACCCCCGCCTTTCTTTGACAATTCCGTGCCCCACTTGCGCAGTGAGTGCTGCATTGCTACGAGATACAATATAGCTGCATTATGTTAATACCCATTTGCATAAATAAATGCATGACACTTTTTTAGTGTAAGCTAGTTATTAGAATCAGAGGACATTAGATCGAAAAATTGATCTCCCATACTAACTGCCAAACATATCAATAAAGGAGTTGTCATTTTATTAACATAAAAGCAGGTCAGATCCCTTGGCATTCTATATTTGGTTAGAACAATCTTGCAGAACGGCAGCATTTAATCTTCAGTTTAGAAATCTTTTGTTTCCAAAGGCTTGCATTTTTGCCATTTAAAGCAAGGTGAGTGGCTGCTGCAGTTTCTTGTGATGTGCCCGAGGGGGCATTTCTTATGATGGCATGTAAGGGGTGATAGTTTCCAGAATGTGCCTGCGATATACTTATGTAATAAGTAAGTTGTGCAGAAAACTACATAGAAATGCATCCTTTTTCAAACTCAGAATCTTGTTTAATTCAAGGGGTGTCTAAAGAAATGTGTGTGTCTGTGTGTGTGTGCTCATCCAAATACATTAAAAAATATACCATCAGCATACGAATAATGGCAAACCATCATGGCCCATTTATTGCGCTCTTAGATTTTTGATAGTAGTTGTGTTTTCACTCTTTATCTTTCCAAAACAGCCAGGGCCTGAAAAGGCTGGCATAACACAATTCGTCTGTAGAGTAACCACAAATTACTCGAGTGTGAGGAATTAGCAGCCATTCAGTCATACATTGATTAAGGTGTTTTTTTTTGCCTTTTGCTACTTTATTTTCATAATATTAAGTTTATCTCTTAAGTATTAGATTTGCTGTCTTGTAGTCGACTGTTTGGGTTCCTGGACTGCCAGAGACGTGACTCCATGTTCATTCTGCCAGAAGGATCGGTGAGGGGTTCCGTTTACATTTGATGTTTGCAGGTTTCTATTGGTCATGTAATAGGAGGCCTGTCTCCGCAGTTATCTGCGGCCTTTGCCTCAATAAGTTTTGTTCATCGTAGGATGAACTCTGAATTGTGTTCTTGCATCTACTGTGAGGCAATCAAGTACGTTCTAGGCAGAGTTTGTGTAGTTTCACTGCCTCTGGTGAAGGCCCATTCTGACCACTTGGTTTTGGTGCCTTCGTAGCCCTTAAATGAGTTTCATTGGGACCTCAGTGTAAATGTGGTTGCATCATTCCATATGGGCCAACACAAAGGCTCTCCTCACCTCTTCCAAGTCGTCAGTTTGCATGAAATGAAAGATCATTCACACCAAGGAGAGCTGCACTTTGGTTCCCTTTACCATTACATTGACTTGGGCGTGGGGATGCAATGGATTAAATCAAAAGCGGTGGTCTATAATGCTTTTTAGTTGACGGGCCTCTCCAAATGCAGTATGGTTGATTCTTGTCCTCACAAAAGTAAGATGCCTGTTTTATGGAAATTGGTGATTCAGAGGCTGCAGTTACTGATCATGTTACAACAGAATCGATTTGTTATATATCTTTTAAAGCTCGCTAAATTATTTTCACACCACAAGGCATGCTTAAGGCAAACCTTTCTGCACCCGTCTGTGCCCAGATCACACCAAGCGCCAGTCCTCCTGCCAGTTTCAGGTCCCATCCCTTGCAGAGACAATGCTACTCTAGAGAAGAGCTATTAGCCCACAATACTGCAGGTACGGGTACCAACTGTACTAGATTAGATCCAGGTTCCACCTTTGTAGCTTCTAAAAAAAACTGTCAGGAATACTGCTCCCTAATAGCGAATAGAAAACCCCTTCTAAGCTCTGTGCAAAAGAGACCATTTCAGGTGGGAAAATCCTATGTGTCTTAATAAATGCTAGATCATTGGTGAAACACAAAATTGAATTCCCAGTCTTCCTCAATATATATAAAATAAATATCCTGTATGTAACAGAGACATGGGCAGACCTCAACGTCTGGTCCAGACATGGTTGCAGTAATCCAGTCTGTGTATTCCATTTAGAGATCAGATAGACTATTATACACCATAAGAACATGTTGGTCATCTTCCAACCAGTGCCTTTACCTAATGTGAAGCACTCGTCTTCAGCACTGAGGTGTCTAAAATTCTATCCTTTAATGGATTACAATTTGTACTATTCTCCTAGCCCCAGAAATTCCTTTGCCCAGGCCATTAGCTTTCTACTGGAACCCGGCATACTCTCTGATCACTTTACTGTGTTAGGGGATGTTGTCTTTTATTTAGAAGCTCAAACAGACAAACATGCTGAAGTATTATCAGCAAAGAAGTATGTATAGCTTAGCCTCACACATACTTACATAAGTATCGTAGCTCATACTTGGTCAGACCATAATGCAGTAATGTTTGATATAAATCTTTTACAATAAGTGCTCCCAAAGTCATCTATTCCCGCAAACATCACAAACTTGGCATAAAATCCAATCTGACCAATTTAATCAGTATTTAACGCAATCACAGCCGGAGAGGTTAGATGATTTAGGCAAGTCGCTCTTAAACTACTCTAACTGGTTGAACTCAGAACTAACCATCTTGACTCCCACAGAGGTAACAAAGCCCCAGAGAAGTAAACCATCAGCTTAAAGAGAAACGTAGGACTCAAAAACAATGTTGTAGGAGGCAGGAATGTAAATGGAGAAAGGAATACAAGGTTCAAAAACTCTTTTAAACTGTTATTAAATTTACTATTTGGCAGGTAGCAGTCAATTGTTTTGTAAACTCTTGCCAACTTTTTTTCAAAATAAAGTAGAAGAGGTATACAATAGGTTCTCCTTCAACAAGATATTTTCTGTAGAGGGAAATATGTCCCCCTCTACCCTTCTGGAGATTGAACCCTTTCAGAATTTACTACTCTCTCAATGGTGCAGGTAACACTGCATAATAAATGCATTAAGTCTGGCTTGCCATATGATCCTTAGCCCCCCACCCCCCTTCGGTGGCTATATTAGCACCTGCAACCATTGAATGTTCAAGTTTCAAGACAGGCTGCTTTTGTACTCGATGGGAGATAACATCAGTTGTTCCACTGATTAAAAAAAAAATGAATCTTAATCCAACAAACCCCAATAGCTATTGTCCAATCCCCTGACTCCCACTGCCAGCCAAGATGATACAGAAGACCTTGAATCAACAATAAGCATCCTTTATACAATAAAATCATCTTCTGGATTCAATTCAGTTTGGATTTCGGAAGCAGCCACAGCACTGAGGCGGCCTTGATCATGGTAACAGAGGAGATAAGAATGGCCTTTGACCAGGCGGAAAAACACCATAGTTTCTAAGTTAAAACGCTCCTCTTGGGGTGGAAGACGTTTTGTGATCTGCACAGCTAAAGCATGGAATACCTTACCCATCTATGTTAAACCCATTTCTGATCTGATCTCTTTCAGAAAAGCCTCTAAAACATGGCTGTTTGGCTATCAATGAGCTCTCTCTCAATCTGTTATAGGAGAGATAGCGCAAAGACACCTGAGGTTATTTGAGCTCTCTAGAAATATTTATAACATAACAATGAGTAAAAGTGACTAGTTTTGCCTGTGTTTTTTTTCATAGCACATTCAACCACAGTTGTGTTTAACTGGAAATATGTATGCATGTATATGTATTGTTATTTAGATTCTTAGCCTCTGAGTTCTGAAAGTTTGAGTTAAGTTAGTAGTATAAATTGTATGCACTGATGCCCACAGTATGTGTTTGGCTCACTGAACTATCATAAAAGTCTCAATTGCTAAATAAGCTTTAAGGAGGTGACACAGGTTGGCTGGTGGGAAAATCATAATTTCTCGTTGTTGGGCTGGGATAGCCATTATGATTCAAAAATAGCAACAGCGAGATACCACCAATGAATACCAAAGTTATTGGGAGTTCTCCAAAAACACTTGAACAGAGTGAATGGATGGCACTCTAGATGGTCTGGAATGTGCGAACCAACAGCCTTAAAAAAGTGTACAATCCCAGCAAAGCATTAAAGATGTTATTAATCAATTAGGAAAGCTGGTATTTAAAAGGGACTATGGGGGTGATTCTGACCGCGGCGGACGGCGGTCGCCGCCTGCCATGCGGTTCCCGCCGAAAGACCGCTCTGCGGTCAAAAGACCGCGGCGGTCATTCTGGCTTTCCCACTGGGCTGGCGGGCGACCGCCGAAAGTCCGCCCGCCAGCCCAGCGGGAAACACCCTTCCCACGAGGACGCTGGCTCAGAATTGAGCCGGCGGTGTGGGAAGGTGCGACGGGTGCAGTTGCACCCATCGCGAATTTCAGTGTCTGCTAGGCAGACACTGAAATTCTTTTTGGGGCCCTCTTACGGGGGCCCCTGCAGTGCCCATGCCATTGGGGGTGTCAGAATCCCAATGGCGGCGGAGCGCACTCCGCGTCCATGGAGGATTCTCAAGGGCAGCGGAAAGTCGGCGGGACACCGCCGACTTTCCGTTTCTGGCCGCGGCTGAACCGCCGCGGTCAGAATGCCCAGCGGTGCACCGCCAGCCTGTTGGCGGTGCTACCGCCGACCTCCGCCATGGCGGTAATTACCGCCAGGGTCAGAATGACCCCCTATATCTCTGCGGACGACCTTGATACTTGGAGAAAATAGGTTTCTCAGCCTGATGTGAGAGCAACGTTTTTTCTGAAACAAAAGAGCTTTCAGTCTACACAGCTTGTCAAAATGTATTTTAGAAGTAGCAACATGAGGCCATATGTCTGCTACTTTTATCTCTTGTGTGGGGGGGGAAAGCTTGTTACAGCAACAAGTCACAATTACATAAGCAATGCCTGTTCTCAGCAACCGGTCACAGCAGCCTTGATAGCTCAGCATCTGGTAGCTCCCATTCAACAGCACCTGAAACACTAGGCGAATCAAAGGGACAGGAATATCCTTCAGATAACAAGCAAAGTTCACAATTGAAAGGTTGCATGCTCCGTGCAAGGACCTCTGTTTAAAGTCACTGTAAGGCTTACAGAAGTCTTGCATTCACTACCGCTGAGAAAGACATCTTTCATACCATTCAGACATCTGTTATCGAAGGTTAGCTCCCACACCTCATGGATGAAACTGTGTGAATCTGCCTACAGGAAAATGTTTGAAACACAAAGTAAATTTCAATGTTGAAATAGGCAGATTAATTACTCCATGTATTAACCGCACTGACGATGACCTTTCCCCCACAGTAAAAAGCTACTTTTCTAACTTTTCATCACTAAGCATGATGTAACTAGCTTCTATCTTAACCATTATCTGTTGTTTCTGTGTCAAACTAAATGCAGCCAATAACTCTTTAGAGTTAACATGCTGCCAGGTCACTCAGCCATTTTTAAGAACTTGTAACGTCCAACTCAACTGCATAATGGACCTAAGTTGACTATATCCATGGTGTAAAAGTGACATATCATTTTGTATAATGTCAATAGCAAAAGAGACAATATTGTTTAGTGTGTAAATGTGGTTGGGCAATGTGTTCATACCATTTTCCAAAACGTCTGGCCACCAGTAGCGTTTTTATGATAGGGAGATGGTAGCTGCCACACCAGCATAGGCAGAAGCAACCCCTTCATGCGCTGCTTTGAAAAGATCTAATCTCTCGTCTTGGTTAGAGATCATGCTATCACCCACCCCTGATATTACTGCAAATGCAATGTTTTGGGGACTTAAGTGGTAGGAATATTTTGTAGGATATTCTTTTGGTCAGGGCTTGCCATCAGCCAAAGCTTTCACAGCAGCCAATTTTTCATCATCCAGTCTCATTAGGAATAAGTAATTGAAGCAACAGAAGCCATAGCTACTACAGAATTGGCAGCTTCATCAGCCAAATTATTTCCTACAATGTGTATACCAACACGCTGGTGGCCCAATGTATGTACGACATTAGCCCTTGGTAACTTTTCTTTAAAATCAGCTACTGTCGCCCACAAGTGTCGTAGTTTGGACTATTGTTCTAGGCAAGACTGCTGGATTAAGGATGACAGTACTAATGTTTGTAGGTGACTATGCCTAGCCTACAACAAGTTGAAGCTGTCGTCCCAACCCTTCCGGCTCACTAGCAGCACCTCACCAAAAACCCAAATAGTAAAAGGTGATTTGTGGCAGCCTTTACGCATGGACTCGAAAGTAAGACATCTGAGGGAGTGTTGTGGTTAAACAGAGATTACCCCTTTCTCACAGATACATCATGTCTCATCCAAACACAGGCAATAACAAAGATGCAGTAAAGTTTCAAATAGTTTTTGTTTAATACAACTGCAATTTGCGATAAGTTGCAGGGGCTGCAATGATTAGGATAATGAACAGTACAAGAAACAGAATTGTAAAGACGAGAGTCATTATTACAAAGACTCCCACCCTCTTGCAATAGCATGAAAAGACATAAGGTGTATAATATGTCCTAATACCCCAATATGATAAGCCTATCCTCCTACCTAAAGGAGAGCTGGGTTTGTTAAACCTAATCTGCCAATGCCATGTCCATGAGAGGAGTCCCCAACCCACGTTACCTTGGAATGAGGTCTCTATCTCAGACTCCGCAGGGACACGAAGACTGGGTCAGCGTAAAGATGATGTGCAGCATTGATATCAGCGATGGTAGTGATGCCCTCTGGTCGGAATCCCTCTGATTATCTGTCTAAAGTGTGATATATTTATACGGATCTACTTGGACCCCTGACGTAGGTGTGTTCCCAAACAATAGATAACAAACATACTTGGGGCAGCAATTACTATAAACAATTTCCTCAAAAGTATAGAAAGGGATAGTCCCTAAGTGTGAACACCTACTCTTTGTCTGTCTTTGTCACTTGATCTCGACGCCTTAGCGCAGTGGCACTGATAATGCAAAGCATAACAAGTGGCCTAACTATAAACAAGGCAGCGATCTTAGAAGAATTAAATAATAAATGGGGAAAGACAGAGCAAGCTAAGTAGGTTAAAAGTCCCTAGGTGATGGGGGCACGAGTCTGCAAGCCGAAGGCTAAGCTAACTCCTGTTATCCCATTAAAACAAACTAGGATTCACTACACAAGAATCTGTGTTTTATTGTGTTTTCTTTGGAGTCTCTGAACCCATTTAGGTGCCAGTAGTGTAAGTATTCATTGAAGGAATCAACACAATAGTGTGAATCACACACAATCAAGGTTGAAAGTTCAGGATACATTTGTTGCAGTGCCCAGATTGTTCAAGAGGTAAAATCTTTGTGGAAATGGGGTATTCAGGATCATATTGAAGAAATTCCCAGATCTGGAGTTTTGGATCAAAAACATAATCAACTTCAGTTGCAGTCAGAGGGGTAGCCCATTGAATCCAACTTGGATGTAATGCTTTTGCAATTGGAACGCTGGCTTTGGTGAGAGCCTCAAGGGCTTGTATTGGGGTAACAACAATAATGTGTTTCTTTTGGGCTAGTGGTCTCTCCTTTATGACAGCCATTTGGAGAGTAATCATAATTTTGCATGGGTGCAAAATGCTGTTCAGCATTGGAGTACAAGTGTGATTTATATGCTATAGGTACAGTGACACCATCATTGAATGTGACATAGGTAAACCAGATGGCAACAGAAATTACCCTGAAGACCAAGTTTGTTTTATTATCATGTGTGTGTAAGTGTCTTGCTTCAAGCATGTCTAACTGTAATGCTATGAGAATGTGTTGTGCTCGGGTGTCCAATATTTGCTTGAGAAATCTGGAGGAATTAAGTCATATTGTGGTTTTATGCATTGTACATATTCTGTAATGTAGCTTCTGCCAAAATAGAAAAAAACACAGCAATGACTGAAGTTTTTTAATGGTGTTTGGATGGTGAAAGTGAGCACACGTTTCTAGAAAGTGGGGTGCCAGGCTCTTTCCCTCATTTGATAAATAATATCCTAAAAATAGGACACTCAGAAAAGCAATTTTAGTTTTTACTTGAAATTGAATTTGTAGCCTGGTGCGGCAAATCCCAAAATGATGCAATCCACCCCGGCTAAATGTGTGTTGCGACTGTTGTCTGTCAGATAGATGTCAGCAACATAAGATAAAGCCTCAGGATCAATATAATGTGATATGGTTATTAAATGGGCAGAGAAAATCCAGAACTGTTCTGTTGGAAAATGGGTTATTGGTAAGGGCAGGTAGGTACCTACACCTAGCAACAACCCACTAACCTCCACCTAGGTACAGATAGGTCTCAGTAAATTAATCCCAGCTCAACCCTTGGTAGCTTGGCAACGAGCGTCAAGGCTTAACTTAGGAGACAAAGTGTAAAGCATTCAAATATCACAAAACAGTAATCAAATAAAACACAGGAAACAGTTTAAAAATCCAAAACCAATTTATAAAAATAGTTTATATTTTTATCTTTAAAATGACACAAAAACGATTAAAATCGGTTCAGGGGAACCGGAGATATGAATTTTTAAAGAATTATTATTTTTCTAGCGCTTAGAAACAAAAAGCGCCAATCGGGTCATCTGGTTGCACCAGGACCGGGGCAAAGTCAAAGTTTCAGGCCGACCGCGATGGAGCCCTGCTCGGCTACAAGTCGCGGGAGGCCTTGGTTAAAAAGTTACCTTCTGACTTAGAGGGTCATTCTGACCCTGGCGGCCGGTGGCCGCCAGGGCCACCGACCACGGGAGCACCGCCAACAGGCTGGCGGTGCTCCAACGAGCATTCTGACCGCGGCGGTTCAGCCGCGGTCAGAAGCGGAAAGTCAGCGGTCTCCCGCTGACTTTCCGCTGCTCGTGTGAATCCTCCATGGCTGCGGAGCACGCTCCGCAGCCATGAGGATTCTGACCCCCCCTACCGCCATCCTGTTCATGGCGGGAAAGCCGCCATGAACAGGATGGCGGTAGGGGGGGTCGCGGGGCCCCTGGGGGCCCCTGCCGTGCCCATGCCAATGGCATGGGCACGGCAGGGGCCCCCGTAAGAGGGCCCCGCAAAGTATTTCAGTGTCTGCCTTGCAGACACTGAAATACGCGACGGGTGCCACTGCACCCGTCGCACCTTCCCACTCCGCCGGCTCGATTACGAGCCGGCATCCTCGTGGGAAGGTCGTTTTCCCCTGGGCTGGCGGGCGGTTTTTCAGCAACCGCCTGCCAGCCCAGGGGAAAACTTGTAATACCCGCCGCGGTCTTTTGACCGCGGCGCGGTATTTTGGAGGGCGGCATCCTGGCGGGCGGCCTCCGCCGCCCGCCAGGGTCATAATGAGGCCCTTAGTCTTTATTTTGAAGTTTTTCTTCACCGGGACGAACCTGCCAGTTGAATCCGACCTCCTGGAGCCCTTGCCCGGATACGCGATGTGGGTTTCCTCGGTGGAGACTTTTACCTTCGGACTTAGTAGTTTTTTCGAGATGAAAATCCTTCGACCGGGGTAAACCTGGATCTTGATCCGACGTCCATGGAGCCCTTCTCGGATACGATGGCTGGGAGGTCCCGGTCAACTTTTTACCTTCGGACTTAGTCTCTTTTTCGGAGGTTTTTCTTTACTGGGACGAACCACCAAGTCAGGCCGGGTCGCGGTTGAGGCAAGCCGGCTAGAATTTCGGCGGCGGGTCGGTCCCTCTCTGGAGCTTTTTTTTCAAAAATTCTCAAATCTTCTCCAAACTTCTGGGGCTTCACCCAGATGTTCTTTTAAGGTTCTTTTGGGGTCCACAGCTCACCCCAAGGGTCCAGAAGTTCTGTGATGGTCCTTGGGGGGTGCGGACTTCAACTCCCAGAATGCACCTGGCGCAAACTCCTTTTTGGCCACTGGACAGTGGTCAGCTGGTCACTTTTCAGGAGTTGGTGCAGGGGGACTCTGGATAGCAATTTTTCACCTGTAGCAAACAGGGAGTCCCTCCTTGAACCAGTTGAAGCCAGGCAAAGTCCTTCTTGTGGTGAAGCCCAAGTGTGCAGCTGGTGCAGTCCTTCTGAGTGCAGGTTCCAGGTGCAGGCCAGGGGTCCAGCAGGGCAGTCCTTCTTCTCCTTTAGTTCTTTTCTTCTTGAAATCTGGCAGGGATCTGAGGTGTGGGGGCAGGTCTGCCAGTTTTATCCTTGCTCCTGGGTGAAAAGCAGGGGGGTCCTGGTCCTCCAATCAGGTACAGGGTCGTCCCCCTGTGATGACCACTTCCTGGGAAGTGTGGCAAAAATCCATCCCAAAAGGCAACAGTCTCTAAAAATCCAACATGGCTGAATCTGATTTTTGGAGGTTACATCTGGCTGTGCCCACCCACTGGTGTGGCTAAAAATCATAAACACACCCCTCTCCTGCCCTCTCCTAATCTAATCAAGGGGGCACCTAGTTGTCTGGGGTTGCAGGATGTGGGGGTGTTGCTGGGTGCTCCAGATGTCCTTCTCTGCCTTTGAAGACCAGTTTGGCAGCCCTCCCCCTTCCTGCCTCACCATCTGCTGAGGGGAGATTCTCTCCCCCAAGCACATTCCTTTGTGTGAAGCCAGGCCACTTCACACCTCATCAAGGCAGCCTGGCAGAAGCTGCTGCAGGCTGGCCAATCAGAGCACATCAGCAAAAACAACGCAGAGCTGAAATTGGCAACTTTTTAGGTAAAGTCTAAACTTTTTACCTGAACAAGTTATATTAAATCCCACAACTGGAAGTTGTGGGATTTATTACAACAATTAATTTGATACCAAATTCTTGGTATGTAACATTTAAGGAGACTTTAAAATGTAAAATAAAGTCTGCCTATTCTAGCCTATGAAGGCCATTTACTTCAATGAGGGAAAAACGAATTTGGCTGTTTTTACCTCACCAGGGCTTATAAATCTATTTTTATAAAGTCCCTGCTTATAGTTACATGGCACCCAGCCCTAGGGGCACATAGGGCACACCTTAGGGATGACTTATATGTAAAAATAAGGTAGTTTAAGACTTTGGAAGTACCTTTAATTCCAAAGTCGAATTTGCATATAACTTTAATTTAAAAGCAGCCAGCAAGGCAGGCTTGCTTTTAAAATGACACTGGGCACCTCAGCAGTGCACCTAGGTGTGCACCACCTATGCTGTGGTCCCTAAACCTACATGCCCTACCATATACTAGGGACTTATAGGTAGGTTAACTTAGCCAATTATAATTAGCCTAATTTGCATATCCATTTTACACAGAGCACAGGCCCTGGGACTGGTTAGCAGTACCCAGGGCACCATCAAAGTCAGGAAAACACCAGCAAAAAGAGGAAAATGGGGGCAAAAAGTTATGGGGCCTCTGCAATCAGCCCTGTTTTCTCACATGTTCTATACCCTTGAGGGAGTCTACAAACTTTTCTTTGAGAGCCAAGTGCAGTGAAGACACTTAAATCTCTGCTTTCAAGCACCAGATTGTAAGAAAAAACATTGGAAATATCCAAGGTTGTTTTGTATTTTTTTATGCACTGAATTTTCAATAACTGCTGTGCTTTATGCATTTTGTATGGCAAATGTGTAGGTGTGACTGTTTCATTGTATGTGATCTAAGACTATTCTATATGAATGGTCCGGCTTACATACGGGGAAACAAAGGTTTATTCATTGGTGATATGCAAGGTTCAATTACTCCCTGGTACTCAAGTTGTGAGAGAATTTCCCTCACAGGTGCTTTTGCCCCATGTTTAAATGGATATTGATTTTGAATTTGTGGAGTGGATCTTATTGGTATAACATGGTAAGGGGAACTCCCATCCCATCCCACATGGTTGCGGTATAGAGCTGGGACTTGTGCCAATTTCCAGTCTCTGACATAGGCCTCTTTTACTGCATCTGGAACAAGGACAGAGATAGAAGGCAAAATAACATCTTCCCATTGTGGGAGTGTATGGACAAATTCAGGTGGCCAATCTTTTTCTGCCAAGAGAATATCATAACTTAATGTTGACCTTCCCCCAGAAGTTCACATTAATGGTGTGCTCTATGTCCCCCTCAATTTGAATTTGTAGTTTATAAACCCTGTCGGGAGGAGAGGTGCACCTGTCTACAGATTCAACTTCAAGAAATGTGTTAGTTGGTGTGACATCCAGAAGCTCTAGAAGAGTCTGGCGAACTATTGTGACCTCTCCTGCACTGTCTAGCAGAATCACTACCTATGTCCTGTTCTTCAGTAAGGTTCTCAATATGTGGGTCATGTTTAGTCAACATTGCTGCACACTTTTGCTTTTTGAATTTTGGTTTTTGTTGTGGAAGTTTCTCTTCCTTCTTGACTGAAACTTCTGAAGAGCTTTGTGACTCCTTTCTCAGTTTCATGTACTTGTTTCGATTCTCTGACTGCCTTCCTCTTGCACTATTTATTTTGGATAAGTCCTAAAAGGAATGTATTGGGCGAGTATCAGAATATTGATATCTGTCAAGAGTTTTTAAAATTTCCCTATTTCTTAATTTATAGTGCTTCTATGAGGTCTCCGAGCATGGAGAGTCTTCTCTTTGCTTTTCTTTCTCCCTTTTAGTTCATCCCAGCATTTTT
Organism: Pleurodeles waltl; assembly: GCF_031143425.1. Lineage (NCBI taxonomy): Eukaryota > Metazoa > Chordata > Amphibia > Caudata > Salamandridae > Pleurodeles > Pleurodeles waltl. Next base: position 944,638,890 of record NC_090439.1, on the reverse strand, counting down.
TTGTGCTTGCTTGTTATTATCCTTATTGGATTTTCCTTGTAATTGTGGTTTATTTGGTCTGGCACGCAGACTTTCCCAACCTATACTTTTTAAAGTCTTGGCGATAATCTTAGGCAGCTTGCATTCTTGTTCCTATAGAGGAACGTCTCAGAGCAGCTGGTGTACTGCCAATGCTACTGGTACCCTTTAAACTTACTTAATATAATTGATCACACTGTGGCAAAATTGCCCATTAATTACATCCCCAAGTCCAGAGCTGCTGGAGCCCTGTATTCATCTTGACTTTGCTTTAACACTTCCAGAAGATTCGCAAGTGTTGGTGTACTGTGTGCAGTAGTGTATATTACTGCAAATACTGCACCCCATGAGGCACAGATATCTACTAAGGGAACCATCCCAAACGGCAAGCACATTGTGAGAATTCTGTTTGTCTTGAGATCCTTTATGGGGAACCACTGCTTTCAGCGTGTTTATGTTTTGTGCTAACCAAAATGGAATTTCTTCACATTTGGTGGGTACTTTGTCCATAATTGAATGCACTGTCGCTGGATTTATCCCAGTGGTAGACAACTATGGTGCTGCTTGAGCAACCCTCACTGTGTAAGGTTTAGAGTCTGCATTACAAATTGTATTAAGCATTATTATATGTCTACTAAGATATTGTAAAGTGGCTTAGATATGCTACGGGCACATTTGCTACATTGGTGTGTGGTGTGTATGTGGCTAGTTCTGGCCATGTAGGTCCTTCATTACTTAAGGGACCTAATCTAACATTTTGTACAACATGTGGTAGGGTGCCCTCAAACCAATTTTGGTATTGTTGATAAGATAATGATATTTCTAAATATGGATCTGGTCTGTATTGTGCAGGTGTGTTTGCTATAGTGTAATTGTGGAAAGTGTATGAGTTTCCATCTGTGTTTGGAAAAGTGACCCAGGAATGGAAAATCTTTATTCTGTACACAACGTAGCATCCCCACCCTCTTCAGTGAACCCATGTGTTACAAGATGTTGTCGGAGAGGTCTCATATTTACTGGAATTGTAACCTGTTCAGTGTCCACCATATTTTACAATAGTAAGCTTTAGAGATTGAAACACCAATTTGGGGAAATCCTTTTGAGTTTTAAGCTTGAACAAACAACAGCCTAAGGTAGGTCCTCCCTATATAGCTGAAGAAGATACTTCCCCACTGATGTGCCTTTAGCATGTGAGAGGCAGAGATACTCTGGAGATCCGTTACGTTAGTGCCTGACCAACAATGGTGGGATAAGTCTGCTTGGTTTTGGGCTGCAACATCCCTACGTGCGGTTGACTGAGTCAGTCCCACACTGACTGGAAGCTGTTTTCGGATAGGTAGCAGCACCTCACCCAACCTAGAAAGTAAAGAAGATTTTTAACACCCTGACACATGACACACTGACTCCTCAGTGATGTTGGTGTGGGGCAGATCTTACTTCTTTCGGTCATTTGCACAAGTGTTACACATGCGAAGACAGACAAGGAATGCAGGATAAGCTTTAATACATTTATTAAAAGTACTGCATTGTATGATAAAAGGCATGAGCTGCAATTATTAGGAAAAGGAAACCTAATACGGTTATGATTGTGACCATTAGAGGAAAACAGATAAACAGCCCCCCATCATCCTGACATACTCATATGTCTAAGAATTCCTACCTACACTTCTATCATCTAAAGTGAGAGCATAGCAGTGATAGCCCTTCTGCTCATACCAGTCCACGGAAGAAGCCCCCACCCCCATACCTGAAAGCAGAGGTCTGCCTGTTGGTCTCCTCTTTGGCTGGAGATGGGGCTAAGATCAGCAAACCTGTGACAAAGTGGCACACAGCATGAGATGGTTGCCTGGAATGTCCCTGCTAACCTATTTTGATCTGTTCTGTTTTTATAACAAAACATGTTGTTTGTTTTTTTACAACAGGCCTGACGTGATATTATGTCTAGGTTTAGAGGTTGGCTCCATATTCCTGTGCCGGAAACACTATGTAAACTATCATGTACAGCATTGAGCAGAGGTACAGAATGAAATGTTGTGCAAAGGAAATAACAACAATAGTTTTGCAGAAAAGGAGCTGATTAGAAAATAAAACATACCTGCTAAAAACCAGACATGCTAAAATATAGTAAAATGAATACATTAAATGAAATGTGTATCTGGGCAAAAGGACACAGGTCGTAGGACTGGAGTAAAATAAATGTACCCAAGCTAGGTGCTAAAATGAACCCACAGCATCTTTGCATTTTCATGAAATCTTTGTCTGTACTATGCCTTTCACCATCTCAAACAATCAACAGTACAATCAACCCTACGCCATTTTATCCTTTCCATATAAAAATTTCTCCTGTAATGTCTGAATGATCCCTAATTTGTTGTTAGTTATTTGGCACATATCAAAGAACCACTGCATACCTGCTTCTGGAAGGGTCTCGAGCTTAAGCTACTGAAAACACTATGAAGAAATAAAATGAATAAACAATCACTCACACTAATGAATACATTCATACGTCAATGCATTAATTGACTCAAAAGCCCTATTCATTTGTGAAACATCATCAGAGCACATGAATCATCTGATAACGATATGAACATATGTATTTATAAAATAACATTTTTCCAGGATGCCTACGAGCAGAGAGTGCGTTTGAAATTACTGTCAAATGCTACTTTTCTGATACCAGTACTACAGTGGACTCTGTATACTATAAGTGCTGCCTCTAAAACAGCTTAATAATTCATGCCAGTGATACACCTTCAGTTTTACTATTTGGTAATGTGGGAAAATCTGCCACATAATCTAAGTTTGAAAACCATGACAAAGCAGATATTTAATATTCTCATTCTTATTCCCCACACAAATCTGTAGCAATCTGAATACTCTGCATTTCTAAAATTGTCAAGTAGCCACTTAGGCACTAAGCACGACTAACTGTTCAAGTTAATGCTAATGCAAACATTGGAGTTATTTACCTTGGATGGTTCTGGCCAGAGGCAAGAATGACTGAAGCACCAAACCCAATTTCACTTTATAAAAAATATTTAATTGAATATATTAAAGCTGGAATGCGACCTGGGACATAAATATCTGATGTTTCTCTTGACAGGTAGTAACAGTGAAGTGAGCCTTTGAAAGAAATATGTCCATATTTTGCACTAAAAAGTGTTGCAGCTTATCTAATGGCCTGAGCGATTATAGAATACTATTATTATAAGATATGTTTATGATTGTGCTTCACTAGCACAACAATTTTGCAAATGGGTAATGATATTTGTTTCCATGTTGATATCATGATAACATCTTCAAATAATGTCAGTGGAGAATATGGAACCTCCTATCAGGGAAAATAGGTGGGCTAAGCAATTTCATATGCACAGTTTATTTCCTCCTGTTCATGGTCAACCTGTAAACATTTTACATCCGCTGTTAAAGGAGGCCTGTTGAGCAGGTCTATGCCAAATGTTCTCTGATAAAATGGTATGTTTGGGTCAGCTGCAGTCCTCATTACTGTGAGAATTCCTTGCTAGTATGTCAGAACCTCGGACTGAAATTCACTAATGTTAAATCTGTTGATACCATGGTGCTAAATATTTTGATAGATAGCTCAACCTGCTAGGTTTATCTCGTTCAGATGTGAGTTCGTGAAAACCTGTTTTTCCACACAAATCGGCATAAATCCAGAGCGTCTTAGAAAATTAAATTGGTTCCTGACAATTTTGATGTGAGATCAATTACTCCTAAATATAAATATGTCTCAATCTGTGTTTCGGGATGATCACAGTATTATCAGATTAGTCTTGAAAATTGGAAATCTACAATCAGATTTAATTATCCCTTTAGTTTTGGTTTACGAAAAATATTGAAAATACTGTTGTCTGGTCTAGCTGAAATGAATTAATGATGCATTCTTAAGTATCACTGTAGGGTGTGACAACACTTTACATTTCTTATGACCCTTATGATCTGCAGCCAGAGGTTTGACACGAGGAAGTTACAAAATATTTAAGTAGAATGACACAGTATTATTCAGACTACCCTAACATTTGTAAGTGAATAGTTTATAAATAGCTCTTTTCAATGAGATGTACATTCTAGACTATGGGCCTTATTACAACTTTGGAGGACGGTGTTAATCCGTCCCAAACGTGACGGATATACCACATACCGTATTACGAGTTCCATAGGATATAATGGACTCGTAATACGGTAGGTGGTATATGACGGATTAACACCGTCCTCCAAAGTTGTAATAAGGCCCTATGTCTTCTGAACTGGGAGGCCTTTGAAATTAGAAGGGGTGAACTCCTAACCGGCCAGTAGAGTTGGAGGGTAGAAGCAAGCTCTTTTTAAATGCAAAAGCTATGCAAAGAAAGCTATAAAGACATTTAGGTCCACTTGCATCTCAGAAAAGGAATAACATTGGAGTTAGAACAACTTTAAGGTCTGGATTGAGACATCGTAGTTCTCCTTTAAAATTTCCAGCTGGTTAACAATTATTCTTTCATTACGAAGGAAGAGTTAATCACAGTGCCTGATGCAAAGAAGGAACATTAACAGAGCTATTCTTGTTTTGACATAAATATTTGATTTCAACACTTGATTGCAGGTCTGGGTGTGTTATTTTCATAAATTAGGTCCACACGCAGACATCTGGACCTATATATAATGGAAAGCCTGCCAGCTGGGTAAAGAACTGCTGGAAATGTGCATACTCTGGCACTGGAAGGATTTTAGAAAAAGTGGAAGCTGCTAACTTGAACTATAAATCAATCAGACTTGCTTCAATAAACCCAGACCTCAAGAAATGTACTAGAACCTGGTTTAGTGAAATTTAATTTACCCTATTTGAATGCCACATAGATCCACACAAGTTCCAGCATTGGGCTATATGAAAGGTCAAGTATGATAACAGTAACAATTATCTTCAACACTGATGGATCATCTCAACCAGAGCCCTTTAAGCTTGTGTTAATCTGTCCTCCTCAAGTGCCTATTCACCTGTGTGAATCTTATCACTACCATAGTGTCTTGGTTGCCGTACTTTAAGCAGAATGCAGACACTTTAATATGTTCTTGATTGAAAAGCTATTCTCTAGGATTTGAAATTTTATGACCTTTGCGAGGAAAGAGTCATATACTTTAAGGAACATTGTGAGGCCTCTAAGCATGAAGAACTGACCAAGTGAAGCTTGAACAGCATCTAAGTATGACTTATTCTTGTCACCAGCAAACTGGACTACAGCAACACACACTTTTGGCATCACAGTTCATCTCACCAACAGTCTGTAGATCATTCAGAATGCAGCAGCGTGATTCGTGCTCAGACTCCCACATCTCTTTTTATCTCAAAGGACTTCACTTCCTCCCCATCCACAAACATCCTCTTTTTAAGTTTCTCACACACACATACAAACCCTGTACTGTATAGTCCATACATATCTTAATAGTTGCATCAGCTTTCACACGCCAACCAGAAACCTCCACTCGGCTGGCTGCCTCCCCCCATCCCTTTCATCCAAAAAGCCAGCGCCCCCAGGACTAACCTTCTCATTCCTCCCCAAGCACATACGAGCAAACAGCTCAGTCCCTGATTTCTGCAAGAAACTGAAAGCCTAGTTCTTCCATAAAGCCCCTGTCAGAGCAGGCACAGCACCTTATTCAAGCGCCTGAGAGACGTACCCTAAGCAAGTACGCAGATTGACATAACATAACCCATAGTGCATCAGCTTCAGCAGACAGTGTAGATGCTTGAGAGCCATTCTAGCTTCTCTCCTGGATCATGTGATTTTTTAGCTACCCACATCCAGGTACAACATCAGGTTGATAGATATAGCTCTCTGTCTCAGCACTCTAGGAATGATTTAAACTACATTTGTAGTGTAAGGTAGAAGGCAAATTTCTACACTGATCGTTACCTCATATCTTAGACAACACCAGACCCTCAAAAGTTTGCTGTTCTCATTGCCTTGCTCCCTTAGATTTCATATGGGATCTTTGAGATTATTAGAGGCTCTATGACCTTTCCCAGTGTTTAATATTTTGCTGTTGTTGACTTTGTGGTTCTGGTAGAGAATTCCTTTCTCTGCTGTACATTTTAACCCTTTGACTGATGCTATGGACTTTTGTTTACTTTTATCCCTTTGAGTCTTATACATTTTCCTTACTTTTCTATGGACCTTTAAGTCCTGAACAGTACTTTTATTTGGTGTTCTAGTATGCATAAACCTTTGCATTTTTTTTCTGAGGATTGGTTTACTTTTGATATTACGCTAGTTCTGAAGAACCAATAGTTTTCTTAATAAAACCAGTTTACTCTTTTCTAATCCTTTACATAAATGAGGAGCTCAAATACATCTCACATTAGCATGCGGCCCTTTCTCGCCAAAGAAAGCTCAAAAGATATCACAGTCCTACATAGTCTGCTACAAAAAGAAGGTTGGAGCACACTCCAAAAACGCATACAAGTAATTATAGACTTTATCAAGGCTGTAAAGATACACATCATAACAAGCAATAGTATACAAAGATAAACTTCAATCATATTTTTTCATGCAATCTATTTTAGATCCATGTGAATTGCTAAACAAAATTAAGGATACAGAGATGATACGGCCACATCCAACGTGCCACCACTCAGATTATGCGTAATGTGAATGAATTCAGCTCAGATCTCATGCTATTTCAACTACCCCTGATAATCCGAGGGGAGGAATAACAGAATTCTAAATGTACCTAAACAGGAAACCAGTTGAATCTTTAGATTAAGGACAGCTGGCCATGGACTGAATCTTGACAGAGAGCTGGTGTTACATTGCTGATGAGCACATATTCAAGAATTATTCTACTCTGCTTAGTTGCAATAAGTAACATGTTTAAAGAAAGTTGTGAAGGTTACAGTTTAAAATAAAATAACTGAAGTAATGGTCCTACACAATGTATTCCTTGAGTTATGCAGTATACTAATATATTGATATCTATTTATATTCTAGGTCATTCAGATTATTTTTGAAGAGTTTGACCTTGAAATAGGCTATGACACTTTGACAATTGGAGATGGAGGAGAAGTTGGTGATCCCAAAACAGTGCTGCAAGAGTAAGTCAGTTATAATTCTTTGCCAATTAGTTCTTATTTGGACAACTGAAATAATATTGTGTGTGTTTTACCTCAGTATCATGGATGACAAAATCAACAAAACATATAATAACCATTCAATGGGTACATGTGGCATGTGAGCTTAAGTAAATTAAAATGAAGGCATTGTTAAAATAGCTCAAACGATGTGGGAAAAATGTAAATCCCCCAGAGAAGTTTTGTCTACAAGATATGCATTGCAGTGATGAGAAAATGTGCTTGATGGGTTGATATTAGGAATTGCACGAGCTATTACATGGATGGGAGCAATATGGTTATCATATTTTTCAACTATTGTGGTTCTAGTTAGTGGCACTACTTCACTCTTTTTAGTAGGTCACTATGGAACGGTTTCCCATTTCGCCCCACGTATAAGTACAGAGACAGGTTGTACATCTCACTCACATACCAGACGTCCATTAACATTCAGGATTTGGGTTGCAATATTGTGAGCCAAGGACAATATACAATACCTATGTCAGAGTAATTGTAAGCTGAGATTAAACATGTCAAATTATGTTTGGTCTTTGATGATCTCCTCTGATAAGAATTCTTGTAATTTGATTTGCTTTGCTGATATCAAGAAAAAATATAGGTTTAGAACATAAAATGTCTGGCATTCCTTGTTCTTTCGTGGCACTGATAGCAAAATTAATTTCTTGTTAGTTCAGTAAAATTAGAGATTTCTGGTGGCTCAGGTGCAATTAAATAACCCAACGTGCACTTTCCACAGCAAACCGAGGGCCAAATTGTGGTAGGACATGGTATATATTATTATGTTCTCAATTATTGCCTCAAACCACGGGTCCGTATCTGCAATTTCGACAGTGCATCAGAATTTCACCATTCCACTGGGAACCCTTCTCAAATTTCTGAGGGGGTTGCATTGACTCAATACTTGGGGTTTCCTCTCTGTCATATGTTACTGGCTATTGCTATCCCGGAGAGGGCAATGGCCATATATATGTCTCCTGCTTTACATATTGTCTAGCATTCTCCAGTTTTCCATTTATGTCTACCTTTCTTCTAAGACTTTGCAGCTTTCTCACAATGTTACATTTCTCATTATGCATCTCACTCATAACTGTGTCTTGGTCAGGCAGAGTGTAGGTGTCATTTCTCCTAGATACATGATGACTGTGAGATGTATGAGGGAGTCTGCAAAGACGGGACAGTGTGAGGTGTCCCGACTAGCAATTCCAGTGTGGCAGTGATTCCCTGTTTGCCTATGAGAGAGTGTTTTTTACAAAGGTCATGTGTCTGCTTCAGTCAGAAATAATGGCTTAGCTCAGTATATCTTATTTTGCCACAGCCTACTTCAATGCTGTTAAACAGGTGACCCATCAATTGAGGTACCAGTCAGGTTTGAAGGGCTAGGCTTAGCTAGATTAACTGCTTTTTAAGCGTATTACAATATCCATAATAAACTACAATGAGCAGAGACACTGTTCCTGTCCAGCAGCGCCATCTCAATTTAGTGATCTTATTGTTCCTATTGATGTTCACAACATCAAGATGGCTACCAGGTTTGCTCAAATGACAGCATAGACTAAACTCTTCTATCTGACTAATGGTGAATGCAGATCATGTTGTCCTTGGACCCTGTGTGAAGCAGAGTATATTGTACAGATTTTCAGATAGACAAGAAGGCTGAAGGGACACCACACAACGGAACCTGCAATGTGTGATAGTTTACACACAAAAAAGATAAGTAACAGTTGACAGGGGTCTGAGTATTTGGCAAGCACTCAGATCAAGATTCTGGTACAGGATCTAAATGTAGCTGAGCACTGTACCACTGCTGGTGCATTCAGGGTGGTATGTCCAAGGGCATCCCTAAAATTACCCTGAATAGTACACACCTAGAGCTAGACTTTTTGCCACTTTGCACAGATACAAAGTCACGAAAAATTATGTCAACTAGAGCAGCTTGCTGATTTGTAATTTACTTTCCAGTGCAAAACTTAAACTTACATTTTCTATGGTAAGCTGCTTTATAGTAAGTACTACAAAATACTGCTATGCACTGCTCACACATTACCTTGCATCAAGAGTGCACCTGATTGTTGGTACATGCGTGTCATAGTTTTTTAAGCAAAACTCAACTATCAACATTTGCAGGCAGGTTTTTGCACCAAACAATGTGAATATTTTTAAATTTTCACTCTTTGCAATATGCTGCATTGTACAGCACACGTGGAAAGTGGGAAAAGTTTTAATGTGTATCTGAACATAATATTTTGTATGGAAGGTTGTCCTTCCAGTATAAAATCTATTCTAGACATGACAGACAAACATATTTGCAATATGGTGAAAAGATGTGTGGGTGATGCAATTCTGTCAAATTGTTCAGAAGTGCTTGGGAAGAGAGAAGCAGCACCATTACTTGGTGGATCCAGTGCTGTCTAGCCCTCCCCTCTCATGAAAAGCAGTGCGGGTACTTTGTTATTAGTGAATCTGCCTCCAGATGTAAGAAAATACTGAACAAAATGCAGGGCTAGGAGCAGCTGTAGCAATCCCAGAAGGAAATGTAAAAACCTTCACTGCAGCCAGACACTTTGGGCCTGAATTAGATATTGACAAACAGGTTACTCCGTCACAACGGTGACGGTTATCCTGTCCGCCAAAATCTAAATCCAATAGGATATGATGGGAATTAGATTTCGGCAGACGGGATTTCTATCACAGTTGTGACTGAGCAACTAGTCTGCCAGTATCTAAATCAGGCCCTTTATGGTGTATCAGAAGCTCGAAATCAGAGAGGCATGACAATCATTTTCAGAAGAAGTCATTTCTGATGAAGTAGAAGCTGATGTCACACTGAACAGTGCTTAATCTGTAAAATAATAAGATCCAGGACCCAAAGTTTTCCTCAGAAGCCTGCTATTCCACTGATGAATGCTGGTGGGCCAAATACCAAGGCTAATTGTCTTGGGTTCATCTCATGCCTCTATCATCCACTAGTATATTCTCCCTGACAGTTAATATCACTCCTGCAGATTTTTTTTTAAAACTGTTTCCTTCATTTTTCACTGTTTTTCCATCTTTTGCTTTTTGCTACCTGTCTGTCACTTCTTCTCGGTCAAAGACGGATGATGAAAAAAGAGTGCCAATGGGCCCCACCTGCAGTCACCATCTCAAACTAACCACTAAGAATACTAATTTTTTGATCGAGGCTAGAACTGAGAGTAATTTAAATTAGCCGGAGGTATTTCGGTGATTCTGCATAACTCTTTGATGCAGAATTACCACTATGCGATTACACCTCCTCCAGTAATTAGGAGTAATTTGAGGAGAAAATATGCTCAGAAATAATTAATTTAGTGAGCGTATGCTTGTCCTGCAATTGGGTTGTTTTGTATTTTGTCCCATTTCTTAATGCAAAATACATGCTCTGATCTATTTTGGACATGAGTGGGCATTTGTGTGCTAAGAAATTAGTGCTATTTTCTGAATTACTCTTCTTGCATAATTATGCACAACCTTGCATAGTTTTGTAGTATTTCTGCATAACTATCTATAACAAATTATGCAAGTTACGCCCGCATCTAAACAATAAGAAGTGGAAAGTCCAGTCAATGCCGAATTACCAAATAGGCAAAGTAGGCACTGGTCTATCGGCCCCGAGCCTTTAGTGGCCCCACAATAAGGGATCAAAATAATATTGATTTGATCTTGAAAAAAAATTACAAACAAGCTTTCTTAAATTGTTTCCAGAAGATAGAAAAAAATGAATCAACTCAAAGCAACCAAAACCTTACATTAAATGTTCTATTGAGAAAATAGTGTCTTAATGTAATGTAGCCAATAACAATTTAAAGTACTAAACCATAGACTTCAGATTCACATGATAGTTTGTCTCTTAAAAGCTCACCTTCTGCCAGCTTTCAGTTTATTAAAAAAAAAATCGGTGCAAGTTATGTGCGTGTAATGTTTATTTTTGTGTAATAAAATTAGTTTACTAAAATTGTTAGTGATAAAATTAAAAACGCATTTCCGACTGCCTAGGGGCCTCCACAGGGTTTAATCTGACACTGAGTACAGGACTCTCATAGTGTAGTAGGAAGGCACCAGTGTTGCTCACTTCGATCCCATGGCGCATGTGGTGAAGATATTTCCTAAGGATATGCGGGGCATTAAGTTGCCCACCTTTCACGTACACATCTTGAATTAGGCCTTATGTTATACCAAGGTGGGAGCGACCCGGTTCGAATGAGGAAATCTATTCGGTAACACAGTTTTAAACAACGCAGCAGTAACTCTAAAGCATATTATAACTGTTATATAATATACTGAGGTTAGAATTAAAATGATGCTCCCACTCAGGCACCTGGGAGACAAAATAAAGAGTAACTAGACAGAAGCTGTTGTCTCTCTACTACTGTCTTACCACCCCATCAATTTAAGCTTCCAGTGTATGCGTGCTTACATCCTTCAACTGGCATGTATGGCACTCTGCCACAGATGTGACATGTAAATGAGATGTGATGCTTTGAGGCCTCTTGGAGTACACCTCTCCTGTGCTTTCAAGGTCAGGGATGTTGAGAACTGCCAGATGAAACCCATATTTCAGACAAATGTTAACTATGGAGTACGGTGTCGGTAAAGATGGATGTATAATGTACATTCTTCCATCCACCTCAATGCGTGCATTATTTTTCTGTATGTCTTTTTGCAATTAAAACGTAGCAAACGCACTTGAGACAAACAACATAAACCAAAATATGTAGATGCCTTAAAAAGAGAAGAAATCAGTAAACATTCTGCTGCAGCGCTCTGAATGTCCGCTAGTTTGTCTCTGTTGCTTGCTCCACTGTGTAAAGGTTGTCCTGAGAATACGCATACGTGATAACGTCAGTGGGGAGAAAGATGCAGCGTTTTGTATTAAGATTGTATTTTTGCACTGATTGTATGAAAGAAGATTGCAAACAGTTAATCAGATGTGAAGAAACCACATAATACAGCAGGAAATCAAATGCGTTGCTTCCCTCGCATTCATGAAAAATGCATAGGTGTGATTCAGCTGCCCCTCGTGGTGTCAGAAATGCCCCCGAGTTTTTATATTCGTTGCACACTAAAACATGCTTTGGCTGCCTTTAGGCTGTATTTGACTGTTTTTTCTGAACACCCGCAGGCTGACAGGAAGCTTCGTGCCGGATCTCATCGTGAGCATGAGCAGTCAGATGTGGTTACATCTGCAGACTGACGAGAGCGTAGGCTCGATTGGGTTCAAAGTCAGCTACAAAGGTAAGCGTAACCAGGCGCGGGAGGTCAAGCGCCTTGTGAGATTGGGAGCTGTTGTGAGGGTGTAATCAGCCGAGGGAACATCAGGCCTTGTCATACAGTGCTCCTCATTATGCACGGGAGAAGAAGGGTTTAGAAGGTAATAACAGCTTGAACTCCTCAACAATAGAAGTCATCTTCCGATGTCATGATGTGAATTGTTCTAGAACAATCACTGCCAGGCTTTGCCGCGCAGTAGTTCTGTTGTGACGAATGTGGCTGAGGGCTGGAGCGGTTTCAAATAAACAATTAGACGGGGAACTATGTTATCAAAGATCTATTGCCATATAAACTATCCATCGCCAGACAGGTAAGGCAGGCCCCTGCACAGGGAGCTACCAACCCTTCATGGGGGTCCGGAACCCGCTCGGGAGATCCTATTCATATTAAGTCCAATGAAGATCTGTGAGATAGGGTAGACTCAAGGGCCCCTGTTCATATTATGGAAGGTGGGTGGTGGGCATCACTTTGAATGGAGCTCTTTGGACATGCTGCAGACTGGGACGGCTTTAGCGCTGGTGGCGCCTGGTGCAACAGTCTTTTTTTGCACCCTCCCTCAATGAACTCCTTCTCCACAAATTTCCTATCTCCCTTCAGCAGTTCCCCACATCTCTCCTCAGGCCCTCTCTGTCATACATTTAATTTTTTTATAGCACTTCTCATACTTAACTCACACTCTATTCTGTGATCTGCATGGTACACGTTCTTTCCAACAGGTACATTAATCCTCTGCGCTACTATGATGAGTCACAACTAGATAATATTACGATCTCTCCCCAGCAGGGAGATTAATCACCAGATTATTGTTGCCTGAAAACTGCTGGACACACAAGGAAGTTCACTTGCTTTTAAATCCATAATATATTTTTAAACACAGCAGCTCCACCAAAGTCAGCAGTCACACCGCCCTAAAGTTGGCCCTGGCTGCAGGCTTAGTAATTAAGGAAGTGGAGAATACTTGGTCATTGTTTTGTTTAATTCAACTATTTTGCTAGGGGACATGGCAGTTTTCACACAGGAGTACAAATTGTTTAGTTTCTTCCGGGGCGCTGTGGGTTAAGATTATTAATTTGATAAGGAAGAGGGTTGCACATGTTAACTGATATTAGTTGATTGAAAGGTATATGGACAAGTAAAGCAATCTTTTTTTAAACAGTCCTATTTCATTTGCCTACTTTTTAAATAGAAAATTAATTTTCTTTTTGTAATTTATTACATGGTCACCAAAAAGAATATCTTTCATTGTGAAAAGATTTTAAGGAATGGTAAATAGCCTTGGTGTCTTAATAAAACAAACATCACCCAAATATTGTCACCCCAAAGACTTTGATGGTTGATGTAGCACCAGCTAAAGCCTAATATGGTAACTGGCCAAAAAGGTGGTGGCCATCTTGAGATGGTAACGTGCCCAGTGCGCCTCATCACCAAGGAATTGGCAGCATGAGCTATGTGCTTGGCTGCCATTTTCTCTCTCAAGCACAATTAACTCTGCGGGGCCCTCTTCTCTGAAGAGTTTGCAGTGCTGTAGTCATATGGTGTGTGTACTCCCCACACAAGGAGAGACTGACCTGGGCACTAGTTATTTTCCCCAATGATGCCCTCACTTCACATACAAAGGAGAAGTAAAAGTATTTTTTAAGTTGATAATTGTAAATAATCAATTTGACAATAGCCTATGGTCGAAAACTGAAATCCATATGCAATCTGTAATACTGCCCCACCTGATTTCCTAATGAGAAGAAAAAACAAAATCGCTTGACGATATTGCAAATATGGGTATGCAGTCAATATTTCTGAATGATAGTGCACATCTGGTCAGGCACTCAAGGTTTCTGTTTGATGGTGCATTTATAAGCAACTATTGAGTATTACTGAGTGAAGGTCAATATTTGAATAGGGAGTGAGGTGTTGCAAATCTGCACATGCTTTTAGGAATAATGAGTGATCATGCAAATCTGAATATGTAATAGCAGTTACAGCATGAAAGGGCGAATCCAGACATGCACTAAACACTGCTGATTAATGGGGTAAACATGAGTGGGGACCAATGATTACTAAGCAGTAGGGCAAACCTGATCAGGAACTAATGCTTATTGAGTGAGATTGCATGCCTGAGCATGCCCTCAAGACATCTTGGTAATGGTACTTATCGGGACAGGCATTGAATAGTTTTGAGTGCTGGTGCAAGTATCAATATGTACAGATATAGATATAACGTAGCTATTATTAGTGATGGAAAAAATAAACGTTTACTGATGGTTACTGAGTAACAAGGCAATCTGAATTTGGACTATGGGATGGTGAAAATCTGAACATGCACTTAAAATTATTGAGTGATAATGCAAATGTGGTAATTCAGCCTCACCATCTACATGATGAAAACTAGGGCCGGCGCTAAATATTTTTTATCTAATTTTAAACTTGAAGTCAAAATGAATGAATAGTAGTGCAGGGTGTACACACACAAAGTGTTGCTGAGCGATGTGGCTAATCATTACATGCACTTTGGCTTACTAAATAGTGAGGCAGACATGATTGACTGATGGTGAAAATATAAATATACACTAACAGTTACAGGAGGGATGGGGCAAATCAGAACACGCATGACAAGCATAATGGCTTCATAGTGCTCGCAATAACATAATATTGCTACTTCCTGGCATTTTTATGATATTAACCATAGGGGGTGGGTGTAATTGGCATATACATCCATGGAGTTGCATGAAAACTCTGTGAGATTATCCAGATTTCTGCGAAAGGCAGAATTAGGCATGTTAGGATGCTTGTGCTGATTGTTAGCACTAGGAGCTCATTGTGTGCTGCAAAATCGGTGCAAACAACACCACACTGCTCACCAGAGGGCACCGCTTCATGAGTGGATTTTGCTGCAGCTCGAGTAGATTTTCTATTTGAGTTTCAGCTTTCCCACCACAAATGGTTGTGACTGCTTGCATTGGAGAAATCTCGCCAGTTGCCCTCCTAATGACCAAATATCGAGGTAGGGGATGCCAAGTTTTGCTCGCATTCACCAACTTACTGTTGGCAAGCTGCTTGAGAGAAAAAACTTCACCATGCGGCTGGTGGAATTTGGCCAGAATTCTGCCTTCCTAGCATAATGCGGAGTGGCCCAAATTCTGCATGCTGAGTGTAATTAATCGCCCATCCGTAATTAACACTACTGGGGTCTGAGGTCTCAGCCTGTAAGAGTGGAGTACCCTGCCTACATCCACCCATAAGCTCATCCATCCATCCACTCACTTATTCAACCATTTATCCTATCACTCATACATACATCCCTGCACTGATTGACCAATTAATTACCCACAAGTTCAGTTAGTCATTCAGTCATCCATGCATTCCTTGAATCGATCCAACCATTGACTTTCTCACATTCACCAACTCACCTACCCACCTAGCCATACACACAAACTTGCCAGTCAATGCCAGTGTTGGCTTCTTATAGTTACTAACAGCTACCAAGACAGTGACATAGTATTAATTGTGGCGCTGCCTGTCATGTTTCTTCGAAAATTGCAAGGAGTTTACTTTACAGGTTCTGGGTCTTTTCAACATCTTTAAATGGTTAAGATTCTGGTTAATAATCATCGTTTGGCAGAACTTTTGAAGCGTTGTTTTAGTTGACCCATCAGGAAGAAAAGTGTAAATGTTAAAGTCTAAAGGAAATGTGCCAGCCATAGACATGTCCAACAGAGATATCAAGGCTTTAGGAGGAACTGAGCTATGTTGGAAACCAGGTTGTTCCAGACATGAGGCACACAGAGATCAGAAAAATGCAGTTTCTAGGCTTCTTCCTGATGTAAGAACGTCCTTATGATTTCCAGGGGCACAGCCTTACTGTCGTAGAGCCTACAGCACTATGCATGATATATTTTGTCAGCAAAGTTGTCTACTCAGGTCGTCAAATAGACAATATCCATTGGCAGGTGCCTTGTAAATTGACAGGTTTTGGAAACCGCAGTGCAGCCAAAGGAAGACCTATGGACCATGCAAACTGCTGTAAAGGAAGATTTCAGCTTGATAGGCAGCCACAAAAGTAGCAGACCAATATGCCTAGCCTAATTACACTGAGCACAAGGGAAAGAAAATGCCCTCTTCAAACTCTGAAGGTAGCGCTATCCTGCAAAATTGGACCTGGGGCCATATTACGAATACGGTACTCTTTCCGTCTTTGTGCAATGGCACACCTTTCAAAACGTACACCCTGCACAAATAAGAAAAGTGCACCATATTAGAATGAATACTGTGCCCCCAGGGAAGCTGCAAACTTGTACTGGCACCAGGTCAGTGCATTCAAGTGAAATACAGAGTAGCTGTTTAAAAGCTGCTCCATGTTTCACTGAGCCGACAACAACCCACCTGCACTTGTAATTGGGATTAGAGATGCCCTTGCCGGTGGGTGCAGTGAGTAAGTGCCCCCACCAGCAGGGGAATGTCTGAGGGGTCCATGTGACCCCATTTCCCCTCCTTGACAGCTGCCTTTAGGAGGTGCACTGAAGATTCACCTTTTTGTGGCACACTTTCAGTATGTCTCTTAAAAGCATGTTTGGCTCTATATACCAACATTGGTAATACAGCGTGGGAGCAGAGGCAAGTGATTCCCTCATTCTCATGGGACCAACCCCCATGATGCAAATGAGGAAGATCCATCTTGTTATTGCAGTGATGCAGCATGTGCGCCAGCGAGAACTGTATTACAGAAGGGGACACACAAGCCTCTGCAGCTCCTTCTGTAGTACCATTGTACCCTGGGGGTGCTCAAAGTGAGTGCACATGCCTTTTGTGCCCACCCGGGGCACAATGTATGATATGGGCCCTGGGACCCTATTACATATATGGCACTCTTTCCCTGTTTGCACCATGGAGCACCTTCAAACAGGTGTGCCATGCACCAACAAACAGGTGCCCTATTATGATAAATGTGCTGCACTTAGGTCAGACACAAACTCATGCTGCCCTGGGGGCAGCAAATTCAAGTGAAATGCAGAGTGGCTTTGAAGCAGCTGTTCTGTGTTTCATTGTGTAGGTAGAAATCTGCCTGTACTTCTAAGCAGGGAGAGAGACCCCCTTGCAGGCAGGTGCAGTGCGTGACTGCAACCGTTTAATAGGGTATGTCTGGAGCGTCCATGGGACCCCCTTGGCCACTTTCAGAGGGCTGCCATGATGCAGCACACTGAGAGTGTGCCTGCTGACAGCTTTTGTACCTTTGCGCCAGTGTCTATAATAAAAAATTAACATATCGCTTTATTTTCCAAAGCATCACCGCATCTGTGGCCCTCAGCATTGTATGATGTGGGCCCTGGTTATTTTTGACGCATCACAGATACTGTGTGTTAAAAAGGCACAACCACTGAATCTTTTGGATTAAGATCCATATGGTATCTTGACTTGTGCATATTGGCTTTTTGTCATTTCAATCTTATTTTATTCAGATAAATATTACTCATTTTCCAAAACAAGTGTGGAGTACGTTTTCTGGTGTTTTCATTGTGTTTCTGTATGAATTATTGCACAAATACTGTGCACATTGCCTTCTAAGTTAAGCCTTCCTGCTCTATGCCAAGCTATCTGAAGGTGAGCACAGGATCATTTATATTGTGTTGTGACTTGCCCTGACTATGTTTGTGGTCCGTACTTGGACAGGGTGCATTCCTCTACCACCTAAAGACCCAGTTTCTAACAGTGACTATTCAAAGTATTTAGCAATGTAGGCTCTGCATTATCTTACACTGGGAATATAATCACTCAAATGCTGATTTTTGATTGATATTGGGGAACATCATTTGAGATCCTCAATAGTTTTATTGACTATATCCCAGTTTTTGTTCTAAACTGAGAACAGAACCCTGTGTTTTTCAGCTCAAGCCCTCGTGCTTTTGTGTTGAGGAGTCCACTTGCCTATGTACTGTGAAGTCGGAATTTGGTTTTTATTTATGGTATATTAAAATCATATTTCACCATCAAAGCTGAATTGGGATGACTTTCCACATTATGATGTTATTAATCTTAATACAAGATCTTAAATACATTGTCAACATTGCGTTTCTAGGCCTTTAAGCTGCATGTGAAGTAGGAAATCTAAACATATATAAGAATGGTTTTGAAACGTCTTAAAGCCAATCTTTTTCCCATCTTTTCTATTGTCCTAGGACATGGGATGGTCACAATGGGGGACAGATTTATTTTTACATTAATTAAAAATGTTCTATCCACACAGACTTTGAGGTTTCTGAACGGAAGCCAGAGGCAGTTTTCAGTTTCATGCATTGTATTTCCATTTCATTGATATTGTCAAATGTTTGCAGCTTTGCAGACTATCAGACAAATCCCAGCAGTGAAATATAATTCACTTTGCCTATGAAATTCGCAGCAAAGTACTCGCACACAAGAACAATGCATATGATGAAATCAATACATTTCGAATTGTGGCTCAATGAGCAATGCAACTTGCTGAGCAAAGCTTGAAATCAGTTGTTTCCGTTTTCTCTGATTATTACTAAATACTTATAATAAACGTCTAGCAAATCAGCATTAGATTAAACTTTAAATATTTACCTTTTAATGTAAACGTAACCTATATTCCGAAACAATATGAAATGTTACATCAGAACGTTTCTTATAACAAAATTAAGTAAAGACGGACACTCATTTTTGCATGAGTATTTTGTTTTAGTTTGGAACATTCTGGTTCAAGCATGTGAGGATAGTTCTAATGACATTTGTTAGTGATGCATTGTTTGTGGTTATATTTGATGTAGCATAATTTATCTGATGCCTGTCCACTGCTCTGTTTCTGTAAATCAGATGATGAACATTGCTAATGCATGAGAAACTTCTGGGTTCAGAGGTCTCACAAAACATTTAACCTGAAACCAGCTATACATTTGGAATAGCATCAGGAAAAAGGGGGATCATATAAGGTACTGATAGACCCTTAACCAAGATATGCAAAATTACACCTTTATAATGAAAATACCATCATTATTTTCATCATGTGTTCCTAGACCAAGGTTGTCGCTCTTTGGTTCTGAAGATCCATATCAATGTCAGACATTCAGCATAATGTCTGAATATGTAAATGAGTTCCACTGGGTTTTATTGTTTACAAATCTATTTTACATGAATATCACAAAACTCCAACCTAGATCTGGCTGTCCTAGACCTAATGGGTTCAACTGGAGAAGTAGAACTGAGTAGTCAAATTGTGGGACCTGGTAGGGCCAAATACACTGTGAACAGCAGTTCAGTACCAGCTGAGGGAAATTGACTGACTTATACTCCACAAGCACATGGCCCATGCCAGTGATTTCAACACTGTTAGGGAGCACAAATTATGGCATATGTTTTTTCCTTTTTGTGTTCGATACTAGGGTTAAAGATTTTCTTTTGACAATGAATGACAACAGTGATTCATTTTATTTGGAAACCTCTTGGATCGCTTTGTCGATTCATTTCAGGCAAATAACTGGCATTGTTTAGCCATTAATGGCATGCAACACCATTAAAGTAAAACTTTGTGCTGTGCCTCATTATTATCAAACCTAAAAATGTATTTTGTCATTAATGATGGTGGTAAAAGGAACTAAATTCTTGCTGAAAGGACCTCGAGGTAATTTTTTTGGGGGAAGGCTATGTTGGCCATTGGAGTATGCTGCTATTGAAGCCAGTGGCATGTACTTATCATTGGGGATGAAATGCTCTGATATAGTGCTATATGATGACATTAAATTCAGTGGAGGTGTGATGAAGGTTTGCAAGAGGATGACACCTCTGAATCAATGCTATAGTCAAGAATGTTATGTATTATTAAAGTGAATTGAAAGTAATCATTCACTTTTGGAAGTTTGATTTAGCAGTATGATGTAATTGAAGTCAATTTAGGTGAATCATTGTTGGAAGAATAATGTGGAAGTTGAATCATTACAGAAAGGGTGGTGCTGGTGTTTGCACGGTGATGTCAATAGAGGTGAACATTCTTAAGACTGTAAACTGATGTTTGATGGCGCTGAATTCAGTGTACATACACAATTTGGGAATGACAGTTGTTGGACCTGGCCCTTTTTACAGGGTCATCCCCAAACTTTTTGCCTCCTTCCTCCTATTTTGTCTGACCAGTGTTTGCTGGCTTTACGACTCTGGGAACCTTACCACTGCTAACCAGTGCTAAAATGCATATGCTCTCTGTGTAAAATGTATTGGTGATTTGTTTATCCCTGAATGGAATATTTGATTTACTAGTAAGTTCCTAGTAAAGTGCACTAGACGTGCCTAGGGCCTTTAAATCAAATGCTACTAATAGGCCTGCAGCACTGGTTGTGCCACCCACATGTGTAGCCCTGTAAGCATGTCTAAGACCTGCCACTGCAGTAACTTTGTGCAGTCTTGCACTGCCAATTTGATGTGGCAAGTGTACCCACTTGCCAGGCCCAAACCTTCCTTTTTTATACATGTATTGCACCCCTAAGGGAGGCCTTAGGTAGCCCCATGGGCAGGGTACTGGGTTTGTTAAAGGTAGGACATGCACTGATGTGTTTTACATGTCCTGACTGTGAAATACTGCCAAATTCGGATTTAATTGTTGCAAGGCCTATCTCTCTCGTAGGGTAACGTGGGGGCTGCCTTTAAATAACCTTTAAGTGCAGTTTCCCTTTTAGAGCAGCTAGAGATTTGGAGTTTGGGATCCCTAAACTCAAAATTTAAAAATACATATTTTGGTAAATTTGTTTTTTAAATTGTCTGTTTGAAAATGCCACTTTTAGGAAGTGGGCATTCTCTTGCTTAAACCATTCTGTGACTCTGCCTGCTTGTGTATTCCCAGTCTGGATCATACTGACAGTTGGGCTGTTTGCAAATCTCCATCAGACAGTGACACAGAGGGAGCTGGGATGCAGTCTGCATAGCCTGATGAGCCATCTGGGCTAGAGTGAAGGGAGGAGTGGTCACTCACACCAGAATGGACTGAGCCTGTCCTCAGACAATGCAGTCTCCAACCCCCTTGTGTGAGTCTGAAGCCAGGCTGGGGCAAGGCAGAATTTTGTGAACAACAGAGACTTTCCTTTGAAGTTTGACTACTTCATAGGCATGAAAAGAGTATAAGTAGTGGACTCAAAACCCCAGATTTTCAGATTACTTCTGGAACCAAGAGGAATCTCTGCTAAAGAGAAGACCTGGAGGAGGAGTTCTGCCCCTTTACCTGTGACTATGCTTTGCCGGGTTGGCCTGCAGTTGCTGCTTTTGCCTGAAAGAGGACTAAGACTGGACTTTGTGGTATATTCCTGCTTGTGAAGTGTTTCCAAGGGCTTGGACTGAACTTGCCTCCTGTTTTGAAGTCTCTGAGCCATCAAATACTTCCTCTGCCAGCATCTGGACTCTCTGTTGAGACTCCTGCCCTGCCAACGATACCCTATCTACTACCTGGGCCCTTGTGTGGTGGGTGAGCAGGGGCTGTCTTAGGAGTGTAACTCCCTTACTCTGACTAGAGTGAGGGTCCATGCTTGGATAGAGTGCAAACTGCCATTCAGGGACCCCATTTCTCACAGTGATGCTGTTTTGTGTGAGACTAATGACATTGAGCTCATTATAGCTGAACTATTGTTGAAAGGGTCAAGAAGACATTTGATCGCTTTGAGATGTTGGAGATGAACAATTGCCAAGAAGGATATGTTGGTCCTTTAGAGGGAAATGTTACTGAAGTCAATGAGGTTATAAATTGTTGGGATATAGATGCCGATCTGCTAGGAAACTGATGTCTTGGGGCTTGTATGGTAGTAGATGTGGGATGGAGGATTTTTCTGGAAGGGAAACAGCCTATGCATGAGTGCATTGGATGAAACCCATGTAAAACAATGTATAGAGCTTAAAATCCATTTCTGAATACCAATATGTCTGGTATTGTGCCAGTGATAGAAGCACAAGATGCAATTCAGTTTGTGGTATGGACTTTAAGACTATTGTTTTACTGTAAATGCCCTCTAAATGGAGGTTGTGCAAAATTGGGTTGTCTGTTGACAGTGATGTGAGCCCAGGTCAAGCAGCAACTACAATCCCTGTCGGGTACTGCACAAGCAGACTCCAGATTGACCTGTGTATCTTGCCACAGAGCAGCGAGGCTTAACTTAGTGGCAATGTGTAAAGTATTTGTTCAACACTTCAAACAGTAAACAGTGAAAACACAAGGTTAGAAAAATAGAGCTCACTTTAGTAAAAAAAGACCAAAATGACAAAAACCCAATCAGTAGAACCAAAGTTATGAATCTGTAAAGATTAAAGTAAAAAATAGTGCCTAAAAGCATAAAGCACCAACCACGGATATCTGGACTGGGTCAAAGTACAAAGTTCAGGCTGACCGCAGTGGAGATCACGTCAGATACAGTCCCAGGTTAGTCCAGCTGAAGGTTTCCCTTCCCTAGTTTTGTTCCTGTTCGCATTGGAGAGGGCCGCAAGGAGAGCATTGGGGAGGCTTTCAGCATAGGGCAAAGAGCAGTCTGGGCATTGCGGATGGGCAGGCTGGAGCTTTGTGTTAGCAGATCCCCGTGGGTGATCTATGCTGCAGTTTGAAGACACAGGATGGCGGCTCTTTGCTCTGATTTTTAGTGCAAGCAGTGGGTCTTAGTGCAAACAAGCCTTTTTGCAGTCTCAAAGAGCCCTAAAGCTTCATTTCAGCTTGCTGAGACTCACCAAGTATCCAGGACCTGAAGGGCACCATTGTGGGTCAGGAGGTTGCTGCAGATGGGTCCAGGAGCTGTTTGGGAAGCCTTTTTTGTTCCTGAAGTTCATATAAGGAGGCCAGCGGACTGGCCCTTGGAGTCACTCTGGGGTCCTGGGTTCAAAATGTGATTGCAGACCCAGTTCTTGTGGCAGCAGGTCAACACATCAGCACATCAGGAGTTCCTTCAGAGTATGAGTCTAACAAAGTGGCAGCTCTTGCAAAAGCACATCAGTCCTTCTTCTTGGCAGAGTATCCACAGGTCCAGAAGTGTACTGAAGAGATTGTGTCTGAGGTCCCTTTTTTATACCCTGGTGTCCTGGTGCTGGAAGGTGGGAGAGGCTTTTAGGCAGAGGCTTTGAATTGCATGGAATTTCCTGCCTTCCCTGACCTGGCTCCAAGCTGGCTGTAGTAACAATGTGGGGTCGTAGGCCCTTTGTGTGAAGGCAAAAGAGAGGCTACTCGGTTGTAAGTGTTGCTGTGCTTAGCTCCCATCTCCCATGTGACTCTTGGCATCAAACTTGAGAAGGTAAATCTTCAGCGGGACTGATCTGGAACTGTATTCAACCCACGCTCTCCCACAATTGACCTGAACCTTTGACTTTGACCTTGTCGACCAAGACAAGATAGCCGCAACTGTCACTTTGTTTTTAGGTGCTATGTTACACTTTGTCCTTTAAAAAGTCATAACTACCGTTCTACTGTTTGAATCTTTGCTGTTCTGCTCTTGATGTATGCATTAATTTGTTTTATCTTTTTATATGGTGTTTTCACTGTTTTACCATTTCAAGTGTTGCATGAATACTTTACAGATTGTCTCTAAATTAAGCTTGACTGTTCTGTGCCAAGCTATCAGAGTGTTGAGCACAGGTTAATTTAGGATTGGCATTTGCGTCACCCTGGCAACGTTTGTGTTTACTACTTGACCTGGGCTTACACCCCAGTGAGCCAACAACCCAATTTGTCACAGAACTTGACACCCTGCCTCTCTTTCCATGAAGCCAGGGTACTTCACGTGCTACCTCAGTAAAAAGCTTAAACCACAACCTTTGTTATGATGGCAGGAATGCACTCTTGATGTCTCCTCTGTGTCTCCTTACCTTTCATTTAAGAAGTTATTGGTACTGCCTTTCCTGGCACAACACAACATAGCGAATGGCTTTGTTCTGAGTCTAGTAAAGTAATCATTTTATTGAAGTAAATCCTGAATGGATGATATTTCAAGAGTAAAATCAGTTGCTTCTCAAATCTGATTTCACTGTCATGTAATTCAAGAAAAACTTAAATATTAACTTGAATATAAAAATACTAGCTGCTATCATTACAAAGAATGTATCTTTTCGATAACATATGACCTACACTGGAAATTGGTCATAGCATCATTCTTTCATCTCTTAAATCACAGAGTAAAACATAATCCAGATCTAAGTGAACAGAATATTTAACTTCCAGTATCCATAAATAGCAATATTTATAACTGGGCAGCATTTTCCCAATTTTATCTTAAACTTAAAATATGCTAGTTATGAATTGTGATACACCTTTCATCACTTTTTATTAAGTGAGATTTTTAGAAATGGGGTCTTTGGTTGGCAAGTCCAAGCAAGCACCCTCACTCTAGTCAGGGTGAAAGAGAATCACCCTCAGCTAACCCTCAGCTAACCCCTGCTTACCCCCTTGGTAGCTTGGCATGAGCAGTAGGCTTTACTTCAGAGCGCTAGGTGTAAAGTGTTTGTACCAACACATACAGTAACTTAATGAAAACACTACAAAATGACACAATACAGGTTTAGAAAAATAGAGAATATTTATCTAAACAAAACAAGACCAAAAATGACAAAAATCCACAGTACACAAGTCAAGTTATCAATAAAAATGCAAAAAGAGTCTTCATGTAATTTTAAACACACACGAACACTGTTAGCTTGAAAATATACCTTGGGTGCGTCAAAAAAAAAACTTGCACAGGCGAGTGTGCGTCAAAAAGGGCTTGCAATGCGTCGATATCACTCACGAGTGGGACCTTGCGTCATTTCTCTTTTAGTTCTCGTTTCTTCTCTCCGCAGGAGAGCGATGCATCGATCCAGTCAGCATTCTAGGGTCCTGGCAGGCCTTGCATCGTTTTTATACACCCAGTGGTATTTGCGTTGGAAATCCAGCCGCACGATGATCCGAAAACCACGTAGCGAGGGTTGTGATCTCACCTGCCTCCGTCAGAGATGCTGCGTGCCGTTTCTCCAGCATCGGTCGTCGATCTTTGGGTCACGTTGCAGGAGAGTGTTGATTTTGAGCCGCAAAGCCAGCGGTGCGTCGTTTTTTCAGCTGCAGATCAGAGTTGCATCAATTTTTTTTCCCCGCACAGCGTTCTGTGCATGGATTTCTTCCTCTTAGGCTGCCAGCTTCTCCTTTCAGGGTCCCAGGAACTGGATGGGCACCACTTGCCAGAGTAGGAGTCTCTCCAGAGAGAAGTATTTGCTGTCCCTGAGACTTCAAACAACAGGAGGCAAGCTCTAAATCAAACCCTGGGAGATCTTCACAAGATGGAAGGCACACAAAGTTCAGTCTTGGCCCTCTTACACTGGCAGAAGCAGCAACTGCAGGATACTTCCACAAAGCACAGTGACAGGCAGGGCAACTCTTCTTCCTCAGCTCTTCAGCTCTTCTCCAGGCAGAAGTTCCTCTTGGTTTCCAGAAGTGTTTTAAAGTCTAAGGTTTTGGGTGCCCTTCTTATACCCATTTTCTTCTTTGATGTAGGCCTACTTCAAAGCAAAGGGGGTGATTATAACCTTGGCGGACGGCGGAGGCTGTCCGCCAAGGTACCGCCGCCAAATGACCGCACCGCGGTCAAAAGACCGCGGCGGCCATTCAAACATTTCCTCTGGGCCGGCGGGCGCTCTCCAAAAGAGTGCACGCCGGCCCAGAGGAAATGCCCCTGCAACGAGGACGCCGGCTCAGAATTGAGCCGGCGTAGTTGCAGGGGTGCGACGGGTGCAGTTTGCACCCGTCGCGTATTTCAGTGTCTGCATTGCAGACACTGAAATACACAGTGGGGCCCTCTTACGGGGGCCCCGCGGCACCCCCTACCGCCATCCTGTTCCTGGCGGGAGACCCGCCAGGAACAGGATGGCGGTAGGAGGTGTCAGAATCCGCAGTGTGTGACCACTCCTCCCCTCCCTCCTAGCACACATGGCTCATTAGGAAATGCAGACTACACCCCAACTCCCTTTGTGTCACTAACTGGTGTGAGGTGCAACCAGCCCAACTGTCAAACTGACCTAGACAGGGAATCCCCAAACCCAAGTCGAATTTACAGTTTACAATTGCACAAACAGACACTGCAGTGGCAGGTCTGAGCCATGTTTACAGAGCTACTAATGGGGGTGGCACAATCAGTGCTGCAGGCCCACTGGTAGCATTTGATTTACAGGCCCTGGGCACCTCTAGTGCACTGTACTAGGGACTTACTAGTAAATCAAATATGGCAATCATGGATGAACCAATTTATACAGAGAGCATATGCACTTTAGCACTGATTAGCAGTGGTAAAGTGCTCAGAGTTCAAAAGCCAACAGCAACAGGTCAGAAAAAGTAAGAGACAGGAGGCAAAAAGATTGGGGATGACCCTGCAAAAGGGAAAACATCCAACAGAGATGACCTAAGAGTGATGGCTCTGCTCAGATAGTGAACAAACAGCAATGGTCTGGTGTGGCCTGAATAGATATTTCTGGCTAAAATTAACTCAAAAATTTCACCTATATTTGTTTTCTAAGCCTAGCGATTTGAAGTCTTTCCAGAGTAGACCTAGCAGTTGCAGCAGTGAAAGCAACTGTATGCAGCATTGAAGAGAATGTCGTAGTTGGACTCTCGCTTCTAGGCAAGACTGCTGGTTTAGGGATGACAGCACTTTTTTTTGTAGGTGACTAGGCCAATCCTACAACAAATTGCAACTTTTGGCCCAACGCTCCCAGCTCACAAGTAGTACCTCACCATATAGCCAAACAGTAAAAGGTGATTTCTGGCAGCTTTTACGCATGGACTCTAGAATACGACATCTCAGGGAAGTCGTGGTGGAACGAAGATGACCCTTTTCTCACATGAGCAATAAGTCTCAGTCACACACAGGCAATGAAAGAGATGCAGTAAAGTTTTCAGTAGGTTTTATTAACAAGACTGCAGTCTACTGTAAAATACATGAGCTACAATGATTAGGATAATAAAAAATGCAAGAAGCAGAATGGTAAAGATGAGAGTCGTGAATACAAAGACCCCTCCACCATATTGCAATAACATGGAATGTAAAATATCCCTAAAACCCTAGCATGGAGAACCTAATCTCTTATCTAAAGAGAGCTAGGTGTGATAAACCTAATCTGCTAGTACTGTGTCTATGAGAAGCGCCCCCAACTCTTGTTACCTTGAAATGAAGTCTCTAGATCAGACTCCATGGTGACACGAAGGCTGGGTCTGCATCAAGGAGTCGTGCAGCATAGATGGCGTTGATAGCATCTAATAGGAATCCCTCTGTGTGACATGTATTTATACAGATCATGTAGGACCCCTGACACAGGTATTTTACCAAACAATAGATAAGGAGGCATGCTTGGGGCGGCAGTTATATAAACCATTCCCACCAAAAGTACATTATGTTCCTGTCACACCTAAGTGGGAAAGGGACATGATGTGAATACCTACGTATCTCACTTAACTTTGACGCTGATAATGACACCTTTGCAGAGTGGCACTGATAATGTAAAATTAAAACATTTCACTAACTATAAACATAGCAGCCATTTTTAAATAAATGAATAGGTTAAGACAGAGCAAGCTAAATGGGTTAAAAGCCACCAGGTGACGGCGGCACAGGCCTGCAAGCCAGGCGGTTAAGCTAAAGTCCTGATTCCCATTAAAACTAAATAGGATACATATCAAGAAAAGGCAAATTTCAACTCAGAACAGGTGACTGTTTGGAAGAAATCAGACAATGCAAGAGGTCCACATTAAGAGAGCCTGTGGAGAAGAAAAATCATAGAATTATACATGAGAATATGTGTTGTCTTTCTTCAGCTGTATCTAGAACTGTGAGAAGATATAAAAAAGTAAAATAGAATGCATTCCTTATTGGCATGAGTGATGAATTAAGTGGAAAAATTGCCATGGATGTCATGCTCTTAATCCTTAGAAGGTAGGGGTGTTAGGATGGTGTTGAAACGTTAACTATTTTATGGTTATCTTTGTGATGTTTTCAACACAAATACTGTGGGCATGCCAACATGGGCTGTCTTTGTCTGTATGTAAGTAACACTCATTTGGAAGTGTTCAGCATATTTACTTGCAGCAATATCCTGGGTTTAG
Source organism: Pleurodeles waltl (assembly GCF_031143425.1). NCBI lineage: Eukaryota > Metazoa > Chordata > Amphibia > Caudata > Salamandridae > Pleurodeles > Pleurodeles waltl. The sequence goes on along the minus strand of NC_090439.1, from coordinate 944,610,385 downwards.
AAGGGCTGCATGATTATCATATGTTGGCGCTGGGTACTGGTTTTATAATTCCGGAAAGTTTTTGAAGCTCAAAACCTTTGTCAGAAATGTGGCCCAAGAAACAAAACGTGATATATACTAATGGAGAGGGTTCCTATTATTCGAGTAACGTGTGATGATTAAAACTCACTGTTGAATTCTTTAGGATGCTTGCAGCAGTTTCATTTCAGACAGGGCTGCATTTTTTTGATTTAAAAGTATCAGTGAAAAATATACGTGTGTGAGAAAGTCACCCTTTAGCTCTGTTCACTGCTCATTTTTGTTGACTGCTACTGGTGGTACCTGACTGTGCCCTGGGCTCTTCTAACCAAGCCCAGGGCCAGCACTCTAATGAAAAATTTATATGACAATTAGGTATAATTACAATTGGCAAGACAGAACCCAGTAAGTCCCTAGTATATAATAAGGCCAAGGGGACCCAAACTACCTATAAGTTCCTGGTAAATAATAGGGCAGGGAGGGTTAGAGGCCCAGTAGATTTCTTGCACTGCCGTGTTGCCTGCTGTCATTTTTAAAGGCAGCCCTGCTTTACAGAATGTCTTTAGAATTAAAATATATGTAAATTCTACTTTGGAATCAAAGGTACTTTCAAAATGGTAATCTATGTTATTTGTACATAATTGTCACCTCTAAGGTCCCCTCTTGGTGCTCCAGGGGTGGGGGGGCTATGTATCTATAAGGAGGTACATTATAAAATATGTTTTACATGACCTAGCGAAAAACTGTCCATTTTGTTTTGCCCCATTGCAGATACTCAGCTCGATAGGCTAACATTGGAATATTGTATTCAAGTATAAATATTGCTAGGAAGGAGCAGGAAATATCATTAAAGGACTTAAAAGATTGGTAATGATAATTCCAACAACTTGCCACTGTTGAATGCATCAAAACTATTACAGAAGGGCAGTTATATGACTTATTTTTCGGTGACCCAAAATTCAGCCTTCTAGCATCCTCTCCTGATTGATCAGTCATCACAGGCTTAGCCAATATGCTTTGATGAGGTGACAAGTGCCTGCATAGAGCAGAGGTTATCTGGTGGGAGGAGCTCTGCAACTGCGAACACAGTCCAGAAAGGGGGGTATATCAAACTGGGCTTCAAAGAGAACAGGACAGTAAGGAATGCCAGCCAAGCTTACCCCCTCTTTCTGTACCAGCCAGATGGCAGGCACAGGAATGGAATTTGCAGATGGTCTGGAGGAGTAGTGTTAGTGGAAATGAGCCACGCCAGTAGGTTGGTTTAGCCACATCTTTCTCTCCTGGAGAGGAATCCACCATCTTGGATTTTTAAAGTTCAGTGCTTTGTGGGACACGAATATGCCACACTTTGGAGGAATCTGTCATACTTTTGGGTGGCACCCTGTATCTCATTGGACAGGAGTACACCCCTGCTTGTCCCTCCAGACCATTGAATGAATATGTGAGAGTTGCATAGTAACTCAACCCTGCTGTCAGAAACCACAAGGAGAAGAGTGACTGGCCTTGCCCTGGTCTGCACCCCAAAGGACTGCGCTCTGAAGGACTGCTCCTACTGCACACTGGGAACTACAACCCTGAGGATTTTGCCATGCTTCCAAAGGGATTAAGGAGTGGACTCCCTGACAGCAACAGCTTAACAGAGCTTCCCTACACTATCTCCCTTAAGCTCTCCCCAGTCTGGAATGTGTCCAGTGGACTTTTAGGGATTTTGGCCAGGTGCATTGTGGGAATTGTATATACAAACTTCGAAGGACCATCTCAGAGCCTATAAACCCATGGATTTGTGTTTTGGACACTTTGAACCCTCAAGGGAATTTTCTGGAAGTTCCAAGATGACGGTTTAGCTGCACAAAGACTGCAGACAAGTGTTGCAGCAGTTTCCTTGTTTGTTCTCAATGACCCCTGGACATACCACTTGGTGTGTCCAAAACACTGACACTGGTGACTGTAAAAAAAAAAATGAACAGGTTGTCTGACCAGGTCAGAGCCAGCATGAATGATGAGGTAGCTAGGATGCTGGAACTGGGGGCAATTGAGCCCTCTGACAGTCCTTAGGCCAGCCCAGTAGTGCTAGTACCCAAACCTAATCCCCTGGGGGAAAATAAAGAGTTAAGATTCTTTGTGGACTACAGAGGACTGAATGAAGTCACAAAGGCTGATGCTCACCCTATATCTGGAACTGATGAGCTCTTTGATTAGTTAGAGGTTGCTAAGTCCCTGAGTACATTTGATTTGACCTCAGGCTACTGGCAGATTGCCCTCAGTGAAGGAGCAAAGGAGATGTCAGCATTCTCCACAACCATGGGACATTACCAATTTAAAGTAATACCCTTTGGCTTAAAGAATGCCCCTGCCACCTTCCAAAGGCAGAGTCGTCTCTAAGCTGGAGCAGTTCAGTGCAGCTAATCTGGATGATATAGATGTTTACATCTCCACCTTGGAGGATCCCTTATACCTCCTGAAGGACGTGCTTCAGGCCTGACTATTAATGCCAGTAAGTGCCTATTATGGCAGAGTTCGGTTGTGTACCTGGGTCCTTGTAGGTGGAGGCCATATACAACCTCTCCAGGCCAAAATCCAAGCAATATTGGATTGGGTCACTCCTACAACCCAGACACAGGTCAGGGTCTTCCTTGGTCTGACTGGGTATTGAGGAAGGTGTGTTAAAAACTATGGGACCATTGAAGGTCCCATGACTGACCTCACCTCAAAGAAACAGTCTAAAAATGTAATTTGGACCCAAAAGTGTCAGAAGACCTTTGACGCTCTGAAGGAGGCTATGTGTTCAGCACCATTGTTACTGGCTCATGACTACACAAAGGAATTTGTGGCTCAGACAGATGCTTCAAAGATTGGGATTGGGCAGTGTTGGCACAGGTAAATGAGGAGGGCCTTGATCTGCCAGTTCCTTTGATTAGCAGGCAAATTCTCTCCGGAGAACAAAGGTGGAGAGCTGTTAAGAGGAAAGCCTTTCCTATGGTTTGGTCCTTGAAAAGCTGAGACCATACCTGTTTGGTACTCACGTCCATGATCAAACTCACCACAGACTTCTCAAATGGCTCATGCATATGAGGGGGGAGAATCCAAAGCTATTGAGGTGGTCCATTTCTCTACAGGGGATGGACTTGATAGTGGAACACAGACCTAGGGTTGCCCATGCCAATGTGGATGGACTTTACAGGTTTTTCCACTCTGCTGATGAATACTACCAGGGTGTAGGTTAGTTATCCATTACCTTTCATTTGGTGGGAGGCACATGTGAGAAAATCATACTTTTAGCCTTGTTCACCCACATTTTTGTTGACTGGTTTGCAGATTACATTGATCCTTTTTAAAGTGCAGTGCTTTGTGGAACAAGAATATGCCACACCTTGGAGGAAGCTGTCATAATTTTGGGTGGCACCCTGCATCTAATTGAAAAGCACCTCAGAACTGCTGCCTTAAACCACAAGGAGAAAGACTGGCCTGCTGGAACCCAGCGGACTGCTGCTGCACACTGAGAATTACAGCCCTGAGGACGTTGCCTTGCTTCCAAAAGGATTAATGAGTGGACTCCCTGAAAGCAAAAGGTTACCAGAGCTGCCCTGCATCATCTCCCTCTAAACGTCCCCAGCCTGGAGAGCGCCCAGTGGACTTTTAAAGATTTAGCCAGCTGCATTGTGGGAATTGTCGTTCCAAACTTCCAAGAACCATCTCAGAGCCTCTAGACACTTAGATCTGTGTTTTGGACACTTTGAACCCACAGAGGGAACTTCAGGAAGTTTGGAAAAAAAGCTCCATTAGTGGAGCCACCAGACGTCGAGAGCCAAGCCTACTACCTTCAACCATGACCAGGCCTGAATTTCAGGTTTGTCCCACAGAAAGCTTCGGAGGTCCAGACTTCCAGGATTTGAAAAGCAATCTGACAATGTCTCATTGGAATTGGCTTGCTGGAGAGGACAGCACGACGTCGAGAGAAAATACTCCAGAAAAGTTTCTAAGTTTGAAGGTAACATTTTTAACAAGGCAATTCACTCAGTGTATCCGGGGAGGGCTTCATCGCAGTTGGCCTCAAATTGTGACTTGCTCCTGATGTAGCAAACCAAATGTCCCCGACTGGTGCTATTGGCTTGTAAGCACTAGAAAGCACATGTTTTAATGTAATTTAAAAAAAAATCATATCCCTATATTGGATTTTTGTCATTTTGGTGTCATTTTGAAGATAAAAATATTTCATGTATTTTTAAATTGGTGTGGGATTTTTATTGAATGTTGTGTCTTACTTATTTACTGCTTTGGTGCTTTTAAATTATTTACACACCTGTCTCCTGAGCTAAGCCTGCCTGCTCAAAAGGGTTGAGCTAGGGGTTAATGTATTGAGACCTTGACTGGACCTTATGTTGTCTTGGTGGCCTTATTGCTAGTGGTAGGTGCATACTTACCCCTACTAATGAGCCAGCGTCCAACAATATGTATGTGTTTTCCATTAACAAACACACTGATTTGCTAAAAATGTATTACCTTCTAAATATACAACCACCTCCAGGCTATGATATTCTAGAATATGAAGGTCTGTGTAGAAATATTTATAGGCAAAGTGTTGGATTCACAACGTACACCAGTGAGACTTTGACCAACTATAAAACACCATTTGATTTCCTTGCTCGGATCATGTTGCTTTCCTTTGTGGTGCTATGGTCACGCTTGATGACATGACCCTTCAAAGAATCCTGCGTTCCATAGGTGAAGAGAGTGTAGGCTGACATTTGTCGTTGTCACATGGGGCAGCAAAGGCACAGTCACACTGTTCAACTGTCAAAAGAGATTAAAAGTAATATCAGTGCCCTCATCATGTGAGCTCCACGTGGGATTCCAAAGAGCACAAAATATCCCTTGTTGATCTTTGTTAAAGCTGCACAATGTGTCTCCGTAGATTCTGGGTTACAGAAAGCCACGCAGTGGTAAAATTGCTTCTTACCCTACATAAGTACCGTTATCTGAAAGGGATTACGTTCCCTCTGACTTAGTATTGTCCCTTTTATACCTGCATGACTGCATGTTCACTTTCCCACTTGTGAGGAACTAGAAATTAATTGTTGGCTGCTACTTTGGCAGGGGGAACCCAGGAGAGAATACATGAATGGGTAATTCTCTGAAAGCATGTAAGAGAGAAAGTCTGCTTGATCTTGCCAGTCTCCTGCATTGCAGGAGTGTGCTTTCCCTCCTAGTCCATAAGACTGGAAAGGAATGAGAGATGCCTGGATACTGTAGAATAGAAGAGGGAGAGCTGACAAATTCGGCATCATGGAGTGAACCTCACCCACAGAGGAACAGAGATTCTCGGAATGTCAATTTTAGGACTAAAATGGTGTGGCATGAAAAATCACAGAAAGGACCAGTTTTCACAGAAACATTTTAAAAATTCTTCTCTTTTTTATAAAGCCAATCTAAATACTATAGTCAGAGGAAATGAAAAACTGTTCCTTGCATTAAATATGTTAATCATTGGCATTTACGTTATTTGTTAACATTGTAAAACTGTGCAGTGTATCTGGCAACGGGTGGACCAGCATGCAATGTTAAGAGAGTATAGGTTGGTTCATAAAAATAAATACCTAAATATATCAGGACTCTCCATTGAGTAGACATATCAAAACTGTAATTGATTTTATAGCTCACATCGTAACTCTGTGTTCTTTTATGAGCGTACAAGAGTAATCAAAGCAAGGTGGTGTTTTCCCGTGAATTATCGAAAAGTGATCAAGGCATCTTTCAGGATAGCACATAAATTGCACTTCTCTGATTCCGGACATATTTGACCCTGACCTCAATAGTAACATAGACTTGAATTGTAGTTGAAGACACAGGTGCATATGCACTTAAAGTTATTGACGGATGAATGCACAGGACTGTCAGACATTCACAGAGGAACATTATTTTTCTGATAGCAACACTTTTCCATGGCATGTTCACCAAAAGATAAGACAAAGGATGGAATTTTTTAATCAGTTTCTACAAGAACGCTCAGGTTCCTCGCTATCGTATTTGTTTTAGATAGTGAACTGGCATTAAACATTGTGTAAATCATAAATATGACACTCAAATCACGCTCACTATGAATTATAGCCTCAGCATACAAACACGTAATCAGGCTAAATGTGTACAAACAAAACGAAGATATAAATATATTTAATGACATTTGAAAGCTAACCAAAAACAAACTTCAGTAAAACAGGTGTAACTTAGTGAAAAAATGAATACTGAAAGGGATATTTAATACCATCATGTTGTGAATGATATTGATAGACAGACACTACCGAGAATGAAAGAGTAATTGTTAATCTCCATTTCAAACTTCCAAATATTTTTCAACGGTTCATGTCGTTCTTTGATGCAGAAAAATAGGATATTCCGAGAGGGTAACGAAGAAATTTCCATGAGCCAATTATCAATTGACAGATGACAAGGGCGTCTAACATTTGAGTAGAAAATAGGTAATTATAATCACACATTTAAAAAGCCATGTTTCTGCAATAGTGACAGGAAAATGAGTTAGGGTGGGTGAATAAAACGAACATTGTTACAGGTTTTTATGGTATTGTAGTCTTAAACCAGCAACTTATTTTCTGCAACAGATTGTGGAAGAGATTAATTTGTGAAGCCCTACACCGCCAACAAAAAGTTCTGTCTCAGTTTCAATTTCTTGGTTGGTATTCAGTTTCTTTTCAGAATAATTTGTTTTTGAGTGTAGACGTGTCCCCTGTTTCAGTGTGATTTTGTTAAATGAGCTCCAGAAAGAAAATTGTTTGGTGCCTGGAAATAAGAACTGCAAGTTTATTTTCCCAATGTCCTGTTTAGGTTCCTAAAATAGAGGAATTTTATTTTGAAAAGAAGTTTGTATATTTCCTTCAGGTTTATATTATATAACAAGAGGAGTTCATTAATAATGTCTATAGAGTGAGAATTGTATTTGTATAAATCTAAAGTGTCTGTTAGTGGTTACAAAGTCTTTCATGGATTAAAATGATCCCACGACTTACTTGAAGTAAGGGGATTCATCTTTTGCAAACTGCTGACGTTAAATCTACATGGGAAATCTTGTGTGAGACCTGTCAACCTTAGGGTGGTCTTCCCTCCAACGTTTTGCCTTCTTCCTCCAGTTTATCTGACCTCATTTATGCTGGTATTAGGACTCTGCACAGTTTACCACTAACCAGCACTAAAGTGCTTGTGCTGTCTCAATTAAATATGGTACTATTGGCTTGTCTCCAATTGGCATATTTAATTTACCTATAAGTCCTTTGTAAAGTGCACCATATGTGCCCAGGGCCTGTTAAATAAATGCTGCTAATGGGCCTGCAGCACTGATTGTGCCACTCACTTAAGCTGTAGTTTACACGTTTCAGGCCTGCCGTTGCAGAGTCTATGTAAGCAGATTCACAGTGCAATTTCAATCTGGCAAAATAAACCTCTTGCCAGGCCCAAGCCTTCCTTTTTATTACATATAAGTCACCCCTAAGGGAGGCCCTGGACAGTCCAGAGGGCAGGGTGCAATGTATTAAAAAAATATGGCCATGTACTTTTCCATTTATGGTTTCCCAGTAGTTAAAAAGTCTTACATTTGTTCTCACTACTACCAGGCCTATGTCTCCCATAGTATAACATTGGAGTTGCCATGTTACATTTTATACGTGTAATTTCCAAATGGGACGAGAAACCCCTTCACGTTTTGTGTTTCTGGAATCTCACTTTAAAATCCTAACATGGTGAAGCTGGATTTTAAATTTCAGTTTTGAAAATGCCACTTTCATAAAGTTGAAATTTTCTTATCTTAGCAATTAGTGTGTCTGGAGCATGTCTCTGGTTACATGATTGGGTGTGGTTGGCAGAAGTGCTTTGTGTATTTCTCATAGACAGCCATACACAATGGGAGTTTAGGTGTGACTTAATGGGCCATCACTAGCAGAATGGGAGAGGAGCATCCCATAATATATGCTTAACTCAATTGAAATATAGCAGTTTTGACTAGGTCCCACTTACAACATTGCTGCCTGTGAGCAGATGCAAGACTGAAACAAAAATCTGTTTCATTGTTCAGCCTACCCATGTGCACAAGTGCCTGAACATGGGTTGTATGCAACCTTCCCCAGAGCATTGGAGTTTGTGGTGCAAAACTGATGTAGATGGATGAGGCTCCACTAGGTGGGTCTCATGTTGTATGAATGATTAAAAATCAGAGGTCCAAAAGTGAAAACTGGGTTTCAACTCATAGTGTTCATCCTTTATGATGTGTACTAGAACCATAGCTGATAATAGATACAATTAATACATATCTTAACAGTAACAATTAAAGTTGAAAGTTTGATATTATGGGATGGATGAAGGATCTTTATTCCTAGAGCTTTTCTGGGGAATAATACATCTTGGAATATGTTGTGCTACGAAAGGATTTAAAGACATTAAATCAATTTTCAGAAGATTACATTTTTTGAACAATTTATAAAAGTAAAAAGCATTTGTTTAAATTAACATACATATTGAAAACAGCATTGCTAAGTTGTCCCCACCCACATGAGGCCTGTAGGAACATAAGCAATCGTGCCTATGTTAAATCCCACATTCTATGATCAAACCCAGCATAATTAACACTTTCCAGCCACATACTCATAGCTTGGGAAAAAGAGATAGGCTCAACGGAGAGTGACCACCATTAGAAGGACATATTTGGGGCGTGGCTTCGGGCGTCAAGATGGCGGTCGCACTCTGAGAGTGCTCTGGACCCCTCCGTCATCCGCCCTATGAAGCTGCCATTATCTACATTATTGGCGCTGCCCTAGGTATGCCCGTCGGCTCCTGGACCCCAGGGATCCCCCCCTGAAACAAATATCGGCAAACCTGAGCCGTAAACGCCGGCCGCGACCGGCTCGATAAATTCAAGATGGCGGCCGGGACTGCGGCGCTTTTGCGATCCTGAAGTGAGGGGCTCCCCCACTGATGCGGCCGCGCTGTGGGTGACGCTGGGGATGCCGGCCCAGAGCTTCGGAGCCCGGGCCCCCGTGGGCCAAAACAAAACAAAACGAGACTGTGGTGAGGATGGCTGAAGAAGGCTTCCGGCGGCCCGGACCCCGCTGTGCATCCGCGCGGAGGTCCGGGACATCTGAGAGACATCCCGAGATGCGAGGGGGTCTCCTCCGTCCGGACTGATCGAGGCGGGGAAATCAGAGTGGCGGCCGTGATCGAGACACCGGCCGCGCTCCTGTGGGGAGCTTGCCTGCCGAGGCGGCCGACCTGAGTGGTGGGATCAACGCCGGGGGCGCCGGCGCTGCGCACCGGGACCCGGGACCCAGTGTTTCTTCCCCATTGTTTGCTTGGTCATTCTCAGAAACCTTCTGGTATGTGGCCTTCGGTGCTCTGAGCAACTACTGTGTAGCTGATACTGCCATTTGTGTGCCGGGGAATATTGTTGTTTTTTCAAATAGTGCCAAAAGTTAAATTTGAAAACTTGAAGCCAACACTCCAAGTGCCCCACACCAACCCCACCAGGGGTGAGCCTCCTAACACCAGGGCCTACTACTAACTATGTCTTCTGTCTGAGACTTTATGGGTAAGGACAGGTGGGATTTAGTTACTAACACCCTCAACATTCTGTTGGGAAATAATGGTTAAGGCAGAAGTCCACTTTTGTTAAAGCACTGCAGAAGTGGAGCTGGTGTGGTAGTTGCAACTGGAACTCAGCAGCAGCTGTGCTTCCTGAATGTAAAAACAAAATAAAATCTGACTGGCAGCTCTCACAAGTGATCCAGGAGGTTCATGCAGCTTTTCCTAAGGCCTTCCGGCTCCTACTAGTTTCTTAAACATGTGTACTAGCTGTTGTTTGCCAGTATTCTCCTCTCCTGGCCATGCAAACAGCATGACTCTTCCTCACAGGATATTCCATCAATGAGCTACATGTTGTGCATAGCCATAGAGCAGACAGAACTGAAGCTTAAGAGCGAGGAACAATACTGCCCCAAGCTAGATGCTAATTTGTGGAACAAGGCACAAGCTGCACATCTCTGAGTTTCATGTACCCGCTTGAACAAACACATTCTGCCACATAGGTCTCCTCCTCACAGAAGCTCTTGAGTCCTCTTCTCCCTGGGGGTCACTCTGACATCCACATTAAATAGAGCCTTCCAGAACAATCCATTGTACCATTCTTATAGTTGTAAGGCATATAATTCAGACCATTTTAACATAATGTGGAGTAAAACAGTGATCTTTTCAATGACTATCAGCAAACTCTAGTACTTTTACTTACTTGTCTTACTTTCATCTAAAGAAAGAATCTCTGAGATTACTTTTGCCCTCAAACCTTGTCATGGTTAGACTCTTGCTCAGGGCAAGACTGCTGGTTTAGGGATGACAGCACCTTTGTTTGTAGGCGACTAGGCCAATCCCACAAGTCGCAACAGTCAGCCCAACCCTCACAGCTCACAAGCAGTACCTCACCAAAACTCAAATAGTAAATGGTGATTTGTGGCAGCCTTTACGCATAGACTCAAGAATGCGGCATCTCAGGGAAGTTGTGGTTAAACGGAGATTACCTTTTTCTCACATGAGTAATAAATCTCAGTCACACGCAATTAAAGAAATGCAGTAAAGTGTTCAATATGTTTTATTATGAGCTGCAATGATTAGAATAATGAACAATGCATGAAACGGAATCAAGGCGATATGTAGCATAGACAGCATTGATAGCATCTGGTCGGAATCCCTCTGATAACCTTGTCTGCATGAGATGTAATTATACAGATCTTGTAGGACCCTATGATACAGGTATGTTCCCTAACAATAGATAAGAAGGCATGCTTGGATGGCAATTACATAAACAATTCCCTCCAAAAGTACATTATGTTCCTGTCACACGTAAGTGGGAACGGGACATGATGTGAATACCTAGTATATAACTTGTCTTTGACGCTGATAGTGACGCCTTCACAGAGAGGCACTGATAATATGAAATCAAAACATCTTCCTAACTATAAACATAGCAGCCATCTTTATTCCTCCTATGAGACAGCCATTTCATAAGCTACCATTGCAATGCCCGTGAAAGGTACATGTTCATCTCACTGCGGATGTCTGATAGCATATGCACGATTTACATCATCAGAAGTATGATTTTGTGTAGTCCCCTATTCAACACTTCTTTCTATGATAATAGGTTGTATCTCATGCTTATTTAGAAAAATCTTATGTTTATACATTGGCATAAATAAGTAAGTTTGTTACAATTTTAAATTAAATACCATGTTAGCAATGCTAAATGTAATCCAGAATATAAGTAAGCAATTGCAGTAACATGATGTTTATGGGCCGTGCGACTGAGTGTGTGATAGTAGGGGACAACTTTATTGTGGAGTGGGGACATAGACGAGAGAGTAAGAGACAAGTGGGAAAGAGAGATAGGCTAGATTAAAAAGAAGAGACAAGAAAGGGGAGCTGGTCTGCATTGAAGATTTGTACATGGCTGCTTTTAGTTTTCAGCCCAGTCCTGTAGTCGACGTTATATTCTTTACGTCATTGGCGAGCATGATTAAGCATTTACAATATTTCCTCATATGTGTCTCAATACATTGATGTTATACGCGGTCAGTGACTGCTTTTAACAGGGATCAAATATTTCAAGGTGGCACTGAAAGAATAAAGTGTGTCTGGTGTGTGCAGGGATTTAACAAGTAGCTCAAAAAATAATAGGCATGACTCTTTAAAAAATCATGAATCTTTACCATCAGGTTTATAATATTGCATGGGTTCTACATTTTTTTATTGAAAATCTGAAAAAGGCACAACTATTCAGTGCAGTATAACATTCAATACTTTCAGGGCAGCGAGGGTAGACTTTTTGACTACCTTTTGACAACTGTGACTCCCTCACAAGAAACTGTGTCTGCGCGACACCTATAATGTCCCACAAAAGCCAATGATGGTGCCTTTAAGTCGTATATGATATAACTGAGCCTCAGAGGCGACACAACTTACCAGGGAACGAGCATCTGCTACTGAGCCAGATGTCGGTTTCCACTCTGCTAATTAATTTATATACGCCAAATGTGAACAAACCGTCTAAAGACACTGAGATAAAACTGAGCACAGACAGAGGGCCAGAACAGGCCTTGTTACTGAATATATTTAATTGACCTTCATAAACATGCTTATGCTCAAAACCACCTTAATGTACTCACTTTGGAACATCTAATCAGACGCTCTTTACTGCAAATAAAACGTTGTATGAGAAGACGTATATGCACTTATAGAAATATGTTTTATCATTCTGGTAGTCATAGTGTAATGTGCTAGATCAGCACGAATTAACTTACTCAGGGGGTCTACATCTATTTAAAATATTAAATAATAGAAGTTTAGAAAAGTGTGTACATAAAAAGCAACATTGAAAATCTTTAAAACGATGTGTAAATGTGAGATGTGGAAACGTTAGGCTGGCATAACTTTATCTGCGGGAGCAAGTAGTGCATAATTTGAGCTTGTGGGTTCCGGTGCTCCACACTGGCACTTAAATATCAACACCAGCACTTATGACAGTCCGCCACATTGTGGCGCTAAAGGTCTAATTTGTAGATGAGCACAACAGTTGTTTATTAATTCAATATACCATAAAATGGCTAATACCTGCTACCCAATCCATTCTATTAGGTATAGGAGTTTGGAATAGTACAGGTTGTCACACTTGTAGGAGAATGATGGTTAGTAGTTGTGTTGGTACACTGATTAGCAGCGTTGGCATGGGCTATGGGTGGTTCAAGCTGCAGTGGCCTCCTCACCAAGGGCCTTGCCACTTACTTTTTCACAAATTATGCACTGAACGCAGTACATCAAACATAGGCCCTCATTCTGACCTTGGCGGGCGGCGGAGGCCGCCCGCCAAAGTCCCGCCGTCAGGTTACCGTTCCGCGGTCGAAAGACCGCGGCGGTAATTCTGACTTTCCCGCTGGGCTGGCGGGCGGTCTCGTTCAGACCGCCAGCCAGCCCAGCGGGAAAGAGGCTTCCACGATGAAGCCGGCTCGGAATCGAGCCGGCGGAGTGGAAGCTGTGCGACGGGTGCAGTTGCACCCGTCGCGTATTTCACTGTCTGCGCAGCAGACAGTGAAATACATGTAGGGGCCCTCTTACGGGGGCCCCTGCAATGCCCATGCCAGTGGCATGGGCACTGCAGGGGCCCCCAGGGGCCCCGCGACCCCCCCTACCGCCATCCGGATCTCGGCGGTCCGACCGCCGGGATCTGGATGGCGGTAGGGGGGGTCAGAATCCCCGCGGCGGTGCAGCAAGCTGCGCCGCCGCGGAGGATTCAATGGGGCCGCGGTACACTGGCGGGACCCCGCCAGTGGTGCCGGTCCGACCGCGGCTTTACCGCCGCGGTCGGAATCCCCATTGAAGCACCGCCGGCTTGTCGGCGGTGCTCCCGCGGTCCTCCGCCCTGGCGGTCAAAGACCGCCAGGGTCAGAATGAGGGCCATAATGTTGTATCAATGATAAGTGGCCTCAACTTTTATCCAGGGACAGAAAGACATGATGCATTAGCAGCCAAAATAGACAAAATGATATGTTATCATTTAGCATTTGGCTGCCTCTTTTAGAAATAAAAGTTACTTTTGAAAAGCAACATTCCCATGAATTACATTTTTTGATGTTCTTTATCTGTTAATTAAATAAACATTTTCATTTTGTGTGTGTTTGGTGTATACATTATTTCTGTATTTCTATTTATTGTTTTGAGGTTCAAATCACAGAAAATTGTCTGTGACAGGGTCCCCAAATTCCAAAAGTAATTTTGTGTAGGTCCTTAGCAGTGAAAAGGTTAATAATTGCTGTCTAGATCACATACGTTGACCCGTTGCTGGTCAGTTTTGCACTGATGCTTGTTCACTTTGCACCGTTCTTGAAACTAGCCTGTACACATGGTCTTCCTCCGACTGGTCATCCGTGCAAGTGTTAGTGCACTAGCCGTCTGCACACATGGCAGTTTACCATACCAAGTGCAAAACAGCCACATACCAGAACAGTGAAGAATGCAACAAGTTATAACGTCTGTGTTATGGTGGAGGTAAGAACTTTCACGAAGCTTGGTAGCTGTAATTTTAAATTGCAGTTCTATTTTTAGGTTAAAAAAAAATAATCCCTGCACTGTAGTGATAGTTTTTCGAACTAGGAAATTTTAATTTTCCCATGTATTAAAGGTTTTGAGAGTTACTTCCCTCCAAACATTTTTCCTTCTACTTAGGCCATGCAATGCTAACTTTAAATTTGTGCACACAGAGAAAAATGCACTTGAAATAGCCCCTAATCAATCGTCTTGATTAAATGCTTCAGAAGCATGTAAATGCAGATGCACTTTTCTGTCTCAAATATTGCAGTAATCCTAGCTTGTAAATATCTCTCCTTGCTGTACCCTCACCATTGGTTTTCATTGTGATGCAATGATTGCTAAAAATTCAGCGGAGCAATGTTTTCCTGTAATATTTTTCTATGAATTCTCGAAAGGATTCGTTTTCTGGTCCTCTCTTATAGATCTTGGTCTTTCTAAAGTGTGAAAAAATAGCGCCTGGATATTTTTCAACAGAGTGCTCATTGATTTGCCTTACATGTATAAAATGAACTTTCTCTGATGGTTAATTAATTTCTAAGTGAATATCACAGTGTAATTAACCTGCAATATCAAACTTTTATACACGGATGGCGATGCAACTGTGTTTCTCAGAATGACACGTTTATTGCTAAATAGGTTGCTGCAAAAGGACTCCTGAAGAAGAGGAAACAAAAACAGAATCTAAAAATCTAAAACAAAAATCTAACTTAGGTTTAAAAGATAACCGTGTTAATGATTTAATATGTCTTAGCTGTGGCACAAATATATTATTTCACTCCTTTACATGAATTAGCTAAATTGTGAGCATGGTGGAGCTGTAATTGTTGCCTTCTTGATTTATGAGCAGCACTCCTACTTGGAGGATTAAGACTGTGTTAGAATGTGTGAATTGCACTTTATGCAAACATGCAAAAACCCAGTTTCATTAATTTTCTAGGTTGCTGATTTAATAGTTGTGTTGGGAAGGTTCCAATCTGAGCACGATTTTGCACACTTCAGTAGAACTTTGATGTGTAAAAATGTGAATTACGCTGGGCGGATCAGGCTTGGTTGGATTGTTTTCTTTGGAAATGGGAGTCTGCTAGTTGGGTGGAATCTCTGTGTAAGCAAAGCAATGTGTAGTTGCATGGGCATCCCTGGGCATGCTCTCTTGTTCAAGTTAGTGAACACCTGTAACCTAATGTGTGCGAGTCCTGAGCAACAACATGCAGGTCATTTCCTGAAATTATTTTTTTTTCCAGAGTCATTACAGTCAAGGTTAGGATTAAATGATTTTTTTTCTGGAAAGGAACTCTATTGTTCCTAAATTTAAATGAGGTAAAATAAATAGGCAGGTGCAAGTGAACTCCGGTGTTATATTTTCTAGTGCAGATATGTACTCGTTCACGCCATTCACGATATCTGTCACAGGACCCATGCTAAAACGTGCAAGTGTACTCCTGGAGTTATTTTAGAATTCTGAAAATGGTGGAATGAACTCCAAACATATGGTTAACCATACATGCCATAGGGAGGAGCCAAAATGGCGGCCGGGACGGTCGCTTGATCTGAGCGCTCCGTCCCCGGCTAGCTCGAAACATCCTGAAAGGCGCCCCCCCCGCGGCCTGGTTGCGACAGCCGGGACGGCGGCTCGACCGGGGGAGACCGGGGCGCCCAATTTGAGCCGCAAGCGCCCCTAGCTGCGCGGGTGGACCGGGGCTGGGACTTGCGAGCTTGCGCCAGGTGCGGCGCTGAGACAGAGGAGCTGCGTCTGCGGCCCCGATCGCGCCCTTGCCCGGCGCGGCTGCCTCCCACTTCCGGGCTTGCTCGTGGCCGGGGGGGCTGAAGAGCCGCGGCCAAAACGGACTGCGCTGCAGATTTTGCTGGACGCCCCGGGGCGTGTGAAGCTGGTGCCGGCCTGAGGGGCTGGGACGCCATTTTGAATTTCGCTGCGGCAGTGGCCGCGTGTACATGTTGCAGAGGAACGGAGAAGGGGCACTCCAGCCCGGCAACGAATACGCACAGTGGCGGCGGCCCAGCAGGCTGCGGGGGTTACCAGTGCATAGTCTAAGGAACGAGGTGAGGAGGGCACCTGAGAAGGGGAGGAACACCAAAACTAAGCTGTGGGGAAAAACTTTTGGAATGCTAGACAACCCCCACACCCCACCTCCTCATTAACACAAGAGGGCAAGATTGATGAGGACCGCGTGCTCCCGTGAGCTCGGACTAATTAACCAGCACAGAACGGACGGCTGGGCAGACCGCGGGCGCGTGGCCTGCCCTGGACTCCCCTGCAGTGGGCCCCTGCTGCGACTGTCCCTAACTGCACGAAGCCCATCTGTGGCACCTGGCGTTCGTCCTGATCTGCGGTCTCTCCCGAGCGCCACCACCTCTCCCGGCCCTTAAACACTCCTCCCCTCTATCTGAGGGAGCCTCTGGCACCAAGCCCTGCCATCACACAGGAGGAAGCGAGTGTTCCCTCCCAGCTTCTACACCCTCCACACACTCCGGTGGGCCCGGAGGACAGCCCCGCAAGAACTCAACGCCGGAATATCGAATCAATTAATGACTGCAGCATTTGTCATTGAATACCGAGGCCACAATAGGCCTGAAAAAGGCTAAACTGTCCCTTGGCTTGACTGGCCAACCTCACGCTCTTAACGCCAGATGTGTACTCCATGCCCAGGCCATTCAGTAAAAGTTTAAAACAACGAATCAGGAAGATTAAAAGTGCGAAATCACTGCAGATTGGGAGGTAATCTCAGAACAGCCAAAATGGCCGGCAGAGCCAAATCAACCAAGAACCCAGACCGAACCACTCAAGTGATAACGCCTACCGACCAACAATCTAGCCCATCCCTACAATCACTGGAAAGCACACTTCTTGCGCACTCTGCTCAGTTCGAGAAAGTATTGCAGGCAATACTGGACACTAAGTCATCTTTGGAAGGCAGAATCGATGCAGTCGCGCAAGACTTGAACCTATTACGAGTGGATCATCGAAGCCTAGCTGAAAAAGTGAAAACAACTGAAGCTGAAATAGCCGACCTAACTCCAATAGCGCAAGGGAACCAAAAACAGATTCAGCGCATGGACGAGGAGCTGAAGATACTTTGGAGAAGATCGGAGGAAATGGAGAGCAGGGCGCGCCGCAACAACGTGAGGTTTCTGGGCTTTCCAGAAAGTATGCGTCAACCGGAATCAGAAATTTCCCTAGAGCAGTGGCTAATCAAGGAGGTGTTAAATGGGGCTCCATCCAAGTTTTTTTCAGTCGAAAGGGCTTACAGAATCCCGGGCAGAACTCTGGCTCCCGGCCAGTCCCCCAGGCCATTGATTGCCAGGTTTTTGAACTACAGAGACCGAGACGCAATATTGCAACAATTCCGCAGTAAGGGCCCATTCAAGTATGAAGACTCGAATATTAACGCTTACCCAGACTTTACGCAAGAGGTGCAGAACCAAAGCAATTCTTTTGTCAAAATCAAGCAACGCCTACGGGAACATAACATAAAATATGCCTTGCTCTTCCCAGCTAAGGGTAGTGATGGAGGACCGTACTCATATATTCACCAACCCCAAAGATGCCTGGACATGGCTGCATGCTAGGGGCTTTGCACATCCCCGGGAGGACGATGAGGGGGACGAGAAATGGCAAAAACCCGTTGTAAGGAAGCGATCCAAAAGGCGCACCAGAGGCCAGCCCAATGATTGGCAAGCAGCAGAAGAAAGAGCAAAAGTGCTAAAAGAGACGCCGTTACACATGCAAAGTCACAGTACAACAGCTAGAGGTCTTCCAGAGCTGGGATCGGACTCAGACACGGCCAGCTCCGCATCCACGATAACAGGAGAACTAGGCGGGCCGAAGGTCACCCCAAGAACCGCTGACGAACTTTAAACTATTCGTACAGGCCCAGAGAGACTTCCAGTGATGATGCTTGTAACTTGAAAATTTGCAGAGACTTTGCGGCATCGCCGAGACGCGGGGACAAAGTGCCTTCAACAATATGCATCTTTGTTATAAACACTAAGCTAAGTGATTGGGGGCATAAGAAGGTGGTACATGATGGATGGGCGGGGCCAGAGGGAACAGATTTATGCCAAGGGGGGGCGCCTGACGATATTGGCAGACTAAGGGGGTCACTCTGACCCCCGCCGGCGGCGGATGCCGCCGGCCTGGCGGGAACCGCCAGAAGACCGTATCGCGGCCAAAAGACCACGGCGGTCATTCTGAGTTTGCCGGTGGTGCCGGGCAACCCACCGAAGGCCGCCAGCCTGCCCAGCGGGAAACCCCCTTCCACAAGGATGCCGGCTCCGAATGGAGCCGGCGGAGTGGAAGGGGTGCGACGGGTGCAGTTGCACCCGTCGCGATTTTCAGTGTCTGCCACGCAGACACTGAAAATCTATGTGGGGCCCTGTTAGGGGGCCCCTGCACTGCCCATGCCAGTGGCATGGGCACTGCAGGGGCCCCCAGGGGCCCCACGACACCCGTTCCCATCAGCCAGGTTCTGGCAGTGAAAACCGCCAGAACCAGGCTGGTGGGAAGGGGGTCGGAATCCCCATGGCGGCGCTGCTTGCCGGCTTCCCTTTTCTGAACGCGGCTTTACCGCCGCGGTCAGAATGCCCCCGGAAGCACCGCCAGCCTGTTGGCGGTGCTTCCGCGGTCTTTGGACCGCCAGGGTCAGAATGACCCCCTAAGTCTGCGGCACGATGTGAGCCCCTTACAAGAGCCACATCTGTACGATATGAGAATCCCACTATGCAAATCCAACTGGATAAGAGTTATTTCACACATTTTTAAGTTTTGTAGTTTCACTGTAGCTGTAAGTAGTATAGGGGGTTTAATTAGGGGGGTGGGGATTAACAGTTTAGTAGAAATGCAAGGACCGGAATTACTTAATGCACAAAAAATATACCTGCACCCACTATATTTAAATATCAGCTATAGAAAGGCAGGGACCAGGCGGGCCAACTTTAAAGCCCAGACCCTCAACACAGCAACACATCCCCAGAACCCCATATGATGTCTTCCCGAAATAATACTAAAAACCAGTATATTATATTAACATGGAATATCAGGGGTCTTGGGGCGCTGAGCAAACGGGCTAGAGTGTACGCTTGACTTAAAAGACTAGGAGTGCATATCGCTATCTTGCAAGAGACACACATGTTAGAGGGGGACCTACGCGACCTGCGCACGAGGTGGGGAGGCCAGTTGATAGGCACAACATACTCTGCCTTTGCAAGGGGGGTGTTGATCTGGATAGCGGCAGGAGTTCCATTCCTCTTGTCATCACACAAGATAGACCAGGGAGGGAGGTACGTAGTAGTGGAGGGCAGGCTAGACGGCAGACAAATGGCGGTGGTTGGGGTATACGCTCCAAACAGTAGCATCACAGGCTTTCTCACCACTCTCACCCTAACGTTGCTGTCCCACCCCATGCCCCTAGCCATCTGGGGCGATGATTTTAATAGTACCCCATCAGCAACATTGGACAGAACCAGTGCCTACCCGAGCGCACCAACTAATAGGAAGCCCATAGGTCCCCTGCAAGAATGGGCAAACGTTATGGGACTTCACGACGTATGGCGACTAGGCCACCCAGAGCAAAAAGAATATTCATTTTACTCGGTACCACATAACACCCACACTAGAATAGACATAGTATGGGGTAATCGCGAAATAGGGGCACTGGTCACTGAATCTGAATACTTAGCAAAGACGATCTCGGATCATGCGCCTCTGAGAGTAACACTGAATTGGGGTAGGACACGTCAGGCAATCCCCACTTGGAGATTCCAGGCGGAGGCTCTACAAGATCAAGCATTCGCCACAACATTGGGGAAATCTATAGGCCAATATTGGGAAATAAACGCTATGTCTGCAACAACTCGGGCGATGGAATGGGATGCCCATAAGGTAGTAGCACGCGGAGTATGTATGTCCACTACGTGGGGAGTGAGATGCTCTTTACAGGCGGAAGTTAGCAAACTAGAGAAGGAGCTAAGGATTGCGGAAAAAGCGGTAGCACTAGGGGAAATCTCTAGCACTGTCCTCAAAGAAAAGCGCTCAAAATATAATGATGCAGATAGCAGGCTCCGCTGTCACGACTACAACTATTACTTAACTAGGTTGCAAATGGAAGGAGATAGATCAAGTAGAATGCTAGCATGGCTACTCTGCGAAGATAGACAGCAAGCCCCGATAGGTGCCATCCGGGTGGGCGCGCATGAGATGGCTACTACACAAGTAGAAATAAACGAGACGTTTAGGAATTACTACTCAAACTTATACACTAAACGCACCTCATGCACAGTTACACAACTTGAGGTTTTTCTGGCAGACTCCCTCCTACCCCAACTATCACAAACAGATAGAGATGCAATCGAAACCCCCATAACAACAGAAGAAATAGAACTAGCCCTTGCACAGCTGCCCAGGAACAAAGCGCCGGGCGCAGACGGCCTCCCCTCGGAATATTATAAAGCATATCTACCCAGCCTGAAATCCCATCTGCTGGAAGTGTTCCAAGAGGCGTGGACTAAAGAAAGCTTACCTATATCTCAAAGGGAAGCTATGATAGTGGTACTCCCTAAACAGGACCGAGACCATACGGATGTTAAATCTTAAAGACCATTATCGCTATTAAATACAGACTGCTAAATATTAGGCAAAATATTAGCTAATAGATTAGCTCCCCTCATGCACTCATTGATTCACGCAGATCAAAATGGCTTCATCCCACAGCGTAACACCTTCCTAAATATTCACAGATTGCTGAGTATAATAGGAGACACCCCCAAGATTGCACAAGAGGAAATGGTGCTCTCACTAGACATAGAAAAGGCCTTTGATACGCTCGAATGGGACTTCCTGAAGGCCACGATGGCCCGCATGGGAATAGGCCCTAATTACATCCGTTGGGTCCGGACATTGTATTCTAATCCAAGTGCGAGGGTCAAGTCGGGCGGGGTGATTTCTGATAGTTTCCCGATCTCAAGGGGGACACGGCAGGGATGTCCCTATCCCCGCTATTGTTTGCCATAGCAATGGAACCGTTAGCGGCAAAAATACGCCTCATGGAACACGAATGGGGAATTATTAGGAATGGGTTATATCACACGGTCTCATTATATGCAGATGATGCTTTGATATATATCAGGAACGGTTGCACAGTTATCCCATCTGTAATATCTTCATTGGCTGAATTTGGAGGCCTGTCTGGCCTTGTGGTAAACTGGGAGAAGTCCTGTGTGTTCCCCCTGGCAAAAAGGGCCCCCAATAATCAAGACGCCCCAGAGGTAGGGCACCTAAAGTGGTGCCCGACAACATTTAAATATCTTGGGATAAACATATATCATGTCATAGAAGACTTAGGAGATGGGAACCTGGGGAGGGCGCTAATTTCCATAAAAGGCTCCCTACAATTCTGGAACAAGCTCCCGCTCTCGCCACCCGGCAAGGTGGCGATTGCCAATATGTTGATTCTACCTAGGCTCCTATATTATTTTGCGGCCCTGCCGATAACTATTCCCAAAAGTTTCTTCGGCAATTTAAATACAGCACTACTGCAGCTCATTTGGGGTGGTGGCAGAGCACGAGTGGCGCTAACCACATTGCAATGCCCGCTGGATAATGGTGGCCTGGGAACTCCGAATTTTGAAAGATACTATGCAGCCGCACAACTTCAGTGGGTCCAATACTGGATCCACAGACCAGAGCAAGCAGAACCCAGGAGCCTAGAGCCTCGGCGGAACGGGACCCCCCTCATAAATTGGCTGACGTCTAAGCCCCCCAAAGCGGCACTGGTCAACCCTTTGCTTGCAGTCGCGCATGCGTGTTGGGCTAAATATGTGCAAAAAGGAGCGGATAAGCTTCCTTACTCCCCACACATACCGCTAAATTATCTTTTGGCGGGGACTGCAGCTGGAATGCAAGCTGCAAAGCTGTGGAGTGAAGCAGGAATACAGACAATAGGAGACTGCTTTGAAGACGGCAAATTAATGACGTTCGAGGCTCTCCAGGCCGTTACGGAGATAAATCCGGGTCAGTTCCTGACATACCACGCCGTATGTCACGAAATTAGAAAAATATGGGGGGTGGGCACTTCGGAACCAGAGATTTCCCCAGTGCTCCACCAGCTTCTACAACACAGCGATCAAACAAAAATAATATCCAATCTATACAGAATCCTCAACAAGACTCCTGATCCACAGGCAGGGAAAGCATGGGGTAGATGGAATGCAGTACTCCCCACCCCGATCCCACAGGCAGACTGGCCAAAGGCCCTGTCCCACATCCGAGGCGTGTCAAGGAATCCCAGATTTAGATATACCCAATTCAACTACACGCATCAAACATATCTTTCCCCAGCCAGAATAAAGCGCATGTTCCCCGATTCAGTACCAGTATGCCCAAGATGCAAAACACCGTCAGCACCCTTCTACCATATGGTATGGGATTGCCCTAATATACAAACGGCCTGGGCGGAGGTGGTAAGGGAAGTATCTGAGCTAACGGGACTTGCACTGATAGCAGACCCTGGGTCCTGCCTGCTGGGATTGAGAAAGAGACTAAAAAAACAAAGACACCTGCACAAATTTATAGACTTGGCCTTTTTAATGTACAAAAGATTAATAACAATACACTGGAAAGCCCCCAAGGCTCCCGATTTGAAATCCTGGTACTTTCTAATAATACGCTGGGCTCGCACTGAATACCAGGTACTAAAAAGGATGGTGCGTGAAGGGCGACAACACACAGGATGCTCCACTTGGGAGAATCTGGTAACAAAATTGGAGGCCAAAAACGATGAGATGCCTCCTTGAACTGGGGTACATATACTCGCAATAACCACGACATAAATCCCCCTGCATCCCCTGTTACGGAAACAAAGCCCATAGGGCACCCAGGCACCAGAGCGCATGCACATTATCTCTTTCCCTCTCTCTAGTAATAATAATCCATCAAATCTTCGTCACCACAGCACCAGCGACCCATGAGGAGCAGGAAACCAGGGTTGCTATCTGCATATACTAATCCGGATGGTGCCCTCATTAGGAAGCCAGGGAACTCACGCACGCAAAACAAGGCCCACACTGGTCACGAGCGAATGCCTATATTAAATAAATAATAAAGGATAAACCCATGGAGGGTGCAGTCAGAAATGATACTGTAAAACTAGAAGTGTTCCGTGATGTGCACATTGGGGGGGTTTGTGATTGTTAAATGACCTAGATATTAGTTATTGTATTGGTTTATCCTGTGGTTGCAAATTGAACAATTTGTATTATATTTTGAAATGTAAAACCAATAAAAAATATTTAAAAAAAAAAAAAAAAACATACATGCCATACGTTTTATCTTGAGGTTTTCTGGACGAGGCCCTCTGTCACTAGGACTGCTTATTTCCTTAACTTTCTCAATATCCTTAAACACGGTGGCCATGTATGCCCTGCTCCCTCATGCAAACACGCAAAGCACAATCAACCCTGGGATAGGCCCTGCAGTGGAAAGAAGAGTCCGTTTTTGTTTCTATTTCTTTTTTTTACAGAGTCTGTAGTATCATGATCATAATGGTTAATACAGTCAATATGTATGTAAATATTTGGCAAAGCCTAATGATATTTATTTGGATTCTGCACGCAGGCTCTGTTGCTCTGAACTAGAACTCATGAAAGCGTTGTGCTTTGGTGGTATCAATTGTGTTAGTAGTAGGACTACTAGTAGTAGAAATTAATAGCAATATAGAATTTTAAATGCATAATCATAAATAACTTGGATGTTTTCACTGTGTGAGTGTGACTGACAACAGATAGGCAATGAGAGTGAAGCTTGAGTTGTCTGTGCTGTCACCTAGAACACTGAGATGAAAAAGCTCTGTTGTAAATACACTTTAGCCATCTATAAATTAATAATAGATTTAATATTTTACATTATCTTTCTATGCATCTAGTCATATACTCAGGGCAGAGAAGTAATGGGGGAGTCATTCGTAACATGGCCTTTAATCAATAATACCTCCCCCCTCCAAGCACAAAGACATATATTCCCATACCTCGCCGGATGAATTTGCCCACAAGAAATCGCACAGCAGCCCTTAAAATTAAATGTGTTTAAGATGTAGATTTTAGCAAAGATGTTGTGATGGAATTATCAGAATAAATGACAGGTGTCGACGAATAAGGACAATTGAAATCCTCAGAATAAGTAAGAGGTCTGAACTCACACCAATCATCAGTCTTTGTTACAAGGTACTTGCTGGGGGTGGCTATTCCTCTAGGGTGCAAGAGAATTGCCCACTGCATGTGGGCTGCCACAAATATTATTGAAAGCTACGTGTTTTTTAATGCTTTTCCCTGCCCATAGTATTATATTGATGGGGCTAGTGGGGCGGGACCAGTCTTCTTGACTGGCAGTCAGCAAGGATGATCAGTGGCTAGTGGCATGATCAGTAAAGTGCAAATGTCGGGTTGGACAGGTCCTGTGGTGCGTCCAGCTCGACATATGCACTTCAAGCCTGTTGAGCCTGTACTGTATGAAGGAGCTGGAGGAAAAGCAGCACAGCCCTGCGGTCTCCTTTGGAGCACTGGATTCACCTACCCAACAAATTCTTGTGTTGCTCTCATGCCGTTCACTAATATAAACAGGATGAGAGAAACATTTGGATTGGTTCTGGTCAAGTTGCTTTCTGCTGGCCTGTCAGCACAAGCTCATACTCATAAGGTCCTGCGGGAGCAGGAATACTAAAGGATGTGACCAGTCACTCTGGGGCTATATTTTGAGACCACACAGTGATTGGTCATGCTTCTCTCCTTTGCTGGTTATCATTGCTCGTCCCCTCACGCATGACAATCATGGCATTGTGCAGGAGGGAAAACACTTAGAATAATTTTCCTGTTGTGTCCTCCAGCTCACAGGCCCCACAGACCACCTGTTCACATGTCCTGCCTCAAGGACAGTCCAGGCTTGCTCTGTAGATTAGGTGCACTAGCGGACATGCGCCTCGGTGGCAGACTTCAGGCATATAACTGGTAATTTAAAAAAATATATTTTTCTCAAAGGTACTTACTTAATGGTGAGCAAACTCGAAATCTCCCAGAGCAGTGGTTCCCAACCTGTGGTCCAGGGACTTCTGGGGGTCCGCGAAGCCTCCTGAGGGGGTCCGCGACTGCTTAGAAAATTAAAGAAAACTAACAGATTAGGTCCCCAGCTTTCATTAATGACTTAGGAGGGGGTCCCCAGACTCCAATAATGATTCAGTGGTGGTTCCCGGATTCCAGTAATCCTAGCATGGGGGTCCACAGAAGTCAAAAGGTTTAGAACCACTATCCCAGAGTATTCCTGTGAGCAAGCGGTAGAAGCGGTCCTTATTGGGTGGACTCGAGCGCTCTGCGCTGCCCAACTTAAGCAGCAACTGTAGATAGGAAGGAACAATGTGTGGGCGGTGGCACTAAAGCAAAGGGCAGGCTTTGTTTGCATTTGGCATCATAATGGGGCCTCCATGGTAATAACCTTGCCATCGGCCGCCGGTACGCCTAAAAGTAACCAAGCTGAAACAAAAGTTTTTGGCTGGGCTCTGCTGGAACTATGCTTTCGAGTGATATACCGCTTCCCTTTACTCGTGAATGCTCATTGTGGGAGCGCTGAAGCCCTCCCTCATCATAAAACGCAAGCCCTGGGTTCAAAAGGAATGATGGTTAATGTTACAGGGCCCAGTTTTCACCTTTGCTCTCGACCGATTCCTGATTACTTTGCAAATAATGGCGAAAGCTCCTAGAGGCTGTATTTGCAGGATAGCGGTTGTCATTTTGTGAAAGGACAAATCTGAAGTGCTCTGTGATAACTAAAATGATGACACACATGCTCGGAAGTGTTCAGTCAGAGCTGTTTATGAATCCGAAATGAAAGCCCTACTGGAAACACTTAATACGAGGAGACATAAAGGGAGACTGAACAGAATGTGGGGGCTTGGTGCAATGTCATGTCTGCTGCTTCACGTCAGTTTCAGGTACATTATATGCTTAAAAGTATCTGTTTTGAGCTAAAGTCAGACAGGTTTCTAGTTTGAGTTGGCTCCAATAGTGCCGCTGGTACTTGACTGCTGTTTTGTAAAAGGAAGGCTTGATTTGGAGGATATATGCCCAGGTGTGCGAACTTTATGCATTTCTCTTTTTATCAATAGTGCTGTTTTTTTCTGTGCCCAGAACGTACGGCTATAAATCACATACAGACGAATTAACCCAAGTGCTCAAAAACAGCGCCAGTGTGCCATTCAGTTCACATTTTCTTCTTGCCAACTCTCCCTGACCAAGTTTATTATATGTAGGGTCAGCTTTGAGGGCGCTGCATTCCGGAATATCTTAAGGGGTTAAAAGCATCTGCTTCAGAGTTCTTTGTGTGCTCAGCAATTTTCAGGCTATAATGAACATGTCAGTAAAACTCTGGCGATTAATGTCCCGGCTAGAGAGATGAGGTTTGTCTAATAGCAGTTTAAACTTCCCACTTGGTAGTACAGAGCCTTAATGTTCCTGCTACTAAGCGCGTGTAGTATGCAGGTCACAGAATTATATTTGCTTATTGGGTTACTATTTTTGCCACAGATATAATGTTGTTTCTTGCAGTTCATACTTTCCAAACCTTCGAATATAGCGCAGCGAGCTATGAACTGTCATCAAAGCGCTGCATGAAAACTGCAAAGTGTAGGCTTAAACTATTATGTTTTTTCCCAAGTCGTTTGTTATTCTAAGGTTGGTCAAAAGGGTTTGTTTGGATAGAAATCCAGTCTTATTAGTAAAGCAATCCCGACCTCCGCCTTATGTTTTAAATCTACTTCAGCAGACCAAGCACTCACAAAATATATTGTCTACCAGTATAATGACATATGGCACCAACACTTAGTTGTCCTAATTGTCTTACGTAACATTTCCTATACATTAGTTTAAACACTTGTATGATTGATTATCTCTGTATATTGTGTGTGCAATTTAAAGTGCTCTACCACCCTACATTGGTTTGAGTAGAGCTATAAATTAAATTAAATGCATGTGAGAGAGGGACTATTGGACGATGATGGAGACCTTGGAAGATGGTAGTGAGCGGTTCCATGGTTAAGCAGGTCATTGGGGGGCACCAACAAAAATTGCAGGATGGGGCCCTCCAATGCTAAACTGGCCTTGATTCTGTGGCTGATGCACAAGTTATTCTTCTTGGAGATGGATAATTGACAACATATTCCCATTATCCATTGGTGCAGTTCAATAAATTACAGTGACTGTATTTGTGCCCACTTACAGCTGATGGCACACCACAGAATAGAAAATGAGCTCTAGGAAACCAAAATATTTTTGGAAACAAATTTACACGCTTGATGCACAAAGGATGTGCACATGCTGACCATTGCATGATGATAATTTCAAAAGCCATAATCTAACATTTAGACACTTCACCTGCTCTAATATAAAATTCACTGGTACTCTTAAAACTCCTAACTGACAAATTCTATAACCCTCAAATTCCTATAGATGTATTGAGTTAGCTTCAGAAATGTAAGGACAGCGTGCCACAACTGTATAGCAATCTTAAGAATGTTTGAAGTCCTGGCCCTGAAACTTATTTTGAGGCTACAAAGTGCTGGTGCAAGGTAATGAAGAAAGTTTTTAAATGTTGTGCGCATATGGGTTCGAATGTGGTCTGTGAGACAACATGTGTATGTGTGCGCATGTCTGTGTGTCTATGTTTATGTGAGTGAAAGAGGGAGAGACTCAGTGAAGGATTGAATCAAGTGAGTGAGGACAAATGATAGTTATTATGTGTTCCGGTGAGAATTAATGAATATGAGTGAGGGAGAACGAAAATAAGTGTAACTGAGTGTTAGTCTGTTTAACAGTGAGTTAATTGGAGTGAGACAGACTGAGTCAGAGCATGAGTGACTGAGAGTGACACTGACTGAGTGGGAGTGAGATTGAGTGGCTGGGAATGAGTCAGAATGAGATTGATGAATCAGTGCATGGTACTGGGTAAATCAATGAGACCAAACATATCAACAGACTGATGGCCCAATTCACAAAGGTAAACTTAGACCTAAAGTATACATTTAGACCTGAAGTCTAACTTTAAACCTGAAGTCGAAGGGCCCAGTTCACAAATGTAAACCGAAGTCTAAGTTTACCTTTTTAAATCGGGCCCTTAGACTTCAGGTTTAAGTTTCCCTCTCTGAATCGGGCCTTTAGTGACAATGAGTGAGACAGAATAAGACTATATGATATTGAGTGAAGCAGAATGAGTGAGCTGTGTAAAAATGAGTGCTCCTGAGTGGGTCAGAATGACAATGCATAAGACAGTCGGACTGAATAGAGTAAGTGCAAGCGTCAATGAGAGTAAATGAGTGTCACTGAGTGAGAGAATAAGACTGAGTGCAACTAAGTGTGAGTGAGCTCCACAAACCCTCGGGGAACTCAGGTTTGCTCACTGGAATTTAATTCAAGGATTATGCCTCACCACTTTTAAAGGCCACCACTGGCGCTCGAAGAGGTTAAAAATGAGGTTAGCAGAGTTTTTCGACTTTCTGTTGCATACTGGGATGCCAGTAGTAAAACATGATTTAAAAGCACACACTCTATGTACTGTTAGTGTGACTTTAAACATTGGAAGGAGAAAATTAGAAAATGTACCCATGCAAAAATGAGTCCCTGGGAAGATCTATTTAATAAATTGACACATTTTTAATTAGCAGCTTTGTCTGCACCATTCTCTGTACAGATTTCCAATGTATCTGTTTTTTTCCGCATCTACAGAAACTTGTGTTGAGTAAGCACCGATCCTATTTATTCCACCAAATAAGAACAAAGGACCCCTCGCGGTATCCTGAGCCACGGCTGTTTGTAAATAATTAGGTTTGGTTAATGTTGAAGCCCAGAGAAACTGTATTATTTCGTTAAACTTTCCTTCTGCGTCACTTCTGCACGCTCACAGTATCCGTTAATGATATCTTTATAAATCAACCTTTCATTAAAAGGAAGGCACCACAATAGACTTTTAAAAGGAATTTTATGACATGAGGCCTTGCGTACTTGTAAATTCACCTTGCATTAAGGTTTTAGGGTGTTGGGATATTAGGAATGATCGGTGTCAGTGACACAAGTACAGGAATGTCCCTAAATAATAGTCACAATCATCTGGCACGCATTCTATAAGAATTGAATAAAAGTGTATACAATTCTCCTTCATAAAAAAATTCACAGAAAGATCAACAGATATCCTTAATTTACAAATAAACACGTGAATAATGCAGACCGGCTGACTATTTATATAGCAAATGCACATTAACTTGATTACTAATCCTGTTTCACGCGATTAAAATTTACTTCTAAAAAGTCATTTTCTTTTTTGTTTCTATCTGAAATATTCACGTTTCCCCGGTGGTATTTCCACGGGAGTGTAAAATTGTGTTGGGGTGCAGAAGATAAATTTAAAGTATTTGCTAACACATGCTGATTGGTCATCAGATATATTACAGTATTTGCCTATACTTTAAAACAATGTTACTCTTCTGCTTATGAAATAATTAAAAAATGCAGTCTCTTAAGTTGCAGCAGCATGGCTTTTCTCCTTCCGCTCTGCCTAAGCGAATAGTAACTGTATCCTTAAGTAATTCCGAATTTTATGATTTCTCACATTTGCTTCCTTTTTTTATTAGAAATTGAAAAGGAAAGCTGTGGCGATCCAGGGACACCTTTATATGGCATCCGTGAAGGGGATGGATTTTCCAACGGAGACACATTGAGATTTGAGTGCCAATTTGGATTCGAACTAATTGGCGAAAAATCTATCGCCTGTCAAGAAAACAACCAGTGGTCTGCAAACATCCCAATCTGTATTTGTAAGTACCAAATGCTTGCTTTTCAGTGGAGCATATGTTATGTTGCCCTTGCATATAATTGCTTAAGTGATTAATTGCGAACAGTAATTTACTGGCATAAAGCATTTGTTATTATGTGTATTACATTAAATAACATTCTCATGTCTATTAAAAATCCGTTGACCTCTTGAAATAACGTTGCAGTGTTTCCATTAGCACTAATTAAAAGGGGCATTAGCAATAATGAGCTTTGCATAAAATTACACTTTTAAAGACATTTTGTTTTAAAAGAATATTTGTGTTTCATGGATAAGGTTTCGAAGTTCATTAAAAGATGTATTAAACACGGAATTTTTCAACTAATGCATTATATATTTTGTACAAGTGTACTGCTCTAACTACGGGCAAACATGTTCCTTGTGTTGCTTTCTGATATATAAATATGAAGAACTCAGATATTAGTTTATTATCTGTTTTCCTCACTTTAAGCGATTCACAAAGAAACAATTTTTAAGTGGAGGGTAATATATTCTAAAATATTCAGTCTATTTATAAAGCACTTGATATACCCAGAAAATTGTCTCCTGGTGCTAGAGAAATGGCTGCAAAAGTTCACTGCCAAGTCTTGAAATTCTTCTAAAGGTGGATGGTTTTGCTCATTTTTTTTGCTCAGTTCGAATTGACAGGCCAGGTCCTGCCTGAACCGCAACCGCAAGGTAAGCAACTGAAGTCTAGTTTCACCCTTGTTAGGGCTTATCAGTCTGCTATTGCTTGGTTCCAGTGGCACAGTGTGCATGCTACTCACGTCTGGGCATACTTGTCACACAGGCTTGACTATTTCAGCTGGACTGTTCCTGTTGGAGCAGGGTCAAGACTGCTTTGGCTGGGTCCTAACTGAGGTGACATGGTGTGGAAAATAATGATGGAAAGGGATACAGCCTGCGTAATTACAGTGGCTGAGGTTAGTTCTGACATCCCATCAATTTTGTGTATGCTTGAGTGTGATGCTCCAAGTGGAACAGGTAGTCCCAGATGTGGGTTCCGTGTACACTGTGCCCCTAGGACCAAGCTACACTAGACTGATGAAATGAAACAAATTAAATGAACAACAACCTCTAAGTGCAACATACACACCGGGTTTCAAGGCACTAAGAAGCCTGCTAAACCCGAGATTCCTGGAAGGAAAAATAACTATCTAAGTGTCCCAAAACATCTACAGGGTGAAAAGCCATGTTTTAAGCTGTTTCCTAAAGTCAGATGGCTTTCAATTTCTGCCATATGAGATGGCTGAGAATTCCACAATTTAGCTCTGGCAATAACAAAAGATCTGCCACCCCATCTAGCCAGATGAATACTAGGAACCACCACCAGCATACAACTGGCTGAACGAAGTGTCCTGATGGGGACACATCAGTGAAACTTTGATCTGATGATCCTCAGTGTTTTATTGTAAAGGGCCATGTGTACTATGCACAAGGACTTAAACATATTCTCTGTGATGGTAGCTTTAATTTGAGTGTCATCTGCATACAATAGATCACGGAGATCAAAAGCCTGAATTAACTTGGCAAGGGGGATACATAATGAGTGAACAAAGTGGGCCTTATGGAAAACCCCTGTGGTACCCTACACAGCAAGGAGAAAGGTTTTACATAATGTCCATTCATTACTGACAGTGATCTTTCTGACAGGATGGATCGTAAAAGACTCAAAGCCTTATCCATAATCCCGGAGTGGGTTAGGCAGGATGTCAGCAGTGATGGAGAGACAGCATTAAACCCTGCGGATAGATCCAGCATGATCAAGGCTGCAGCATCTCTGGCATCTAATACCAATCTGATGTCATCTACTGCCACAACCAATGCAGGTTCCTTGTAGTCCTTGCTTGGAAAGCCAGGCTTTGAGGGGTCCAGCAAATCCTGTGTTTCGATGAGTAATAAGCTGCTGATGAAGATATTTTTCAAACACCCTTAGCTATAAAAGGTGACAGGGATGTAGGACAATAGCTTTTTATTTCTAAGGGGTCGAAGTTTGTCAGTTACCTTACTTTTGGCCTCTTTCCATAACTTTGGGTAAAAAAAACAAATCCTTCACTAAATTAAATGTAGTAGACAGATGCTCAGCTTCAATGTCTGAAGCAAGATGAAAAGATGGAAAGTTTTAGATGGGCAAGGATCCACTGGGGAGCCTGATTTGGGGAAGCCTTTTAACTTCCTCCACTGAAATCAGGGAGGCTAAGAAAGCAGAATTTTCTATCCCATTATTATTTATTGGCAGATCTGGAAGATATTGTTCTTCAGATTTAATATGCATATCTGACTTATTCTGCTCTGTAGAATTCAAAAAGTTTGAATAGCTAGAATTGTCACAGAAGTATTAAGCCATGATCAGGGTAATACCGGTTTTGGGTTGCTTGTGTTCTGGTTCAGGGAGGATCTGGCCTGACAGTTTGGCCTGGACTGTTCTTATTGGAGCAGGGTCGAGACTGATTTGCATATAAATTCAGCCCAAGTAGAGAGTACTCCATCCATAACTTTTTGTTTTTACTTAAATACACTAGGCATGATGAGGAACCATCCTTGAAATGCAATCAAGAGAACATAATTTCCTCATGAGTCACAACCTTCTTCGTGGGGCTAGCTTTTTATGAGGCTAATTTTCATAGCATTGACTACACTCCCGCAAAAGTAAACAAATCATTGCCTTGTCAAGTTCTAATGCCTGTTTGCTCATTACTTGCCTTCAACTTGTGACATGTACTTATCATATATTACACACATGCAGATCAAGTTATGCTACGGTTGTCTGATTTATTGACAATTATACACATTTTGTGTATGTGCAAGTTATCTCTTTTATTGTTAAAACAAATTTTGGCACCACAACCAAGGTTTGTCAGTAGGACTGGTGTGATTGCATACTGAGGGGTCAACGTAGTCTTCACAGGGTGATAATTCTGTGGACAGTTTGGCTGGCACCCAACACTCGTATCTACTCCATTATTTTTACTCAGATGATGTAGGAGCCCCTTTCCCTAGATTATGCCAAGGCTACAAAAGCCTGCTACGCAGAGCAGCAGTGCTTCATCCTATCCATGGCAGAAGCAGTTTCTGTAAACAGAAGTGTCGCGGGGGGTGGTCCTTGAGGGGCCAGTGTCTTATCTGTAAATATCCTCTCCATTACTCCTCCCTTTCTTTAGGTTTGTCCTGCAAAATATTACTCATGTTTGTGTCGTGTGAAAATAGTTGGTCCTATTTAACTGTCTGTGTTCAGGTTGTAGGTGGCCTACAGTTGGGAGCTATTGAACTCAGGCGAAACGCAGTGCTCATTTCTCATAGTTCCCATCATTGGGTCATAAAGGGGTTCAGAATGCACGCACATCCAGTCCTTGGTCTCTCTGCAGAGTGCACACAGCAATGGTCAGGTGTGCCAATTGTAATTGTAATTATGTGTGCAATTGTGTCTGACAGCCTTTGGGTGGTCTTCACTCAAACATTTTGCCTGTTTGCCTTACATTTCTGCTGATTTCCTTCGGATGGCCTTAGGGCTCTAAGCACTTTACCCCTGCTGACCAGTGCTAAAGTGCATGTGCCCTCTCCTCACAACATGGTTTGATTGGTACAGCCACAATATCTAATTTATTTATAAGACCTTAGTAAAATGCACTGCATGTGCCTAGGGCCTGTAAATTAGATGCTACTAGTGGGATTGCACACTGTTTGTGCCACTCACTCAAGTAGCCCTTAAACATGTTTTACACATGCTTTTGCAGAGCCTGTATGTGCAGTTACACAGCCATGTAAACCTGGCCTTTAAAAACCTCTTGCCAAGCCTTTAAACTCCCTTTTTATTACATTGGTAAGGTGCGTCTTAGGTAGCCCATAGGGCAGGGTGATATGTATTTAATAGGCAGGGCATATACTTTTACGTTTTAGATGTTCTGGTAGTGAAAAACTCCCAAATGTGTTTTTCAGTACTGTGAGGCCACTCCTCTCATAGGTTAAAATTGGGGATTCCTTATTACACTTATTAAGCTGTAATTCCTAATTGAGAAGGAACAGGCAGATCATATTTAGTACCTATGGAATTGTAATCAGAATTCCTGTTTAATGGATTTGTTGTTAGAATTTTGAAAATGCCACTTTGAGAGAGTTGACATGTTTCTGCTCTGAGCTCTTTGTGCCTGCAGCCTATCTATGTTGCATATCTGGGTCAGCTGACAACTGGACATTGTGCATTCCCTCTAGACAGCCACACACTAAGGCAGCTTAGGCAGCAGCACCCCGTCCCTTCTCCTGCCGGAGGACACCCTGACGACAAGTAAGTCCGGTGCTCCAACAGGGGAGGGAGAGGGGTATTGTGTTTGGGTGTGTGTGTGTGTATGTGTGTGCGTGTATGTGGATGTGTGAGTGCGTGTATGTTGAGTTGTGTGAATCCGTGTGTGTGTGTATGTATGTTAGTGTGGGTGTGTGTTTGAATGGATGTATGCATGCGTGGATGAATGTAGGAATGGGGGGGTGTATGCGTGTGTGCGTGTAGGGGGTGAAGGCGGCTGGAATGTGACAGGGAAGGAATTCCCTTCACTGATAGTGCCCACCGCCATGGTTTTCGTGGCAGTAGGGATGCCACGAAAATCATAGTGGTAGACAGGGTCCTAATCCGGCAGGCAGCCAAGTGACGGCCGCTGGGCTGGAGAGTGAAGTCTCCAGCCCAACGGTCGTTACCGCCATGGCGGTCAGTGTGGTACATTGGCGGTTTGGCTTTAACCAAACCACCAATGTCTTAATATGGAGAAAAGTACTGCCAGCCTGTTGGCAGTACTTTCCTCCATATTTACGCCGACTACTGAGGTCATAATGACCCCCTCAATGTAGTAACTTTGAAGGGATTGAAATGCTGTGCTCAGGTTTCTTACCATCCTGCTTGTTTATCGAAATCTATTAAATTTTTTAGTCTTATTGTGTAAATAGGGTGAAAAAATCATTAAGCAACAGTGTGCTCTATGCGTCTGTACAGGAAGGTTTTTCTTCAATATGGACAATATTTTCCTAGTTGAGAAGAAATAAATATGTCAATGCATGTTTTCACAAAACATCTTACTGCCGACAATCTGCAAATGTAATTGATTCAGTGAAATAATACAATCTTTGAATATCACACATTTTCCATAAGTAGTTAAGTGGATTTTTGAGAATCTCCCAACATCCGCAATTTTCTAATTAGTAGTTAACATACAATGCCTGTTTCACAGAGGCAGTCCACAATTTTCTACAATTACTTTCCTCCAATGTGTAGAGTAGATTTCGGATTTTCTGTTTAAGCTTTTGGAATTCACAGTGCGTTCGAGGAGCACGTGTGCAGGATTCAAGGTGTACTCCTGAAAAATACGTTTCTTCATGCCTAAAAACAACAGCACACAGAGGTATAAAATGTATCCTGTCAGTGCAATTTCAATGGGAAATAGTTTCCACTAAGAGAACGTTATTCTCCTTCACATCCTATTATGGAAATGAATATATACCCACACTTCTCAGAAGTGAGTGTTCAACCATTTTTAGGCAGGGAATGGGCCATGGGATCTCCATGTTTCGCAAAATTGTCAGGCAATTTTTACTCTGGAACAGCCTCTTCCTTTCCATGGTGTAAGATTGATTGTTTGACATAAAAAAGTATTCTTAATTATAGTGGCCAGAGAAATCCTGATGAGCCTGTAACAGAAGTCATTTGCCACGTGCGAATTATAAATGATGGTGTTTTGCTTGCGCCCCCTGTTTTGCTAACCGCATTAATACCACTAAAAGTAATTCAGGTGGATGGAAATGGCAAGGATATTTTTTTCTGGGGCACTCATATTGAGGTCCTTAGTGTGTTGAAGTTTTTATAGTCTCATGATGCAGGGAGTTTTACTAGCAACCATTAAACCAAGTCAGGAGGTCACTTAAGTAAAACTAATCTGTTTCACAAACATCAAAGGCATATTGAAATTGTTAAAACACAAAGTACATATTCTTTCAAAGTGACATACAATTTATTTATTTTTGGGAGAAAACCAGCAACCAGTTTCCACAATATACCCTTCGAAAACAGTAGCAATCCAACAAATAAAAAAATCATATTGTCTAGGAAGTGAATTGGGAATTTTGGTAGAATGAGGCCATTTAGAATTGTAAAATTCAAGATAAATATTCTAGGCTGCTTAACTAGTTGTGTGTTATATCGAAAATGTTGTGAATATCTGCCCATGTGTATGTTTAATTACAGAGAAAAAAATCAGTACATGCTGCCACTTTGTATAACAAGGAGTCCTGTAAATGTACACAATTGTCTTCTACAGAAAAGAGTGAAGTGGATACAATGCAATCGTTTGGAATTAAACCATCGAAGACAGCAAATAGTATTATAAAACATTTAGAAATAAATGATCAAACGTAGTACTTATTGCAGATCCAAAGAAAGCTTTTGGACTTTAATCCAGTGATTAACTGTGTTATGCACAATTTGTGTGACAAGGCGAATTTTCATACAGATCTTTTTGATCAGCTTAACATTGTTAAAAGTAACCCTTTTGATACAGTAACTATGTACGGCTGATACTGATTTTTTTTTTTTAATGACAGTTCCATGCTTGTCAAATTTCACCGCACCCATGGGGACGGTCCTCTCACCTGACTATCCAGAGGGATATGGAAACAACCTGAACTGCATTTGGACCATAATTTCTGACCCAGGCAGCCGAATCCACCTCTCTTTCAACGACTTTGACTTGGAAGCTCCATTTGACTTTGTCGCCATCAAAGATGGGGATTCCCTTAACTCTCCATTATTAGGCACGTTCACAGGTGCAGAGGTTCCGTCTCACCTGACCAGCAACAATCATATACTTCGCCTGGAGTTCCAAGCGGATCACTCGATGTCAGGGCGAGGATTCAACATCACTTATAACAGTAAGTGGATTTTCATTGTTTCGCCTCAGGCCTTACTTATTTTACTGCTTGCTGTACTGATTCTTTAAAGTCCCATGTAGATTAGATGTCAATTTCACGCCCACAATGGATAATTATAAATTATTCTCTTGCTCTTTTTTTTATATATTGCTTGAGTGTGAATAAACTGTTGCTCGTTGTATCTAAATAATAAAAGTAGCCTATGACAACTCTATTTAATGCTATTTCTTTATCCTGCTGAATGTTCTACTTTACACAGCATGTCAATTGTTTTTTTAACATTTTAGTTCACAAATGTTACATGCCTCTGGTTAATAAAAGGCTTTTCATGTTGTCATACTAACACCTGAGAGGATCCCTGCTTTCAGTATCACATGTCTCTTCCTAAAACAACTGGTCCACTGATCAGCTGCCAGCAAGTATGCAACTCATATTGTAGTCTGGCTATGTAATTGAAAAATCATTGAGTATGCAAAAAACACGATGATTTGACTGGTTGCTATAGATGGCCATGAAAAGAAACCAAAACAAATTATATAGGAGTGACAGGCTTTGTCATAATTTGCCTGCTATTTGAGGTAAAATCGAAGATTAGATCTAATATTCTGTTTTAGTATGGTTGCACCTCTATTCCCAGTGTCTCACAAATACCTTCATTTGG
Organism: Pleurodeles waltl; assembly: GCF_031143425.1. Taxonomy (NCBI): domain Eukaryota; kingdom Metazoa; phylum Chordata; class Amphibia; order Caudata; family Salamandridae; genus Pleurodeles; species Pleurodeles waltl. The sequence goes on along the minus strand of NC_090439.1, from coordinate 944,572,802 downwards.
AAATTTTTTTAACCTTTTTTGACCAAAACACCTACTTAATCCCAAATCCCACTGAGGATTAGAGTGACAGCTCCACGCCAGATATGTTTTTTCATCCTAGATACTCGTTCTTAAACTTTGAGCATCTCTCACTGTCATTATCATCTTGTGAAGCAAATGTTGTTACTAATCTTTGGAATCCTCTCCTATATTGCATCCAGTATATATCATCCTTCTATTGCTACTTTCTTTGTATACAAACTCACACTTAGAAACTGGAATTCAGTTGCACCCCTTTTAGCCTATGATTAGTATTATAGAGTCAAACCCATGTGTCACCTTAAATGGGTAGGTTACCTAAAGGCAGATGTTGCCTGAATGACATCTTTTGTGTCACAGCTTTGTATGTTTTCACAGAAATCAGAGGCACATGTTTTGACTCACTAGGTGTTGTTGAACATAATTTAATGGTTGCAGTGGGAAAGAAATGTCAAATATGTGTTCCCATCTTAAATCTTAAATTTCTATCTAGCTAATTACATTTTTGATGATGTTCTTTGGCATTGTGAGATAATCTTTCACATTTTGTAAAAGAGTGCAATAACCGTGAGAAAGTGGATAATTAGAAGGGGTGATTGGTAGCCCACCACAAGTAGTAATGATGCTGTCCTTGTTACATTTGGTAAAGGTTTCACTAAATTAAACTGGAGCTCAACCCTTGGTAGCTATGGCACAGAGCAAGCAGACATAACATAAGAAAATAGGTAAAGCATTTATAAGTGCCAAAAATATAAAAAGTGAAACACACAATAGAAAATTCCATTCCAGTTTGTAAAAATTAAAAATATTTGAATGACCACAAAGTGACCAAATCAACAAAATCCAATAAAAGGAACGAGAGAGATTAATTTTTGAAGTTTGAATAATATTTTTGTACCAAAACGCACTAAGTGCCAACCACAAGCAACTAATTGTCAGAAACCCTTACAAAGGTACGTTTTAGGGCTGTCCACAATGGAGTGTGGGTCAGATGCAAGGCCCAAGCAGGTCACTTCCAAAAAGTTACCTTCCAACTAAAAATATTTATGAGAAAGTAGAGTCCTCAGTGGGGCAAGGCAGCAGACTGGATCGAAGATGGCATGAAAAGTCCAAATTACATGCCCAGGAATCTATTGATGTTGATCGGATGCTGCTTGGCTGTGGGTCCTATGAATATTTCTCCCTTCGGATGTAGGGCCTGATTTAGAGTTTGGCAGAGGAGGTTACTCCGTCAGAAATGTGATGGATATCCTGTCCGCCGTATTATTATTCCATTAATTCTATGGGAATAGTAATACGGTAGATGGGATAGCTGTCCTGTTTGTGACTGAGTAACTTGTCTGCCAAACTCTAAATCAGGCCCTGAATCTCTTTTCTGGAAGTCTGAATCCTTCAGCAGGGCAAGGATGCAGGCTCGAGCTAGGCACAGTTTGACATTGTTGAATGCCAGTTGGAGTTGGACCAAGTGAATTGGATTTGCTGCAAGGGAAAATAATGTAGTGGGAGTTGTGGTGAAGTTAGGCCAACCGGCGGTGCACCCTCAGCCAATCGGACCCCAGGACCTTAGGGACATTACTTAGAGTTCAGGACTATCTATAGGAGAAGCCATCAACTGCACATGTGCACTTCACAAAAGTAGGCTTCCTGCAGCTTTTATAACCCTGTAGCTTAACAGGATATCAGCCAACTGATCCTTGGAGTCCACTTCTCAGTCCTGGGTACAAGTGGGAGCATTTCCACTTCTTGGGATCTCCTCACAGGTGTAGTCCTTCTATCTTCCAAAGGTCCAGAGGTGTTCTGAACAGGGTGACACATTTATGCCTAGTGCCAGTCTAGGGGAAGGGGGAAATCCTGGCCACTCCCTAAACAATGGGATAAATGTTCCCAGGGAGCAATCCTACCCATGTTTCGCAGCACTTCCTATCTGTATTACTGTAAACTATGCTACAGTGCCCCTTTGTACCTAAAACTAACATGGGAGAATCTTTCTTTCCTTGTGCAGAGCTCTCTTTGCCCATCCATAGGCGTGGCTATCTTACCGGCATGCCCTCCTCTATGGTCATTGCAAACCAGTTCTGGGGTAGCTTCCCACCCACCTGCGTTTGGAGAGAGGCTGCCTATTTGAACAAAATGTGGGGCTGATTTAGGTGTGAGTTACATTTGCCAGGGACAGTGTAGGCTTCCTTTCAAGCTCATAAAGGGACTGTGCACAGCCTTCCAGGCCAGCCTGATCAGGGAGAAAAATATCTCCTACATAAAAGCCCATTGTCCACCATCTGGGAGCAATAGACATCTCACCATAGAAAAGCTGTTAAGTCAAGTGACTGACACTGAACACCAGCAAAAAAGCACATTTGGTACAAGAAATAAACTTTCTCAAACTGCCATTTATTTTCCAAATAGTAATATAAATCCTACTGGATCATTATGTTGGATCAGCACCAGTCCCCCAAAAATGCGGGTGACCTTGCAAAAAGATGAGTTTTGTCACAATATGTATTTCAGTTGGAGCGTAGCTGGGGTGTCTGTAGCATACTAGAGGATCTCTGTCTCTAGCGGCTGATATACCCGCACACATCTCTGAGGGGGTATATTTTACATTCAGATGCATGACGTATCCCTCTGTTTTCATACCTCAAAGCTCATCTGCAATTTCATAGGGGTCATGGCTTAGGAAATCCCTCTAGGCTCTACTTCAGGTTTACTGCCAGAACTTTACTCCAAATACCCCTTTTGTTGTGTTGTGTTTTCACTTTATTACTGTTAGAGTGCTGCATAAATACTTCACACATTGCCTCTAAATTAAGCCTGACTTAAGCTACCAGAGTGTAAGCACAGGTTTATTTTGTTAATTTTGTAGATCATCCTGACACAAGGGTTGTGCTTATTATTTGAGTGGGGCTTCTATCACTCTCAGCGAATAACCCAATTTCTTACACTATGAATATGTCAATGGTGAATTAAAAATCCTATTTTAAGATGACTGCAGTGGTGATTTGTATGCCTACTTACGAATATGTGTCAGTTAAACTGAGCTGGCTTGACCAGCTCACTAATAGTGACATTGCACTCATAAGGAAGGGTGAAGTAATCTCTAACTTCACTAAAACAAACTTAGGTGGATCAGGGGCATACCTTGGTCAGTAATATTGAGGGGGTGTGAGCGTCAGATTTCCCGACAATCACCCTGTCATATAGTGTTAAAGTACATTATACGACAAGTAAAGTGCATAAGAGAGGCTGAAGAGGCAGTAGAGAGGGTAAGGGACATGGATTGGTAAGAGTACTATGTGAGAGAAAAATAATATTTATAATACACATCAACAGTTTTAGCGCTTTCAAAACAGAGATGTGGGTGTGTGCATTTGTGTGTGTGTTTGTGTCAGTGTGTCAATGTGTGCATGCAAAAATCAAGGGTGAAATCCGATGGACAGCTCACCATACCTGACTGAAAGCACCTGTACCTATCTATTCATCAGAAAATACATTTATTTGGGGGAGTAACACCCCAAATATCCCCCACACCCCTCCCGAAGCCACATCCCTGAGGTGGATGCTTTTGCTGGCACATTTTAGACCGATAAAGAGCAAGCACTCTTAAATTCCTTGTAGGTGCCAAAAATTGTACAGGAATTTTCTCACGGCTGAGCCCATCTGTTGCCGTAGAAAACAACTTTTTTTTTTGAGAATGCTAAATCCGTCTTTTGATATAGTACAGCAAAACTGATGATAATAATTACAAGACGTTATCTGGGCAGTCCACATTTGAGGTGCTGCTGCCTTTCCTTTGGATAAAGGTTTGCCATAAAAAGAAAGCAGCATTTTTTTCGGTATGATATGATGAAAAGAAAAGTCTGAGGCCCTCATTATAACCCTGGCGGACCATGGAGCGCAAAGGCCATGGTGGCGATCTCACTGCCGCGGGACCGACGGTGCAGACTGCCATATTACGACGGCAGTGGTTTGGCCACTGCCAAACATCCGCTTCCACGCCCATCCCGCCTCTTTACCGTGGCCTGCCAGGCTGGAGGTCTCCACCTGCAGCCCGGCGGGAGTCGAATAACCACCAAAGTTATTCTGACTAGGGGTACGGCCAGCATTTTCCTGGAGGACTCAATGCCACGAAAATGCTGGCAGAAAGGTATCCCGACAACAGGAACTTGCATTCCTGTCGCCGGGATACCCCCAAACACCTCTGCAAACACGCATGCATGCACCCACACCCACACACAATCACACACAGACACCCCCCACTCATACACGCACTCACATTCACCCCCATTGACACCTATACATACCCATACACAGCACACACGCATACACTTTCCATCCCTCATCCCTCCCTTCAACTATATACATACATACACAACCCCTACCCCATCCACATGCATACACACATGCATCCCCACATTTACACACCTGCACACACAAACACTCCTCCTCCCCCCACATTCGTGATACGCATACACACACTCCCACAAACCCATTCACCCCCACCCCCCCTTGAGGATGACACTTACCTCATCCGATGAGGTGCTCCTTCATGAGGGGACAGCACCTGGAGCTCCCACTGATGGCACTGCCACGCCAGAAAAAAAGACCGCCACACAGAATTACTGGTTGTAATTCTGTGGGCAATCTTTTTCTGCCATGGTGGTGCCGGCAGTGGAACCACCTAAGTTCCGCTGACTGCGTTGTGAATGCCTCCGTATATCTGACTGCCGGCAGTGCGAATATCTGGTGGCAGCGATAATATGGGGGTCAGAAGACCTTTGTAAGGAAATGCCTCCTTGGGCATGGTTACCCCCTGACTTTTTGCCTTTGCTGATGCTAAGTTTTGATTTGAACGTGTGCTGAGGTGTGCTAACCAGGCCCCAGCACCAGTGTTCTTTCCCTAACCTGTACTTTTGTTTCCACAATTGGCACACCCTGGCATCCAGGTAAGTCCCTTGTAACTTGTACCCCTGGTACCAAGGGCCCTGTTGCCAGGGAAGGTCTCTAAGGGCTGCAGCATGTCTTATGCCACCCTGGGGACCCCTCACTCAGCACAGACACACTGCTTGCCAGCTTGTGTGTGCTAGTGAGGACAAAACAAGTACGTCGACATGGCACTCCCCTCAGGGTGCCATGCCAACCTCACACTGCCTATGAAGTATAGATAAGTCACCCCTCTAGCAGGCCTTACAGCCCTAAGGCAGGGTGCACTATACCATAGGTGAGGGCACAAGTGCATGAGCACTGTGCCCCTACAGTGTCTAAGCAAAACCTTAGACATTGTAAGTGCAGGGTAGCCATAAGAGTATATGGTCTGGGAGTCTGTCATGCACGAACTCCACAGCACCATAATGGCTACACTGAAAACTGTGAAGTTTGGTATCAAACTTCTCAGCACAATAAATGCACACTGATGCCAGTGTACATTTTATTGTAACATACACCCCAGAGGGCACCCTAGAGGTGCCCCCTGAAACCTTAACCGACTATCCGTGTAGGCTGACTAGTTCTAGCAGCCTGCCACACACCAGACATGTTGCTGGCCACATGGGGAGAGTGCCTTTGTCACTCTGTGGCTAGTAACAAAGCCTGTACTGGGTGGAGATGCTTATCACCTCCCCCTGCAGGAACTGTAACACCTGGCGGTGAGCCTCAGAGGCTCACCCCCTTTGTTACAGCACCACAGGGCACTCCAGCTAGTGGAGTTGCCCGCCCCCTCCGGCCACGGCCCCACTTTTGGCGGCAAGGCCGGAGGAGATAATGAGAAAAACAAGGAGGAGTCACTGGCCAGTCAGGACAGCCCCTAAGGTGTCCTGAGCTGAGGTGACTCTGACTTTTAGAAATCCTCCATCTTGCAGATGGAGGATTCCCCCAATAGGGATAGGAATGTGCCCCCCCCCCCTTCGGGAGGAGGCACAAAGAGGGTGTACCCACCCTCAGGGCTAGTAGCCATTGGCTACTAACCCCCCAGACCTAAACACGCCCTTAAATTTAGTATTTAAGGGCTCCCCAGAACCTAGGAACTCAGATTCCTGCAACCTAAGAAGAAGAGGACTGCTAAGCTGAAAAACCCTGCAGAGAAGACGGAGACACCAACTGCTTTGGCCCCAGCTCTACCGGCCTGTCTCCCTACTTCTAAAGACACTGCTCCAGCGACGCTCTCCCCAGGGACCAGCGACCTCTGAATCCTCAGAGGACTGCCCTGCATCTAGAAGGACCAAGAACTCCCGAGGACAGCGGCTCTGTTCACCCAAGACTGCAACTTTGTAACAAAGGAGCAACTTTTAAACAACTTGCGTTTCCCGCCGGAAGCGTGAGACTTGCCACTCTGCACCCGACGCCCCCGGCTCGACTTGTGGAGAACAAACACTTCAGGGAGGACTCCCCAGCAACTGCGAGACCGTGAGTAGCCAGAGTTGACCCCCCCTGAGCCCCCACAGCGACGCCTGCAGAGGGAATCCCGAGGCTCCCCCTGACCGCGACTGCCTGCTCACAAATCCTGACGCCTGGTAAAGACTCTGCACCCGCAGCCCCCAGGACCTGAAGGATCCGAACTCCAGTGCAGGAGTGACCCCCAGGAGGCCCTCTCCCTTGCCCAGGTGGTGGCTACCCCGAGGAGCCCCCCCCTTGCCTGCCTGCATCGCTGAAGAGACCCCTTGGTCTCCCATTGCTTTCTATTACAAACCCGACGCTTGTTTGCACACTGCACCCGGCCGCCCCCGTGCCGCTGAGGGTGTACTTTCTGTGTGGACTTGTGTCCCCTCCAGTGCCCTACAAAACCCCCCTGGTCTGCCCTCCGAAGACGCGGGTACTTACCTGCTGGCAGACAGGAACCGGGGCACGCCCTTCTCCATTGAAGCCTATGCATTTTGGGCACCACTTTGACCTCTGCACCTGACCGGCCCTGAGCTGCTGGTGTGGTAACTTTGGGGTTGCTCTGAACCCCCAACGGTGGGCTACCTTGGACCCAAACTTGAACCCCGTAGGTGGTTTACTTACCTGCAAAAACTAACAAACTCTTACTCCCCCCAGGAACTGTTGAAAATTGCACTGTCTAGTTTTAAAATAGCTATATGTGATTTATGTGAAAACTGTATATCCTATTTTGCTAATTCAAAGTTTCTAAAGTACCTACCTGCAATACCTTTCATTTGAAGTATTACATGTAAATCTTGAACCTGTGGTTCTTAAAATAAACTAAGAAAATATATTTTTCTATACAAAAACCTATTGGCCTGGAATTGTCTTTGAGTGTGTGTTCCTCATTTATTGCTTGTGTATGTACAACAAATGCTTAACACTACTCCTCTGATTAGCCTACTGCTCGACCACACTACCACAAAATAGAGCATTAGTATTATCTCTTTTTGCCACTATCTTGCCTCTAAGGGGACCCCTTGGACTCTGTGCATACTATTCCTTACTTTGAAATAGTGCATACAGAGCCAACTTCCTACAACCTCCAACACTGGCGCTCTTCCAGCAGCCGCAGCCACAGCTGCGTCGGTCTTTGGAAAAGACAGCCTCAGTCATAATCAGGGCCTGAGTCTGGGGAGGGAGGCATTTGGCTAATAGCCCAGTAATGTCCCATTCTTCAAATTATTTGCCCATGCCGTAAATTTTTTCCTAAGACATCTTCCATAGAAGATAATTACGAGCTCCTGCGTGGCTTTTCTACATTTAACTAAGGCAGTGTTCTTAAAGCCCTGATTAATATCACATATAATTTATTTTCTGTTCTGGAAAAGGTGGACATTGTAATCCACTAAACTCTATGTACAGCTAAACATTGCTTAGGTCAGAGCACAGCTTTGGAATTGTGAAACAATCAAATACAACACATTCACAATATTCTATAGTTTTATCCAGAAGAAAGATTGTCATTCACAAAGTGGATAATATAAAGCGCAATATATACATATTTTTAGCAACTTGCACAACTCTGTGTGGAAGATAAGAGGAAGAGGAGGATTTTGATTAAAAAAATCCACGACAGGGTGTCTGTAGTCCTTTTTTTTTTTTACATCAAGATAGGTGAACTAGTTTAATATTTAAGGACATGTGTTAAATATGCATCATGGCAGAAATAATGTGTTTTGACTTTAAATTCACCTTCTCCTTACTAACTGTGCAGGCCCATCTGTCATCTCCATTTATTGTTTGGCAAGATTTTGCAGAGGTAAGAAATAATGCAAATCTTTGTTTTGCCTCGTGGAAAATATACATTTAAGGCATCCCCGGGTGTCAGAAATACGAGCCCGCATTCCTTTCATGGGACATGGGCTAAACTAACTCCTCCATGAGTCAGTGTCATGGAGGAATTCCTCTGAGACAGCATGTCTGTTTGTGTTGTGCTTTTTAAAATACTTATGAGGCTGAATAACCAAAAGGCTAACACGAAGATTATGAATATGAGTTTCCTGTCTTCTCAGAAGACATTAGCGCTTAGCACTGTCACTAATGGGATGCCAAACTACGACTGAGGTCCATTAAATGTTAATTGACTCTGACATGTGTCACACCAGCTTGGTACACAAAGCCATTCCTTTGCTCAAAGGGATTTCCTCTTCTGTTATATTTTACATTTTTTTTAATTTGAATCGAAGTTTATGAAGATGTTATAATCTCTTCGAATTTAGATCAAACGTGTGCGCTTCCTTTCGGCGTGACAAATGCGTCAGCCTTCACAGCAATTTTCTGTGACACGATGTTCCTGTTCTCGTACAGACACACTTTGCACCTACACGTAGAGGTGTTTGTGGTATCGGATACATTTCACTGGTACTAGGTTCATTTTCAAGCCAAGCGTGTTCTGTGACTGATCTCTGATCCCCTGGCAGAGTTATGTGCTCCCTCGAGGTATTGTTTTTTTCCCTAACTCATGCCCCTACTAGAAGTCTGTTCTTCGTGGGCCATTATTTTTACACCCACTATTTACAAATGTAGCATTTCAATTAATTTTTAATTTCCTTATGAATTGGTGCTTAATATTTTTCTATGATTTGAAATTCTTAGGGACTATTTAAAAAAGGGGCATATTCACAGAGGTATTTTGGAGTACATAAAATAGTAACTGTTGTGACTAGGCTTCCCATCCAATTTACCCTCTCCCACGACTTTTTTGTGTGTAGACCACGAGGTGCCTGAACCTCTTTTGTGAGCGGCTGCTACTGCATCTCATTCCCTGTAATATCTGGTAAACCGGGCTTGAGTACTAACCATGAGTGCCTGCCTTCTAAGCTGTGAAAAGAGAATCTACGTGGTTACACCTGACCACTGGGGTCTTACAGGGTGCAGCACCTGCGCACAGGTACTCTCCCACTGATGGGACCTTGAATACATTGATTATGGTTTGTGCAGACCTTAGAATTCAACTGGGCATTCAAAAAGAAATAACCTTATTGTTTTTCTATTGTGTGAGTATGTAGTGTTTCGATGGAAGTTGTTAGACCTGACAGCCTTAATGTAGTCCTCTCACAAACCTATTCCCTTCACCCTCTCTTATTTTTGCTGAATTTGTTTTTGTTGGGCTTCGGACCCTGTACACTTTACCACTGCTAACCAGTGCTAAAGTGGTTGTGTGTTCTCCCCCGTACATGGTAAAATTGGCTTACATCTGATTGGCATATTTAACTTACTTATAAGTCCTGTGCAAAGTGGTACACCATATACCCGTGGCCTGGTAATTAAAGGCTTCTAGTGGACCTGCAGCAATTATTGTGCCATCCACCTAAAAGGTTTCTTAAAACATGCTCCAGGCCTGCCATTGCAGCCTCAATGCCAATTTGACTTGGAAAATATAACCACTTTGCAAGCTTTAAACTCCCCTTTTTGCCTGTATGTCATCCCTATGGCAGGCCGTACGTAGCCCATAGGGCAGGGTTCAGTGCAATTAAAAGATTGGACATGTGCTTTTAAGTTTTACATCTCCTGGTAGTGAAAAACTCCTACATTTGTTAAGTACTGTGAGGCTTACCCCCCATAGAATAACAAAGTGTTATTTTGTTACATTTCATTGGTACTAATTTTTCACTGGGAACAGGTAGATGTAATGTGTTTAGTGTCTGAGAAATTGTAATTAAAACTCCTCTTTAATGGTAGATACAAATTGAAAGTTATGTTTTAAAAATGCCACTTTCAGAAAGTTCAAAAAGAACAGATGATTAATGTAATGCTGAACAGTATGAACAATTCACTCCCAGTCACAGATCAGGGCCTAAAACCACAGTTTTTTTTGCTCACCACACCATTCCACTTTGGGCCCAGCCATATGCAAATCAATCTTGACCCTGCTCCCCATGGGGACAATCCAGCCTAAACTGCCAGGCCATGTCCTCCATAGACTGGAAACAAGCCTCCTGGGACCGGTTTCTGGTATCAACACTCATCAGTCTAGCTTGAATCCAGTGGCATAGCACGAGACCCATGTCAAGACTGATTTGCTGGTTGATTTGATTATTGATGATAACTTCCTGAAGCTGCATGGTGGGTAAAAAAACAGTGAGCTGAGTTGCATCTCAGGTAGTTATCATTAGTTGAGGTTTCGATCATTCCACCCATCACAATTTTGTATTCATTTGCTAATTGTAATGGAATTTAGAGGGTGCCACCATAGGCAATTCCACCTCCCAATTGTTGGTGTAAATTTGTGCCTATTATATAGAAGTGTGTGTAATAAACAATTTTGTTTTTAGAAGATAAAGCACTGAATGCATAGTGATTGTTTAGGTTCTGTATTATACGTTCGTAAGTGCAGAGTTTCTGACATCTCTGCACCTCCCTTGAGAAAGCCGTTGACTGTTCAGCCTCGCTACCCTGAGTGTCAAGTGCTTTAAAGGGGTACTTAGTTTTCAGTTAGGGGGCCTCAGGGCAACAGTATTGAAAAACGTGAGTGATTGCATTTTTGGCCCATGTATCCCTGCCTGCCATGGGGCCCTCCAACCCAAAGTCCTGACAGTACGTGTTGGAGGCTGGTTTTAGTAAAGGTAAGTATGCAGCTACCACAAGCAATACCACCCCTCAACAGTGTTAGGCTCAGTCAAGGTCTCAGAACACTAGCCCCTGGCTCCATCTCTGGTAGCTTGGCAATGAGCAGGTTGGCTTAACCTAGGAGACAGGTATGCAAAGCATTTAAATTCACCAATACAGTAAATAAGTAAGACAAAACACACAATAACAATCCCTCACCAGTTTCTAAAAACCCGAAATATTTTTGTCTTTATAATGACACAAAGACGACTAATGTAAAACTAGTGCTTAGAAGCAAATAGTGCTCAAAGGGAGGAATGCACTGGACCGAAACACAATCAAGAGTTCCAGCCAATTCCAGCCAATTCCTTCAAAGGCAACTGGAGGCTGTACAGCTGGGGTCTTCTTGATGGAGATGGTGCAGCTGAAGGTCTGTTAACCTGTGGCTTTGAGAGAGTCCACACATGAGTCCTTTTAAAAGCAAGGCAAAGTAATTTGGGCTGTTATTCCAGTATGAAACAGGAACAGAACTCCAGTATGCAGTCCTCTGGTTTGCAGACCAGGGTTCCAGCAGGGCCGTCCTTCTTCTTCTTGTGGTTTCAGGCAGCAGATCTGAATTCCAATGCAGATCAGCCAATTTTATTCAATCATCTTGGGAGACAGTCAGTGAGCATTCTTGTTCAATGAGCTGCAGGGTGCCACCCAGAAGCATGCCAACATCCTGCAAGGTGTGGCATCTTCCTGTTCCGTAAAGCACTGCACTTTAACTTTCCAAGATGGATGACTTTCCACCAGAGGACCAAGACCTGGCTAAACCAACCCAGTGGTGTAGCTCATTTCTGTTAACTCCCCCTCTGGACATTTCCTTCCTAAGACCACTATCTCTCTGTGGGGTTCCTTCTGAAGCCTCAGTTTGATCTACCCAGTCCCCTTCCTGTCCTGTTCTCAGCATCTGTCAACCTCCCCCATCAGATAGCTTCTGCTCAGCGCAGGCCACTTATCACCTCATCAAAGGCTGACCAATTCTGGAGAGACCACCAGCAGGCTGGAATTTGTCTTACAGAAAAGAAAGTCTTATAACTTTTTTTTTGTACTAGTTATGACAAATCAACAAGGGCAAGTTGATGGATTTATCATTACCATTAATTTGAGTCCTTTCAAGACAGATTTAGTTCCCTCCTAGCACTATGTAGGCTTATGGAAAGTATTCCCATTCTATCCTATGGAGCTAAATATCTCCAAAGGGAGTAAATGAAAGGTGCAGTTTTTCACTCATCTGTGCCTATAAAACATATTTTATAATGTCCCTGCTTATAGTTACATGGTGCACTACCCCTGGGGCATTTGGGAGAGTCCATGGGAGTGACTTGTATGTAAAAATAAGGTAGTTTATCACTTGTGAAGTACCTCAAATCCCAAAGTCGAATTTGCATACATTTTACTTTTTAAAGACAGTCTGCAAGACAGGGCTACCTTTTAAAAATGACAACAGGCACCACAGTAGTGCATATTCCAGTGCAGAAAATCCACTGGGTGTCTAAACGCCCCCTCCCTTTTATATACTAGGGAGTTATAGGTAGTTTAAATCCCCCTTGCCCTATAATCTACTTGGGACTTAAAGGGTTTGTCACTGCCAATTGGATTTATAACATTGTACCATTTGACTATGTACCTTTTATTCAGAGCACTGGCCCTGGACCTGTTTAGCAGAGCCTAGGGCACAGTCAGGGTCAGTTATCACCAGTATCAGTCAGAAACATTGGGGTGAAAATGCTAAAATGTGGAATTTCTCATAGTACTCCTTAAATACTCTTTTACATACCTCAGCATGACTCTGTGACGTAGTCCCAACCCATCTAAATTGATAATAAAATGGGATTATTTATGTGATAATCATACACAGTTATTACAAATAGAAAGGACTATGCCCTCCTTGGACTTTTACTTGTAGGAGTTGGATATATATGCATTTGTAGTTTGCTCAATTACCTCTCCATATGTGCATTATTAATTAAAGTGAAATTGAGATGGAACATCCATTACATTTCTGCTGCAGCCCACTATCTGTTTCCAGAGACATGGTTACAATTTAAGATGCAATTTCTTTACATAGGAAAATTCTACACTGTGCCTCCTTGAATAAGAAATAATATAACATTTATTGCATAGTGTGAGTGTTTACAGTAGCTTTTGACATTACTTAATAACAAAAATAAAATGACTGAATTGAATGTGTTCTTTTTAATGGTGTATTTAAATATGTTCATGCTTTCATCATCTGATTAGTACCAATAAACAGGTAATGTAATATAAAAATAATGTATATAGCGCAGTGTTACTTATGAGTGTCTCCCAGTGCTGCAACTAAAATCACCATTGGAGAGAAGAGGCAACAGAAAAATGAGTCCAAATTTATAGAAGTAAGGCAGAGATTGCAAAGCTTTTGAAAATGAAAACAACTGATTAATGCTGGTGGGACTAGTAGGTAATGAGTTCCAGGTTTTAGCAGCTGTTGCCTCAACGATGTCACTAGTCTTAAGGGAGCACTGAAACCTGGGAATCCTAACCATGCAAACTTCAAACAAACCTGAAATATGACAGCATTATAATGATAAATCGTTTGAAACAAAACTTAAGAGGTCTGGTGTGATGGTTGTCTCTGAAAACCAGACAGAGAGCCTTAAAAATAACCCACTTAGCAAAGGGAAGCCAATGCTGGGCTTTCAAGAAAAAGGAAGGTGAGAACGGCTAAGGAAATTGAAGTGCAATTCAAGCAGCTTTATTCTCTAGGCACTGAAGTCTTTGAATCAGACACATGGAAGATTCCAAATACCATGAGTTGCAACTGATGATTAAGAATAGTAACCTCAACTATCCAAGGATTAATATGTGCTGGGACAACAGGTAGAATCATACACAGAAGTCCCAGAAGACAGAAGAAGGAGGAAGATGGTTTGCTGTCCTCCAAGATGAGAGAAAGATCAGCATCAAAATGGAAACCAAGGTTCCAGACCTTAGAAATTGGTACTGGCGCAGGGTCCAATAGAGTGGGCCACAATCACCTGTGTAGTACCTTATGTGAATTGCAAAAAGATATCAATATAATGTTGTGCTTGACTATGTTCAATTTAAGTGAATTATCCACAATCTGCCATCTACTTTGTAATGAAAAGTGTGCAAAAGAATCAATTGCATTGTCATCAAGAAAAATAAAAATGTATGTGTCACCAGCAAAACTCATACGTTTGTACACAAATCAGTGAATGAACTGAGCCACAAAATATATGTGTAAGTTAAAATGGGTAGAGCTCAATAAGGAGCCCTGACGAACTCCCTAAGAAATAGTTCCAAACTCTGAATTACTGTGAGCCTGATAAACTGCTAGTGATTTGGTTGACACAATTTGATCCAGGCCAATGTCTTGCTTTAGACACCATATTACTTGAGTGGAAACACCAAGTGATCATGAAAGACCGTATAAAACATGATAGATTTAGCATTACTAAAGTCTAAATTACAAGACTGTCCCTAATTTGCTAGCAACCAAAATTAATCAATGTTGGGAATGGACACTATTTGCATGGTGACTTTACTGTTTTTGCTGGCTGTAGGCCTTTGTGCACTTTACCCCCACTAACCAGAGGTAAGTGTGCTGCCCCTTTCAGCAAAATAAAGTTGCAAACCCCTAATGGATATATTAAACGTGCATACAATTCCCTAGGGTATGGTACAAGAGTGTACCCAGGCCTCTAATTTAAATGTCACCATTGGGGTGTTGCACCCAATGTACCACCCACTACTGTGACTGTGAAAACATGACTGTAGTCCTACCTATGCATCCTGGCTGTGTAGTTTTAAACTGCAGATTACATCTGCCAAGAAAACCCCTTTTGACAAGCAAGCCTAAACCCTCCTTTATAGATTAATAAATCACCCTTAAGTAGACTTTACTACCCATATGACAGTGTAGTTTTAAACTGCAGATTAGATCTGTCAAGAAAACCCCTTTTGACAAGCCTAAACCCTCTGTTATAGATTAATAAATCACCCCTAAGTAGGCTTTACTATCCATAAGACAGGGTGCATGGTATTTAAAAATAGGACACTGAAACGTGTAATCTTTACAAACATATACTTACAGTGAAAATCGCCTAAAAACTATTTTCCCTATAGCAGGGTTGGCTGTTTCATTGGAAAGCATTGTGCTACAATTTTACTTTTAATGTTAAGAAATTACTATAAATTTAATTCTTGGATTTTGACATATATCTGACATGCCTAATTCCCAGGTGATGTTGAATTTGTAATACATATTTTGGAAAATATATTTTTTTAAAGTTATCTTTTCACTGCCCAAATCCTCCGGAAGCCCATTTGCATGAGCTCCAACGGTCACATTGTAGCTTACTAGCCTCTTGGATGAGGTGTGACAACTGTTCTCAGAGCTGGACAAAGACTTGAGTGTGGGGAAATGTTCTCTTTATCTGGCACGATGGCCATCTATGCTGTGCCCAATCACCTGATTAACTTCAAAGAGGCCTACCCTTTTACAAGCAAATGTTAGCTGACACTGAGGCAGAGCCCTTTGCCCTCCCCCAGTCAAACAGGCACCAATTCCAGTGGTAGAAGAGCTGCCTCAAGAAACAGCTTAGCATGACTACAGAGAGTGGTTGCTCATTTTACTAGCCACACTCCTGGGGTAGGCACACAGGCTTTGCACAATTGGGGAAGGGTTTCACCATCTTGGACTTATGTAGAGAGGGGCACTGTTGAATTGTTTGCAGGAGGGCAAGGGCAGGAAGCACTGCAAATATGGGTAGGGTTGGCCCAGGGAAATTTTACCCTATTAATTAGGGAGGGACCAAATCACCCCCAGCCACAAGCAGCTCCCAGACATAAATGTGGCACCCACAGTACCCTCATCAGAACACTTTCTGGATCTGTGGAAGGACCAGACGATGACTGAACCTGTGACCAAGATCCTTGAAGTCTGGACCTGCTCTTCCTGTACCAAGGGCAAATAAGTGAACTGCAAGGGTCGTAAGCCTCACCTCCTATTCCTCACTACAAGCTACAATTATTATTTTCAGCAACTTCCCTGCTGACCAGTTACAATTGGACTGGTCCTGGACCATGCTGCTGACTTCTGCTGGAGTGAGTCTTGACCTCCAAGTGATGTTTACCAAGGTCCCGAACCTTTGGCTGATGTCAAGGTGTACTCCTAACATATCATGAAACCTGGAACTTAGAAAATACGTGCCTCCAAAACATTTCGGGGGGACCAGGACCATGCATTTCTCAGGGCCAAAGATTTGGGTTGCATCCGCTCAGAGCTTTTCACAACAACACATCTGATTTATCAGGATCTTGTGGAGAAGGTATCTAGCTTTGTGGATCCCTCTTCAGTTACAACCTGCAGCCTTGCACACTAGTAGAATTTAAGCTCCAAAAAAGTTATAAAATCTGAAGGCAGAAATATACACAAGTAATAGGCTCCAAAGGTGTCTAGCCGATGAAGGACCTTTTCTCTCTCTGCATGAAATTCAAATTTTTGCTGCTTAGAGCTTTTCCATAAAACATTGAGAGCTTCACCAAGACCTCGTTCAGCAGCTATCTAATGCCGTAAAACCCTATTCAGCCAAAGCCTGTTACCTTGCACCTGCTGAAAATTTTTGATTTCAATTTCAGAAACAAAGTCCGAAGGTAAAACTTCTGGCCTGTTTAGACCTGGTGTCTGTATCCAATCCACACTCCATCCCAGTCAGCCTTACATTGCAGCTAAATACCGCTTGGGCACAACCAGATAATCACTGCTGTCACTAAATGCTTTTTACTACTATTTTAGCCTTAAACTTTCAAAATTAATATCTCTGTTTTCCCTTATTGACTTTTTGTTGTTCAGTTGAAATTGTGTTCATTAAGTCTCACTAATTCGGTTTGAGCTTTTTATTTTGTTACATTTAGACTTTGTTACTGAAAAATACAGTTAAGCCTGTCTGTTCTGTGCTATAGCTACCAGGGGGTTGATCGCAGGTTAATTTAGTAACTTTAAGCATTCATGCTGACAAGGGCTGTGGATATTCCTTGAGGTGGGTAGTTACCCACCCCAGTAAATAATTCAATTTCTTACAATCAAGGATCAAAACGAAGGCTAATTCATTACCAAAAGATGTCTGAAAGTCGTATTCAGCCATATCTGAGAATTTATTGGTCTCTAAGCATAAAGAAAGCTGCATCCTGATAGCTTTTTACAAGATTTGCACCAGAAAAGGAAGTCATGAAATATACTTATAATTTCTCAATATGGATGGGTCTTTTTGTAAAAATTTTTGTAATTTTCAGTTATTATCTTTAGATGGCAGGGTAGAGCTGGCACCCTAGATCTCATGTGACTCTCCATCGCACCCTTGTCCTCAGTCTATATTATAAGATGACCCTCCATGAGTTTTACAATCACTTCTATTTAGAACGAATCCCCTTCTCGGGCCTCTTTACTTCAAAACATGAAAGCACGCAATTGTGATTCCTCTTTTAAAAAAACATATTGAAGACCTGCTGTCTTTCATGCCATGATGTCCTAATATGTGATGCTGTACCTTGCAGTGCCAGGACAACACATACTAATTCCGGTTTTCCTTAACATGCTCAGTTTTGTTGATTCATGTCATTTTGGGTTGATGTTTTATGTACAATATATACTATATTTTTTTATATTATCCTGTGCGGAGTCTCTTTTGTGGTGTATTTATTGTGTTGCTAATGTGATTGTGTTGCACAAACGCTTTACTAGGTGCCTCTGGGGATATGCCTGGTATCTTTGAGCCATGCTACCAGGGGTTAGCACAGATTGTCTTTTGTGTGTTACTTACCTGCCCTGACTACAGTGAGTTTTGCCTGACTTAGGTGCATATCCCAGCAAACCAGAAACTCAATTTCTAACAGTCTTAAAGGAGAGTTACATATGCCAGGGATTAGTCAATTTTTGCATGTTTTATGGGTCAGGGCACATACAGTGGGCAAAAGCACCCCAGTAGGCTAAGTCTAAAAACCGGTCTGCAATAACATTCTTCAAAAAATTGGAGTGACCACACAAAAAGGAGTATTTTCTCACAACAAGTATCCCACGTTTGATGTAGCCAACTGAAAACCACCTCAAAACAGCAATATTGTATAAAGACCTTTTTAGAAGTGCATCAGAAGAACAAATGTCTTCTCAATAGGATAATTGTTGTGGGTCATTCAAGTTAATTATTAGAAGCCATCAATAAGACTGAAGCTTAGATTGAAAAGCGTGTGCAAAATTGAAGTCTTTAACATGCTCTTGGAGTTATAATTTGCTTCTTTTCTTCCACTGTCTTTTGGTCTCCACTGTGATATAATCCCTGAATCTTGGATTGGCCTGCCACTATTTTTATATATTAGTCAGGGGACAATAACTATAGCCCTTTGTGCTTGCATGCATTTTACATGTTCCACAGACCTTTAGCAGAGTTTTCACTGAAGTAGACCTGTAACTGGATTACATAGTCCATTGTTTAGAAAGAACCAGGTTCCACACCTCAACGATTGTATGCAGTTGCCCATAAAGTGGTTACATACATCAAACATCGGAGAGGCAAATTCTGTGACGCATTAGTGGATGTTAAGAAATTACTCCACCTAGTACCTTGCCCAATTTTGTGACCTGTGCTTGAATCTATGTCTATTTTCCAAGATTTGCTAATTTTACAATTGTTTTTCAAAACAAGATTTAGGTTTGAGTGCGGCTAGATGTTTTAGTTCAACACACTAAAAGTCTATGGTCATTGAATGGTTCTAGCGAGATCTATGGCTTTCCTACCGTGCAGCAGTTTAGTAGCTTATAGTTTGGATTTTGGCTCTTATTTCCAGACAGCACATACATTATCTTACTGCTCTTTGGACCAGTCATGTTGACAAATTGCCAGAAAAAAAAACTTCATGATCGGTTATATTCGCATATCTAGAAGTCATGAGTGAATAAATGGTGGTTCAAGACTACTCATTTTGTTTAGCTACTTCAATATGATCTAGCTGTTGTCACATTTATCTGTCGAATTTCTTCAAGAAGTTCAAGGTATCTAATGTTACTACGAATTTAAATCGTTTTTGGTACATGTAGAACTATTCTGTTCTGTTGAGATTTGTACTTTACCAGTTTGTCAAAAATCGTTGAAAATATCTCTACAAATCTGCGTAGTTGTGTTTCAGGTTAGGACACACAAACAATGTTTTTTTTTTATTTATTTTTATTTAATGCTAATAAAATGTTTAGTTTTTTTAATGTGTATATTTGAGAGACATAAACATGACCTCATAAAATGTTATAGCAGTGCTTTTAATTGCTGTAATAATTGGGAAGGGCTTGATTAACCATCAGAAAAACCTAGTAAATGCTCGATAAGGCATAAAGAACTGACTGTTGCCCATCATTCAGCTAAGGACATGTGATCTCCGAACAGAAATCCATATTATTCGAGATCTTCGAGGGGTAAAAGTAATTCTGATTTTCCTAGTGTTGGATCATGTGAGGCAGTAAACAATGGGTGAAGAGACACTACAGATTAAATTCAAATTACCTGCAAGCTTCATCAACTCTCTAATTCTTGGTATTCAATGATAGATGAGGGTGATCTAAGGTCGCCATGAGTAGTCTTGCTTCTGTTGAATGGGTTAGCAAGAACAACGCATACAACATAAATCAGTCCTTTCCCTCCACCCATAACATTAAAGAGTAGTATATGTAACGTGTGGATGTGTAGCTAGCAATTGGGTATATTTGATATTTCAGGCAAGATTTGGATCCCCTTATCTATAAAGCATTTTATTCACCAACAAGAGAACTTTAATAAAGATATGATCCAGTTAGCAAGAAATAGGGTCACTAAATTGTACCCAGGGCAATAGGGCCGACGTTTTTTATACAGTAAATAGTGGGTAGTACTTCAGTGAAGCAGTCCCTGTAGGGCTTCTTGGAAAAAGTACCCCCCCCCCTCCCCCCCCCCCCCGTGAAAAACTTCACTTTTATACACAGAAAACGTAAATTGTTTCTGCCACGTACAGTCCTCTTCTTTGCCAAGTACTGGACACCTTACCACAAACAGAATACGAAACTAGTTGAAATTAACTTAAAACACACGTAAACTCATATTTACTAATACAATTAAATTATTATAACGTCTAACATTTTTCGATTTACATTTTTAATAACAATGTTCTTCTGTTCTGTTCATATTGGTGTGAACCGGAGTAAAGAAAATACATTTAATACTGTAACACTGAAAGACACATAAGAGCCATGTTCGTGTTATAAATTATTAACGTAAAAGGCTGCTGCGTGCAATCGAATTCCATTTTCCACTGGAAAGATTACTTTCCAGCTATGAACACGCGACATACTGACGGTCCCGGTACAGGCAGCGCTCGCGGAAGTGGTTGTTTTTTCACTGAAACATTCAAGGATTTGTTAAATACTGAGCAAGGTGAAACTCTCAGCCTAAATGGCAAATTGAAAAGCCAAGCAAGACATCCTAGTGTTCATTGGAGTGAAAAAGGACCTCAGACTCACATTGGCATCTGCTTCCAATCGAGGTTTTAGAGGAGATGATAGTTTGTATTTGAGAGTGGCATTCAGTAGAGCTCTCACTCTCATGAAAACTCATATTTGCCACTGGATGTCTCTGCTTTAATTTATACGTCACACTTTGCAGCGCACATAGTCATTTTGTGGGCCGTTCTCTTATCCAAAAGTAACCGGTTGGGGTCATTTAAAGTTTTGTTTTGTATTTTCCAGCCTACCTGGTCTTCAGAGGCTATTGATACTACGGGTAAGAACCACCCCACCAAATTTAGAGATCCCTGCTACGTAGGTGGCGATCTTTGTGCCTTTATCAGAGCCACCAGTGCGGGGCTCCACTGACGACACTGAACATTGTCACAGGGGCACCAGGGTTGAAGCTCCCTCTTTCCCACGCGTTCTGTGTTTCCATGGCATACTCTCAAACCGGGTTCTTTGGGACTGCCACCCTCACTCTGGGGGTCCTGAAGAGGAAAAATGTGATTTGGAAGGGCTACCCTAAATCGGGCGACCATTCTGATGCATAATGACATTTGACTCTGTTGCAGTGGCCACTGGTTAAAGCCTTCTGACAGCGGAGCCTGCTGAGGCACTCTTAAGTTGGGCAATCAAACAGGAAGATTGGGGGACATGACAACTTCAAAATTAAAAAAAAGTTCTTTACATTTTAAACTCACTACTTTTGAATAATTTACTCAATTAGCATTTCTCTATTTATTCATCGCAATTTTCAACTGCTGCTGGGAGTTAGCTTATTAATGTCAATTACTTTATTGCAATCGTGAGCATGCATTTGCTATTCTGATTGTTTTAACCTTCCCCTTGATAATGTTTATAAGTGAAATTGTAATTACAATTTTACTGTCTCCATATGGTTTGTCCTGTCATAACCAGGCCATACTCATTTCTACTTTGCTAAATGAATCTGTAGCACTAATAAAAAATGATTTAATCATGGATTTGGAATGATGTGATATAATTGGTTACAGTCTTATCTAAATCCTTTAGAATGAGTAAGGAATGGGCTTTTCAAGGTATAATTTGCCTTCAGAGTCTTTGAACACTAACAAAAAAGTGAGTTTGTGGATATTCACAAACCTTTGTTCAACCCCTTCCTACCAAGGACATTTTGAGAGAGAAAAGGAACTCTAGAGGCAAGAATACCATGTTGCTTGATTGGAGGAGGTGGGGCAGTAACTTCGTCAGAGCTATAAAGTGTGCTTGCCGTACTCACAGCATGGGATGCAGAACTGGTGAAAACCGAACTTCAGGGTCCAGAATCCCATGTTGCTTGATTGGCGGACGCGGGGCAGTAACTCCATCAGGGCTGTACAGTACACTTTCCTCACAGCAGCGCGGGATGCAGAACTAATGAAAAAGGGACTCCAGGGTCCAGAATCACGTGTTTATGGACGGGAGAGATTTACTGCTGTGAAGGATGAGTAAATCCCTTTCTGAAATTGGGCGGGAAGGAAACACCCTAAACGTTGTGCAACTGTAGGGAAAGGAGTTACAGGCATATTACACCATGTACAATTCACTGCCCAGGCAATCCTAATGCTCTGGTCTGCCCATGAATTCATGGAACCATTCTAGATGTGTGTCTGAGATGATGTGGCTGCACATCTTTCTGTAAACAGAAAAGGTTTTAGAATACCAGAAAGCCATAACTCCTAATGCATGCCTGTGGCGGTTGACAACATTTGATGGTGAATAGCGGCAGAATGTAAGGTCCCAGCAGTGTTGATGACTAAACTATGACTGCGAAACAATTCCTGCATATTGTTCAGCATCATATTTCCAAAAATATATCAAGTTTATGAATCCTACGATGGTTAAGTCCTGCTAAATTTAGAATTACAATTTCAAGAGAATTCTCAAAGCAAATCTCTTTTTCAGCATTTGGACACAATGAGTGCCCTGATCCGGGAATACCAATCAATGCACGCCGTTTTGGTGACAACTTTCAGCTTGGGAGCATCGTTTCTGTCATTTGCGAAGAAGGATTTATTAAAACTCAAGGTTCAGAAACAATAACATGCCTACTGATGGATGGCAAGGTCATGTGGAGTGGTCCTATTCCCAAATGTGAAGGTAAGGAGATGTATTTAAATTAATCTCTCATTTATTACCCAGTTTTAAACTATGTTTAATAATATTAACTTCGCTATTCTTTCTCTCTCTCACTCACTCTCTCTCTCTCTATGAAAAAAATAAATAAAAATATATATATATATATATATATATATATATATATATATATATATATACATATATCACTTGACATTTCTGTTTTTAAGTGTCATGACTGTGCTTGAATTCTTGCTCCTGTCATTTTGTGGAAAACGTGTACTCAGGCATTATACATTTGGGTGAATTCCAATGTATGTCACGGATTTACAATGAAACAACCATATATGTTGCCTATTTTAAAAGACATAAGATTATTTTTCATCACTGCGCTTTACACTATCTTATGATGTAAACTGTCTCTTTCAAGAGCTCAATATTAGACATAGGACTATGCGAATTAAGAGGAACGTTAAGATATTGGCAAAGAGGGTGTTTGCATTGCTTCATCTACACAAAGGGTTGAGAAACAGTACAGTAGAAACGCAGAATGATAGGAATGCAAGTATAAATTACGTTTTCCATTAGGCGTAGAAGTGCAACTACTATTGCACTATTCTTTAAGGCTGTGATACAGATAAACAAATCATATGCAATTTTAGACAGGAAAAATGTCAATGGCCTAAAATACAAGAATGGTAGTTTCACCCTCTGTAGAAATGTCTTTAGTGTGTTTGTGAAGAATCACAATAATAAGGCATGACATTTATTCAAGCGTTTGTAAGCTCAACATGTTACATATTTTTTATTTAAGATTTTGGGCGACGGAATATATTGCTTTGCTCACCAATGAGGCTAACCTTTGGATAACACCTGCAGTTATCCAGCAGCAAGTCCAGTCAGTTGAATCTTTGAGCCATGATTTGTCTCAGTACACATGCCTTCTAAAGAGCAAACCCAGGAAGAAAATGAGAACACCTTTACTTGTCCCAGTGAATCTCTTTGTTTATAGTCCTCGGCCCGATTCACCTTTGTGAGCATAGAAGGCAATGGCAAGCATATATTTTAGCCCCTTATTGCTGAATGCGGATCTGCAGGAAAATGTCTTGATATTGAATGTAGTATGCCAGAAAATCGAAGTGTATGTCAACGTAAAAAAGGCGGGGATAATGTGTTCCAGGAGAGCAAAAAGCTCATACTTTTGTGTGTAGTCACAAACATGACACATGGTTTCTCTGCTCTCTAATAATGACTTACACAAATACTCTTAAAAAGGTACCATGAACTAAGCATCCACGGTGATAGGTGAAGGCAAACCATTATATTTCAGGGGAGATCGAGAGAGTTCTTCTAATGGAAACAAACTGTTTATGAGGAAAAAAGATGAATGTGTGAACATACTTTTCCACCAAACATAGGGCGTGGATAGTCCATACGAGTGTGTATTCAGTTGAAGAACACATTATTATAATTTTTAATTTGTGTAGATTAGCACGCTCATGCCGGAGGAGTCTGGACAATCCTCTAAATATTTGAAACACATATAATTCATAATGTTGATCTGTTATACTAAATGTGCACTTTCCGGTGCATTTTGTTAGTCAAAACGTTTGTGAATACAGTACTCTCTTTGAGCTTCAACCTCAAATAACTTTTAGTTAAAGGAACTGTAATTAATAGTTCAAATTAAATGGTGGAAATGTAGCACATGCAATAGAAGAAACAGTGATCCTTCGAGAGTCCTCTCACAGATGTTAATAATGTATTAATTTATTAACTTATTACAATTTTTTTTAAAGACAGGCATGTTATCTGGTTTATTTGAAAGTTTTTGTATAAATAAAGAATATCTTGGTGGAAGGAGAAATTGGAGTCCAATCAGAAATGCTGCAAGATTCTTGTCCAAGCTTCATCCTCTTCTGTGGTGATTTCAGTTGAGGGTTGGTCTGAATAGTTTAGTTTTCAGCAGTTTAATGAACTGCATGAGATAGAGTTCGGATCTCAAGTGTGAGGTGAGTGTGTTTCACGGTTTAATTCCTCTGTTCTTGGTGATCTGCTTTCACATGCCTTTATTTTGAACTGTCATTGGTCAAGGCTACTGGCAGATGATTAGTGGAGGAGCCTGGAAATGACTTAGTGAGGCACTATTTTCTGTCTGTAGGCTGGGCTATAGTCCCAGTGTAACTTGTGGATGGTACAGAAGGTATTTATTTTAATCCCGATATCTGCTGGAGAGCTATAAAGGTGGTGTTGATGTTGACAGACCAGCAAATGATAAGGCACATTCCAACCACCTGGTCTGGAATATGTCCTGGCTAGTAATAATTTTATTGAGGAGATCAGAATGCAGTGTTAATCCACTTTTTCTCTGTGTTATCTTGGGGAGGCAAAAGTGAGATTAAGGTCAAAGAGTAGCTCCAAGTTCTGTACCCTAGAGGTGAGCAGTTGAGTTCAAGGCCTGAGGGCCAGGTAAAGAGTAGCCGATCAGGCTTGCTGTTTCCAATTACTAAAACCTTAGTCTTGTACCACTTGAACATAATGCTTTCCCTCAATTTGTGGAACATATGATCCTCAAGACGAGATGTTTGTTAGGTTTTGCAGACTATTTTCTGTTTTCAAGTGGATGTGTATCATCAGCATACATTTGAAAGTTCACTTAGTACTGATCCAGGAGTTGTGCAAGTGGAAATACATAGATGTTTAACAAAAGGCATAAGAGAGGAAATCCTTGAGGAATTTTGTACACCACTGCAAGTGTGCATAATTGAAATGATCGGATCCTACTTTTGAGTGTTGGTGGTGAGACCTCATTTGATCCATTGCATATAATACAGAATGTACCTGTCTAATGTTCAGGTCTTTCCACAGAGTTCAGTGATTAACAGTGTACAAGATTAAGACTGATTTCAAGGAATAGAAGAGCAAAGTTGTAGTCCACTTTCAAGGATAAAATAACTCTTCTCTTTTTTCCCTTTCCCTTTTTCTGGCCAAGTCTGATTCACCACTATTGTAGGACAGAATCCAGACTAGATGTTGTGGAGAAGGTAACTTAGTTCCACATGCTCTTGAAGTAGTCTTGTCACTTCACCCATGTTTTGTAGTGAAACTGGAAGTTGGAGCTAACTCAAAGGCTTCCAATCCTTTCTGGGTCTGAAATTATTGTTTTTTTTTCAATAAGAGAGTGATGATATGTTCCTGGGGGCAAGAATGATGCCAGAGAGAAGAGTGGCTATGCATTTTGAGGGATGCATCCGTAAACACTGTAGGCAATTTGAACACTTTGTTTTAAGAGTCATGTCTAGACCGTTTTATTGGCATTTCGAATTCAAAAAACTCAAGAGGCTCTTGGAAATGTTGTTGAGATATCCAAGGACTGCTTCTTAGTGTACAGTGTTTGGAAAAACCTTGTAGATGTTGAAGATTTCCTTCAACTGATTAGATGCCTTAAATAAATATTTTTTTGTGCTCATGTTTCTTATACTGAATTTGTCAATTTTCAGTTCTGGTCTTGTACCACTGCATGTCCAGCCTTTGGTTAATGTGTTTCAGCTCAGTAAGTTCCCCACTCAACCACTTAATTGAGATTTACAAACCCATCTTGGGTTTCCTACTTTTATTAGGAACAACATTTTCTAGTGCAGATGATTTATTGAGGAAGTGCTTCTCAAGCAGTGTTAGTTGATGAGGGATATTTACTTATAGAGGCACTGAGGGTAGACTCAAAGAGCTATCTCTGCAATGTTAATGTGTTTGGTGAAGGATTGTGGAAACACATGCATGTGAAAGGCAAAAATAGTTCAATTGATGCAGATGAAGAAGTGGTCTTATCATCCCTGAGTGGTACTTCTAAGTTGACAATTTCAAAATTGTGTAAGAGCGAGAGGTCCAGCAAATCTCCAGTTCTCTGTGTATGGCTGATCACCATGTGTGAAAAGGTGAATAGCAGGATTGGCTCCTGGACTGTCTACCCACAAATTGAACTCTCTCAAGACACTATTGTTTTTGTCTTTGGTCAAGAGTGAATTCCAGAACTTGTCCAGAATTGTCGGGTTGTGTACTGCTGATCTACAAGTGGCAGAACCTCGCTGAGATGCAAATAATTTCTGATTCAGGGCATAATAAAGCAGCAGATACCCATGCCCTCAAAGAATAAAAGATCTTGATGTTAATTAAAATGCATGACAGCTTTGTTCTGTAGACAGATGCTACCCGTCCAGATGCTTTTCCTCTATGTTCTTCAGTGTGTTTTTATTGATCAGAGGAATAAGGTGGTTAAAAGAATTTATTAGGTCATCTCCAATCTATGCCTTTGTGAAGTGAACTATATGACAGGTGGATCAGGCTGGATGTCACCCATGTCAAGTATGTACCTCAGGATTGACAAGGATATTTATTAGAGCGGGTCAAGGTGGGAGCTTGGCTTTTGAGGCTTTTGTGGTACATGCATATTGTTGTCAGAATATCTTAAATTATTATTATTCTATAATAGAAAATATACACCCAGTGGGATGATATTTGCGACATGATATGTATTTCTGACAATACTTCTATGTTTGAAATGCTGACCTTCAAACAGGTTGAGGGCAACTGTAGCATTGGGGTTCAATGGGAAGTTGTAGGGAGCAAAAAGGGTGTGATGATATTGGGGTAAAACAACTTGAAGTAGTGATGTGTAGCAGGCTCAGAGTAGAGAACAAGGGGGGCAGGTGGAGGTAAATAAGAGTTGTATGGACTAGGAGATATTAATTCAACAGTGTCATAGAGATGGTAGGTGCGGGAGGTTCAGCAATTGTTAAATTGTGTGTATTAGTTAACGTCTCCCATTGATCTACTGTGAGAAATTGGATTATTAGTTGAGGTGGATAAAAATCCACCACAAGTAATAATGTGATTATTCTTGTTAGGTTCAGTAAAGGTTTCAGTAATTTACACCTCAGCACAATCTATGGTAGCTATGGCACAGAGCAGACAGGCTTGATTTAAGAAAATTTCATTTTTTGGGAGCTCTGATTCCTCCTGCAGGGCAAGGCTGCAACTGTAGCTGAACAAAGCTCAATGAGGCTGCATACCCTCTCCACAACAACCTGCTGAAACAGATTTGTTGCTGCGGCAAAGCTCCAGGTGGGAGCAACCTAAATCTTGGCCCTGCTAACAATTAACTTTAATCATATTGACTTGGAAAGTTTGAGCTAGGCTTCTGGAGGTCTTTGGAGTTAAACAGTTTCTAAGTCCCAGGTTTCATAGGATGTCCATAGTAGTACACTTTGATACAGCCAAGGGTACCAGGGCCTCAGGACCAGCACTTGAGGGTCAAGACTCACTCCAGTGGAAGCTACAGGAAGATTCCAGGGCAGTTGGAACTGGTTAGCTGTGTTTTTCGGCGAAAATAGCTTCTAGCAACTTCTTGTGTCCCTGCATCTTAGCCAACTGAGCCTTGGAATCCACGTCTTAGTCCTGGGTACTAGTGGGAGCAGATCCTTCCTTTCAGGTTTCATTTCAGGTCTCATTACCAGGTGCAGTTCTTCTGTGTTCCACAGGTCCAGTATTGTTGCGAAGAGTGTGCTCCTTTATGGTGGCACATTTACGCAAGGCTCTAGCCTGTGGGTGGGGTGACGGATTGGCGACTCACGTTTGCAGCTGTTCATCTGTGCCCTAACGCAAACAATCCCATAGTGTCCCTTTTTCCTTAAACCCCAAAAATGTAAACCTTTCTTCCCCTGTGCAGACCTCCTGTGTCCACCCCAGAGGTGTGGCCAGGAAAACTAGCACTCATCCACTGTAGTCCCTTCAACTCAGTTCTGAAGCCTCTCCTCTCCCACCAGGGTTGGTGCCTGTCTTACTAGGTGAACTAATGAGGCACCTGTATAGATGTCTTTTAATACTTGCTTGTGATGTGTACGGGTAGGTCTCTTTGAAGTTAATCGGGTTTCTGGGCACAACCTAGATGGTCCTTCTGCTAGAGGAACAGAACACATCCCCACACCCAACACGTTTGTCTCAGCTCCGGAAGCAACTTCACACCTCAACAAAGCAGCTATTCAGCTCCTAAGTAACAACTGGTATGTCATACTAATTGACTTCTAGAAGCTAAAGACAGGGAAAACATAACATTGTAAAAGAGCCTTTGCCAAACCATTAATTACACATCTGAGTTTACCAATGAAATGAGCTTGTAATCAATATTGTAAAAAGTCCAAGAATGAAAGTTGTAGCTTTTTCCTGGGGGCGGGTGGGGGCAACATTATTATTTTTAATATTATATCCCAGTGTGTTCCCATGGAACAGCTATTCCTGCTACAGTGACAATAGATTTTGGGGCTTGGTCAGCGTAGGGACAACATTTACATGTCTTGCTATTAAATGCCATGCACCCTGCCTTGTGAGTAGTAAGGCCTACTTAGGGTTGACCTTTTAATATTTAAAAAGAGGATGTAGGTCTGCCAAAAAGGGGTTATTTTGACAGGTCAAACAAGAAGTTTTCAAGCTGCACAATCTACAGTGGTAGGCCTGAAGTTATATTTGCCTTGCCACCTTAGTGGATGGCACAGTGGGTGCTTTAGTCCACTAGTGACATTTAACTTACAGGCCCAGGGCACACTTTGCACCATATACTTATGAGGCTTATTTGTAATTTAACTATGCCATCAGCAGTGTAGCATTTGACATGTTTTAAGGGTCAGAGAACATGGACCAGGTCCTAGTTAGCCAACTAGAAATGCACTGAGCCAAAAACATAATTCCACAGTCCAAACAAAATCGGGGAAGATTGTACACAAGGAGGTATTTTTCTACATCTAAGATTATGATTAAAAAGATTTGAGTTGTTCCATGCATATACAGATCCATGAATCCACATGTGCTATCACATATAATGCTGAAATCAGAGGAATGTTTCCAGTCATTCCAAGATATCAGTCCAGTCACACTGCATTACAACAATGAAGTATCAATGCTTTACTATGTGCCTAGTTATATGCCCATTACCTCAAACATGTTACCTATAACTTCTCTATTCAAATTTTAAAAATACAGTTTTTCTTGTTAGATTTTCCTCTGGGCATTTTGTGAGAAATCTTTTTTGCAGCCTCTTTCTACCATATTTTCTTTTGTGCCAGCTATTTCAGTACCTTTATAGCACAAACCTACACAGATTGTCTCTGCATCTAACCAGGTCATGGAGATTCTCTTTGTACATAATTTATTTGATCTATTTTTAACAGATCAAAGGCCCCCACTGATAGTATACAACCTCCTTTGATGTAGGGCTTAAGCAGAAAGCAGTCATGATGAATTCGGAAGTAGCTGCACCTTCCTGGTGTTCAGACTGTTGGTGTTTAACCTTCTGCCGATACTAATTTGCATATAATTTGTCCCATACAATTGAGCCACACATATCCTGACTTCACCAGGAAGAAATCGTCAAGTAGATTTGGGATTTTGAAGAGCTGGAGTATGGTCGGTAGGAAAAAGTTCTTCCACAGGTTGGTCTTGTCTGTGTTTACTCATCCTAGGGTCATTTATAAGGCCCAAAAGGCCCACACTGTTTGGTACAGGGTCTGTTGTCCTTACCAGGACCACCTGGGAGGTTTTGAACAACTACTCCTACAGTGCGTATATCACAGGAGCTCATTTGCATCTAATTAGAAGGCTTCAGTTGTTTTCTTTAATTCTGGATTTTTGTACCTCGTGTGTCACGTGGGACATTTTATTATTTACCTTCTTTTAATCTGCATTTGGCTGGGAACTAAAATGTTAATGTATTGGTGTTAGTTTTGTTTCAATTTTGTTTGCCATCCTCCGTGGCAATTATTATTTGAGATTGTTAATTTCAAATATTCTGAAGAACGCCACAGCACATGGCCATTGCGTGCCCAGCTCTTATGAAATATGAAGCTTAGATATTGGATCATATTACGACTTTGTCCTTTCAATTTTGATGCATTCGTAGTTTCAACGAGCAGTTACACTACTATGTTGCTTCATGCCTGAAATTTAAAACACTTAGAAAAGAGGCAAGTGCATATGAAGCAGAATATAAAATCGAGTTTGGAGAAATTGTCAGCTACTTTTACTTGGCAAAACGAGCTTCACTTTCACGCCTGCAGTTCCCTCAAAGGGAATCAGTGTCAATTGGTAAGCAAAACATTTGATTCACATATAAATGCAATGTTCATTAAAGCCTTTGCAGGGTCTGATAAATGAACTGAGACGTGGTTAAGTAAAACACTGTTATTATAAAGCCGAGCAGGAGGACCTGTGCTTTGCTGAGTGGAGCACGCTGATGGGTCGATGGCCCAACTGACGTCTAATTTGTCAGAAGGCTAGTAGTTCAGCAAGCTAAACAATTTGATCACATTTATAAAGACAGAACCATTTGCTTCATTTATCTATTAATTAAATGTGAACAGCGTCGCTTCTTGGTGCTTAATTACACTGGAATGGCTCGTCCGGTGCTGTCGTGAAAACGAAGCAGAGTGGAGTAAAATTGTGTTGTAAACTTGGCAGAATCTTTGTTCCTCACACGTCCACCGAAGCACCCGTTGCCGAAGTGACCTATGGTCGGTGTTGACACTTGCGAAACATAACCGTGAAAGGGCCACACAGCCTTTTGAAAAAAGAAACCAATTGTTTTATTTTTTGAATCATCTGATTTTTTTTAGAAATCTACTGCCATCGATATTCACAGATATTTTGACAGAAAACATTTTCGTATGCATTTTGAAAGTGACAAGTTTTAAACGACATAACATTCTTAGTAAAATATTTCGTAATTGTTTTCGGTCTCACTTTTTCCAGCATCTCCCCAGTAGGATATTGAAAATTTAAAGAGCTAGGAAGAAAATTGTTTTAAAGTGCCAGAGTTGCTTGAGCAGGTGGTGGCCTTTTAATGATGACACCGGTGTAGTCTTTAAAGTCAATAGCTCAGGGCAACACTCCAATATTTAAAGATCGTTTTATTTCACTTGCCACCCAAATCCCTAATCTCCTTTTCTCTGAGAATATTGCTTCTTGAGTCAGATTGCACAATTATTCACTTCTCCTTTGCCAAGGGGACCAAAACAAAGGAAGTCCAGGTGGTGGTGAACAGCAATGTATAACGATGTTCAGACTAGTAGCCAGGATTACCTTCCACTAAATCCTTCACCAACCCTAAATTCTCGCAGGAGATAATCGCATAATAAATCAATACAATTTCCCTTCTGTTATCGCATGTTAGATACGCTGCCTGATCACCCAGACACTTACTGTTTACTATAATCATGTTTAGGCTGTTTAGCAGGATACCTAATTGTCCGTCAGAGCCCCCCTTTGCTGACCCGCCAAAAACTGACAGGGAATGTTCAAAGCATTTTCTTTCTCCTGTTGGAGATCAACAAACAGCTGTTTAGGAGGAATCTTTGCAATAAGGTCTCCCACTAGTAGAATTGGCACATAAGGAAACAACAATTGAGTCTTACCCAATAGTAATTCCAACTTATTAAGTTGCTTTTCTTAACTTTTTTTCGGAGGAAACTGTGTTTATTAATATCAATTCAGAAACCCTTTTGGCCCCATTTTTTCATCTTGGTTGATGGCAGACAAGATAGTGATAATGTCAAGAAATTAGTATATTTCCTGAATAAGGCAGACACCACAACATCATACCTAACAGATACCATGATGGCTAAGCCCCCGTAGGGCGCTAAAACAGCCCCTTGACCGCTTTGGTACTAAAAGCAATATAATTAGACAATATCAAGTCCTCTGTTTCCCAGGTTTCTTGTAAAGCAGTGATCAGAATGTTTTTGTCTTCCAAAACTGACAGAAGCAGTTCAGAGTTCCTTCTCAGCTCTGCAGTGTTCCATGACAGGAAATTAACAGCAGAGTCACCAGGATCTACACAATAGGGGTTTTGACAGCACCTTTTTTTAGTTGATTGTACTGACAATCCAGTTCCCGATAGATTCGCTCTTTTAGGCCGGTTCCACCCAGTTAGTGAAAAGTTGCCTGCCCTTCTCAATTTTCATAAAAAATATATTTTCAAAGCTGGCACCCACCTGACGCCTTTAAACCAATAATAAGGGGTCTTGATTGCCATGATATGGTTGAGCCACCATCCAGTCCCCACTGCCCTTATCATACGTTAGCTGGGCTGATAGGAATACTGGCTGTTGAATAAATGTGCAATAGATATTGAAGCCTGACCACCTAAGCTCATCTAACAAGTTCAGGACTTCTTCTACTACTATTCTGGACTTAAAATGAACTGATACAGATGACTAGCGAGCAGCGGTCACACAAGCTTTTTTTACAGAACAACCAAAGATATGTCTGTAGGGGATTTTAGCCAGCTGGGGGATAGATTCATACAGAGATAAGACACACAATCTATTTAACACAACTTCCATGTCAGAGTCTGCAAACAAAATTCCACCAATTGAAGAACCCCATCAAGTTCCTCATAGGGATCAGCAGTGGATTTTTTCCCCTACCTTAAGTCCACCTCTGGCCTGGAATACTCCACTCCAGCTACCACATTAAGTACTCCCTCTCCCTGGGGAGACATTATTGTATCATGATCATCCTGAGCGGACTTAAGTGTAGCACCATTATCAACCCACACAGACTCTCTTGTATTTGCAATCATGCAAGGGGAAGCCATCCCCTGGGGTACAGAGGCTGTTTCAATAGTGTCAAAAGATGGCATTGTAATCTTCACAGTTGTCAGATTCCCCCACCTGGAATTTAACTTGTATTGTTCTTCTCTTAGTTATCCTTTGCAGTTTCCTTTTGCCTTTTGATTGTTGGTATTTTTTTTTTTTTCCCTTACCAGGCTCAGGGCCTGGATCCTGGGTAATCACTCCAGGACTGCACCTTTAAGCATTATTAAAGGTGTAGAAAACTTCACATGATTTGCCTGAGTCTGGGACGTGACCAGAGGGAGCCGGCCCATTATTACTGCCCTCTAGGGCTGTCATTCCTTCTTCCTTGAAGACAGCTTTCAGATGACTTAGATTTAGTGATTGATGGCATATTTTATCCTGAGGAAGAAGTTTAGAATCACCCATTTGGATACTGATATCCACCATGCTAGCAGCAGAGCTTTTTACACTGAACTTATTTTCATCCGTATTTGATGTTACGGGTAATTCTTTCAGTATAACTAAAAGGATGTCTAAAATATGGTATGAGCTGTCACTGTTCTTCTCCTGTAGAGACAGACAGGATGACAAAATATGCTTAAGGCTCTACAAGGATCTGGAGAAGCATTCATAGTCGACTGAAATGTTAACTGAAGGATTCAGCAGCAAGTTGGGAGAGGATGAAAGATTTTAGTGATCAAATGTTATAGGGCGGGGTATACCCGAGAACAAAGCCACATATTGTTTTATGTTGCTTATGGGTTTCAGACTGTGCCTCCACATTTCTGTTTCTGCCTGGCGATATGCATAATAAGGACTGCTCCCGTGGTGGTCCTACAGCTTTCTCAGAAGAAGGTGGTTCTTGAATTTGCCTATGCTTCAGAGTGGGAGAACCCCACTGGTCCTCCACATGCACCGTGAGAGGGATGTCCTTGCTCTTTGACTCCCCCAATCGAGTTGACTGTACCATTTCACTAATAGTGGGGTTTATTTCAGAACAGTTTAGAAAACGCAGGTATTTTGCCTCCACCTTTGAGTATTGGGGGAGCTCTGTTTCTCAATGGGTTAGCTTTAGTATTTTGACACAATATGGAAATCAATGTTGGCCCTGATCTTAGGTTTCTTGCCGTCATCTTTCCAATTACTGGGGCTAAGGACTGTCTGTAACACCCTGCACAGCCAATGTGGCTGATCCTCAATGGGCTGCTTCACTGGAAACTTGCTAGCAAGAACACGGTTGCATTATGTCCTGACTGCCCCTTAATTGCTTTCCAGTGGGTCCTTTTGCTGTTGAGGACCAGCTATAGTCATTATGTGGGTCCATAGGTAAGTGACTGGAAATGGGGAAGAGATCCAACAGGGAGGCTACAATATAAGTACCCTCCCCTCTGCTTTCTTGCAGTAGTCGCTGGTTTGCCCCACATGCAGTTATTTCAGACTATGCTGAGAGAGTGCCGCCCCAGCGATGGAGGGGAACGCAGCCTTACCCCAGTTTGGCAAAAGCAGCACCTGTCTAATAGTGGCTGCTTCCGCTCCTCCTGACAACGGTTCACAGTCCTATGGCCTTACCTCTCTTTCTGACTGGAGCAGCACTCCTGGAGCTATGATAGACATTTTCAGCGATTTCCAATAGTATTGCTCACATAGGGATCAAGCTCCAATTATCATTGCTCTTGGGAATCTTCAGCCTCCTCTTCGGGCAGTCCACAAGGTCGCTGTGGCCTTTGAAGCCTCCAAAAACTGTCAGCACTGGCAGTGAAAAGTTAGTAGGAGAGATGAATAGGGTGTGTTTGGCACTCAGCCACACTTGGCTCCACAGCTCTGCGGTTCCTTGGTGACCGTGGCACACAGGTCGCCAGACGAATCTGCCCAGGTTATGCTGGATCACGGGCCCCCAAAGTATGCCACACAATAAGCTCAAGTGCTCCATGAATACACTTTAAGGGCTGTACAGGCTTGGAATTGGGGCACGGGGCACGACCATGTCTTCCTCCAACCGCTGCTGCCGCCCCACTCACTCTCTCTTGTGTTACCACTTCAACTGCGCGTCTCGTTGCATGTTACAGTGAGCATTTCAGCAAGTAAAATATTTATCGTACAAAATAATGAGCATTTTAGCAGTATTCTTTTTTAAATCAGTATTCCGGTTTATCACACAAAAATATATAATTGAAGTCTTTGTGACTCCCGTTGCTTTCTCTCCAGGAAGCTCAATTGCGTTTACCTCTCCCCAGAGGTAGTTTTGCTTCTTGCTGTGCAATCAGTTCTCCAAAAGCACTAACTAGTAATCAGCTCTACTGTCTGTGTGACCTGGTACATTTATTGAAGCTCTTCATCTAGTGCTTTTAAACAAGCTGCACTGCCCCAGAAAGCACAGAACAAACAGTTGCACTAATCCTCTGTTTTTATCCAAATAATAGAATAATTGTAATGTATTAAACAATGCCTTTATCTTATTTACATTACATGCACTGATTTTGACCTACGGAGTCATATTTGTGCAGTTGCTTAATTGCCTGTTTTTCTCAAACTTTAGTCCTGACATTATACCAAGTAATAATTCACTGTGAATGCTACTGTATTTTATGATGTACTTATTTGTTTGGAGATTGTCTAAAGGGCTTGGCATTCTTGTCATTCAGTTTGTGCATTACATTTTGTATGATAATGATATCAAAAGTAGTGAAAGTAAATTTGGTATTTTACAAACTTCCCAAATGAAGACTTAATACACTATGCCGCTGATTGCCCTCATCAAGTGGTAAATGTTGTTTTGATTATTTAAGAGCACATACATGAGTAATGTCACTTTGATGAGCTCTCTTAGAAGTAAAAAGTACAGCCTAGGGTTTATTCAGGCTAAAATTTGTCTGCAGGCTTTTAACATCTGGAAAATAAATCAAGTTAAAAAAGGGTCAATCTGTTTGGCTGCATGGAGGTTAAGATGATATCAAGGCAATTGAAGCATTTGGGAGTTATTTCGTGAGTACATATAGGGCCTCATTATGACCCTGGCGGGCGGCGGAGGCCGCCCGCCAGGATCCCGCCCTCCAAATTACCGCGCCGCGGTCAAAAGACCGCGGCGGGTATTACGAGTTTTCCCCTGGGCTGGCGGGCGGTTCCAGTTAAACCGCCCGCCAGCCCAGGGGAAAACGACCTTCCCACGAGGATGCCGGCTCGTAATCGAGCCGGCGGAGTGGGAAGGTGCGACGGGTGCTACTGCACCCGTCGCGTATTTCACTGTCTGCAAGGCAGACAGTGAAATACATTTTGGGGCCCTCTTACGGGGGCCCCTGCCGTGCCCATGCCATTGGCATGGGCACGGCAGGGGCCCCCAGGGGCCCCGCGACCCCCCCTACCGCCATCCTGTTCATGGCGGCTTTCCCGCCATGAACTGGATGGCGGTAGGGGGGGTCAGAATCCTCATGGCTGCGGAGCGCGCTCCGCAGCCATGGAGGATTCCAATGAGCAGCAGAAAGTCAGCGGGAGACCGCTGACTTTCCGCTTCTGACCGCGGCTGAACCGCCGCGGTCAGAATGCTCATTGGAGCACCGCCAGCCTGTCGGCGGTGCTCCCGTGGTCGGTGGCCCTGGCGGCCACCGGCCGCCAGGGTCAGAATGACCCTCATAATGTCCTTGGTCGATTTATTTTTATGGAAATAGACTAAAAGGGAAAGGGAGGGGGTTGTTGCAAAGTCTCATGCTATTTTCATCAGGAGCGCTCGATAATCAGTGCACAAAGCACAGTACTCGTAAAGACGTGTAGCATGTGGGACTATTTACTGCTCTTTGCAGCACTGCACGTTCTTTATGTGATATCAATTGCATTTATTTCCCTGCATTTGTGCTCTTTGATAGGCACAGAGGAGATGTCCATAGTGGCGTAACAAAACCAGATGCCCCCCCTGCAAAGAACATGGAGGGTGCCTCCCCTGTGGACTCACTTAGGCTAGGTGCCGTGATGAGGAGGGTTCCTGCAGCTCAGGGCCCCCTGCGTCATGGGGGCCTTTGGTACGCCACTGGGTGTCCATCTAAACCATGTGTTTATGGTCATATAGTGCTAGTGCTTGATGACATTGCATCAATTTCGACAGAATAAGGACAGTTGCAGTACTTGGAGCATTCATCCTTGAGAAAATGTGTGACTTTATTGAACCCACACTCGGATTACTTAAACAAGGAATGAACGTGAATAGAAAAGTGCATGTTCCCTTTCAAATCAGGTACATAAATGTT
Organism: Pleurodeles waltl; assembly: GCF_031143425.1. Taxonomy (NCBI): domain Eukaryota; kingdom Metazoa; phylum Chordata; class Amphibia; order Caudata; family Salamandridae; genus Pleurodeles; species Pleurodeles waltl. Next base: position 944,535,300 of record NC_090439.1, on the reverse strand, counting down.
AGAAAAAATGTTTTTTTTTTTAAATAAAAAGGATATATAAATATCCATGAAGTTGTGCCTTTGATTCATGCAGATCAAAAGTGTTTTAAAAAAAATAGACATATGTATCAATTATCCCACAAATTAATTGGGTCAATCGACATGGCGTCAATATCGGGCCTCCCTTTGGCAGTTGTTAACCTTGATGCTACTAAGGCATTTGATCGAGTGAATTGGGGCTATGTAATCTACAATCTAACACAGCTGAATTTTGGCCCAAGGTTCTTGGGAGCAATCAAAAGTATTTACACCAATCCTTCGGCAAGAACTTTGATAAATGGAAGTCTAACCTCTCAGTTTTTTATCACTTGAGGGACTAGACAGGGTTGTGCTCTCTCTCCCCTGCTCTTTAATGTGTATATAGAGCTGCTAGCTTCTATGATTAAAAAGGACGCTCAAATAAAACCCTTTATTTATATGGGGTGGGAGAAAAGGGTATCTTTGTATGCAGATGATATTATCATCTATACCACAGACCTCCTGGTGGCGTTAGACTGGCAGGGATAACACAAAATTTTGGCCAGATATCAGGGTATCAAATCAACATGTCAGAGACCGAAATTATGACATGGAATATGAATATTCATCATAAGCTAATAACAGAAGAGATAAGATACCTTGGAGTTCAGATTCCACAAGACCTGGAGAAAACATCACTGGTAAACTTGAAAAATGTTATGCATCAGATAAATAAATTATTACTAAGTTGGATACCTCTCCCTTTAACTCTATACAGGAGGGCGAATTTAGTTAAAATGTTTATCCTCCCGAAGCTCACTTTTCTCTCCAATATGATCCAGTTGGAATTTGAGGAAAAGCAAATACAGGACATACAATCAAAGATAGATAGTTTTATTTGGGCCCATAAGGGAATCAAGATTGCTAGGAAGAAGCTACGTAGAAGTTATTTTAAGGGAGGAATTGCCCTCCCGCATATTCAGTTATATGTATGGGCATTCCAGTTAAAAAATGTTGAAGATTTACTAGTAGCAGACAAGATATCTCCACAAAAGAAGGCTATGCTCAGGGGTGAAGGGGAAGGGGAGCGTAACTATTTGTATAAATTTGGTCACCCAAGGTTTTACAAAAATGTACGATTGAAATCACTAAGGGCGGCGGCCTCTTTGTGGGCAAGGATCAGGAAAGTCACTAACTTATCGTGTTATAGTACTCGTGCTCCCACCTGGGACTCCCCCGGAACTCCGGAATGTTTGCAAGATGCTTTGGCTCGTCCTTTGAAGGAAGCAGACATCATGCAATTGGGACAAGTACTACAGGAGGGGGCTTTGAAACCTTGGGAAACATTTGTCACTAGCCGTGGCTTGATATCTAGATTTAAATACTATCAACTACAGGCATGGGTAAGAACATTAAAGGTGGCAGAAAAGGAGACTAATGAGTTAGTGGAGCTCTTACATAAGAATCAATCATGTAAGAAGGAAGCTGCTGCTTACTACAGAATACTCTTGGAGTGTTTGGATGACCTAGATGAGGAACGGAATTTCCCAGGCTCTTTATGGGAGGAGGTGGCCAGTAAGGAGGAGATCAATACATTATGGGTGGGTTCTTGGCAACGTCTCTATAGAGTGGTTAAGCCTGCAACTCTTAGGAAAAATCATCTATTTGTTCTGCCCAGAGCATATTATACTCCAAAGAAGTTAAATAGATTCAACAATAATGTCCATGGAGCCTGTAAAAAGTGTGGATTAGTGGAGGCAGACGATATGCATATGTTGATGTTATGTTCTTGAATTTCGAATTTTTGGAAGGATGTGTTTGAGACTCTATTTCTTGTGATACAGGTCCCATTGACGGTCTCCCCAGCTTTAGTTTTCTTCGGCAGTACTTTAGAATCGTTAAACCTCCCAAGCGTCCATAGGAATTTGTTGTTTTATTTAATATTTTTGGCAAGACAGGAGATTTGTAGACATTGGCTTTCCTCCACCCCTCCCACCTGGTGGGAATGGGTGGAGGCTGTAATGAATATTTGTCAATTAGATCTTTGTAGAACTGGAGCCAAAGATGTTAAGGAATTATGGCAACCATGGGTGAATTGGTTTTCTCCAAATACGAACATTAATATGAATTCTTGAGTATATTGTCCAATGATTATTTTCTCTCAAGGTACGGGTGGTACATAGCTACTTCTACTGTTCCGCTATGTGTCTTCTGGACAAGGCTGGCTCTTTATCTGGTCCACATGGGATCTGAATATATATCGGGTCTGGCTATTATAGAAGTACTATAAAAAAATCTGAGAACAAAAAAAAAAAGATTAAAAAATAAATAAATATCCATGAAGGTGCAATTTCAAAACAATCCAAATCTTGTTTTGCTCTATTTTACAAGCATTTAGTCAAGATAAAAAAATAAGTCAGAAAATGGGGGTATTGACAAATCATGAAGGGAAGTATCGCCAAAATAGATGTAAAATGAGCTTTGGACTAACAAATGCAGCTAAAAGAAATTTTGACAAAACCGGGATGCCCATGTTCATATCATATTGATGGGCCCTAAATATGGAATATTTTCCTGGGTGATGTTAGTTTTGATGCATGATTTGATCAGGCTGAGTGTAAACATGGCAAGCAAACTCTAAATGTTACAAGAGTTTCCAAATCACTGGTCTCAATATATACCATTGTGGAAAGGGATCTGTATCCAGGTAATACAGTGAGACCCTTGCATCACATGGATCAGTTGGTAGGATCCCCCCCCACTAGTACCACCAGTGGCATGCTTCGTCATTGGATTCTCACCCACACCACCTAGTGTGAGTCTGTGGGCTCAACGGAGTTTCTAAGCCGAGCCTCAAAGAGAAGATATTAAGAAGAACAAGGGATATGCATCCACTGAAATTTAAAAGACACACTCTCACATTATACCAAGACCTCTCGGCTGTATGCTGCAGAAACGTAAGTGCTTGTGCCCATTGACCACCTGTCTCCGAGACCATGGCATCTTTTATTTGTGGGGCTACCCCTTTAGAGTAATAATTCAATGGGAGGAGTCTCTCCATCAGATCCATTCCTTGAAAGAGGCCTGCTTTCAGTTGGGAATTAACCCGACAATGACAGAAGAAGTATCACACATTACGGTAAATCTGGAAAATAGAAGGAGGTCTGGCAAGAGGAGGCCCCTGTCTTCTGGCAACGATCTACGCCCAGACCCCAACACCATGGCCCAAGAACACAGAGCAGTCCTGGATTCACTACAACAAGACTCCAACACCGGACAAATGAGGTAGAAGGATGGAGACCTGCTGACCACATGTTGGCCAGCACCACATGGAGAGATCACCACTGACATAGGTTCAGACCCAGAAATCGACCACTGGGAAGCCACATAGTCCAGTCTTCCCAGGAACAGTTACCTGTTTGGTTGTTGTTTTGTTAGAGGAGTTCTTCTTACTAATAGACATTCAGGTGAGTACCTAACAAACAGATTTTTCCCCACTGAGTGGCACTTATGGACTAACTTAGATACACTTTGGAATATGACCTACAGAGATCATGGTACTGATATATCATGGTGAGCACAATGCCTAGCTGTTTTAGCCTTGACTTAGTCCAATGGTTACCTTACGTATTCTCTCTCTGAATTTTAAAGGGCTTAACAACCCTGTTAGGAGACAGTGGTGCTTTAATATCTAGATAAGTCTAGAGCCGACATTTGCCTTCTGCAAGAGACACACCTGCAGCCCAGTGAATGGCACCGCCTCCAGTCCAAAACATTCCTACGACAACTCTTCTGCCCTGCAGCTATGAAAATGGCAGGGTGGCTATTTTAATGGCCCACACATTCCATTGGGACCCAGTCGATGCTGGAGTCATCATTCAGTGTTATGCCAAACCCAAACCTGGGAAGGACCCGAAACAATGCTGGTCATATAGACCTATCTCCCTCTTAAACAACGATCTTAAACTCTTTACGAGTATCTTGGAGGCCAGTCTGAACCCCTTGATGCCAGGGCTTATAGCCCTCTCCCAGTCAAGCTTTCTTTTTCATAGGCAATGCAGTGATAATAACAAAAGGCTACTACATATCCTGGATAAGGTACCCCAGTCTTTGGGACAGGTCACAATTTTCTTAGTTTATGCTGAAAAGGCATTTGATAGAGTGCATTGGCCATACCTGGAGCATACCCTGATGCACTTTGGCTTCAGAGAGCAAATTCATAGTTGGATACTGAGCAGTTACAGATCCCCCAGAGTGACTGTCCATGTGAATGTGATAACATCGGTTCCCCTCACTATCAGTAGGTGGAAGAGGCAGGTCTGCCCCCTGTCGATGTTCCTTTCGCTCTCTACATGGAGCCATTCGCACAGAGAGTGAGGGATAGCCTCAATATCACGTGAGTTAGGTTTGGTGGGGTGGAACATACCATCTGTTTATATGCAGACGATGTAATCATCACTCTTGATAACCCCTCAGTAGCACTCCCCACTTTCCTGGAAGAGATCAAACGGTTTGGGAAGGCCTCGAGCTTCTTAGTGAATGTTAACAAATTCCAGGCCCTCAGTCTCACAGTCCCATTAGCCGATGTAGCACTTCGAGCCCAACACTTCTCCATACAATGGCAGAAAGATTCCATCGCCTACACAAGTATTAAGTTATCTACCTCCCCTGAGGCCACTGGAGCCCTTAACTACAAAGCACTGCTTAAACAAACTAATACAGTCTTGAATATATGGCGATCTTAACATCTCCCCTGGCTAGTCAGGATCGCTCCAGTGAAGGAGGTGATCCTCCCCAGAGGCTTATTCATGTTCCAGGCCCTCCTGGTAGCCCCTCCGATCGGGAGCAATTGCCTCCCCCAGAATACCATACTTGGCATCATTTGGACAGGTCAGCGCTCACTGCATGAATAGGGAACAGAGTTATCATCCTCCGCATGAGGGGGGCTTGGGGATCCCACACCTCCAAAGATTTTATCAGGCTCCCCAGCTTTGCTACCTCATGGAATGGTCCCACTCAGAGTCAGAGAAACACTGGCTCTTCATGGACCGGGCCATAGCAGGTACCAATGTATGGAAATTCCTGTTCCTCATGCGCCAAAAATGAGCATGGGGACTCTCCTCGCTCTTTAAGCGAACCTGAGAGTCTTGGATATGATTGCCGTACGCAGAGGCTTGACGTTGTTTTCCTCTCACCCCAGACCTCATTAGTGGGAGCACTGATTTCACCCCTGCCTCAATGAGCTGGCTTTCCACCACAGTTTGGGAGCTGACTACGGCTCCATAGGACTCCTTTTTCATGAAGATGGCCTCATGACAATAAAACAGGTGAAACACCACCTTGGGTTGCTAGAAAAAGAACGGTTACTGTACTTGCAAGATGGGCACTGGCTTTCCAACATCTTAGTTAAACAAAAGGCAGGCTTCACCCTGACTAAATTGGAAAAATGGCTCACTCTGAAGAAAGACAATTGCACACTGGTGTCCGAATTATACACATTACTCTTGCTACCACCCCCACAAGATAAATCCGCCAGCCATAAATATTGGGAACAGGAGTTAGGTAGATCAAGCTCAGTTGCAGAATGGGGGGACATTTACCGTCGTGCTCGACATATAGCCTCTAGCTCTGGGAGCATATAAATGGCCAAAAAATAGTGTCCTATTGGTACCTCATGCTGCCTAGATTGCACAAAGGTATCCCAATTGCTGTTGGCATTGCAGGAAAGAAAGGGACCTTACTGCAAATTCTCTGGAACTGCCCTAAGATAGCTCCTTTCTGGGAGGCTGTTCTGAACGACAAAGACACATTTCTTGACATGACTGTCCCTAGATTCCCCACTTTCAAAGTACGAGGCTTATCCAATCCCCTCACATATCCAATTAAAACATGGAGAGGCTGTCAAATAGGTATTGCCCTAGGTACGGCACACCAGATGAGTCTCTCATTGTGGGGAACTGATAAACCTCCTATACAACAGATGTGGTCCATCGTTTGTGGCATGTCCTTGGAATGGAAAAGCTTACCATGACCCTAACTGCAAGAGCTGGATATTACAGGGAGACCTGGGCTCCATTAATCTCCCTTTTGACTATGGAATTCTGAGAACTGTCCTGTCCGAAATATTTGAGACTTCTCCACCTTGCAGAGCCACCCTGATGATCTAATGAGTGGGATTAACACCACAAACCAATGCCTAGCCACCAGTGGTACTCGCATAAGCAAAATATGGAAGAGGTACCCCCAAATTGAGTTGGGATAGGGTGAGGGGAGTTTTCATGATCTTATATTTAAAGATGGTTTACATGCTTAGCCCAGAAGATTAGCTCATCCCTGCCTGTCGGTGCTTGTAGGCGGATGTATGTGTAAAGTTTCAACAAACTAAGTTGAACAAAAAGAACATTTATCATGTGACATTTGCAGATGGCCAGCAACATTTACCCCCTAGAGAATCTGGCCCTAAACCCAGTGGGAGGAGAGCTACTCCCAGAACTGGTTTTGAGTGAGATCAGAGGAGGAGACTGCTTATTACTGTGGCACGCCTCTGGGTGGGAACAGAGGCTCTGCACAAGAGAAGCAGTTTACACTGTGGGATTCTGTGCAGTATGGCAAAGAGGAACTTTTGTAAAAGTGGGTTAGGGTAGTCTGAAGGAACATTTATCCCATTGGTCAGGGAGGAGCCAAGAATCACTCCCACTCCCTAGCTGGCACCAAACAAGAGGACTGTACCTGCTGTTTGAAAACTGTGATTAGACCTGAAGGAATCAAACTGCTCTCATTTGTACCCAGGACAAAGAAGCAAACTCCAAGGGTCAGTTGGCTGACTTCCTCTGTGACTATAAGGATGGATACAACAAGCTGCAAGAGGACTTTTTCCAAAGTTGTCACCTGACCAGTAGCAACTAGACCATGGCTGGCATGTTGATGGCCTCTTGCAGAGTGAGTCTTCACCCCTCAAGTGCTGTTCCTGGGACACCTGGCTATGTCTAACTGGGCTTTCCATGACTTCTCTGAAAGGTTGGGACTTAAAAAATGTTTTCGGACTTCCAGACCTCTGTAGCACTGGGACCAACCACCCATGGCTGTCCGCCCAATACATAACTTCACTGGACTGAAGAAACAGGTTGCTCCCACTTGGAGCTTCTCTGCAGGACCAAATCCATTTTAGCAGGCCTTGGTGAGAAGGTATCCAGCCCGATGGAACTCTTATCCGATACAGTTCGCCTGTGATTTCTGAGCTCCAAAGACGATATGAAGTCCAAATGTGGAAACCTTGACCTGACAAATGCACAAAAAGTATCCAGCCAATAAGAGGACTGTTCTGGGGCAAAATTCCAGTTTTCCTCATTGGAGGTTTTTCCACTCAAATCAATGGCTTCATAAGTATCTCATCCAGTGGTTCTCTGGCCTCTTGGAACTCTTTGTGGATACAGCCTGCAACCTTGCCCCGCTGGAGGGTTTAGACTTCCATTTCAGAGACTAGGTCACAAGGTACAAACTCTAACCTGGGTAAACCTGCTTGGTGCAATTGACCCACAGCACTCCAAAATGGTCGGACAGAATTCACGTCTAGATCCTGGTTAACTACAATCATTGACTGTTGTTGGGACATTACTTTTTCAAGGTGCTTTATCACTTAGATATTTAAAAATTAATTTCTCCAGTTGCCGTTTTTTGTTGATGTTTTGCTATAGTTTGCCCATTATATTTGTTATCTGTTTGTATACATTGGCGTGTGAATTTATTGTGTTGTGTCTTTGACTTTTTACTTGTTGTATAAAATATTTTGCTTACACATTTATTAATACAACAAGACCATTTAAACAAAAATAAATTAACAATGCATACTGGTTTTGTCTCAATAAGAGAGGGTGTTAAATACAAGCATATTTTAACCATGTTTTAGAAGAGAACGTGAAAAATATTAATAACTACCCAACTGAATTGATTTTGAAAATGTAAAATAAAGGTTAATGACAAAAGAGCAGTAATCTTCGGATGATGTAAAGCAACAGATTGTATTTAAATCGTGAACCTTTGTTCCGCATTTGGCAAGCACTTTTTAGAGCCAAATGAAAAGACATATATTCTTTATATACCTGAAACACTCAGAACAGTCTGCTTGGTTTTACTAGCTAGTACGTTGCCAAATTCGTCAGATGTTATTTCTAGATGTAAATCACTTTTTTCTTGAATGTCTTATCATTTCAGGTTAGGGATGATCACGTACGTTTCTGAAATAATTTTAAAAACCCGTCACTGTTTCAGTGATTGAGCTTCAGATGTGTAAGTCTCTCGCTAGTAAAGCATCCCTAATGAAAACCTATAGATGCCTTGCTTTCCAAGGTCATTGACTTTGTTGTAAGAAAGGCATAGGGAGCAAGAGAGAAAGCAGTTTCTACAGAGCAGGAAAGACGTCTTCTGCTTGATTACATTATGGTTAAACTTCACTTCTGAACTTTATGAGCTCGGTTTGAGGAAGGCTGTGCTGGGCTATTCACTACAGGGATTCACTTCAAGCCGCTTTCTTTAAACATACTTCATTACCCACATCTATACATCTGAGAGATGGTCCTGGGGAGTAGGGGTTGGCAGATGTGATGAGGAAGGCGATGTGGCTTAGGCAAGAGCTGCTGACCTTGGAACAGGGAAACCAAGTTCGAATCCTTGCACAGCTCAACATCTCTTAATTTCCGTGTACAAATACAGTGTAACATTGGCTGTGTTGTAAAGCGCTAACAATGAGGAGAAATCTGGCAACAAGAAATATTCCATTAACCTACTTGTAAGTATATTGCCAATATGCGTTAGCATATATTTAAAAATGTCTCCTTCCATTTCAGTCCACTTGTAAATTCTCCCTGCATAGCCAGTCTGCAAACACCAGGCAAAGAGCCCAGCAGTCATTTCTAAAGAGATCAGTTGCCATCTTTGGGTCAAACTCTCCAAAAAAGTGGAACGAACTCCAGCAGAGCTCATGAACATGTATTATTTTTTCCTGCCGACCTCTCTAAGTTCCTTCCATCACCCTTCCTTCTTTCCTTTCTATGTTCCTTTATTGTTTCCTCTGTTCTTTTCTTTACTTCCCCATCGTTTCTTATTTACACTTCATTCGGGCACCCATTTTCCTCGTTTGCTGAATGTCTATTCATCTTATCTTCCTCGCTGCTTCTACTTAAATTGTGCTAAGAGGTATCCCTTTCACTGGATGCACTGCATGTAGTTTGACCAATTCATGCATTTTTGTGTACTGAAAGAGCAGAAACGAAACCATCAACATGATCATGAAGAGATGGTTTATATGGTCATTTGGCATAGGAATATCTGCATAGGATGGTAGCCAGTTTTTTCTTTTTCATTTAGTCTCTACATCTAGGTTATGGTCTTTTGTGTTTTATATCAGCACTGGGGTAGTTTGAAAGCATCCATTGTTACATTAATGATGTGTGCACCATGTCTTTTATATGTTATATACACCAGTGGAGAAAAAGCATATTTTATGTATGCATATTTAAACATAACACACGACCCACGAGAACCATCTGTGCAGTCAACCAGCTGAGCCTACAAAATTCTGGAAGACAATAGTGCTACATTCACTTTATTGTTATTTGTTCCACGAATGGATGTTTATTTGTGTGGGAAGGAAAGTTATGAAAGTGATATTACCAAATGTACTCAGCTCCGCATCCAGAGAACTCCAGCTGCATACATAATCCACACAGCTGATCTCCGTCCCAACTGGGTTTTCGGACCTAAAGGAAAGCGGTTGTTTTGTGAAATATCCGTGCCCATGTGACATTAACATTTTATTTGCAGCCGATTTCTACAGTACCGGAGAATTGTCGCAATTTTAAATACCTGAATCTGAAATGAGCTATTGTCTTTGACCCAAACACGCCCCTGCTATGTCCAGAGTAGCACTTTATAGTAATGAAAGGGAAACAAGATGTCACTATTTGCAAGGTTTATCAATCACTTGACCACCTACACGCGTGTAACAAACATTTGCTATATCTAACATCTTGGGGTACTACCTATAATGCATAAAATAAACCATATAGTAATGTTCCTCTGACTAGGTCATATTGTACAAAGGGAAGGCCATTATTGTCTCACTTGAATTTGATAAATGCATACTTTGTTGCTCCAAGAGTAAATAATCAGCGGAATCTGGGCCAAATGAAGACATTTCTAGACAAGCAACACGTGGCCCCCAACTGCTCGGTGTGTGCTCTGACAGTAAAGCTCACTGACCTCCGTTGACTGCGGTTACAACACTAGACTTGACTTACAGAGAGAAAGGTGTGCCAGATGGAGAACCTTACCCAAGCTCCTCTGTGAGATTCTGGGTCACATGGGTCTGGCCGCACATGTAATACAATGCCCCACAAGATTAACAAAAAAAAACCAATTGTGTCAGAGAAAAATAATAAAAGTGTATTTTATTCACAACACCAACCACCTCTGGCAGATCTTCCGATGTCAGTCAATGTGGTCAGAAATAATGGACTCACTCTTAACTCTCTCGCCATACTCACAAATCACCTTGTCTGTTATCATGATATCCGTGCTGCTACAGGCCCTTTATCCTGCAATTTAAAAAGTATTGTGACATTAAATAGTTTTGATTCCATTGGAAAATATTAAACCAAATGTGTAATGTATAGATGGCACAGCTTCCAATAATGAGTGATGAAGGCATGACCCTATTCTCATTCACCCTGATCTCAATTATGACTGCTGACGTATATTTAGACTGAGACCAGCTTCCAAAAGACATGCTAAAACCTGTCTAGGATTACACCCATCTGCGTCTTTTATTGATCACGCTTCAGATCTCTAGCTGCAGTTCCTAAGGGCTCCCCACAAAATCTCTAGGATGGATTGGGGGAGACCAGGCCTGAGCATATGTGAATGAGTAGATACAGTAGTAAAAAGAACAGATGATGGACAGATTGCTGAACAATGTGAACATTCACCCCCAGTCACAAAGATCTGGGTTTAACCCTTAGTTTTTTTGCCCACCACACCAGTTTGGACCCAGTCACATGCAAATCAGTCTTGACCCAGCTCCCCATGGGAAGCCAGTCCATCCCTGAACTGAAATTCAAGCAACCATTGACCTGTTTTACACTGATTAGGGCTCATCAGCCAGCTATAGCTTGATTGCAGTGGCACAGTCGGCATGTCTGGGCATACTTATCTCACTTAAGATGGCAACTGCAATGACAATAAGGTGATTAGGGAATGCTGTAATTATTCTCAGCCACTGGCAATCACTGGTGGCCACATCCCAGTCCATTGCTCTCCACCCACCATGCCACCTCAGGTTTGACCCAGCCATGTGCAAATCAGTCTTGACCCTGCTCCATTGTGAACAGTCCTGTCTGATCTGCCAAGCCAGGTCCTCCCTAAACCAGAACACAATAAACTGCACTCCAGTTTTACCCTGATTAGGGCTCATCAGACAGATATAGTTTTGTTCCAGTGGCACAGTGAGCATGGGACCCACATCTTGGCATACCCATCACATTTAGGGTGACAACTGCAACAACAGCAAGGTGAAGGATGGAATTTAAGAATTTTTCTCAGCTACTGGCAATCGCTCAGGGGGTGCATCGCAGCCTATCAATCTTCACCCACCACAGTATCTCAGTTGGACCTCTCATGTGCAAGTCAGTCATAACCCTGCTACAGTGGAAATAGTCCAGCCCGATCTGCCAAGACAGGTCCTCCCTGAACTGGAACATAAGAAACTTAGGACTGGTTTTCCCCTGAAGAGGGCTCATCAGCCAGGTACAGCTGGTTCCAGTGCTACAGTGAGCACGAGACCCATGTTTGGACATAACCATTGATCTTAATGCAGCACCTGCTTTTTTCACTTTTTTGTATAGTTGTCAAAGCATCTTCTCTAAGCAGTTGGCTACATGATTCTTAATTGCCCATGCGAATCTACAATCAGAAACATTTATTGTACAGAATACCATGCAGCCTGCTGAATCCATAACTTGCCACATCAAATTGCTTTCCATTGGAACTAAAATATTTTCCCTTGTCAAACCTCTGAAATTGTTTCACTTCATCCTTGCCGTACACTAAGGTCATTTATATAAGTCCCCAAAACATTTCTTCAATTGTAGACCACAAGATTCAGTTATCTCACCTTTGGAACAGGGATGTGCTTTTTGAGGTATTTCAAAGCCTATCTCAACAAGGCAGTTCCTTTTCCATAGACTGCTAAAGTCATTATCACCACAAGCCTCTTCATTTTCTGCAGGCAGCTTTAAATGCACCATGGCCTTTAATGGAGTTCTTGATGCTTAGGATGTGTTGTGATTACATGAAAACTATAATAAGCACATCAATAACTAATATAACTCACACATGAATACATAACACACATACTATTGTTGCTGCAGTTGTTATTATTATTATTGTTATTGTTATTATTACTACTACCAATAATAAGAAGAATTATAGGTGCTCAGTCATTAAAAGCGTTGCATACAAAATTGCTAAAATAATTAATTCACATAAATACTAATCTCATAAAACGTTTTACATAAAAAGGCAGACGGTAACTAAAAGATTGAGCTATAGCATACACACATGAATAAAAACAGCCATATGTTGATGACTGCCTAACTGACATGCAAGCTGTTTATCATACAACTATGTTGAGTTTGATTAATGCTGCCATGATAATCCCAGCAGTAATGCTACCAAAACATAACCATTTCAAACATATTCGATTGGTCAGTATGAATGCTAAAAATGGTTCTCTTTTTGCTACTTTTGAAATTATTTTCTGCCATCACAAGCATCCAAAACCTTCTACTTAGTCAGATCGATAGATATACCACCTATCTAGGTCAAGGACCTTCAAGCAGCTTCCCACCTTCAAAATGCTTATCTTATTCCAGTAATAAAAATATTGCCCAACTCGTTTCCCATGCTGCATGGCATCATTAAAAATCGGAAATTCCCCCTTAATGGGCTGGACTACTGAATATCCGCACCCCAGAATATCATGATAGAAGAATATCAAGGACAGAGTATCGAAGAATAAAATATCAAAATGTAAGTGTGTTTAGGGAAGTATACATTTACAATTTCTAATGCCACATCTATGTAACTTGAAGATATATGTACTGCGTAGGAACATATATTTGGAGTTAGGTATAGAAAATCTAGACTTACTTACCTCTCAACACTGTTTCTATATTTTGTCCTCAATACTATATAATTGATATTCAGTGGTCGAAATTCAGGGTGCACACCCCTCAATGGCATATGCATATGAGTACCTGATGCTAAAACACTGAACTTACTCTACACAGACGCATGCTACTGGGTGCCTGCTGCTATTTGGGAAAATGTTGGAAACTTACATTCAAGTGAGATTCAGATTGACAACTACTAACCAAAATGCCCAACAAATGGCATTGTGAGTGCTTGTCCATCTGACACCCACCCCACCAAAAAAAAACACTTATTGCATAAATTGAAGTAAGCTAGCAGTACTGGTTTGGGATTTACTTCCTAGAACAAAACCTGCTATGCACTGGAACGTTCCCTTAAAGTAAGGCAAAGCAGCACTAAACTAAATAGATATAGTGCTGTTTTGCTCTCCTACACAATTCTACACAGCAACTTGGGTGGCTTTGACTGTGTCATGTGAGTTTAGTTAATCTGTCCTTTGTTTTTATCTGCATAATTTGTTGTTTAGTCAACTGCATATCTGGCATTAACAGCACCTCTCCAATATTTAATACTTCTAATGAAAGGCTTGATGGAGAGCACATCTTTGGATAGGCTGCCACAATGAGCGTGCAGTTGTCCTCATGCATTCAGGAATGGTGTGTTCTGCATCTACAATTACTATGAGGATGGCAAAAGAGAGACTTTTTTATGTCACCATTTTGGGTCTTGATCACAGAGTCTCAGTGTCACTGAGCTTGTTGACTGTTATATTTATTAAGTTGGTAAATGCCTCCTTACTAACATAAATAAGTAACTCTTTTCTGAGGCATCAGTGATTTTAAGACATATACATACTAATAGGCCCAGATCTTTAGAGCAGAGTTGGTAACAGTTGGTATGAAGCACTGGGAGAACGTCTCACTTCCATTTCAATGGTTCAGCTGGATCTTACACGAAAACCTGGGTTAAATGAAAGTAATTCTGTGTCATCCACAAATGTATGCACTCTAGAATCCTGTTTCTAACCACAAGACAAACGAAGGTCAGTTAGCAAAAGATGCTCTTACAACGACTATGCCAGAGACCTGACATAAGCTGTTAGCTTTTCAAATACAGTTTTGGCTGACATTTGATTTATCTTCTGCCAGTGAAGGGTTGAAACAACAACTGCCTTGTCTCTAATTAAATGTAATATTAACCAATAATACCTCAGCATATTCCTGAAACTGAAGACCAATCTATGGTGTCTTGGAATGCCGAACTTGATAGTGAGTCTCACAAGATGAGGTGAGCAGGCTGCACTAGTATGCCTAATACCTTTACAAGCTACTAAAGGATCTCAATTTCAATCTGCCACTATTTCAAGTGCATACTCTAGCATCTAAGAAGGCCCCTGTCACTTCTCAGAGTCTTTGCCAAAATATCACTTTGAGAAATTAGTTTATTAGTTGGGGTTGATAGGTGTTCACAACAAGTAATAGTCATTATCTTGTTAGATCCAGTCAATGGTTTTACTCCTTGAAACCTGAGCCGAACCCCAGGTAGATATGGCACAGAGAATACAGGCTTAACTTAACAAAAATGTGTAAAACATCTAGAAGTACAAAACAGTTAAAATGCCCAAAACACAGCATGATAAAAATCCCACTGCGATATATAAAAAAAGTAAATTCTATGGAAAAGAAATTCCACCAAAAATACATAAATCCAATAAGGGGAACTGGAGATAGGAATTTTTGAAAAGATAAGAAAATATGGTGCCAAGTAGTGTAAAGCATCAATTGTGTTCAATGGACTTTGTAGATCGGGAGCAAGCACGATTTGAGACCAACCACCACAGACAGGTCTTTGGGTGGGTAAAGCAAGTAGATTGGTCATGCAAGGCCCTGAAATTAAGGGAGTTGTGATAACATTTCTAAGTCCAATCTCAAAAGGGACTTTGTTGTATTTCTGAAGAAAATGTGTCCTCCAGGCAGTACAAGCCTGAAATTCAATTTGATGCTGTGGAAATGCTAGTTGGATACTTTTCATGGTTGGTCACCTTGTTGATGTGGAGAAAACAGTTTTGAAAAAGTTCCCAAATTTTTATTTTTGCCTAAACAGCATAGTAAATTTCCAAGCCCTACAGGACCTTAGGGGCAGCATTTAGAGACTCAGGAAGTCAGGCAGAGGACAGCATTAAAGTCCAGTCCAGATGCAGTTGCCACCGGTAAACTGGGATTCTTCACTAGAATATCCTCTGCTCTTATATATTCCTGAAGCTACCCTTTGAGTCAGCCTTATGATCCTTGGAGCTCTTTCTGTTCTTACTTTTCAAATGGAAGTGGGTCCTACTTCCTGAGGTCCATCTCACAGTTCACAGATGTCAAGTGCTGCAGGTTCAGTCTGCTTGGTACCCTTTCGCAAGTCTAGCAGTGTTTAGAGGAAAGCTGGGTAAGGGTACCTCTTTATAGGGTTCACAAGCTAATGGGTGCTGGACACCCTAAGACATTCCTAGTCCCGCTCTGCCAGTGGACTAAAGGTTCCCCGCGCCTGACCTTCCTACTTTTGCAGTTTTTCCTGCTTGTGTTACTGCAAAGAACCCCAGTGTGCAATGGGTAAGAGTAAATCCAAGATGGAAAGGTGTTCACCCACACTCATCTTGGGCTCTGAGGGTCAGAGGTGTGAGTGGAAAGTGTACCATAGTACTTCTAGTGTCCTCCTGCATACAACACTAAAATCCAGTGTACTTACAACAAACCCACAGACAGGCGTTTAATAGGACAAAAGCAAGGTCCTTTAGCAACCGGACAAGTGATGCTCTATAATTGTTTTGACATCCTGTTTGCTCCTTTTGAAGAGTGCAACATGTTCATGTGCTTCAGACAGAGATAGCATGCGGCATTTGACACTTTGCTGTCAACAGCAGGGTCACTGCCCTACCCTTCATATTCTGTTAAGTTCAGAGGAGTCATCTCTTCCCATTCAGGTCAGCCTACTGTGTGCTTCTGAGAGAAAAGCCACATCTCTTTCTAGCCTGAGCTCAGAGTTGGTAGGGACTAATGGTGAACAGGTTTCTGACAGTTCAGACAGGTAAAGGGTAACATTGTAAACATTCATTTTCCTTAATGTTTATTACAAATCCAACTTCGCTATCAAGATACAGTATTATTTTGGTAATCTGTATTAGCATTTTCTTCAAAGGACAGCTAAGCCTGCCACAGTGTCAGGAAAAAGTAAATACTAATTCTAAAGAGAATCTATATAGTTATCATATAATGCTGTGTGTGAATCCTTCACATTTATCTCCAGTACATGTTGGGCATTCCCTCCACCCATATTCATGGCTTACATGTTAAAACTATGAACTTTGAATAGCATGCAACATTTTCAGCAAACTTCCTATTGTTATTGGCACATGGCATCATCCTTTACATGGACCCTAAGACTCTGCACATTTGAACCCCAAATAATGAATACACGTTGTCCTTGTTATCCGATTATATCCACAAGTGGTGTTTCAATCACTGACATAATTGATTTCTAGAGGTAAACATCCTTTATGCCGAATTTTTTATAACGAAGTCCTGGTTAACAAAAGCGGAACAACGCTTTCTTTAACCACGACTTCGTTATTTTGTGCCTTAACCACGCATGTCCTGAACAACGAACATGCATGGTTAAGGTACAAACAAGGGAGTCGGCTGAGGAGGACGACGCAGATGACAAGTTGACGACTCAGGTAAGTGGGGGGTTTTAGGTTTTGGGGAGGGGGTGGGGGGTCAGGGGGTTTTAGGTTTTGGGGTGGGGTTGGGGGGGTGGGGCGTTTTTGGTTTTGGGGAGGGGGTGGGGGGTCGGGGGTTTTAGGTTTTAGGTGGGGTTGGGGGGGTGGGGCGTTTTTGGTTTTGGGGAGTGGGTGGGGGGTCAGGGGGTTTTAGGTTTTGGGGTGGGGCTGGGGGGGTGGGGCATTTTTGGTTTTGGGGAGTGGGTGGGGGGTCAGGGGGTTTTAGGTTTTGGGGTGGGGTTGGGGGGGTGGGGCGTTTTTGGGTTTGGGGAGTGGGTGGGGTGTCAGGGGGTTTTAGGTTTTAGGGTGGGGTTGGGGGGGTGGGGCGTTTTTGGTTTTGGGGAGTGGGTGGGGGTCAGGGGGTTTTAGGTTTTGGGGTGGGGTTGGGGGGGTGGGGTGAGGGATGTAGGGTGAATGGTGCCTATTGCTAATGATTTTATCAGGAATGCCTTTACAACTAAATATTGTTGTTAAGGCATTCGTGGTAAAATCATTAGTAGTAAAGACGAGGTCGGTGTTCCGACCTCGTTGTTAAGGTTAGTAGTAGTTTAAGATTCGGTGTTCCGTGATATAACCATTTCTAGAAGGTGAATAATTTTTGTTGATTATGCATCTTGGCTTTGAAAATGGGATCTGATTTGTAGCTTGTGTGTTGTAGTGATGTAAATTTTCCTACATTAGTTTATATCTGTGTGGCTCTGGTTTTCACATTGACAACACTGAAGACATGTTCTTAGAAAATGTTGTTTGAGAAACAAACCCTAGTGCTTGTACTCTGGCCCCTAAACGTGTCGAATTGGTTAAAAATCCAAATTGGCAAAGTTAACTTACCTACCACCAAAGTCTGGCTCTTCAGCCGGCCACCTGTTGATGAGCTCCTCTTTGGATCAAGCTGTCACTGACCAGCAGACGGCCTTGTTTACAAAGATTCATCCAGCGAAAGACTAAATAAGAAGGTAAATATTTCCACCTGACTGAACCTGGCGGTCAGCCTTAAGTTTTGACTTTGACCCGGTTTAGCGCAATCAGATACCCGAAGCTGGTACTTAGCACGCTTTAGTTCTAGAAACATCTACAACTTTGGAAAATCATGTCTCCTGTACCCTGCAACTGACTATTGTGATTTTGGTGTTTATTTCCTCTTTAATATTTTCTCTATGTTTATAAACTGGAGTGAGATTTTTATTGTGCTGTGTTTTCTATTGTTTAACTCTTTTGAATCTGAGAAATGTGTTGCACATTTCTCCTAAGTTAAGCCCGACTGCTCTGTGCTACAGCTATGAACGGTTGAGCTCAGGTTTAAATTATTGAGACCTAATTGGACAAGTAAGCGTCATTATTACTTGAAGAAGACTACCATCCACTTCAACTAATAATCCACTTTCTTACAGTAGCTTAACAGAAGTTTTGTAGATTGTCTGATACCAGCGGCTGAATTGGATTTTGACTGGTTTGACACAATCCACAAAAGGTAACCAGAGAAACACACCATTGCGATAAGTAGACAAGACATATAGCAAGGGTATTGGAAACAATGGTTCACTGGGTTAGGCCCTTCTTTGGTTTGCCTATGATCCAAAACACAGAGAACCTGACTATAGGTAAAAGATATAACATGGAGGGAATACTGTTCATGTAGAGTACGGCAGCCACTGTATTTTTAAATTGATGACAGCCAAGTGCTTAAGTAATACCTATAGGCTCTAATGGCACACTTCTCAACCTATTGACACTTGTCCTTTATTTGATACTGCTCCTAGGCATTAAAGCATTATGCTCCTTGTAGTATTCTCGAGCTAATACTGCCATCGATAGAGAGACTTTGCCAGTTGCTTGGTTGATGTGCTGCGAAAAAGTGCAATGAATGAAGGGCAAAGCAATGATGAATACTGAGGATTACAGAGAGAAATATATGCAACAGGATAGGGAATTTTGTTTGCCACGTACAGCGTGCTTATGTCTAGTCTCGGCGGTCACAATTCTCATAACAGTTACAAAAAATGAGATGCTGAAATATTTATTATGCTCTTCGAGTAAATAATTTCAGATAGTTTTCATAGAGTACATATTCAATTTGTGACTTTCATAAACACATGGAACTGTGGATTTTGACAGGAGATTCTGGTGACAGCGTCTATCAGAATATAAATTAGATCAGACATCCATGTAATGCACAACGCTCTACGTGCTCCAACCTTGACTTGCTCACCAAGTATGAATGTGAACTTATTTCCAGTCCTAAGACGTTTTAATTCCGAGCACTTACTCCTTCTCCACCGTTCTTTCTGACAATCTCTTCCATTAAGTCTCTGCTTTAAACATTTTTCCTAATGGTAGTTCTGACATCCCCCCACCCCTCTATGGATATATGCATTTGGTTATGTATGGATCTTATATATATAGTGCAGATCTAACTGAGAAGATGCCACGGTGTATTTCCCAAAACCTGTGAGAGCAACGATTCATGCTGGTGTTCCCTGTGGAGCCGTCTCCCCCCCGGTCAGTCAGCGGGATAAGGAACAGGGCGCACGCCTACCAATGGAAAATGAGACATACCTGGAAAATATGCATTAGCGCCTCTTTTCTGATGTCTGGAGCAGCTTTCAGCACAGCCATGATACACTGACGGGGTAATATAGGAGGGCTTCTCACTTTGTAACGTCTCTGAATTGTGTGTCTTGCCGGCCCGGACCCGTATAGGTCATTTATTTTTGTAATTGCTTACTCGCATCAGTTGTCTCGTCCCTGAACTGGTCATTGTGTACACATCGTGGCCTGTGAATTGAACTGTGTCAACATAAACTATGAAATCCATTGTAATTTTTGTGGTAAATGCATGTGAACCTATCAAAACAAGAGTCCCCGTGATGCGCAGCTCAAAGAACCAACGATTACAAAGAAAAGTAACATTTTATGAAACCTCGGCTGAAGTTTGACGCAGAAATGCTGACTTGCACAAGAAGGAAGAACCAATATTCGTTTAATTTCAGCAAGGTCTTCGGGAGCATCTGGTGTCCTTAATCTTGTTAATGTATTCTTCATTTTATGAGGCCCCATATGTGACATGAATATGTATGCCCAGGTGCTAAGAGGGCAATTTTTTAAGGTTTGAAGTTTCTAATTTCAAAACAGAAGTAGCATTAGCAGTGGGGATGAGCATATTGGCAGAGCTTTCATTTGATCCAGAAGTTCGATGCCTCCAGGTGAAGCAGAACCACCTCAGTGGAAAAAATAACTAAAATATTTGCATTTCTGATTTGATTTCAATCTGAGCTTGTTTGTCTTAGTTAAAGTGCATCTGCCGTGCCAGTTTCTGGAATACCGAAGAGAACATATGCACCTTTGATAACTTTCTCAGATGGATTTCTAAGGTGAAATAGCAATTATAAAGTATGTGACTCTATGGGTGATGTGAGCATAGTTTCTGTATCCTCTGCATCACACTTTGCTTCTATCCTAGTTGTTTATAGCAGTGCTCTCATATAGAACAGGATGGATTCGAAAATAGACAATGGGAAAAGAGAGGAAGGATTATGAAACGAAGCATACATGAATATTGAAAAATAGCACCTCTCGAGACACTGAAAATTACCGCAACACCTCCCAACCCCTGTCCCTCACTCACAACACCCGCCAATCACCAGAAATTGGCAGGTACATAGAGTTCTATTGTATGAGCCACCACTGAGAAAACCGTAGCGGAGTGATCTTATCATAATTGTGGTGCTCACTAGGCAAAATGGTCTGTGCATTTTATGGAGTGACTTCTTAAATATTGTCTTTGAAAAACAATTTAATTTATACAAAAATGGTCAGCTAGGCTTAGCCCAGTGCACTATAAGCAACACGTCGGCATATGTGTTAGACTTTGCATCCTTAGGGTGGTCTTACCCCAGACTTTTTGCTTTTCACCTCCTGTTTTTGCAGTATCTTCTTGTTGGCTTGGAGCAATTTACCATTGATAACCAGTGATAATGTACATGTTCTTCTCCCTAAACATGGTAACATTGGTGTATCCACATTTGGCATACTTAATTTATTTGTAAGTCTCTTGTAAAGTGGTACACTATATACCTAGGTTCTGTAAATTAAATGCTACTAGTGGGCGTACAGCACAGATTGTGCCACCCACTTAAATAGCCCTGTAAACTTGTCTCGGGTCTGCCATTGCAGAGCCTGTGTGTGCAGTTTCACTGCCACTTCGACTTGGCATTTAAAACCTCTTGCCAGGCCTTAAACTGCCCTTTTATTTACTTAATTATTTAAGAATTTTATATAGCCCTGGAAAGACCCGAGGGTATCAGAGCGCTTTACATTAGTACGTATATTTATAACACAATAGCAAGTATAATTGAGACAGCTGAGCTGGATCAAATCAGGACAGTGGTTGAGCATGAGGGGGGACAGATAACAAGGAGGGGGTATAGGGAAAGTGGGGATGAAAAACCTTTAACGTTGGGCGATTGGTTATCCACTAGTTGAGATGCCATTTGAGGAAGAGATCCTTTAGCTGTCTCTTGAAGCACAAGATGGAGGTGTTCGTCCTGATATGTACTTGTATGGAGTTCCAGATTTTTGGGGCATTGGTCAAGAAGGATGGGCCAGTTTTCTCTGTTTGTGGACTTTGGGCGAATGGGGAGTAGGGTGTTGGAGCTGCTTAGGTTTGTCGTCTGACCTATAAACCACCCCTAAAGTGTGCCCTGGGTAGCCCAAAGGGAAGGGTGCTATATAAGTAAAAGGTAGAGCATGTACTTTTAAGTTTTACATGTCCTGATAATGAATAACTCCCAAATTCATTTTTCATTACTGTGAGGGCTACTCCTCTCGTAGGCCACCATTGAGAATTCCTCCATATAATTTGAAGCAGTAATTCCTGATCAGAAATGAGTAATCATCTTTACTGGTGACGTCGGATTTATTATGACTATTTTAGAAATGCCACTTTTAGAAAGTGGACTTTTCTCAGCTCTCACTGCTCTATGTGCCTAACATCCTATCTCCAATACACGTCTGGCCTGGGCTGGGTGACTGCTACATTTGTGCATTCCCTCTAGACAGCCACAACCCAGGACACTCAACTGCATTTGCATACTGATGGGTCTTCCTGGGCAGGGAGGATTAGAAGGGCTCACATTTACACCTCAAAGGGTAGTGGCCTGAGCCCCACATAAAGGGCTGATTACCCACAACTGATAGTCTGGAGCCAGGACCAGAATGAAAGGGGGAACCGTGCACTTCAAGGAGCTGCTTTGAAGTCACCCCCACTTCAAAGGCACTTTTGGGTACAAGTACTGGGGCTCTAATCCCCTGAAATCAGATCACTGCTGGACTTGGGAAGAACTCTGCTGGAGTAAAGACTACAGTTCTGTAAGGATCATCACTCTGCCTGGACTGACTGTTCCAAGGAACTGTTGTATACATTGCTGAGTTGCCCTGCTGCCCGCTGATCTCTGCGCTCCCCAGGACAAGGACTTGGACCCATCCTGCTGAACCAGAGTGACTTCAACGGCTTGCTGGCTTGCACCCTGATCTCCTGCAGTCTTAGGGACATCAAAGACTGCCTGAAACTCTCCTGGTGCTGCTGGACTCTGCCCTTTGTGAGTGCTACCTTTACCTAAGGTACCCTTCTCCAATCCTGGGCCTCAGAAGTTGGTTCTGCAGCTGATTCCTGCAAAAACTGACGCATCACCTCTAATGCATGTAAAATGTTGCAGCATCACCCTTCTAATGCAGAGGCTGCTCGATGACATTGTATTCAGAGCCTGCACAGCTTGACGATGGCACTCTGCGCAGATCAACGACTCATTGCATTGACTATAACATAGCTCGACGATGACGTGGGACCCTTTTACGCAGCTTGATGGCAAAGCAGTTCATTCTCAATGTTGACCAAAGCTCCATCCAATGTACTTTGTTAGATGGACCTGTCTGGGTCATTTAGCAGGCTGACTCTCCACCATATTCGGCTTCAACTTTGGATTTGCACTCGTCCCTTGTGGCCTCAAGTAACCTTTACACCGCCAGTGACTGCTAAGCACTGTTTTACATTTAATCTTTAAAACTTCATATCTCAACTTCTACTGATCGATTTTTTTGTTGTTTTGGTCATATTTTACTGAGATAAATATTCTCTGTTTTTCTAAACCTGTGTGGGGTACCTTTGTGGTGTTTTCATTGTGTAACTGTGTGTGTTTCACATATACTATTTACATTGCCTCTTAAGTTAAGCCTGACTGCTCTTTGCCAAGCTACCAGAAGGTGAGAGCATGTTAATTTAGGGTGTGTATGTGACTTACCTCGACTAGGATTGTGGGCCCCACTTGGACAGGGGAGCAAACCTCTGCCAACTAGAGACCCAACTTCTAACAATATGCATTTCTATCTCAACAGCCACTGCCATTAAACTATTACCATGTCCTTACTCTTATTTCAAGCTACCAAACCCAGACTCTAGGTCCCTCTTCATAACAGACCTTTGCTTCAGTGTCATCAGAATACTGGGAGAGGCCGTTAGATCCAAGTTGTTAGAAATGACTGGGCAGAGGAGGGAACACCTTCCTCCTCAGCCCTTGTAAGTACTAAGCGTCAGTGGTTAGACTAACACATTTTAGTGCTGGTGTCTGCATCACCGAACTAAAATGCAATAGCCACGCATATTACAGGTCATGGTAGTAAGTATAATGTACTGAAAAAAAGAACAGCCAGTGCCAATGGCTCGCTCGGCTTCTCAGCTGCAAGCATCATGAATCCACTCAGCCCCCGGGGTGGGAGTTAAGCATTGCTATGAGGTGGGTGTAGTGCTAAAATGTAATTTTTAATAATTTGGCTTGCAGAGCATCTCGTTTGCTTCCAATAAACAAAAAAGGATGTATCTATACACTGCCCTTCATGGCCACGTGGATGTGACATCAGTAAAAGCAACATAAAAACAACCTGACTGAGCCCTTCACCTGGATCCAACACCCTCTGTGGTTTTTCAGCATGCTGCAGTTAGCGATTGTCCCAGGCAGATTTTCTTTGTTTTTTTCTTGCTTCCCTGTGTTTACCGACCGGGTGTTGGGTGTTGCTCTGCTCACCAGTTCATTGCGCAAACAAGCGTGCATTGGTGAACAAAGGCTCTAAAGGCCTGGGTGATCAGTTTTGTTCTAACTGAAATACAGAGCTGTCTGCACAGCGCTGCTGCAGTAACCCAGAAACCTCTCAAGCAGACTGGCCCGTTCCCCCGGCTGGCCTCATTCAGCAGCAGTGGGCACCCAGCAAAGCGCTCTCATCAGAAATGGTTAGTCACCGTCACAGGTGAGACAGTGAGGATTCCCTGCAAATATTTGGCCTGGTGCAGGGAGGAGGCATTGAAAAGGACAGCCCCGGGGTGCAACGCGTGGTTCAGTCCTGGCCCATGAAAAAAGATGCTGTGAAACATCCTGAATGCAACATGACTTGGGATAGGAAGCAGGCTGATAATAGGCCACGAGGAAGAGAGGCGCAGGGCACATAAGAAATCGTCAGATAGAGGGGTAGACAGACTCGTCTGTGCTTTCTCCCCCAGCGTCAACGACTTACAGACAGACTTGTGAGGCCTGAGCATCAACGGTGCAAACGTCTGTCCTACTGCACACCGAGAGATCCGCAGCAGTGTTCAAATTAGTTCTGTCAGGATAGCATCCACAATACATCTTCTGCATTTGGGCACACTGCACCATCATGTTGATTAAACAGCGGAGAGGCTGACTAGGTTTGCAGCAGAGCCATCACACCGTTCATTCAAAGAGTCTGTACAAAGCCAGCTCTGGTGCTGTAAACTTGTTGTCATTTGTGACAAAGCTCATCTTGCATGTCTCTTCCTCCATGTCCTGCTCTCCTTCACAGGCCAGTCCCGTGTCTGTCTCTGCTTCTCTTCAGGCTGTATATCAGTATTGCAAACAGTGCTTAATTTGAGCTGATAGTTGCCGGTGGGGCCCGCTGGCATTTATTTTTAGGGACCTGGCACGTATTTCTCCACATCAGATATTGCCCGCAAGAAAGAGAGAGAGAAGCAGCTGAATGGGAAAGTAGGAGGAAAAGAAAGACAGGAAAACGGACACAAAGGAAGAAAGCAGGGTCAAGAAAGAGATAAATGTGCAGGGAGAGTCCGATAGTGGATTAAAGAGGACTGAGATTAAATCAAGTTGGTCCAACCTTGGTATTTTGTGCATCAATTTTTAAAAGCACCACCGGAGCAGAGATTTGGGCACCTGGACTCATTCTTTTACAAATTAAGCATTGAATGCCAAAGACAATAGTCTTCACTCTTTTCCCATCCAGCCACAACTGCAGTGCTTCCTAGGCCAGTGCTGCTGCCAGATTCTATTCTCTAAGTGCATCTTTCCTGTCTCTTTAAAGAATAGGTTTGCCTAGACCTGTCATGCTTCTCTCTTCTATCCCTCATAGAGCTTTAGTTATACAAATGCTAGGCCGGTTTCCCAGAGTTCAGAGAGTCCGTTGGCATAGTGCACAGTATGTAGGACACACAAGGTGCATCATTTGGAAACTGATCTGATTACATTGTCAAGGACTGCGTTGTCGTCACTCAAAAGGTTACACACAAAAGAATTAAATATCACACCTAATCACACTAAAACATGGAAATGCCACATATAGGCTTCCTGAAAACGTGGTAGCTATGTTGCATTCCACTAAAGTAGCCAGTTCTGTTGTTGACTTGTAGTGCTGAGTTGCTGGCTGGTGCGTTTCGCGGCGCTGCGATGCTCCAGAGCCTCTCTTTCAAATGCTGTCACATTTGATCGTGCCTGGCTAGGAGGACAGTAGGTTACTGATCTTCCATTTCAAGGGATTTTGCAGCAGTCCCAAGATCTTTTTAGAGCTTCCCATTGCACAAAAGTGTGTAATTTCTGATATTTCGCTGTTTCCATTTCGCTTTGTTTTACTTTCTAGAAAGTGTCCCTATAAGTGTCACACATTTGGTCCTTGAATCTCTCTCTTAAGTATACCGAAATCTTGGAAATGTCACACATAAGCATTCTGGAAACGTGCCAGCTATCCCTCGAGCTGTTAAAGAAATTTGACTACCTCTAGCTAGAAACTAGGGGCCATATTTATACTTTTTGACACAAAACTGCGCTAACGCAGTTTTGCGGAAAAAAAATTAGCGCCGGCTAACGCCATTCTGAAGCACCATGCGGGCGGCGTATTTATTCAATGACGTTAGCCGGCGTTAGCCGCCGGCGCTGCCTGGTGTGCGTGAAAAAAAATGACGTACACCAGGCAGCGCCGGCGTAGGGGAATATGGAGCTTGGGCGCCAAAAAATGGGGCAAGTCAGGCTGAGGCAAATTTTTCGCCTCAACCCGATTTGCGCCATTTTTTTCGACTCCCAACCCCCATTGAAATTACTCCTGTCTTAGCAAAGACAGGAGTCATGCCCCCTTGCCCAATGGCCATGCCCAGGGGACTTCATGGTCATTGGCCATAGTGGCATGTAGGGGGGCACAAATCAGGCCCCCCTATGCCACAAAAAAAAGAAGAAAGAAAAACTTAACTGAACTTACCTTAATGTCCCTGGGATGGGTCCCTCCATCCTTGGGTGTCCTCCTGGGGTGGGCAAGGGTGGCAGGGGGTGTCCCTGGGGGCATGGGAGGGCACCTCTGGGCTCCTTTCTAGCCCACAGGTCCCTTAACGCCTGCCTTGTCCAGGTGCTAAAAAACGGCGCAAAAGCGGCTGGACGTCATTTTTTTTGACCCGCCCACTCCCGGGCGTGAATTTTGCCCGGGAGTGTAAATACGGTGCACATGCCTCGGAGTCAATTTTTTAGACGGGAACGCCTACCTTGCATATCATTAACCAAAGTAGGTGTCCACGCTAAAAAATGACGCAAACTCCATGGACTTTGGCGCTAGACGCGTCGAACGCCAAAGTATAAATATGGAGTTTGTTTTGCGTCGGAATTGCGACAAAAAAATCGACGCAATTCTGGTGCAAACAGAGTATAAATATGCCCCTAGGTCTCTGCCATAGAATCTATTTCCCAATCTATCCAGGACAATTTGAATGTTGTCACCAACGTCTCAGGAGGCAAAAACATAATGCATTTTACCCTTTGTCTTCGGATAATTATTCTAGCTGCATTAATTCTGTGTGAAATGGAAAGTGGTACAAAGCTAGTCTGTACATCACGAACATGCCCCATTTTATATGAATTTCCCAAATGTCATTCCTCCATCTTGCTCTGTGGTCTAATTGAATATTTAGTGACCTGCACCACGGAATTATGGGCCTAAAGTATAACTGATTTTTGAGGCTGCAAAGCCCCTAATTTGCAAAATCACAGTCTTCGTGACCACAAATATCGCATTGTATCAAAAGCACAGATTGAGAGTCATAAAGAACCACTTTGAATCGTTAGGAAAGGGGACGTTATTTTGGATTCCCCCGTCCTCGTGATGTGCAAAAGAAGTTGACCCTGGTTATTGACTGCATTGTGATCAGTGCCCTTTTTGTAGGATACTGACACCCAAAGAGAGACAGCATTCACTTTTGAACGTGGGCTGTGCTTAACTAGCTGCAGTACACATTGATTCAGGGGACCCCTGCGTGCTCCCCCTTTTCTCCTTTGTATCAGTGAATCTGATTACATTGCCTATCGATTCGAGCTCAGGGACTGAAATCAGAACTATGTCAGAAAAAATAATTCCATTGCTTGGATTTGGAATGCAGAGACGTTGGTCTGCTGTCCTTCACAGGCCTCCTCCCTTTGTTACGGGCTTTTTGGTAGGATTCACAAGCAGGACCCTACCTAAGTATTAATATCAATAGGCAGGACTATGCAAAATCTAAAGAAATATGATTTTATGCTGTGAGACATCATTTGTTGCTGCCCAAAATAAAACCCAGGTCGCAAACCAGTTGCTCCACAAACACTGTGCCTGCTTTCAGACCATTAAACTCTGATATACCTAACAGAGAGGACTACTGAACATCGGACAGCAGCCTATTGAAAATAAAGCTGCATGTTTGCCACTGATGAACAGCCTGAACGCAATGTAAACTGAGAAAAAATATCACATCCATCTAGAATGTCCTAGTACACACTCCAAGACAGACAGATTTGTAATCGGTATTGTAGAGATGTGTTTGTGCCACCGGTATGGCATACAGTATTGCCATCCTCGAGGTACCAAATGTAATATGGTAATGCAAATATATGTACAATTAAAATATATCGAGTTATGTGCTCAGAAACGTGCAATTTCTCGTGGTAGTTTGCTACCAGGCAATTCAGGTAAGTGTAAACAAACTATCTGCATACACAAAAGGAAACACACCATACACAGGTAGTATGCATGTCATGTTTGAGATTCAGTGGGCTGTCCAGGGGTATTTTATGCACGCTTTCTCTTTCAGTTTCATGCATAAACATTTTGCTGCCCTATCCTCTGTGGACTCTGGTGGGTTTCATCTACTGTCATTGCAAATGGTGCCATAAATCCACTGGTCCATGGCAGATTACAATCATATCTGTTGCACATATTTTAATAGAGAATACATTAAATAGCTGACCCATTTTCTAGGCTTGAAATTCTATGCATATTTAAAAATAGCCCTGACACTTGAAAAGTAGGGCACATTGCGGGACTCCCACGAGGGCAGGTTGTCAGCAGGGTATTCCTAAAGTGTCCCTAAATCTGTCACCAAACCGGATAGACTGATTCCCCATACAGATTACATATCGCTTCCTGCATGCATAGAAGGATTCTTGCAGCAGGGAGTCTGCTGAATTTTCATCCTCTCCCGCTGCTTCAGCCCCCTTAAGTGACCTTCAGTGATGGAACATTGGTAAGGTTTATTGTACAGCAATAGTGAGCTTCTCGAGGTGGTGCACTGAACCGTACTCCACAGGGACATGATACAATGACCAAACTCTGCTCAGGTGCGGGATTAACTTGGCTTTCTCCTACCCTCGTAATTTTTGGATCTCGAAGTGATGGATTTCAGCCGAAAACGGATCTGTTGACTTGGATTTCAGCACCACATTTTAATATAAGTGTTATAACCATGATTTTCTGTATCAACAACTTTTTGAGAATCGCTGATTGAAACATTTTCAAAGTTATTCAATTTTGGTTTGGATGTCAGATTTTCTCAAAGTGGAGAAAATCCACCATTAGCTCATTGACTTTGAGTGTAACTATATGGCTTTGTGCTATGTGGAGTTATTTGTAACATATAAAAATGCACAAGAATAAAACATCTGTGAGAACATGTAATTTTGAGTGGTCACTCCCATTTTTTTTGTTTGTTCGCTGAATTTTATTGCTGGTTTTTAGATTACGTACACTGGCTCTGCTGTCCCAGTGTCCAGGGTATGTGCTCTGACCCCTAGAATGTGTAGAAAATGGCTAATCCATGTTTCTCATATTTTACTTTTCTGTAAACTCGTAGTATATGGTGCAGAAATGCACCCATGGAATGCAAAGTTAAATGTCACCTTTGAACTGTAGCACTTATTTTGTCATCCATTAGTGTGACCAGGAAAACATGATGTCAAGCCCACCACTGTACCCTGATTACTGTAGTGTAAAACTGCAATGCAACAAGTTAACCTCTTTTTCACAGGCAAAAACATCCCTTTTAAATATTAGTAAGTCCTCTCTGTGTGGGCCTTGAAGCACACTGTACTGTGTGCATTGTAGTAAAAGTGTGACATATAGAAAAGTAATATTACCATGTCCCTACAGCGAGACAGCTGAAAGATATTTTCAGGCCTAAGTGTCCTGTGTAGAAAACAAGAGTACAGATTAAAATTCGAAGTCTGCTACCTCTGGGCTGAGAGTTGTTAAATAAAAAATAAAAAAATAAACGACTGTTTTTAATAGTTAGTAAAAGTCCATTTCAATGGTGAAGTTGGATTTTTAATAGATATCCGGGAAAGGCAACTTTAAAAAATGTACCCTTTCCCTGCCTGAAGTTCCTGGAGGGAAATTTGCATTAGCTTTCCAGATTTTTCCAGCCTGTACTTGGCCTTGATAAGGCTACATGAGGTGTGAAATTCCTCCAAGGAGCTACACAATAGGTCAATATGATTGACAGGTCAGCCCGATTAGACAGGTATGACTCCATTGAGCTCCGCAGAAGTGTGGGGGATTGCCTTCCTGCTGATGTCAAAATATTAAATCCTGCCTAACATCTGTTGGAGCCAAATGTCACAATTTGGCACTCTTGAAAGGGAGCAAATGGGATTCCAGGACTATTGTTGTGTACCCCTTGTCAGGTTGTGAAGGACCCTAATTTTGTCCTTCCAGACACTTGGTTTATTAATGGTTCAGGGCCTGCTTCAAACTGTATTTTAGTTATTGATGTAGAGCGACATGAGCGATTATCATAATGCACACCCATATATAACCAACCCCCTGAGATCCTAATTTTAGTGTGGTGAACACTTTCACTATCTCAAAAATGTCCCAGCATGACATTAATTCTGGGCTAGCTTTCAGTAAAGGAAGGAGAAACTACAAAAAAATTGGGTAGGTTGCCCCTGGGAACATTTATGCCATTGGCTAAGGAGTAACCAGTAGTCACCCTCACCCACTAGCTATTGCCAGACACAAATAGGACACCTAAGGTACCTCGTTATAACACATTCTGGACTGTGAAAGAACAGACAAAGGGCTTCATCTTTTTTTTAAAACTGTGAGACGAAATGAAGGGCTGCACATGCCCCCACCTTGTAGCCTAGGGCAAAGAAGTAGACTTAAAGGGTCAGTTGACCTACCTCCGGTGTGGCCACAGAGACACAGCAGTTGCCAGGGACCTTTTCCCTAAAATGTCCAGCTGGTCCAATTGACCAATAGCAAAGGGACCTGGACTTATCCCTGCTGTTTTCCACTGCCCGGTGAAACCCTTTGAGTCTGCAAGTGTCTCCCCCAAAGGACCGAGATGCCTTAAAAGTATACTCCTGTGGTTGTTTGGCAGCAGAAGACTTAGTAACCTTTTTGAATTTTTTTTACTTCAGACTTTCATCAGGACTCATCCACTTGGATACAACAGAATGCCATTGCGGTAGGCCTGAAATTGAACCCTTGGTCCCAAACTACTGTGCACTTTGATTACCATTGCCGTTTACTTTTTCTTGTCACTTTTTTACTTAAATACTTAAATATTGACAGCTCCTGTTCTTCTTTTGGATTTTTGGTGTAATTTTGCTTATATTCTTTTACAATACGAAGTGCAATTTTTATTTTGGGCTGTTTTACTGTGAACAGTCACAGTCATGGCAGCTCTTCAGCTCTTCTCCAGGCAGAGGTTCCTCTTGGTTTCCAGAAGTGTTCTAAGGTCTGTGGTTTTGGGAGCCCTTCTTATACCCATTTTCTCCCTTGAAGTAGGCCTACTTCAAAGCAAAGTCTCTCTTGAATGTGAAATCCTGCCTTGCGCAGGCCAGGCCTGAGACACTTACCAGGGGGTTTGAGACTGCATTGTGTGAGGGCAGACACAGCCCTTTCCATGTGTAAGTGACCACTCCTCCCTTCCCTCTCAGCACAGATGGCTCATAAGGAAATGCAGACTACACCCCAGCTCCCTTTGTGTCACTGTCTAGTGTGAGGTGCAACCAGCCCAACTGTCAAAGTGACCCAGACAGGGAATCCACAAACAGGCAGAGTCACAGAAATGGTATAAGCAAGGAAATGCTTACTTTCAAATAGTGGCATTTTCAAACACACAATCTTAAAATCAACTTTACTAAACAATGTATTTTTAAATTGTGAGCTGAGAGACCCCAAACTCCACATGTCCACCCATTCCCAAAGGGAATCTACACTTTTGTCATATTTAAAGGTAGCCCCCATGTTAACCTATGAGAGGGACAGGCCTTGCAACAGTGAACATTTTTTTAGCAATATTTCACTGTCAGGACATATAAAACACATTACTATATGTCCTACCTTAACCATACACTGCACCCTGCCCTTAGGGCTACCTAGGGCCTACCATAGGGGTGCCTAACATGTAAGAAAAGGGACGGTTTAGGCCTGGCAAGTGGGTACACTTACCAAGTCGAATTTACAGTTAAAACCGCATACACAGACACTGCAGTGGCAGGTCTGAGACATGATTACAGAGCTACTTATGTGGGTGGCAAAATCAGTGCTGTAGGCCCACTAGCAGCATTTGATTTACAGGCCCTGGGCACCTCTAGTGCACTGTACTAGGGACTTACTAATAAATCAAGTATGCCAATCATGGATAAGCCAAATACATACACATTTTGGAAAGGAGCACTTGCACTTTAGCACTAGTTATCAGTGGTAAAGTGCCCAGAGTAACAAAACAGTAAAATCAGAGTCCAGCACACATCAGCAACCTGGGGAACGGAGGCAACAAGTTATGGGAGACCACGCCAAGGATGAAAAGTCTTACACAGCCCATGCAACTTATCGTAGATTGCAGTTTTGCTAATAAAACCTATTGGACCTTACTGCATCTCCTTCATTGCCTGTGTATGATTGAGACATGTTGTTCATGTGAGAAAGGGGTAATCTCTATTTAACCACGACAGTCCCTGAGATGTTGCACTCTTGAATCCATGCATAAAGGCTGCCACCCATTACCTTTTTCTGTTTGGGTGTTTGCTGAGATGCTGATTGTGAGCCGGGAAGTTTGGGACAACAGTTGTGACTTGTTGTAGGACTGGCATAGTCGCCTACAAACATAAGTACTATCTTCCTTAAACCAGCAGTCTTGCCTAAAGCAAGAGTCAAACTACAACAGTGTTCAGGCCTAGCAAAAACTTTGTGAGTCCAGGAGATGAATGATTGGGTAACTTTTCAAACTTTCCCTGCAAATATTTCTCTGAATCCTTATTTCCAATTAGTTAACTGAGTATTTGTTAAATGCAGTGCTCATTAAGCCACCTTGGCCTGCAGTAGTGATTCATCCAGCAGTGGTTCTCAAATTGGAAGAGCAGGGGGGTCCATTCCTGGATCATTTTGATGTGGGTAACGTGGTGGTGTAAGGTTATACATAATGAGCTGTTCTGTTTGGAGGATGCGGGGTAGGAGGGACATGTAATCTGCAAATATAATCTGTGTGAAAGTTGACGGTGTTGTGAGTTACCTCTCTGTGGTGGTTTGCAGTGGGAGTTCGGTTCTTGAGCTTAACCCATGTCAACCATGGCAGTGGTCTTGTATCAGGGCAATGGATCTTGTGCCCTTCCAAATGACCCAAGTGATCACGTGTCAGAGGCTTTCTATTGCAGTGTTTTTGAATCTTCTGTTTCCCATCAAAGGTACACTGGTTTGTTCTAATGTAAACATGCGACCCAAGGTTTTGTTTCCTTGTATCTTTGTAGCTGGAACGTGTCATCCTTATATTCCACTGTTTCTGCTGTTGTTGGGTGCAGCATTCCTGTGTTGTTCTGTCTTTTGCTTTCAGGCCCTGTGTTAGTCACTCACCTTTGATAGTCACTGTGCCTTCTGTAACCATGCTCTGTGTGCCTCCTTGTTCCCTTGTGTTCCCTGTCTCGTGTAAGATATTGCAAGGTTCTCATAGCACAACGCCATGTTCTTTAACTCCCTGGCCCAAGTGAAGAACTGTTATCCTTGAAGTTCAATACCAAGGGCTCCCTGGGATAGCTAAATGGATGTAGAAAGACAAAACAAAAAGATAGGTTTACCAAAAAAGCAATTGTCAGATAGACAGGAACAGACTTAAAGGAGGGAGCGCACAGCAGAACAAGGCTTACTTGTTTTCTCTGTAGTTAATGAGGGCATTGCTGCTCTCTGCCACAGGTGAGGGGTATCGCTGCTGTCTCAGAGGAGAAGTGTACCTTAGCTGCCTGCAAAGAGTGATGAATAAGTCAACTGAGCAAGGAGTGTTTGCTGCTAACGGCAAGTAAACATGTGGCCCTCTGCAAGTCCCTCTGAATGGGTAAACCTTTGATCTTGCCTGAGTGATGTCTTCTCACAACTCTGCCCAGGATGAATCCATTCACCAGCAGAATGTGCTGCTTGTTTTCTCTGATCAATAAATGAGCTGCAGGCACAGGCAGTCCAGTCTGCTTACTCTTGCTAATCGATATATTTATTTCTACATTCCCTGAAGAGTTTGGGCTTGTAGTGGCACATGTTGGATAATGGCAAAAATTCTGCTGATGCTGTGTCTAGAGAGATGAAAGTATTCCGCCTTTTGTTGTAAAACATGCCTTATTCAGCTCTGGTGCTTCAAATGCCGAAAGAGCTGCTAGTCCAAGATTAAAATTGTTGTTTTTCAGTTATTACTCAAACCAACTCAGAATCATCACCAATCAGAGTGGAACTCCATCTACTTTTTCCATGTCTCCCAGGGAGTGAACCATCGTGGTATTCACCTTTGATCATTCCTACTTGTGTTGTCTCTGAGGCGTTGGCAGTTGACATGTACAGTGATTAGAAGGGTGGGCAAATAGGTGGGGCATAAAATAAATACATAATATAATTTAAATAAATACATAAATTAAATAAATAAAAAGTTACTTACTGTGCGTGCTGCAGGCACATCTTCCTCGCTCCGGTCCTCCTCTTCTCGTAACGTCCAGAGCCTCAGCTAACTCCCATAATCAGTCCTAGCACTGCTCTCATGCTGTTAACCAGCTTGAACGATTAGAGTGAGCAGCTCCCTTGGCTCTCCCAAGGACACTGGAGACCTGTCCATGGGTTATAGTGTGCACGTCAGGCTTGCCGTAGCAAGACGGCAGGCCAAAGTGACGTGCACTATACACTAGTTCACAGGCATCTCACCAGTGCTGCCACTCGGCAGTCCCCGACCTATCTTGACACAGTTCAGGGCAGGTTGAGGAAGAATAAAATGGCAATGAATTAACTTCAGTACCATTTTATTTTTCATCTCTGGCGCTTTTCTGGAGGTATTTAGGAGGGGCGACGTTCCTCGGCTCTAACTGAAGATCCGCTTCTGCTCTGAGGCCTCCCTGTGCTCTCCTTAGGTTTGTCAGTAGTGCTTCCCTTGAGCACAAAAGTCGCATGAACCCTATGAAACTGCATGGTCCTTTCCTTGTTTCTACCTCTGGCAAGTGCGTGTGCCGTCCAAATCTGAGGACACCAGTTTGTCATTCACTTCCATGCGACATATATCCTGAAACACTTGCCCATTCCCAGCTGGATCCAGCCACCACAATAAATGGGCTGGCTAATCGGGCTGAAGACTGAACAATTAACTTCGGACTCACTAGTGCCGATGAGACTGCTTTTAGGTCACATTTTATAAAATGGTTAATGACAAGTTTCTTGTCCCTCTGCTCATTGAATTACATTTTTTACCAGCCCAGGAAAATCGAACTGTCCCTGTATGCTTGGCACGTCAGTATATATTTCACAATGCTGTAAAACCTTGACACGGTTAAAAGCCTGGTGCCTCTGTAGCACAAAAAAACTACACTGTTGACATGATGTCAGATTGGCATAATTTAATAATGGCTTTCAAGAAAATAAACGAATAGAAAATAAGGTAGTGAAAAAGGAGATAAAGGGGAAAAGATAATATAGCAAAGTGGAAACGTATTGAAACTTGAAATTCAGCAGGTGTCCTTGTGTTTCATAAGAACTTAAGAGACCATTTACTCATGGTAACACTATCTAGTTCTTGACAAGAGTATTCATTTTCACCTAATATTTTTCTTATCTATTACTTAACTGCCCTTTTACACTCTCCAGGCCAACTCCCGGTTGCTGCCATGAAAGGACATGACGAGGCTGCCTCTTGGTAACTGCCTGTTTTTTCGTTGATTGATTTCATACGTTCTCCGGTTCTAATTTTCAGTTTATGCTGAGAGCAGACAATATATTGTGTCAGACATGAGGAGGTCAAAAGACAAATAACAATCAGTACACTGTGCTTGTTTTGCAGAGCCAGGTGCCCAAATATTAAGTTCAAGGAGGCCAGCAAGACGATTTCTCTCTTTCAGAGAAGCTCCGTGTTTGCGATTTAATCCCGCCAATCTTTGATAGTGATTTTTCTTAAAAGGAACCACAAATATTCCCTTCATTCTTACTATGTTCCGTGAAAGGGAACTTGTAGAGAAAGGGGGTTCACTTGGAGAGCAGAAGCAAGGAGTACAATATGACCGTGCCTTCTAAAAATCGGTGTCCTCCGTTCCAAACGAAACTGTGCTAAAATCTTGTATTCACGGCTCATCAATTTTTTCTCCTTTATGTGATCTCTCTTAGTTCAGATAGTTAAATATGCAAGTTTTGTGATACATTCTAAGCATTAACTCTCAAGGTTTTCCCACTTTAAATCAATAGTAAGTTTGCATTAAGAAGTAGGGTATAAAGCAATGAGTGTGGGATGGTTGCCCCAAAAGTGATTGGGTGGTTCATTTTGGGTAGGATAATGGAAAACGCTGTATTCAGTTTTCAAAGATTCTTTCCAATGTTTAAAAACAAAAAGCTAGCTAACATTGCACAGGCCAACACTTTTTTCTTTTGTGCACTATGTTCCTTTGTCACTTGGATTAAATGACCTCTAATCACAAGAGACACCCTTTAAACTGAACATCTAGTACTCAGTTCGAACAGTAAACACCTCCTGCTTCCTTTCCATGTTGCAAAGGAAACTTCTGGTGATGATGCGTTGCTGTGCCTGTGGCAGGTTCATTTTTTTGCAAGTAAGGGACAGAAATCGGGGACCCAAAGGGCCCTAGTTCAATATCTCTTTTCAATTTGCTGTGTCACAGCCCTGGCAGTCCAATGCCCGCTTACATCACGTTTTGTTGCCTTTCTGCATTGTGCTAATGTTTCTGGTGGGAATGTAGGGGAATACATTGGAAGGATTCAAATCTCACAGGAGTTTCACACAAGTGGCAGTGTGTAACATGGACTAATCACACAACAACTGCCTTCCTCTTAGATAATTGCCTTTGGTCTGAGTGGGTGAAAGGAAGAAAGTTTGGTGGGTGGATCCTTCAACATATATTTTGCTGCGTCTAATTAATTTTTATGTCAGTAGATGAATAGAGAGTCTACTTGTTTTAGCTGTACTACATATCTGATTGGCTTGTATGTTCCCAGCAGTGTGGTATTGTATGAGGGTTCCTATATGTTAAGGATCTTGTGCATGAGACATAAAGGCCCTCTTTATGAGTTGGACGTCAAATTCCATTATGTGTGGTAACTCAGGTTACCACAGATATCTGAATTAAGAGTATTACAATAACAAGCCTTTGCAATGCAATGGGTCTTACATTTGCTCAAGGTAAATTCCTAACTGGACTTTTCTTGCCACATAAATTGAAAATGAAAAGTAAAACAGTTGACATAAGCAAGCCGATTCAAAGCAGCACACCTGCCATGAGCATGAAGGAGAGACACAAAAGGAAAAAGTATCGGCACAAGTGCAATTATCCATGTAACAGGGTGGATGGCCAAGGCAGTAACAGAATGCCCCAAGGGGGGCAAACGTAAATCGTTTACCAATGATAACAAAGGATTTTTGAAAGGCAAGCCCAGGAAATAGTGATAGTGTTGAGTTTGCGGTCGGCATGGTTAAAAGCCCACAGATAGTTTACAACAGGATAGAGCGCTTGTGCGCTCAACCTAAAAAGCACATTCTCTGGATACATCTTGGTGAGTCAAACCTGCTGATATTTATCAGGTGGAAAATGCCCGATAAATAATGGGACTTGAGGATTATGGTGCAGTCAGCAAGAAAATCTTCATGTTCTCTGTTATTGGGGAAAACACACACCTAGAACGTTCTTTGCACCCAGCAAAGTTGGATTTTATTGAATGTGATAAATATCACACCAATTAGTCTTAATTAGGGTTACATTCTTGAATTCAATAATTTGATTGGGTGTTAACTGAGAAAATCAGTGCTTTGGAGACGTGGCCAGTGCATGTCACACCTATGACTAGGCCAAGGACAAAGCAGGAAGAATAACAATGCACTCTTTGGTGCTTGGTCATAGCCTTTGAAAGACAGACCCATAGATTCTGTTACAATAATTAGTCAGGCACCTCACAATGATGAGCAAAAGCAATTGATAGGAGCAGGAGCAATAGTTTAAGAATTCATCAATTCATGAGTACATGATAATATATTTTTTTGTAATGCTGTTCACCTTGGAAGTCACTGACATCTTGGCATTAGGAAGAACACCTAGTTTGCAGACATTTTGACAGGGCGATTCCAATACGACCATCGAGGAAGGCCAGTACAATTAAAAAAAAAGCAGAGGTGTCTTGTCTCAGTTAAATGAGAAGCACACTTTTGCCACATAGTTAACAGGACACATGCTAAGCAAACAATACATT
This sequence comes from Pleurodeles waltl, assembly GCF_031143425.1. Taxonomy (NCBI): domain Eukaryota; kingdom Metazoa; phylum Chordata; class Amphibia; order Caudata; family Salamandridae; genus Pleurodeles; species Pleurodeles waltl. Next base: position 944,497,040 of record NC_090439.1, on the reverse strand, counting down.
TCAGGCGATTATGTTAATCTATAATTAAGTGGTTTCTGCATGTATGTTCGAAACCCACTTTATATTTGTCAAATATGTTCGCCAGGAATACCATGTAGCTGATGAAGGTTGATGATCATGCTGAAAACTGTACTAAACAATAGGGTATGTCTGTGAAGGTTGACAGGTAAAGCATCAATTTAAGCACATCAGACCTGGTAGACCAGAAAGTGGTAAACTATTTGAAGTCAATTTCGCTGTTACCATCACCACGTGAGTAGTATATTACCCTCATGTGTTGCATTTCTTTCCATGTTTCAAAATATCAAACCACTGAAAAATCAACTGTATGTTGGGCATGTAATAACATATACACTGGTGTGGTGCACAATCTGGTAGCAAGGCTTAGGCAACCTTTCCTTTCTCCATTTACATGGCCCTCATGATTTTCACCAGCCAAAGTCAGAATTTCAGCTTGAGCTTTGAGATAAGGATGCAAGGCTTGTATTACAATGGCAATGTAGTGGAATAACTGACAATTCCTTGCACCACAATGTTTGGTGTATTATGCTATAACTTGCTTGGTTTGCTTGTTTTATTTCAAAAGTGTTTTCATCCACACTGGCTGAAATACATTGTCATATTAATTCTACAATTGGTATGCATTCTGGTTTTTAATATCATATACATACATATATTTGTAATTCTATGGACTAAAAAGATTGAGAAATGTGTACTCTATGTTCTATTAATCAATGTCCTTCATATTTCAGCTCCATGTGGTGGACATTTTTCATCTCCCAGTGGAGTCATCCTTTCTCCAGGCTGGCCTGGATACTACAAAGACTCATTGAACTGTGAGTGGGTGATCGAAGCTGAACCAGAACACTCCATCAAAATTACTTTTGAAAGGTCTTTAAAAACTTTTTGCCTTTGTCATATAATTTCGACTTTTTTGTGTAATGTTATTTTTATTGAAAATAGGGTAATATAGTGTATGCCGTCAACCTTGTTGACTGTGATTCCTGCGATGAAGCAAAAATATTTATACCACATTGCATGACTTCATTCAATAAATATGTTTGAGCTTTTCTGGGGCTGTATCATACCAATTGCACAGTTGGTACATCTGGTAAGTGTGCATGATGTTTGCACCCCCGGGACACTTTAGTATTACAGAAGGTACTGCAGACACTTGTGCAGTCACGTTTGTAATATGGATCACATTGGTCCAAGATGTATGCTAGCAGAGTGACTCGGGTGAAGTCCCTCATTTGTGAGTGTGGGTCTGTGCAAGTGAGGGAGACTTTTGCATTTATGACTTCACACCTCTTGAAACGGGACTCCGGGTAGCCCCAGGGACAACCCACACTGGTAGAATAAGTATCACACTGCACCTGCCTGTGGAGGATTGCTAACCCCTCTTTAAAATAATGCTGGGCCACTGTAGTTAAAGTTAGACCCACTGTCTTTGACAAGGGCACTCTCCTAGGTGCAGGAGCAGTTAGTCGTAGTTTGTGCCTTTTCTGAAGACAGGCATGTGTTTTACTCTAAACAGGTACACTATTCCAGTCTGCACCAGCTGCATTGTGTTAAGAATGCATTGTGGTCAAACTGAGAAAGTACTCTCAATGTATAATTGGGGCACTCGTGTCCTAGGCTAGCAGATTGTCCACATTTAAAAAGTGTTCACCAATTCCGTTCATTCAAAATAGGAGGGTTACTTTGTAACATTGTCTTTAAGGTATTTTGATCAAATTTGGTTAATTATGGATGACATTTATAAAATCAGATCATATTAAATGCCACGCTTTCAATGCAACTCATACTTCCGATTATGATGTATATTTCATCAGAGTGGTTCCACAATTTAAAAAAGTTCTTATCATTATAATGCCATACCCTTTGTGCATTTTAGTATGTACGTATGAGTCGTCTTGTAACTTATCTTATAAACTGTAAAAATTGACTATGCAATGAAAGTAGAAACCTTGTACACATTTGTAGATCGGTGAAGAATTTAGATTGATAATGCAAAATGAGACCAACATTATCCCAGAAGCTGACTTGCGCTCAGTGACTGACATTCAGTGCAGTGATGGCTTTTAAACAACCAGGGAGCACCAATGCCACAGGATCAAAAGTGGCAGAAAAATAAGCCACATATCTGTTGCATTTCCATGCAGCTGTGTCAAAACTGAGAGAGAGCACATTCATCCCTCTCACATCAAAACAAAGAAAAACATTTATTGTAATCAGGCATTCCCATAGCTGGGGCTCGGCATTAGCATTCTCTCAGCTCTGTAAAGGCACGCATGCAGTTGTCATCCAATAGTGCTGGATCAGACAGATCCTCCTTTGTCAGCCTCTTTAAAGGCGTGGCCAAAAGGGAAGAGTTTGGAATCCACTGGCGACATTAGTCAACCATTTCCATATACATTTGGGCTTCTTTCTGTGTGACAGGGGGATTCATTTGCATGATTGCTGAGATTAATTCTTGTGAGTCCTTCCGCACACCTTTCTCAGTGTGGTGACCTAAGTACAGGACTTCTTTCTTGCAATACTGGATTTTTTCTGGGGAAACTTGGTCTATTTTCTTCTAAATGATTCCAGAGAGCTATTGTTTCTATTGAGACTCCAGAATGTTTTGAAGATCTAGTTGAAAATGGATGGTGACTCATTATTCCCTTGAGGAGTTCGGCACCATGCCAAAACATGACTTTTGAATTTGAACGCAAAGAGGAATTTGCTTTCCTTATGAAGGGCAATAGAGAAAAAGGCCTGGCAAAGGTCAATTACAGTAAACAATTCTGCTTCACAGGGAATCCGGAATATAATTAGAGCAGGATTCAGTATCACCAGACAACGACAATCTTGTCTCAGGTCTTGAACTATGTGGTATTTTCCATTGGGCTTCCGCAAACCTAGAATGGTAGAGTTACATGGGCTTCCCAAAATCTCTTTCAAGATACCTTGTTCATTTAAACTGTTAATTAGGGGTGTAATTCTAGCAATTGTCTCTGGTGTCATATTATAAAGGGATGTTTTTGGATACACTACATTTGGCTTCACGATTATTTGTGGGACAAACCATACCTCTGCTGGCAGATCTGCTCAAGCATTTTCATCTTTCACAGAAACCAATGCTCATTGAGGTAGACAGACCTCTGGACCTTGCAACAAGGTGTGGTAGAACCATACATCTCAATTTCAATACAAACCAAATTAATTAAACAGTATGACTCATTTGGCCATACAAGGAAAACTCCAGTCAGTAATAAAATTAAGGGATTTATTACAGACTCAAGCTTAAAGTCACGTAGACAACTCTCAAGACAAAATTCTAAGGGTACGGAATCACCAAGGGTTGCCCAAGGCGACAAAATAGTTTCAGGCAAACTAACAGTAACAAAACTAAGCATTCACTAAGGAAAACATAAACATTAACACAATTAGTTGTGATATAGAAAGCTAACATTGCTCAGGCTTAGCAAGCATCAGTCAGTTTCAAATCATTAAAGTTATAGTTTTCAGCTGAGCAAAGGGAAAACCCTGTTTTAGGCAAATTAAGGATTAACATGTGGGGCTGAACACATGCGGGCAAAAGACAAAAAGGGCAAAAAGTATTTGGAAGAAGGAAATCTCAGGCAACAGGTTAATAACTAAGGTGTGCAAAAGATAAAAACGGAAAGCGCCATCATGTCACAAGCTTGATCAAGAGTCTTCTGCAGGGTCAGGGAGAAAATCTCTAAGCCTCAGTGGGATATCTCAAAGGGGCGAAGCGGAGAGGAAGATACCTCTCCAAGGGGCTCAGCATTCAGGAATTCTTCATCAGCAATGTTTCTGGAACCCTGGAGGTCTGACCAACGTCCCACTGGTTCAAAATATATTAAGGTTCATAAAGCAATCTGATTCATTCAGAAAGACAGTCAATATTTAATTGCAGCCGCATCATCCAATCGATCACATGACTCCAAGTTGCAACATCAACATCTAGTCCCAGCCTGTCATGGGAACCTCATCCATCCATGTAGCTCCAAACAGGATTAAAACATTTGTATAGTTAGGTCATTGCTCAGGATGTTTAAAACTCAAGGACACTGTTACACTTTCTCTCTCTATCTAAACAATAGGGCCTATTATCAAAGCTAGTTTAGATCACATTATGAAAATGAATCAGCGTTTTCTGCACAGTCATAAAATACAAGAATAACAGGCCTCACTTAGGCTAACGCAAGTAAACTAAAGCAATATATTTAATTAATACATTTTAATAATCACATTTTTTATCTGCAACTTATGAATTCAACATTAATAATGTGTCAATAATATCCAAGTTACATTCATTTTAAATTAAAAGAATCTCAATGTATTTCAATTGACATAAAACAGAACTGCATTCCTCTATTTTTTTACACATATTTAAATTGTTTAATCATTGTAAGATCCTTAGTGTTTCAATATATTCTGTTAGTCTAAAGCCTAAATTATAATATCATATCAATTAAATTGTGCAAGAATTTGAATTATAAACAATACTGCCAGGGTTTCTAGCACTAGTTTAAAGGAATGCACAGTTAAAATGATTTCTCATGGCATCTTTCTACTTTCAAACTATTAGTATTTTGATTGCCATAGTGGATGTAGTGTGACATATTGATGACTTCTGTGACACAAGAGGCAGCACTAAATTATGGACTACAGTACTGACTGAAGAGCTGTGCATTTGGCTAACGAATGCCTTGGGTACAGATCCCATCACAGTATCATCTAGACGTACACAATGGATAAACTTATCAGTGGTGGATCACTGGCCTTAAGCAAAGAAAAGTATCACCTGCACAACCCACTCTTAGAGCAGACACAGATCTTCTAGCTTGCACTCTAGGATGCTGTATATGTGAATAAAATCTAAAACCTAATTAGCTCACCAATACTTCCAACAGACAAACTGTCTTGTGTCTCTCACTTTGTGGCAGTACTTGCTTTACCAGCTATGTGTTGTCTATAATTTGGGTAGGGAAATGTACGGCATGCATTCAATTAGTTTAATATAAAATAAAAAGTGAATGTGAAACAAAGAGGCGAAGGCAATGAGGCAAAATGCATTAAGTGATTACAGTGCATAGAACAATGTGCTGTGGATACCTTTGTGTTACTTCGTGCGGAATCCATTTTGTCGCAGAATGAATGTTGTGACGGGGAGCTGGTGTTTTATGCATTACCATGTCCGCACTTAAACACAAGTGACGCAGATTGTAGAAAAATCCACACCTGCAGAGGGTAGTCAGATACCGATTAAACGTGAGGAATGCAGCAATGTTGACACAGATGGCACTCGGAGACCATTTGCGACAAGGGTCATCGAAGGTGCCCAGAGAACAATAGCGGTGTGTGAACATTTGCTGAGAGCGAAGTGGCTGGGTGCCAATGTTACAGCGGAAGGAGCATTTGGCAGTCTGAGCATTGAGCTCTGTAGGGGGCATGCTTTATCGAAGGCAGTGCTTAGTGTCATATCACATCTAAGGAAAGCAAATTTAGCAGACCGGTTAACGAATCATCACCCAAATACGTCGAGAAAACCATTCCTCGGCGTGGGTGTCCTCTCCATCTGTGCTGCTGAATCCTGGTCGTTGACAAAGTATATCGTTTTAGGTGACATTGTGCACGAGGCCCTGCATGGCTTAGGATGTTCAAGGTGCTGACAGCTATTCACACTGTCCACGTGTCTCCATGGCTGTAAATGGAATTCATACAAATAGTCTCAGAGGTAGATGAGAATGCTGCACTTTCATAAAATTAATGAAACGTCACACTGATTGGCGCTTTGTGTATAACAAATGTGACGCTCTAGGATTCCGCTCATCACATGCATGCGTGACAGTCCATTTGCCGTTAGTCCCTTACATTCATTAGCATAATGTCTCTTGTGACGGTCTCGGAGCTACATAGATTTTCACAGCAGGTCACAGGGATCCCATACATTTAAATTAGAACTTTCAATGGTACCGAACGCTGACAGTAATTGGATTATGCCAAGACAAGCTCACTAGTTGCAGAAAACGAGGGCTAACATGAGGATACCAAGGATGGTTTCCCAAAAGGAATGAGAGCAGGCTTTATGAACGCCACACCGCAATGCATTTAAAAACTAAAGCTTGTGAAGCTACACGTACTGAACGATCACACACTGTAATTAGCCTATTTTTGAGCAACATATTGCCCATCCTTTTTATTTTAATGTTATTAATAATTAGAAGGTAATTGAATGACAATAAATGAATACAAATAAGCCATAGTTGCACACATTTTCACACAATCAAACAATGCGGAAATAAAGACTAGACTCCACTTATTCCATATTTCGGTTTTATTTTCTATCACCACCACATTAATGATACTCACTATTTTTTCTACCATGTAAAGCATGCAGGAAATTGGGTTACTGGTTGAGGGGGTGAAACCCTACTGAAGCAGAAACAACAAAGTTTGTCAGGGTGAAGCCACGAGCAACACTAAATTAATGAGTGTTTAGAACTCTGTTGCTTGGTGCAGAGCAATCAGTCTTAACCCAGAAGCAATAGGTAAAGTATTTGTGCAACACTTCGAACAGTAACACAGTGAAAACACACCATAAAAGGATACCACAGGTTAGAAAAATAAAGTTGACTTTAATAAATAAAACAAGGCCAAAACAACAAGAATCCAACCAGTAGAACAATAGATATGTAGTTTTAAACGATTCAGTGAAAATAGCAGCAAGAGGCACCAAGCAGCAACTGTGGATATCTGGTTGCGCCAAGCCAAGACAAAGTCACAAGTTCAGGCTGACTGCAATGAAGCTTGGGCCAGCTTCAGTGGCCCAGTTGGTCCCGCTGAGCAAGAGTATCTTAATTCCTGGTTGCTGAGCGCTGTGAGGTCCTGTACTGAGGCTGTGTCGTACAGCCAAGGTGATGTGTTTGTTCCCAGGTTCTGCGAAGGTGTGATGTGAGGTCCTACGTCATCATCGATGATCCCATTGACAAGGGCATGTAATATGAAGTCTGGTCTCAAGGATGCATTCTGCAGTTGAGACAATGCATTGCTTCTGAGGAGCTGCGAGATTGAGATGTGAAGACCTGCATCACCGTCAAGGCTGCTGACTAGAGATTTGCATGCAGGGGCCTGCATCAGGAAAGCTTGGCATAGACGGCTTTTTCGATGTGGGGTGAGAGAACCCTCAGAGCAGAGGTGATGCATCAGTCCTGCTTGAGATTGCACTACACAGCAGAGGAGATGCGTCCGTTCTTCTGGGTCCACAAATAGTCTGGCAGAGCATCTTCAGGCCCCCTACAAGGGGGACAGGGCTGGGGAGGCAACACCTGGCAGGGCAGGACCCATATATGGCAGAGTCCAGGTAAAGGGTTCAAGGTGGTTGGAGCCTTCTGTTCCTGAGGCTCTAGTCAGGAAGCCAGCCAACTAGCCTTTGGAGTTCCTCTGGGGTCCTGGGATCAACAGATGCAGGTCCTGTCCTTTGCACCCAGGCAAGAGGGCAGCGGGTCAGCACAGCAGGGCAGGAGTTCTTCGGAGCAGCAGTGTGCCACTCCTTTTAGAAGCACAGCAGTCCTTTTTCCTTGGCAGAGTAACCACAGTTCCTGATGTGTACAAAAGAGTTGGTGTCTTAAGTCCAATATTTATACCTGGGCCTTCCTTCGAAGTGGGAGAAGCATCTAGAGGTTCCTCTTATAGGGCACAGGCTTCCTTCCTCCTCTGCCCTTTCTCCAAGCTAACACAGTATACAGGCCTTTGTGTGGAGGCAAGGCACACCCTTTTCGAGTGTAAGTGGGGCTGTGCCAATCTCCAACCTCCCATCCTGCCAGTGGTGACCTATCCAGGCACACCTAAGCTCTCTATTGTGGGTAGCTGTCTAGGAGGAACACACAAAGCCCAACTGTCAGCTATACCCAGTCATGTGACCCAGAGACAGGCTAAAGGCACTAAATGGCTAAGCCAGGAAAATGCCAACTTTTAAAAACAATTCAGGCCCAGATCTGTGGTTGGGTATGAATGTTTGACATTGTTCAGCATTCCGTCCATCATCGGTTCTTTTTGCATTTGTCACCCTAAGTATGTAGGATATGCCCAGATGTTGGTCCCCTGCTCTCTATGCATCCGGATTCAAGTTAGCCTGGCTGATGAGGGATACTACCCTGAAAGCGGCCCCAGGATGCTTGTTTTCAGGTCCAGGGAGGACCTGTACTGGCAGTTCAGGCTGGGCTGTTCCCATGGAGAGCAGGGTCAAGACTGATTTGCATAAGGCTGGGTCTAAAATGGAATGGCGTGCGACCAAAAATACAATGGATTTAGGCCCAGACCTGTGAATGTACAACAGTTTTCAGCATTCTGCACATCATCTGTTCTTTTTGTAACTTACTAAAAGTGGCATTTTCAAACTTGTAATTTAAAATCCAACTTTGCATAAGAAATTACTTTTGACTACAATTCCAATGACACCAAACAAGAACTGGTTGCCTCTTCCCATTTGGGAATTCCAGCTTACTAAAATGTAATAAGGTATCCCCATTGTTTTCCCATGTGAGAGGTAGGCCTTGCAGTAGTGAATTTTTTTTTACGTTTTTCACTACCAGGCCATGTAAAACTCAAATTTACATGCCAATCATTTTATATATACTGCACCCTGCTCTCTGTGCTGGCTGGGTTGGCTAGGGCCTATCCTTGGTGTAACGTTTGTTTTAAAAGGGAAGGGTTGGGCCTGGCAACAGGTTTATCCTGCCAAGTGGAAATCTTCACCCAAAGGCTGCAATGGCAGCCTCAAGACATCTTTAAAGGGCCACTTAAGTGGGTGGAACAATAAGTGCTGTAGGCCCACTTGTAGCATTTAATTCACAGGCCCTGGGTACATGTAGTACCACTTTACTACAGACTGACTGCTAAATAAAATATGCCCAATGGGGATAAGCCAATGATACCATGGTCTAAGGAGTGAGCACAAGCACTTTAGCAATGTTAGCAGTAATGAAGTGTACAGAGTCCTAAGCCCATCTGAAATGTGATCAGCAAAAACGAAGGGAAAATGTTTGGGGGAAGACCACCCTAATGCTGACGGATCTAACATTGCTGTAATGACATTTTTAAAAATCAGTAGTTTCAGTAAGATAAAGCTGAAATATGTTCCTATGTTCCCGTCTCACATTCTAAAGATTCCTAGGATTAGCTTACTTTCGATGTGCTTTTCAAAGTTGGTTACACAAAAGGTTTTAATAAATTGCTCTGACCCCTCGCCTCAGGAAACATCCATGGGATACAAGTCCATTGTCTACCACCGCTGACAGATTTAGTATTTGAGATAATTCAGAAAAAATACAATATTTCTGTGTTATTACTTCAGCACTGCATGCTGAAATCAACATTCAACTAACCAGAAGAAACCAAACCATATACGACTCTGCTGCCGGGCTCACCCTGACCCTCCCAGCCCACATTTGCATCGCCTCACACCTCACAGAGCTCCACTGGCCCCAATCATGAAGGAACACTCTTCAAACTCCTGCAACACCTTACACAACATTGTCCCCATGTACCTCAACAACCGCATAAATTACCACAAATCTACTAGACACTTCTGCTTAGCTGGTCTCCTACTTGTATCCCTAACCCCCTAAATCAGTTCTGGTAGTCATGCCTTCCTATACCTCACTCCTAAAGCCTGAAATGACCTGCAGCTGTACATTGGAGCCTCCTAATATTTTGAATTCCACAAGAAACAGAAGAAATGACTCTTCACCTAGCCCCAGTGGTTGTAACCAACTGAGCATTTTCATATAATGCTTTACAAACTTATTTATGCACCATTTGTTACAGTTACCTATAGATACATGCAAACATTCATCAGTATAATATTGTTGTCTGCAAAATGGATGATGTCTGCTTCTCACCGACAATAACCCACTAACCATTTCTTCCTTTGCTGTTCATTGCTTCATGGGCTGTGTGCAGGAATCATACTTTCCTGCCAGAACAACACTTGAAAGTGTACCTAAGCATCTGCATATAGACAGAGTCCCCAACTTTGCATTCTGAGGACAGGACCTTAACAGAAGGGACTCTGAAGACAGGAACTGAAACTGTGCCTTAGCCTGATTGATTGGATCTTTGTCACTTACAGAATGCTGTGACTATGATTGGCATTGGTAGTTGCCCAACAGTCTTGGAAATACATGCCTGCATTTTCCACCATTTTGAAGAAAACCTTTTCCACTTGGACCTACAGAGTCCTTGCTGTTGATTTTGATTAGATAATGTGGAGCAGATTGTGGCCCTTCTTCTCTTAGCTGGGCACAAGCATAGAAGTCTTGCTGATGCTCAGCTTGTCTGCCTTGCTGCAGTTGCTATTATTACCTGCGTGTAAGCCATCAGCCAGCTTAAAGAATTCCTGAAACATGGACACCATACCTAAAAGCCAAATCTACCCCTTGCCAGAGACTGGGAAATAGCTTTCTCAATTAATTGACTGCAAGTGCAACAGAGCTTAGTCATTCCTCTGTCTGGTGATAATACTCACTCCATGTTTTTGAAGTGGTCAAGCACCTGCTTTGCTTGCCAGCTAACTAAACTAGGAGCGATCTGAGGGGCTGGATGGAAGTTGTTTTGTGCTTTCAGAGATCCCTTAAAATTTTTTGTGTCTGATTGTCTTCACCATCAACTTTGTTTAACGTTTGTATGTGGAGATTCTCTGGCACTTAGGTAATGTGAAATAAAGATTTTGGGTGAAGAGCATCATTGATCCTAAATCCATTAATAGTGCCTTTGCTTTTTCATGCAGGCAGCGACCCTTGGAGTGCATTCTGGGATCATGACCTTCCTGAATGGAAATTCTGACCCAGCCTACTTGACTGGGTCTTTCCAAGTCAGGCAATTAACTGACTATGATAGGCCGTGGGATTTGCCTATGTTCCTAAAACATCAAATATAAGTGTTCATTCCCTCCAGCTACTTGAACACTGTTAGTCTGACATGGAGCCCTTAGGACCTGGAAGCTGTTGTAGATTCCAGAGTGTGGAGCAGAGTACTGAAATCTTCCTTGTAGCTGGGAACAAGCCCGAATGGTCAGAAGATGCTCCAGTGAAATTGCTTGAATGGAAATCCCCAGCAAACCAAATAAATTCACAAATGTATACACAGCTCCTAGAATCCATCTTTCCTCTTCAATAGAAACTGGATGAGAGCTGCCTGAAGAAACTGAAAATGCAAGTGCAGGTGCACTTGAGTGGTGACGCTGAGCCAAATACACCAAGAGACCTGTGCTACTAGAGAACAGTGCCTTTGGGACACATTTCCATTTCTGTGTGCCAGACGCTTATTTGATCCCCTCCCCCAACACATCAGGACATGCAGGAGGAAAGATACCACCATTTTAGGTGACCAGTAATCCCAAACCCAGGAGGATGTTGTGACTTGCTAAAGCAAGTAAACCCACTGTTCAAAGTTTGAGGACCTGTCCCCTTGCTTTGCAAGTTAAAATGTGCACAGCTGAATGGCTGCTGTTTATTGTACTCTGAGTTTGCTTTTTTTAGATGTTAGCGTAAATTAGTGTTGCTAAATTGTTAATTTGAAAGTGTAATGATTGTGATCAGCTGGTGATGATAACATCCTTTGTTTTAAAAAAATCCTGTACATTTTCAGTTCCAAAACTGCATTCCTGTGTTATTGCACTTTTCTTTGCAGGATCGTGCTGAGGTTTCCAATTATCTAGTGACTGCATACATTGTATCAATGAGCATCACTAAAAACCAAGATTTTATTACTATATTGGTAATTGTCTATTTTGTTGTTTGGAATGTTCCTTCTGATCAGTCCTTCATCCCCTAGCTCACTGAGGCAGGTGTTTTGGTACCTAGAATTCTCGATCCCGGTCTCCTGCAGGTTTCAGTCATTTGTGGTCAGCTGGACCCTGTTAGAGTCAGAAGTCTTTCTCATATTTGTATCCCTGAAGCAGATAGGCAGGCAGTCAACTGGTTGACCCTTGGCGACCAGTCCCTATCTGTGGATGCCAGCAGGACCCAGGAGTCCTTAAGTCATTGTATTACATATGTACGTGTCTGGAATTTGTAAAGAACATCTATCCAAAAGGCAGTGGGGGTGTGTACATGGTGAAAGGCAAGCATGCAGTCAGCAGGTGAAAGGTTGAGTTAGTTGGGTTGCATATTATTGCATTATAATGTAGTGCTTTTTAAAAAGATGCATTTTCAGCCATTTCCTAAGTTGGAACAGCTTTAGGTGGTTAATGGATATGCAGATATTGTTCCTCATTCTGAGTGCATAGATGAAAAAATGTATTCTGTCTTGTTTTTTTGTTTGTTATACTTCTTATTCTCCAGTCTTACAGTGTCCTGGCTGTGAGTGTGCAATAGCCACCAGAAATTGTGAACTTGTCTTCAAGACAGGTGGAGGGTCTGGTTGTAATGGCTTTATAAATTATGCAGCCAGTTTTCAACACGGTGAAGACTTGCCAATGGGAAGCAATGGTGTTTCATCAGAATAGGGGTGAGGTGATCATATTTCTTATGGCCCTGGGTGGGATATGCTGCAGTGTGTAGGATGCCCTATACAGACGCCATTGTGGAGCTGACAATTCCTGGAGCTGTGTATTGCCACTATCCACATGAAAAACTACAAGGACTTAAGCAGCAGTTCTGAAGTCTTTTCTGGAAGAAACTGTTTCACTTCCTTCAGAAAAGAAAGCTGAGATCAGTCTGTCCTTGTTTTTCTTCGCACTGTGCCCTTGAGAGTGAGGTTGGTGTCCAAGGTGAATTCAAATGACATGCCAGTTTTCTGAAAGATGGAGTTCGATGTCACCAATGTTCATGTAATTGAACCAGGTTTCTTCTTTTTCTTGCTGATTGTTTATTGAAAATAACATGAATTTTGTCTTGGTTGGGTAGAGGTCAGGATGAGATGTTTGATGTCTAAAGCATAGGAAACATTCCAGTATAGTTGTGTATTAACAGCATATTGGTGATTCTTGATGCTGCTGTTTGTGATTAGAGCCTAAAGGGGTTCCATGTAGAAAGTGAAGATGAAAGGGGGCATTATGGAACCCTGGATAGCTTTATAGCTGATAGGGATGTTTTGAGACATGAAGGTGCGCATGGTAACAAACTGGTGTCAGCTAGAAAGTTAGGAAGAGATCCTGTTAAGAATATTGCCAGTGATGATGGTGTGATTTTCTATTGTGTCAAAAGCAGCTGAGAGATTCATTAATTTCTTCTGTGTTTAGGAGGGCATTTTCTATGATGTGTAAGGTAACCATCTATGTTATGAGGTATGATCTAAAGCCATGTTAGTAATCATGCAGAAGATGGTTAGCGTTAATGTAGTTTTGGAAGTGAGCATAGACTGTTTTTCAGTGATCATGCCAATGAATGGTAGGTGAGTGACAGACTTGAAAACAAGCAAGTCCCCTTCTTCCAGTGGGACTCAGGAGTCAGAAGTCTTCTTTCTTCCAGCAGACTGTCTTCTTCAAAAAGAGTCTTTCCAGGTCCAGAAATGTACTGATGATGTGGTGGTGATGTGCCAGTTTTCTCCTGGGCACTAGCCAGTGACTGGAGAGTTTCCCTATACATTACTGGATAATTTCAAACTACATGCATAAGTTGCCTTTGCCAATGTCCATTACTATTAAAATGCTCCAGCAATTGCAAAGCCAGTAGCAGCGACTAAAAAACATTGTTTTTTTTACTTTCAAACATGTGTAATAGTGCAACACACCTTCCATCTTCAAAGTGAAGAAGACAACATTTTCATATCTTCAAGATGGCTCTGCATTGCTTCATGGAATGTTAAGTTGCAATGCACCAGTATAGAAAACAAGCATACAGCTTATCCAGTCGCATCCTAATGTAAAGAAATGCTTTTCTCCAGGGGAGGGACATTCATAATATTAGTTAGCTTCTTCCTAATGCAAACTGTGAGCTTCACCAATCACCATGCAAACACCCTGCAAACTGGTGTGAATTTGCAAAGTTTAGTTTTCCCCTGAGGACCTGTATTTCTTGCAGGGTTATCGTGTTTTTGCCAAGCATGTTTTGAATTTCACTCAAAAGCAACGTCACCTTGCCCTTTGGTATCTCACAAATGCCCTTCAATAAGTCTAGCTTGGTGCCAAGAAACATTATCCTTATAGCAGGACCTATCATCCCTGTTGGCAGTGTGACTTTAAGTGACCCTGTTAGCCCAACAAAAGCATCCAGGACGCAATCCCACTGGTCTATGGGGGTCATTCTGACCCCGGCCGGCGGCGGAAGCCGCCGGCCTGGCTGGGACCGCCAGAATACCGCTGCGCGGTCAAAAGACCGCTGCGGGTATTCTGGGTTTCCCGCTGGGATGGCGGGCGACCGCCAGAAGGCCGCCCGCCAGCCCAGCGGGAAACACCCTTCCATGAGGATGCCGGCTCCGAATGGAGCCGGCGGAGTGGAAGGGGTGCGACGGGTGCAGTTGCACCCGTCGCGATTTTCAGTGTCTGCACGGCAGACACTGAAAATCTTTGTGGGGCCCTGTTACGGGGGCCCCTGCAGTGCCATGCCATTGGCATTGGCACTGCAGGGGCCCCCAGGGGCCCCACGGCACCCCATACCGCCGTTTTGTTCCTGGCGGCCAAAACCGCCAGGAACAGGATGGCGGTATGGGGGTCGGAATCCCCATGGCGGCGCAGCAAGCTGCGCCGCCATGGAGGATTCCCCAGGGCAGCGGGAAACCGGCGGTACACCGCCGGTTTTCCGTTTCTGACCACGGCTGTACCGCCGCGGTCAGAATGCCCATGGGAGCACCGCCAGCCTGGTGGCGGTGCTCCCGCGGTCGTTGGCCCTGGCGGATTTTACCGCCAGGGTCAGAATGACCCCCTATGTCTGATTCGTACACAAAAGCAAAATCATCCAAACAGTCTAGTATTTTGGCCTCTGTAGTTCTTGCTGATGTTTGACTAGCCCCGAACAGCAGAGTCGTAATCTATTTTATGAATTCTTGCACAATTATGCTTACTTGCTTACCATTAATGTGAGCTTTAGTGCCCTTCCTACTGGAACACTCAATTGCCTTGATGGCTACAACCATTGGGCCTCACGTGTTCAATGCTTCTTAATGTCCCCTTTGCTGCTAATGTTTGCTAACGCGCCTGGTCCTTAGTAAGTAAACTTACAAGGGGACGCGTATAGGCCCATGAACCTTTTGGATCGCATGGAGTATCCTAGCCATGTAGTGGCCAGTGTTATCAATAGCAATATAAACCATCAATAACCACTATGAGAATCATTAAGCATGAGACAATATATCAACATTTCATGAATAACCAACCACAACTCAATATACGTTTTAACAATTTTTATTTCCCTATTAGTTACAATTCTAGTGCATAAGGTTAACTCAAACTTCATTCAATCAGCTCAGAATTAGTTTATTAGCGACCACCAATAACACAATCCAATCAGAACTTGAGAAAACATATACTCTAATGCTTCAGCATAAGCCAACAAAGATGAATAGGTCAACATTAATAGCCGAGTTCAGCAATCAGTTTGTCAATCATTTTCACTGTCAATGTCACCCAAAGAATCCTACCTAACCCAGATTAGCATTTAGCATGTGGGACTACATGCAAAACAATATAGAAACGTGAATTTGGAAACATCTAGAGAAAAACTATAAAACAGCACAGTTGGTACCTAGAAGAAAAGGCCCAAAGTTAATCAGTCACATTGTCATAGCTACCTATTCACGGAATGGATCAGCAACAAAGTCAGTCTTCATCTTCAGGTCATCAATCGATCAGCAACGCATCAGGCTCTCATGAGCATGAGCCCAATGACAGAATCTCAAATCGCATCTTCTGACATCATCAATTCTCTCCTCGCATCTGAAGTTTTAGCCCCTTGTCATGACTTTTTATTAGAGTTTTTCAGTCGATCCCCCTAATTCCTAATTTGTCAGTCAATCACCATTTATTGCCCTAACCAATAATATTATTTTTACAGTTCTATGAATTCTAATATTTCAGTGTTCTCAGTTCATTGATTAGTTCACTGTACAATGGCCTCATCATACGGCTCATCAGGTATCGAAAATGTTGCATCTTCTTCTCCAGTCAGTGTCTCTATTGTTTGAGTCCTGATAAAGTACATCGAGTCTGCCTTACACCAAATTTTATCTCCTGTCCATCGGTACATTGCAGAAAACTCTAGCAAAGCCGATTTTAATAACACAAGTGGTCAAGGTTAGTTTAACACGGTTGCTTTCCTCCAGCATGCTCTAATAATTAAGCTTCTCCATGAGGCCTGGCAACTAGGCCACAACTTCGGCTAAGTTAACTCTACAATATAATGCAAAACATAGGTTATACATCTCAATATGGTACATTACTACATTATTATAAACTTTTTTCATTATTTTACATATTTTGTAATCATTTTAGTACGCTTTTCGTATAAGTGGCTGCCATTCTCCGTGGGTACATTTTCAAACATACACATTATTTTCTCAACAATTAATGTCTCTATGAACATTTGTTAATCATAACATATAAACATTTATTAATAATTTCTAATTAGCATATCTGCTTCAACATGTTCCCTGCACTTTTCTTCAGTGGGATGATGCACACTAGGTCCACTGCAGCCTGCAGCTCTGTGCATTGCAATTTTGTCTTAGAGTTTTAAACCAGGTTTTGCTGTGCTCATGCAATGCTGCTAACCTTTGATTTTGGCAGGAGCTTCACTTCTAAATGAGTCCCCAGTGCGGCAATCCTTGTTTCTGCAATCCTCGAACTCTTATAGCACTTACTCAGGCTTTCCTTTTCTTTTGTAGGCAGGGTGATCTTTGAATATCCCTGGTCTGGTTCCCTGTATGTCTGTCTTAGGTGAAAGGGTGTGCTCTGACCAAGCACTACATGATGGCCAAGGAGGCATAGGAGTTCCGCTCTGACTACCAAACACGATATTGGTGGATTGGCCCATTCAATTGCTCCTGAGTGAGCCAGTTGGCTAGTGCTTTCTGTACATCTTTGAATATAGTGATGCTCTTTTTTTTCCCACCCTCTGATGCAGTCTGAGTGGAAAGGGGGTTTGGGGATCCCCAATTGCTGCTTTGTTTTTTTCAGTTATGTGTTCATGCCCTCCGTGCACACCAGTCTTCTTGCCCCTAAACCAGATTATTACATCAGCCTTCTTACTCTGTATTGCCCCTGATCTTTTCCATTAAGAGTCAGGGCATATTTAGGTACATTTTACACAAGTGAGCAAATTTGTATTTTGTCCGTAATGCACATGTTGTATCATCTGATGGTCACATGTATTCAAATGGAGGGTACTTATATTTCCCATTCTATATATGAGAGGCAGCATACTTCCCTTTGGTTTGCACATACTTATTGTCATGTTCCTGTTGCGCTTTAATTGGTATTTCTTGTCTAAATGGCATGTTGCAATTTATTCATTGATGTGTCAGAAACATTTTGGTGAATTATGTTTTAACAATAGTGATTGCATTACTTCATGTTTATTGCTCTTCATTACTATACATGCTCCCATTAGGTGGTTGCCTCCAGCTGAAGTAGTTACCTCATTGCCCAGGCTCTTTTCCTAGTTTTTACTTGGAGATACATGGCATACTGTATTGTAATGTGATAAATGACCATCATTGTTAAATGATTGTGTCCCCAAAGTACTGACTCAGCAGTTGATGCCACCAATTTAGTACTGTCAGATGATAAATGAAGCACTAAAATGTTATTACTGTTACAGAAAGGCTCTTGTAGGGCCTGTTTAACTAAATGGATTTCTCTCAGCAAGAGCCGCTTTGGAGGTTTCAATGTGAATAGAGGTTACTGTTATCACATCACCACAATAGCATGCAGTGCATCAAAATCACTGATCTCCCTACAGTATCACCTCTTACCTAAACCACCTGGGATTTCTCTTCAACATTAGTGTATGATAATAAATCAACTCAGTATATTTTCAAAAGGGCCTGTGCGCATTACAAGTACCTGTATTTCTAACTTGATCTCTTTGTATTGTGTGGCACTGTAATACTGCCCTAACACTTTCCCCCTTTTGGTAGAGTGCCAAAAGAGCTTTGTGAATGGGTCGAATAATTCACAACTCCATTTGTTTGGTGTGGTTGGAAGATGATTTTGCTTGAGACATGGTTTGGTGTCATGTGTAAGACCTGAATAACTACTGCACACACTATGCATCATCATGGACCAGCATCTAATGCAGAAAGCACTATGCATAAGCACTGCATGCATTAGGATGGTAGGATATCAAATTATTTTTTTATTGCCAATTAATTAATCACACTAGCCTTAGTTTGCAAAGAAGCCAAATCTGAATTTTGCACTCCTTGGTTTAGAAACTGGCCTGGGAGCAGAACTGGTTTGGGAGCATATTTCCTTATTTAAGCAACTCACAAAGTAAATTTGCAAAGCTCTAGGTGTACTCTTGGAAAAATTCTATCATTCTGCCCTTGAGACTATATGGAGCAGTTTCTGCATATGCATTTGTACATAGTGTACAATTGCACATCAGGAAATGCCATTCCTTTTGTGCATTAGCATTTTTTTTCTCCAAAGCGAATCATCCTCAATGCAAATCTCACCCTGGAGAAGTGTGGCACAATGGGTAGAGCAGCAGACCCTGATGCAGAGATCTGGTCCGGGACCAGGGTTCAATTCCCACCTCAGCGGGTCTTGGGCTCAATTCCCTTGGATCAGATAATTCTCGCCTCAGTGCCTAATCTAATTAGTGGGTCTAACTCTGGGCAATAGCTTGCTTAATCTCCACAATGGCCCTCACAGCGCTTGGATGCTTGGCTTCATCCTGGGGCTGTCCAGGAGTGGATGCCTCACAGGGAAAAGCCAGGAGGGCTTCCACAGCGATATGCGTACAGTGCCTTGAGACCCTAACGGGTGAGTGGTGCGCTATACAAGTGCAAAGTTTACAGTTTTACCCTCAAGCCTGGTCCCAAATCACTTTGGTCAACCCTCAAGCCTGGTACCAATCACTTTGGTCACTTTGGTCAACACAGAACCTCTCCGATGTATCCTGCTCAATGCCTTATTCCTCTGTAAACATGCCACAGAAATCTGGAACACCATGACTTACCTCTCACTAGATGGTGCCTTAATCATGGAAACCTGGCTAGACCCCAACTTGAACCCCATTATATCCACCGCAACACCCAACGGCTACAAGATCATAAACCGAGACTGCATGAACAAACACTGTGGGGGTATGGACATCATATTCAAGAAAACCAACGACGACACCTCACCCCACATAGAAAACCTAAATTTCCAACTACAAACTGCTGCCAGAACTGCTCTAAAAGGCACACTCATATACAGACCTTAAGGATCCTAATCAGCCTCCTATTACGCCATCTCCAACATCATCACACCACTAGCCATTGACTCCACCACTACATTCTACTTGGTGACCTCAATATCCACATCGATGACCTAGTGACACAAACTCCACCACCCTCCTCGAGAACATGAACAACATAGGCCTCAGACAACTAGTCAGCGTCCCCACACACAAGACCGGACACACACTCAACCTCGTCTGCATCTCCAACAACAGAGTCAGATTCAGTCATGTCACAGAACTCTCCTGGTCCAACCACAGCATAGTCAACTTCGACATCGCTGATGCCCGACACACCTCCGCCAGGAACTACAGAGCCGACTACCACAACTGGAGCACAGTGACTGAATCACAGTAGACACAGGCCCTCAGCTCATCTAAACCCAAGGCCTCATCCAACCTTGACTAGGTGCAGCTGCTACATACTTGAGAAATAAAGGCGATCCACCAGGAAGTCCTCCTACAGAACAACCGACAAAGCAGCCCTCAGCAACTACCACTGACAACTCAAGAAGGCCAAGAGAGCCGCCATCACTACCCACATAAACTCAGCATCCAACCTCACAAAAGAACTCTTCAATATAATCAAAGAATACTCCAACCCAGCAGCCACAAAGAACTCTGCAACACCCTGTCAGACTACTTCCACAGCAAAATCTCCACCAGCTGCAATAAATTTAAAACCCACAATCTCCAACTCTGGCTGTCTTGATCCCCCAGCACACATCAGCAGTGCGATCTCCACATGGGCATCGCTCACCACTCAATCCACCTCAGCCATCATGTCATCCATTTACTCTGGGGCACCCACCAACCCATGCCCCCATCACTTGCTCAACCGTGGAACCAATCTCATCAGCATAGAAATCACCAGCATCCTAAACACTTCCATCATCTCATCAGTTTTTCTGGACAAATGGAAACATGCAGAAATCAAACCCCTCCTGAAAAAACCCTCAGCCGACCCCCAATGAACTCAAGCATTACTGCCACAACTCTCTACTTCCATACCAATCCGACATACTTGATAAGGCCATCAATCAGCAGCTCACCAGCTACCTGGAAGAAAACAACCTACTGGACACCTTCCAATCAGGTTTCCGTTCCAATCACACCACACAGACTGCACTCAACGCCGCCACTGATGACATCAGAGCACTCCTCAACAATGGGAAGCGCCACCCTGATCCTCCTCGACCTATCAGCCGTGTTTGACACATCTCCCACCACACCCTCCTCAACAGTCTCCACAGCATTAGAATACAAAACAACACCCTCAAATGTTTCACCTCCTTCCTGACAGGATGCATTCAGAGGATCCGATTGCCCCCTTTCACCTCCACACCAAAGACCATCATTTGCAGCATACCCCAAGGTTCATCCCTCAGCCCAACTATGTTCAATGCCTACATGACCCTAACATCGTTAGATCCCATGGACTCAACATCATCTCCTATGCAGACGATACTCAACCTATCCTCTCATTTACTGAAGACCCCTCCACCACCAGAACCTACTTCCTCAACGTCTTGGCCATCATAGTGGACTGGATGAAAACCAGCTGCCTGAAGCTTAACTCCAACAAGATGGAAGTCCTAATCTTCAGTAAAAACACCTCCATTTGGGACCATAAATGGTGGCCAGCCGAACTCAGACCCACTCCCATGCCTACAGACCACGCTCACAACCTTGGCTTCATCCTTGACAGTGAGCTGACCATGAAGTGGCAGATCAACAAGTCACCTCCTCCTGCTTCCACACACTCCGCAGGCTCTGCAGAATCTTTAGATGGATCCCAGCCAACATCAGGAAAATCAGCAACAAGGCCCTTGTCACTAGCCCCCTCAACTATGGCAACACTCTCTTTGCCTGCAGGTCCTCCCAGATCGTATACAGAGTCCAGACAATACAGAACACTGCTGCCTGACTCATCCTGGACCTTCCAAACTGGCCCCACATCACACCCCACCTCAGAAACCTCCACTGACTCCCGGTCCAGAAGAGATGTAATTTCAAGCTCCTCACGCATGTCTACAAAGCGATACAAGATCAAGGACTGGACTACATCAAACACCGTCTACACTTCTACCAATCCACCAGACACCTGCGCTCTTCCTCTTTGGCCCTCGCAAACACACCAAGAATTTGGCGCAGCCGCAGCAGTGGCTGCTCTTTTTCCTACATCACAGCCAAAGCCTGGAATGACCAATACTCCCCCTCCAAACTGCACCTTCAATGGCTAACTTCAGAGACCCAAGACTGGCTCTTAGCCAAAAACATTGCACCCCAGCACCCAGATACCCCCAGGGGTGACCGTGACGCACTCTACAAATGACTGATTGATTGAATAAAGTGAAAGCATTTTTCTGAGAAAGCAAGGTCAGAGCTACTGTTCAAATCCTCATACCACTGCTTTTGGATGGTGACAACACCTTTTGCTGAGTCCTATCAAAATCAACACCGGCCTCCTTTAAGGATACCATACAAGCTTCACACAGTACATTCCATGCAAGGTCTGAAGATTTAGAACCGCATCATCTCTACAATGATGCAATCCACTGGCTCTCAACTTCAAAATTGGCTGCATCATTTACAGTGTCATCATGACCAGCACCCTTGCAAAGCTGGTTGACAAACTCACTGGCTTGATGTTTCTTTGTACACGGATAGGCAGAAAACCATTAGACTGGACACAACAAAAGTGAACAAAAACACAAGAGAGCAGGCCTTCTCCATCCATGCACCCAGGATGTACAGCACTAGCCCTGTTCCCATCAGGACTGCCCCAGCACTCCTTCAACATAGGAAAGAGGTGTAGGAAAACTACATGGCATTGCAGTACCTCTCCACTATTCTCTGAACCCACCTACCTATCCCATCACCTCCTCACTCTATCTTTGCCTTTGACATTTTATAGAGCTTTACTTCCTGTTGGCTAGGTTTGCACTACATAAATTCCACATTCATACACATACAAGGGAAATGGTTTTCCCTTTTAATCAACCACTTCCCCTGTACAACCAATTTTGGGTGTGTTCTAAGTGGATTCCCACCTTTGAAAGGGACAAAGGGCCATATGTACAAACACTTTTTCCTATAGACACAGAATGGGGAAACACCTTTGCTACATCTGGCCCTTACTCCTTTCCTTTACAGGAGTAAAAACTGTGACTGACGTACTAACTGCACTTACATAGAGCACAGCCCCAAACTCAGTCACTTACCAATAACCACATCCAACATGGATGTGGTTCGGAGACAGTTTTAAATTCCTACAAATCTTTGCATTCATAGGTGCTTCGAAACCATCCAGGCCATCACCACACTGAAATAACCACTTCCAATCACTTTGAGAAATATTTTCTCCTGTAATATATATTGTACCATACTGAGTTAAAATTAAGCATGAGTAAATGGATCTAGAGGTACAACATTTCATTTTAGGAATAATTAGCAGTCATAACTCAAGTTTTTGAGCATGTAAGTTGGACTTTCATGAACAATGACGTTGAAGAATCATGCCCACTGTGAGCAGATGTGCTCTACATTCTGAAGTGCCAGCTTTTTAATCTGTAGTCCTAGGTTCTAAGCCTGGCTTCTTCACTTGAGAGAAAACGTTCTGAGTTTTAGCAAATTGTTTATTCTCTCATTGCCTGAAATTGTAAATGTTTGAAATTTGATGCAGTGGCGAAATGTGGTGTTCTTCAATGTGTAAATCCCCACTTGATGTACACAACCGTTTATTATCTCCTCTAGACCATTGCTTATTTTCCCCATAGCAAATTCTGCTGACAGCCAATTCAGTCACAGTTGAACCTGAAACTAGGCGTACCTTTATCGAAATGCTTCAATGAAATTTACAGAGGTCACCTGTTGAGAAGTTAGGGGATGTAATCAACGATGTGAGGCATTTTTCTTGAAGTATCAGCCATAAATGTCTGTACTGTAGGACATTGTTGAATGTCTTCTAAGACAAAGCACATGTTACAGAGGCAAAGAAGTGAGCAAGTTAAAAGCAAACAATTACATCAGTAGCATGTGATACTCTGCTCATGTGAGTACCTAATGGAATTCTTGCTCTCAAAGAAAAGTGAAAGGAAGAAAACTTTACATCAATGTTTCAAATAACTCTGCATTAAAAAAAGCTTTTATTGAGAGAATGCTGGCTTGCATTGTTTTTCGCTGTCTACAACTATCAACTGCAAAATTGGCACACCAGATTTCTAAAGGCACGGATGTAGGATTGTGTCATCCATAACAGTGCTTAATTTGGAAACATCATCCACTGACTCAGAAAGGTAATCACTCTGTCTACAATACAGGCACCAACTTGCTAACTGGGAGTTACCGCATGTTAATGTCACAACTAGGAAATATAGGGGCATTTTTATACTTCTTGTGCACCGAATGTGCATCATTTTTTTGATGCAAATTCGGTGCAAAACTAACTCCATATTTATACTTTGGCGCTAGACCTGTCTAGCGCCAAATTTAAGGAGTTCAAGTCATTTTTTGGACGCGGAAACCTACTTTGCGTTAATGAGATGCAAAGTAGGTGTTCCCATGCAAAAAATGACTCTAAGGCCCTAGCGCCTTATTTATCCTCCTTTGCAAAAATTAGGCACGGAGGGACGGAGGGGTCAAAAACGCTTGGGTCAGGGCAGACGTTAGGGGACCGTGGGCCTATTTCAATGGCAGAACACCATGGAAAAAGCCCACAGGTGCCCTCCCCAGGCCCCAGGGACACTGTTTTGCTTTACTTCTGACTGAGCCAAGATATACACACTGAAAGGAGTAGAAAAGATTCTCTGGAATGCACTTCTTAATCTGAAGAAGACATTTATTTTAGCTTTTTGTAAGGTTCGTGAAGGAAGGTTTGAATAGTAAAAAGTGTACTTTTAAAATGTGAAACAACAATGTAAGACCATGTATAACGAATCTTCAGTCTATAAACAGGATATATATACATGCAAGGATACAAACACCTATATTGCTATATATATATATATATATATATATATATATATATATATATATATATATATATATATATATTCATATGCAAAGCAAATGATTAATAAAAATTCATCACCGTAGGGCCTGTCAGATGCTTCATCTTTCTCATGCCAGCAAGAAGATGACCCCGTTCAACTGCGAGAAAGAGATCCTCACCCTCACGGGACAAATGTCAGGCATTTGACGTCTAATCCTGACCGAGGTCTTGGAATTCACCGCTACTGAGCAGGGCCACCTTTTTCTATCTTAAACAACCAAGGAAAGGGCCTTCTAGAAGAACCCCTCCTCTCAGAAGGTAATATTCAAAACTGCAGGCTAGTTTAGGTAAACTTTGAAAGGAATGCATCAGGAGCTGGCCACCTTCCCAAGGCATCCCTCCCAAAGTCAAACCTTTCCCTTGCCTATGGTAAACACCAGCTTGGTACGCTCTTATCGTACTTACTGCTTACCTCCTACATATTATGTCCCAGTCCTAGCTCTTCGGTGAGAAGGAAAACTCTCAGAAGTGAAGAACACATTGCATAACATGTTTGCACAGAAAAATACTTTAACGTGGCAGTGAAGCTAAGCTGAACACAAAATGGAGTCTAGGCTGAATACAAAATGGAGCCTATAACCAGTGACCATTAAAGTGACAATAGGCAGCTAAGCCAGGAGCAAAGTGGTGTGACACAACTCAGTGGTCAACACACAAATAACACTACAGACACCCCCACCCATGCCAGAGGGACAGTGGAGGATGGGGGACCCCATCCCAGGTAAGTACAGGTAAGTTTTTTTTTTTTAGGTGCCATTGGGGGCCCTGAAATGGGCCCCCCTACATGGCCCTGGGTACAATGGCCATGCCCAGGGGACCAGGGTCCCCTATGCTGGCCATTGGGGGTGGTGGGCATGACTCCTGTCTTTTCTGAGACAGGAGTCATGTGAAATGGATGGTTTTGCATCAGAAAATGACTCTAGGCAGGTTAGAGTCATAATTTTTTACTCTAACCTGCCTAACTTCTTTTTTTGGTGCAAAACCCCCTTCTTCCATACCGCCAGCCAAACCCTACTAACCTCATTTTTTTTTTACGCTAGCCTACCCTTTGCACCGGCTTGCATCATTCCATAAATATGGTGCCCATCTGATGCACAGAAATGGTGCAAGCCGGTGCTAAACGTTTTGGTGCAAAACTGCATTAGTGCAGTTTTGCACCAAAAAGTATAAATCAGGGCCATAGAGTGGTAGTCATCATGCCATGTTGCTGGCTTGTAATGTCAACTGCTAATGCTCCTGGAGCCACTGAGATAGTCCACAGTATAATTTCTTCAGAAATAGGCGCAGAGCTCCTTTTTAGGGGATCATGCTATGATCCCTGAAACAAATAGGTTTTTCTTTCAATATCGGGGCATATTGTATGCTGTATAAATACTTTTGCAAAGCAAAATACAAACGCTGTGGGATAGCGTAACTGGATGGACGGAATGTGGAACCAATCAAACATTCACCCCAGTCACAGATCTGGGTTTAATCCATCCATTATTTTGCTCACCATGCCACCCCAGTTTGAACCCAGCCATATGCAAATCAGTCTTGACCCTGTTCCACATGGGAACAGTCCAGCCCGAACTGCCAGGCCAGGTTCTCCCTGGACCGGAAACAAGCATCCTGGGACCGGTTTCGGGGTTTCACCCCTCTTCAGCCAGGCTAGCTTGAATCCAGTGGCACAGTGAGCCCGGGACCCACGTCTGGGCATACCCGGCGCACTTAGAGCGGCAAAAGCAAAGCAAAATACAAACGCTGTGGGATAGCGTAACTGGATGGACGGAATGTGGAACCAATCAAACATTCACCCCAGTCACAGATCTGGGTTTAATCCATCCATTATTTTGCTCACCATGCCACCCCAGTTTGTTTTTGCATTTGTCAGTATAAATACTTTTGAGCAGAAAAGTAATCCGTTCTCTGTTCCTGTTTTTGTTCCATGTTACATGGTGTACTAAATATGCTCACGCTAATCTGCAGTGGCCTATTTTCCACAACAAATACTTCAAGAAGTTACCATTTTAAGGTAATAGCTGACTGTTTTAGTGTTCAGATTGAAAAATATTAGTAAACTTTTAAAGACGCAAATCCGAGAACTCGTAGTTCCGTGCTGCAATTTTTCCACCCTAATTAGCAAATCTGTCCTCAATATATTTTTTCCAATGTGAACACTGCATTTCCAAGCCCAAGCCGTATGTTTTGATTTTTATTCAGCTGCAAATTCAATCATGTATGAAATGAACATTGAAGAGACTCAGTTTAAACATACTTTAGCTTTATCTATGCTAGATGGAAAGTAAGAATTTGCTAAAGGTTTGCCAGTGTTTAACAATGGGTTTGGGAAAATCATGCACCTGACTACCACTGCATGCTGATATCTGTCACTTTAATTTAAAGTTTTTACAATCTGCTTGATGAACGTGTTTCAGTATGAGTAATCATCTTTCTCTCCTACTTTAGATTTCAGACAGAACTCAACTATGATGTCTTGGAAGTTCACGATGGGCCAAATCTGTTGTCCCCTCTCCTGGGATCTTACAATGGAACTCAGGTCCCACAGTTTCTGTTCAGCAGCATCAATTTTCTCTATCTCCTCTTCACCACGGATAACAGCCGCTCCAATGGGGGATTCAAAATCCATTATGAGAGTGAGTATTGTCTTTGCCTTTTGTGTCTTTCATAAAAATACCTTCAGTTTAGAATTTTAAATCTTCTGTCTTTGTGGGAAACCAGGAAGTAAAATGCTAGGCTTCTAGGCCATACTTTGTGTGAACGAACATATTTTACTCAGCAGCAATTTTCCATAATGTAATGGTTAGTTTTTAGTTTTACATTTGAGTTCCCCAAAAATCTCTTTAAAAATAATATGATGCTAGATTAATAATTAACAATGAAACTTTTCCCAGAACCAAAAATGCAATTTTTACTAAAATGCAATGTCCTGGTCGATGTTCCATTCCTTCAAACGTTTTGATGTTTATATTTTCCAGCAATGATTTTCTTTAACATTGTAGGGCCTTTTTCATTTGACCAACTGTTGGCACTTCGTGTTGCCCTTGTTTGTTGGAGACATATTCGTGCGAACTCCTTGCAGTTTGAATTTTAATACTGGTCAAAACAAAGCAAAACCCCATGAAACACCCGTTGCCTGCATTTTGTTACTCAGCAGTAATGCTGATGTGATATCCATAGACATAGTTTGGTTCTTTGCTCATTTGTGCTTAGTCAGATATAAAGGCAGCTGAATGCCTCATGTTTTTGCAATAGATAGTTTTAGGGCAAGGGCCTCAATTTATATGTGCTGCAGCGTCTCTGAATTAAAATAAAAAATACATTAATAAAATAAAAGAAAATCCTAACATCTTGCCCGGCACCTCGAAGTATCACAGATACATTTGTGTTATGACAGCAGCAAGAAAATGCGACATAATTTATTGATAGGTAAACAATATTTATTTGATAGTGTATAGGCAAAAGTTGTTGCCTTTCAGGAAAATGAGCACACATACCATGTTTAAAGAATTGAATTGCAGCGTAAAAATATTTCAAACTGCCTGGTACCTTGTCCTTCCTTTTATTTTTCTTTAATGTGGTATTTGCTGCCAAATGTTCATAACATTCTTTAATTGGTGCTTTCCCATGTGACATGTTTTTCTACTAATGAGCAAGGACTTATCAAGGCAATACCTAGCGAAAAAAATTAAGATTTTGGGCCAGATGTATCATCACAGCCCTTTGCGATTTGGAAATAGCGATTTTTGAGAAATCGCTATTTCCGACTCGCTAAGTGCCATGTATCACATTTGCGAATTGGTAATAGCGATTTCTTAAAAATCGCAAATGCTATTACTGAATCGCAAATTGTGATACCGGCCCCATTCGCAGCTATGGGCTTGTTGGCCCTTATCTGTGAATTTTTTGCATTTCCAAAATAGAGATTTCTGAACCAGAAATCTCAATTTTGGAAATGCAAAACCCCAGGGTGCTGGGGGGCTAAGGCCCCCTCTGCTGCACCCCAAATTTTTGTGGGGGGACATGTAAGGTGCACACATGCCAAAAGGGCATGTGTGCTTTACATGTACAATTTAAAAATGCATTTTAAATGCAATTTAGAGAGTCGCAATATGCGACTCTCTAAACAGGGTCACAATTTTAAGGAATTGCTATGTTAGCGATTCCTTAAAATTGTGTTCAGAATGTATTTCATATATTCTGAAATGGCATTTTGCATTCGCAAACGGGCATTCGCACCGTTTGCGAATACAAAATGCTTGCATACATCTGGCCCTTTGTAACTGGAGCACCAATGGGAAATAGAAGTGGAATGTTCCACTTGTTTCCGGCATCTTAAATGCATGAAGATTGTTTACCGCACGGGGATTCCAATTCCATTGACTTTTTGGTCTAAAGCATGGATACTCACAAACATTTTCTCAGGGGCCAAAAGGTTTTGACTGAGATGTGACCGAGGGACGCATTGATAATAGGAGGGTGGCAGTTGGGGGATGGGGACTTAAAACCAGGAAAGGGGGAGGCAAAGCATATACATCCATTGGCTGGATTGCTTAATGAGAAACCAGAAAACCTGGGATTAGTCCCAGCTTCTCTAAATAGTGTGATCCTAGGCAATTGTTTAATTTCACTTTCCCTCCTTATTCTTCGTTGTCATACATAAAAGGACATTGAAATTATTGAAATACAAGACTTCTGTGTGTGCATTGTACAAAAACTTCTCCTGTGTTTCATTTAATAAACAGTTTTTCATGTATTATATGATCCCAGCCCAAAATGTGCACTTAACAACTGACTTGCATTATTTTCAGGGTGGTTGGGGGGAGAGAGAATGAATGTAAATTCATGTTTGAAAACTATTGCTTAAAAAAAAAAAACTTCTCAGTGCACTGGTATAAAGCGATGTATTAGGGGGAAACTTCTTCATGTTAATGAACTACATTCTTTGAAGTTTGAAAAGACCTTATCATATTTTTACACTTTTGCAGCAAGACGTCTTTAAAAAATAAAGGTGTTTCTTAAAGTTAGGATGTGCAGGAGCTGTGCTAGTTAAGACCTTTCATGAACTTCAAATACGATTTAAATACTGGATTGCCTATTTATTTAACAAGTCGAGAAAACAGCAGCCCAGTGCTGCTCTTGACCTGGGGCCACATGCAAAGGTCAGGAGGGCCGCATGTGGCCCCCGGGCCATAATTTGAGTATCACTGGTCTAAGGTCACAGATTAGTCAGTAAGTCCTACCCATATGCAGAGATCTATTTAAGAACTATTATGATACAGAGGGAGGGAACAAACGTAATTTACCTGTAGAGAACTTCACAAATTACATTACATTGTAGTTGGACACGCTTTGATATCCTGAAAAAAGTAAAGGATCTTTGTTTGAACATTTTTCTCGAATTTTCATTTAATTTGCTGGATTAATGCTTTGGTAAATGCCTTGCTCTTAGAACAAACGTTTTTTGACTGTGCATTCTCCATTAAAGGGATGTTTTGGACTTTTTGGCATTAAAAAAGAATAATAGGAAGAACAAGATCCATTCTTAAAATAATTCCTATTGAAGCTCCATTGAAGGGCTTTCGATGTCTTGTGTACTACCCTTCTGATATAACATTAATGTAGGCATCTTTCCCCTGATAAGGTAGGATCTACATTTAACATCCACGGGAGGCAGTTTGTTAATACAGATTCCATTTCATTCAAACTGTCTTATTAAATTTAATATACATCTTAAAATGTTCTGACACTTGACTGCCTAACTTTCTTTCCTGTATGCACTGGTAAGAGATGTTATTATTTTCCAGTTCAAAAGCTCTAAAGTATCTTTGATATATACTGTATTAGCACTAATGGAAGCACTTAATCCTGTGACCTTCTGAATTTGTACGGATCAATGCAGGATGCGGTTTGGTCCTTTAAGCTATTGTAGGATCTACCTAACTGATTTTACCACAGGGCTGTGGCTATTGGAGTGAGGGTCTGCTTTTCATCTTTGAATGCAATAGGACATCATAAAAGGATTTACTTCATATAAAGAAAACATAAACAACCTTCCATTATTCATGTATGGACAAGCTATGAGTGCAATAAGATGATTGAATGCAGTGAATGTAAGACTGTAGTTCCCGGTTAAGGATATTTAACTATGTCATATAGAATATGTGTTCACTCGGTGAACTAAGTGCTGCCACAAATGATTTCATGTAAATATAGGGACTATGGGCCTATCACGAATCTGATGGTCACTTAACCACCAGACTCACGGATGGCGGTCTGAGCGCCATATTTTGACCGCGGGGGTTGTGCCGTGGTGGGACCACCAGCACCACCAGGATCAGAGAGTCTGACGGTTGCAGTGGTCCTAATCTGCTACGGCAGTTCTGCAAGTAGCGCTGCCCTGGGTATTATGACCTCGTTCTCTGCCAGCCTTTTCAGGGCGGTACCACCGCCCTGAAAAGACTGGTGGAGAACGGGTGCAGGGGGCCCCAAGGGGTCCCCTGCACTGCCATGCGCTTGGCATGGGCAGTGCAGGGGTCCCCCTGACCAGCACCCTCACAGTTTTTACTGTCTGCTGGCAGTAAACACTGTGAGGGTGCTGGTGCACCCTGCATTCTACAGCATTACTGCCGGCTCGATTATGAGCCAGAGACAGTGCTGTAGGCTGTTTCTCGGTAGGCCAGTGGGTGGAAACTGAGGATTTCATCCACAGACCTAGCGCGAAGCTCCTAATTGACCCGGCAGACAAGTAGCCACTATGGCGGCAACCTCCCCTTTGGAAGTTTGGTGGACGACCTAAACTGTCTGCCTAACTAGTAAGAAGGTCCTATATGTTTCTTGCCTCTTTCAAGGATGGACAGCCATGTTCCATTGCATGCACCCGGGAGTCCAGCAGCCTCATAAATTAAAACATCTACGCACAGTCTGCGAAAACCTTGAGCCGTCACTGGGGCTGAGGCCTTTTTGGGCTATTGTGTCACAACATTTTTTGGAACACCTAATTATGAAAAAAGTGATGTGTAGGCTTGGTGCACAAGCACAACATTACTTTGTATTTTACAACCAATGTCAAAGAGTATGTTACTCATGTTGCCTGACCGAAGGCAATTTTGATCTCTTTTCTTAAGTGCATGAAGCTCACTTGAAGACTCCTTGAACTACGTTTTCAGCAGAAAGAAATATTTAACAAGGCATAATTGACCACTTAATTGTATATTGTCTGTCTTCAAATAGGCAATGAGTGTATTTGCTTATGTGGAATGCTAATGTCAGGAACAACGATAATCTCCATGTTATAATAGACCTGGGTCTCTCTGCCCGGTTACAGGAAACATACATATAACCTGATCAGAACAGACTATTACTTGTTTTAATTTTATTTCTGTTCATCTAAGCAGTAAGATTCTTAAATCATTAAAAATAATTATGAATCGATGCCAGTTAAAAAACAAAGTACCTCAGCAAGGAGTACATGTCGTTTTTCAATTAGTACATTTTTAGACTTGTGCAACTCTTTCTTATTTACGTAAGAGGTTGAGTTATGTTGCTAAAGGAGGCCTGCAGTGCCTGGTGAGCATTCATGGCTGGGATCTTAATGTGACTTGAAGGAATACTAAATGCTGGGAGTGTCAACTTTGGTATTATTACACCAAGGTAGAGGCGGGCAACATTGACATTTTTCCTGCAGTTTTACTCCAGATTAGAACCTTTCCAGTTTGTGAAAGCTTCACAATTTAGTACATTTTAAATTTGGCCAGCAAGTTATAATTCTCACAAAAAAAGTTTGAGACTTTTCATTCAGTCACTTTTTTTCAAGATTAATTAGCTGCTAATAGTACAGTTTTAACAAGATCTATTTTCTTATATCAAAGACTACGGTTACAATTATATTATAACTAGATGATGATGATAAGGTAAATACTAATGTTTGAAAACAAATGTATTTTCAATGTATCCAGTCAGTTTACTTGCTAACTATACATTTGTCTTGGTCATGTATTGCCTATGGCCTTACCTATTACATCACTCATGACATGTTAAATTCTATCTTTGATGTAGTTCATATGTCAAACAATACTCCCCTTATTACTCATCCTTGCAACAAGGAGTTCCTACCTCAACATTAGGATACTGCCTTCCAAACACTGCAAATATGATCTTGAGTTTTTGGTAGAGCTAATATACCCCCAGGTCAATCATAAGCATAGTATATCCTTTTCTAAGTACCCTCTCTGTGTGTATGTAAATACCCTACGTTTCTAGGGATGCTTTGTGACCTTTAAGTTTAGTTCATTCAACAGAAAACCACAAATAATTAAGGGCCTGATTTAGAGTTTGGCGGAGGAGTTACTCTGCAACAAACTTGACAGATATCCCATCAGCTGTATTACAAGTTCCATAGGCTATAATGGAATTGTAATATGGCAGGCTAAATACCCGTCACGCTTGTGATGCGTATCCCCTCTGCCAAATTCTATATGAAGCCCTTAGTCTTTAATAATAGCAAAACCCATACTTAAGGAAGTAGCTAAAAGTGTGTGGTGTCCCACATTTATTTGTAGTTTGACTAGCATGCATGCTGCAACAGTTCCAAGTTGCATGCTATATATTTGCTGCATTTATTGATTTATGGGCAAAGTATGACCTCCATCCTATTTGCTGGAAATATTGATGTACTGATGAGCCAGCATATTGGTGTTCTGATTGCAGATGCATAAAGTGTAATTTCACTTTGGAAAACGAGATAATGCTAGTTTGATCAATAGCTGTAATTAAGTGGGTTACGTGAAGATTTTAGAAGATGTTTGTTATTGATGAAAAGTGTGGTCCACAGTCACAACTTAATTATGTGTACGGACTCAATTTTACTCACGTAAATAGTGCTTAGAAAGTGTATATTCTATCTATAACGTAATTCATTAAAATTAACAATGACAATACTTTATATATAAAAAAAAAACTTGCGTTCTTAGGTCAACAAATGTGCGCACAACATATGTCATCCATGCAGTGCCCACTTCATCAGTATTATTATGTATTTTACATGTACCTTGATCTCATGACAATTTATAGCCATCCCCATCACAATATAACCTCTGACTATTACCAAAAATGAAACAAGATAATGCTAATTACTTCTAAGGAAGGAATAAAACTAGTCGACAGGGGAATGATGTGTAACAATGCCAGTTTGTAGTATCATGTTATGCATAGGTGGAAGATTAATGGGGTTAGGGTAAACACAGATTGTTCTTATTTACAAGTTGTTAAGTGATAAACCTCTCTAATTCTCTTTTGTGCATCCTACTGCAGAAAGGCATTCTTTGGTGCAATACAAAAACTGATTAGGTATGGCACTTCTGAGCAGCTGGTTATTCTGCATTTCAGAAGCCTGCTGTTTAGGCTTCCGACATGCATGAGATGTTTGCAGAATTTAGGTCTGTATAGTTGGTAATTGCTAAGAAAAGAATAGGTGGCAGTGGGTTCAGAGGAGTTCCTCTCCATCTTCTCCAGAGCTGCCAGAGTGTCCTGTTATGTAAAAAACAGAACCTTAGGGTGATTAGCATGTGCACACTAGAGGATGTTTTAAAAAAAGATAGTGGGACGTTTACACTTGCAAACCTACGAGTACATTTGGTGTGAATTTCCAACTATCATAGAATTCACAAAGAACTACCAGCTTCTCCTAGACATATGTGACTGTCGCAGACTTCCATGAGCAGCAGTGGAATTTCTTAGTGAAAGCCTTGCTGCACACAAGCATTACCAGTTGCGCACACGTTTCCTGTACGCACATTTTGCTAGTTAAGCACCTTTTAAACTACAGATTGTATGTTTAGAAGTACAGGAATATAATGTTTACTTTTAAAGTTTTGGCTTTTTCTTTATGGGAACATATTTTGTCTGTTACAATATTTTCCAGCACACACCCATCATTTTTTTTCTTAGTCCTCATATTAAGTCCATTTAAGCTAGAGAGACGGCAGGTTTGAAGCACAGAAGAGGAAACCTCAACCAGGAAGGCATATCTCCTATGTTCCCCAACTCATCTATCAGCCGTACCAGCTAAAGCAAACTCCACTGGCTCACATCCATAGGAGGTTTATAAGGACGCATAATCATTGGACTATTTCTAAGCAGTAATCACATCACACCTACTCCAAGCTGATTTGGTTTCCTCTCAGAGTGCCCAGAACTAATTTCCTTTGCTTGAATACCACTCTTTTCTAAGTGGTAT
This sequence comes from Pleurodeles waltl, assembly GCF_031143425.1. NCBI lineage: Eukaryota > Metazoa > Chordata > Amphibia > Caudata > Salamandridae > Pleurodeles > Pleurodeles waltl. Next base: position 944,462,353 of record NC_090439.1, on the reverse strand, counting down.
AGGTTATTCACTGATCCAATCTACTCATAAATAGTTGGCCCTGGGGAATAACCCATTTTAAGCAAATCTCCCATCGTGTCAACAGAATCAACACAAACAACATATGTTTTTGGTGTCTTTTCAAATACTGATCTTGTTCTTCCCCCTTAGTCACCCCGAATATTACCAACGAGAGACTTACCTTAACTTCTGGGTTAATTACACCCATGAGCACCTTACAAACGTCCATCCAAAAACCACCCCAGCCTAGGGCACTTCCTGCACATATGAACATCATCTGCCCTTTCTTTGTTAAAGCGAGGACAACATTTCTTCACCTTCCCCAAGGCTGTAATCTTCGCCAGCAACCAGTATGCCCAATGCACTGTAAACAAATGTTTTTTCTTTATAGGGGCAGATTTTACTGTAACACAGAGCGTAGCCTTAGATACCTGCCAGAGATTTACGATATTCAATTATGCTAAATCCTTATCCCATTTCTTTACTGGCAAAAAGAAAGGTTCTTCTTTTGCTTCCATCAGCATCCAATACCATAAATCAACCTCTTTGCAGTAAGTATAACACTGACATATCTTCTCCCATATATTTTCCTCTTGCTCTACCTTCGGAAGCATGCTTGCCCAGCTCGCCAGCGGGTAATATTTAAATTTGGGAACAGTCATCTTCACTAGCTCCGTAAACGTGTACCAGGAGAGTAAAGAATAACCTTCTATAATTTGACCCCATTTCACCACCCCTCTTTCTCTTAATGGAATGGATAGCTTATCTTGCAAACACTCTGGGGTGCCCGGTGAATCCCATATAGGTGCCAATGAGGTGTAATATGATATCTCTAGAACTTGTTGTATTTGAAACCGCATCTTACAGGATGCTCTGAGAATTTTTTATTTGACTTTCTTAAAGTATTTCAGATGACCAAATTAAAATAAGAAGTGATCCCCTGCCTCTGGGAGATGCTTAGTCATAGCCCTGAAATGAGGAGTAAAATAATATTGTCATGCAGTAATCGTCTTATATTTGTTTGCTGGAAAGCCTGATAATATTTATAGATGTCTGGTGCACCAAGTTGCTCTTTTATTTTTTACATAATTTCCTCCTAGCAATACAAACTCCCTTAGATGCCCAAACAAAAGAGGTCAAATCTCCCTGGAGCCTTTTGAATGACGCTTATTTGAATTCCAACAGGATTGTGTTGAAAAGAAAGGTAAATTTTGGCAGTATAATCATTATCAAAACATTTGACCTTCCTATAAGAGAGAATGAAAGTGCAGCACATGTTTTTAACAGTTTCTTTGTCACTGCCAAAACTCTATTAAAATTAACCTGGGCTACTTCATCTAGGCTAGCTACAATCTGTAACCCGCATATCGTATCTCCTGTTTCACTAGCAGGATATCAAAGGAAGTAAAGAAAGTCCGGAGGGTTCTTCGGGGGTGGGGGGACACAAAGGGGAGACACTAAAGTTTAGATTAATGTTTAAAACACAAGGCGTGGGAGCATTTGGGAAAGAAAAAAAATCAGTCCTCATGGAGTCCAATATGGAAGCACAGATCATGTTCAGGGAAGGCTTAGATGATAAGTTAATTTCCTCCTGTAATATCCAGAAGCAGTGGTGTCCATCTGAAGGCCTTTTTCCTGGAACACTAATGGTCTCAGGGTAAAGGGAAGAAGGTGGAAGATTCTTGAATTTTTTAGAGCAGCAGGTGAAGAAGTAATTATTCTTCAGGAAATGCATTTACTAAAAGAGGAATGAAGGGATATCCTGAGGCAACATTGTATGAGTACCACCCAAACTGAATTGCTTAAGGGTGTTGCTATTCTAGTTTAAAAATCAATAAAAGCAATACTGGGTGAGGTCGTGGTTGACCCCAAGGGGCGATGGCTGAATGCAGAGGTTAAAGTGTGCTGAATCTGGCTAACAATAGCAGGCTATTGTGGTCCTAACACTGATGATCCGGTACCCTTCCAAAACCTATATAATCAATTACAAACTGCCAAGCATCCAGTGGTGTTAGGAGGTGACTTTAATATCTTGCTGGATCCAGTCTCTGACAAATCCACTCTCAGAGGAACAGTGAATTCACCCAAAACTAGATCCTGGGTGAAACAAACAATGGGAGATCTGGGGTTGGTAGACATTTGGTGTCAGAAGGCGAGTGGAGGCTCAAGATTTACCTTTTACAACAAGAAATATGGACACTGATCCAGGATTGATTTATTTTTGATACATAGAAGTTTGTGCTGGAAGGTTAGATATGTTGGGCAAAAATTTTATTTTTATCTTGGAGAATCAGTCATCCGCCCCAGGTGGAGGGTAAATAGGGCCCTGCTTATTGATGAACAGATTGTGGAGGGGCTGAAAAATCATACTATAAACTTTTTTATTACAAACCAAGGAACCCCTATGCCACAAGTAGTTTGGGATACCTATAAGGCTTACATAAGAAGGAAGCTAATTAGTACAGCCACCTATAGATATAAAGAAGAACAATACAGGTAAAGGAGCTGGGGTGTGCTGTATTGGAATTACAGTTCAAAATTGTCACACCGGGGGATGAGTCTCAGCAATCCTATAGGAGAGTCAGATGGAGGGGGCTAGGGCAGAATTACAGGGATTTTTAGAAGCTAAAAGTAGACAAAGATGGGAAAGTAGGAGGTTGGCACACTATGAATACAGGGAAGGGTGCAGTAAGCTTTTGGCCTGGAAAACAAAAGTAGAACAGACAAGAAATAATATTGCATTAATTAGGAATGAAGACACGGGTTGTCTTGTTACTGAGGAAGTAGGGATGGAAGAGGCTTTTGTCTCCTTTTTCAGGAAACTCTATATGGAGGAGTTTGAGTCAGACAGTATATTTTAGCTATGGTATAGCGCTTACTCACCCGTATGTGAGATGCTGATGCACTTATTTACTCAGTTAGCCGCTACACCATGTGGGTGTGTGGTTGGAAGCGCTCTGTCTTTGCTTCATGGTAATGGACCTGTTACAAGTGGCCCTTTCTGCAGGGTCACCCCCAAACGTTTTGCCTTCACCCTTCTGCTTTGCTGAACCCACATTTTTTGGCTTTTAAAACTCTGTGCACCTATGGCCATACCACTCTGAAAGTACCTGTGCACCTCACCATGCTAACCAGTTCTAAAGTGCTTGTGCTCTCTCCTTTTAACATGGTGAACCCAGGGCCTGTAAACTAAATGCAACTAGTGGGCTACAGAGCTCATTGGGCTACACACTAAAGTAGTTTCAAAACCTGCCCCAGGCCTGCCATTGCAGCTGGTGGTGCAGTTTTAAACTGCCATTCTGATATGGTAAAATAAACCTGTTGCCAGGCCTAAAATCCTTTTTAATAGATATGCCACCCCTAAAGTGGGCCCTAAAAGGCTCATAGGTAAGGATGCAAAAGACTACTCTGCCGCTTGAGGGCTGCCCTATTCCCTGTGAAGGAAAACTGGAACTCCTGTCTGATCTATAAGGACACAACTAGCTCCAGAGGTATGCTTGCAATTGCCCACCAGACCTGCTGCACTGGCCATGCAAATGGACCTGCCTGAGCCTTGCTGACCTCTACTGAAGAGTTACCTCATCAGGTCCTAGGTCCTTGGTTGGCATCAGTTTACTCCTTTCTGCCTAACTGTGCTCTTTCAGAACTAATGCATCACACTGCATTTCTACACAGGACCTCGCATCGCGGTACCTTGCAACTACTGATCGGTGGCCATATCCAAACTGACAAAAGTAGACACAGGTCTTAGCACCACATCTCCAAATTGGCAACCACATTGGAACCAAGGGCCAGATGTATGAAAAGTTTTTGCACTCGCAAACGGTGCGAATCGAAAAAATCGTCTGTTTGCGAGTGCAAAAACGTGGTCTGCGATGCTTGAAAGGCATTCGCAGACCAAAAATAAGAAATCGCAAAATTTGCGATTTTTTTGCGGTGCGACCTGGTTTTGCGAGTCGCATTTTGCGATTCGGTATTTCCAGTAGGAAATTGCGAGGCGCAAAATGCGATTTGCAAAATCCAAGTCACAAATAGATGCATCAAAAAAATCACAATTTACGATTTTGCGCAGAATGGCATTTTGCACATGCAAAATACCACTAAGTGAAACAGGTGGTAACCAGGTGCAACCTATATAAAGAGGCCCAGAATGCCTCAGACTCTTTTCCACAATCGCTGCACTCTATGTCATGGCGAGGAGGATGAGGATCTTGGCAGGTTTGAGGAGAGGGAGGAGGAGACAGGAGCACATTTTCAGAGTGCGCATTACACTATTTGACAGAGGAGGAACTATTTGAGAGGTATAGGTTGAACTCAGCCAGGATACTTGATCTGATAGCTGAGCTACAACCCATACTGCAGCGCAGAACACTAAGGACTCAAAGCATACCCACCCATGTGCAGGTATTATGCTCCCTACACCTACTCACCTCAGGGAGCTATCAAGGGATCATAGCAGCGGCTGGGGGGGTCTCACAGAGTACCCTCTCCAGATTTTTCAATGCATTTATCAACGCCATGCTAAGCAAACTCCAACAGTACATCAGATTCCCCCACACCCCACAGGAAATACAGCAGACAAAAATGTATTTATACCAGATAGCTCAGTTCCCCCACATCCTAGGTGCCATAGATGGCACACATGTGGCTATATGTCCACCATCAGTCACAGAGTATGTGTACCGAAACCGTAAATACCAACATTCCATGAATATACAGGTGATATGCAATGCCTCCTATATCATAACTGATCTCGTGGCCAGGTACCCAGGGAGCACACGTGATTCTTACATCTTTCGCCACAGCGGCATTCACACAAGACTGCTAGCTGGGGAGTTTGGTGAAGGATATCTACTATGTAATGTCACTCTGTATACTGGCGCATAGATGACAAACCCATGTCAGATGGCAGAGTTACTCATCACACAGTTTCTGTCCCTTCCAGGAGACAGTGCCTACGCAGTGCGCACCTACATGATGACGCCCTACCTCAATCCCGCAACACCAGCAGACCGGAGATACAATTCAGCACACAGGGCAACCCGCAACATTGTGGAGCGCACATTTGGCCTGCTGAAGAGTTGCTTCCGTTGCCTCCACAAAAGTGGAGGGGCACTACAGTACAGTCCAGAAACCACATGTAGAATAGTGACTACTTGTGCAATCTTGCACAATATAGCTACAACCAGGGGCATACCTATAGAAATCAGTGACACTGAATCAGATGAGGATGACGATCCCATACCACCTCTGCAGCCAGCAGACAGGACCAGTGCAGCAGAGGGAAGGCAAAGGTGTTCCGACATCACACACAACCATTTCAGACGTGAGTATGAATGACAAAAATCCACTGACAACTGTACCTGTAGTGATAGAATTTATTACCTTACGTCAGGTAATGAATGAGTGTTAAATGAAGTAAACAGGTGATGGAAAAAACTAAAATTAACAAAAGAACTGAGTCACGCACTATTACGTCATAGTGGCAACACCAGTGTAATTGCGGCAAGAGTCACTTTCTCCTCCCACGCACACCACTCGGGTGCCCAGTTAACTCACTGGCATCTTGAATGTCACCTTCAGTGGCAGTGCTGCGCCTGGCACTGCACCGTCTGGTGTCTGCTGCAGGTACGGCCACACTACTGAGGCTAGAACTGTCCTCAGTGTCCCCCAAGGCTACCTCCCTGGGAGTGGTAGATCTCTGTCCCATGACAAGTTCAATCACATTAGTGATGTGCACAAGGCCCTGGATCACATCCCTGCTGGTGTGTGCAGCCTCCACTTGTGCCGCCACAGCGCGACGGGCGATGAGTGCTGCGGAGTTCGTCATCCTGTTGGAGGACTTGCAGTAGCTGCTAAACATTGTCCTGAATCGGTGTTCGTGTCTGCGCCGGCTAACCTTTTCATGGCGCAGCTCCTAGCAGAGGTCACGCACTGCACTAGTAAGGTCCCTAGTGTCCTCAGAAGCCTGCACCTGTCCCTCACGCAGCTGTGTGATGTTGCTGTTCAGTGCGTCCAGATGCAGATGCAGGCCCATCATGTGTCTATTGTGGACTCTCAGGTTACGGTCCAAACTAAGTATGCGCTTGTTTTGCAGGCGCTGTTGCTGCAACATAGCAGCCTCAAGGCCCCCGAACAAGGATGGACCCTCACCTGCCTCATGGAGTTGCTGCTGGGACACTGTGGCACTCCTGCGTTGTGCTGGCTGACCCCTGCCCTCCAGTATCTGGCTGCGCCTGTCTGGTGCAGACAGTGTGGTGGGCCCTTCCTGCTGCACATCCGAGTCGCCGCTGAAGTCTGGCAGTGGTAGTGCCCTGGGCCTGCGGCGCACAGTGGAGATGTGGAGGGACCCACTGGTGTTGGTGTCAGAGGGCTGCTGGGTGTCCGTCTCCCCTACACATGGACTGTCTGTGGCTGCTGGGCCTGGCCCACCTGCAACAACAATATGCAGCATGTCAGTTCTGTATGTTATATTATCTGTCTGAAAATGGCAATAAAGGTACAGGTACTGCTCTACATGGTGTTGTGTGTGTTCTGTTACCTTGGGTGTCACTATGCTTCATTACATTGCTATGCTACTGTCTGTACTAGTTAGTGGACCGCAACTTCCATAATGCATTGTTGTGCTGTTTCTAAGATGTGGACTGGACTACTTCACACATTACTTCACATTACATGCTAATTCCTAAGGGGCTTTTGTGCATACACATATTGGGTTCACAAAAAACATTGCACTTACCTTGGCTGGTACTCGGTTGACCGGAGGTGTCGATATCTGTGACCCCTGTCACAGCTTCAGGGAGGAGAGTGGATTCCACCAGGTCCTCCAGTGGTGTGGATGGTGGTTCGGTTCGTGGTCCGCCACCTGTGCCTCTGGCCTCCACAAGTCTCCTTGCCACCCTCTCCTTTGCCCAGGAGCGTAGGTCATTCCACCTTTTCTTAATCTCCTCTATGGAGCACTGTGCCACTCCAGTGGCGCAGATTTTTCCCTGGATGTCCAGCCATAACCTTCTTTTTTCGCTCTCAGGAACCTGGAGTGAAGATTTCCCAAACAGGCGGTCATGGCTCCTCACAACCTCTTCAGTCAGTACCTCCAGCTCCTGTTCACTAAACCTGAGCATGTGCTTCCTCTCCTGCTTCTCCTGTGATGTTCCTGGGGTCTCCATCCTGGCTCAGGTGTTTCTGCTCCTGCTGAGTGCTGCTCTATGTGGCTGGGCTGCTCTCTCTCAAGATGCTAGTTTGGGTGTGGCACCTGAAACTGCCTGGGATGACTCATTTCCTGCTGGTGATGTCATCAGGCTCCTCCAGGTGTGCATTCTCAAACTTTCTCGCAATTTGCGATTTTTTTACAGAATCGCAAAAAAATTGCAAATTGCGAGAATGCAAATTGCGATTCGGTAAATGGGCCTCGCAAACCATAAATAGCGAATTTTAAGAAATTGCTAATTCCGAATCGCAATTTTGTTACATGGCCAATTGCGACTCGGAAATAGCGATTTCTCAAAAAACGCTATTTGCAATTCGCAGACCCCAGTTTTCATACATATGGCCCCAAGTGCCTTAATCAGAAAGGCAGTCCTCTGAAATAGACCTTAGGCCTTCTCAATGTCTTCTTCAGCTCCAGGAGTGAGCTGAACAGTGGCTATGAGGGTCCTATTTTTACACCTGTTGCCAGCATCAAAGGGGCAGAAACGTTGGAGTTTTCCCCCAGAAATGGTTCTGGAATTTCCTTCCTCCTCGCCCTGGTCCCAGGATGTCTAGGGTAACAAAGTCCTATGTGAGTATGTTGAGCAAGCTCCTTTGAAATGTAAGTAGGGCTGTGCCCAGCTCTGCCCCTCCTATCCTGGCAGGACTGCCCATCCTGCCATCATCTGGTCCTTCTTTGGGTCACCGTCTGGAAGAAATACACAAACTGCCTTGCTAATCACAGTCAACTAACTCAGGAAACAGACTGCAGGCACAAATTGGTTATGGAAATCAAATGCCTACTTTTTAAAAGTAGGCATTTTCTAAACTGTGACTTAAAATCCGACATCACAATCAAATTACGATGCTTTAGACATCAAACATGGAATTTATACCTGCTCCCAAAAATGTTTTATTAAATGTAATAAGGTATCCCCAATGTTATCCTGTTAGAGAAGTAGGCCTCACAGTAGTGAAAAACAAATTGGTGAACTTTTTACTATCAGGAGATGTAAGCGTTACATGTACTTGTCCAACTTTTTAAATACAATGCATCCTGCCCTGTCGGTTGTTTAGGACCCAACTTAGGGGTGACTTAAATGTATTAAAAATTACATTTGAGACATGAAAAGAGGTTTATTTTGCCACGTCTACTGTATTCTGCAGATTATAACTGCACATAGGCTGCAATGGCAGGCCTGAGACATGTTTTGAAAGGCTGCTTAATTGGGTAGCACAATAAGTGCTGTAGGCTAGGTAGTATATAATTTAATTTGCTGAGTGGCTATATGTAATTGTACAATGTTTTAAGGAGTGAGTACAAACACTTTAGCACTAGTTAGCAGTGATATAGTGCACAGAGCATCGTTAAAGCAACAACATTTAATTTCAGCAAACAGGAGGGGAGTAGGCAAAATGTTTGGGGGAAGAACACCCTAAGGCTGACATATCTAACAGAGGTAAAGAGGTAAATAATAAACTACTCTTATACAGTTTAATTTTGGATTCCTACCTACTTGCTCAGTAAATTCTAGAGTTGTGGGGGGAGGAGGAGGAGCACAGATTTAAATAACTCTAAACTATTCAAAAACATGTATTGTTGTTTAATTGATATATCATTTTGATTGAAAGCTCTACTTTCCAGTAGGACCATATAAATTAATTTCAACAAAAATAACAACAAGTTCATTTAAACAGATATTCTATCCAGAATTATTTGTAGTCAGAGAAAATAGCCTGCTCCGCAATAGGTCTCTTTCAATGTTCCTTGCAATCAAAAAGTGAAGGCCAACACGTTCTGCGGTATGCAATGACAACTGCTTTGTCAGGGATGTATGGAATATATGAAAATAAGTTTAACATAAGATCCAAATATTGCAAAACAGCTGAAAAGATTAAAGTGCAATAGATAGGATTTCAGACATATATACCTGGTGAATATTATTTTAAAAGGAGACAACTAACCAATGCACCAAACTCTATTTAAGCAACCTCAATTTGTCATTAAACTATAGCAAGTTCAGCACCATTTGAACTTCTGTCATTAATCATCAGTAGTAAACACAAATTCTAATTTAACCATCTATTAAATGATCAAATACAGTTAAATCGGGGAATAACTACAATTATCTTATATTATCATACATATTAACATATAATAGGTAGCAGCACATAGTGGAAAAAAAACGTTCAGTTCTGTGTTGAACTGCATACTAAGGATACCTTCATCATAATATAATTACAACAACAAGTAATCCAGATCACTGAATACATTCACTAGTTTTTGGGTGCATAAAATCTCTAAAAGAAAATGCATATCTTAGCCTGGCTTCTTAAGCTTCATAAAATTGCAAAGTTAAAAATTAACTTTTCATGGCGAAAACATCTATAAATTAGAAAATATAAATTGAAAGATTGTTTTTAATTAGGAGTGTCCATGATATTAAAGTACTGCAATTAATGTAATTAAAAAATTAATTTGCTCAATTAGTAATTCCTGAGTCTATTCATAATATTCAATGTTTAACATAACTTTATGATATATAAAGGATTGATTCGCCTAAGTTATCTTAAGCTGCTGGAATCATCATTTGAATCACATCACATAATATTTCATGTCTTTTCAAATCCTTGAGAAAAGCATGGAAGCTGACCCCTAAATAATCTAATTAAAGCAAAATATGGGACCATATTAGGCACTTAAAGTCACTATTGACGCAAGACATCAAACATACAACTCAAACATGAGTTACCAGTATTTAGCAAAAACAAACTCTGTTTGAGAGGTTAAGCATCAGTTCTCTTTCATGCCTATTATCTTCAACACCCTGGTCTAAATACAATTCACTAAGCGTTATTTTCCAAATGAGGTACATTAAACCATGACTTTACCTACTGGAGTGTTACACCATTCCTCATGGTAATCATGCTACATTATGCTCAAATTCAGCAAACTGTTTAAGGAAATGGGGATGTATTGGAGTGGACGATGCTGCAGGGACTTCCAGACTCACATAACACCACCCCAGGAGGAAGATCAGCCACCACCTGTTTCCCCCTTGCCATGCACTAGAAAGTGTCTGCTCTTGTCATGCATCACTGGAAGCATTGGAGTGGATACTGCTGCAGGGACTTTCAGTCCAACATAACCCTGTCCCAGGAGATGGAGGGCCCCCCACCTGTTTACCCCGTGCACTACAAAGTGCCTGCTTTTCTTCTGTGGTGTGGGATGATTTGCAGTGGACACTGCTATGGAGACTTCTATTTCCACATAACACTGCTTCAGGAGCAGGAGGGGCAGTCACTTTTTCTCCCATGCTGCACACTACAAAGTGACTGCTCATACCCTGTGGCACGGGCCTGCATGGGAATCGACCGGGCAAAAATTGGGCCAAGAGCGGTTCAGATTGTGCCCATCCATTGCTGGATGAGGCTGGGCTGGTCCCCGTATCTTGACTCTTTGACTCGGATGCGCCTGAAAGCTGTCTTTGTACAACTTCAAGAAAGTAAGTTGTTCCTTTTATATTTCTTCATCATCTCGACCAGTTATTTCTACCTTTCATTTCCGTTTAGGATCATGATCTCTTGCATTGTGGGTCTCTCCTGCTTAAGATATGGGAAGCAAGAAAGTTCCAAATTCTAAACCCACATTGGGCTCCAATAGCACAACCATAGACACCTTCCTGGTTTGAGCTGCAGGTATGATCACTAAGGAAATAGACCTGGCAGAAAGACATTTGTCCTTTGATCTTGTTTGCCTAATTATCACTTGTATGTCCACTGATACTGTCCCTGTGGCTTTGGCGAAATCTGTAGTGCCCCTGGATGCTGAGGAGGCAATGCTTAATGTATCTGTCCCGGGTTCTCCCTGGGATTCTCAGGATCTGCTGGCTCAGCAGATGCTCCTCAGCAGCTCTCCTGCTGCTAAGCTTAATAGAAAACTGCAGGGCTGATGATGTGTTCCTGGTACCTCAGCTACCCCAGCCAGCATCCTACAAGATGCTATTGGTGACCCTGTATGGGGCCCCCCTTTTTTCTAAATTCACTGCTGCTCTTAACAGATGCTTTGCACCATTCGGAGAGAAACTGGACAAGCTTATTGCTGAAGCTGATAAAATTTATAACATTTGTGACCGTCATTTTAGGCCCTCCCCTATTGAGCATCCGTCTGTTGTCACTTATCAGGTTGGGCCCCTGTCTTATCCTAAGCTTCCCAAACCTACTCTAACCAGTATTACTGCTCACCTTTCAGTTGATAGCGCACTGCGGGGCTCTACTGCCCCAGTAAATCAGGATAGTGCATCCACTGTTCCTATATCTAACTGCCCTCCTTTCACCAATGCCTCCGCTCCACGGATTACACCACCTTTGACTCAAATTAACCTCCCCCCACATGTTGCCCCTTTGTTGTAATCATGGCTAACAGCCACCAACTTACCGATTCCAGCACAGAGTCTACTGACCAGCTCAAAAATAAAGTGTGCCACTGTCTTGTTAACAATTCACGTTTAATGTTCAGGACCTTAAGAACATTTTGATGGCCCAGCTAGTGGCATGGACAGGTGCTACCACAAAGTTATTCCAAAGGGATTGTGTTATTATTAAAATTAGATAGCCAGCATCTGAAAGGTGTATTTTGGATCACCACAGGTGGGCGCCGGCTTTGGCTACCAAAATCAGCTTCTTGCCCCTTGGTTCATTTTATAGGCATCTGCAAAGGAGACAGAATATGATATCTACCTCAGCGATGCAAGGACTCAATCAGCTGGAGGGGGGCACCATATCCCATGTAGCAACAGCTTTGCTCCTTTATCAGACCTTAATGAAATGGACTGACACCCTCATTGCCCTGGTGACTTGATCTGTGGGCATGACCCTTAGCAACCTATCCCAGTTGGAGCAACTTATCCCAGTTGGAGAAGTTTTTAACCCTGTACGTGAGACTAATAACACTATGTTCGATGGCATCTGTCGCTGTAGATACGCATGTTCTGCAATAGCTCGCCATCTGGTGTTGGGCCGGAGTGTTACAAGTTGTTTTTCTTCGAAGAAGTCTTTCGAGTCACGGGACCGAGTGACTCCTCCTTTTGTCTCCATTGCGCATGGGCGTCGACTCCATCCTCGATTGTTTTTTTTCCGCCATCGGGTTCGGACGTGTTCCTGTCGCTCCGAGTTTCGGAACAGAAAAAATAGTTAATTTCGGAAGATTTTCGTCGGTATTGTTGCGTTCGGGATCGGCATACTTACATTCAACACCGCATCGAAGATCGAAGAGCTCCGGTGCCCTTCGGGGTAATTTTTCGATCCTCCGTCGGGGCCTGGTCGGCCCGACCGCGTGCTGAAGAACGCCGATGGAACGGACCCCGTTCCGTTTCTGCCCCAAATGCCACAATAAATACCCCTACACAGACCAACACTTCGTCTGCAACCTGTGCCTGTCACCTGAGCACAGCGAAGACACCTGCGAGGCCTGTCGTGCGTTCCGGTCCCGAAAAACACTCCGAGACCGTCGAGCCAGAAGACTTCAAATGGCGTCCGCACCGACAGCCCGACGGGAGTTCGAGGAACAGGAACAGGAAGGTACCTTCTCGATCCAAGACTCAGACTCCGAAGGATTCGACGATACACAAACCGTGAGTAAGACGTCGAAAACCACACAAAGAAACATTTACAAGGCCCAGGGGACGCCACTGCCACCAGGCCATGGCTCAACCCATAAAATCGGTGACCGACCGTCGGCACCAAAAAAGGCCCAAACAGTGCCGAGATCGTCCGACTCCGGTCGAGACACCGGCACGCAGCCTTCTCGGGACCGAGAAAGTGCTGGAGACAAGCCTCGACACCGAGATGCCGGTGTGGACACGGCTCGACGCCGAGACAGCGGCACCGAAACAGATCGACGCCGAGAGGTTTCGGCCCCGAAAAGGAAAAAAGTCACCTCGGAGCCGAAAAAACACGCAGACACAGTTTCGACGCCGAAACAAACTGCAAGCGACCCAGCTTCAGGCTCTTATACAGAAGAGCACTCGCTAACCTCCCAAATGCAGAAGCATAGGTTTGAGGAAGAGCTACAAGCAACTGATGCGGACCATACGCAAAAGCGTATCTTCATTCAGCAGGGGACAGGAAAAATAAGCACCCTTCCCCCCATTAGGAGAAAGAGAAGGTTGGAGTTCCACACGGAACAAGCACCACAACCAAAAGTGGTGAAAAGAGTTACACCACCACCCTCTCCTCCGCCCGTGATTAACGTTTCACCAGCACAAACGCCATCACACTCCCCAGCTCACACCACCATGAGCCAGGGTGACCAAGACCAGGACGCATGGGACCTATACGACGCCCCAGTGTCAGATAACAGCCCAGAGGCATACCCTACAAAACCATCTCCACCAGAAGACAGCACCGCGTACTCTCAGGTGGTGGCTAGAGCAGCACAATTTCACAACGTAAGCCTCCACTCAGAACAGGTCGAGGATGATTTCCTGTTCAACACACTCTCCTCCACCCACAGCTCCTACCAAAGCCTGCCTATGCTCCCTGGTATGCTCCGGCACGCAAAAGACATATTTAAGGACCCGGTCAAAAGTAGGGCAATCACACCAAGGGTGGAAAAAAAGTATAAGCCGCCTCCTACAGACCCGGCTTTCATCACAACACAGCTGCCACCAGACTCTGTTGTTGTAGGAGCAGCTAGGAAAAGGGCCAACTCTCACACATCTGGAGATGCACCACCCCCAGATAAAGAAAGCCGCAAGTTTGATGCAGCTGGTAAAAGAGTCGCAGCACAAGCTGCAAACCAGTGGCGCATCGCGAACTCCCAGGCACTACTTGCGCGCCATGACAGAGCCCACTGGGACGAGATGCAACATCTCATTGAACATCTGCCCAAAGACTTCCAAAATAGGGCAAAACAAGTGGTTGAGGAGGGACAGGCCATCTCCAACAACCAGATCCGCTCCTCCATGGACGCTGCAGATACAGCTGCACGGACAATTAATACATCTGTAACTATCAGAAGGCATGCATGGCTCCGAACGTCTGGATTTAAACCAGAGATTCAACAAGCAGTTCTCAATATGCCTTTTAATGAAAAAGAACTGTTCGGTCCAGAAGTGGACACAGCGATTGAGAAACTCAAAAAAGATACGGACACTGCCAAAGCCATGGGCGCACTCTACTCCCCGCAGAGCAGAGGGAATTACAGCTCATTCCGTAAAACGCCCTTTCGAGGGGGGTTTCGGGGTCAAAGCACACAAGCCAGCACCTCACAAGCCACACCGTCCAGTTACCAAGGACAGTATAGAGGAGGTTTTCGGGGACAATATAGAGGAGGGCAATTCCCTAGAAATAGAGGAAGATTCCAAAGCCCCAAAACCCCTACTACTAAACAGTGACTCACATGTCACTCACCCCCTCCACACAACACCAGTGGGGGGACGAATAGGTCATTATTACAGAGCATGGGAGAAAATCACTACAGACACTTGGGTTCTAGCAATTATCCAACATGGTTACTGCATAGAATTTCTACAGTTCCCTCCAAACATACCACCAAAAGCACAAAATTTAACAACACACCATTCCAATCTCCTAGAGATAGAAGTGCAGGCACTATTGCAAAAGAATGCAATCGAATTAGTGCCAAACACACAAATAAACACAGGAGTTTACTCACTGTACTTTCTGATACCAAAGAAGGACAAAACACTGAGACCAATCCTAGACCTCAGAGTAGTCAACACTTTCATCAAATCAGACCACTTCCACATGGTCACACTACAAGAAGTATTGCCATTGCTAAAGCTGCACGACTACATGGCAACTTTAGACCTCAAGGATGCTTATTTCCATATACCAATTCACCCATCGCACAGGAAATACCTAAGGTTTGTATTCAAAGGAATACATTACCAATTCAAGGTACTGCCTTTCGGATTAACAACCGCACCAAGAGTCTTTACCAAATGTCTAGCGGTAGTCGCTGCACACATCAGAAGGCAGCAAATACATGTGTTCCCATATCTAGACGACTGGCTAATCAAGGCCCATTCGTTAATAGAGTGCTCAAATCACACAAATCATATCATACAAACCCTCTTCAAACTAGGGTTCACCGTCAATTTCACAAAATCCAAGATTCGGCCACGCAAGGTACAACAATACCTGGGAGCCATAATAGACACATCAAAAGGAGTAGCCACTCCAAGTCCACAAAGAATTCAAAATTTCAACACCATCATACAACGCATGTATCCAACACAAAGGATACAAGCAAAGATGGTATTACAACTCCTAGGCATGATGTCATCATGCATAGCCATTGTCCCAAACGCAAGACTGCACATGAGGCCCTTACAACAATGCCTAGCATCACAGTGGTCTCAAGCACAGGGTCACCTTCTAGATCTGGTGTTAATAGACCGCCAAACTTACCTCTCGCTTCTGTGGTGGAACAACATAAATTTAAACAAGGGGCGGCCTTTTCAAGACCCAGTGCCACAATACGTAATAACAACAGATGCTTCCATGACAGGGTGGGGAGCACACCTCGATCAACACAGCATACAAGGACAATGGAACGTACATCAAACAAAACTGCATATCAATCACCTAGAACTTCTTGCAGTTTTTCAAGCACTAAGAGCTTTCCAACCAATAATAGTTCACAAATACATTCTCGTCAAAACAGACAACATGACAACAATGTATTATCTAAACAAGCAGGGAGGGACGCACTCCACGCAGTTAAGCATGTTAGCACAAAAAATTTGGCATTGGGCAATTCACAACCAAATTCGCCTAATTGCACAGTTTATACCAGGGATACAAAATCAACTCGCAGACAATCTCTCTCGAGATCACCAACAGGTCCACGAATGGGAAATTCACCCCCAAATACTGAACACTTATTTCAAACTCTGGGGAACACCTCAGATAGACTTGTTTGCGACAAGGGAGAACGCAAAATGCCAAAACTTCGCATCCAGATACCCACACAAACAATCCCAAGGCAATGCCCTATGGATGAACTGGTCAGGGATATTTGCTTACGCTTTTCCTCCTCTCCCTCTCCTTCCTTACCTGGTAAACAAACTCAGTCAAAGCAAACTCAAACTCATATTGATAGCACCAACTTGGGCAAGGCAACCCTGGTACACAACGCTGCTAGACCTATCAGTGGTACCCTGCATCAAATTGCCCAACAGGCCAGATCTGTTGACACAGCACAACCAAAAGATCAGACACCCAGATCCAGCATCGCTGAATCTAGCAATCTGGCTCCTGAAATCCTAGAATTCGGGCACTTACAACTTACCCAAGAATGTATGGAAGTCATAAAACAAGCAAGAAGGCCATCCACCAGGCACTGCTATGCAAGTAAATGGAAGAGGTTTGTTTGCTACTGCCATATTAATCAAATACAACCATTACACACAACTCCAGAACATGTAGTGGGTTACTTGCTTCACTTACAAAAATCTAACCTAGCTTTCTCTTCCATTAAGATTCACCTTGCAGCAATATCTGCATACCTGCAGACTACCTATTCAACTTCCCTATATAAAATACCAGTCATTAAAGCATTCATGGAGGGCCTTAGGAGAATTATACCACCAAGAACACTACCTGTTCCTTCATGGAACCTAAATGTTGTCCTAACTAGACTTATGGGTCCACCTTTTGAACCCATGCACTCCTGCGACATACAGTTCCTAACCTGGAAGGTGGCATTTCTCATCGCCATTACTTCCCTGAGAAGAGTAAGCGAGATTCAGGCGTTTACTATACAGGAACCTTTTATACAACTACACAAAAATAAAGTCGTCCTAAGGACCAATCCTAAATTTTTGCCAAAGGTTATTTCACCGTTCCATCTAAATCAAACAGTGGAACTTCCGGTGTTCTTTCCACAGCCAGATACCGTAGCTGAAAGGGCACTACATACATTAGATGTCAAAAGAGCATTAATGTATTACATTGACAGAACAAAGAACATCAGAAAGACTAAACAACTCTTTATTGCATTTCAAAAACCTCATGCAGGAAACCCAATTTCAAAACAAGGTATAGCCAGATGGATAGTTAAATGCATCCAAATCTGCTACCTTAAAGCTAAACGACAGCTGCCCATTACACCAAGGGCACACTCAACCAGAAAGAAAGGTGCTACCATGGCCTTTCTAGGAAACATCCCAATGCAAGAAATATGTAAGGCAGCCACATGGTCTACGCCTCACACATTCACCAAGCACTACTGTGTAGACGTGTTATCCGCACAACAAGCCACAGTAGGTCAAGCTGTATTAAGGACATTATTTCAGACTACTTCCACTCCTACAGGCTGATCCACCGCTTTTGGGGAAATAACTGCTTACTAGTCTATTGCAGAACATGCGTATCTACAGCGACAGATGCCATCGAACTGAAAATGTCACTTACCCAGTGTACATCTGTTCGTGGCATCAGTCGCAGTAGATTCGCATGTGCCCACCCGCCTCCCCGGGAGCCTGTAGCAGTTTGGAAGTTACCTTCAATTATTTATATATGTATCATCTCAACCTTAAATAAGTGCATACTTAGTCACTCCATTGCATGGGCACTATTACTACAATTCAACTCCTACCTCACCCTCTGCGGGGAAAAACAATTGAGGATGGAGTCGACGCCCATGCGCAATGGAGACAAAAGGAGGAGTCACTCGGTCCCGTGACTCGAAAGACTTCTTCGAAGAAAAACAACTTGTAACACTCCGGCCCAACACCAGATGGCGAGCTATTGCAGAACATGCGAATCTACTGCGACTGATGCCACGAACAGATGTACACTGGGTAAGTGACATTTTCATTCCAATGCAGTTGTAACTTCTCCTTCCGAGTGGTCTCCAGTGGCTTCATCCCTTACCAGCCTAGCTATTCCCAATACCCTTCCTAGCGCTTGTGGTGGTGACTCCCCAGGACTCCTGTTGAATTTAATTTGTTGTAATGTCTTTGGGTTGAGGTCGAAGCTGGGTGATGAAGACTGGCTTAATTATGTTAAAATTCTTGACATGATCATGTTCCAAGAATCCTGGTGTGCTTGGAGCAGCTAATGTAGGATGGTTTTCAGAGTTTGTGTCCCTGCATTAAAAGCGAGTAGGAGTAGAGCTAATTGGGGTCTTATAGTGTTTGTTCACACTTTGTGTGGTTTTAGGACTATCTATGTGCTGGTAAAGCATGCAGGAATCCAGATTTTCTTGTCGATACAACCCAACAATTTTACCTTTTGTATTGTTAATTTTTATAATGCTGTTGGTCGTTCTCATGGCACTTGCAGTATTTATGATTTGTTTATATTGTACAAAGTGTATGAAGAAGGGCTCTTTTATTGTCTATTAGTTTTAATGTTATAATCGGGGGAGATTTTAATGCAAAATGAGGGTTCAACCACATTGTGATTCAACCGTTTGAAGTCCTTCAGGATAACGCTGTCTCTGGGGATTTTAGGAAAGAAAGGCTCTATAAGCATATTCTTTAACTGGGGTTGGTGAATTTAATGGAATTGTTAGGTCCAGCTGATCATGTTATCCCTACCTTCAAAGGTATGGGCCGGGGCACCACCATTGACTACATACTTGCTTCCTCCTCTACGGATACATTTTCCCACTCTGTAGCTATTCCTATTAGTGCTTTAAGTGATCATAAATGTACATTTTTCTCTTTTTATAGAAACAGACTAACAGACTAATCATCTAGTTGTATTTTGCTCCTTGAATGCCAGCATGAGACATTCTCTATCTTATTTGGCTTTCGCGGGCAAAATGTCGAACCCGGGCTGGTTCAATGGGAAATTCATGGCAGCCAATAGTCGGCTTTGTGCAGCCATTAACACTTTTCCTAGGGATAGGACTTATCTAGCTGCTTGTGGGCATATAAGAAAGACATCCATGCCAGAAAATAGTCTGTGAAACAGGAAATGTGGGGCAAGTTAGTCTCAGTCATTACCGGAGAGGAACCTGTGGATTTTGGAAAATTGTTAATCAGTCAAAGATTTCACATGCTTTGACAGATGGGACTGGGACCAATATTAGTGCAGAGTGGAGCACTTTGAAGCTACGTAATCTGATACCCAGATAACATAGCCCGTGATTATGCAGAGCTATCTATCACTTTTCCTCTGAATATTAGATTTGATCTCTTAGAGGTACGTTAGGCAATTGGCGCTAGCCCATCAGGGAAAGCACCTGGGCCTGACGGGGTCCCGATAGATCTTTGTTAGCAGAACATTGAAGCTTGGGCACCCATCATTATTAACGTGGTCAACCGTGCTCTTACCAGCGGCCTTCCCAGCTCATGGCATACAGCCATGATAATGTCTGGTTATAATAAGGGTTTTAGGCAAGACCCCAATGTTTCAGACCCATTTTCTTGTTGGACTCTGTGGTTAAATTCATCAGATGCATTGTTCTCAACAGGATCGAGAAATGGCGCAAGCCCTAACCATGTCTTTTCTCGTATGCAATACGGATTTAGAGAGCAACTTGTCACAGTTGGTTATCTTATTGTGGCCCTGCACAGTGGAGTGAATGGTACTGTAAGGTATAATCTTGGAGAAGAATGTACAGACACTTTCAGTCTGCAGCGTGGCATTCTTCGGAGTTGTGTCTTGGCACCCATCTTCTTCCTCCTTTGTATTAATGGATTAAACACCACTCTGCAGGCCTCAGGGTGGACCTGCCTAAGATTAAGTCCATCTTCGTACCAGCTCTGCTTTATGCAGACGATGCAGTTTGGATAACATGTACCCCAAATGGTCTGATGGCTCTAAATTACAGCTTTGCTACCTTCATGGACAACTTAGATTTGGAAACAAACATCTCTAAAACTAAATGTATGATATGTAGCCCGAAAGTCACCAAAACTGGTTCCTTTTGGATCAAGGGAAAGTGCATTGAGCAGGTCACCAACTTTCCGTAGTTAGAAGTCTTATTTTATGCCAAAAGCTCCTGGCTACCTTGCATTGCAAGCCGCGTTCTGTGTTTCAATCACTCCGTGGGGGCCTTGTTCTATTTCACCAAAAGAGTAGGAAACAAGCCAATCAAGCCTCTCATAGAGGTCTACACACACAAGTGCTTACCTGTTTTATTTTATTGCTATGGAATGTGTCGTTAATGGGACACCACTAAGGTTCAGTTAAAGGAGGATCAATTCTGCTGAAATTTGCTCGGTCTCCCCCTTCAACATCACACCTCTTTTTACATGAGCAATTGGGTTTGGACTATGTATCTGACTCAATTAAAGTGCACTGTTACTTCTCTGTGTCTCCGTTTGGTTTAATAGGCATGCAGCTCTTAATCAAGAGATCATCTCAGACTGCATGAATTGTGAGAAGGGCATTTCTATTCCCTGGCTGAATTATGTGCAATCTTCTTCTGAAGCCATATGTTGTCAGGAACAGTTTACTTCCTCCCATTCTTTCACCAAAGTGGACGTACCCAGGGTCAAAATGCTTTTTGAAAACACAGGGTGGACTCAAGGGAGGTAAAGAAATCGAGGAAACCTTTACTCTCCGATTATGTCATGGTCCGAACATTACCTCAACTTGAACCATATTTGACATGGGTTATATGTCCAAATTTCGACTAGGAACTGTCAGATCACTTCTCTATTTCCACTTGGGCCAGCATGCTAAATCATCTATTTTAGTGTGTTCGTGTGATGAGTCCTCAGTACAAACTTTGGATCATTTTGTCTTTTTCTGTAATAATTATGAACTCCAAACTAAAGGTTTTTTAAAACCTGTTCTTAAGTAATACGGGTGTTACCAGTACAAGCCAGCTTTCTATTTCCTACTTTTGATTGTGAATCCTTTTGTCTCTTTTTATGTTGGATGTTGTAAACACAACCTAATGACTATTTGATATCTCACCCTTTTTGCTGAGCATTTTTACTGTATTTATGTTTTTATCTATGCGATTTTCATTTTTTTTCTGCTTCTATGACTATGAAAATAAATCAATAAAGCTTTCTGATTAATGGAAATTATGTTTTAGTTCAAGAATAATACATGTTTTTTAATTAAGTTTAGTGCTAATTATGTCTGCATCCTCTAGCCTTATAACTCAAGTATGTGAGTAATTTCTTGGAATCTGTTTTATAGATTGCTATGAGTAACACCACATCTATGCATCAAGAAAATAATGGCATGTACATGTGAAGTTTAGAAGAGTAAATACATTGAACTATTTCGAGTTACCTTCAAAATTTTGGTATATTGGATGTTTTGCTATCACATTTCTGTAGCATGATAAAATGCAATAATTTAGTCAAAGAACCCAAGATTGGCTTATATATATAGGGACATTTGGTTTGTGTTTCACTCTTCTCTGTGAGGAAGGAATGTAGAGACGTTTGTTCTCCATCATGGAATGTCTCACCAATGCTGGGATCTGGAAAGCAGTGATAATTATACGATGACGTACTCAAAAGTGTTTTAAGTTGCTAAGTTAAATTTAGCTGCTCAAATTTGCACCAATCAAAATGTGAATTTTCAATTATGTTTCACGGAATCAGGATTAGTGGCATTTTGCATTCACACAGTGCTATGGGAAGAAGTAATACATGTTACTGTGATGGATTTTTCCATTTGTAAAGCTTGAACATGTCTAAGGATTGTAGATAATTCTTGGAAGCACATCTTTCACTATTAAATGAACACACACAACCTCAGAGGTTTTTCAGAGTATTCTCTGTACTTTGTAAGTAGTTTCCAATTCTGCCAAAACATGCAAAAGTGAGCCAAAAGTAGTAATAATTCTTTCATTATTAAAGCACACACCATATCCAATGGGGTCTTATGAAAATGGTTTTTCAGGTGAAGCAAATATGTTCTCAGAGAACAAAGGGTAATATGTCATAGTAATGTTAGCATACTTTTCCACCCAGTGGAATTCTACTTGCTTACATTTTCACAAATGTAATACTCCTGAAGATATATGACTAGCATAGGTTTTGAGAAAGAGGAAAGAGTCTTAGTGGCTTGAGGATCACAGTCGTCAATTCATGGTAATGTGCTACGCTATAACACTTTCAAAGATCACTTTTCAAAGATGCGATTTGCAAATCCAAGAAAGTAAATTTTAAACTTTTTCAAACGCTTTAGGTGAACCGGACCAGCAATATTGTTTACTGATTCATCGGTTTGATTTAATGATAATTTGTCTACCTAAGGCAAGTTAGAAAAAAAAAAAGCTTAAAGATTTCATTTGAATTTTATTGGACAGCTGTAAAAAAAATGTCAATTTCAGTCTAACAGTGTATTGCTTTAATGCTTTTTGCATTCACGTCTTTCTTCACAGGTGTGACAGTTGATACATACTCATGTTTGGATCCAGGCATACCTGTGCATGGATTACGTTATGGACAAGATTTTTCTATAGGTTCCACCGTTTCATTCGGTTGTCATCCAGGATACACATTAAGTCATGAAGAACCTCTTTTGTGTGAAAAAAATCACTGGTGGAGTCATCCTCTTCCAACTTGTGATGGTAAGGATTTACCAATATGCCATTTAAGATAATGTGCTAAGAATACTGATCTTAGGTTGTGCTGTCTCAAACATGAAGTACAACTTGTGGGAAAGGTATTTGAAAATTAATTTCTCTAAATTAGCTTTTAGCTTTCAGTGCTTCTTATTTTATTTAGGACTTCTAGGGAGAGAACTCATCAGACGATCCAGTGTACAATTGTGTGCGCAGTTTTAATACTCTATCAGTCATAAATAAAGTTGACCATGTTTTTGTTGCTAATTTATGGAATTTTTCAGATTTGTGTAATGCCAGAATGGACAAAATTAAGGGCCTGAATACGAGTTTGTCTGACCACCTAAGTGTTTATAGAATTTCAACATTTCTATTAATCACGCTTGTGCATTTACACACCTCACATAGAAGGTGTACTTTGAGAAATATATGATTACAGATATTAGAGCCGATAAAAAAATGTGAAGGAAAGCTAACATCCAGGGCATAAATATTGAGATGGTAAATATCTACATTTTCACTTGAGTCTTCAGTTGTTGGAAAAGTGGGAAGACTGATTACAAATATATACCACAGGCACAAATGCATAATGGAAATCCAAGAGAGGTAAAACACCTGCATGCTGGGCAATGTTAAAGATGAGTCTGTCTCTAGTATACTGAGACAGAATTGAAAATGTTCTCAAAGTCCAATGCATATTTCTCTAACTGCAGGAAGTCCATCTGCTGGTATAGCTTTCCCATTTTTCTGGACATTTTTATATTAATTACTCTCTGTTTCATACTGGGATGCATGCACTCTATATATTGAATGCCCTTGAAGTACTTGTTGCTAGCAAAGCCGGTGGCTATGCTTTGTAGTTACAGAATGCAATAGTCTTATTGGAACTGTGTGTGCAGTTCATGTTGATTTTGTTTCTGTGTTTTAATGGTGTGAGGTTGCTGTGTGTGTGTGTGTGTGTGTGTGCACGTGTGTGTGTGTGTGTGCATGTGTGTGTGTGTGTGTGTGAGAGTGAGTGGGATTTTGAAACTATGGGAATGGAACAACACAACATAATTGGGTTGCTCATCCTCTTTCCTTTTCCCCCTTTTCATCCATCTCTTCTCTGGACCCAGGGCAGGAGATAAGAAGGAAATATATTTTCCTCTAATCCTGCTCAGCCACTGCTCACCCCCATTTAGGTTCTGTAAGAATTGGCAGTGGATTTAGTGGTTTCTGTCCCACTCTGTTATGTGCAGCTCTACTACCCAACAAAAAGTAAAACTTCTGATAGAAGTTAAAACTGGCCTATAAAATGTAGACATTTGGAAACTCATCTCCCTTTTAATTTGGTAGGTATTTAGATGAAATTCTGAGCCATATCTAGAGTTCATACTTCACAAGAGCTAAAATTGAGGCAAAGTTGCCATAGCTTTGCAGAACTAGGAGAGCATTACATGAGTTGCGCTGTAGCCACCCTGAAACCTAGATTCCAAGGATTATCTCTCTGCTGCTTACTGGGTACACCACTTGCTGAGAAATGTGGATATCATTCTGAATGCACTACATTGCTTGCTATTGTGGAGCCCAGAAGAAGCATGGTGGAGTATCATCATCTTTCCAGTTTCATTTGTTGTGGAGGAGTTCACATCTTCTTCTGATAGCATTGTCTGTCAGCTGAGTTCAAGAGGTACACAAGTATCTTTAGCAACATCAATTTTCTCACTCATACGAGATCCATTTTCCACCTTGTCAGTAGTCTTCTGAAAACTCATATTCAATGAGACATATCAATAAGAAATACTCCTTTCACTAATAGCTTTGAGACAGACTCTTCTCTTAAATTGTGGCTGGCAATAAACTTACACAGGATTGCAACTTTGTGTGGGTTATGTGGTGCCCTTATAAATTGTGATATGCTTAACTCAAAGTCCCAGTAAAAATAATGACCTAAAAGAAACATTGTGAGAGAACAGATCTTCTGCAGGAGGGATGTGTTGTTTTTTCTTTATGTCTACCCCAATCCTTCAGTCAGTACATCCCAACTGTCCAAAACTGTCTGGCTAACCAGAGCCTCTTTCCTGCCCCAAGGCTCTATGCACCATGTCCAAATAGCATTCTTTTAACTTGCTGGGTCCTCTTCACTGAAACTCACTACCAGCTCCCTTGAGAATTGCCATCTCAGGATTGTCCTCAAAGTAGTTTTCTTTAAACTTGAATGCCAGAGCATCAAATACCAAGGCTGCCTGAATCCACCCCATGCCTCTTTAATCCATTGCCAGACACCCCATACTCCTTGATCACACTCCTGCAGGTTCCTATTTTGCCCCTTTTTGAAAAATGTCTGTCTTCCTCTTCCTCCTTTTCTATTTCTGTGTTTTTCCCTTTTGCTTTCTGGAACTATCTGATGAGGAACAATAAGTGCTGATCAACAAACATGAGTACCGGTGTTCTTCATTATATGTCAATGTCTGAACAATAGTTTACAATTTCACTAGCTCTTTTGCCACATCTTCAAACACTATTTTCACTAAGCCACAAATTCTTAACGTGAACAAAATGGAGCATCCACCTGCAAGTATCATTGTCCACCTGTGGTTGCTGCACATGTTCCATATTAAACTTCCTACATTTTTCTTTAAAACTCAGTCTTCACTCAATTAACTACTAATTTTGTAGTACGTTTCACCAGATTTTTTTGTGAAAACAGTTAGGGATCATTAGGAAACTCTGTTTTCTCTGTCTAACTAATGTTATTATTACTTTTGGAAGGGCTAGTCAAAATTGCTTTGACGGCATCATGTGCACTACTGGCCTACCAAGGCATGACTATTATCTATGTTTCAAATACAACAGTAGATCTGTTAGATAATTAAATGTTTCTTGAGAATATATATTCATACTTATTTCTGTAATCAAAGTTACAATATGCTTATTTAAAAATTCAAATCCAGGACAAAATGTGTGTCATGGAAAGCTAAGATAGTTCTAGGAGATACAATTCTCTTTGATGTTGATATACAGTTTTGCCAGGACCAGTTTAGAACAACTGGTGCTGTGAAATGTACAGCTAAAGGACAGAGAAAGAGCAAGGAGTGGAAAGTTTAGAAAGTTAACAGCACTCTGACAGCCTTGTTTATGTTCTGTTCTACCGTCATAACACCTAAGACCAGTGGTTGCAACAGCAGTGCCACAGTGACCAATAGTAAGTCTCTACCCATATTTGACTTTCTGAACTTGTCAACTGATCTTTATGGATTTTTTGAATTTTCAAGGTCATTACTTACCTCCTCTATAAGAGTACATATTGTTTCTAATTCTACCAAAGTCATTGAGGAATATCTTCCTGCAATATGTTTTTCAAATCTGGTGGAAGATCGTGGATATTATGCTAGTGGCTGTATTTATTTAAGTCTCTGGGACTTCTTAAAGCCATGAGGCTCAATTATAGTCATGAGTTTTCCAGCCATGAAACACTTAAAATGAGTTCACAGGGTAGGAAATACCTGTTTCTTGTGCAAGTTACAGACATTGGAATGATGTCCTTCAGACCTAGAGCCAGTGGCAGCCTACTTCAAGCTTTAGAAGCTTTTAGTGCATTTAGGGACCATGATCTGAAAAAGATGAACTCAAGAAGTCTGGGACGTTTCTATATATCTTCTCACTCTACAAAGTAGTTTGCAGACAGTAGTGCCCTAATCTGGAACCAGTAGGGAATAGAGAGAATAAAGAAAATATGATTCTGTTTTTTACAGATGCAGAAATAACCAAGTCAGTGCATCTGTGTAACCTGATCAGCAAATGGTCAACAAACTTTAGAACTTTCTTTTAGAACAATCCCCTCTGGAAAAACTCAGAGATGTACCAGCCTAGAACTTAGGTGGGGAGAAATGAATGCCACATACTATGATTCTGAAGGTGCAAGAGCCAGGTTGACTATATTTATGTCTGTGGCTTAAGTAACATGTGCATTTGCATCCTGAATCAGTGGTTCTTCACAGGGACACAACAACCACCAGTTCTATTTAGAACAGCAACTCTATGAGAGAGGGCTGCCTTTGGGCCTGTGGTGGGATGGTCTAGTTTCCAGGGGATGGATTTAGTTTTACAGAAAATTCATCGACCAATAGGCTACCTATACTATTAGTTTTTCAGAAAACTGTTTGTGAAACTCAATTATCTACCTAGTTTGCCACATTTGTAGGGAAGAGAAGAAAAGTGGACGAATGAAGAAGATATACATGTCTGCTACAATTTGAATAATCCCTGACTGGCTTTGAGTAAACAATGGAAACAGTGATTCAACATCTGATCCAACAAACACATTTCCACTATTAGTACTTCTTGGCAAAGCTGTGGAAGATAGATTTGTGCCTTGCTGTCAACTGTTTTTTTTGGTGCTAGAGGGCTTCCCTTCTGGAAAGCTGATTATTTGGAGCAAGTGAGTCATATAGACCTAGTAACAAGTAAAAAAAATATTCAATTATCTTCTGTGTTACTGTCCACTGTATAACACAGTACCAGTTTGATAGATAGACTTGACCATTTGTGGACTGCATGGACCTGCTGTGGATGTCAGATGAGTCTTTTTTCTAAAGGGTTTGTAATCTGGGAATGTTCTTTCACAGGTTGTATTAACAAACCTTGAGAGATGAAGTTAACCAAAATACTCCAAAGAACGTATGAGCATGTTTCTGTTAAATGACAGCCATCAACAGACTGTATTCAAGTGGACTAAATTAATCCAGACTTATTTCTAAGAAAAAAGATATCTTGAACTCTCCATATTGAATACATTTTACCTTATTAAGAGGAAATAGCCACACTTACTGGTACCAGAAGATTTGGTGAAAAAGAAGTATCCATACAAGCAATAACAACCTCTTTTGTTAGTCCCACAGTCTTGCACTCCACTGGGGTTTTCAGCCTGCATCAAAGGAGTTCACCAATGTCTCCTGCAAACCTATTCAGCCACAGTTTCTGTCAGGGTGAAGTCTCAAGCAAACCCCAAATTAACCTGTACTTATTCCTCTGGTAACTTGGTACGAAAGCAGCCAGGTGTATCTTAGAGACAATGTGTAAAGTATCTATGCAGCAATTCAGTAACAAAATGTAAATATAACACAAGAAAAATCCAATTCCAATTTAGAAAATTTGAGTAAAATTTATCAAATTATTTCACATCAAAACTAGTAATATCTAATCAGTAGAATCAGAAATATTCAGTTTTAAAGATGTAGTGAAAATAGTGCCAAGAAGCACAAATGATTATCTGGACATGCTATATTAGAACAAAGTTTCAAGTTCAGCCCAACAGCAATGGAGCCCGTGCCAGATACGTGGACCACGTTAGGCCTGTTGAACAAAGTAATTTAAATCATGATTTGTGGAGCATTGCAAGATCCTGTTTCAAAGATGCACAGACAGCCATTATGAGGAAGCTGCAAGGCTGTGATACTAAGTCCTGTGTCATCACCGAGGATGCTGCTGATGAGGGGTTTGCAATGGGAAGGTATGTAGTGAGGATGGTTCACGCAGTGGCAGTTCTGAGGCGACTGTGGGTTGCGATATGAGGCCCGGCGTTGGGAGATGCATTGTGCTGCAGTGGTTCCAAAGTAGAGCTGCGAGGGGATGCATTGCGCTGTGACAGTTCTGCTCACAGAACAACAGCTGGGATGGCAGAGTCCCTTCAGGCCCGCTTGCAAGGGTCCAAGACTCAGGTTTCACTACTTGGAGAATAAGACTCACAGCACACTGTGTCCAGGTGCTGGGCTCAATGTGTTTGGAGCCTTTTCTGTCTATGAAGCTCTGACCAGGAGGCCAACCAACTAGACCTTGGAGTCCGTGGGTGGTCCTGGGTTCAAGATGCAGGTCCAGGCCTTTTCACTCAGAGAGCAGGGCAGCAAAATAGCAGTCCTTCTTGCAGAATAGCACATCAGTCCTTCTGAGTCTTCTACAGCTCCTGGGATGTACTGAAGCGTTGGCTCTGAGGGTCAATCATTTATACATGGTGCCCATTTTGAAATAGGAGAAGGCTCTGGAGGTTTCCATTCCAGAGAGGTTTTTGGAATGTACAGCCTTCTCTTTTTAATTACAATTCTTTAGACACCAAACTCAAACTTCCTACCTGCTCCCAATCCAACCTTTAAACTACACTGCACCCTGCCCTAGCAGCGGTTTAGGGCCTACCATATGGTTGACTTACATGTATTAAAAAGGAAGGTTTAGGTCTGGCAAAAAAGTTAAACTGCATACACAGGCTGTAATGGAAAGCCTGATGCATGTTTAAAGGGCTAATTAAAGGGGGTTACACAATCAATGGTGCAGGCCCACTAGTCATTTGATTTACAGGCCCTGGGCACATGAGCACTTTACTATTGACTTACAAGTAAATAAATGTGCAAATTGGGTGTCATCTAATTTTACCATGTTTAAAGGAGAGAGCACATGCACTTTGGTACAGCTTAGCAGTGGTGAGTTGTACAAAGTACTAAAAGGCAACAGAAATGAGTTTAGAAAACAAGAGGGGAAAGGCAAAACATTTGGGGTGACCCTGAAGAAACAAGGAACATTTAATATAACATACCCAAGAAAACTCCACATTACAGATTTCATGATACAAGATTTTCTCTGAGGTTTACAATCTGGTTTTCCAGCACTACTCCAAATTACGTGCAATTGCTATTTTATATTTTCACGAACAATTGACTGTATTCATTTCAAAGAGCGTTATTGTTAAATGATATTATTTGGATGTGATGTTTCCTGCAAATTACAATCTTCTATGCCTGTTTTAGATTGGGAAAATAATGGGCAATCTTGAAATGTAATCCTAATTCACTGGGCCTTTGCCTGAGAATGTGTGTGAAATAATGGCATGCTTTTTTACTTCTCTTACCTTTGGTTAAGCGGACTATGGGTAGCTATTTGCTTAGCCCTTTACAAATGTGGATATAAAGTGGGTGGCAAAACATTTAAATTCCTAACCATAGGTATTGGCTAAGTAAAATTTACTGTGACTAGATAGCTATGTTACTTTGTAATTTGTAAAAGAATGGCCTTTGTGCACGTAGGTATGTGTGTAGGTGGCATTTCTCTACCACTAACCTATGCAATGGCAAGGGAGCACTGTAGAGGATCAAAGACATTCATAAAGTCAATGAGTGATAGTAGAGATAGCTGGATTATGGAAGGGTAATGCATTGTGATTGAGTTTTCTTTAAAGAGGTGAGCCTTTAACTCCTTTCTAAAATAAACAGTTTTAACATTAGGGACCTCATTTAGAGATTTGGGCAGATATTACTTGCATTCTACATATGGTGGAGAGGATAATCCCACATTTTTTTATGGATTTCCCCAGAGACGTTTTAATGCATTAGTAAAGTGGGCAATTGCCCAGGACACCTATGTTCCAAGGCCCCCTGGTATTGTAATCTTTCTTCCTGTCACTCTATCTTTCCTGGCCGCTTTTCTATTAGACCCTCTCTACATCTGACCCTGTCTCTTTCTTTTAAGGAATCAACACACACACACACACACACTCACTCACTCACACTCCCCCTCCCACTCTCTCTCCCGCTCTCTCTCCCCCTCCCTCTCTTTCATACGATTTGCCCAGTAAACCCTAAATAAGGAACTAAGGGCCTCATTACAACCCTGGCGGTCAAAGACCACCAGGGCTGTTTAGTCGATTGCACGGCCAACAGGCTGGCGGTGCACTCTTGGGAATTACGACTGTGGCGGTTTTCCGCCACGTTGGTCCCTGCGGATTCAATCCTCCAGGCCAGCGCTGCTTGCAGCACTGCCGAGGGGATTACGAGTCCCCCTCCCGCAAGCCTTTTCATGACGGTAGGAACCGCCATGAAAATGCTGGCGGAAAGGGGAGTCGCTGGACCCCCTGGCACAGCCCCATACAGCTTTTCCCTGTCTGCATAGCAGACATAGCAGACAGTGAAAAGTGCGACAGGTGCAACTGCACCCGTCGCACCGCCGCAACACCGCCGGCTCCATTTGGAGCCGGCTCCTATGTTGCGTCCGTCATCCCTGCAGCGGTGATGTCGAAATGGCCACCGCGGGAGTGCGGCCGCGAGGCGGTTACAACTTGGTGGGCGGCGGTTGTAATGAGGGCCTAAGTCATGTAACCATCAATAATCTTGAGCACCTACACATACTCTTTGTCTAGTTTCATACTAGCCAACAAAATATGTAAAAATAATGTTAAAAGAGTACCTTTCAATTAAGGTGTTATTCTCCAACTTTTATGATCGCTGACGGCCTGGAAAGGATGCCCTTAAATATAATTTGTAGCTAATACATATTCATCTGCCATAGCCAATTAGTTCTGAAGTTGCATAGTATGAATTGTCCTTTTTCTGTGCAGAGTACATTACAACTCACATACAATGCATTTAAATAAATCTGATGCTTCCCCTTTCATCACGGTTTCCACTCGATGAATGCACATATATTCACATTCACACACACTACGTGCCTTTGCTGTCTTTCCTGCTTACCCACTGCTCACTGTGTGCACCTGAATATCCCCCTGAGAGGTTAATTACTAGCATAGATTCCTTATATGAAAACAAAATAAGACAGTTTTTGTGAACAAAATAGCACTGGTTTCGTACCACAGGTTCCGTACTCTGCTAGGACACCACTGTTATGATCTTTAACATAGAAAGTTAAAATCACAATGGTATGTGAACTAACTCACTTACAGTAAGCATATGTTCCTTGATAGTTTGTAATTTTATGGAAGAGATACTTAGTAGGACAAATATGATTACTGCATAGAGGTTGCAATAAAGAAACAGGTTAATTTCTGTTTAAAAGGAAATAGAGTTTGAATCATTACATCTCTAATAGTGAACAAGATAATAATAATAAGAAACAGGAAAATTAGGGATATATTACGTATATTTTTATGTACACAAAATCTTTCTGAAATTACGTTTGAGGAACATGTTTATTTATAAAGTAATATCTGCTTTGGTAAAGTGCATGTAGTCCTGACTGATTTGCTGGACTGTTATTATAAAATTTAAATAAGATGTTCAAAAATAATGAATGAATTGGTTCTCTTTCAATGTATTGCTTCCTTCTTTGTCTTAAACTTCCATGATTTATGTTTTAATAGAACATACTCTAGCTGTTCAAGCTCTTATTATGATCAGAAGTGTGAAACTGGTTTATTGTTTATAAATGCTATGAGTTCAATATATTGATGGTATTGCATGTGTTATCTATATTCTGAAAGTACAAATAAAGATATTTTTGAATACAAAGCTCCACCACCACCAATCTTGGTAAAGGCAATTACTCAGGTTATGTGATCTAATAGAGCAGAGGAAATTTGAACAGCTGTTTTTGACTAATTGTTGGTATTTTTTGCGGTTGCAATCAACCCTCATGAATGTTTTGTGGTAAAAGTACCTTTACAGTCAATATCACACACGCAACAGATTGTTGTCTATTAATTACAAGTAGATGCTAATTCTTATGACAAATGAACACATTAAGTGCTTGGGTTAATTTTTGAGCTGGAGATATTTCTCTTACATTGCTGGAAATGAAGAATATAAAACACTGGTGTCTGAAAGTTTTTTTTTTTTTTTTTTTGGGATGAGTTACCCTTAGTACCCTAATGAACATAATCAAGTTCCATTCAACCTTAGTTTTGAAAGAGTATCTGTTCAGGCTCTCGACTGATTGGCACACACAGCAGGCAAACCCCATGGAAGTGTGTGTTAAGTTTGTTAAGTCAAGCAAAACCCAACATTAACTGTAAATAGCACAAAATAAAAATACACCCAAACCAAGGTCTGAAAATCTAGTCTTCTCATTTAATTGTTTGTAAAGTAATTAAGAGTTTGGCTGGGAAAGCTTCTTATCACACTATCTGCTCAATCTTGCAGACAAATTGTGATGTGACAGTTCAGCAATATACTATTGAAATAGAGTAACTATGTTATCATATTTTATTTGACAAGTATATCACAACTAGACTGTAGTAAGAAAATTAAAGACAGTTTTATAGAGAGAATGCAGTGAAAAGGATAAATTAATTATGCAGTTAGTATCTATATTTCAGTATTGCCAGCTTATCTGTAGTAGGTGGAAACATTATTCTTCCTTAACCCCTTCACTGCCAGGCCTTTTCCCCCTCCTGTGCCAGGCCTTTTTTAGGCTATTTGGGGCAGTTTGCACTTAAGCCCTCATACCTTTTTGTCCACATAAGCTAGCCAAGCCAAATTTGCGTCCTTTTTTCCCAACATCCTAGGGATTCTAGAGGTACCCAGACTTTGTGGGTTCCCCTGAAGGAGGCCAAGAAATTAGCCAAAATACAGTGAAAGTTTGTTTTTTTCAAACAAATGGGAAAAAGTGGCTGCAGAAGAAGGCTTGTGGTTTTTTCCCTGAAAATGGCATCAACAAAGGGTTTGCGGTGCTAAAATCACCAGCTTACCAGCTTTCAGGAACAGCCAGACTTGAATCAGAAAACCCAATTTTGCAACACAATTTTGGCATTTTACTGGGACATACCCCACTTTTACAATTTTTTGTGCTTTCAGCCTCCTTCCAGTCAGTGACAGAAATGGGCGTGAAACCAATGCTGGATCCCAGAAACCTAAACATTTCAGAAAAGTAGACAAAATTCTGAATTCAGAAAGGGGTCATTTGTGTAGATCCTACAAGGGTTTCCTACAGAAAATACCAACTGAAAAAGAAAAATATTGAAATTGAGGTGAAAGAAACAGCAATTTTTCTCTACTTTTTACTCTGTAACTTTTTCCTGCAATGTCAGATTTTCGAAAGCAATATACCGGTACGTCTGCTGGACTCCTCTGGTTGCGGGGATATATAGGGCTTGTAGGTTCATCAAGAACCCTCGGTACCCAGAGCCAATAAATGAGCTGCACCGTGCAGTGCGTTTTCATTCTATACCGGATATACAGCAATTCATTTGCTGAAATATAAAGAGTGAAAAATAGCTATCAAGAAAACTTTTTCCAAAATGGGCACATGATAAGGTGTTGAGGAGCAGTGGTTATTTGCACATATCTGAATTCCACACTCTCTTATATTTGGAAGGAAAAAATGTAGGGAAAGACAAGGGGCAATAACACTTGTTTTGCTATTCTATGTTCCCCCAAGTATCCTGATAAAAATGATACCTCACTTTTGTGGGTAGGCCTAGCGCCCGTGACAGGAAATGCCCCAAAACACAACGTGGACACATCACATTTTTTTAAAGAAAATAGAGGATTTTTTTTGCAAAGTGCCTACCTGTAGATTTTGGCCTCTAGCTCAGCCGGCACCTAGGGAAACCTACCAAACCTGTGCATTTTTGAAAACTAGAGACCTAGCGGAATACAAGATGGGGTGACTTGTGGGGCTCTAACCAGGTTCTGTTACCCAGAATCCTTTGCAAACCTCAACATTTGGCTAAAAAAACCCATTTTCCTCACATTTCGGTGACAGAAAGTTCTGGAATCTGAGAGGAGCCACAAATTTCCTTCCACCCGGCGTTCCCCCAAGTCTCCCGATAAAAATTATACCTCACTTGTGTGGGTAGGCCTAGCGCCCGCGACAGGATATTCCCCTAAACACAACATGGACACATCACAATTTTTGACAGAAAACAGGTGTTTTTTGCAAAGTGCCTACCTGTAGATTTTGGCCTCTAGCTCAGCCGGCACCTAGGGAAACCTCCCAAACCTGTGCATTTTTGAAAACTAGAGACCTAGGGGAATCTAAGATGGGGTGACTTGTGGGGCTGTGACCAGGTTCTGTTACCCAGAATCCTTTGCAAACCTCAAAATTTGGTTAAAAAAAACACGTTTTCTTCACATTTCGGTGACAGAAAGTTCTGGAATCTGAGAGGAGCCAGAAATTTCCTTCCACCCAGCGTTCCCCCAAGTCTCCCGATAAAAATGATACCTCACTTGTGTGGGTAGGCCTAGCGCCCGTGACAGGAAATGCCCCAAAACACAACGTGGACACATCACATTTCTTTAAATAAAACAGAGGTGTTTTTTGCAAAGTGCCTACCTGTAGCTTTTGGCCTCTAGCTCAGCCGGCACCTAGGGAAACCTACCAATCCTGTGCATTTTTGAAAACTAAATACCTAGGGGAATCCAAGATGGGGTGACTTGTGGGGCTCTGACCAGATTCTGTTACCCAGAATCCTTTGCAAACCTCAAAATATGTCTAAAAAAACACTTTTTCCTCACATTTCGGTGACAGAAAGTTCTGGAATCTGAGAGGAGCCACAAATTTCCTTTGACCCAGCATTCCCCCACATCTCCCGATAAAAATGATACCTCACTTGTGTGGGTAGGCCTAGTGCCCACGACAGGAAATGCCCCAAAACACAACGTGGACACATCACATTTCTTTAAATAAAACAGAGGTGTTTTTTGCAAAGTGCCTACCTGTAGCTTTTGGCCTCTAGCTCAGCCGGCACCTAGGGAAACCTACCAATCCTGTGCATTTTTGAAAACTAAATACCTAGGGGAATCCAAGATGGGGTGACTTGTGGGGCTCTGACCAGGTTCTGTTACCCAGAATCCTTTTCAAACATCAAAGCTTGGCCAAAAAAAACACTTTTTCCTCTCATTTCGGTGACAGAAAGTTCTGGAATCTAAGAGGAGCCACAAATTTCCTTCCACCCAGCGTTCCCACAAATCTCCCGATAAAAATGGTACCTCACTTGTGTGGGTAGGCCTAGCACCCACGAAAGGAAATGGCCCAAAACACAACGTGGACACATCACATTTTTTCACAGAAAACAGAGGTGTTTTTTGCAAAGTGCCTACCTGTGGATTTTGGCCTCTAGCTCAGCCGGCCTCAGGGGGGCAGAAATGGCCTAAAATGAATTTGCCCCACCCCCCCCCCAATCCCTCCCCGGGAGCGACCCTTGCCTACGGGGTCGCTCCCCTTGCTTGACATTGGCGCAAAAAAAACAAATCCCCGCTGCCTAGTGGTTTCTGCCCCCTTGGGGGCAGATTTACCGAAAATCGGCCAATCTGCCCCCAAGGAGGGCAGAAATGGTCTAAATACAATTTGCCCCCCAGGGGAGCGACCCTTGCCTAATGGGTCTCTCCCCATCTCTAAAAAAACAAACAAACAAAAACAACCACAAAAATAACATTTGCCCTGGCGCCTAGAGGTTTCTTTCCCCCCGGGGGCAGAAATGGCCTAAAATAAATGTGCCCCCCAACCCTCCCCCCCCCAGGGGAGTGACCCTTGCCTAATGGGTCGCTCCCCATCTCTAAAAAAACAAACAAACAAAAAAAAAACACAAACAAAAAATATGCCCTGGCGTCTTGAGGTTTCTGCACCCCCTGGGGGCAGATTGGCCTAATAATAGGCCGATCTGCCCCCAGGGGGGCAGAAATGGCCTAAAATAAATTTCCCCCCCCCCCGAACCCCCTCCCCGGGAGCAACCCTTGCCTACGGGGTCGCTCCCCCTGTGTGACATTGGCGCCAAAAAAAATGCCCGGTGCCTAGTGGTTTCTGCCCCCTTTGGGGCAGATTGACCTAAAATCAGCCGATCTGCCCCCAAGGGGGGCAGAAATGGTCTAAATACAATTTCCCCCCAAGGGGAGCGACCCTTGCCTAATGGGTCGCTCCCCATCTCTAAAAAAACAAACAGACAAAAAAAAACACACAAAAAAAATTGCCCTGGGGTCTAGAGGTTTCTGTCCCCCCGGGGGCAGACCAGCCTAATAATAGGCTGATGTGCCCCCAGGGGGGGCAGAAATGGCCTAAAATAAATGTGCCCCCCAACCCTCCCCCCCAGGGGAGTGACCCTTGCCTAATGGGTCGCTCCCCATCTTTAAAAAAACCAAAAAAAAAAAAAAAAAACACAAACAAAAAATATGCCCTGGCGTCTTGAGGTTTCTGCACCCCCTGGGGGCAGATTGGCCTAAAATAAATTTGCCCCCCGGGAGCGACCATTGCCTACAGGGTCATTCCCCTTGCGTGACATTGGTGCAAAAAAAAAAAATCCCCGGTGCCTAGTGGTTTCTGCCCCCCTTAGGGGCAGATTGGCATAGCAAAAATCGGCCGATCTGCTCCCAAAGGGGGCAGAAATGGCCTAAATACAATTTTCCCCTCCAGGGGAGTGACCCTTGTCCAAGGGGTCGCTCCCTATCTGTAAAACAAAACATTTTAAAAAATCCCCGGTGCAAGCAATCCGGCTTTTGAAACGCTCAGAGAGACTTCAAAAAAAGAAATACATTTCTCTCCCTTTGAAGCCTCTCTGGGCCTCCCCCCAGTTCCCGGGTGTAGGACGAGGTGACCTCGTCCAAGGCACCCGAGGGGTTAATAACGATTTCCTGCATGTATTATAAAATTAAATGAGACACATTTGCCAGTGCTAGGTGTTTAGAAGCAACATTCTGTAATCCGTATGGTTAATTTCTTTTTTTTTAGCTAACACATAGACCTGTTTTTTTTTGGGATGGGTTCACATCAACACCATGACATTCAAAATTACATGAAAATCTTCAAGGCATTTTGGACATCTTCATACTTTCTCAGAATCATAAGGCCTGTAGTAGGAGGCCCTATCAAATTCCACCTATACACTATTTACAGTTCCTTACCTTAAAATAGGTCACTTAACATGCAGACAGCGTATATATTCTTTATTTTTCATCAATCTTAGAGGTTAATGTAAAAAGGATTCTTTTTTTGGTGCAGCACTGAATGGAAAGTAATCAGCATCACTGATGTAAACAAATTAAATGCACTCTGGAGAGTGGGGAATGAATGACTAGAGCTTTATCATGAGCATGATGAA
This sequence comes from Pleurodeles waltl, assembly GCF_031143425.1. NCBI lineage: Eukaryota > Metazoa > Chordata > Amphibia > Caudata > Salamandridae > Pleurodeles > Pleurodeles waltl. Next base: position 944,424,860 of record NC_090439.1, on the reverse strand, counting down.
AACGTTTTGTTACGGTATTACTAAAGATTACTATATGAATCACAGATTTCATTCCCAAAACTGCAGTCACTTTAAGAGGAACCTAAGACTATCCAAAACATGTTTTTTTTTAGTGTCTGCTGACTAGAGGCTTACAAGTGTTTCTTGTGAGACATGTATAAAAATATGAAATGCATAGCACTATTTCTACTGTGGAATGTAAAGTACTGTTGTGAAGGGAAAGGGTACTTTCAAAGTCCTTTCACTTTGATCACAAGTTAATTCTGAAGCTGAAGGCATGTTTTAAAACAAAATTAGAATATATTGTGTAAATTAAACATACAGTTTATTACAAGAACTATACACAACTACACACAAGCAAGAGTTATTTTCAGTATATTATGTTTTAGCAATATTTTTATTCTGATATTTAGTGAGCAAAGTGTTGAAAAAATGGTGCTCCTGTGCTTACTTCAAAAGACGAAAACATTGCTTGTTTGTGGAAAAATATTTAGAGTTGATTCTTGTGAAGGGGGAAGATAGTTTTTCTTAAGTACAAAAGTATATTAACAGCATTCAAATCTCTCTTGCATTGATGTGTTTTAAAATGTTGAAATAGCTATTTAGTAATGGTATAGAATTTTCTTCACAGACTAGTCTTCACAATTTGACTTTCAATGCATAATGTGCTTTTCTTTTCACCATAAATCACCTCTGCCTTTTTTCAGTACTAAATATAGTCACCCTGCCATGAACTGGTACTCCACTGCTGTCTAATTCCTGAGATCCTAGATAATTGTTGTTTTGAATTGGATTGATGCCTCAGAATCATCTTTATGTTGTCAGAAAATATTAACCCCTTCGCTGCCAGGCCTTTTCCCCCTCCTGTGCCAGGCCTTTTTTTGCCTATTTGGGGCAGTTCGCGCTTAGGCCCTCATAACTTTTTGTCCACATAAGCTAACCAAGCCAAATTTGCGTCCTTTTTTTCCAACATCCTAGGGATTCTAGAGGTACCCAGACTTTGTGGGTTCCCCTGAAGGAGGCCAAGAAATTGGCCAAAATACAGTGAAAATTTCGTTTTTTTTAAAAAAAATGGAAAACGTGGCTGCAGAAGAAGGCTTGTGGTTTTTCCCCTGAAAATGGCATCAACAAAGGGTTTGCGGTGCTAAACTCAGCAGCTTCCCAGCTTTCAGGAACAGGCAGACTTGAATCAGAAAACCCAATTTTTCAACACAATTTTGGCATTTTACTGGGGCATACCCCATTTGTGCAATTTTTTGTGCTTTCAGCCTCCTTCCAGTCAGTGACAGGAATGGTCATGAAACCAATGCTGGATCCCAGAAACCTAAACATTTCTGAAAAGTAGACAAAATTCTGAATTCAGCAAGGGGTCATTTGTGTAGATCCTACAAGGGTTTCCTACAGAAAATAACAGCTGAAAAAGAAAAATATTGAAATTGAGGTGAAAAAAACATCAATTTTTCTCTACGTTTTACTCTGTAACTTTTCCCTGCAATGTCAGATTATCGAAAGCAATATACCGTTACGTCTGCTGGACTCCTCTGGTTGCGGGGATATATAGGGTTTGTAGGTTCATCAAGAACCCGAGGAACCCAGAGCCAATAAATGAGCTGCACCCTGCAGTGCATTTTCATTCTATACCGGGTATACAGCAATTCATTTGCTGAAATATAAGGAGTAAAAAATTGCTATCAAGAAAACCTTTGCATTTCCAAAAAGGGCACAAGATAAGGTGTTGAGGAGCAGTGGTTATTTGCACATCTCTGAATTCCGGGGTGACCATAGTAGCACGTGAATTACAGGGAATTTCTCAAATAGATGTCTTTTTTACACACACCCCTACATTTGGAAGGAAAAAATGTAGAGAAAGACAAGGGGCAATAGTACTTGTTTTGCTAATCTATGTTCCCCCAAGTCTCCCGATAAAAATGGTACCTCACTTGTGTGGGTAGGCCTAGCACCCGCGACAGGATATGCCCCAAAACACAACGTGGACACATCACAGAAAACAGAGCTGTTTTTAGCAAAGTGACTACCTGTAGATTTTGGCCACTAGCTCAGCTGCCACCTAGGGAAACCTACCAAACCTGTGCATTTCTGAAAACTAGAGACCTAGGGGAATCCAAGGAGGGGTGACTTGTGTGGCTCGGACCAGGTTCTGTTACCCAGAATCCTTTGCAAACCTCAAAATTTGGCTAAAAAAACACATGTTCCTCACATTTCTGTGGCAGAAAGTGCTGGAATCTGAGAGGAGCCACAAATTTCCTTCCACCCAGCGTTCCCCCACGTCTCCCGATAAAAATGATACCTCACTTGTGTGGGTAGGCCTAGCACCCGCTACAGGATATGCCCCAAAACACAACGTGGACACATCACAGAAAACAGAGCTGTTTTTAGCAAAGTGACTACCTGTAGATTTTGGCCTCTAGCTCAGCCGCCACCTAGGGAAACCTACCAAACCTGTGCATTTCTGAAAACTAGAGACCTAGGGGAATCCAAGGAGGGGTGACTTGTGTGGCTCGGACCAGGTTCTGTTACCCAGAATCCTTTGCAAACCTCAAAATTTGGCTAAAAAAACACATGTTCCTCACATTTCTGTGGCAGAAAGTTCTGGAATCTGAGAGGAGCCACAAATTTCCTTCCACCCAGCGTTCCCCCACGTCTCCCGATAAAAATGATACCTCACTTGTGTGGGTAGGCCTAGCGCCCGCGACAGGATATGCCCCAAAACACAACGTGGACATATCACAGAAAACAGAGCTGTTTTTAGCAAAGTGACTACCTGTAGATTTTGGCCTCTAGCTCAGCCGCCACCTAGGGAAACCTACCAAACCTGTGCATTTCTGAAAACTAGAGACCTAGGGGAATCCAAGGAGGGGTGACTTGCGGGGCTCGGACCAGGTTCTGTTACCCAGAATCCTTTGCAAATCTCAAAATTTGGCTAAAAAAACACATGTTCCTCACATTTCTGTGGCAGAAAGTTCTGGAATCTGAGAGGATCCACAAATTTCCTTCCACCCAGCGTTCCCCCACGTCTCCCGATAAAAATGATACCTCACTTGTGTGGGTAGGCCTAGCGCCCGCGACAGGATATGCCCCAAAACACAACGTGGACATATCACAGAAAACAGAGCTGTTTTTAGCAAAGTGACTACCTGTAGATTTTGGCCTCTAGCTCAGCCGCCACCTAGGGAAACCTACCAAACCTGTGCATTTCTGAAAACTAGAGACCTAGGGGAATCCAAGGAGGGGTGACTTGCGGGGCTCGGACCAGGTTCTGTTACCCAGAATCCTTTGCAAATCTAAAAATTTGGCTAAAAAAACACATGTTCCTCACATTTCTGTGGCAGAAAGTTCTGGAATCTGAGAGGAGCCACAAATTTCCTTCCACCCAGCGTTCCCCCACGTCTCCCGATAAAAATGATACCTCACTTGTGTGGGTAGGCCTAGCGCCCGCGACAGGATATGCCCCAAAACACAACGTGGACATATCACAGAAAACAGAGCTGTTTTTAGCAAAGTGACTACCTGTAGATTTTGGCCTCTAGCTCAGCCGCCACCTAGGGAAACCTACCAAACCTGTGCATTTCTGAAAACTAGAGACCTAGGGGAATCCAAGGAGGGGTGACTTGTGTGGCTCGGACCAGGTTCTGTTACCCAGAATCCTTTGCAAACCTCAAAATTTGGCTAAAAAAACACGTTCCTCACATTTCTGTGCCAGAAAGTTCTGGAATCTGAGAGGAGCCACAAATTTCCTTCCACCCAGCGTTCCCCCACGTCTCCCGATAAAAATGATACCTCACTTGTGTGGGTAGGCCTAGCGCCCGCGACAGGATATGCCCCAAAACACAACGTGGACACATCACAGAAAACAGAGCTGTTTTTAGCAAAGTGACTACCTGGAGATTTTGGCCTCTAGCTCAGCCGCCACCTAGGGAAACCTACCAAACCTGTACATTTCTGAAAACTAGAGACCTAGGGGAATCCAAGGAGGGGTGACTTGTGTGGCTCGGACCAGGTTCTGTTACCCAGAATCCTTTGCAAACCTCAAAATTTGGCTAAAAAAACACATGTCCCTCACATTTCTGTGGCAGAAAGTTCTGGAATCTGAGAGGAGCTACAAATTTCCTTGCACCCAGCTTTCCCCCAAGTCTCCCGATAAAAATGATACCTCACTTGCGTGGGTAGGCCTAGCGCCAGCGACAGGAAACACCCCAAAGCGCAACGTGGACACATCCTAAATTTTGGAAAAAAACAGAGGTGTTTTTTGCGAAGTGCCTACCTGTAGATTTTGGCCTCTAGCTCAGCCGGCACCTAGGGAAACCTACCAAACCTGTGCATTTCTGAAAACTAGAGACCTAGGGGAATCCAAGGAGGGGTGACTTGCGAGGCTCGGACCAGGTTCTGTTACCCAGAATCCTTTGCAAACCTCAAAATTTGGCTAAAAATACACATGTTACTCACATTTCTGTGGCAGAAAGTTCTGGAATCTGAGAGGAGCCACAAATTTCCTTCTACCCAGCGTTCCCCCAAGTCTCCCGATAAAAATGATACCTCACTTGCGTGGGTAGGCCTAGCGCCGGCGACAGGAAACACCCCAAAGCGCAACGTGGACACATCCTAAATTTTGGAAAAAAACAGAGGTGTTTTTTGCGAAGTGCCTTCCTGTAGATTTTGGCCTCTAGCTCAGCCGGCACCTAGGGAAACCTACCAAACCTGTGCATTTCTGAAAACTAGAGACCTAGGGGAATCCAAGGAGGGGTGACTTGTGGGGCTCGGACCAGGTTCTGTTACCCAGAATCCTTTGCAAACCTCAAAATTTGGCTAAAAAAACACATGTCCCTCCTATTTTCTGTGGCAGAAAGTTCTGGAATCTGAGAGGAGCTACAAATTTCCTTCCACCCAGCGTTCCCCCAAGTCTCCCGATAAAAATGATACCTCACTTGCGTGGGTAGGCCTAGCGCCGGCGACAGGAAACACCCCAAAGCGCAACGTGGACACATCCTAAATTTTGGAAAAAAACAGAGGTGTTTTTTGCGAAGTGCCTACCTGTAGATTTTGGCCTCTAGCTCAGCCGGCACCTAGGGAAACCTACCAAACCTGTGCATTTCTGAAAACTAGAGACCTAGGGGAATCCAAGGAGGGGTGACTTGCGGGGCTCGGACCAGGTTCTGTTACCCAGAATCCTTTGCAAACCTCAAAATTTGGCTAAAAATACACGTTACTCACATTTCTGTGGCAGAAAGTTCTGGAATCTGAGAGGAGCCACAAATTTCCTTCTACCCAGCGTTCCCCCAAGTCTCCCGATAAAAATGATACCTCACTTGTGTGGGTAGGACTAGCGCCCACGAAAGGAAAGGGCCCAAAACACAACGTGGATACATCACATTTTTTTATAAAAAGCAGTGCCTACCTGTGGATTTTGGCCTGTAGCTCAGCCGACACCTGAGGAAACCTAGCAAACCAGTGCATTTTTGAAAACTAGGAACCCAGGGGAATCAAAGATGGGGTGACTTGCGGGGCTCTGACCAGGTTATGGTACCCAGAATCCTTTGCAAACATCAAAATTTGGCCCAAAAAACACTTTTTCCTCTCATTTCGGTGACAGAAAGTTCTGGAATCTGAGAGGAGCCACAAATTTCCTTCCACCCAGCGTTCCCCTAAGTCTCTCGATAAAAATGGTACATCACTTCTGTGGGTAGGCCTAGCGCCCACAAAAGGAAATGGCCCAAAACACAACGTGGACACAACATATTTTTTCACAGAAAACAGAGGTGTTTTTTGCAAGGTGCCTACCTGTGGTGTTTGGCCTGTAGCTCAGCCGGCCCCAGGGGGGGGGGGCAGAAATGCCCTAAAATAAATTTGCCCCCCCAACCCCCACCCTCCCCCGCCGGGAGCGACCCTTGCCTACGGGGTCGCTCCCCCTGCGTGACATTGGCACCAAAAAACAAATCCCCGGTGCCTAGTGGTTTCTGCCCCCTTGGGGGCAGGTTGACCTAAACTCAGCCAATCTGCCCCCAAGGGGGGCAGAAATGGCCTAAATACAATTTGTCCCCCAGGGGAGCGACTTTTGCCTGATGGGTCGCTCCCCATCTCTAAAAAAAAAAAACAAAGAAAAAAAAGAAAAATTCCCCTGGCGCCTAGAGGTTTCTGCCCCCCCCCCCGGGGGCAGATCGGCCTAATAATAGGCCGATCTGTCCCCCGGGGGGGCAGAAATGGCCTAAAATAAATTTGCCCCCCCAACCCCCACCCCCCCGAGGAGCGACCCTTGCCTACGGGGTCGCTCCCCCTGCGTGACATTGGCGCCAAAAAACAAATCCCCGGTGCCTAGTGATTTCTGCCCCCTTGGGGGCAGATTGACCTAAAATTGGCCAATCTGCCCCCAGGGGGGCAGAAATGGTCTAAATACAATTTGCCCCCCCAGGGGAGCGACCCTTGCCTGATGGGTCGCTCCCCATCTCTAAAAAAAAGAAACAAAAAAAAAAAAAACACAACAAAAAAAATTGCCCTGGCGCCTAGAGTGTTCTGCCCCCCCCCCCCGGGGGCAGTTCGGCCTAATAATAGGCCGATCTGTCCCCCGGGGGGGCAGAAATGGCCTAAAATAAATTTGCCCCCTCAAGTCCCACCCCCCCCCCGGGAGCGACCCTTGCCTACGGGGTCGCTCCCCCTGCGTGACATTGGCGCCAAAAAACAAATCCCCGGTGCCTAGTGGTTTCTGCCCCCTTGGGGGCAGATTGACCTAAAATTGCCCAATCTGCCCCCAGGGGGGGCAGAAATGGTCTAAATACAATTTGCCCCCCCAGGGAAGCGACCCTTGCCTGATGGGTCGGTCCCCATTTCTAAAAAAAGAAACAACAAAAAAAAAAACACAAAAAAAAAATTGCCCTGGCGCCTAGAGTGTTCTGCCCCCCCCGGGGGCAGTTCGGCCTAATAATAGGCCGATCTGTCCCCCGGGGGGCAGAAATGGCCTAAAATAAATTTGCCCCCCCAACACCCACCCCCCCCCCCCGGGAGCGACCCTTGCCTACGGGGTCGCTCCCCCTGCGTGACATTGGCGCCAAAAAAAAAATCCCCGGTGCCTAGTGGTTTCTGCCCCCTTGGGGGCAGATTGACCTAAAATCGGCCAATCTGCCCCCAGGGGGGCAGAAATGGTCTAAATACAATTTGCCCCCCAGGGGAGCGACCCTTGCCTGATGGGTCGCTCCCCATCTCTAAAAAAAAAAAAAAAGAACAAAAAAAAAAAACACAAAAAAAAATTTGCCCTGGCGCCTAGAGGTTTCTTCCCCCCCTGGGGGCAGATCGGCCTAATAATAGGCCGATCTGCCCCCAGGGGGGGCAGAAATGGCCTAAAATAAATTCCCCTCCCCCCCAGGGAGTGACCCTTGCCTAAGTGGTCGCTCCCTTTGCGTGAAATTCACGCAAAGAAAAAACTCCCTGGTGTCTAGTGGTTTCTACCCGCCTTGGGGGCAGATTGGCCTCATCAAAATAGGCCAATCTGCCCCCAAGGGGGGCAGAAATGGGCAAAATATAATTTTCCCCCAAGGGGAGCGACCCTTGCCTAAGGGGTCGCTCCCCACCCAAAAAAAAAACAAAATGAAAAAAAAAAAAAAATGGTCCCTGGTGCCTAGAGGTTTCTGCCCCCCCTGGGGGCAGATCGGCCTAATAGTAGGCCGATCTGCCCCCAGGGGGGGCAGAAAAGGCCTTCCCGAAAATATGCCCCCCTGGGAGCGACCCTTGCCCAAGGGGTCGCTCCCTTTTGTCAATAACAATAAAAAAAAAAAAAAATCCCTGGTGTCTAGTGGTTTCTACCCCCCTTGGGGGCAGATTGGCCTCATCAAAATAGGCCAATCTGCCCCCAAGGGGGGCAGAAATGGCCAAAATATAATTTTCCCCCAAGGGAACGACCCTTGCCTAAGGGGTCGCTCCCCACCTCAATAAAAAAAAATGAAAAAAAAAAAAAAAAAAAAAAAAAAATGGTCCCTGGTGCCTAGAGGTTTCTGCCCCCCCTGGGGGCAGATCGGCATAATAAGGCCGATCTGCCCCCAGGGGGGGCAGAAAAGGCCTTTTAAAAAAAATGCCCCCCCTGGGAGCGACCCTTGCCCAAGGGGTCGCTCCCTTTTGTCTATTTCAATGAAAAAAAAAAAAATCCCTGGTGTCTAGTGGGGTTTCAAAAGCCGGATTGCAAGCAATCCGGCTTTTGAAACCCTCGGAGGGACTTCAAAGGGAAGGAAATACTTTTCCTTCCCTTTGAAGCCCCTCCGGGCCTCCCAAGTGATTGAAAAAGAAATGCTTTTGCATTTCTTTTTCAATCGCGCTGGAAGCAGAGCTTCCAGCGCGACGAGGGAGGCCCCTGTGACACATCAGCGCGCGCGCGCGCGTTGACGTCACAGGTGGGGGTGGGGGGGGTCGGGGGTGGAAGGGGAAGGTCTTCCCCTTCCATCCCCGACTTGGGGTGGGAAGGGGGGTGCACGGGGGGCGCGCTAGCGCGCCCCCAAGTTCCCCTGTGCCATGGACGAGATGATCTCGTCCAAGGCACAGGGGAACTGTAGCCTTGGACGAGATCATCTCGTCCAAGGCACAGAAGAGGTTAATGTTGTACCTTTATTGCTTTTAACCATGCTATTTTCACAAGCTCCTTAGTTTTGTTTTCTCCAAGTGTACATCAGCCCAATAAAAACTGAGAAGTAGTTTTAATGAATCTGGAATACATCAAACAGAAATTGTCTTACAAACTTGGAGAACAAACACAGTTATATGCGTAGTAAATAGCAGAGTTTACATTTTAACTTTGATATTGACTATAGTGATATCAAAACATTCTGAATTTGCTAAGTGACTTATAGATATTTAATCATCTCTACTCAGATGACAAGTACAGATAGCTAACATTCATTGTTAAAATAATCAGTAAAAGGCCAACATGAATATATTTAAGGCGTGAATGTTATTTTTAGAGTGCTCATTTTCATTAAGTTTTAAATATCTGTGAACAAATATATGATAATATCTTTTAATATGTTCGTAATTATACTAATGAATCACGTTTAGGAACCTATACATACCAAAAGTCTTTGGTAATAGCATTGACATCTGGTCTACCCTACAACATTTAATGTTTCATCTTATATGATCCATCTACAAGACCATATTACTTAAGCAACATCTTATCCTAGAGTTTGATAGGGACAGATGACAGAACATTCAAAAAATAAAAATGTGAGCATCTGGTACTGTAACAGCAACATGTACCCAATTTTGGGTGGCAGCTTCACGTATCTGGACCACTTATTATCCTTTATCCTTTATGCTTAAATGCAGTACAATACATTAGCAAAACTCTGCAGCATACACTGACTGAGTGATAGTCTTTCCAGTCTCTAGCAAGGTGTTCAATGAAAACCTGCCCATAAAAAAAGGAAGGCTGAGGTAACCAACAATGGTGAGTGCAGCATTTCCTTTATTATGGAGCCACAGCCCAACCCTCAACAAATAAGTGAAGCTATTTCATGACACACGTCTTTGCTATTGAGCGTCAATCCTTTTTTATGGCTTTTCTTGAGGGATCCCACTGTATGGTTTTAAGAGGGTACATGTTCCTCAATGCAAATTCAATTCCCCCTCCCTCTCTGGTCTCCTTTCTTCTATACCTCAAATGGTGCATCTGTCCGATGTCTATGTTTCAGAATGTAGAGTGCTTATGGGATTTTCAAGTCCAGTGTGGAATGATTGTTTGCATATTAGGTAAATACCAATCCTGAATCAAAAAGAACTTTGAAATAATCTTCACTTTAGATATTATGGAACACTGACTCCCTGTGTAATAACAGTGCAGTTCCCACTTCATAATACGTGGCTTTACAGTGCTCATTTCTGATATGTAGATTCATGTTTAATTGTACTTTCTCTGTAACTGCCTAGGTACAAAAATGTATTTAGCAATGCGAACATGCTTCATTATTACACTGCAGACAAAACAGATGCTGTTTCCTCCAAGTATCTATATACTGCACACTGCTTCCATGAGTGGCCAGCTTGTGTACTCTGTGGGTTTTCTTGCCATGTGTGTGGCGGTGGCAAAGTCCAAGTAAGCAGTTCAATAGCCTGTTATTTAATTTGTACTGTGTAATTCTGAATGATCTTTTTTTTTTATTCACTTGAGAATATATTAGAGAGACCATTTTAATGCAGAATTGAAATTCATAATGACTGACTCATATACACATCATATTCAGATTCAGTTCCTTATTTATAGTGCCTTATGGACCAAACCCCTCTGAGCTGCAAATGTTCTCCTCTTTTCCCTTCCACATACCACAGCTGCTTCAACTGCATTTCACTGGAAAACGTAAGAAAAGTTGTTTCTTCATTATTGAAAATGTTAATCATTTTATTATGCTTACACTGCCATAAATATAGCAAAAATATTACATTCTCAAAAGCTCATAGTCCTTCTGACTTGAGGCAGGAGTCTTATCCACAGCCAAATGTGGTTTGTCCTGCCCAGCAAGTTATTTAAAGAATTTTTTTTTTTTCAAAAATAGTTCCAAAAACAGACCAGCCAAACATTAAACAAATTATTCTGCCATCTGAAGCATAAACTAAGATAACCTTTTGAGTGATTCAGGGTACAGTTAAAAAATCTTTTACTATGATGGCTTGAGTGTGTGTCTATGATCAGATGTACTGCTATTGTGGATGCCTGTCTGAAGGCAGTCACACAAACGTCATCTTTCTTGTTAGCTGATTTGCATTAACACCTAGGCCCTCAGCATGACCCTGGTGGTCCGAAGACCACCAAAGCCGATGTGTCGGTGTCACTGCCGATGGTGAATACTGCCAAATTAGGAGTTTGGCAGTTAGACCGAAGTTTAGTCGCTGAGCCTCCACCCCGTCATGCCATATTAGCGCGTTTCGCCAGGCTGGAGATGAGCACCTCCAGCATGTCGGATGGTATGATACTGCTAGTGGTATCATGAGGCAGGGGACCACCAGCATTTTTTCTGGTGGCCCCACTGCCAGAAAAAAGCTGGCGGTCTTGGACCCTAGCTATAGGAATAAGCATTCCAGTCACCAGGATACACTTGCACACATGTCCACATACACCCACACATGTCCAACATACACATCCATTCACACTGACAAACATACACAAGCACCGCACTCATGCGTGTATTAATTTACCCTCCTTTTGCACCGCATACAAGCACTCACCCCATCTACTCACACAAACACTCAGCCCCCTCCCCTTCAAAACATAATCACTCACATATACAGACACACACCCACAAACCCTCCTCCCACTTTCACGACGTTCACACACACACTCTCACACACACACACACCCTCCATTGTCGGACGATCTACTTACCTTGTTTGTCGAGGACGTACTCCAGGAGGGAATGGGTCCTGGCGCTTCCACTACCAGCAGCACCTTGCCATCTGGACACTGCCACACCGTATTACAGGTGTAATACTGTGTGCGGTCTCTGTTTGGCATGGCGGTACCGCCTCTGCACCGCCGACCGCCAGCATGATTGGTCTCGAAATTCCACCCGATTTCGAGCAGGAGTCAGAGATCAGTAGTATTAAGGCATTTGTAAGACTACCAGCACTGGCGGTATTTCGGTGCCCTTGACTTTGGCGGTCTTTGGAAAGACTGACAAAGACCTGATGAGGGCCCTAGTTTGTATACCCAATCACATACATTCACAACTATTCCTGATTCATGTGCAGACTTTGAAGAATTATCATTGTGAACTAGATTTAAAAAATATGATTAGGCAGCATAGGAGCACAAGCAGTGTTCATAGCATCTTTGTGACTTCTGAAACTGTGTGCCAACACTGATGGTAAACTTAGTGCATACCTTAAACATTTGTATCTAGCCTATTGTAACTTTACCATTCAAATGCATAGACATTTTCACTTAATTTTCAAATGCATTTACATCCTCTGGGATAATCTCTTTGCATAGGATTGCAGTGTGTTATTATTGCCATAGTATGCCAGCTGTTTTACAGTTGCTGTTCATGTGGTTCTTATGATTTCTTATACAGTTTTGCTCTCAATGTTTAGGTTGCAAAGTATGAGCTAGTAAAGCTGAAAATCCCCATTGGAATTGTTTATTAAGAGTAAATATTTGCAGACTAGAAACATTATACCATATGAACATTAGTTCTATAAGCTGCAAAAGAAGTGTAAGTTTGTAAAAAGGCACTCCTTTGCATAAAAAGCTTTGAGCTGGTTCCAGGACAGAAACAGAATTATGCAGTTTTGATATTTATTTTGGCAGTCTCTCAAGTTCCTTTGATTTCAGAAATGAGAAACAGCAAAAAGAAGATAGGGGGCAGAATATATTACTGCCTTCCCAGAGATCTTTGCATATATCATATCTTTTAAATGCTCTATTTCCTCTCTGAAGCAAAGAATCATGTGCATGGCTAGCTATCACCTGATTGCCATGTTTTGTAAGAACTTTTTTCTCAAAGAATTTGGAGAATATAGATTAATGGGGTCAGCAGAGAAGCAGGTTAGAAACCAATAACTGTTCCTTACTGGGCTGGCAGTGTGTGTTCTTTTTCAAACTATACAGATAAGAACATCCTTTGTTATTTCCAAGGGGGTGTCAGGAAAGGTTAACTCTGCCCTTTCACATGTATAAACCCTTCCTTTCATCATCTTGTTTTAGCATATCATTTCTGAAAACCTACACACACTCTAACATGAAGTTTCAGTGTCTAAAGAGTTTTAAGTGATGTTAATTTTGACCATTATCTTTCCTAGTAGAGGTGTTTCTGGTCTCCATGGAAGTGATGAAAATTGTTATCACATTTTATTGTAACTCTACGGTTATAGCTGCAGTGTGAGTTTCATTTTATTTGCATTGGGTTTTCAAACTTTTTTCTAGAAGGGTTATTACTACAGAACCCTATAAACAAACTCTATGTTTTTTGTAATGCACAGGAATTATGCCCAGCTACTTAAATCACAGGAACAAATATTAGTTAAGCATGCAGCACTGTGCAGTGTTTTCAGGAGTCCTTGCACTTGTTGTCAAAGGGTCTATGGCTGTGGGCAAAATTATATTTCACACAGTAAATAAATTTATTTGGTGGCAGTTACCTTATGGAGATGTAATGCTGTTGGAGGCTGGGTATTGGTAGGGGTAAGTACACACCTACCAGTAGCAATACACACCCAATACATGGTTGTGCCCAGTCAGTGTCACAAAGTCACAAAGTAGCCCCTGACTTAACCCCTAGTTGCTTGTCAATGAGCAGTCAGGCTTAATTCAGGAGACCGGTATGTAAAACATTTAATTACACCAATACAGTATAAAAGTAAGAGAACATAAAATAAAAATCCTTCACCCATTTATAACAATGGTAAATATTGTTGTCTTTAAAATGACACCAAAATGACTAAAATCCAATGTAGGGAACCAGAGATATGATTTTTTAAAGATTACAAGTAAAAATAGTGCTTAGAAGCAAAATAGCCTTTAAAGGGAAGGTTGCACTGGACTGGGACACAGTCAAGAGTTCCAGCAGCCTGCAATTTAACACTTTTACACTTACTTCCAGAAGTGTTTCTTGATGTAGGAAAATGGTCCACAATTCCCAGTCCAAAGTTTCAGAGTCTCCTAGTTGTTCCTTGGGACATTAGGACTACCAATCCCACATTGCACCTTGCCAAATCCTTGCAAGTCCACTAGACGCACTCCAGGCTGGAGACTTTTGTGGAAGTTGGTGCATGAAAGCTCTTTTAACTTGTTACTTCAGTGAGTCCACTTATGAGTCCTTTCTGAAGCAAGGCAAAGTACTTTGAGCTGTGGTTCCAGTATGCAACAGTCACAGTCCTTATGTGTGCAGTCTTCTGTGTTGCAAACAAGGGTTTCAGCAGGGGAGTCCTTCTTCTTCTTGTGGTTTCAGGCAGTAGACCTGAATTCCAGTGCGGATCAGCCACTTTTATTAAACCATCATGAGGGACAGTCAGTGGGCATCCTTGTCTAATGAGCTGCAGGGTGCCACCCAGAAGTATGACAACTTCCTCCAAAGTGTGGCAGCTTCTTCTCTCATAAAGCACTGCACTTTAACATTCAAAGATGGATGTTTTTCTTCCAGAGGACTAAACCAATTCCCTGGTGTAGCTCATTTCCATTAAGTCCCCCTCTGGACATCTGCAAATTCCTTTCCAAACCCACCATCTGTCTGTGGGGTACAAGGGTGGGAGGACAGGTCTGACTGGTATCCTTTTGAAGGGTCTACTTGATTTACTAAGCTCCCTTCCCAGTCTGGCTTCACCATCTGCCTAGTCCCCCATCAGATAACCTCTGCTCAGTGCAGGCCACTTATCACCTCTTGAAAGCAGCCTGGCTAATCCCATTAGGGTTGAGCAATCAGGAGAGATCACTAGCAGGCTGGAATTTGGCTTACAGTGAAGAAGGTCTCATAACTTCTTTTCTTTATAAGTTATGATAAATTCAACAATTGAAAAATGTTCCATTTATCATTACCATTCATTTACATCATTCCATGGTATTTTCATATTTTTCCTTGCAATATTTAGGTTTATGAAAAATATTTACATTATAGCCTATGGGCCACACTTTCTGCAATGGGGGAAATTAAAGTTGCAGTTTTTCCCTCACCAAGGCATATAAACATGTTTTGTAATGTCTCTTCTTATAAATACCTGGCACCCTACCCCTGATTTTCTAGGGGAGACTTTGGGGTGAGTTACATGTAAAAATAAGGTAGATTGCTACTTTGGAAGTACCTTTAAATCCATAGTCAAATTTGCATACATTCTACATTACAGTCTGCAGGGCTGCCTTTACAAATGACAGGAGGGCACTCTCCCATGCAGGAAATCTACAGGGCCTCTAAACTTCCTTGTCCTGTTATATACTAGGGACTTATATGTAGTTTGAAACCCCCTTTCCGTGTACCTACTAGGGACTTACAGGGTCTGTCATTTTGGAATTGTAACATTGTGCCATTTGACCATATACATTGTATTCAGAGCACTGGCTCTGGGCCTCTTAAGCAGAGCCCAGAGCACAGTCAGGGTCAGTCAGTATCAGTCAGAAACATTGATGTGAACATGCTAAAAGTGTGACCATTCTCACAAATACACGATGTACGTCTTACAAGTTAGGGAAAATGGTGTAGCTGATTCAAAACAACAAGAATGGAAGGCTCAAAAGCTTTTTTTCTGCAGCCTGTCTCCAAGACTGAAAATGGTATATTTTACAAGGCCATACGTATTTTTTTAATTTGGGTTTCTGTAAAGCACATTGAAGACCAATTCACATTACCGAAACAATGTTCAACACTTTAAAACCACTGATTCTAGCATAGACAGGAACACGTGTAATTTATTGCAAAATAGATTGTGAATGAAAAGTGAAAAACGAGTTTTTCAAAGTAAACGCTTTGGTTTAAATTGAAACTAAAGTTCTAACATGATAATATAAAACCCAAACGACATTTGTAACACATTAGAAAAGTTACAAACTGCGCAATTTAGCAAAGAGCACAAAAAACGAGATAGATTTCAAATGACTGGCTGTTGACAGAGATTTCCTAAAATGAAGTTCTAGGTAGATGAAAAGACTGAACGCATATTGAAACACAGCATCCTTGAGCTGAAAGATTTCCATATATTACTGGGAAATCACCTGTCATTTACAAATATTATTCAATGTTGTCTTGTTTGCTAAAGAATATTTTTGTAATCAAATGTGGAGTCAAACAACTGCTCAGCACGCCATTATGTATTTATGTTTTCCATTATGCTTTGCACTGTTGAAGGATGGGGCCATCACACAATTCCAACAGATATGTGTTTGTTGCTCCAGGATACTGCAATTGTAACACATATCATAGTACTCCAATAATAAAGGTGGTCCAAGGCTACTATATTAGAATGGGAACTCAGAGAAAACTTTGAGTTTCCTTTAACATGGGAAATACAAGTTCTAGCCAATGAATGACTGCCAGTGTAATAACTAGTGTTTCTGTGTATCTTAATTATTGACACTTTCCATTCAAGCCCCTGGTGCACCATTTGTGAAACACTTGGATCATTTGATTTTGACAAATAACTGACGAGCTATTATTGATTCCCACATTAGAGGATGTTGGATTTCAGCCAGATTAGTATTTTGTGCAATCCAATGCAAACTATATGCTCAAACACAATACACAGCAATATTCAAAACTTTTCAAGATGATACCACCTTTCATTGATTGCAGAAATATATGTATTGATTTACAAAAAAGTGTCAATTGAAATATCAGTAGTCAAACATTCCTGTCCTCCTTCTACCATCAGCAAGGTTGCAGCTCAAGCTTGATGACTGCTTATTTTCTCTAAAGACTTAGGGACTGATTTAGAACTCGGCGGATGGGTTACTCTGTTGCAATGGTGACGGATACCCCATACGCTGAAATCTAAATCCCATTAAACATAATGGGATTTAGATTTCGGCGGATGGGATATCCATAACCATTTGGACGGAGGAAGCCATCTGCTCAGTTCTAAATCAGGCTCTTTGATTGGCAGTCACCAAAGACAAGGTGATTCAATTTGATAGGCCTCTTTGGGCAGGTCATTTTTTCTTTTTTAAACATGATACGCCTGATGGTACACATTTTAGTTTAAACAAAAAAAAAGGGGTGACGGATATTCCGCCCACTGTATTACAAGTCCCATGATATCCTATGGAAGTTGTAAAATGGCAGAAGGGACATCCGAAGTTTGGGACTGAGTAATCCCCTCCGCTAAACTCATAATGAGGCACAGATTGTCAGGTGGCTGCTCATGCTTAGGCTTCCACATGGTCCTAATACAAATAAGATAGGGAGGGGCACCCCATTTAAACATTTTTAAAAAAAAAACTAAAATGTGTACCATCAGGAGTTTCATGGTAAAAAAAGAAAAAAAAATACCTTCCCCAAAAGGCCTATCAAATTGAAACACCAGTGCATTTGTAAAATTTCTTTATATGATCATTCCACTCCTGTGATGTGAGAGCTTCAGAGTGGGGGAGACCTCTTCACAGGTCTTCTCTGGAAGAGGGGCTCCCTGAGATTGATGGCAAGCCATTCCTCTTGAGGGGCACTGGCTCTCCCTGACAGTAATTACTTGTATATGAAGCGGTAAGATTGTCTGGGCACTGTTCCTTGATGAGGTTATATAGTGGGGTAGGAGGGAGCCTCATGTGTGCTCACAGTCGGGTAGATCCTCCAGTAGAAATGGTTAGATTGTTTTTGGCCTGGTGGCACTGGAGACCTGTTGGGCAGGCTTGATACATTCTGGGGAATCATTTCCTTGGACCCTCTGGACCAAATTGGACAAAGTGTCTTATGTTGTGATCCTAGTGGCATGTTCAACACACCAGAAGTTTAAGTTCAGGGCATACTGGCCTTCAACTTTTTTTTAATTTTTCTGGAACTGATTTTCAACTGCTCTACCTCTGTTAAGGAAGAGCTGAAGGGCCTGCCCCCCTAATAATGCAAATTTGTGAAAATCCCTTGTAGCTCCAGAGCCATCTATCTGTTTTCAGAAGAAGGAGCTGCAAGCAGTCTCACATATACTTTCCTGTATAGTTTGCTTGGCTCAAGGTCTTCCTTCAGGAGCACTGCTGATCCCTCACTTCAGATTACACTGCCTGCATATACTCCCCAGTTCCTAACATTTTACAAGGTCCAGTTCAGGAAGTCCCTCCACAAAGGGACCAGGCACAGGAGCAGTCCATAAGGTCTGTAGCAACACCAGAATCTGCTCTCTTCCTGAGCAGAGTAGAAATGTCTGTGCCACTGAATTTGGAGACAGTAGTCCAACAGAGTCCAGAAGTGCAAGTCGGGATTGTTCCTTCATCCTCAGGGGCGGCTGCCGCAAATCTCAAGGGGAAGGTCGGGGGGAGGGGGATTAAAAAAATAATTTTAAAAAACTATGCACCTGTTCCTGTCACCACTGCCTGCTGCCTCGCTCGTCTCTTCTTCTTCTGGTGTCCCAGCATTCATTGGGACACCAGCACAGGCTCCCCAGCAATCATGGTGCTGCTGTCATGCTAAACCTAGCATGTGAGCAGTGCCAGGACTGGTCTGAGTGGCTTGTTCTGCCACTCAGACAGTGCACCAGAGACTTTGCAGTTTCTCCAACCTGGTTGTGTAGCATAGCCGGGTTGGAAAATCCCGGAAATGGCTGTCCAAACACACATGTGCACTTAGAAGTGCACAGACTCCACTGCCTCTTTACTCTCCCCCCTCCCAGGGCCGAACCCCACGTCTCCACTCACATGCTGCTGGCTGAGCCAGGAGCTGAAAAATGAAACAATAACGATATACTGTTTTATTTTTCAGCTCCTGGTCTAGCCAGGGGGTGATGTTCCTTTGCCATTGCAAAGGAACTGCTTTTGATCATTCTCTAGAGGGGTTCTTCCACACATGTTCCACTTGTTCTCTTCTTTTGCAGTTCCCTTTTCTCCTAAGAGTTTCTTACATGTGCTGTGGTTTAAAAGGGGATATAGGGAGTCTTGGGTGCTACTGTCCAACTCAGAGATGCCACATCACTACTCCACCTCTAACAGACACATTCTAGGACCAGCCCACTGGTTGGTCAACCTCCTTGCACAACATTATGGTTTTCAAGAAGGTAGAGTCAACCATTGGTTTCTAGTAGCATTCAAAGTGATCTTAGCCCTGCCCATAACTACCACTGAAAAACAATTTCAACTCTCCAAGTCTTCAAAAGCTACCCTTCTTCCCTTTGTTCCTATTAGAATTGCACAGCCAGGTTGCCCATAATGTAACAGATGCAGATTTCTTACTCGCCTTCCTCTTCCTACCAAGAGAAAGCTTAAATGGGCCTACTTTCTGCAGAGGGTTTGGTCAACATGCTGGTCTGCCAAGCAATGTGTCCATAACTTACCGGTAATGGCATTACTCCTAGTCCTACTCTCTCCCCTTCCTTTCAAGACCAATGAGGCTCCTTGCCTCCCCAGACCCTTCTCTTCCCCTTTAAAGAGTCCTCCCACCAACTCCTCCTGTACAGAAACAAGCCCAAAAAAGCAACTCAGGCATCCCATACCAGGGGAATGGGAGGGAACGGAAAGGAAGGCGAGGGAGTAGGACTAGGATTAATGACATTATCAGTTACTAATGTACACATTACCTCCTGTCCCTCCCTCGCCTTCCTTTCAAGACCAATGAGATGTAGCAAGAGAAAAACATGAGACGGACACTGAGTTGCAACAGAAAACATCTTTAATTACAACAAAGCAGGACACCAGAAAGGAACACCTCTACTATATCATAGAGGACAATACCCGGTGTCCCAACATAGACTCCAAACACCCCGATTCCGCAATTCTATAAAGACAAACAAAAGTGGATGGAGAGGCCCAAGTAGCTACCCTACAAATTTCCACCACAGAGGCACCCTTCAGCCACCGTAGCAACCATACCACGAGTAGAACACCCATGAATGTCCGGAGGAGGCACATCCCCCTTCAAAGAACAGGCCAGCAAAACCTTTGAGCGTACCCAGAGACTCAAAGAAGCAATAGACGGTTTCTCCCCCTTCCGAGCTGGCCCAAAATTAACAAACAAGGAATCACACCCCCTCCGGAATGGAGCAACCACCCTCAGGTACTCCAACAAGGCCCAATGTACATCCAAGGAATGTAACTGAACCTCCCCTTCCGAAGAAGGGTCAGGACAAAAAGGAGGGAGAATCACCTCCTGACGAGCATGGAAAGCCGAATTCATCTTCGGAACAAAAGAGGGAACTGGCACAAGAACAACCTGATCCGGAAAAATCTTGCAAAAAGGAAAAGTGCAGGCCAACACCCCCAAATGCTGCGCCAAAGTGATGGCAACCAGAAAAAAAGGTTTTCAACTTCAGATGCAATAAATCACAGACCTCCAGAGGCTCCAAAGGAGGGCCCGACGACCTCCAACACCAAAGGAAGATTACAGGCAGGAAAGGAATGCACCGGATGAGGAAACAAGTTCAGAAGGCCCTGAAAACTTTAGGCATCAAATTCCCCTCATCAGACAGATTACGCCAGGTCCACTAAAGGCATGATTAGCCACCCACTGCATCCACAGAGTAGCAAAAGAAAACCCCATGTGACCCCCATTCTAAAAAAAACTGCATCACCACAAACATAGAGGCCATCATAGGATCCACCTAGTGACACAAACACCAAGCCGAAAACACCTTTCACTGACGACAATAGGAAAGCAACATGTAACAACATCTGGAGGCCAACAAAGTTGTGGTCAACGGACCAGGAACCCCCAACCCCATCAATCCCCGCCGGTCAACCTCCAAGCCGTCAAGTGCAACCTCTGCAACAACCCCCTAGAGAGGCATGGAAACACCAGAGGAGAGGGATGGAGAGGAAGAGTCCACTCCAGACCAGAAGCCAGTAACCGAAGCAACCCAAACCAATTCACCCGAGGCCAATGAGGAGCTTTCAAAACAACCCTCTCACCCAGCAGGCGGACCCACACCAGAAAGGCACGGAGCAACTGAAAAGGAGGAAAGACATAAAGAAGACCCCGTGGCCACCGACAAGACATCCCATCCACCGCCCAAGCATGAGGGCACTGAAACCGGAAGCAGAAGTGCATCACCTTTGCATTCTCTGGGGAGGCAAACAAATCCAGCACAGGACGACCCCACATCCATACCAAATGATGGAACAGAGACAACCAGATGGAAAAAAACCTGAGAGGAAGGAATGACCCTGCTCAACTGATCCGCCTGAACATTGATCACCCCTTGAATGTACGTGGCCTGAAGAGACAGAACCCGGCCCGAGGCCCAGAAGAAAATGTCCCTCGCAATCCGAAACAGAGACCGGGACGGGTCCCACCCTGCCTGGCTATATAAGACTTGGTGACCAAGTTGTCCGTCGGGACAAGCACAGCCTTGCCCTGCAGGAGCACCTGAAAATGCACCAGAGCCAGAAGAACCGCCTTCAATTCCCTCAAATTCGAGAACCTGACCGACTCTTGGAGACACCAAAACCCTTGTACCTGCTCTGACCCCATCCATGCGCCCCCATCCAGAGAGACTGGAATTGGTCGATACCACCACAGGCACTGAAGGGGCCAAAGGCACCCCCAACCGAATATGAACCGGCACCAGCCACCAACCCAACTCCTTGCAAATAAACCCTGACACAGGAATCCTCCGCTAAAGATCGCACGGATCCGGAGACCAACAGGAGAGAAACAAATTGATCAGGCAAAGAAGATGAAACTGTGCCGAAGGCACTAGAAAAATCACCGAAGCCCAGTGACCCTGCAGGCACAACCACTGAAGAGCCCTGGGAGACCCCTGTGACAAAACAGCAATTACCTGTTGTCAGAGGCCCAGCAGCCTCCGGCACAGTCATCAACCCTTGAAGAGTCAGAAACCGGGCCCTGATGAACACCAGGTTCTGGGAAGGAACCAAATCTGACTTCCCCCAATTTACCAAAAAACAGTGACCTTGGAGGATCCGCAAACCTCTTGACACATTATCTGGAGGCACCAGATCGAAGGCGATGGTGTAGCCATTCTCCACAATGTCCAGGACCCAGAGATCAGTGACATCCCCCTGCCAAACTGGAAGAAATTGTCTCAGTCGACCCCCAACCAGCCAACCTTCAGTCCACCAGTGATTATCAGGAGCCCTTCTTAAGGCCACCCCGAACAGAAGGACCAGATCTCTTAGGAAAAAACCGGGGCTGAAAGTGATGTTTCCTGGAAGAAAAAGACTTCGAATCAAACTTGGGCGAAGGCCGAGAATGCTTTTGCCAACCTTTACCCAATGAAGAACCACCCTTATAAGGCAAGGCGTACTTCCTCTCCTTAAAAGCCTTGGAAATCATGGAAGGCAGTTGATCCCCAAACAGCGCCTGACCTTCAAAGGGAAGCCACAGGAGAGCAGCCTTCTCCCCCGGATCAGCCTTACACATACGCAACCAAAGAGACCCCCAGGCCCCAATCAAGGCCCCAGGCGCCAGAGCCAAAGTGCGGGCTACATCAGAATACATATCAGCCAGCAACCTGGCCTGCTGTTCCATAACAGCCAGCAGCTCTGAACATTCAGAGCTCTCCTGCACTGCCACCGCAAGTTTGTCAAAGTCCTGAACCAAAGATTGTGCAGCATGCACAGAGAAAATACCAGCCCTGAGAGCCAAATTTTCAGCAGCAAATGACCTCTTCATACCAGAATCCACTTTCCTGTCAGTGGCATCAGCAGGAACACAGTCCTCTGGATTGACCGCAGTTTTGCCAATCAAAGTAGTCAACTTGGAATTCAGCTTAACAGAAGGAGGTAAATCCTCCTCCCCCTCCAACAAGTATAACTTCTGAAGAAAACGAGGAACCTGGGCCTTGTCCTCCTCCTTCCACTCACGGAAAACCATATCCTTAACCGGGCCCTGGAAAGACATGGCAGACCGTGAAGGAGTAACATACTGCGGAAATAAGTGGGAGTCAGCGCCAGGAGGGTGAAAAACAGGAAAGCCCAATTGTCATGAACATGAGCTAGAACATCTTACATCTCCTCCCTGGAGACATACTTCCCACCAGAAGATGTAGAAGGAGAGTCATCCTCCAAGGAAGAGGACCCCTCCGCCGCCACCAAGGTCAGAGAGGTAGAAGGATGCCCAGGTTGGGTCACCCCTGCTTGAAGAGGCTTGGACACAACCACCTCAATCATGTCCTGAACCTCCACCTGAGACATGAGAGGGGCAGGATTCCCCATCGCAACCTGGCGTCCACCAGGTTGCTGAACGGGAACCGCAACAATCTCCCCCTCCAAGGAGGAAGAGGAAGATACAATCCAGCATCTCTTTCCACGTCCCTGCACCGGCATGACCAATGCCAATGCCACCCCAAACAGCATCCAGCTAAATAAGGGGGAAAAACTCCCCCACTCCCATCAGCAAAATAAAAATGCGGCACAGTCCCAGCACCAATCAACCCACCTTACCGGGAGAGAGAAGTTGAACCAACCTGCGAAGACACCCAGCAACGCGAGGCGAAGATCCGGAAGCGCAGCCCCAGCCACCAGAGAGCCAGCAGGGAGCAGGCCCCGCCGTGGAGGAGAAAGAGAAGGTAAGTGTAGTTAGGCTAGACAAGAAAAACCAGGAGAAGTCAGGGGACTTTTTAAAGGGGAACAAAGGGGTCTAAGGGAGGCAAGGAACCTCATTGCTCTTGAAAGGAAGGTGAGCGAGGAACAGAAGGTAATTAACTTGATCGAAAAGGGTTATTCAATTACTGAATCTCATTAAGGGCTGAATCTGGAAAAGAAGGGCAAAATCCAAAGTACATGAAAAGCCGCACATCATGCCAAATTGGCACTCAGGACCTTTTTTTTGCATATATGGAAAGAGACTTTAGGCTGTTCTCTTTATGAAGACAATGCAAAGTTGATATTGTGGTGCAACATTCACCTAGAATATAAATAAAGTAAAGCACTTGTGCCCCATATTAAAGGAGTACAGCCCCACACTCTAGTCAAAAAGAAATTAGATCATTTATTTTTGGATGCCCAATTAAATCATAAAACCAGTTCAGGCAACAACCAGTTTACTCAAGGTCATCTGTGTGTTGATGTTCGGGTCGCTTGCTGTTTAGTTACCAAGGGTCCTATGGCGGGAGATTAAGCAAATATCCAGCTTTGTTAGACGTTATTTAGGTGCATAGGTCATATTAAGATTAATCACATTTCTTTTTGTTGATCGCTTTTAAAGTCATCAAGCTGAAAGGACGTGCCTCTTTCTCAACCACACAGCCTTACTTTGACATTATTGTGATATTGTATGGTACAAATGTACAGTTTATACTATCATTCACTGTGTTTTCCATCTTTACACATTGGCTTGATTTGACCATGAAAAACTATTTCAATTTGTCAATAACACAGAAGCTTGCACTCCGGGATACATTTTAGAAGAGAAGTTTTCTTTAGCAGTGCGTTTCTTCTTCACGGCCCGATCAACAATAAATATTTATGTCCATCTTGTGAGTGAAACAATGTATAAACCTAATTATGAACATATATCAGAACTTTAAAAAATCAAGATTACTATTAACTCAAATAAACACTTGTATGACACGTGATTAAGAACACTTTCTTTTTAGTTCTTATTTCAAGTCACCTATTAATATTTATTAAAGAATCAGTCATTAATAAACAAGAAATTACCTTTGTTAACGTAGTACTCGTACCCGGAAAACCAAAATTCTAATTGATAAACATTTTTTGTGGGATATATGTTCAGTGTGCACTCCACCTTTTCGTTTTTTCTTGTACTATTTTGTAACACTTCATAAAGATTAAAAAGGTCTTTGTCTACAAGTAAATGATCATTCTGAACTCTGAGAAAGGGTTAGTAATCAATACACAGCTCTGGTTGGTTAATCGGGATGTTCATTATCAGAACAAA
This sequence comes from Pleurodeles waltl, assembly GCF_031143425.1. Taxonomy (NCBI): domain Eukaryota; kingdom Metazoa; phylum Chordata; class Amphibia; order Caudata; family Salamandridae; genus Pleurodeles; species Pleurodeles waltl. The sequence goes on along the minus strand of NC_090439.1, from coordinate 944,400,396 downwards.
GTAGGCCATAAACCTTTGCTGCAGAGGTAAGGTAATTGGGCGAAACTACAGCAGCCATAAGAAGATCCTGGTGTTAAAGCAAGCTGTGCGTAATGCCCTCATTCTTATCTATCACTTACAAATATACATCCTCTATGCTAACAGATCCTGTAGATTGGATGGCATAATCCATGAATGCTCATACTATGAATGTTCATATAATCAAATCTGATTTCATATAATTTAAATACATACTTTTTTTTCATATCATAATTAACAATATAGGGACTGAACTCCGAATTTAGTTATGTGAATTATTAATTATTTTAAGTGTTACTTTCATTATTATTTGAAAGATTTGAATACATATTTGATTTCTTTTTATTATTCTTATATTTTTTGGAAACCCTGATTTGAATTCATGGTGTTGAATTAATTTCATAAATTGAAATTGTTGTCTCTTAGCATCTATGAAATACATTTGGATGGAAGAGATGTATATTGTAATGCCAAAGGACCTTCTACTAGTTTAGAATTGGCAAGTGTAATTTCAATCACATCTTTATCACAGTCATTATCGCTCATGTATCCCCATAATGCACTGACTTCTAGATGATGTACTCATTAGCGTCTGTCCTTCAGCATCTCCTCCAAAGTTCCAAATGCATCATTAAAATGAAGGAATGTGCAACTTGTACAAGTATAGGAGAAAGGTACATATGATAATGTATCAGAGCAGAGGATACATAGAGATGTTCTTTAGGAAGAAAATAATCTAATTTGCTTAATGGATTGCATGCTTGTTCAGCAATTTAGAGATAGAATCCATCATGGAATAGAAAGCTAGGAGTGAGATTCTAAAGGTTTTTATTGAATAGCTTTGTTGTCTCAGTCTAAAAGGAAAATGACAAATCACATATTCTAACATTGGCAAACATACTTTCAGACAAATTCATTGTTTGCGTTCTTGTTTCCTCCATTCACCTTACTAAACATGATATTTTCCCAAAGCATTTCAAATGTAATAATAATGTTCCCCATGCTGCCTGGTGTTAATGCAATAAATATATTTTCTTTTTTCATAAATGTTATTTGTTTAGCCATAATGTATTGTGTTTGGATCCATGTCCCCTTGGTTCCATTCATGTATTTTCCATGTTTTAGAGTGAAAAAGTATATGTGCGACTACGGACGTCTTGCTGTCATCCAGACCCTTCGTCAACACAGTTTAAAGAAAGTGCCTACGCCCTTCAGTAATTGTGTTTTTTATCATTCCCCTTTCAGCATTTGTTTTAGAAAAGTCTGTTCCATTTTTGATCAGTCCACAATGAATACTTTACAGTTTTACATACTCATTCAGCGGTGATTGATCAAAAGTAGAATCGGTTTCTAGGATGAAGGGAAGTGCATACCACGGACATGGGATTGGGACACACCCATGCGTTTTTGGTTTGCAAGAGGTCATATAGTGGAGCCTACCTTATCAATCCCACTATAGCATCTTGGCACCCAGATATACCCATCTTGACATCTGTGCCAGAAGAGTGTGTCCTTCTGATTCAGAAACAACCACTCAGCAGCACAGGAGAAAGAGCTCCAAGCTGGATAGAGTGCAAATGCACTTGTCTGCTAACTCTTTTCATTACTAGCTAGGTTGCCATGCGTTATTATCCTCAGGTAAGATTACATAAATTGAACAACAACCAGTTGTGCTGCCCTGACTTAGACAGGTGAGGCCTATGGATTAGATGCATGGAATAAATGAGCCACTGAGGACATAATAGAGTTTAATTTGGGTAGGCTGTGGTTGAAGTGTTACACACAGGTTTGCTGGCTAGTAGAAGGTGAAGACAAACAGAGAAGATAATGGCAAAGCTACTGTAAGATAACATCAGGCCAACATGAACAAAAGCACTGTGGTAGTAGAAAAGAACAATGTTTTGTGACACTGCCTGCCATACCAGCGCAGTCTTCCACCCCCTTTGGGAAGAAAAGCAAAAAGACATATTAAAAATTCAACCTTTAAAGCCTTGCAAGGAACAGTACACTGCAGTTTCTCATGGGTGATATATTTCCCACCATCCATCAGTAAGCTAAGTATTGATGCAAGTTGTTGATGAGTACAACTTCCATAGTTTTTACCTGCCTGTTGTCTCCTGAGTGTTTCTTCCATTATTTTGGTCACACTAAGCTTTTCCTAAATGGAGCGATATAATTATAATTCTCATATTGGTGAACACATTACTGACTTATAAGTGTCTGACACCTTAGGTATCCCTTCACCATCAGGTATGTTTTCACCAACCATCCTTTGCAACACCATATTTTACACTGCAGCTAATGCTTCAGTATTTCATAACTATGTGAACCACACAGAGCAAACCAGTCACCTGACCCATGCAACTCAAGCTTACTTGGTAAGCCGTTTTTGCCTTACTTTCCTCTCATTCCAGAATCAACCTCTTGGGCCATCTGTCTGACTCGTGGCTTTCCATGTGTCTATTTTTGTCCTTGTAGTTTAGACTTTTCATGTGTACTAAGCAAACATATTTGAAAATAGGCTAAATTTAGCTCCTTCTGAATTCTACTTAAGCCCATGTTCTAGTCCTGGTTCATTCAATTTACTCCTTTTAGATTTTATGCTCTGCTATTCTATTTCTAGGTATCGCATACTGTACTTTCCCTACCATTTTCCATTCCTAGTGGTTAATAGTACTTACTGCAACTGTTAAGTCTAACTATTTTTTTAAGTTAGACAGTACTTTGGATGGGCTTACCGAGATTGTTTACCAATAATCACAATCAAACTATATAACAAAGTGTAATGTTTAGACTTCTGCTAAACATACAGCAGTACATGGTTCTGAAAGTTGCATTTAAAGGATTTGTACTCTGGTAGTACATGGTGTAATTTACTTAATAAAACAAACATTTATTTTTTCGAATAGATCCTGTGCTTTTAGTGGGTTACATTTATTTAGCTAGCGCCAAGCAGAGAGAAAGTTGTTTCTAGGCACTTTGATACTGGGTGTCATTTCCCTACACACAAGCTTGATGAACCAAGCACCCTAACCTCATAGCAGCTTGTGGGATAAGGAAGACATGTCAGTAATAGCAGTGCTGTAATAATGCATAACATTCACGCAAAGTGGATCATTCATTTTGTAGGAAAGTCCTTCTTTTTGTCCCGGTCACCACCAACTGTTTTGGACAGGTACTGGTGGTTACTGACTCTTGGCTGTGCCCTGGGTACTGCTTACCAGTCCCAGGGCCAGTGCTCTGTGTAAAGTGGATATGCAAATTAGGCTAATTATAATTGCCAAAATTTACCTACCTATAAGTCCCTAGTATATGGTAGGGCATGGAGGTTTAGGGACCCCAGCATAGGTAGTGCCCCCATAGGTGCACTGCTGAGGTGACCAGTGCCATTTTAAAGGCAGGCCTGCATTGCTGGCTTCTTTGAAATTAAAGTTACATGCAAATTCAACTTAGGAATTAAAAGTAGTTCCAAAGTCGTAAACTACCTTATGTTTACATATAAGTCACCCTTAAGGTGTGCCCTATGCACTCCTAGGGCTGGGTGCCATGTAACTATAAGCAGGGACCTTCTAAAAATAGATTTATATGCCCTGGTGAGGTAAAACAGCCTAATATGCTTTTCTCCTCATTGTTCTGAATGGCCTCCATAGGCTAGAATGGGAAGACTTTATTTTTGTTTTTAAAATCTCCTTAAGTAACAGATACCACAAGTTTGGTATCAAATTAATTGTTATAATAATACATCCCACAACTTCCAGTTGTTGGATTTAATATAACTTGTTCAGATAAAGAGTTTTAAACTTTACCTCAAAAGTTGCCAGCTTCAGCCCTGCAGTGTTTTTGCTGCTTTGCTCTGATTGGCCAGGCTGCCTTGATGAGGTGTGAAGTGGCCTGGCTCAACACAAAGAGATGTGCCTGGGGGAGATCTCCCCTCAGCAGATGGGGAAGCAGGAAGGGGGGAAAGCTGCCAAACTGGTCTTCAAAGGCAGGGAAAGACATTTGGAGCAACCCAGCAACACCCTCACATTATGCAAACCCAGACAAGTAGGTGCCCCCTTGATTAGATTAGGAGAGGGCAGGAGAGGGGTGTGTTTAGGATTTTTAGCCACACCAGTGGGTGGGCTCAGCCAGATGTAACCTCCAAAAATCACTTTCAGCTATGATGGATTTTTGAGGAATGTTGCTCCCTGGGATTGATTTTTGCTACACTTCCCAGGAAGTGGTCATCACAGGGGGAAGGACCCTGCCCCTGATTGGAGAACCAGGTCCCCCTGTTTTTCACCCAGGAGCAAGGATAAAACTGGCAGACCTGCACCCACACCTCAGATCCCTATCAGATTCCAACAAGGAAGAACTACAGAAGAAGAAGGACTGCCCTGCTGGACCCCTGGCCTGCACCTGGACACTGTACTCTGGAGGACTGCACCAGCTGCACACTTGAGCTTCACCACAAGAAGGACTTTGCTTGGCTTCAACTGGTTCAAGGACGGACTCCCTGTTTGCTGCAGGTGAAACCTTGCTAACCAGAGTCCCCTGCACCAACTCCTGTAGGAACCAAACAGCTGACCACTGTCCAGTGGCCAAAAAGGAGTTTGTGCCAGGTGCATTCTGGGAGTTGTAGTCCGCATTCTCAAGGAGCATCTCAGAGCTTCTGGAACCTTGGGGTGGACTGTGGACCTCAAAAGACCCTTAAAAGAACATCTGGAAGAAGATCCAGAAGTGTGGAGAAGTTTGGAGAAACTTTGGGAAAAAAGCTCCATAGAGGGACCGACGTGCCGCAGCAACTCTAGCCGGCTTGCCTCAACCGTGACCCGGCCTGACTTGCAGGTTCGTCCCGGTGAAGAAAATCAAAAAAAAAAGAGACTAAGGGGTCATTCTGACCCTGGCGGTCATTGACCGCCAGGGCCAACGACCACGGAAGCACCGCCAACAGGCTGGCGGTGCTTCCTGGCCAATTCTGACCGCGGCGGTAAAGCCGCGGTCAGAAAAGGGAAACCGGCGGTTTCCCGCCGGTTTTCCCCTGGCCAAAGGAATCCTCCATGGCGGCGCTGCAAGCAGCGCCGCCATGGGGATTCCGACCCCCTTCCCGCCAGCCTGTTCCTGTCGGTTTACACCGCCAGGAAGAGGCTGGCGGGAACGGGTGTTGTGGGGCCCCTGGGGGCCCCTGCAATGCCCATGCCACTGGCATGGGCAGTGCAGGGGCCCCCTAACAGGGCCCCATTAAGATTTTCATTGTCTGCTTGGCAGACACTGAAAATCGCAACGGGTGCAACTGCACCCGTCGCACCCCAGCAAATCCGCCGGCTCCATTCGTAGCCGGCTTCATCTTTGCTGGGGCTTTCCCGCTGGGCCGGCGGGCGATCTTTTGAAGATTGCCCGCCGGCCCAGTGGGAAAGTTAGAATGCTCCCCGCGGTCATTTGACCGCGGGGCGGTGTTTGGGCGTTTTCCGACCGGCGGGCGGTGCCCGCCGCCCGCCGGGGTCGGAATGACCCCCTAAGTCTGAAAGTAGGAAGTTGACCGGGACCTCCCAGGCAGTGTATCCGGAGAGGGCTCCAAGGACAGCAGATCAAGGTTCAGGTTTGCTCCAGTCGAAGGATTTTCACCTCAAAAAAACGACTAAGTCGAAAGGTAAAAATCTCCACTGAGGGCTCCCGCAACGCGTATCCGAGGAAGAGTTCCAGGAGGTTGGATTGGACTGCCAGGTTCATCCCGCTGAAGAAACCTCCAGAAAAACGACTAAGCCCTAAGGTAAACTTTTGACTGAGGCCTCTGAGGGCTGTAGTCGAGCCAGGCTCCATCGTGGTCGGCCTTAAACTTTGACTTTGCCCCAGTCAAGTTGCGACAGATGACCAGATTGGCGCTTTTTGTTTCTATGCGCTAGAAAGCATTCATTCTTTAAAAATTCATATCTCCTGTTCCCCTTATCCGATTTTATTAGTTTGGTGTCATTTTAAAGCTAAAAATATTTCCAATTTTGATAAATCGATTTCAGATTTTTAAACTGTTTCCTGTGTTTAATTTAATAACTGTTTTGTGATATTTGAATGCTTTACACTTTGTCTCCTAAGTTAAGCCTTGTCGCTCGTTGCCAAGCTACCAAGGGTTGAGCTGGGTTTAATTTACTGAGACCTAATTGGAACTAAGTGGAGGTTAGTGGTCTATTGCAAACTGTAGGTACTTACATGCCCTTACCAATAACCCATTTTCCAACACATTTCATAAGTCTTCTACCAATAAAATTACCCACTCACAATTTATGACAAGGTGCAAACAATTAATTTCCTTGCAGAGAGCCCCACCAGATGTTTAGCTTGCTTTTGCTTTATTGAATTTGGTTTGTGCTTACGTTGGATCAAGGGGCAGCATCTTTGTCAACCTAGCATTTTGTGGTAACAATTTCAAATACTGATGCCCCTTTGCTTGCTGTGTGTAAGAAATTGGGTTATTAGCTGAAAGGGATGAAGACCATACTCAAGCAACAGGCCCATTCTTTGTCAGCGTAAACCTAAAAAAATAATTAAATAATTCTACGCTTAACCCTTTGGTAGCTTGGCACAAAAATTTCAGACTTAATTTAGAGGCAATGTGTAAAGTATTTATGCAGCACACAAGCAGTGATAAAGTGAAAACACAACACAAGGGAAATCCCAAACCAATTTAGAAAACTAGGATACATTCTAAAAAATACAATGACCCCAAACTAAATCCAATTAGTAAAACTGGAGTTATGAATTTTTACATTTTGTTATGTGAAAAATAGAGCCTAAAAGATCAAAGCGCCAGCCGCTGGGATCTGATTGCGCAAGACTGGAACAAAGTCAAAAGTTAAGGCCGACTACAGTGGAGTGCAGATATTATACACAGAGTGAATTGGGGGCCAGTCTTGGCTTACCTTCAGATTTAGAAGAAATTTCGAAGAGAAGTTTCTGAGAAGGTAAAGTACAGCGGGACAGGGCAGCCGGCAGTGTTAGAGGAGGAGGCGTCATTATTGGGAAGCCGCTGGATGGAGTCCTGATGAAGAACTCTATCTGTGAATGTTGTCACTTTTTCGGAAGTCGAAAATCTCCAGCAGGGTGAAGTAGCTGAATAGAGATCCATGAAACCAGATAGTTTCTCTGAGAGGTCCTGCTGAAAGGATTTACTGCTGCAGAGAAGTACGTATCAGGAAGTACGGTTGAGTCAGGTCAACCGGCAATGCACATTGAGTAGGCACATCCTGGTCTTCTGTCGGTTCTCATATTAGGGTTTGGTAAAAATGTTTCCAAGTCCCAACTTTTAGAGTTAGGAAATAGCAACAACTCTAACACCACTTCCAAGAGTTCAGGACTTTGGGGATTAGGGCTCACTCCAGCAGAGGCCAGGTGTAGGGTTCAAGGTATCTGCAACTTATGCCCATTTAGCACAAACATTTTGCCAGCCAACTAGCCCTTGGATTCACTTTGACAGTCCTGGGTTCAAGCAGCAGGACAGGCCTCCAGAAGCAGGGCAGCCCTCTGGGGAGCAAGGCAGGCTTTAAGCTACAGGGAACTCTTTTGGTTGCAGTAGGGTGTTAATCTAGGGAACAAGGTAGGCCTAAAACAGCAGGACAGTCCTGTGAAGTACAAGCAGTCTTCCTGAAGTCTTACACAGGTCCAGGAGTGCACTGAAGGAGTGTTCTGAAGGTCAAATACTTATACCTGATACCCACCTTTAAAGTGTGGGAACCTCCTAGGCTACCCCCACATTTGGTTCTGTAAGGTTGCTTCCTTCACCTGCCAAGGCTCCAAGATGTCTCATGTGACAAAAGGCCAGTGTTGAGTTCCTTTGCATGTATGCTAGAGGGTGCCTTTAGAAGTGTAACTGTGGCAGGGAACAGCTCTGCCTCTAGCCTGGCAGGATGGTCCATACTGACAACACCTAGTCCCCCTTTTGTCTTAATATCTGGGGTGAATACACAAAACCCAAAAGCTAAGCGATTCAGTATTATGTTACCCAGGACACTGGCATCAAGCACCAAATAGTTAGGACAAGAAAATCACAACTTTCTAAAAGTAGCATTTGTTACTTCCAACATGCCGCCTGCCCGAGCGTCAGGATGTGGCTTCACACCCAGCCCTACAAGCACTGGGGAGGAGTGAGGTAGGCTGCAGATGCACTCATATTGAGTGTTAGCTGGCAAATTAAAGAAGAATGTAAAAAAAAAAAAGCATGCCAGCAGGACGAGATAAATTGTGTTAATAAGCACGGTCTAAGTGCGTGCAGCCAGGGAAAGAAAACAAAATGTAAACAGTGAATGCTGTGCAGTCTAAGGCAAAAGTAAAATAGTTCCACCCACCAAAGCGGTTGATAATGAGTAATTGTGCCAAGTGATGCTGATGAGAACAACACAACAGAGAAAACAGGAAATAAAACCCACAACCAATATAAACGGAGAAGTAAAGTGGCAAGCACACACACGGACCAATCAGAAGTGAAGGTGGGATGTAAGCCCCTTTTAATATACATTAAATACAATACATTTCACAAGCATAGTGCAAGCAAAAACTAAAAAGGAGGTTTTAGGCCTGGAAAAAGATTTGTTTTGCCAGGTAGAAATGGCAGTTTAAAACTTGGCTGCAGTGGCAGGCCGGAGACATGTTTTAAAAGGCTGCTTGAGTGTGTGGCACAATGAGTGCTGCTGCCCACTAGTAGCAATTCAGTAGGCCCTGGGGCCATATACTAGGAACGTACAAGAAAACTAAATTTACCAATCAGGAGTAAGCCAGTTATATCATGTTTTAGAGAAAGAGCGCAAGCATGTTAGCACTGGCTAACAATGACAAACTGCACAGAGTCCTAAAAGGCAGCAAAAACGTGTTCAGCAGAGGAAGGGAGTAAAGACAAAAACATATGGGGTAACCTGCAGAGAGGGCCAAATCTAACAGGTACCATTCAAAGTGATCTTAATAGGGTTGCATAGTTGTAATGTATACGAATTACAATACTTTTCTCTATTTTTGAAACTGCACTGATTGGACCATTGTTTAGTCGGTGTTTGTTGTTGCATATTAATGGACTTGGGTACTAGCCCACACCACCTCACCTGAATAGGCTTTGGAGTGCTCCTCTTCATTACCGTGGACAGTGTAGTGCTACAATTGGGTACTTGATTCCCATTAAATGGAAGGATGTGGAGGTATTACATATGAAGGACTTGCACCCTCTGAAACTAAATAAACCACTTTCTTACACAAGAGCTCTGGAGAACCGGTGGGACTTCACCGCAAAGGTGTCCAATTTCAAGATACAGCTTGCTGGCTTGCCCCACCGGAGGGGTTTGAGCTCTTAAATAGAAACTAATGGGCCTGTTCTCAAAGGTACGTTTACACATCAGCACATCTATATTTGTAATTGATTACAAGGCTTAAACTTACATGTCTCCACCCCTGAAATGAGGTGGAGCCAGATTTAAGGGTGTAAAGTTTTTACATCTAAGATGGACCCTGGAGAAAGTCTAGCACCACACATGGCTAACTATTGGTACTGCAACAATCTCTATAGAAAATAATGGATAAAGGGGCTTAAAATAGAAAAAACAGCAAGTACTGTTGAATTACTATATTTTGACTTTTTAAAATATGTATATAAAATTAATTTAATGTTCAAAATATATGTAAAAAAGGTCAACATTGTACGATAACATATTTTTGAAACCATTTTCAAAACTATAACTATAACTTTGTTTCCTTAGAATACCTAAATACTTTTAAACAAATTGACACATTTTTTGTAGTTCTTAATGCATAGGAAGCAAATACAAACATTTAATTTTTGGCGGGTTTTCATGTAAACCTGCACAAATTAATTTTAATTGAAACAATGTATATTAATTAAATATTCAATTAAAAATTAATTTAATAGTGTAAAGCCACTTTTCTTTCACATGTAGGCAGAATTCTCCTCCACCACTGGGGTTGTGATGCCCCTAAGAAAAAATATAGAGAACATTTCAAAAGTTTGTAAGACTTAAAAAAAATAGTTAAAATATGTTTATTTTAAATATTAATGTCCATTAATTTTACATATGTATTGTATTTATTGAAATGTAGAACAATAGAAAAAGGTACAGCAATAGTAACTTAATTTTGAATTACATATTTAATTCATATATTAAATGAGTTTAAAATTATTTTTTTAATATTTAAATATTTTTAAAAGTGTCAAGAAAAGTGTGTGTGTGTATGTGTGTGGAAACGGCTGCAAAATATCTTTTAACTGTTTTGTTTGTGTGTATGTTGATTAACGTATATAAAGATGTTGCCAAAATGGTGCTCTTCAGATTGAAAAAGCCTGTTGAAAAGCCAAAATGTGTGTATCTGAGTTATCGGGTCGGGAGAGACCCAGTGCATTAAATGGCTTTATTCATCAGTCTTTGAGTGTGTGCTCTGTACTTTAAGGGAGTTGGGAGGATGCATGAATATGTATTAGTGCCAGCGGTGACGCTTCAACATGCACCACCAGTGATCAGGTGTATGCCTGCAGGAACCACAATTTTGGAGGAGGTACGTCAGTACGAAGTCCGGTGAGCCCCCAGACTTCTATTTGGAAGAGGTAGATGAGGTGTGGGCAAAGGTGGGGGCGAGGACTAGGAGCGGTGAGTCTGTTGACTTTTTGGAGTGGACTTTGTTATACCACTATAAGCCTCCTCTAGATATAGATGTAAATACATCATATATGTGTAAAGATCTATATATACATATATATTTTATGTATTAAAAATGAAGAGAAGTTGTGTAGACAATTTAAATGTAAATATTTTTTTATAAAAAATTAATTGTATTTTTTTAATTTAAGGTTATCAAAATATTTTACTAATAAAATATAATTCATAAATGTTTTTAACTTTACATTTATATACATTTTTTGAAAATATCTTATTTTAACTGTATTGCCTTTGTGGTGCTATTTTAAGTCCCTTCTGTCATTATTTCTATGCAAGTGTGTTGCAGTACCAGTGGTTGGCAGTGTGTGGAGCTGGACTAAGCTCAGGTATGAGCTGAAGTACACTCACTACTATTTTGGGATCTTTTGATCATAGTAACTTTAGAAATGCAGTTTGTGATAGCAATGGACTCACTCTTTTGTGTATGTCTGTCACTTCCTCTCTAAACCCCAGCCCCCTTTGTATTCCCTAAACCACTGTTTATTCCTCCTTAAACATCTTCCTTGTAGTAGTAAGTGCTCCATTTGTATTCCCTAAACCAATGTTCATTCCTCCCTAAACCTCTCCCTTGTAGTAGTAGTAAGTGCTCCTGTGTTTCCAGGTACTCATCCTGGTCCCTCCTACTTTTACTACTTAGTAGTGAACCTATAAGTGCGAGGATCTCCTCACAGAAAAGATGAGAGATGGAGGTAAATGTTTACACTCATAAATTGGTGAATTGTATTTTGTAGTGAGTAAGCTTAGTGAGTAAGCAGTTCTATGGTAGTGCTACGTGATCATCTACAAAATGCAGATTGTGAATTGAGCTCTAAGTGCCTGATTTAGAGTTTGGCTGGTGGATTATTCCTTCACTAATTTAACAGATAGCCTATTTGCCTTTTTACAAGTGGATTGTAACCTATTGCACTAGTAAGAAGGCAAATGGGATATCTGTCATGTTTGTGACAGGGTAACTCATCCAACAAACTTTAAATCAGGGCCTCAGTTCAAAGGTAGAAACCTTGAGTGGATGAAGGAATGCAACGTGAAATTTGGATTTTCCTACTCAGAGCTTTTCTCACTAAAACCAGCTTCCCCAGCAGGACCTCATATGACTATCCAACTTGAACAGGACTCCACTGGATGCAGCCCACAACCTTGCCAGCTGGAAGGATTTGGACATCCATTTCAGAGAATAAGTAAGAATGTCAACTCTTTGACTAGTACGACCCGCTTGTTGTAACTGGCCTCCACTCCATTGCAGTGGGCCTGAAATCACATTTAGGTCTTGGGCAACCTTAGACAGTGACTTTTGATTGGTGCTTTACTTTTTCTTGGTGCTTTTTGCCTTAAAACTTAGTTATTTCATTTTCACCAATTCTTAGAGCCATTAAGCTGCTTGTTCATGGTGCTAACAACGATAACACAAGCAAATGAAGTTGGCAGAAACCATTGATATCACTGGTACATTTCACTGGTGAAATCTGCATATGGCTGGGGTGTTGATCTGTGACAACTATAGGATTTGGCTGTTTCCACTATTATAGCACAAAATTCACATTTCTTTAGGGCAAAGTGCTACTTTACAATAGTCTTTGTTTAAAATGTTATGCAAAGCGGAGCTTGCATTTTGGAGTCATTTAATTTAAGGTTTTTTTCCACATCCAGTTTTGGATTTTGAGGCACATGTTTGACAGGATATAGGGATCAGATTTGTTTTTAGTTTAATGTTAAGTTATCTGTGGTCTGTGTACAGCATAATGTTTCGCCTGGACTATTTCTAGAGTTCTTCTTGGTATTAAAGGAAAACATCCAATAACATGTTTAACAATATGGATGGATGGATAAGCCTAAACCTTGTATCTGGTTACCAGTCCCTTAACATTTAGGGCCTCTGTACAGTATATTTTACAGCATTCTCATTCAAAGTAATAAAACCACAGAAAGTTTATATGTGTCAAGTGTTTGAAATTAAACTGTAGCCCAAAAATATTGGATAGGGTGGAGGAGATGTAATAATTATAAATTAGTTCAGCGGACCTTTACAGTTATATGTATTATCAAAATATATTTAAACCACAAATAAGCAAAATCTCCAACCTACCCATTGCTACCACTTTGAAGCTTGGTCCCTGCTGGAAAACTAAAATGTAAAGTATTTCAATTATTTCAACTCAACGACAATGATATCTTTGCCAGGAAAGACCCTACTACCAGAATATTTTCCACATGTTTAATTTAAATATTACCACCAACTTTCATCATCCCACCATTCAGGTCAAACCCTCTCCATCATCAAAGGCCATGTATCCAGCTAGTTGTATCTCCTACCTCAGGAAGTCAATAAATTCAGCTGGAAAGCTATGACCTCCAATCCATACAAACAAAGAGGTTAAATGAAAAGAGTTGCATGTGTTTAATTAGAGCCAGCTCTTCAATCATTCTTGGCTTGGATGGGCAAAAGTGCAGTGAAAACAGTTGATGAGAAATGTGGTTTATTGTCCATCTAAAGTAGTTGGCACTTATACCAAGATTGTGGAGCAATCTGGAAGATCACCAGAACTAATAATAGTCTAAGATAAAGTGATGATGTGGATATCCGATTAGGGGAGAAATAGGCAGACTGAAATGAATCCAATACATATCTGCAAATAAATACAAGAAGAATACATTTAAGTTGTTACACATAGGTGACTGTACTTTAAGAGCATCAATTCATTTGACGATGAGTGCTTTGAGAAGCCTCATCGTCAAATGATCATGCAGGATCATGACATTTACGTCATGAAAAGAAGAAGGTATAAAGCCACACAGAGGCAACAAATTAGTCTGATGGGGGTCTTTCAATCCATAGCTCTTTAATATGTTGTCTTCAGGAACTGAATATAAATGTAAACTCCAGAACAGCGGTGTGCACTGTTTTAATCCCATGGAAATGAATTAATCTCAAAGAAAAAAAACAATCTTCACATTGCCTGCAGTGTTATAAGATGCATTATGTGTACTCATCAGCAAAAATCACCACACATTTCTGTGACTGTTCATACATGTAGGACAAGAAATCAAACAAGAAATTAAGCAATTAGGGAAATTGTTGTCATTGAATGACTGCAGATAGATTTAATAACCATCTACACAATAGAAGGCTCAGTTGGCTTTGCCTAAATTTCAACTCCCGATTTTCTATTTTTAGATGTTGTCAGCAGTGAGCACCCATCTTGTGTTCCTAGTGAGCTACAGAACACAACACTTTGCAAGGTCATCTTTCCACTGAAAGCTCTATTTGGCAGACTTTGGTTTAAATGCTGCAATATTCTTTAGATTAAACTGAGAGCATGAAAGTGTGCCACATTTCTAGATGAGCCTCGGGCATTGCTCATCAACCATGTTTTAACTTGCCAAGCTATTCAATGTGTCTCTAATGCTATTTAAAATCTCACAATCACTGAGCACACTATGTTCAAGTTATTAAATGGAAACGTTGCAAAACTTGTAAAGTATTTGTATCCATATTTCAGAAGTCTGTTTAAAAATGGGGGAACTGAAGAAGCTCCCCTGATAAAAACAAATTGACATGATTCTTTCTCCGTCTGGAGAGTCATACATTTTGTTTGTCATGTCTCATTTTATTATAGACGAGCACCATCCCCATAGGAGAGGAGCTTCCTTCGAAGAATTATTTTTGCTATAAGCAAAGTTGTTTTTATAGCACTGCACTTTCAGCCAGCTGGATTCGATTCTTAGAACTATACAGTCCAATGGGTTTTCCTTTGATATCCTTCTTAAATTAACGTATGTTCCTGAAGTGCTGCAATTGTTGATGTATTTCATTACATGTCTCATGTGGACTGAGTTAGTTTTTTTGAACATTGCAAAAGTATAGCTAAGATCATTGGCTTGACAACATTAAGAACATCAATTATTTGAACACCAACAGATTCTGCTATGCTTTTGTGTGCGTTGTAGTCTGTTCGGATAGGTACAGATGAACGGAGCTGTATACAAAAGGGTTTTACAGTGGGTATTTACAGAAGAAGGGGAAGATGGAAAGCGAAGTGAGATAGAACAGCTTGGTTTTTCTATTGTGATCAAGTGAAAACTGTTATCTTGTTGTTATGAAAGTGCCTTTCTCCACGCAATGATGATTTACTCGTACTGCTCCAAGTAATGCAGGAAATTAGAGTGCTTTAGGTGATCATTCTCCTTTTTCTTAGGTAGACGTTACGTATTTCTTATTAACATAAAAATATTCCAATATTCATAAATTTTTATGTACTAATATAATTTTCTTCTTCTTTGAGTAGCAATTTGGAGTTAATCTTATCTTAATAGCATATTGAAAATACTCTACCATATGCAAGTGTATCCCCCCCCACAAAGAACAGGGCTAAAGATTTGCAGTCTATGAAACCCTACGTTTCCACTCCAAAAACCTGCAAGTGCATTGCAAATTGAGAGCACTTCCTTGCTGGCCTGTAGTCTTAGCTTTGCTTAAGAGCTGTATTAGCCAGGTCTGATACTGGGGTCACCAAGGAACATACAATTTCCAATAAACATAGTCCAATGCAAATCAGAGCACCTTCTTTTTGGATCAACAGAGCTTGAGATGGAGCTGGCGCACAAAGGAGATGGTGACCACTTGTAAACACAAGTTAAAGTTAAGTCTGGTGGGTCCCCTTGGAGGATGGAGGTCACAAGACGTTAGCTATCCCTAGAGCACAACTGGTTGGTGAATGCAAGGGCCAGCATGGCCAGATGCAGTGCAGATGGGTCAGCCAGGAGTCCTGCCTTTTGGAGTCCTTGGAGTCAGGAGCAGGTCACTTGGACGGTGGATTGCAGGTCAACAGGGACACTCTAGGGGGTGATTCTTGGGTGTCATGAAGTCCCTCGAATGATGCTCGCTTTTGGCAGTCTGGAGTGGTCTTTGCTTCTGGGTGTTCGATGTTGGGGGTCCGGTACCCTAGGTAGTGGTATGCCAGAGCCCTGGAGAGTCGAAGTGCCATCAAACTTGGCACAGTGGCAGACCCTGTCCTTAAGGGCTGTTGTACAGAATTTGACTGGGCTGCTGGGCCCGGGTCCTTGGTCAGCTGGTCCCTTTACTAGACTTTGCCTGCAGGGTGCAGGAAGTGATATCTTCACTGAAAGGGAGGTTCTTGGTGATTTTTAGAAGGCTCAAAGTGCTCTGCGATTTTGTGCCATCCTTCAGGTTTCCAGGTGACACCTCAGCAGTGATCGGAAGTCCTTGGAGCTGCAGGCAGGATTTGGCGCCTTTTTCTTTCTGCAGCAGAGCCTCAGTTCTCGTGCCTTGGGTCTTCCTTGTCTTCTTTGTGTCCATTGCATCTTGTGTCTCTTGGTCTTGAAATGCCCTCTAAATACTGCTTTTAGGAGGCATTAGGAGGAGTACCTGGGAGTGGCCCCTGGGCCACCTACCTTCGGGTGGCTACACCCACTAAGTGGCCACTTCTGTGGGAAGGGGTCACATCCGTAACCCCGATTGGCTATTTTCCTACCATCCAAGATGAAGGAAAAGTGAAATGGAGTGGTCATCGCCTGTCACACCTGAGGTAGTGGTGATGGACACTGCTCCTATTCTTTTGAGGTTTCCCCCTGGTTTTCCCACCTAAATTGGGGGCAAAACCATTGGGCGGCCATCTGCTGCTAGCAGCCTAGGTGGATGTTAGATTTCAAAGGCGGTAAAGCCTTTGAAAGTTACCGCTGGTGTAGGATTCTTGCCTAGGGGAGGAGGTGTATTACCTGGTTAAGACCAGTCAGCAACCATGCCAATGCTGGTAGGTTTTGCAGGGGACATCTCTAAGTTGCCCTCTGGGTACATTTTATAAAAATCTATCATTGGCATCAATGTGGGCTTATTATTCCGAGTTGTTTGATACCAACCAAACCAGAGAGGCCATTATGTAGCTAGGGAACTCGTAATGACCATTGACCAGCAAATGCATTGCTGTGGCTCCCCTGCACTCTTACTATCTCTAAGAATTAGCAAAGGCACAGTAGGGGCATATTTGCTAATGCACAAATATGCCCTCACGTAAATAATAGTGCTCCCTGCCTTAGGGCTGTAAGGCCTACCAGAGGGGGTAACTTACCTATACTGCATGAAGTGTAGTGGACATGGTAGTCTTAGTCAGTGCCTTGTCGAGTTTGCAACTTTGGATACACCTTATCATGCACTTGTGATGGCAGTCTGCATGAAGCTGGTATGGGGCCTCTCAGAGTGACACAATTAGTGCTGTAGCTCTGGGGGGCCCTCTTCAGTACCCATGCCCTAGGTTCCAGCGATACAATTTACTAGGGACTTACAAAGGTGGCTGAGTGCAAAACATGGTACAGCTTTGGGGAAAGAGATATGACCTTGAGAACATGTTTAGCAGGGGCAAAGGACACTTACAGTTTGAAACCACATCATTCTCCAGGCAAAAGGTAGGGGGCTACCGTGTCAAAAGAGGCCCTTTCTCACAGTTCCACTTTCTGTTATGCAAAATGAATAAACATAAACTCCCCCCCACTGCAAGACTTTTTCCAGGTCTGAGCCATGAAATTTGTATAGTGAAAACCCATAGGGTTAGTGTGGTATTACTTTACCTGTCAAAACAATTGTGGTGGAAAAGTTTGTGTCTCTGAATAAACATTACCTATATATAATAATGAGACCCATTGTTAATGAAAAGAATGTAACAAAGACAAGAAAAGGATTGATTTAGTTCAAGTATGGCAATAAAAGGCACCTGATCAGGGGCGTAGTAGAATGTTATATCGTTTCCCTGCTGGCCCCAATGGAGTACACTTTTGCACACACAAAAAAAATAATCTTTCAGTGAGAGTTACCATTTCATGAACCTTTAAGGGAACCCGTTAGCCATGTTAGAACAAGTTGTTGTGTTTTTCTTCAAATAACTTAGAATTGTTGACTCAGTGCGTCTTACATAGAACAAGTATGTCTTCTCTTTCCACGATTGTTATAGTGGAATTGTCTAGTATAAAGTGATCACCCTGTAAATTAAGCGAGACAGTTGTATTCCATTTAGTATGGGAACCTCCACGTTAATACATTATTTCCAAACACTTTGTTCAGTGAACGTCCGTTCACTCAAAGGTTGTATAGTATGCCTCGAAGAAAAAGGGTAAAAAGATGTTTGAGAACTGATAATGAATCAGTGTTTCATTAACATCCAGTTTTAATGTTTTACCATGTTTGGTATGGTGTGTTAAAATGAACTCATTTAAATTCTGCATTTGGAGATGAAACTAATCTCATGGAATGTGAGCCACTCATGCATTTTAATAGACCCTGGCTTATCCATCCTTGGCTCAGTGCAGTAGCAATAAGACCTCTGTCCCTGGCTCTCCTCCCCTTGGATTACACTGTTTGCACTTGAAGACAGTCTTGATGGAATTTGGTGACCCGGGCATTCCCCTTCCCTGGATTTTGTTGTACTTCATATTGAGAGGTAATTATGACTACATTTATTTTGTTTTGCGAGACTCCATCTTTTTTTAATCAGTGCCCTGTCTCCTCTCTCATGGGATCATCGTTGCTAAGATCATTCACTACATTTTATTCAGAGCGCAGGCAGTAATGTCCGTATCCTCCCGTGTGGCTTCATGCTTTATTCACTGCGGCGGACAGCCTGCTGCAGGCTGCCCTTTGTGCTTAGATTTGGACAGCAAAACAGTCTCTTTAGATAGGTTGTTGACCTGAGCGCACTTATTTAATCTGCCATGTCTGAAGAATTATTTATATTGTCTTAAAGCAACTCCCTTTCAACTTTACCAATAGGTATTTCTGAATAGTTTCTAATTAAATAATTTCTTTTCATTTGTACTAGGTTAGTGAAGCGCTCAGCAGAACAATTGTTAACTAAAACAATGGTATAAATGCAGAGAGCATGATTTTAACGCAGAGAAAACCAAATGACCCTTAGGGGCAACCGTTATAAAAAATATTATGCTATTGTAATTGGAATCAAGTAACCCTGGTGTGGTACAAAAATTCATGAGAGACCTACTAGTTCGCTTTGCTGTAGTTGATTAAACAAAAGCTGGTCTGCACTGTGACTTGTGTGGGAAGGGCTTTGGTGAATGATGACTTGGTGAATGATGACCACTAGGGGTCAGTGGTGTAACAAAACTTGAGGGAGCCCCTGCAAGATATTCTGAAAGGGCCCCCCACACTCACATCAGTAGGGGCTGGTGGGGAACCATGTAAGGCTGGAGGCCCCCCTGCACTGCAGGGCCTTAAGGGCCTCTGTTATGCCCCTGCCAAGGGCTTTTACCCCAATGCGTTGTATGCAGGCCTCCATGATAATACAGGAGTTGCAAAGGAACAGACTAAATAGAAATTGTGTATGAGTCAGAAAAGAATGCAGCTTAGTTGTTCTTCTAGTCATATAATGAGATTTCAGACATATAACTGGTCTTCAAAATCCCAAACTGCAAAACTCTACTCAAATCATAGATATTCATGCATGCGCCTACTGCCCTATACTGATGCATGAGAAATGTTTACAGGGAAGTCACTTCACAGCACTACATGTTGGCAAAATGGAATTAAAAAATAAATGTTACTTATTTTTTGTTCGCCCAACTTGTCAAATATTATTACAGCAAGATAATTCAAGTCTGCTACTTCCCCTTCTAATAAGGATTTTTATGTCGAGCCCAGTTTGACAACTCAATCTTACCTTTTGGCCACAAGTTTACTTGGAAAAAGAGAATTATTAGTTTGGTTGAATGATAGCCCACCAAAAGTAATAATTTAATTTTAGCAGTTAGGTCCAGTAAGACTTTCAGTATATTAAACCTTAGTTCTTCCACTGATCGCTATTGCACAGAGTCGAGAATCTTAACTTAAGAACATTTGTACAAGTTGATTTAAAAAAAGTCAAAACACAACAAAGTAACAATCTCACTCCAATTTATAAAAATAAAAAACTATTTAATTAACAAAAAGGCACAACATGATGACAATCCACTAAGAATGACTGCAAATATGTTTTTTTTTAAATCTTTGAAATAAAAATGTCAAAATGCACAAAGTGGCAACTGCAACCAATCGGTCAAGCTAGACCCAGACAAGGGTAAGACTTTAGGCTGACAAGATGGAGCGTGAGTCATTTACACAAGATTTATTTTTGGTTAGAAAGTTACCTTCACACTTAAAACATTTCAGAGAAGGGACAGTGTTCACTGGGGAAAGGCTGCAAGACTGGATCTGAAGATGGGCTCATCAACAACTGGTTGATAAAGGATGAGGCATTGGTGAAGCCTTCAAAGAAGGTCGGAAAAGCTCAGAGTGAGAAAAGTCCAGAGTTCCCACCTAGGAGTCATCATTTTTGACTGGATGCTGGTCGACATCGGACCTGGCAAGACTTTCTACCTTCGAATGTAGATTATTTTCTGGAATCTGATTTTCTTAGCTGGGAAAAGCTGCAGACTGCTGTCGAGTAGGGTTTGAACTCAGATGCTGGTTGGTACCAGTCCTGCTAAAATGGATTTGATGCTGCAGCGAAAAATGTAATACAAGCTGCAGATGAATCAGACCCAACTTTTAAGGATAAGCAGGAACCCTGCACCAGCCAAAGGTCCCAGGGCCTCAGAAATTGTACTTAGTGGTCATGAACACTCCAATAGAAGACACCAGCAGGTTCTAAGGCAGATCAGGTGTAAATGGGTCAGCTGGGCTCTTCCAGGAAGGTAGGCTTATTGCAGCTCTGGTGTCCCTGTACCATAACAGGATGTCAGCCAACTGGCCGCATTTCTTTAACTTGGGTACAAGTGCAAGCAGGTAAATCCCTTAAGGTTCTTCTCAGACATTCTGTCATCCACAGATCGAGTAGTGTTCTGAAGAGGGTACCCAGAGGTGAAACATTTATGGTTGGCACTAGCCTGTGGGTAGATGTGCGTCGTGGCCCTTCTCTAATAAACGACAAAAGGTTCCCAGGGGTAATCCTACCCATCTTTTCAACACTTCAAATATGCCTTACTGCACACCACCCCACAGTGTCCTTCTCTGCCTAAACCGAACATGACAGAACCTTTCATCCCCTGTGCAGAGCTCCTGTACTCACCTTTGTGGCGTGGCCAGACAAATGAGCAACTCCTCCATTGTGACCACTCAAAACTATTACTGGGGGCAACTCATTCATTCAATCAATCAATCATAGCATTTGTAAAGCTCACTACTCACCCTTGAGGGTCTCAAGGTGCTGGGGGGGGGAGGGGAAGCTGCTACTGCTCGAACAGTCATGTCTTGAGGTGTATCCTGAAGGTTAGCAGGTTCTGTGTCTCAAGCAGGTGGAGGCGCGGGCAAAGTAAACGGAGCGAAGCTGTCGGGTCAGTGTGTAGAAGGAGAGCCGTCTGTTGAGGAATTCTGGTCCTGTGTTGTGCAGTGCTTTGTGAGCGTAGATGAGGAGCTTGAACCTGATTCTCTTGTTGACGGGGAGCCAGTGCAGGTCTTTCAGGTGTGCTTTGATGTGGCTGTGGCGGGGGATGTCCAGGATGAGGCATGAGGAGGCATTATGTATGCGTTGCAGTCTTTTTATGGAGATTGGCCATGGTTCCTGCGTAGAGGGTGTTGCCGTAGTCTAGTCTGCTGCTTACGAGGGCTTGAGTGACCATCCTTCTGGTTCCGGTGGGGATCCATTTGTAGGTCTGAAGCATGCAGAGGGGGTTGAAGCATGAGAAAGAGACAGCGTTGACTTGCTGGGTCATTGATAGCGATGAGTCTAGATGAACCCCAGGTTGCAAGCGTGGTTGGTGAGTGTCAGTGCGGTTCCCAGTGTGGCAGGCCACCAGGAGTCGTCCCATGCAGAGGGGGTTAAGCTGAGGATGAGTTTTGTCAGAATTCAGTTTCAGGCAGCTGTTCTTCATCCATTCGGTGATGGCCTTCATTCCTTGTGGAGGTTGGTTTTGGCAGTGGCGGGGTCCTTGGTGAGGGAGAGGATCATCAGGGTGTCCTCAGTGTATGAGACGATGTTGAGGTTGTGTGATTGGACGATGTTTGCGAGTTGAGCCATGTAAACTTTAAAGAGGGTCGGGCTGGGGGATGACCCCTGGGGTCAGAACCCCTTTCAGAGGGCCACAGGGCAAACAGGTGTTACTGGGCCCAACCGTGGGTGTTGAAGCCTTTTACTGTTACTGGAACGGACCTAATATGGATTCTCAATAACTGGGCCAAATTTCCCTGCAGCATTTCACTCTCTGGAAAAGCATGGTCTGAGCAGTCCAAGCCTCCCTTGGGAAGGTGGGGGTATGGATACAGGGGAGTGAACACGGGCCTACAACTCAAAATGTGCACAGCAACAAATCATTGTTCAGCCAAATACTTACTTTTATGGAAAAGGGGAGTTATTTTACTTCTATTGCTAACAACACAAAGGAAAAATATGACATTCAAAGACAAGTACACAGTTTCCTTGAGGGTTAGGGCTCTATAGTTTTGTTAGGCAGGGTCCGACTCTCTCCTCACGTCTAGATGCAGTGGTTATTTTTTTACCAAAGGTAGTCCGAGTCCCGATATTCCATTATGACTATTTTAAGGTCAACAATGTTTCAGCGTCACAACCCTCATTAGCAGCAAGTTCCCACTGGGTTAACTGGCCCACTGGATAGAATTGGCTGGAGTTCCGAAGGGTGCCTCTTCTGCAAGTGCTGGAGCGACAGCAGCTGATTCAGGTGAGTTCACTGAATGCGGTCCAAGCGTTTTGCATTTAGAGGTTGTAGAATCCTCACACGCGGTTGCTCCACTGTAGTGATCAAAGGTTCTCAGTGGATTTTCTTTTAGGGTACGTCTTTTGTCCCTCCTACGATGGGGGATGTGAAGATCCTGGTATGTATTCTTCAATCTGGGTAGGTGCCTAGGCTCCCACAGTGGCCTTAGTCTTCTTGGTGATGGCCCAGACAAGGTCACATAACTAGCTGGGCCATTAATCCCCTGTGGTATACATGGTCCCCATTTCCACCAGACTCTGGCCTAATCGGCACAGTGAAGTCCTCTGCAGTGGCCTATCCTGGTATACGGGGTCATGGCATTTGAACTCACACAGGTGATGGCCCTTGCCACACAGCAGTCTTCTCACAGCAGCCCCTCCTGTTCTATGAGGTTGTCACTCACCACTATGCACATAGTGCTGCCCGATCAGTGCAGTAATCTACAAAACATAATTCATGGCAGCCCTCCTCTGACATGTAAAGGTCAAGACTTTGTTCTGCACATGGGCAGTGACCCAATTGGAACAGAAGGTGTCTCCTTGAAAAAGGAATCCACTTGACATGGCTCCTCACTTGACCTCGCTCCCTCCAATGCTCTCCCCTTCCTCACAGGGTGCGCTGACTTTAGCAAGCAGGCAGATGCTGGTGCTTCAGGGCTGGTGGTCTTGGATACCCTGGATAATGTCCCCTCACACAGTAGGGTGACTAGCTGGCCCTAGCCCCAGTCCTGGTCAGGCAGAATTCTTTCAGAGCCACCCCTCCTCATACTGTCCATCTGGCTGCTGGGAAGATTACAGTTCTGGAGTCTCATGCATTCTGCCCTTCTTGTAGTCCATTTCAAGACACCAAATGTGATTCAGAGTTTGAGTCTTTGACATTTATGTTGGAGGATTGCTACTTTTAAAGTGCCTACTCCTCCTCTTTGTTCTGTTGTGTAGCCATTTTAGTTGAAAGTAGTCTATCACAGCAGGAGAGCCTCCAAAGCTGATAGTTCCGCAACACAGGCTATGAGAGTGACTAGAGTTCACACATGTATGTCAGGCGCAGTGATATGGGTATCAAAAGGTTAGCCCAAGGCACCAGCAATTCTCGTATCGACCCCATCTCCTTCATGAGATGTGGTCAGTCCCCTTTATTATGCCCTATGACTGAATCAATGAGCACCCTTAGAAGTGTACAGGGGAAGACTGTTTCTCCCCTCTCCTGTGTATGTCCCACCCAGCTTCCTGGAATCTGGAGAGATTATTTTACAGTCCACAGGCATGTATACAACTTTTACACACTGCGCAGCATTGTATCCTTTACCATTCTTTAATTTTAATATTATATCTCAATGCTTTCTTATAGAACGGCTAATCCTGCAACACTGAAAACTGCTTCTCGGGCATTGTCGCTTTAGTTATGGCATATCGTGTGTACCTGTAACATTAAGCTTACAGGCCCAGGTACAACTTGTATCTTACATTAGGGAAAAATAAATATGCTAATTAGTAGCTTGACCAATTTCGATTTTTATTAGGAGTCTCAGTGCACAGACTTGGGTCTGGTTAGCAAAGTACCAGTACACAGAGTAAAAAAAACAGCACTATCATTAAAAAAAATGGGGGCAATCGTGCAAAAAGAGGCATTTCCCTACTTCTATCTTTACACGTCTGTCTGTATTTTGTGATTATTTATTTGTTTCATTATTTTCTTAAGTCTCTGAAGTTTATTGTAACAAATGAAGAACAAAAGATATTTCAACTTTTCTTTGGAGAGCGTACAAATGTATTATAATTAGTAGTTGAAGGCTTTGAGTCTGTAGAATATTGAAATAGAAAAAAAAAACATTGACATTTCAGAAATCTTTGGGCAAACCCACATATGTATAATGAGGTGTAAAATTTAAGGTGCTTATGATCCTAGAATGATGATCTAGTGTGATGTGATTTATTTCGTTTCTGGCACAAATTGCTATGATTTGTTTAGTGACAATTGGTGTATTTTCAGAGTGGCTAAATATACCATTGCTCTTCATTTCTCCATGTTTATTACAGTGAATGAAGCAAGTGACCCTGCCCAATTTTGTTTTCAATTTGCCCATACTTCAAAGCACAATTTTAAAATAATTTGCATAAATCTCGTGTTTTTGAGGGCATGTTTGATGCAAAACAGACCAATATTTTCATTGTATGCTAAAGTTTTTTTTTGACCCAGAAACCATCCTTAAGAAAGTGCATTTTAATGACAATTTCTGTCAAAAAATGTCTAAAAAATCACAGATTTTACAAGCATTTCAAATAATATGCATAGTCAATGTCACCACCTAGTGTCACCTCTCTGCCTCCCCTAAGTATCTTAGAAATTGATTGAGAGAATTCTTGTAATGATGGTGGTAGTATGATAGCATTTAATAGTGATCTTTCAATCTTGGGTGTTTGAGAGTAGGGTTCTATTCTTAAGTTATACATAGACTTTACAGGCACAGAAAACAGAATCACCAATCTGTTATTTAAGAACTCCTTGCGTCATATTCCTTATATTTAAATTAAAGACTCTGCTGTAAAATAGCTTTTAGTAGTAGCCATGATATAAGAACTCCATAAATACAGACCCTGGTGGTCTCCAGTATGAATTATGAAATAACACCATGGCACCTACGAAAGTGACATAGACCACCATGCTAGTGATGAAATGATATAAGATACTTGTTTCCTCAGGTAAACATAAACTATCACCCATCAACTTGAAAGTTACTTTGTAAGTTCAATGATTTTGTGTTGACACATATGTTGCTCTTAAGTGACAGATTCTCATTTTGGTAAGTATGGCGGAAATGCACTTAGGATTTGTGTTTATATTTTCTGCAGTGTTTTACACTTTGGGCTTGCCATAGATGCAATAGTGTTCAATCACTCTTTTGAGTTTTCCAAGGCTGTTTCTACTCTGACTGCGGTATATTTGAGTTCCTGCTCCTCTTTGATGAGTTTCAGAGGACATTAGGGAGATAATCCCCCAAAACATTTGGGCATTAGAATTGGGTATTGGTGAACCGCATTTCTGGGACTGTGGCCATGAGGGCATACCAAAGAATTTCAGGCACCACCTATGACACAAACATTCATTGAAATTGACACATTATGTAGACACATGCAAAACAGTCCTATGTGTATGGAAAGGCTGAAATACTCACACAGATTTGGAAAATATTCAGGCTGTAGGAGAGGAAGTTGGACCCCAAAGTTCGGGGTTTGTTACATTTTAGAAAGGGTGCACATTGTCTCCAGAGTCCACCAACCAGTTCACACTTAACAAGTACCTGATCCTACTATATGAAACTTACAATCAGTATATATTGCTAGAATATGGTCTTAGGAGTGCATCCAAATGGATATAGTTACATTTTATTACCATACTACTCTGCCCTTTATTTGTGCAGAATTATTGTGATACATTGACTACTTTCTAAATAAAGCTATTCAAGACTTGTGAAACAGCCCAAAATTGTAGCATTCTAAAATGAAGTGCCATGAGCACATTAAAGGTCAGCCCTGCTGTCCATGGATGAGGAAATATTAATTGGAGCGGGGCTTAATCAATAAAGCACTCATGTCACCAAAGATCCAACTGTGTGGGTCGTCAAATATTTAAATACGTCCTCATCCAAATAGCAAAGTCATTTGCTACACTTCCCACATTTGCAACTTTCACCAAATGCTTTATTTTGAAAAGTCATTATTCTTCACAAATATAGTTTATGGACTCACTTAAGAGTGGCTCACTAGTTGATGTGGTAGTGAGTGGTTGTTTTGCATGCATGCAATCAGAAAACGTTCAAAAAGGCACTGAGGGTAAGCATGTGAATAATAATGTATATCAACTGATATGTGAGAATTTGTTAAAGATATTTCTAAGGAAAAAAGCGAAAATATGTTGGACCTTTACTCTAACGCGTGGAGTCCCAAAGATATTACATGTAAGGTACATTGCTACATGTGTATCATGGTTTGTGATTGTGTATGACTTTAAGTAATTGTTAGAAATTGAGTCTCTATTTGGCAGAGGTATGACCCTTGTTCAAGTAGGGACCACAGTCCTGTCAGGGTAAGTCATAAACACACCCTAAATTAACCTGTGCTCTCCCTCTCGTAGCTTGGCACTGGGCTCTTAGGCTTAACTTAAAAGACAATGTGTAACACTTAAATTAGAGTGACATAGTGAACAACACCACAAAAAGACTCCACCCCAGTTTACAACAATAGAGAATATTTATCTGAGTAAAACAAGACCAAAACAACACAAATCCAAGAAGTAGATCCTGAGATGTGCAATTTTAAAGATTTAGGTGATAATAGAGCACAAAAGCGCAAAGTGTCAACTGTGTTTTTCTGATTGTGCTGAACAGGTACAAAGTCAAGAGTTCAGGCAGATGGCAATAGAGTGTGGCCCAGATACAAGGACCCACTTAGGCCCGCTTAAATCCTGGTGTGTGGACTGTGCGGTGTTGATTTGCAAGGCTTTTCAGCAGTTCCAGTGAGAACTACAGAGAGCACAGCACCTTTGGCACACTTTAAAGGGTCGAGGACTGGGGTGGTACCACTCAGCAAGGCAGAGTCATATGTGGCAGAGTACAGATGTATAGGCAGTATGGTTGGAAGGCTTTTGTGTCCATGAACATCTGAAAACAGGAGGCCAGTCAGCTGGCCCTTTGAGAACTTGGGTTCAAGGCTGTAGACAACAGGTTTAGTCCTTTTCACCCCAGGCAAGAAGCAGCAGGCAGCACGCTACCACAGCAAAGCAAGTAGCAGAGTGGCAGTCCCTCCTACAGCACAGCACACAGAAAGACGTAGGCCAACACAGCAATTCAGTTATCAGAATGTCAGTCCCTCCTGGCAGCACAACAGTCCTTTCTAGCAGAATCTCCTTGGTTTCCTGATTTGGTGGTATCTGGGGTCCAGTACTAATACCTAAATGTACTTTTGAAGTGAGGGGGACTTCAGAGTGGCCTTTGAAGATAACAAGGTCCCTGCCCTTCCTTCCCTGTCTCCAGACACTCTACAGGGGGTTATGCAGCTCTTTGTGTGGGGAGGTGTATGTGAGGCAGTGCTACGTTTCTCCCCCCATGAAGCCAGTTAATAGCCCATCAGCCTGGTGATGGGCCATCAGGATGCAAATATCATACTGCAGCTCCCTTTGTGTGTGACTGTCTAGAGAGAATGCACAAAGCTCAGCTGTCATCTACCCCAGACATGTATTCAGAAACAGGCAGAGGCACACAATGGCTAAAGTAAGAACATGTCAAAGTTCTAAAGGTGGTATTGTCAGACTTACAATTTAAAATTCAACACACCATAAATTGTGATTTTAAATTGTGAGTTCAAAGACACCAAACTACAAAGTTCTATCTTTTCCCAGTTGGAAGTTGCATTTAAAGGCTGTTTCAAGGTAACCCCAGTGTTATCCCATGGGAGAGAATGGCCTTTCAGTAGTGAAAAACAGATTTCATGTTTTCTTTCACAACCAGGACATGTTAAATGGGGGCTAGCCAGGGCCTATCTCAAGGGGCACTTACATGTAATAAAAAGGAAGGGTTGGGCCTGGTAAGTGGGTGCACTTGCCAGGTCAAAATGTGAGTTTGAAAACTGCACACTTAGGCTCTGCAGTGGCAGGCCTGAGACATGTTTGAAAGGCCACTGTAGGTGGTAGAACAATCAGTGCTGCAGGACCACCAGTAGCATTTCACTTACAGGTCCTGGACACATATAGTGTACTTTACTAAATACTTACAAGTAAATTGAATAAGCCAATTGTGGATAAGCCAATGTTACCACATTTTAACGAGAGCACACAAGCTCTTTAGTACTGGTTAGCAGTGGTAAAGTGCACAAAATCAAGGTCAGAAAACAAGGAGGAGGAAGGCAAAAGGTCCGGGAAGGACCCTGCTGAAAGGGCCATTTCCAAAAGTAATGAAACACTGTTGGAGAAATGTGACCTCATACTTACCACATGTGTTATGCTGTTTGTTTTATTTTGCATCACTTCATATTGTTGAGGGACCACAGAACAACATGGAGTGCAAAGTGTGTGTTGTATATGTGAGAAATGTGGTTACTGATTGAGGTGGGTGCCACAATATAAAATATAAAGAAAGCCTACCTAAATCATATCTCCTCACAGTACCACATCCGAACTCCTGCTGCTTGATACATTACAACCCATGACCTCACATCGCAGCCCGCAGATTCTCTGAAGTGCCGCTCTATGACACATTAGGGCATGACTTGGCATCTCAAGCCATTGTCTACGGCATCTTCGACGACGATACAGAAACCTTGCATTGCAAGCCTCATCGATGGCCTCCTAAGAATCGCCAATGCACAATACACAACCGACGCAGGACCTTGCATCCAAACCTGAAGCCCTTTGGAACTGTTGCTGCATGACGCATCCTCAGTAGGAATCTTGCAACTCTCCACCATCAGGATTTAATGCATTTCCCTGTATCGGGCCCGCACTCAATCTTGGTCTGCCTGAACTTGTGACTTTATCCTTGTCTTGTGTGACCTGATAACTGCTGTGAGTGCATTGTCCTTCTGCATAAGTTCTGCATAAATACTTAAACAATTGTCTCTAAATTCAGTTTGCTTGTGTTTCAATGAGATGTATGATCTGTTTGTTTGATCAGTAATTGATTTTCCAGAGCTGCACACACATTTGAATAATAGTAAGCTCACTGACATATGAGGTTGCTAAGGAGGGAGACCGCTGGCGCAGCATCAGGGTGCACAAGATGGTATCTGAGAGGGTATCGCCACAAGGATGGGCAGGGTTCCCACCAGAAGAACAAGGGGGAGACAAACATATAAGTAAGGAGCTCACTAAAGGTCCCCAAACTAATTCTAATGTTCAGGACTCCCAATCCCCACCTGAGCAGAAAAAGAAGTGGTTCCTTGTTAATAATTCCTCAGGGAAGGCACACCTTAAGTGGTATGAGTGCCAACAGGTTGGGTACTACAGGCGGGATGCCAAGTGTCCCAAGCGGGCAGAGCCCCCATTAACGGGCAGACACCTGGACTTGAAGTGTAGCAATTGGGGGGAGATTGCTTCAGAGACTATGAAGTAGTAGACTTTACCCTCATGTAGAGATTACCCTAGTGTTCCTTTTTGATAGATAGACTGTGCAAAGGGCTTATGTACCTAGAAATACTAAGAAATACAGACAGTGGGTCAGCATCAATGGGCAAGGGGTGGAGGCTTTGAGAGACATTGGAGCCAGCAAGACAACTGTCAGATGTCATCTCGTGACCTCAGAACAGGTAGTCCCTAATGCATTCTACCAGGTTATTGTAGCTGACAACCATGAGAGTCACTATCCAGTGGCTCTGGTTCTCTTTGAGTGAGGGTGTCTCAGGTTCCTGGAGGGAAGCTGTGAATCTATCCATACCTGGATTGTCTAGCTAGACATGGAGCTCAAGTTACACCTGGAGATTGGAGTTGCCTGAAAAGGTGTGCCTAATCACATTGTCCATGGCTGCCCAAGAGAATAGTCAGGTGGACCTGAAGCTTAGAAGAATGGCCCATGTGCCTGGCAAAAAGAGGACGGGCATGGGAAACCCACTCCTTTCACTCCCACAGTCCAGCAGGAGGTTAAGCCTGAGGGTGATGCCCTGGGAAACCTCCTTGACCTGATCAACTGGCAGAAGAAAGGGGGTTTCACTAGGGAGTAGATCTGTAAGACCCTCCACAGGAGGGCCTAAGGTGGAAGACTGAGGCCCAGGCAGTTGTCAACACCTCTGGTGATCTCTATTGGGAGAATGGTATCCTGTATAGCAAGCCTAAGGTTCTTGAGCCTGGTAAAACCCATGTGTTGGTGGTCCTCCAGTTCTACAGGGTCAACTGGAGCTGGCTCATGATATTCCCATGGCAGCTCATCTACTGCAGGCCAAGACTTTTGAAAGGCTTGTCACCCACTTTTATTGGCCCTGGAGGAGGGTGGCTTCATGTGTGTTCTGCAGGTCATGCCCTACCTGCCAGGCCAGTGCCACGTCAAAGGGGAATAACAAGGCTCCCCTGCAGCCATTCCCTGTCATTGCCTCTCTATTTGAATGGGTGCACATCCACATTATTGGACCCCTTGGCAACGGGTTCATCCTGGTCTTTGTGGACCATGCCACCTGGTACCTTGTGGCTATACCAACGAGGGCAGTGAATGTTCCCTAGGTGACCAGGGCACTGTTGAGGATATTTATGCTTGTGGGGTTCCCCACGTAGGATGTATCTGGCCATGGTATCAATTTCATATCAGCGTACATAAAGTCTATGTGGAAGGAGTAGGGGTAACGGATAAGCTTTCCACACTCTACCATCCCCAAACTAAAGGGTTGGTGAAAGGATCAAATAGACCCTGAATGATATAATCATGGGCCTATCGGAGCCCTGGAGGCTGAAGTGGGATGTCCTTTGGCCATGCTTACTGTCTCCATACAGGGGGAGTGTACCTCAAAAGGGGGTGGGATTCAGCCCCTCTGAAATTCTGTATTGGCACCCTGTGTGAGGCACTGTCAGTCTAGTAGAGGAGGTACAAGGGAAGTAAAAGCCCCCAGGAAAGCCCCTAAGATGTGGGCTGCTCCATTTTGTCACTCTGTACCCAGACTAAGGTCATCTGGAAGAAGGCCAAACAGAATCTTGAAGCCAGCTAGTAGGTCATGAAATGGTATTATTACCAGAAGGCCATGCTGATAGAGTTTCAATCTGGAAAAAAAGTGTAGGTGATGGAGCCTATGGAGCCAGAACCCTACAGGATCATTAGTCCAGGCCCTATAAGGTGAACAAGCACAAGAGGGGCGTCACCTACCTGGTGGGCCTTAAGACTCTGAGAAATCGATTAAGGGTTTTGCATTTCAGTTGTCTCAAACTCCACTTTGAAAAGTCTGAGGTAACCTTGCTCCTGCTCACAGATGATAGAGTAGAGGGAGAGAGTGAACCTCTCCCCAATCTCATTTCTTTCAAGGAGCAGGATGGTCAGTGTAGGGTGTCCGCTTCTCCTCTACACTGACCCTCAAGCAAGAAAGGGACTGCCATCAGTTGTCGGGGCATTTTACCTCTCTTTTCTACTTTATCCCAGGATGCACTACATGGTTCACCCTTGAGACTGATACTGGGGACAGTATGACTGTGCGCTGTTTGAGCCTACCTTAGGGGTGACATATGTTTTAAAAAGAAAAGTTTAGGCCTGGTGAAAGGTTAGTTTTGCCAGGTGGAAATGGCAGTTTAAACCTGCACCTTAGGCTGCAATGGCAGGCCTGAGATATGTTTAAAGGACTACTTAAGTGGGTGGCAAATTAAGTGTGGCAGTCCCACTAGTAGCATTTGATTTATAGGCCCTGGGTACATGTAGTACCACTTTACTTGGGGCTTGCAAGTAAGTTAAATGTGGAAATTGGGTATGGAGCCACTTTCTCCATGTTCGGGGGAGAGAGCACTCACACTTTAGCACTGGTTAGCAATGGTAAAGTGCACAGAGATCAGCTAAAATGGAGGCGTAAGGAAAAATGTTTTGGGAAAACCAACCTAGGGCTGTCAGGTCTAGCATATTTACTTTCCAATACTCTTTCACAGTACTAAATTGTCTTTTGATGTGTGTTCATACTGTGGGAGTGGTGCTTTGCTGCTCAGTGTTTTCTGTTGTCTTATTTAATTTCTCATGGGAGCTCAGAAGGATGTATATTCTCATGAATGGTGTTACAGAGAAAACACTTACTAATTGTGAGAATTCTTTTGTCATTTATTTTTATCAATTTCAGTAAATCAATGATAAATGAATGAATGAAACACCACTTTTATAGCACAAACAGCTGCTTCAAAGAAGCATCTCAGCACTAACCAGTAAGGAAATAATTGGCCAACAATTACCCTTCTTTAAAATAGTCTTCATGTCCTTTTTGAGCTGAGATTCGGAATCCAGTTTTTTAAGCTCCAAGGGCAGGCTGTTCTATAGCTTAAATGCCAAATTCGAAAAAGCATGTCCCCCATTTCTGGCTCACTTTTCTCTTGGCACAGCCAGGAGCAGCTTATTGCTGGAGTGCAAGTTTCTCTATGGCCTATACAACTAAATATTTGGTGAAAAATGAGCGACCATTTCTTGTGCACAGTTAAAAAAAACTGATCAGTTAAGATTTAAAATTGAACAATTATTCCATCTGCAGCGAATGCAACCACTTGAGAGTCTGTCTAATAGAGTGTTGGTTTTTTTTTAAGGAAACTTAAAATAAGTTAAGTGACTGCATTTTCAATTATCTGAGGTTTGTTTAGAGATTTAGGAAGAATGATGAAAAAGGTGAGTTAGAATAGTCTAACTAGGAGGTCACCAAGGCTTGTATAATTAGTTTCCTGGTCTTCTCAAGTACACATTTTAGAGACTTAGCTAGATATTGTCATAGTCCAAAACATACTCATGTAACATTGTGAATATTGAATTTAAAGGAAAGATTTGAATGACATTTTACGCCATGGTTTCTAACCGAGTGAGCAGGTGGGGCATCCAGAGATTGTGGCCAAAGACAGTTCAAGTCAAAAGGACAGACATTTTCCAGAAGCCAATACGTCTGATTTATCATTATTAAGCTTCAAGCAATTTAACTACATTCTGTTTGCAACCACCTTTGGACAACCTCAAAATTGGTCTTCCCGTGCCCTGTCAACTTGCTGAAAATAGTAACTGTTAGACTTGGCATCCTTGGTGTGGTCTCCCCTAACTGTTTGCCTCTGTTTCCAAGGTTGTTGATGTGTGCTGGACTCTGTTTTTGCTGTTTTTGTTACTCTGGAGGTGCCCAGGGCCTGTAAATCAAATGCTATTAGTGGGCCTGCAGCACTGGTTGTGCCACCCACATTAGTATCCCTGTAAACATGCACCAGACCTGCCACTGCAGGGCCTGTGTGTGCAGTTTTAAACTGGAAATTCGACTTGGCAAGTGTACCCACTTGCCAGGCCTAAACCTTCCCTTTTCTCAAAGATTTAAGACTCTTTTTGCTTTTTAATTCATAACTTGACTTGTGAATGTTGGATACTTTGTCGTTTTGGTCTTGTTTTGTTTAGATAACTATTTCCTATTTTTCTAAGCCTGTGTTGTGTCCTTTTGTGGTGTTTTCACTGAGTTCCTCTGTGTGTTAGTACAAATACTTTACACCTAGACTCTGAAGTTAATCCTGCCTGCTCATGCCAAGCTACCAAGAGGGTGAGCTGGGGTTAGCTGAGGGTGATTCTCCTTTACCCTGACTAGAGTGAGGGTCTTGCTTGGACATGGGATAACCTGACTGCCATCCAAGTAACAATCGTGTTTCATCAACATATGACACAATCTTTAAGCCACCTCTGCCAGCGGGCCATATAGATGTTAAAGAGAATAGGGCTTAAAGCAGGGCCTTTCGAACACTGAATCTTAAATATAAGAAACCATATGTAAAAGGATTGTAGCCATCTAAAAATCAATAACCCCTATAGTTTACAGATGTTTAATATAATGTTGTGGAATACGGTGTCAAAAGCCACTGGCAGATCTAAAAGAATGATCACAGCCTTGGTACCCTCATCCAATGTCAGTTTGAGAAATTCACAGATCTTCATCTATTCGCCCTCTGTACTGTGCTCAGGTCGGGAAACCGCATGGTTTACTGACCATTTCATAAAGTGATGTAGAAGGAGCAATAAAGATTAGTTTTGTAGTGACCATAAAGTGATGTAAAAAGAGCTACAAAGATTAGTTCCCATGTCTTAACATTTATATTTGATTAATATAGTGCATTTGGATTCCGACTTTCATTTAAAGTTTTAGCGAGACTACACTTTGAACACAATAAAGTTCTCCAAAGACATTTATGCTAGCAGTACACATACACACAACTTACATTATGGTTCATCTTCCTACGACATGGTAAAAAACAACTACAAATAGAAATTGCAAGTATAATTATAACAAATAATTATCTGCTAATTCTCTACATTTTAAGATGGGTGAAATAAACAGAACTGAGCATATGATGAAAAGCCCAGTTTCATTTTATAGCTTTGAAGACTGAAAATGTAGAACAAAATAATGAAATTGTGCAAAATCAGTAAAAATGCATGTAGACTGTGACTGTCATAATGCAAACATGGAAAATCGGGTTTTGGTGATGTGTGCAATAGACCCCTCAACCTTTGTGTCGTGGTACAACCAGTGCTTAATTTGAGCTAGTGGTTTCCGGAGGGCGGCACCAACACTTTTTTTTGAATGCCGGCACTTATTTTCTGCATCAGGCATTTACTTCAAGCAAAAGACACAAATGGGAAAGAGTGAGCAAAGAAAGTCAGAAAAGTGTCACAAAGGGAGAAAGCAGAAAAAGCAGCAAGAGTGAGCCGAAGTGGCGGGGAGTGGCTGTAAATGGATTAAAGAGGCCAGAGATTGCTTCAGGATTACTCCACCTCTGTGTTCATACATTCAAATGCAGCAGCTGCGAGTTTCAGAGGAGCTTTGGCCACCAGCAGGTTCTTCTTTACAAATTGACCACTGGGTACAACTGCATCTGCGACTGTAATGATCGCTAGCCGTCTTGTTGTGAGGTGCATAACATAAACAAAGTGACCAAAGAATGATTCAAATGAGAAAGTTAAGAGGAAAATTAGTGAAACATGAATGCTGCAGTAACATGTAAAGAAATGACTAGCAAGGTATATTAACTGAATCTCAATTTAGGACGATGTATTCCTTTCCTTTCATGTGTCTGTTCTAATTGAGGCGCTCAAGGGATCATTGGTTGGGAAGACAATTCAGCAATTTTTAAAATTCTAAAATTTACATTTCAGACATGAGTGGGTCAGAACAGTAGATAAGCTCTGTGCATAATCAATTAGACACGCTGCAGGGAAGCTGACTTTTAAGCCACCTTACTATTTTCTGTTGAGTTGACAGTTCAGCTTGTTGTTAAAATTGACCTTTTATATACAGACAAAAAATTAAGTTTGCTAGCAGTTCTACAAAAATGTACACGAATATGAGGTCGTCTGACATTACAAAATGTCCCTAGACTTGCTTTGTTCTTTGTGTAACATCGTGGGTACCAACAAAGTAAAACCATGCACAGAAGTTTAATTTGATTTGTGGATGTTTGTGACAGCCATGCCTCACTTTCTAGGGCCATAAGAATAAGGAGATTATCTAAGCAGAATCATTTGAATATTTGGGTAGCAAGAAGAGAATGTAAATGCCATGCATGTCATCTAGAGTTTAATTGTTGCACTACGCATGTATGCCATCTGCCATTTTCACTCATGGCATTGTTAAAAACAGAAATATTGTCTTACAGATGGCCCTTTCAGTGGCAGACATTTGCTGTAGTAGCTGCCGGTCCCGATCAAAATAAAGTAACATTGGTGTAATTCCGTGTGTCACGATTCCGTTGTGGGTAGCATGTGATTCAGCATTAATGTGTAAATGAAATGCAAATGCAGGCTAATGACAAAGACATAAAGATATATCATGCATCAACTTAACTTTAATCTGTGCCTTGTAAAATGCAAAAAAGGATTGATTAAATCCTTTGAGAGGAGGGAACTCAGAATGTGAGGATGGCAATATTACAAACACTAAGAACTGCATGACTTTACGGTCATTAGATGGATATTTGTAAATGTGTGTGTGTGTTGGAGGGTGGTTTTTAGTAGAGCAAAATACACACCTACCACTAGCAATAATGCCCCAATGACAATGCTGGGTCCAGTCAAGGTCTCAAAGCATTAGCCCCTGGCTCAACCTCGGGTAGTTTGGCAACAAGCAGGCAGGCTTAATTTAGGAGATAGGTATGCAAAGCATTTAAATACACCAATACAGTAAATACTTAACATACAATAAAAACCGCACACCTATTTATAAAAATAGTAAATATTTTAATCATTGAAATTACACCAAAATGACAAAAATCCAATTTATAACCCACTCCATTGAACACACCAACTAAGGCTCTAGCCACTGAAGCAGCAGTGACTCTTTTGAGGGGAATTGCCTCAGGGTATGGCATGGTCCACTACCACCAAGATATACTGTTCCCTGATGCAGTTGGTGGGTCTAGGGTACCAACAATGTCTAGTCCCACCCTCTCAAACGGAGTCCCAACCACTGGCAGTGGTATCAAGAGATCCTTTGGTTTGCCCTCTGTCTTGCCACTGGCCTGACAGGTTGCACAGGAGCTACAGAAATCTTTCTCTTCGATTCCGAAGATGTAGGCGATGGGTTGCTCCGAGTTGTGCAAAGTCGAGGATGCATCGGGTATGGATGTGATGCATTTAGCAATCAGCAATGTGGTGTTCGGATGCTCACAACAGCCAGTGGCGATGCATCTGTTCCGAGCGGCGCAATGGCATCAATGGGTGGATTTTGGACTAGAGCAGCTCTTTATATCCACTTCCAAGGGCCCAAGGAGTAGATTGGCACCTTTTGGCAGGGCAAGACTCACAGTTGGCAGAGTCCAGGTGCTGTAGGTGATGAGTTGGATGTCATTTGTGTCCCTGAGAGTTCAGAAGAACAGTAGGCAAGTCCACAGAGTCGCTCTGTTTCTGGGTCAAGTGTTGTGGGTCAAGTCATTATAATCATCTTGGCAAGGAGGCAGCGGATTAGCACAGCAACAAAGCAGTTCTTCTACAGAAGAAGTCCAGCAGAACAGCAGTCATTCTTCCTGGCAGAGTATCCAAAGGTCCAAAAGTGTACTGGGTTTGTAGGGTCAGAAGTCCTGTTCTCATACCCAGTGTTGCCTTTGAAGTGGGGGAGTCTTCAAAGAAGGGCTTTGAAGCCCACAGAGGTCCTTCCTTCCTGTCCTAGCTCCATACCTACTACAGGGGGTAAGCAGTCCTTTGTGTAGGGTCAGGACACAGCCTATTTAGGTGTTAGTGTGAGGTTGTGGCCAACTCCTGCCTTCCATCCTGCCAAGGATGGCCCATCAGAATGTTGATGGGCCATCAGTCATACCTAAGCTCCCTTTGTGTGTGCCTGTCTAGAGGGAATGCACAAGTCAAGCTGCCACCCCGCTCCAGATGTGTATTGAAGACAGGCTGCAGGACCACTAGTAGCATTTAATTTATAGGCCCTCCACCCATGTAGTGCAATTTACTAGAGACTTAAAAGTAAACTTGTAATAACTCACAACAGTAGATGTAGTTGACTAGTTTATTGTACAGACTCCTTGCAAAACACCTCCTCAACTGACAGCTTCTTTTCCCCTACTGTACTCTTCACACCAACATTCTAAGGTGCACTCCTGGTTGTACCATTAGCTAACATTCTAAAGGAGAGCATAGGAGCGCACCATTTCACTAGTACAAGTGGAATATAAACATAACTGTAAGGATTTAGTCATGTAGTATTTAAGTTAAGTAACTAAGTAGAACAGTGTTTATATAATAGGTTAATATGCTGTATTACATAGGTATATCATTACAACAATATTACAACACTTCCCCTTTCCCTCCAATACATAAGGGAGAATGGTTCATCATATTGTTCATTGCCGTAGGACATAGTCTTTGTGCCATGTCGGAGGAGTCTTTCTCCTGGGAAAATCAGTCTGGGTTCTCCGGGGAATGGTATTGCTTCCTTCCCCAATGCTCTCCTGTTCCTTATCCGGTTGACTGTCCTGGATGGCAGATATGCGATCCATGCTCCATACCCGACCGTCCTCCAAAGTTACCACATTTTTATGTACTCTCGCAATTCGTAACGGTTCCGAGAACTTGCTCGTTCCCTTCAGAGTAGATTCTGGAAGTTTCACTCTGACCCATTGACCCACCTTCCATTGTTTACTCCTAGTACCATATTTGTTGTTATACCACTCCTGATACTTTCTCTGACTCTTCTCTACTCTTGCAAGCACTTCTTCACGCTGAACCAAAACAGGTTCCCCCCGTTAACCAACTGGGGTTTAATTTGGTTCCCGGTTGCCTACCCTTAAGAGACACAAAGGGAGATACTCCTGTGACCAAATTAGGCGTGGTGTGGTATGACCACAACATTCGCTCAATCGCACTCTCTCCTGGCTCTCGTGATATGCTAGCTAACTGCAAACACTCCTTGACCATCCTGTTAACCCTCTCCACAAGACCGTTAGCCCTAGGGTGGTACAGTGCTGTCCTGAAATGTTGGATCCCACTGTTTCTTAAGAACTCCACCATGGCTCCTGAAGTGAACTGCACCCCATTGTCTGTCACAGTAGTGCTAGGAATACCTTCTCTGGTAAAGGCTTCTTTCAGAAATGCTATTGCCTCTTGGGTTGTTACACTATGCACAACTTTTGTCATCACCCAGTGTGTGTGGTAATCGACTAAAACGAACATGAACCTTGCTCTCGATCCTAAACATGTGAGGGGTCCCAGGATGTCCAACCCTAACTTGTCCCAAGGTTTGGTGGGAACCTCGACGGGAGACAAAGGGGACTTGTGCGTAACCTTGGTTTTATCACTCATTGCGCAAAGGACACATTCACGAACAGTACTTTCTACCAACCTGTCCATGGTGGGAAACCAGTATGAAGCTCGAAGTTTATTTTTGGTTAAAGTCCTACCTAGGTGTCCCTTGTGTGCCAGATCTATAAGTTTTTCCCACAACACTTTGGGAGGAACAATTCATTCACCTCTCATAACAAAGTCATTGGCTATATGTAACTCATCACGCACCTCCCAATACCCCTTGAGTTCTTCTTCGACCTGTTGTAGTCTCTCAGGCCACCCACTCCTTATCTTACTTTTCAGGGTTTGTATTACCTGATCCTCATTAGTGGCTGTAACCCATTCTTCCTTAGTAATGCCTGATAGCTCCACATAGAGCACTGGTTCGAGGGTCTCCTCCGTTTCGTTTTGCCTCTCCTCTCTGGGTAGCCTAGACAGACAATCTGCTATTATATATTTTTTTCCTGGAACATATTGCATATCAAAATTGAATGCTTCCAGCCCCATGATCCATTTTGCAATACGTGGTGTGGCATGGTCCTTACCTTTAATGGTGAGCAAAGAAATGAGGGGTTTGTGGTCTGTTCTAACCAAGAAAGGCAAACCCCACAGAAAAAACTTGAAGTGATTAATGGCCCAAAAGCATGCTAGCGCTTCTCTCTCGATCGTAGAGTAGTTGAGTTCTGCCTCTCTCAATGACTTGGATGCAAACGCCACGATCCTTTCCTGCCCGTCAACACACTGAGATAAGGTGGCACCAAGACCTTTCCCACTAGCATCCGTGGTAAGCCATGTATTTCTAGAGGGATCAAAATTTCCTAAAGTGGGACAATGAACTATGGGGTCCTTGACTTGTACGAATGCTACCTGACACTCATCACTCCACTCAAAAGGTACATTCTTCTTTAATAATGCTCTCAAAGGGGCAGTGACCACCGCAAAATTGTGAACAAATTTAGACATAAACTCAGCTAACCCTAAAAACGATCTCAGTTCCTCTTTATTAGTTGGGGCTGGAGCTTCCTTCACTGCCACAACAAGATCGCATTTAGGTTCTACCCCATCTTTATTTATCTTATGCCCTAGGTATTCCACAGACTCCACTCCTAGTTGGCACTTTTCCTTTCTAATTGTCATGCCAGCCTCATCCAGGGCTTTGAACACCTCTCTTAAAATGGAATTGTGTTCACTCTCTGTACTTCCATACACTAATATATCATCCTGGAAGCACATAATTTGCCTAATTCCTTGCAAAATGGTTTTCATAATTCTTTGAAATACCGCAGCCGCCGATGCGAGGCCAAAGGGCATCCGGCGATATCTAAATGCCCGAAGGGAGTGATAAAGGATGTGAGTGAGCGTGATGTTGGATGTAATTCCACTTGGTGGTAAGAGGACGACAGATCAATTACGCTAAAATATTTGGCTGTCCCTAACATACTCACCATTTCATCTATCTTGGGTAAGGGGAACCTGTCCACCCATATATTAGCATTCAAGTCCCTCAAATCTACACATAGGCGAATGCCTCTGCCGTTAGGTTTCCTAGTGACCACTATGGGTGCTAGCCACAAGGAGCTCTCAATTGGTTCAATAACTCCTGATTTAGCTCGTTTCTCCAATTCTTCTTTCAGGGGTTCCCTCATCAAATACGGTACAGTTCTGCACTTGTGTACTATTGGTGTAGCACCCTCCTTGATTTTAATTTTGTGTTGGAATTTTTTCAATAATCCTAGTCTATCCTCAAACAGCTTGGGAAATTCCTCACTTATACCTTCACTAATTTCTTGCAAGTCTACCAACAACACTTGTTCCTTGCTATTAGGGTCCAGTTTGATTCCAAGGTCCTTTTGGTGTTTCCACCCTAATAAGTTTGATCCCTTCTCTGTGACATATACTGTTCCCTTGGTGTGCCTATCCTTAAATGTAATGCCCAGATCTAACATCCCTTTAAGTGGTATCGGGTCATTGTTGTATCCTCCAGGTTTTATATTGGCTGTGTTCAATTTGTACCCCGAGCTTGGAATTTATCAATATAGGTTTGGTAGTTCATGAATGTATATGGTGAGCATGAATCTGCGTACGCTTCCACACCAATACCATCGAGTTTGATGTTGCACAATGGATAAGTGTTACTAAGGGGTTCCCTCCCTTGACTTACCTTGACTTGCAGAATAAATTTACTACCCAAATCGGTGACCTCATCCACCTTATTAGCCCTTTTCTTCGTGTTTCTGTCATTTCTACACACCCGTGCATAGTGCCCCTTGGCTCCACATTTCCTGCACAAACAGTTACGTGCCAAACAGAGGGGACTGTTAGCAAGGTGATTGGGGTTCCCACATCTGAAACACTTTCCCTTTGACATTTCTTCACTTTGATTTTTTTTTATTGCTGTGGTTGAAAATGTTGAATCCTCAACTTTATTGATCACACTTTCATCTAGTTTATTACAACTTTTAATCTCCTTCACTCTGTATACCTCTGGTGAATTTTTGATTTCCTTCATACACTCCATTGTATGCTCAATACTCTTAGCTATGTCCACGGCTTCTTTAAGAGAGGGGTTATGTATGAGGAGTTTTTCCTGTACCCTTGGACTATTTGTACACCTCACCAATTGGTCACGTATCAATGAATCCTCCATGTCCTCATAATCACATGTATGGGCTAGACCCCGCAAGGCGGCAATATACGTGGCTACCTTTTCCTCTTTGCCCTGTACTCTACAAAAAAATCTATGCCTTTCCAGGACAATATTGACCTTGTGACCAAAATGACTTTCCAATTTGACAAGTGTTTGTTGGAACACATCAACATTTTCTCCCCCATCCTCACCATCATCCTCTGCATCGGTCAGGCTTTCATACACCTTTCTTCCATGTATTCCTAGATTATGTAGCAGTATGTGTTGTTTCCTTAACGCTGTGAACTTTTCTCCCCAATAGCAATCAAGTATGATTCGAACAATTTAGACCATTCTTTCCAGGGTAAAACTTGTTCACCTATTTCATTTAAGAGCGGGGGCGGTTGGGACATTCCTGCTGCTGCCATTCTCTATGCAGATAGTTACACTATATATATGTAATGTATACACTCTTTTTTTTTTTTTTTTCAAATGTATAATATTTGTTACTAATCCCTCCTAAGCATGTACTATGTCTAGATAAGATTTTACTAAATATGTTGTGCTACTTTGCAACCAACGTGGTAACACAAAAAAACAATATCTCAACCTAGGTTACTGTGCATTATACAATACTTACTTTCATAAACACAATTTCCCTTTACTACTGTTCAAAAACCCACACAACGAAACAATGAGAATTTGTAACTCTTATTTTGAAAATATTCTGGATGCCTACAGTCAGGACTCTTATTTTGAACACTGTTCAACTGGGGAAGACACAGACAATCTTTAAACATGTAATATCACGTCGATGTGCACTCGGATTGCACCGTGAACTGCTCAATCAGGAACTCCTCACCAGGTAGGCTCAATAAAATGAAGATAATGCCTCATATTATCCCCAAAAAGTCGGTGACTATTGCGCATAAAAGTTTTTACCTTCAATAGTACGGCGCTTTGCCCTTCAGCACACACCGAGAACACAGCGCGCTCGCCGCGTTGAATGCGGTTTATTGGCGACACGCTTCGCTGTGTGAAAGGTTTTCCACAGTGTATGGCGCACCTGGTCAAACGCGCTCAAAGACTACGTGCGTTGCCAATTTTACTGCACTATCCCCGTATGGCTGCCGTTGACGCAGCCCCGTTCTCAGCCAAGCTTCTTCACTAACTGTAGTGCCCGCGTCACAGAGGTCAGTGCTGAAGGCAAACCGAACGCGTTCTGAGGAGAAGTTGACCACGGCGCTACCTGCGCCAGTGTTTGCAGACACTAATTCCGTAATTGTTCAGCTCACCCGCTGCTCCGAAACAATACGCCTTCAACACAGTTCACCCCAGGCTTGCAAATCAAGATACTTGACACTGCTTCTCACATACGGTATTGCCTGTGACAACCGCCGTTTGTATTGCAACCTTCTCCACCTCCACAACACACCAAATTTCAGTGTGTGAGTCTCCGTGTCTGTCTCTCAAGGATACGGTCCTTGTAGTGCCTGCCACTTCGCCGCTCAGAATCCCATTATCTTAAAAAATTATATTCTCACACAATACTCTGATTTCCACAGGCACTCTAGCATCTTATGATGAACAGTCACTGTTAGAAATGGGGTTTTTGGTTGGCAGTCAGGTTGCCCTCTGTCCAAGCAAGAACCCTCACTCTAGTCAGGGTAAGTCACACACAATCCAAAATCAGCCTCCGGTAGCTTGGCACGAGCAGTCAGGCTTAACTTAGAAGGCAATGTGTAAAGCATTTGTGCAATAAATCATACAACACCATAGCATAACCCCACAAAAATACACCACACAGTATTTAGAAAAATATATAATATTTATCTGGGTATCTTCAGGTCAAAACGATCAAACTTGCAATACGAATTTGTAAAGTTATCACTGAGAAGTGATAGAAAGTGTCTTAAGTCTTTAGAAAGT
This sequence comes from Pleurodeles waltl, assembly GCF_031143425.1. Taxonomy (NCBI): domain Eukaryota; kingdom Metazoa; phylum Chordata; class Amphibia; order Caudata; family Salamandridae; genus Pleurodeles; species Pleurodeles waltl. The sequence goes on along the minus strand of NC_090439.1, from coordinate 944,356,988 downwards.
AAACAAAGTCTCTTTCAAACACAAAGTACCTGGTATCTGGTGGAAAATCTCCTCAGAGGGCCACAGGAGAAGAGGTGCGTGGAAAACTGGTGTGTGCGTCGATTTCTCCTCAGCACACACGGACTTGCGTCGTTATTTTCCACGCGGGGAGTCGGGCGTCGTTTTCCGGCGCGGACAGTCTCTTACTGTGGTTTACGGGGAGTACCAGATGTCCCGGGTCTGTGCGTGGATTTTCCTGCTTGTTCTCCGGCTGCGCGTCGGTCTGCGGGGCTGCGCGTCGAAATTACGATCTCACAGCAGGCGTCGCGTCGATTTCTCCTCTAGACTTCGATCTGTGGGGCTGCGCGTCGAAATTACGATCTCACGGCAGGCGTCGTGTCGATTTCTCCTCTAGAGGTCGGGTGGCGTTGTCCTTGCGAGGCCGTGCGTCGGATCTTCGATCGTCCCAAGAGCGTCGCGTCGATCAGCGTCGGAGTGCGGCGTTTTTCTCGCCGCCAAACAAGCTGTGCGTCGAAATTTTCGGCGCACGGAGCGTCCAAGTAAAAGAGAGAAGTCTTTTTGGTCCTGAGACTTCAAGGAACAGGAGGCAAGCTCTATCCAAGCCCTTGGAGAGCACTTTCACAGCCAGACAAGAGTTCAGCAAGGCAGCAGGGCAACAGCATGGCAGCAGTCCTTTGTAGAAAGCAGACAGGTGAGTCCTTTGAGCAGCCAGGCAGTTCTTCTTGGCAGGATGTAGTTTCTGGTTCAGGTTTCTTCTCCAGCAAGTGTCTGATGAGGTAGGGCAGAGGCCCTGTTTTATACTAAGTTGTGCCTTTGAAGTGGGGGTGACTTCAAAGAGTGTCTAAGAAATGCACCAAGCCCCCTTTCAGTTCAATCCTGTTTGCAGGAGTCCCAGTAGGGGGTGTGGCAGTCCTTTGTGTGAGGGCAGGCCCTCCACCCTCCCAGCCCAGGAAGACCCATTCAAAATGCAGATGTATGCAAGTGAGGCTGAGTACCCTGTGTTTAGGGTGTGTCTGAGTGAATGCACAAGGAGCTGTCAACTAAACCTAGCCAGACGTGGATTGAAGGGCACAACAAGATTTTAGTGCAAAGAAATGCTCACTTTCTAAAAGTGGCATTTCTAGAATAGTAATATTAAATCCGACTTCACCAGTCAGCAGGATTTTGTATTACCATTCTGGCCATACTAAATATGACCTTCCTGCTCCATTGCGTAGCACAACTTGATGAAACAGTTGTGCATGTTAGAGATTAACTGTTGCTGAAAAAAATGAAGAAAGTGTGCAAAGTCGGTAAAGGGGAAGAAAGCAGTTGTAATAATTGTACTCCTTAGATACCTGCTGAGCTACTTTATAAGATTCTATGTGAGCTTCTGCATCTCATGCGGTTCCAACTACCAATCTTGCAAGGAATGAGGCTCATTGCTGCTACCACGGAATTTTTTTTTTAAACAAATGGGATGCACTCTATTTGGCACAGCTAAGAACAAACAGTTTTTGTGTCTCAAGAGCAGGAAATGAACATGCAGCCTGCAGCACACAGGCTACCTACAGTGTGTGAGAAATAACATTCGAACATGACATTGAGACTTAGGCAGGCAAGCTTGGGTTGTCCTGTGTCGTCAGTTAAATTCATACTAGTTAGTGTCACTTAGTGACACCTAACATGTGTTACTCCTACTTAGAGATCCCACAACTAAATTTTTACTTAGTGCATCCTAGCAGACTACAGCCAGGAGCAGTAAGTAACATTACAGTGTTGCCCAAACTTTATAAATGGTTCAAGACGGTGCACTGCATTCATTGTTTGGTATCAGTCGAAATAATTTTTCTTCCGAAATAACGAGAGGCAAATAAGTCTCATTGTAACTTGTATTTTCTTCTTCTCATGCGCCTAGAGCTGGTAGACAGGTCTGTCACTCAGCAGGCGATATGTCAAACTGTAAATTTGATTGCTGGTAGGACGTGCGCCATTGTAGGTCTAATTTTGTGAAGGCTCAATTAAGTGAATGTTTCGCCTTAGTTCCGGGTAAATTGAACAAATCAACTAGGACGCTCTTATGTGATTTGCCACACAGCACGATTGAAGTTATCAAGAGATCTGTAATTTGTAAAGTTAGGATTACTTAAATTATATCTGCATGTGAAATGTACAAGTGCTTACCCAGGTTATGCAGTAATTTTGATTCGGTCTTATGCAATGGAATTCACTAGAGTCAATAGCGAAACAATACTTCTAATACTAAACAGTCATGTTGTTTATACTGCCACATCACCCTTACATTTCTTAAAAGACAGAAGTATTAAAATAGGTGGTTTTTGAATTGTGTGCTAACAGCCCGTAGATACTTTGAATAAAATTCACTGAAAAAACTGGAAAAGTGAAAATATTGTCCTGTTCTCACATCGTACATTAAATCTACAGTTTCAGGGATGTTATTAGTACTCTTCATAACAAAGCAGCCCTGAAAACCTACACTTGTGGTAAAATGAGCAACCACAACTATATTCTTGACTCCGCACATGATGTGATTGGCTATCTCACAATGATATCAATGATGGCATTGCTGGTAGTATCATGTCACACAGAGACATCTGTAAAACTGCAAATGATTACTACAACAGCATAACCTCGTTTCTATATGCATCTCGTATAAGACATAGAGATGTTGAAAGGACTAAACAAATGTCCATCCTCAGTGGATTATAGGGTAGACACTCTAAGCAAAGGGCCAGCCTTCAGAATGGCCACTATGTCCTAATTTCACTGAGTATGACTGATGCCCATGCACGACAGCCTCTATGGGAAGAGATGCTAAATGCAGTGGAAACTTTTGGGCATGGCACAGGTACATTAGAGTTTTAGGACATGATGCTTGATGTTGAGCCAGACCACGTGATAATGCGACTCGAGTTTACTGACCATAGGAAAAGGTCAAGTACAAATGGGTTTAAGAGACTATTGCGTTAAACCAAAGTTGTGTTCCACACCCCTTCTTCACCTCACTGGTCAAAAGCTGCGTTCTTCATGCAGAGGTTGCAGGGCAGGGTCAAACTTTGAGCACAATGAACTCTGAGGCAAAATAACTAGAGATGTCAATGATGATGTGATATGTGATATTACAGTGATTTTATTAACCATATTATTTCTGAAATAATTTGTGAGGTATTGAACTCTGCATCTGGGGATTAATGGTTGCCATTCAGACTACTGAACTAGCAGAATTGTTGCTTTCAAAGGTAGAATTAACCAGCTTCTTACGCCCATACTTTTGTTCCATCATGTCTCATTTGCTTCCTCACTCATTCATTTTCCCTCTCATCCTGTCCTTCTCCTAGATTCATTTATCTCATGAATTTTCGTCCTCCCAATCTCTTGCATTCTGAATGTATACCTTCCGCTTTCTCTCTCTTTCTCGGGCGAACGATCAAATTGTCTGCTTGTCCTACAAAAATCATAAAAACACGTCCTTGACTTAGTGTGCCAAAATGTAGAGAAACAAGTAATATGTTGACTTCTATTCAGGACCCTGAAATTGAACCGGTAATGAATAGAGAATGAAACACTTTTGAAACGGTGTGCCATTTATTAGTACACGATCTTGATTAATTTCTTTATATAAAAGTAGTTTTTGACATGAGTCTCAATAACAAGTGCGCTTAAACTAAATTTATTTCAAAAATCCTAAAAGGAAGTTGTTGTTTCATTGTGGTTGGCAGACGCCTGAAAGGGCTGTACTTTGGCTTAATGTAACATGTTCAATTATAAAATCAATCAAACATCCTGATTGATTGCAGAGAGGAGAAGAATGTGCTGAGTAATGCCCCTTGCAGCAGTACTGCCAGAATTAAGATATGAATGTCGCTTCGGCTCCTTGGTGAAAACAATACACATATTGCCTAGTCCTTTTCATGGAAAAAAAACACTATATAGAGCTACCACGACCCACTTTGAACTTAACAGGCCCCCGAGGTAATAAAATAAATAAAAGACATGACACTAAAACATACAATACGGCATTTTTTTCTATATCGATGCACGTTTTTAAGGTATAACTTCAAACTGCTAGAATATTTTTCCTTTAGTCGGTTTGATTCAAACATTCGCAGTTCGAGGATTATCGTCGACGTTTGTGAGCATTATACATGTAATTTTACGCTATTCAGAAGTGCATCCCAATTATTCATAGACAAACACAGAATTACAGTTTAATAACCTTTCCTTCATTTGCATTACATTCCACTTTTCTGACACTTCTGTGGGAATGTCTGTTTTTGTACACCTCGGTGGCACTTGCAGACGTGTGTTGTTAGAGCCCAGCATTCCCTGAACAAGTAGATTTCTCGGAGGTCGTTGTCAATCCTGGTTAATGACTTCACAATCAGCGAGTACAGATCGTGCAACTGGAGGTGGGGGCTTTATCTGTAAGATTCTGTATGGCCCTTAGGCGGTGCCGTACTTAACGTTTCTCATGGGCATCATTCATCCTGGATCTGGCACCCTCTTCTAAAGAAATAGGTATCTAAATGGACTTCTATAGACAAGGGTACGAGGGCATTCTCTGTCAGTCTTCCATCTGCACATGTTGTGATATTTACAATCATTATTTCAAAACCAATGCTCCTAATTGTCTCATAAACATCTAGAAGTAAGAAACTAAGGGCCAGATGTAGGAAACAATTTGCGACTCGCAAACGGCAAAAATTGCCGTTTGCGAGTCGCAAATCGGAGTTTCCTATGCAGAAATGCATTTTGCGAGTCGGGACCGACTCGCAAAATGCATTTCCGACTCGCAAATAGGAAGGGATGTTCCCTTCCTATTTGCGACTCGCAGTGGTATGCAATTCCATTTGCGACCGCGTATCGCAGTTACCATCCACTTGAAGTGGATGGTAACCCACTCGCAAATTGGAAGTGGTCCCCATGGGACCCCTTCCACTTTGTGAATGGACCACAAAATATTTTTTCAGGGCAGGTAGTGGTCCAAGGGACCACTACCTGCCCTGAAAAAATACCAAAACAAAAGGTTTCGTTTTTTTTTTTAAGTGCTGCTCGTTTTCCTTTAAGGAAAACGGGCTACACTTGAAAAAAAAAGAACTGCTTTATTTTGAAGCAGTCACGGACATGGAGGTCTGCTGACTACAGCAGGCCTCCATATCTGCGAGTGCCCATAGTCGCTATGGGGCTGCAATTTGCGACCCACCTCATTAATATTAATGAGGTGGGTCTTTGCGACCCCATAGCGACTCGCAGACGGTGTCTGAGACACCGTTCTGCATTGCAAATTGCGAGTTGCAATTTGCGAGTCGCTCGGACTCGCAAATTGCAACTCGCAATTTGCAATATTGCTACATCTGGCCCTAAATGTGAAGGGGTCCTGTTGGTCAGTTTGATAGTTGGGCTGGTTGCACCTCACACTAGACAGTGACACAAAAGGAGCAGGGGTGTAGTCTGCAATTCTTGATGAGACATCTGTGCTAGAAGGGAGGGAGGGAGTGGTCACTTACACCTGAAAGGGCAGTGCCTGTCCTCACACAATGCAGTCTCTGACCCCCTGGTGAGTGTCTGGGGCCTGGCCTGGGCAAGGCCGGATTTCGCATTCAAAAGAGACTTTACTTTGAAGTAGGCCTACTTCAAAGGAGAAATTGGGTATAAGAAGGGCACCCAAAACCGCAGACTTTAGATCACTTCTGGACATCGAGAGGAACCTCTGCCTGGAGAAGAGCTGAGGAGAAGTGCTGCCCTGCCTGTGACTGTGCTTTGTGGAGCTATCCTGCAGTTGCTGCTTCTGCCAGAGTAAGAGGGCAAAGACTGGACTTTGTGTGCCTTCCATCTTGTGAAGAAATCTCCAAGGGCTTGATTTAGAGCTTGCCTCTTGTTGTTTGAAGTCTCAGGGACAGCAAAGACTTCTCTCTGCCAGCACCTGGAGTCCCTGGAGAGACTCCTGCTCTGCCAATTGGTGCCCTATCCAGTCCCTGGGCCCTTGAAAAGAAAGCTGGTGGAAATCCAAGGAAATCGACTTCGGACGACTTCGGACTGACGCCGCTGCTGAATCCGGTGACGCTGCCTGCAACAGACTCCGTGATCTTCGCTGGAACGCGACGACCTTTGCAGGCCCGATGCCTCTGCAGCCCCGCTGAAGTCCATGACTTCGTGGAAGTCGCCGCACCACGTCATGACCGACGCCGCTCGAAGTGCGCAGATTCAACATTTCGCACAGACGCCGCGATCCCCGACTTCACGCATCAACTTGTTTTCACTCTTCATCAAAGGTACTGTACTTGGGGGTCTACGCGACTCCGTGTCCGGCGCCGCTGGTGTCGGCTTGTTGGGAACGACTCCGTCACAACGCCATGTTAACACCTCATTAAAGCATTTTGTGTTTCTAAGCGTTATTTTTGAGTTTAATCTTTAAAAAATCATAACTTTACTTGTGTATGTCGGATTTTTGTCATTTTGGTCTTGTGTTGTTTAGATAAATATTTCCTATTTTTTAAGCTGGTGTTGTGTCATTTTGTAGTGTTTTCATTAAGTTACTGTGTGTGTTAGTACAAATACTTTACACCTAGCACTCAGAAGTTAAGCCTACTGCTCTGCCAAGCTACCAATGGGGCAAGCAGGGGTTAGCTGAGGGTGATTCTCTTTTACCCTGACTAGAAGAGGGTCCTTGCTTGAACAGGGGGTAACCTGACTGTCAACCAAAGACCCCATTTCTAACACACCACAAAAAGAGACTCTTTACAAGTTTAGAAAAATAGGTTTCTATGCTGAGCATAAAATAAGACCAAAAAATAGAAATCACGTAATTACTTTTCAACTTATACTGAATTAAAGTATACAGGCAATTACAAATGATTCAGGTGTTTACTGTATTGCAGATGTGAAGAAATGGGGAAAAGATAACTTTCTAAAAGTTACATTTTCTAAGTATTTGTTAAAAATCTGACTTCTCCAATGAATTTCTCTTTCTTTTAATAAAAATGAAAAATGCTATGTCTATGTAAATTTCATATTGGCCAGTTCAGGTCAAAAGATACAGATTAAAGTTTAGAATATGTATATTGACATTTTCTAGGATCCAACAAGAGCTATGCCAGGGAAAAGGAAAATTACTTTAGGGTGCTTGTCACTGTGGGAACATGCCTAATTTAATTTCCCACATGCTCCAATTGAACTCTTTGTGTGCCAAGATGGACTTAAGGATGACTTGTAAATATTTAAAGCATGGTTTCACACCTGTTTAAAAGGGCTATTTTAACAAGTTTGGTGGGTTTTTACAGTGCTGAAGTTTGGCTTCACATAATAGGTCTAAAGCCATGCTTTACAAGCCAACCCAGTATGTAGCACCATAGGTGATTGAGTCCACAGGTAGCAAATATGTTCCAGGTTCTGTGAGTATTTCCTGCCCTATTGGCTCAGGACTTATAGACAAGTTAACTATGTCAGTCAGGGGTAAGCCACTTTAACAATGTTTAAAGGGGGAGCACTGATCCTTAGCAAGGATAAATTGCACATAACGGAAAAGAAACCAGAAAAAGGCAAAAATTCCGGGATGACCATACTATACTCCATAAGACTCTCTATCCATTAAGGAACAGCCATACAGAACAGTAGTGAACAATATCATTTATTATATGCGTGTCTCACAAGAATGTATTTTAGACTTCAAAACATGGGATTTTAAATTGAAATGAAAAGTTTCAAATTCATCTTAATTCTGAGTATTATCTTGAAATCACTACTACTACACTGAGGAGAGTATCAGTTATGTAATCATATATTTGTGTGAAGTGAAACAAAATATATTTCCTGTCAAATTAGTAATTTTTTCCATCTTTTGTGATATTTAGAGTTTGATACTTAAGGATATTGTTGGCTGTGGATAAATCTCTTTCTTTAGTTAATTGTGACAGGGATGATCATTCTATCACAGCATATGTGTCATGCTAGAATACAGTAACACATAATATGGGGTGACTAGTTAATGTTTGCAAGTTCACATTACAGACTTTTGCGACTATTGCAATTAATTGTGAATTGTCTAATGATTTATTCTAGAAAGCATACATTTGGCTGCACTTTGCTTGCCCTGGTTAAAACTGTGGGAAGTGTGTCAAATGTACTTTCTGCAATAATAAAAATCTTCCAGTGGTCCTGGTTGTAACCCAGCCCTTGAAATCATATCTAGCATTTATGAAGATGAGCTTACAAATTATATGAAAAACCACTAGCATTCACACTGTAAAGCACACATAGAAGATGATTATCCATCTAATGTGATATAATTTCCTTAACAACCTTACAATAATAAAAAGCTCGATCATGTCCCACAGAGGTTATTTGTACATTCTATTTACTGCGTAGCAGGACCACAACATTTCATTTTGCAGTCACCTCAGAACAGTATTTTCGAAAATATTTGGAAAATTAGAAAAGGCATTACGATGTAATGAAAAGCTATCTTCAATAATCCATCCCGCTATGTTCCACCATGCAGGTGGCAAAAATCTTTCTGGCAATGAGCTGGGCGATGCAGAATTAGCATCTCCTATTAGCTTTTCCAAAGCTGGAGAATAGGCATTAGTAGTCCATGTAATGTGGCATGGATTAGGTAGGTGTACATTTCTTATAGCAAGTGACAGTCATAAGATCAAAGCTGCAGCACTGTAATGAAACTCCCTTTGCTCCCAGTGGTACTGACCTGCTGTAGATCCAGGTAGTTGGATTGTTTTCCTCACCTCAGAGCAACAGCAATAAGGTTACATTATTCGGCGTCACAATGGTCTCTCAAACTAGCACACTCTAATTTACTGGAACACAATGTTTCACTGATAACACAAATCACCAGGGCAGCCACATATTCTTCATTACTTGATGATAGAGGTCGTCCTGTCACTGAAAAAAGGGACAGCCTAAGTTATAGTCCTATAAGAAATCTGTGTTGGTGCACCCTAGGACATTCAAGGGAGGGTTTAGTGGTCCTCACCTTCAACAATTGGGGTCTCATGTAGCTGGTGTCCTGGGGATCTCCCATACATCAGATCCCCACTCTGGGAAACAATTACTGCTTTCAAGCATTTGACTCTGAGGGTACGCAAAGAAAATGTTGTGGCTTAGAGACCCAGAACTCTGCAATGCAGGAAATAACAGATAATGAACATCTTCCCCCCCATCCCGTGCTTTTTCTTACAATAAGGGAACGTACATTATTACCCACTTTACTAAAAAAAAAAAACACAATGTATCCAAAAAATACAGAATGCAAGATGAAAATGCCTAGGGTAGCACTCTTTAAATGACATCTCAACCAAGGAGGGGTGCACTCTACAAAAAAGAAATGTCCCACAGGTTGCATAAGCTCCTAAATGCACCTTGGACCCTCTGACCTGGAGGCATCTATAACAGTCTCTACACTAGCCAGCCCTAATCCCTAAATACACCACATCCCCTTTTGCGCCTAGCACAATGTGAAGGGAACTTCACAAATCAGGTTATTAAATTGGGAGCAGCTGACCTTGTCAATATAATAAACAATCTGGTTAGGTCAAAACAAAGATCTGACAGAACCTCTGGTCCGTCAGACACTAAGATCATTAAAATAGGTTGAGAGGAACCGTGGATATGAAACTTTAATGATTTAATGCAGCACCCAAATAGAAAAAGTGAAGCGCTATTGAACGGTTTATGGTGGACTGGGACTTTGGCACAATTTCAGTTTGACCACAATGAAGCATAAGTCAGATTTACCATGGAGATGTTTACAAACAAAGATTTATCTGTCCAAGGGTGTGGTCATTGAGGGTCTCTTGCAATCAGATATGGCAGAGTCTATCTCATACTGAATCTGTTAGTTTTGGGAACAAAAGCCTTCAGTGAGGGAAATCTAGATTTTGTGGCAAACGTAGCTGTACTGACACAGAGCTTTTAGGCCCTCAGCCACTGTGAGGGCAAACACTTTAAATATATACTGCACCATTGTTATATGCATGTTGTTTTCACCCTGCCTTGTGGGCTTCCAAGACTTTTTTGACAGGTGACTTTTTAAAATATAAAAATAGATTTTCCTACATGGCAAAAACACTTTTCCTTGCCCGGTGATACTGCAGTGCCTAATAAACTGCAGCTCCTGGAAAATATATTCTATTGCCTTTGGTGACTGTGGTATACATTCACATGGTCCTGTAGAGGCCACCTAACCTTTCATGCCATAAATGCATTCTAGGCACCTTCTAAACTGGACTTACTGGGAAGTTATTGTCAGAGAGACCAGATCCTCAGGGCCTGCGCACGTTACCAACATGTCCACCACTAGACAGCTCCGAAGCTCCGATAGATATATCACAGAGCCTGAAAGAGTCCAAGTGGGGGAAAAGAGGATTAGGTAGGGATCAGCTGGGAAGGAGACCTGTAGGAAGCAAAAGGTTAAACAACACAATATCAAGATATAATCACATTGACTTTCAATAGACTATGGTTCTAAGAGTTCTCATACTGTAACCATGGATAACCTAAGAAGTGACTACACTAGACCTCAAGAAACCTAGGTACCTGGAAAAAATCAAGAATGGGTTAATACAATGTTTCATATGAGCTTTTCATGAAATATCACATACTGTCTAGAATACAAGAACCTTCTAGTATAATGTTTCAGAACAAACATTGCATTTTTACATGAGGACAAAAGGCTATCTGAAACGTTCCCTGGAAAACAATAGGAATTATACTAGGGACTTAATATGCACAAAGAATGTCACATTTTGAATTAAGCATCTTCACAGAAAATCCAAAAGCTCGGGATAAATGTGTGCACCTCAACAAACACAACACACCAAAGTGTTAAATGCCAGGAAATGATCGCGCACTCTGTTGCCGATCTGAATGTCAAGTTTTACATGCTGGAAATGAATCGCGCACACTGCCTATTCGAACAAGAATATGTAAATGCCATGAAATGATCGCGCACAATTGTTGCCGATCTGAACATCAAGTTTTACATGCTGGAAATGAATCACAAACACTGCTGATTCGAACAAGAATATGCAAATGCCATGAAATGATCGCGCACACTGTTGCCGATCTGATCATCAAGTTTTACATGCTGGAAATGAATCGTGCACACTGCCGATTCGAACAAGAATATGTAAATGCCATGAAATGATCGCGCACACTTGTTGCCGATCTGAATGTCAAGTTTTACATGCTGGAAATGGATCACGCACACTGCCGATTCGAACAAGAATAATGTAATGCCATGAAATGATCGCACACACTGTTGCCGATCTGAACATCAAGTTTTACATGCTGGAAATGAATCGCGCACACTGCCGATTCGAACAAGAACATGCAAATGCCATGAAATGATCGCGCACACTTGTTGCCAATCTGAACGTCAAGTTTTACATGCTGGAAATGAATTGCGCACACTGTTGATTCGAACAAGAATATGCAAATCCCATGAAATGATCGCTCACACTGTTGCCGATCTGAACATCAAGTTTTACATGCTGGAAATGAATTGCGCACACTGTTGATTCGAACAAGAATATGCAAATCCCATGAAATGATCGCACACACTGTTGCCGATCTGAACATCAAGTTTTACATGCTGGAAATGAATCGCGCACACTGCCGATTCGAACAAGAATATGTAAATGGCATGAAATGATCGCGCACACTTGTTGCTGATCTGAACGTCAAGTTTTACATGCTAAAAATGAATCACACACACTGCCGATTCGAACAAGAATATACAAATGCCATGAAATGATCGTGCAAGCTGTTGCCGATCTGAATGCCAAGGTTTACATGAGAGCAATGAATTGCGCACTCTGAAAGTTTCACAAGTAGGCCCAAAACTCGAGAATCTTTGAGAACGGGGTACGGGCTCCAGCCCGACCTCCGCCTTACCGCCCTGCTCAAGGATCACCAATATATTGCGGGGCAGGTCTGGAACATCAAGGAAGGCCTTTTGAACAGGAGCTCAGGATGTTGCTGCTGCTCTCACAGGGACCTCTGAATAGTGAGCACGTGGAGCTGGGCTGGCTCCCTTATATAGAGTCTGGCCCAGCTCACAAACCACACCCAGTCATGCTGCAGGGAAAGCTTCTAGAAGGTCCTGGAAAGGAATCACACCCTAACACACTCAGTAAGCCTGCAGCAATACCTTGCAGATGAACAGTTATTGCAAACATCATTAATAGTGTTTTTCAAGGTTAAACTCTGCAATGCAAAAGGTTAACATACTGGATGTAAACACAATGCATGAATTATGCTCTTGCATAAAGACTGGGTTTTTGCATTTTTGTCACCCGTAGAGCGCGCACAGTCCTGATGTTGACAGGTGAGGGAAAGTCTGGGCTAGGGGCACACATGTTTTACCACTGTTTAGTAGTGGTAAAGTGCTATGGGTTTTATAACCAGCAAATTCAGAAAGGAAAACTTGGGCCATCCACAACAAAAATGATACTATCATAGGCAAATAATATGCTCATATACAATGCAAATCAATATTTAATGCCTTTAATGATGGTATCATGTTTACTTGACATTATCTTTTATGATACTCCTTGAAGCCTGATGCTAGGCTTTTAAAAGCACTGCTTCAATTTTCCCTTCTTTTTCACAAAGATCGTTCTTATGGTGCATCTTTATTTGTATAATGGATGCCCCTGCCTCACATATTGTGGGTGCTTTCCAGGGGACATGAGGCAGCCCAAGGCCATGTAGCCTATATGACTTCACTCGTCACTGTGCCACGTGCTAGCAGAAGCCTTGGCTTCTCTTTCTTTTTACTGTCTGTAGACTGCAGTGAAACTGGGAGGAAACTGGTGGTCCCACTCATTCACTTGACAGAAGAATGGGGCCAGGAGGCTGAAGAGCACTTTGCCAAATTTCCCCTAATGCCCTGCCCTTCACCAGGGGTGTAAATTAAAAGGTTGAGCACACATGCTTGAATCTGGCTGGTCCCCCCGAGGTGCCCTGCCTTTTCTGGCAGTAACATGAAACACACAAAAGATTATGGTAGAAATGCTTGTAAGAAGTCTAACCATTGGCAATAGGATTTCAACCCATCATTCTTTTTCTCATCATGCCACCTCAGTTTGGACCCAATCATTTTCAAATCAGTATTGATCTTACTGAAGTAGGAACTGTGGCAGCAGTACAAAGATCCCAGTAGGAACTAGATGGTGCATGCTGCTGTGAGGATACTGGGCTTGTGCCTTGTGGGCTGCGGCCATCCCCATGAGCTTATTTATGACATCAGTACACTTTGTCCCAGCAAGATGACCTCAGACATGCCTCCCATGAGTGGTAAGTTAGAAGTTTATTTCCTCATGCCCAACTGGGCTAACTTTGATGAGTTTTTATGCATTGTGCTCCTGATGGTGCACTACAACCACCAGGATAGTCAATTCTAGGCTTCTCATTCTTTAAGAAATGTTTGAGGTGGTTTGTTTCAGCTTAGTTTGAGCTGCTTTGCCACGATGAGACAGAACTATTGGACCTGCTGTCCTACCCCTCCAGCTCCTGGAATCCTGTTTTTTACAAGCCTCATTTACAGCTCCAGAGAGTGGCTACAAACTTCCAGCAATAAGTAGCTCTAGGTTTGATCATCCCTGACCAGGCTCTTCCCTCAGCTGCATCCTGTGGCTGTTTAGGCAGGTAATGCTGCCTCTTTGGATTCTATTGTCCTCACAATTTCCAGGTGATCATTTTCAGGGTGCTTGTATGTCCAGTCTAGCAGGAGTCAGGGGGTCTCCTTCATGGGTGACTGCCTAAAGCCAGTCCACAGGAAACCTCTCCTTCAGGAAATCTAAGAAGTCCACTGTCTACTGTCCCCAGAGGGAGTTGAGAGATCAGAGCCACTGGTCTTTTAGATAAGACTCCACAGAGTCACTACAACTACATTTCCAGAGTATCTCTTCACTGCAGATAGTGATTAGCCCACAATGGGTCTTTCCTTCTTTCTCTGTAGTTGTCCTCCTCTTAATGTTTCACTTCTACTAGGATTCAAGGGTTGAGTTGGAGAGTGCTAGAAGGTATAGGGTCTCTCCTCTATCCAGTACTGCACATTATACCTCCATCGATAAGTCACTTTCTAGGAACAGCTTACTGACTGGTCCTCCCCCTCACACATCATCACTTTTTTCAATATGCCTGAATCAATCCCATTCCCTTAATTGAGAAATTAGGTCACCCATCACTTCCTTGCCTTTCTTGTGCTCTGAACATTGCCCATCACTGGGGGTGCATTTTGAAAACATTTAGAAACCATTCGAAGATGGCTACCTAGTCATGCTTTAGAGTGGCAGCTACCATGGAATCCTGTTATAATTGCTTTAAAAAAATCAATATTGAATCTGTCCATGTGCATACAAGCCCTTTTGGGATGATTTTTTTAAAGCAAAATAAAAAACCTCCATGTTGGTCACTACCCAATCCCGAGAATGCACAGTGAGCACCTTGAAATGGTGCTTCTTTTGTTGTGAGAAAAAGCATTCCAAGATGTGCAGCCTCCTTGCATGAAAGAACATACATTAAGATAGGTCATCTTTTTTATGCAAAGGAGAAAAAGATTGGAAAATAACCATGATGGTTGTATGTGTGCGTGAATATTCTTTAAAAAAATATATATATTTCTAAGATATATGTCAGGCATGTGTGTACATGCAAGGGGCCATCTGTGAGAACATTATTTTGTTATTAGTTAGATTGGTGCCCACTACAAGTATAAAAGTCACTAACTTGTTGGGTCCAGACAAAGGTTGAGCTCAAGCCCTACCAGCTATGAAACAGAGCAGACAGGTTAACTTGACAAAATTGTGTGTAATAGTTAAAAGGTCAAAACACAAGGTAAGAAACATTCCCTTCATGTTATAAAAAGACAGAAAAATTTGATGTTAAAAAAGATAGCAAAACCACAAAATTCCTTGTTAGAAATGGGGTCTCTAGTTGACAGTCGGTTTGCACCCTGTCCAAGTAGGGACCTGCACTCTAGTCAGTATAAGGGAGATACTCTGCTCTAATAACCCCTGCTCACCTCTTTGGTAGCTTGACACGAACAGTAAGGCTTATCTCAGCAGCAACCTGGAAAGCATTTGCGCATAAGACACAGAGATACAATGAAAATATTACAAAAGGACACCACACCAGTTTTAGAAAAATAAACAATATTTATCTATGTAAAACAAGACCAAAACAAGAAAAATCCAACATATAATAATAAAGATATGAATTTTGCAAGAATTAACTTTAAAATACAGTTCCTTGAAATTGATAGCTGTGTCTGGGGCTGTCACGTCATTGTGAACAAGAAATCCAACAGGTCAGGGGGCTGTAGCGTCGCGGGCCAGCTATGATGTCAGGAAGACCTGCAAACAGTATCTTGGAAATAAAGGGCGTTGTGATCCTCGCGATGAGATCGGAAGTGTGGCATCGCTGGCATTGGTTCCGTATGTCGGTGCAGGGGTCGTCAGGCAGATCGAACTCCAGGCTGATGATGAAGTCAGGAACACTGGCATTGGTGGCGTCGGGGCTGCGGTGCGAAGTGGAATGATGCGTTGTGTGTGCCCACAGATTACGGTGCAGACAGCGTCTCGTTGATGGCATCATGTGTTTGTTTTTTTGTTGCAGCACAAAGCACACAGTTTACAGTGCTGTAGGCAGATGAAGCTAAAGTCTTCGATTCCCCTGAGACTTCCAACAGGAGGCAAGCTCTACTTCAAGTCCAGTCTTTGTCCTCATTAAGGCAGAAGCAGCAACTGCAGGCCAACCCAGCAAAGCACACACAGCAAAGGGGCAGTACTCTTCCTCCACCTCTTTAGTTCTTCTCCTTGGCATTGGGTCATCTTGATCCAGAAGTGTTATAAAAGTCTGGGGTTTGGGTCCACTACTTATACTCCTTTCTGCCTTTGAAGTAATCAAACTTCAAAGGACAGTCTCTGTTGTTGACAAGATACTGCCTTGTCCAGGTCTGGCCCGAGACACTCACCAGATGATTGGACACTGCACTGTGTAAGGACAGGCACAACCCTTTCAGGCGTAAGTGTCATCTCCTCTCTCCCCACTCTAACACAGGAGATTCATCAAAATATGAAGGCTACACCCCAGCTCCCTTTGTTTAACTGTCAAGAGGGAATTCACAACAGCCCAACTGTCAGTATGACCCAGATGTGGACTACTCAAGCAGGCAGAGCCACAGAATGGTTTAATTAAGAAAATGTCCACTTTCTAAAAGTTGCATTTTCAAACTGACAATCTTAAAAACAACTTTACTAAAAGGTGTATTTTTAAATTGTGAGCTCAGAGACCCCAAACTCCAGATCTGTATCTGCTCCTAATGGGAAACTGCACTTCAAAGATATTTAAAGGCATTCCTCATGTTAACCTATGAGAGAGATAGGCCTTGCAACAGTGAAAACAGGATTTGGCAGTATTTCACTGTCAGGACATGTAAACGACATCAATACATGTCCTACCATTAACATACAAGCAGTTTAAAACTGAACACACAGACATTGCAGTGGCAGGTCTGAGACACATTCACAGGGGTACTCATGTGGGTAGCACAATCAGTGCTGCAGGCCCACTAGTAGCATTAGATTTGCAGGCCCTGGCTACACATAGTGCACTTTACTAGGGACATATGAGTAAATCAAAGATGCCAATCATGGATAAACCAAACACCAATAAAATGTATATAGGGAGCACTTGCACTTTAACACTGATCAGCAGTAGTAAAGGGCACAGAGTCATTAAACCAGCAAAAACAGAGACCTCCATACCATAAAAACAGGAGGTCAGAAGGCAAAAAGACAGGGGAAACACGCCAAAGGATTCCAGGCCTAACAGTCCTATAAAGAAAACCCAGGATTTGTATTTGTGAAGGTCTAAGTGGAAAAAGCAGCCAGAAAAGGTAAAGGGCCAATGATAGTCAATAGACACAATAGACTGAAACCACAATGCAATTTTGCACCAACCACAATGGAGCCAAGTGTATTGGTACTAGTGAAAGTCTGAAAGCCAAAAAGTTCAACAGTGACTAAATTCCACTGGTCAAGAGGAAACGTTTCCAGCCTTTCTTCTGGTGCCCAAATAACTACAGGAGTAAACATCTAAGCCCCCCCCCCCAGGGCCTCAGGGGAGGCAGTTAGAGATGCACAAGTTGTTTGGCAGAGACTAACAGCAGTTGCTTGCTTCTGGTCAGCTGGGCACTTTAGAAAAAACACCTCTTAGAGCTTGTTGTATTCAAACAGGAGGTCAACCAACTGACCATTGGAGCACACTTCTCTGCATGTCCAACCCTAAAGTCTCCTCACAGGTTTGAAAATAAAACATGTGCAGTTCATCTTCTGTTTTTTCCAAGTGTTCTGAGTAAGTCTGTATCAAGGTTCAGCTTTGTAGGGTTCACCAGCCTTAGTGGAGGACCCAGTAAGGCACTCCTAATTACTCTATGACCAATGGTGTAAATATTCTCAGGATGGGCCCTCCCTTCTTTTTTTTAGTAGTGTGTGTTTGTTTTACTGCAAACAGGCCCATAATGCAATGGCAGGGCAAATCTAAGATGGACAATGTATTCAGCCACACTAACCTTGGGCTCTGAAGTCTATGTGCAGTGGAGTGAGTTATGGAAATCACATGTGTACCCCAAACTAGCACTAGAATCTTGTTTGAAAGAGGCCCGGTACCAAAGGCAAACCAAGAGACATGTCTAGAGGGACAAAAGCAACACACACAAGAATTGTCCAGGCTTCCAATTTGCTCCCTTTGAAGGGTGCTGCAGAGGTTTTACATGTGCTTCGGATAGATCTGTCATGCAGGCACAGCCACCATGCTTCTGTTGAGCTAAATGGCATCATCTCTGCCCATTCATGTAGACCTGTCAATCACAGTAACCTATTGTGCTCCAAGGAGGAAATGTTTTTAGCTAATGCAAATTAACCTCCAGGAACTTCTGTCAGGAAAAGGCATGTTTTTAAAAGGTTTTTTTTGTAATATTAATTTTTTATAAAATCCAACTTCATCATTAAATTGGATTTTTAATAACCATTAACAACAGTGGTTAAAATATTTTTCTGACTGGTCCTATTATTGGGATAGCAGACGTAACATTTTAATCTATACTTTGATTTTCTACATGGGACAACTAAGTCTGCTACAGTGAAAATGACTGTTAGGGACTTGTCACTGTTGGGACATGTTAATATAAGTGTTCTACATTTCCCACTTTTAAATACCATGTACCCTACTTTGTGAGCTACGAGGCTTACAAAGGGGTGACTTAAAAATATTTAAAAAGGAATATTTATACCTATCAAAAATGGTTCATTTTAAAGGGTCACCCCGCAACAGTCAGCCTACAGTGGGTAGGCATCAGGCTATGTTTTCCTTATCGTATGAGTGGATGTCAAATACTTGCTGCCGTCCATATGACATCTTTAACTGTCCACACTATGGCTGCAGTCTCTGCATCATATACTATGTTCTTGTAGAAGAGTTATTTGCACCAGTCGGGGATTAGCCAATTCCTACTTGTTTTAGGGGTCACAGCAGATACAATGGGCACTGGACAACAGTGCCCCAGAGTGTGGAGTCTTAAAATCAGCAATACAGTTCAGCAAAATATAGGGATCACCACACAAAAAGTGGCCTTTTCGCACACCATCTTCCAATGATTTCCATTTTGTTTCATAAAAACAAATTTCAAAATGGCCCCCATGCATCAAGGGGTATGCACAGCAGCTATTTGGGGGGAAAACAAGCACAGGCAAAACCAGTCCTGGTGTCACTGTTGAAACTCAGCAAATGATTGACTGTTGGTTTGGGAATTGTATTTTATTGTTTTGTTCACTTTAATAGTGTTTGTTACTGCTTGTTACTCACATATTTTTTTTAAGAAATGTTTGCTGCTTGTACAAACAGCTGCCAGAGTTTGAGCCAGAAAAGTTTGAGTTAGAAATTACCCAGTCAGACTGTTTCCAACTGCAAAAATGTTTTGACATGTGTACATTGTGATTCGTTAATAGGTTACCGCACCACAATTTGTGTTTGCAATTCAGTATTTGCAAGGGGCGTGTTTAGGGCGTTCCTTCCAAACACCAAATCTGGATGGGATGTATGAATATTTTGTGACCAAATTACAGTCACAAAACATTCATATTTTACCGACTCCTTGAAGGAGGTGCTAAGCCACACACAATAGGAAGGGATCCTTAAGGTACCCCTTCCCCTTTGAGAATGGGAAACATATATTTTTAAGAGGAAGCAGTGGTCCTGAAGACCAGTGCCTACTGATAAAAAATTAAACTTAAAAGTTTAATTTTTTTCTTTTTAAACAAATCACATTTTCCTTCCAGGAAAATGGGCTGCGTTACAAAACTAAATAATTACTTTGTTTAAAAGCTTTTACTGACATGGTGGTCTGCTTACCCCAGCAGGCCACCATCCCTGTGACGGCTGTGATTCCTAATAGTTCACAAATTGCAACCTAGCTCGTTAATATTCATGAGGTAGGTCAATTTGCAACCCACTAATCACAAATAAAACTCAAAAGAAGTTTGTGCATTTGAAATAGCAATTTCCAAATTGCAATTCACAGGAAATCACAATTAGGAAATCGCTAATACAAATCTTCATACATGTAGCCCATAGTGTCTTTTTATTTTGCCGGTACAACCCCTCCATATGAACAATCTACTTTCTTGCACATATTCATAGTGCAGATGTGACTCTCATCTTTGTTTGCAGTTGGGTGATTTCTATATTTGTCCTATGATGCCCCATGCACTGGCTCTCCCTTGAGCAGGGAGTCACTTTTGAGATGGTTGTTTTTTTAGGTTGAGAGTAAGCGTATGACCTCTTGTATACTTTTAAGTATATTTCTTCTGTGGGCTTCCAGCTATTTAATTTGCTAGTTTCAGTGTCATTTAAAAATCCTAGCTTGCCAGTGGTCAGTCATGCCTCTGTGTCCCTCCTTCTTCTTTGTGGGAGCAGGGACCAACTACTGTATAATTACGCTTTGGCCTGTTTATCTGGTCTGTAGGGGACTTTTATTTTACTTTGTTTTCTGCTCCTGTCCAGGGAAGCTTCCCTTTTCATTTGTATAGCATATTTCTGCTGAGCTTAGCTGTAAAACAAGGCCATACATCAGGCTGTTATCTTGGTCACATTTGGTCTTTGTGGGCTCTCTGTACCCTGTCTTCACTGCCTGGCTCCCACCCTTCCTTGGCTTGGATTTTCTTTACCAAGTGTGCCTGCCTGTGTGGAGGGTGGTGGGGTCGTAGCGGATCAGCGGGGCTTGGGGGAGCTGGGGACCAGGGGTCGTGGCGCTGGGCGCGGGCCAGGCGCGGACGGGCGCAGACGGGCTTGCCTCTGGCGCGCCTCCGGCGCGCCAGCGGCGTGCCCGCTGCGCGCGCCCGCTGCGCAGTCGCGCAGCGGCCGCCATAAGAGGTAGGAGGGGGGGGGGAGGGGTCAGCTGGGGGCGAATGGGAGCTGGGGGGCACCACCACCTGATCCGCACTGCCAAAAGGAACTTTTTCACCGACAGACTAGACAAAAACAGCCACAACAGCAGAGAACTCTTCAGCATCGTCAAAGAGTTCTCCAACCCCAGCGCCAGCGCCAACGCCGTCACGCCCTCACAGGATTTGTGCGAATCCCTCGCCACTTTCTTCCATCGCAAGATCAGCGACCTCCACGACAGCTTCGGACACCAGACCCAACCATACACCACTGAACCCGCTTCCCCGGACATCACCCTCAACAACTGGACCCACATCAACACGGAAGAAACCAAATCCATCATGAACTCTATCCACTCCGGCGCCCCTTCGGACCCCTGCCCGCACTTCATCTTTAACAAAGCCGACGACATCATCGCCCCGCACCTCCAGACCGTCATCAACTCTTCTTTTTCTTCTGCTACCTTCCCAGAATGCTGGAAGCACGCTGAAGTCAACGCCCTACTAAAGAAACCTACGGCTGACCCAAGCGACCTGAAAAACTTCCGCCCCATCTCTCTTCTACCTTTCCCAGCCAAGGTAATAGAAAAGACCGTCAACAAACAGCTGACCACCTTCCTGGAAGACAACAACCTGCTCGACCCTTCACAAACCGGATTCCGAACCAACCACAGCACGGAAACCGCCCTCATCTCAGTCACAGACGACATCAGAACCCTGATGGACAACGGTGAAACAGTCGCCCTCATTCTCCTCGACCTCTCGGCTGCCTTTGACACCGTCTGTCACCGCACCCTAATCACCCGCCTACGCTCCACCGGGATCCAAGGCCAGGCCCTGGACTGGATCGCCTCCTTCCTCGCTAACCGCTCCCAAAGAGTTTACCTCCCTCCGTTTCGCTCAGAACCCACCAAGATCATCTGCGGCGTACCTCAAGGCTCATCGCTCAGCCCGACACTCTTCAATGTCTACATGAGCCCCCTCGCCGACATCGTACGCAAGCACGACATCATCATCACCTCCTACGCCGACGACACCCAACTTGTACTCTCCCTCACCAAGGACCCCGCCAGCGCCAAGACCAACCTACAAGAGGGTATGAAGGACGTCGCAGATTGGATGAGGCTCAGCCGCCTAAAGCTGAACTCTGAAAAAACGGAAGTCCTCATCCTCGGCAACACCCCGTCCGCCTGGGACGACTCCTGGTGGCCCACGGCCCTCGGCACCGCACCGACCCCCGCAGACCACGCCCGCAACCTCGGCTTCATCTTGGACCCTCTTCTCACCATGACCAAGCAAGTCAACGCCGTGTCCTCCGCCTGCTTCCTCACTCTCCGCATGCTCCGCAAGATCTTCCGCTGGATCCCCGCCGACACCAGAAAAACCGTGACCCACGCCCTTGTCACGAGTCGCCTGGACTACGGCAACACCCTCTACGCCGGGACCACCGCCAAACTCCAAAACCGCCTGCAACGCATCCAAAACGCCTCGGCCCGCCTCATCCTCGACGTACCCCGCAACAGCCACATCTCCGCACACCTGAGACACCTGCATTGGCTCCCAGTCAGCAAAAGGATCACCTTCCGTCTTCTCACCCACGCACACAAAGCCCTCCACAACAAGGGACCGGAATACCTCAACAGACGCCTCAGCTTCTACGTCCCCACCCGCCCCCTCCGCTCCGCTGGCCTCGCACTTGCTGCCGTCCCTCGCACCCGCCGCTCCACGGCGGGTGGGAGATCTTTCTCCTTCCTGGCGGCCAAGACCTGGAACTCCCTCCCCACCAGCCTCAGGACCACCCAGGACCACTCCGCTTTCCGGAGACTCCTAAAGACTTGGCTGTTCGAGCAGCGATAACCCCCCCTTTCCCCCCTAGCGCCTTGAGACCCGCACGGGTGAGTAGCGCGCTTTATAAATGTTAATGATTTGATTTGATTTGATTTGCTGAGAGCAAGGGGCTGAGGATCGCATGTAATTGCTTGTAGCCTAGGCACCCAGCTCTACCAGGGCTCCACAATCCTTAGAGACCGTGCCCACTTCTTCTCCGTACTGGGATCCCACTTGCAGATACAACAGTGCACCTCAGTTCACACACTCCAATCCCTCAGCTATGCCATTGCCAGGAGCCCCACACACACTGTCTGCCAAAGCACCTCAGTTCTTGCAGTCAGTACACTCTGCTGCTCCCGTACTGGGTCCTCGGGTGTATTTCCATCAGTGCACCTCAGTTCACACACTCCAAGCCTACAGCCATGCCAGAACCCCACTCACCGTGTCCGCCAGAGCACCTCAGTTCTTGAAGTTAGTACACTCTGCTATTCCAGTACTAGGACCTCAGGTGCCGCTCCATCAGTGCACCTCAGTTCTTCCCCTGCGAGGTCACTTCCTTTTTTTATTTCACATCGTTATTTAGGAGGGTCTGTTTCACCTATCTCACTCTGCTCTTCCCTTTACACCATTTACTCTCAATGATTTCTTTCTCCTCCACTTTTTTCTTTCCAGCTCTTAAAATGCACACATTAACTGTTTCGCTCTTTCTTTCAACTGTTTATTTCTACTAATTTCTACTATTTCTACTAATTTCCTTTTTTTTATTTCCCTCTTCCTGTTGCTACCTCCTATTTCAAACTCACAAAAACTTGGTTATTTCCTTCCTTGTTTCGTTCCTTTCTTTTTTCTTCATCAGGCGTTTATTCTTTCACTATTTTTTTCTCTTCCCTTCATTCTTTCTTTGTTTTTTTTATTTGCTTTTCCTTTGACTCAGTATGTGTCCTTTCACTTTTTTATTTTTATTCTTTCTTCCTTCCTTTCTCTGGTGTTTTTCTTATATTTATCTGTCAATTCACATTTTACTATAAATCCATCTTTTTCCCGTTTGTATGTGGAAGCCACAAGTTACGTGTTGAGACCCGAAGTGAAAAAAGTAGCTTTCCCATTCTGTGTTGTGGGAAATGTGTCAGTAGATATATGCCCTGGTTCTTTAGCTGCTTGTTTCTCTCACCATCTCTCTTTTTTCTCTAAGCTTCATTTTTCAACTTCTTTTTTCACACTTCTTTCATTATTTTTTCTTCTAGCTTTACTTCCCTTTTTTCCTTTGTCTCACGTTTTCTCCATGTCTTTTATGTTTTTATTTTTCTCATTTTTTCTTTCCCTTCTTTCTTTTATTTCTTTGCGACCCTTTCTCTTTCTTCCTTTTGTCAGTTGTATTCCTTTCACTTCTCTTTTTCTGCCCCATCCGCTTTCTCTCCTGAGGCCTACTTATTAATGAAGCAACAGGTGCAGTGCCGCCAGGGCTCATAGACCAATGGACCTCACTCAACTTTAATTATTGCTGTATCTTCCTACCAAAATTGTACTCAACCATTTTCCTTTCTTACTCCAGGGCCCGTCACACTGTTACTACGCCATTTGTCCTCTCCATCTTTACTCCCAACTCCCTCTTTCCTTTCACCCTCCAATCCGTCCCAAATAATATATTTGTTATGGTGTTTTGAGCATTACACTCTAGTGCCAAAAGTTTATTTCTGATAAAGGTTTATATGATAATTATATGTTTTAAGATAGAGAAAGAAAATAAATGGGACGGCTTTAATTAATTGCTGGGCCACTGGAATAATATGGCAGGAAAAGATGAAATTATGAGGCAGAGTTGACCAATTTATGTAGTAAGAAAAGTACAGTTATGTACTTACAATGCCAATAGCTCTTACTCAAGAAAATATGAGACCTATTGCACTGCAAATGCTTGTTTAAAATAGTTTTTCCACTTTATTAGGAAACATGATCTGGTAATTTTCTAGGTTTAGCGGATCTGCACCTTGTACACCGTTTTGCACCTTCTGCTGATTTCCAGTATAGGTTAAAATAGAGCAGCGCTTGTATATTCTGTCAAAAAATAACCTTTTTAGTAACTGATCAGTCTGTGTGATTTGTTTTCACTGATTCTTCTCAAAAGGCGCTTAGACGCAAATAATTTCATGGATCTGCCTGTTATATATTAAAAGAAAACACACAGAAAAATACGATATATTTTTGTAATCAGTGCAGTGTGCCTCTCCTTTTTGCGTTTCTTTCTAAAGTATGAAAACAATATGTGGTGGTGTTATTATAGGTTTTTTCATTGAAAATACGTTTTATGGTTATGTTATGCAATGATTTTACCGTGCTGTAAAATACAGACACAGGCAAATGCGGCCTGCTAAAAACAGCTCGATGACAGTACTTGCCATGCAAATGTAATTTTTCCTTAAGGGTCGTTCCACCACACTGTATTCGTTGCTGAGATATGAAACTTGGCAGACACCAATCTGCAACACAGTTTGCTGTAGTGCGCCTAGCATTTTTTCTGTTACAAAGTGATGAGTGCGTTTCAAACACATATTTAATTTTGTTTCTTTCCCAGCGTTATGTGGCGGGGATGTCAGAGGCCCTAGTGGAACAATTTTGTCGCCTGGTTACCCTGAGTTCTATCCCAATTCATTGAATTGTACATGGACCGTAGAAGTGACCCACGGAAAAGGTAAACACGCTGCACATTCCCAATTTTGTTGTGCTTTTCAGTCTGCATCTATCTTTGTGAATTTCAGTCAGGTAGTTCATTTCCCAAGAGGAGAATAGGTTTCTCCTGATGAGTTGTGCGATTTGGTGCAAACAAAATTGAATTCATACATAACCGTCAGATAAATTTCATAGGGTCAATAAAAAAACGGAATCCACAGCAATACTTCCAAAAAGAAGATTAAACAACAACCACAATATATTGCTGCTGTAGCCACAGCTGGCTTTTCCAGCTCTGCTTCATTTGTGTCTTATGGGTAAAGCAATTTATGAAGACAAGCTTAGCTTCAGAGTTCCCGTGAAGTTTAAATAAAGAAATACATGTACCAATGTTCTATTTGGGCTGTAGGAACTGATGTGTTCAGGCAAAGGGGAAACTATCCTTTTATAAGACGCAATTAGATAACAGATGTGTAGGTTTTTAAGTTGAGGCCTCCCATAGTGGAAACTCTATGAATCGCAAAGTAAAACATTTATTTTAAATCTAAGTCATGAAAAACAATGATAAATGGAAATCCGTGTTATCTAACACATAATTTGCAACTTGAATAAAATGTCTATGTGTAGCATATTGCAGCATTATCATTCTTGACTGGGAATTAACTATATTGTGTGTTTTTTTTGTTCTTGCATGATGTGTTACTGTCCCACTCGGAGTTTTTTACCTTGAGATAACACAGTAATACCTAGGCCCTCATTTTGAACTTAGCGGTGCAGAACGCACCGCCGGCGGTAATTATCGCAGACGGCATGACATTTCATACCACCATATAGTTAAAACAGAAGTGAACTGGCTGCTGCCAACCCACAGACAGGCTTCTGCCCTCCTGGGGTCCGTGCAGCCCAGTCCCATGAAGGCAGAACAAATGATTTCCTCTGAGAGAGGGTGTTACATCCTCTCCCTTTAGAAATAGGTATTAAGGGCCTGAGCGGAGTAGCCTCTCTTGGCCTCTGGAAATGCTTTGAAGGGCACAGATGGTGCCCTCCTTGCATAAACCAGTCTACACTAGTTCAACGGAACCCCCAGCCCTGCTCTGGCATGAAACTGGACAAAGGTAGGGGGAGTGACCACTCCCCTGTCCATCACCACCCCAGGGGTGGTGCCCAGAGCTCCTCCAGTGTGTCCCAGACCTCTGCCATCTTGAATTCCAGAGATGTGAGGGCACAATGGAGGCCTCTGAGTGGCCAGTGCCAGCAGGTGACATCAAAGACCCCTCCTGATAGGTGCTTACCTGACTAGGTGGCCAATCCTCCTCTGAGGGCTATTTAGGGTCTCTCCTGTGGGCTTTTCCTCAGATAACGAATGCAAGAGTTAACCAGAGTCCCTCTGCATCTCTCTCTTCAACTTCTGCCAAGAATCGACCGCTAACTGCTCCAGGACGCCTGCAAAACTGCAACAAAGTAGCAAGAAGACTACCAACGACATTGTGGCGCCTAATCCTGCCGGCCTTCTTGACTGTTTCCTGGTGGTGCATGCTCTAGGGGCTGTCTGCTTTCACCCTGCACTAGAAGCCAAGAAGAAATCTCCCGTGGGTTGAGGGAATCTTCCCCCTGCTAACGCAGGCACCAAACATCTGCTTCACCGGTCCTCTGGGTCCCCTCTCATCGTGACGAGCATAGTCCCTGGAACACAGGAGCTAGATCCAAGTGACCCGACAGTCCAGAGGTCCATCTGTCTAAAATTGGTGGAGGTAAGTCCTTGCCTCCCCACACCAGACAGTAATCCTATGTACTGTGTGATCAGCAGCTGCTAGGGCTTCTGTGCACTTTTGCAAGGAATCCTTTGTGCACAGCCCAGCCCAGGTCCCCTGCACTCCATCCTGCATTGCTCAACTCACTGAGTTGACCACCGGCTTCGTGGGACCCTCTTTTGTAGTGTTGAGGTGACTACCGTGCTCAGTTTTCTTGAACCTGTGTTTAAGTACTTCTGTGGGTGCTGCCTGCTTCTGCATGGGCTTTCTGTTGCTGAGTGCACCCTCTGTCTCCTCCTCCAAGGGGTGACCTCCTGGTCCTTCCTGGGCCCGGGCAGCACCCATTTTCTTCAAATGTGACCCTTGCAGTTAGCAAGGTTTGTTTGAGGTTTTTCTGCATGGAAATAAATCTGCATCCTCCAGCACGCTGTGGGACATCTTCTGTGCAAAGGAGAAGTTCCTGGCATCTTCCGTTGTTGCAGAATCTTCAGCTTCTTCCACCCAGAGGCAGCCATTTTGCACCTTCATCTGGTGTTTAGTGGGCTCCTGCCCCCCCGGACACTTTCGTGACTCTTGGACTTGGTCCGCTTCCTTTACAGGTCCTCAGGTCCAGGAATCCGTCTTCAGTGCTTTGCAGTCAGTTGTGGTCTTTACAGAATCTCCTATCAGGACTTTAGTGTGTTTCTGGGGAAGTAGGGTCACTTTACTCCTTCTTTTCAGGGTCTTGGGGTGGGGTATCTTGGACACCCTTAGTGTTTTCTTACACTCCCAGCGAGCCTCTACACACTACACTAGGCCTGGGGTCCCTATGTGGTTTGCATTCCACTTTCTTAGTATATGGGTTGTGTTGCCCCTAGGCCTATCACATCCTATTGTATATTACAGTGTTTGCACTACTTTTCTAACTGTTTACTTACCTGATTTTGGTTTGTGTGCATATTTTGTGTATTTTACTTACCTCCAAAGGGAGTATATCCTCTGAGATATTTCTGACACATTTTCACTAAAATAAAGTACCTTTATTTTTAGTAACTCTGAGTATTGTGATTCTTATGATATAGTGCAATATGATATAAGTGGTATATTAGGAGCTTTGCATGTCTCCTAGTTCAGCCTAAGCTACTCTGCAACAGCTACTTCTATCAGCTTAAGCTGCTAGAACACTACTAATCTACTAATAATGGATAACTGGACCTGGCACAAGATGTAAGTACCATCAGGCACCCACTAAAAAGCCAGGCCAGCCTCCTGCAACATCCCCCCTTCAAAAAACACACACCCACAAGCACGTACTCACTCACTCAATACATCACCCCACACGTCCCTCCCCCCTTCCCTCTCAGCCAGCACTTACCTGTTCCGTGGCACTGCTCCGGGACAGAACAGGCTCCTAGGATGCTGCTCCGCCAGCATCGCTGTGTCTCCATACACTGCCACGCCTATGACTGCATCATTTTAGGTGTGGAGGTTTCTGGACTGACGTGGCGGTGAGGTTGGAGCAGCATCCACCCCCTCCACCGACCACCAGCATGGCACCTGGCGGCCCTCACTGCACCAATGGCGATGAGGCTCCAGGCGTCATTATCTAGCGGGATGCCTGCCGTCGCCACTGGAGGTCTTCTGTGGACCGTCCGCATGGTTGGTGGCAGGCTATCCCGCCACGTTCTAAATGAGGGCGCATTAATATTTTCTCCCCAGCTTGAGGTGTGTAAATCCCAATACATATATACATTTACCCTGCATGATTTTCTTCTAGCTTTACCCAGTGATTTTTTTGGGGGGCGTGTTGGACCTGACCCTTTTAGCAGGGTTATCCCCATATGTTTTGCCTTCTGCTTCCAATTTGTTCTGACCTGTTATTGTTGCCTTTAGGATTCTGGACACTTTACAACTGCTGACCAGTGCTAAAGTGCAAGTGCTCTCTGTCTAAGATTGGTTTATCCATGATTGACATATTTTATTTACTAGTTAGTCCCTAATATAGTGCACCATGTGTGCCATAGGCCTGTAAATCAAATACTACTAGTGGGCCTGCAGCACTGTAAACATGTCTCAGACCTGCCACTGCAGTGTCTGGGTGGGCAGTTTTAAACTGCCATTTCGACCTGGCAACTGCACCCACTTACCAGGCCCAAATCTTTCCTTTTATTACATGTAAGTCACCCCTAACGTAAACCCAGACAGCCCCATGGGTAGGGCACAGTGTATTTAAAAGGTAGGACATGTACTAGTGTGTTTTACATGTCCTGATAGTGAAATACTGCTAAATTTGGTTTTCGCTATTGGAAGACCCGTCTCTTTCATAGGGTAACATTGGGATTGCCTTGAAATATCTTTTAAATGTATAGATAGAGATATGGAGTTTAGGGTCTCTAAACTTACAAATACGTCTTTTGGTGACGTTAGTTTTAAAAATGTAAGTTTGAAAGTGCCACTTTTAGAAAGTGGGCATTTTCTTGCTTAACCATTCTGTGCCTCTGCCTGTCTGTGGAATACCCATCTTTATCAGGATGACAGTTGGGCTGTTTGTGAATTCACTCTAGACAGTCACACAAAGGGAGCTGAGGTGTTCCCTGCATACCCTGATGGATCTTCCTGGGCTAGAGTGGTAGGAGGAGCGGACACTTGCACCTGAATAGAGCTGTACGTGTCCTTAGCAAAGCAGTCTCTAAACCCATGGAGTGTGTCTGGTGCTAGGGCAGGAAAGCAGGGTCTTGTGCACTACAAAGACTTTTTTTTGAGTTTGCCTACTTGAGTGGCAGAAATGGGTATCAGTACTGGAAATCTGATCCCACAAAATCAGAACACTTCTGGACCTAGGACATTCTGCCAGGAAGAAGAGCTAGATGCTGAAGAAGGGACTGCCACTCTGCCTGTTGCTTTGTTGTCCTGGCCTGCTGCTTGCTTCTTCTGTCCTGGGAGTGAAACGACTGGACGTTGCTTTTTACATCCTGCTTTCCAAGGATCTCCAAGGCCTTGAGTTGAGCTTGCCTCCTGTTAAGAAGTCTCAGGGACATCAAACACTTCCTCTGCCAGCTCCTTGGCTCCTCTGATGAGAACCTGTCCTGCCAAGTGGTGCCAAATCCGGTTTGGGCTCTTGAAGAAGGTTTTTCGTGCTACAAGGGGAAAATCCACGAATCGACTCACTGAGTCATTCCAAATAGATTACCTGATACAGGAATTTGATGCGTTGCCGATGCCGGCTCCACAGCAAGTCCCAGCTTGATGCAACAACCATGGTTTTACATGCAGGCCCCAGCTTTCCATTGTAGCACATCAGATGAACCACCCCTGTGTGAGTTTTGAGCATTGCATTATTGAAGTCCTTGATGCACCACTCTGCCTCCAACACATTGCCTTCTTCATCACTGTGAGATCGACGCATCACAACTTGACTTCAGACGCGTCAATGACGCTTCATCCCTGGGTGCCATTTTTTTCTTCTACACCATAGTAAGGAACCTATGCTTCGTGCCACAAACAATGCATCACCTCCCCTGTGGCAGTAAAGATATGACACATCACCTCCTCTGCCATCAGTAAGGAACTGGCGCATGACCTCCCCTGTGACAGTAAGAAACCAACACATCTCTTGCTCTTTCGATGCATCCCTTCCCTGCGACCCACCTCATCTTTGACACATTTCATGTACTTTGCCTCAGTCAAGTGCTTCATCGATTTCCAGAAACTATAATTTAATTTAATCTTTTAAAAGTGATATCTTTGCTTGTGCATGTTGGATTTTTGTCGTTTTGGTCTTGTGTTACTCAGATAAATATTGGCTATTATTCTAAACAAGTGTGGAGTACTTTTATGGTGTATTTAATGTGCTACTGTGTGTGTGTGTGTAAACATACTTTGCACATTGCCTCTGAGATAAGTCTGACTGCTCGTGCCAAGCAACCAAGGGGGTGGGCAGGCGTTATTTTGCTTTGTGGCTCCTGTACCCTGACCAGAGTGAAGGTCCCTACTTGGAGAGGGTGCAAACCACTGCCAACTAGAGACCCCTTTTACAATAGAGGGAAAACATTAGGGGCCAGATGTAGGTCGGTTGGGTTTTGTGACTCGCAAATTGCGAGTCAGAGCGACTCGCAATTTGCGAGTCGCAAAACCGT
Source organism: Pleurodeles waltl (assembly GCF_031143425.1). Lineage (NCBI taxonomy): Eukaryota > Metazoa > Chordata > Amphibia > Caudata > Salamandridae > Pleurodeles > Pleurodeles waltl. Next base: position 944,326,166 of record NC_090439.1, on the reverse strand, counting down.
ATGCACAAGAGTGTCCCTGACACTGTTTGCGACTCGCAGGGGGGTCGCAAATGGCCACCTCATGAATATTCATGAGGTGGGTCGCAATTTTCAACCCCCTTGAGAATCGTGGCACTCACAGGGATGGTGGCCTGCTGGAGACAGCAGACCACCATGTCTGTGACTGCTTTTAAATAAAGCATTTTTTAGTTTTTTTTGTAATGCACCCCGTTTTCCTTAAAGGAAAAGGAGATGCATTACAAAACTAAAAAATGAAACGTTTTTGTTTCATTTTCTCAGAGCAGACAGTGGTCCATACCACTGCCTGCTCTGAAAAAATGTTTGCAGTGCCATTCACAACGGGGAAGGGGTCCCATTGGGACCCCTTCCCTTTAGCGAATGGGTTAGCACCCATTTGAAATGGGTGCTAACTGCGATTGGTTTGCGACCCTGTTCGCGGTCACAAAGCAATCCTGCATTCTACTGCAATTCGCAATTAGGAAGGGGACACCCCTTCCTGATTGCGACCCGCAAACCCGTTTTGCGATTTGGTAACCAGGTTACCGAATCGCAAAACGGGTTTTGTGCATTGCAAAGTTCAGTTTGCATGTCGCAAACAGCGAAATTTCCTACATCTGGCCCTAGGTGTGTTCATTTGCACCAGCTGTATTCTCAGGGGTGCAGAGTCTGTGTGCTTTCATGGCCATTTACTGATTATTCCATTTACCCCTCCACCTGTTCCTGGGTCTCCCATCTTTAAATTGCCCATCAGGATCAGAGTTTGACGCAAGGTATATAGGTGTATCTCATGCTCCCCTGTTAGAAATGGGGTCTTTGGTTGGCCGTCAGGTTACCCCCTGTCCAAGCAAGGACCCTCACTCTAGTCAGTGTAAGTCACACACAATCCAAATTATCCTGTGCCCACCCTCTGGTAGCTTGGCACTGAGCAGTCAGGCTTAACTTAGAAGGCAATGTGTAAAGTATTTGCGCAATAAATCATACAATAACACAATATAGCACCACAAAAATACACCACACAGTGTTTAGAAAAATATATAATATTTATCTGGATATTTGCAGGTCAAAACGATAAAAGATGCAATAAGAAAATGTAAAGATATCACTGGAAAGTGATATAAAGTGTCTTAAGTCTTTTAAAAGCAAACAATGTCCCTTTCAAGCACAAAGTACCTGGTTTGAGTGAAACATCTCCGCAAAGGGCCGCAGAGGAGGAGAGGCATGGAAAACGGTGTGTGTGTCGGTTTCGCCCCTTCACACACGGACTTGCATTGTTATTTTCCATGTGGGGAAGACGTTGTGTCGATTTCTGGTGCACTGACGGGTCTCCTCTTCGGGTTGTGGGGTTTTCAGATGCCCCGGGGTCCGTGCGTGGAATCATGGGCTTGTTGACCAGCTCTGGGTTGTTCCGGTGGGCGATGCAGGGAAATTACTCCCTCACGGCAGGCGCTGCGTCGATTTCCCCTCTGGAAGTCTGGCGTCATCGTCCCAGGTGGGCCGTGCGTCGAAGTTCCGGTCGCAACACAGGTGCCGCGTTGATCTTTTCCTTGCGAAGTCGAGCAGCGTCTTCCTGGTTCGGCGTGCGGTGAATTTTTCACCGCGGAACAAGCTGGCCATCTAATTATTCGCCGCACAAGGAGTCCAGTTGCAAGAGAGAAGTCTTTTTGGTCCTGAGACTTCAGGGAACAGGAGGCAAGCTCTATCCAAGCCCTTGGAGAGCACTTCTGCAGCAAAGCAAGAGAGCAACAAGACAGCAGGGCAACAGCAAGGCAGCAGTCCTCTGTAGAAAGCAGTCAGGTGAGTCCTTTAGGCAGCCAGGCAGTTCTTCTTGTCAGGGTGCAGGTTCTGGTTCAGGTTTCTTCTCCAGGAAGTGTCTGAGGTGGTAGGGCAGAGGCCCTATTTTTATATCCAAATGTGCCTTTGAAGTGGGGGAGACTTCGAAGAGTGGCTTAGAAGTGCACCAGGTCCCCTTTCAGTTCAATCCTGTCTGCCAGGGTCCCAGTACGGGGTGTGGCAGTCCTTTGTGTGAGAGCAGGCCCTCCACCCTCCCAGCCCAGGAAGACCCATTCAAAATGCAGATGTATGCAAGTGAGGCTGAGTACCCTGTGTTTGGGGTGTGTCTGAGTGAATGCACAAGGAGCTGTCAACTAAACCCAGTCAGACGTGGATTGTAAGGCACAGACAGATTTAAGTGCAGAGAAATGCTCATTTTCTAAAAGTGGCATTTCTAAAATAGTAATATTAAATCCAACTTCACCAGTCAGCAGGGTTTTGTATTACCATTCTGGCCATACTAAATATGACCTTCCTACTCCTTTCAGATCAGCAGCTACCACTTCAACAATGTATGAGGGCAGCCCCAATGCTAGCCTATGAAGGGAACAGATCTCACAGTAGTGTAAAAACGAATTTAGGAGTTTTACACTACCAGGACATGTAAACTACACAGGTACATGTCCTGCCTTTTACCCACACAGCACCTTGCTCTAGGGGTTACATAGGGCACACCTTAGGGGTGACATATGTAGAAAAAGGGGAGTTTTAAGCTTGGCAAGTACTTTTAAATGCCAAGTCGAAGTGACAGTGAATCTGCACACACAGGCCTTGCAATGGCCTGAGACAAGGTTGAGGGGCTACTTAAGTGGGTGGCACAACCAGTGCTGCAGGCCCACTAGTAGCATTTAATCTCTAGGCCCTGGGCACATATAGTGCACTCTACTAGGGACTTATAAGTAAATTAAATAGTCCAATTTGGTGTGATCCAAGGTTACCATGTTTAAAGGGAGAGAGCATATGCACTTTAGCACTGGTTAGCAGTGGTAAAGTGCGCTGAGTCTAAAAACCAGCAAAAACAATGTCCAAAAAGTGGAGGGAGGCAGGCAAAAAGTTAGGGGTGACCACCCTAAGGCTGTCAGGTCTAACATCCCCCCTTTTGATCTTAGCACTCAGTCTCTCTAGCCTAGGCCCGTTCAGTCTGTCTCCCAGTTCATACTGCTTTGCTGGGCAGCATTCAGCCCTTTGAAAGGCAATGGGATCTCCCCTGCAGCAGGAAGTGTCCAGGCAGCACAAGGCAGTCGTCCAGGGAGCTCTATAGCATGTCGCAAGGAGCTTCAATTCCGGAGTAGAGGCCTCTGTCACTGGTCCTCTTCTGGGTGGCTGGCAGTAGATCACAGCTCATTCAGACACTCTGTTGGGTAATTGACTTGCTGCATGGCTCACATCACATTTTTGTTGAGCTCGATGACCAATTGCCCGCAGGTGAAGAATCTTCAGTCTGTTAAAAGCCAAGTGCTATCTTCAATAGCGTGCCTCAAAGCAATTACCTTGATTCTTCATGAGACACCTCAAAGGAATGTCTCTAGTCACTTGATCTTCTGACTGGTCCTGAACAAACAGCAGATATGGGCTGTGCTGCCCAACATATTTGACATATGGACCTCTAGGAGGTGTTTATCTTGGCTTTGGTCAGACCTACTACTCAGGCACAGAACTCCAGGTACTTTGTCAGCTACATCAGGGACATGCGATAAAGATTGCACTGCCCAGTTTGGCAGTACTACGATTCCTTCGGCACTCTTGCTTTGGAAGTCTGTCAGCCAGACCCTATAGCAGGGTATATTATGGCAGTTGATTCCATGATCAGCTCCTCCTTTCTGGATTGGAGTTTCCTTCCCTTCCTCTTAGGCAGAATGTCTTAACAACCAGGACAATACAGTAATTCCTCTTTCAGATCCAGCTCATTAGATGCGTTTGGGAGTTGGTGAAACCAGCCGTTAGCTGCATAACAGCCCCTGAGTACTCTGTGGAGTACCCTCTCCTCTGTAGAAGAGACCAGAGCAAAAAGCAATAGATCTTGGCCTCCCAACTTTATACCAATGTTGCATACAAAAGATGTGTATTCCAGGTCTACTTCCTTGCAACCAGTTTGGGTCAGTTCCTCTTTCATGTGTCCTAGCCAACCACTCTTCCACATGGAGTGCCCACCACAGAAGTACAAAACGGTGTGATTAGGCTGCACCAAGCTATGACCCCTCATTACTGTGATCAAGAAGAGACAATAATCCGTACCCCTTCAAAGGATTCCTTTCCCTGGTGATAAATAATGCAGGTACACCACACTCTACCATCTACCTAACGGCAACTGCAGACAGCCATTTACAGACTAATGTACCAGGAAGGGTCCTGGCAGTTTAAAAAAAAAAAAAAACCTTCCTCTTCTTTCCTCACTTTACAAGAATGTCTCTTTTTGCATGATCACCTTCATTTTCTTTGGACAAGTGTTGCTATTTGTTTGATTCTGCAACAGGGACTCTGCTAATCAGGCCCCAGGGTCTGTGCTCTGGTCCCCTGAAAACGTTTTGAAAATTGCCATACTCCTAATTGCCACATTTAACTTACCTATAAGTCCATAGTTTATAGTGCAAAATGTATCCAGGGCATGAAAGTTACATTTCTCCAATGGACAACAGCACATATTGTACCACAGGTAATATGACTATGCAAACATGACTGCAGGCCTGCCACCCATAACTTGGCTGTGCAAGTTTGAAGTATAAAATTGACCTGCCAAAAACCCCTAAATCCTCCTTTTGTGTAATAACTAAGAAGTCACTAAATGCCAATAAGTCGGGTGTATGTTATTAAAAGGTAGGACATGTAAAGGTTTAATATTAAACACGCCCTTATAGTGACAGTGCCCTAAAAGGTATTTTCACTGTAGCATCATAGGAAAGCACTGGGATACCTTATTAAAAGTCTTAGAACCAGATAAAGATATTTATTACAAATCCAATTCATTGGTAAAGTCAGATTTGTTCTAAATATTTTACAAACTTACTTTTAAAAAGTCACATTTAAACTGCTGAAAACCTATAGAAGTTAATTTGCCTGAGTTTCAAGCTGTCACCCAGGAGCTGAGTAGTTTCATGATGAAGAATGAATTGGCTCCCAGAGCTGAGACGAAAGCATTGGTTGTCGGAGAGGTTAACCTACCTGTTAGACCTGGCATCCTTGGCGTGGTTTCCACTAACTTTTTGCCCTCTGACCTCCTGTTTTCCTGGCTTCATTTTCGCTGGCTTTAGGATTCTGTGTACTCTACCACTGTTGACCAGCGCTAATGTGCTGGTGCTCTGTGATCTAAACATGGTATCATTGGCTTATCCACACTTGCCATGTTTACTTTGCTTGTAAGACACTAGTAAAGTGCACTGTATGTGCCCAGGACCTGTAAATGAAATTTTACTAGTGGGCCTGAAGCACTGATTGTGCCACCCACTACAGTAGCCCTTTAAACACATGTTAGGCTTCCCACTGCAGAGCACGTCATTTTGATCTAGAAAGTGCTCCCACTTGCCAGGCCAAACCTTCATATAAGTTCCCCTAAGGTAGGCCCTGGTTACCTCAAAAGGGCAGAGAGCGATGTAATTAAAAAGTTGGACATGTACTTTTAATTGTAACATGCTCAAGTAGTGAAAAACTATTATATCAATTTTTCACTGCTGCAAGGCCTATCTTTCTCATAGGTTAACATTGGGTTTAACTTAAAGCAACCTTTAATTGTAGTGTTCAGTTGGGAAAGGACAGGAAATTGGAGTTTAGTGTCTCTGGACTCACAGTTCAAAATCACAACTTATGGTGAAGTCAGATTTAAAATTTTAAGTAACTTTTATACAATTGGAATGTTCTTACTTTAACCACTCTGTGCTTCTTCCTGTCTCTGAATACACGTCTGGAGTGGATGACAGCTGGAATTTGTGCATTCCCTCTATACAGTCACACACAAAGAAAGCTTGGGTGTGACATTTGCATTCTGATGGCCCATCACAAGGCAGATTGGTCTTCTTGGGCTAGATGAGAGGGAAGAGCTGGCACACCTGACAAGGGCTGTGCCTCTCTCTCCACATAGAGGACTGCATAGTCCCATGTACAGTGTCTGGAGCCAGGGAATGAAGAAAGGAAGGGCAAGGACTGTGTGCACTTCAAAAGCAAACAAACACAAATCATAGAATGTGGAACCGATCAAACATTCACCCCCAGTCACAGATTTGGGTTTAATCCATCAACTCTTATGTTCACCCAGCCACCCTGGTTTGGACCCAGCCATATGCAAATCAGTCTTGACCTTGTTCCCCAAGGTAACACTCAAGCCTGAACTGACAGACCAGGTCCTCTCTGGACCAGAAACAAGCATCCTGAGACCGGTTTCAGGGTATCACCCTTCATCAGCTTAGCGGCCGAAATTGACGCTCCAGCTGCATTGCGGCTGGAAGATTGACGCACGAAGCTGGAGAAACGAAGTGCAACACCCGCTGACGGAGGCTGATAATGTCACAACCCCCATAGCACGGTTTTGCTGATACCGTGCGGCAGGATTTTTGATGCAAACCTTGCTGGGCATGGAAAAACTACACAAAGCCTGCCCGGACCCGAGTGCTTGCCCGGATCGATGCATCGCTCTCCTGTGGAGAGGAAAAACTATGCATTGCGACCCAACCGGAGGAGGAGAACAACGCACGGTCTTGCTTGAAGGTGAGAAATCGACATATTGCTAGCCTTTTCCGATGCACACTCGCCCGTGCGTGTTATTTTGATGCTCCCCAGGTACTTTTCAGTGCTAACAGTGTTTTTCCTTTTTCTCAAGGATTTAAGACTCTTTTCCTTTAAAAATTAACTTGTGTGTGTTGGATTTTTCTCGTTTTGGTCTTGATTTGTTTAGATAAATATTTCCTATTTTTCTAAACCTGTGTTGTGTCATTCTGTAGTGTTTTCACTGAGTTACTGTGTGTGTTGATACAAATACTTTACACCTAGACTCTAAAGTTTAGTCTGCCTGCTTGTGCCAAGCTACCGTGGGGGTAAGCGGGAAATAACTAAGGTTGATACTCCTTTACCTTGACTAGAGTGAGGGTCCTTGCTTGGACAGTGGGTAACCTGACTGCCAACCAAAGACCCCATTTCTAGCATTATCTATGTGTAAGGGGAAGGGTGGTTGTCCATGAGCCTTTCACTGTACCCGGGGACTCCATCCCCTGGGGCAGATAAATTATTATTAAGGGGATGAGGTCTGGGGCCCCTTCGCCAAGCCTTTGACAGGCCCCATGGATCCCATCCCTGGACCGTTGGATAAATGTTGCAGAAGAGGGTATCGGCCCTCATCCCCGAGCCTTGAACAGGCCCCAACGACCCCATCCTCTGGGATTGATAGTTTAGAAGAGGGGAGGGAGTCATGTTTGGGGCCCTCATCTCTGAGCCAATGATTGGCCCAGGAACCCCGTCTCACACCGACCAATATGGCTGCACTGCCCTGAACACTGCTGTTTTCTGCACAGGAGAATGTGGGCATACCCTGTCCATACTCTCCTAGGCAGAAAGCAGGACTTTGTTTCTGCTGGATGGGAGCAGTTAAAAAGGCTGATCCCGCTCGGGCTTGGTAGCAAAGCAATAGTGTCAGCTCCTGCCGCCACCTTAATGTCAGGATTGTGGGTCCTCTGTGTTGCCACCAGGGCACCCACCATAATTTTCAAAAATGGCTGGCTCCTTCCTAGGGAACTACCAGGTGTCCGTGGGGGCCTTGGTGCTCCCCCTCCACAGCCCCAGCAAAAACAAGCTTATGGATTCTGTGGGTGGGCACCGCAACACCCCAAAAATTACAATAACAAAATAATAAATGCACCACCAGCATCCAAATATGTATAGAAATAGCCTGAGGTTCTCCTTGTCTTGAGCAATGAATAATAAATGAGTGAGTTATAGTTACCTTACTGGACGAGTTATAGTTTCTTAAGATAAGAATAATTATAACTGCAGAATTTCTATAACTTATGTTTTTCAGTCAATTTCTAAGATTTTTTATTGTATTTCTTAACTATAGCATCCTGCAACCTTTGGTTTTAGTGAATTTCTATTACTTTTTTTTAATTCTATTTCCTAACTACAGCCATACCTGCTTTGAAGCCCATGCTCAAAGGCTCAAAAAACTAGCCATGGTGGGCAGGGCCGTATATGGTATTTTCCTCTAAATCACATATTTGCATATACAGAAACGAATGAAACTCTGACTTTCTAACAACATAGTGAAAGTCTAATTAACACTTAAGAATTTAAATGGTGGTTGCTCTTAAAAGACCTGCTTGTATTGGAGACCATGCTTCTAGAGGGATAACTTAATGCAGAAAGTCATTGGTGTTAATATTGCCATCAGTAATCCCTTTCTTGCTTTCTCTAACAGGAGTGCAGTTCACCTTTCACACTTTTCATTTGGAAGATCTTCATGACTACTTGCTAATCACCGAGAATGGCAGCTTTACCCAGCCACTGGCACGGCTAACTGGCTCAGAGCTCCCTGCTGCAATCAACGCTGGTCTCTATGGAAATTTCAGGGCTCAGTTGCGCTTTATTTCAGATTTTTCAATTTCCTACGAAGGATTTAACATTACTTTTTCAGGTATGGAAAGGAAAGGTTTCAGCAAAAATTGTCGAGGTTAAGAACTTTATGTTATAAATTATTATAATAATTATTATCGTAATTAAATGAAAGCCGTTCATGTAATAGTGTGCCTTGTCTTACTGCACCAAATGGATGACTGTATATTGCCACACTAATAGTTAAGAGAAAGTGTTGCACAGCGGACAAAAACGTGTACTACTACATAAAATCCCTAAGAACTTTTTTCTCTGCGTATTTTCAATTTCTGTAGTTTTTGACAAGGTTTAATAATTTTTTTATTGCATATAGTCGAATCTTTACATATTCGAAGATTCGACTAGGGATAATAATTTCTAAATTCAAAGCTCAGTACAAAAAGGAGGCCACATTTTTAAACAAACGTTCGCAAAATCTGATTGTATAGAAAAATTACACCTGCCCACTCCCACAAGGCAAGGGCAATAGAATTCAGAAAACCAACCAGACATTCATGCACACACAAACATCATACATAAAGGCACACATGTAGAAACCACGGCATTTAACTAGTTGTACACCGCATATTGTCTCCGTCTGCCTACCACACCTCTGTACCATTAAGTAGTAGATGTATTAATTTAGATATGATAAACTGAAAAGTGATAAAATAATGCTGATTTAAGGTCAAGTTTCATATAATCACAACATGTGGCTTCTTGATGGGTTACTACTATGTCTCTGGTTTCTGGTACATTTACGGCTTTTATAAAACCACCTAATATCATAGGTCCATTACATTTTGCGTGAAGAGCATACGGAGTGTGCCCACTGGCGCAACAAAGGCCCCATCAGCCCTCGCGCTGCGGTGGGGGCCACGAGCTCCCGGATGCCTCTTCAGCACAATACACTTTGCACAGCAGCAGGCCTCTGAGTGGGCTCAGGGGGCAGCCCCCCCAGGTACTTTGCGAGGAGGCCCCCGCAAGTTTTGTTATGCCACTGAGGCCCATATTTATACTTTTTAGCGCCACATTTGCGTCATTTTGTTTACGCAAAAGCGGCGCAAACTTGCAAAATACAATTGTATTTTGTAAGTTTGCGATGCTTTTCCGTCAAAAAATGACACACACGCGGTGCATAAAAAGTATAAATACGGGCCTGAGTGTGGCAGATGTCCCCACAATGCATCACAGCCTTCTTTGTCACAGATCGTGAAAGCACGGAAATGTCTAGAATAGGTTTCAATTATAAAACCTCAAATATATTACAGTTGTCCCTTGCTCCCCTCAAAATAATTGCACTTAAGATTTTATATGGAACTGTGCATTAGTGTTTTTAAAGTATCAGATTATCAGCATTGGCATTTCTTCTGCTACACTGCAATCTTAGAAATACATGTTCCATTATGCCTTTCTATCTTAGCTTAATTTCCTGTGCCTCGTGAATTCCCTATTCCTGACCACTCGGCACCCAACTAAGATTTAGTATTTATCCTTATCTCAGATAAAAAACAAAATCTAATTTAGACATAGCTATACAGTCTGTTTAACCATATACATTTCTAATGTATGCTAATTGATCAGAAGCCTCAAGGTTGTTCACGTCTTGTAGTTTTTCTCGTTTCCCTAGTGAAAGACTAACTGCTGACAAGCAGCAGGGGAGGACAGACATGTTCTGCTGAATATCAGTTGTTGTTAGCAAATAGTCCCCTTCTGTCTTGAAATGTGTCTAATTGAGCATTAATAAGGCAAATTACCCTTTTGTATGAAGCTTTTTTACATTTCTTTTAGCCAAGTCTCTAGTACCAGATTGCTTCTAGCTTATCAAAGCCTAGGAAAGCACATTATTGTGGTTGATGTTGTGAACCATCTTTTCCATTGGTGTGTGATTTCTGGGTAAACAGTTATGATGTGTAGTAGAACTGTTGTCTGGTCAAGGTCCCCTTAATGTCCGTTTTGTTTCATTATGCCCAATAATTCTTTCCATTGTTGGCTTAAGTTAGGACATTCACATAGAAGGAGGACAATGTTATTGAGTGTGCCCATCTCAGACATTATGAGCTCTGAAGTAGGCTTCCATCTTTCAGTCTTTAGGGATTCTAGTGCCATTTGTGCAGGATAAAAAAAAAAAAAAATTAGACTGGTCACTCGGACCAGTCTCTTATAGTCCCTCATCAAGTCAGACCAGTTCTCGACTGGAGAACCTATTTCTAGGTGGTGAGACTAGGTCAGCAACCAATCATTTAGTTGTATAGAGTTTGTGATTGAGAACACGTAATCTGTGATTAGTTTGTACTGACTGGACACCACTCATATATGTGTGCCATATGAGAAAGGAGGATTCCCCTAATCTTTTGTGGTGGGGAGGTGGCAAGATTATGCAAAGGCAATGTTTGAGGCATTGATATTTTCAAAAGCGTGAGTGCTGGAGGTGGAAATCAATTTATAGTTCTGCAAAGGTTTTCTGCTAGCCTTATTTCATCAGCTGTGTAACTGTTTTTTTGCCATGGGAATTAAAGTCTTCCTCTATGGGAACATGTCCTCTAATCTGTATACTCCTGTTACCGCACAGAAGGACCTTTTAGTGTAACAAGCTATTCTCTCCGATCATAGAGTGTCTGTTATGCCAGACAAGTGTCATGGCCGAAAGAGTTCGATGAGTCAATCTACTGGCATGCATCACTCATATAAAACATTCATAGCCCCCCATTATACATAAGGCTCTTTCCAGGGTAAACCACATGGTTGCATTTAAAGTACCATGCATCTGGTTAGTCCAGCTGTGAAGCTAATTGATATAATTGTGTATGGGAAAGAGAGGGCCAAGTCTCTGCATGTAACTTGGACAGCTTAAAGAATGGTTTGCACCCCAACCAGTTAAGTTTCAGGAGTTTGTATGTCTTAGGGATTACCCTAGTTGTAACATGTTGTGAGAGTATTAAAAGGAGGTTGTTGAGTTTAGGTTATTATGTTTAATGGTCTGTACATTGCCCCAAGGTGACATATTTAGTGACGACCACCAGGTTACTTTGGAGTTTCATGAGTGAGGTGTTTATTCATCCAACCATCTCCTCCCTTATGATGAAATCTCTGTCCTTAGCAAGGACTTGTCATTTGTCATTATGGAAAGGATTCATTTTTTTACCTTAAAAACAGAATTAATAAAATTCTTGTGCAAAGTCCAGTTTGGATTCTTTTTTGTCATCTCGGAAGGGACACCTAAGATATCTGCATCAGGCTGGAGACCTATATCTACATTCTTTCTGCCCACTTTGAATACTCCCCCTGAGATGCTAACTTTTGAAAATGTAGTACTGAAACATTACCAATCCTTGAAAGATTAGAACTTCAACAATCTGTTCAATAGAACACTAGCTGAGAGGAAAGCATTAAAGAATTAGAAAAGAGACGCTAATGTAATTAACAAATCCACAGACAAGGGAGGTGGTATAGTGATTCAGTCGGTGAAGGATTATGATTCGGAAATTCAGAGGCAGCTGGCAAACACCAACCATTACCTCAGACTTCTCATAACCCCTTAGAAGGGATTAGGAACCAAATCCTGCAAATGACAACAAGAGGCAGGGACCTGGGTTTTCTCACTCAGAAAGAATTTGATTTCCCAAACATGAAGCAACCACACTCCCTAAAAAGCAATAAGATCAGCATCATCCCCCTGACACACCCATCTCGTCCAGGTGTGTCTTGATTTTGGAGTCTCTGGATGAGTACATTAATATTTTCATCAAAGATACAGTACCCACCCTGGACGTTTATGTCAGAGGCAGCACATATATGATTAATCTGATTGGCGAACTCCCCTTTGACTCACAGAATGAATTGTTACACTAGATATTGAGTCACTTTATACTAACATCCCTCAACAGGAGAGTGTACAGACAGTTGAGATTTATTGAAAGAGCGAATAAGAACTCAGTTACTGATGATAGCTCTTACTACCAACTACTTTAAATATGGAGATGCCTATTATGGCCAATATAGTGGGACTTCAACTGGTGCAATTTTTGCCCCAAACCTAGCTAATATTTATGTGGACTCCTCTGAGCATAAGTTTGTGCTATCTGACCAAAACCATTTCTTGGTATATATAAAATGCTGGAAGAGATATGTAAGTGACGTTTTTATAATCTGGTCTGGCTCACTCACTCATCTCCAAGAGTTTGTTACCTATTTGAATGAAATGCAGTGACACCTGAAATTTACTTGCTTCTCTGATATCTTTACTATTCCTTTCCTGGACCTGCTCATTAGAACAGATGTGGGGAGACTGGTGAAAACTTACTGACAGGAACAGTCTACTATCCTGCTCCAGTTACCACACATGCACACTCAGAGATGGATTACTGTATGGCCAATTCCTGAGATTACACTGTAATTGCACACATACTGTGGATTACTTTAGGGAGGCAGGGATACTTAGTATAACAGCTAGTGTTCAGAGGTTATCCAAGAAGAATTGTAATAACTGCCCTTATAAGGACATGGTATTAACTCCAGGAGGTCCTCTCAACTTTGGTTGTGAAAGAAGACGGTGACAAATTAACATGTGTGACCAGGTTTTTATCTTACTCCCACTGTTGTGTAGCCATTTTAGTTATAGCTCCATGCACGTTAGTTTAACACACTAGGCCGCTGTTTACTTTGACCTAGATATATTTTATTTGGCTTTGCATTGTTGTTTTACAATAACCAGTTTTACGGTCTTGTTTTATTTTCATCTATCTAACTGTTTTTTCTTAGCCCAGCACTGTGTTCTCAAACAAGACATTCTTGATCACTTTGGGCTTCATTCAAGGCTACAGTTTGGTACATTGTCGGTGAGCGTGGTAGAAGTTTAGTCTCCAACATTCGTAGAAAATACACATCCTTACATAGGGACATTTTCTTAGAACATCAGCTGTGTTATTATAAAAACACTTCTTAGTCCCATTACACGTTAAGAGGGAGATTCCAGCCAGGGAACCATGACTCTATGCTGATTGCTGAATGCTTCACTGCAGATGCTAACGCAGACTACAGGCCTTTGCTCAGGTATGAGGGTTGATGTCCTCCCGGGGGAACCTGAAAGGCAGAATTAGAGCTTAACATGCTCTGCTCAGATTATGACTTAGATAGGAAATAGTCCATAATTCCTAGTGGCAATATGATAGCATTATTCTTATGCTTCACTCTCCTCGTCACCATTTTAATATTGTCATGTTGTGTCGTGCTGGTTATTGCAGCTCACGCTTTGCTATCTAAAATGCAGTCGTTTTATCAAACCCGTCATTAAAACTCATACTGCTTCTTATTGTCATTTATATATGAGACCGAATTGTGAATGAGAGAACTGTATGCGACCTGAGTGACCACGACTTCCCTGAGAAGCCTAATATGTCATGCGCTCGGCTGCCCAATCATCCCTATCTTCTGGTAGAGATGAGGCACTGCTAGTTAGCCGGAGCAAAACCCGGATTTAGAGTGACAGGTGTCACCCACAGTGGGTCAGACTCAGTCTCCCACACCGTGGACGATCTTGCTGCTCAAAATCCAGTAGTCTCATTATAATAATGAGAGCCTATGCGACACCACGAGATCACAGCATGTATCAAAAAGCATTGGCATATTACACAAAGTTTAGATCCCACTTGTGACATCCCCTTATTTTCATTTAAGAGAGGTAAAAACTTCAGGGACCGGTTGGGGAATTCTGCCAGCCCACTTACACTTAGACAATGCACAATTGATAATTACTGGGGCACTTCCCACATGAAAGGAGACTACTAATGTGGCAATTGTTTAGCCTGTCTATTTACCACTAATACAAAACATGTCACACATGAATCCATTAATGTAATGCTCAAAGATTTTCCAAATTGTAACTCTGTCAATGTTGTTTATTCTATGTGGTGCCCTTGCCAATTAATTTATGTAGGTCAAACATCTCAGCACGTGAAAGTGTGGATTGGACAGCATGACAGTAGGATTTGTTGCGGAACTCTGACTGGCCCTTTGGTCTCGTATTATATGGCAACCATCACAACGTAGATGACATCAAGTGGCAGGTGCTGGGGTTGCCGGCGCATGGAGGAAACCTTTCCTTCATTTTACAGTGTTTAGAGGGCGAATAGATTAGTACCTGTAATGCCACAGTAAAGGACTTAAATGTAATTTAAGTCCTTTACTGTGATGTTGCGGGTACTAATCCATTTGCACTCCACAGTAAATGAACTTAACTATAAGTTAAGTTCATTTACTGTGGAGTTACAGATACTAATCCATTTGCACTCTAAATCTTGTTAGATGAATGAAAGGTTTCCTCCATGGGCTGGCAACCTGGCTACTTTAAGCACCTGCCACTTGACGTTGTATGCTGTATGATGATTGACCACAGAACTTTGTTACACTTAACCAGTAATTGATGTGAAATTATTGGGCCTGCCATAATTGTGGTACTTTGTTTTTGCTTGGCTAATAATTCCTCTCAGTTTGATCCTTTATACTTTACCTGTGTTGCCCGGGACACATCAAGTGTCATGGAGCACATATGTATAATTTTCTATGTGTGTTAGTATTGTCTAGGCCATTTCTTTTTATCCTACTTTGCCTTCCCTGAATATTATTGAGAAATCTTCAGAAATCAGTTGGTTCTTATTCAGACTGTATTGATGTACTTTTTGTGGCAATTCATATTATTTTTCTTTGGAGTTTGATATCTTGTTTTAATATCTTGGTGTAAAATGTTAAATGCCTTCTGTTTAGATTTTATTGCTGTTACTACTGTGGTTTTTCATATGACCTAGTCTCGACATGTCAGTTTGAATCAGAAAATGTGTTGGATTCTACTGCCTGGAATTTCATTGTGTTATACCTTGCCTTATGGTGGCACTGTAGATCACCTCTGAGTCTGCATGATTGTTAATAATCAATATTCCCTCCTTCTATACTTATTAAAGGACTAAAAGATTGTTTGCCTTGTATTTCAGGCTTAATGACACTGAGTATGATCTCTATGTACTAAGATTTTTCCTAGTCTTGTTTTCAATGTTGTTTTTGTTGTCTATCCTTATAGAGGCTGGGAACACCTCCTCCCAAGCCTCAGCCTCATCCTCCTCCAGGCATGTTAAATGCACAAAGGCGCAGGGCCAAGCCATTGAGGACAGACCCCAGCCGCACATCTAAACACTGCATTCAATACTTTCTAATTTGCTCTTCCATTATAGAGCGATACCACAGCCTTTGGCCCTGTATCAAGCCTGTTGCTGCATAGCATCCTACAAGAGAAGTCCCCTTGCATCTGTGTACTCCTACCAGATCTGGGCCTGTATTGGGCCACTTGCTGCACATTATCCCCCTGCACCTTCATCACCTTGCGTCTTTGCTGGAATTTTCCACTTTGGCCTCTCCACTACGCTTACCTTGGATAAGTGATTCTGTGAATATGGGCAAATAATCTTCTGGTTACTGTTTTCATCAATCTTGTTCTCATTTTTCTGATGGATATATGTTCCTTTTAACCCTTCCAAGAGTATGGTGCAATTTTGTTTTTGGAATCATTGAGGTCAGCATGCCTTCTAGCTGCATTTCTTATCTGACTACCCTTCCTTTGAGGTATCTCTTGCTTGGGTAATTTTGGCCCATTATTTCTACTATCACCACACCATAAAATAGCCTCCTCACCAGTTCCTTTTCCTTTTTCTTTTTCCCCCTTGTCTAGGATGTTCCAATATCCCCCCATTAGTCCTGATAATACTCCTTTATTCTGTCTGGGGTCAAAACGTCATTGACAGCTAATCACACAGAAAAACGGACTGTTGCTTTGTCATTTTAATCATTTTTAAAGCAATTTGTTCCTTGGAGTTGTCTTGTTGTAAGCAAAAGCTTTGTACATTATATTTATATATTTTGATTCGTTTTGTTGCTTTGTCACAGGGGAACCTAACACTTCATCTTCTTTCAGTTTGGGTAGTATTAACTATGTACAGCCATCCAGCTTGGGTATGAGTGCTCACATGATTGGATAAATAATAATTTTCAATTTGGCTATCCAGTGGTGATGTGTTATTTCTGTCAGTTCCAAGGAGTCTGACATGTTCAATGATCTTTGTAAATTAGTCTGTTTATTTACTATATTGTCATGAATATGATACCTGTGTGAACCATTGTTGTATTTTTTTACTGAATACCTAGGTTCCTATGGGCTTAAGGGTTGCTCTTGTAGCCTTACTGTTGTACTCAAATGGAGCACAGCAGGGGAGGAGATCACACTCTATGAATTAAGGACATCAGTACCCCTTGTAATCAATTGCCTAACACTTTGGCTAAATCATTTGTATCAACATTAAGCAGGGATTTAGGACTATGGCAATGGAGCAGCTCAGCCAATTGTGTCCATGTTCTAGGTCTTTTTTAGGAGAGGAATGCACAGCAGGGGTATTATCAAATTCTTGTTCATTTTGTAGAATTCACAGGGGTATGTATATACCTCTGTGCTTTCTGAGATGGGAGGTTATCTCTGACTTGACTGGTTTCCCATTCAGTAATATAACACCTGGATTGGAAACATGGATAAAAAAGTATCCGTCATTGCTGACATGTTCTGAAAGTGAGCAATTTGATTATAATATGTCATAAGGGTGTGTGAGTGGCTTGATTCAAGTGTTGTAAATCACTGAAATAGAATAGTATCCCTCCTGTTGCAATTTTAAGGCTAGAAGGCAACTCACCTTCTCTTCCTATTTATAGTGTCATTATCTCAGGCAAAAAGTGCAGTATCTGCCTTTGAAGTCTAAATAAAATTAAATTCATATTTTGCCCTGAGCAGTTAATGGACATCCTCTCGGGAGTAAAGGAATAAGAAATGTTTATCTTTTATAAATGCTGATTCCTGCATCACTTCTCCCTGTATGTGAGCCTTACCAACTGCCCAAACTGTCTGGATAGAGGATATGTAGTTTTTATTCTCCCTCAAGTACATACCAGAAGTGGCTTTTAAATGTTTTTGTTCAGAAGGAGTTTATACCCTTAAATATTTAGCCTACAATACCCTATTGATGGTCTTATAGTGGTTCTGTCTATTTAGCTTGGTACTGCATCAGGATCAGAACCTCAATCTGGCAGTATATTTGTATCTGTCACTCTAGTCAGAAGATGTGCTGAGATCAGAAAGTAAAATATATTAGTATTGTATATACAGAGGTATATGTGTAATTTCTGGTCATGGGATGGATTAATTTCCAGAGCTCCATATGCCCAAAGTTAGTTAATACATCATCTGGTAGATCTTTGTCTGTATGCCATCTTATCAGTGGATCGTCTGATTTATCCAAGTAAGGATCCATTTCTAGGTTACAGACTCCCGAAATAAGTGTTTTGTATTTGATTTCAGATAGAAGTATTCTGGAGAGCCCTCAAAATGTTTTGTGTTTGTCATTTGTCAGTGCATTGACCAACCCTATACGTCTTGATTAATTTTGTAACATGGCTTTCGTAACACATGATGACCTTGCGTGCTCCGCTATACTTTGTGTACATTGAGAAGAGTCTACTCTTGATCAAGATGACTACACTACCCTTACTGCTTGGTTTAGTTGAGGAATGTGGTCCTATTCTTGGGGGATCTTAGCTAGTTTGATATTCCTTTTCCACCCATTCCCGTCTAATTTTGTATGTGTCCGGGTCACATAGATGGGTTTACTGGATAAGGGCAATATTCAATATTTGTGAACAGAGGTAGCTAAATACTTTCTTCCTTTGAGTAATGAGTAAGGCCATTTCTATTCAGCAATTTAAGTGAGAGAGTAGCACTGGCCGGCACTGAATGATGTCTTAAATATGTTGTGTTGCTTTTGTCCTGGTTGAGCAACCTAGTAGATAGTCTGTTATTAGGTGATGGTTTGGGGAGAGTGTAAACGTGGAAATATGCTGTGGTATGGATTCCACAAATTGTCACTCGAGCATAGTACAGATGAGGTGTGGGTGGATCAGTACTAGGGTAAGGAGACTGCCTGTCACCAGATTATAGCACCTAGGAAGTGAGCAGTAACCTACACATATACCACATGGGAACCATTCAAGGAGAAGCATGCAGTTGGGAAATACCTAGCCTGCAACCCATCAGCAATCAGAGATATCAGCTCATATGACAGTAAAGAGAGCAATATTTATCTCTGCCCTTAATAATTTTGTCTCTTGACCAGTTGTGGGGCCAGTGGGGGAGGGGTCTGCAACGTGTCTGACCATGTCCAGGGTAATATAAGTATTTCTGAATGGTGCTCTCCTCCTGTGCCCTTCTTTGGTCATCACGAGTGACAAATAGAACAAATGTTTGAGTCTTACTGTCACAACATAGGTGGGGCATCCAAATAAGGAAGACTGGGTACAGAAAAATCCTTGCATTAATTTCAACAGGGATTGTGATTTGTCACTGACATGGCTGGGCTTGATCAAATGCTTGACTCTGGGTCCAGCAAACCATTGCCTGGTGACTTCATCCAAATTGTGCCTTTTTTCACATGGGAATCAGTACATTGTGAGTCTCTACATACATGCTTTCCTGGTCTCAGTGTTCAAGTTAGCGTGGGTCATCATATTACAAAGTTTTATTTTCTTGATTGATCAATATGTTATTTTATGTAAAACCGTTTGTAGAGAACAACAAATACCCCAAAGTGCTTCCTAGTGCTATGAGAGAATGGAATCAACACATAGATAGTGAAACAATGAAATAAAGGAAACCAGGAATGCCTAAAAAAAATCAAAGCTAGTTCCTGAAAGCCAAGGCTTGAGCGAGAAACTCAGCAATTGATCCTTTAAGGAATGGTATTGGAATGTAACAATGAAATCTGTTTGATAGATAGGGAGGACCAATACCATGTACTGCATTGAAAACATGACAGAGGGATTTAAATACTGCTCTTTTTTCCCTCAAGAGCCAGTTGCACTTAACATGGTTGCAGGTCATATCGGATACACAGCTTTCTCATGTGGGGTCTCAGCACCAGGAATATCTTTGGGCTGTGTCTTGGAAAAAGTCTTCAGAAACCAATATGCAGAGTTAACTGTATGTGAAAGGTTGTGTTTTGCTTCTGCTTAAATCAGCTATGTATGCTCAGATCAGAGGAAGCATGCATTCATCTGGCACGGTTCTTTCATGTTATTTGATTGCTCTTCCCAGTTCTAGTGAGGATTACATGTTAAATTCATAATTTCTGTTCTATGTAAGTAAGAAAAGCTATCATGTCACCACTTTACAGTTGCTCAGATAGTCTAGAAAAGCAGAGGTTATTGCAGCAGTTTCTGTCCTCCACACTATTTTTCTGGGCATTAATCAGTGATACTGTTTGTTAATCTAGGCAGCCATCTTCCCCTCCACTTGCATTGTTCTATCTTACGACACCTGCAGACCTGTTTTGAAGGAAACAATATTTGACCAGATAGAGAGACTGTCCGCAGATTATTTAATTTTGTTGCCTTTAGGTTGGCCGTAAACATTGAGAGAGCCATGAGTTCACTCAAAATGGTGTCATGGCAGTAGTCTGTGGCAATGTCCATCTTAGAAGCCTTTCTGGAGACTGCCCCTGAAAAGAGAAGCTGTGATTGTACTCAGTTCCAAACATCAAAAGAGTATGCTTTCACTGCTTGACCCTTGTGAATCCAGAGCTAAAAAAATTGAATATTGCAATTTAGCCCCATCTATAGTCACTGGAAAAAGAAATTGCTTCCGATTCATATTCCCATGAGTTTATTTGGAAGAGGTCATCTTAATCTTATGCATCAAGATTCCCTCCACTAGGTGGGGGCCTCTCCATTCCTGGTTCAGACTAGGCTCCTGAACAGCTGCTGCTGGATAATATCACCTCCCACTGGAGCTGAGCTGTGCTCATCACAACCCTCACTGAAGAGCAGAGCCCAGTTCGGCCTACTGTGCAATCCGCTCATCTGCCAATCCTTTTACAGATACCGGCCACACCAGGAAGTCCTCAGTTGCCTTTGTCTGCTATGTAGGTGATGGCTAATCCAGTGTTATTGAAGCTTGAATCATACCACAGCAGAGTTTACCCAAGTACAAACATTGTCTTAGGTGCCTGGCTCTGCCCCGCACTCAAGAGTTTTCTGCATAGAGGCTGGTTTCTGGATATCATCTAGGCTAAGGCCCCTCCCCAAATGCCAGCCCGTTGAGTCCAAACCTCCTCCTACATGATGAGATTTATCTCAAAGTTGGCAGGTCTGACCTTAGTATCACTTGTACCCACTGCCAGCAAAGGCATGTGTAGGACTATTCAATCGGTGTAATATTACTTCCGGTATTAACTTGATTTGAAGGGGTTTATCCACAGCCAGAAATATTTTCTTATCAGTAAAAGAAAGAAAAATTGTTTAAGGAATTACAACTCATTTTGAGAACATTATGGAAGTGTGTGTTACCTAGATTTCCATGAGTGTTTCTGGAGTTTTTCGTGAATTCACAATATGTTGGAAATGAGCTCAAATCTTTGACAGAAACCTGCAATGAGTAGGTTTCCAACTTTTCAAAATAAGGTTCAAATTTTCCCCAATGATATTAACTATACAGAAGAAATTGCTTATCCCTTCTAATGGAAATCTGCACAGATATCTTGGAGGGGCGCTGCAGCAGTCTTTAAATTTTTTTAAGAAACCTGTTGTTCAGTACAGTAGGAAGTTCACTCTATGGGCTTTTTCCCCTGCTCAATGAAATGACAGTGCATACTGATAATCATGATCAATCCCAAATTATTTGTGCCGAAGGAAGCTGGAAGATCATATTTCATTTCAGGTCAGTTTTGGAGCTAAGTAACTGGAACAAATTGTATTTACTTTCCAGCATAATTCATGAATGATGAGGCAATGCAATGTCATTTTACCTTATATGTATTTGTATAGTTTACACAGGAAGGAATCCTGGTGCTGAAGCATAGGCTGTATAGGCCAAGCCAGGGTCAGGGCTATGTCTGGAGCCAGGTCTTCAGTTTCTTCAGAATTCAAGAACTGACGTGATGGGGCAGGTCATTCCAGGTTTTAGGAGTGATGTAGGAGAAGGCATGACTACCTGATCTGATTCTGCATATGCCAATGGTGTGTGCAACTAGGAGTCCAGCCAAGAGAAAGGTTCTGTTAGGTTTGTAACATTTTATGCTGTTGTAGAGGTATGAGGGGCCAATGTCCTGCAAGGCTTTATATGTGTGTGAGGAGTTTGAAGAGTGCTTGTTTGTGGATTTTGAGCCACAGAAACTTTTTGACATGCTGTGCGACATGACTGTGGGATGGGGGCTGAAGGTGAGCCTAGATGCTGACTTTTGAGGTTTCAGCAAGCCAAGAAGGAGCAACTCTAGCGAAGTGCGGAATCTTGGAAGTAGACTATATTCATTTGTTCAATAAAGATGGGTTGGGAGACTGTATCAAAGGCAATAGAAAGATCCAGTAGGATGAGGGTTGAAGTGTCGCCTCTGTCAATGATCAGCCAGATCGCAGCAATGAGGGATTTCTCTGAATTGTGGTTGGGCCTGAATCTGGATTTAGTTGTGTTGAGAAAGTGAGCAAAACCATACAAAAACATAACACTGTTGAAGAACACAGTACACAATATGTCACATGTGTTTCTCTGAAGTCTCCGAGTACTTTTTTCTACTTATTACTAACAACTTAGTGACCAATAGCACATTCAAAATACAGCTGTTTGTACCCCAATCATCTCGAGAGGTAAAGAGTATTATTTTGGGATGGTGGAGATGAGGGAGACTGACTACCAAAAAAAAACAGCTTTAGGTCCTGAATCTGCTTTTTAGTGTCCTCGTTCATTCATCTCATGGTCAGAACTCTTGAGATGTCTTACCATTGGATCAAGAAACAAGGCCATCTTAATATTCTTAACACTAGCATCTTAATAGTGTATTTGAAACATACTTATGCTCATTGGTATTTAAATAGAGCAACGTTCAAAGACAGATTGGAATGAAAACAGAATTTGTAAAAGATGTTTGAATACATAAAATGTGATGTGTTAACAGTTCTTACTGGTTTCGCCTCCTTACAGAATACAATCTTGAGCCATGTGAAGACACTGGCATTCCTCAATTTGGAAACAGAATGGGCTATAACTTTGGAGTTGGAGACACACTGACTTTCTCCTGTTTATCTGGTTATCGTCTCGAAGGAGCGTCCGAAGTCATCTGTCTTGGCGGTGGTCGTCGTGTTTGGAGTGCACCTCTGCCAAGGTGTGTGGGTACGTGGTCAGCAGCTTTCTTTTGTTTGTATGTGTGGTCATTGTCTTGACAATGTACAGCATGACTTCTTATTCTTACAACCTAGTTTCTAATATGTCTTCAATATTGAAGGTTCATAAAGTCAAAATATAATTCTTGTGAATGTGGAGGGTGACATCCCTGTAGCCACCGCTGTATTCTATAATTAATTTGGGGAGGAACATGCAGAATAGAAAATAAAAATGCAGTGCTTTTTTTGCGGAAATATGGAACATGCCTTCCATGGTACCCGTTTATAATCTCAGGGAGTCCTCCTTAATTGATGCCAGTGGCCTCATTACATAAGAGTAGGGGTAGCAAGTTTTTGTTTCCTATAAGATGGGCTAGCATGTTAAGGTTTTTGGCTGGAAACCTAGGCAATGGGAAAATGTTTAACATAACATGAAGTCCATTGGCAGATGTTATGAAGGGAGTCCATATATATATATATATATATATATATATATATATATATATATATATGTGTGTGTGTGTATATATTTACTGAAAAAAACAAAGGTTACAGGGACATTATAGTTAGGTTCTGAATTTACTTTTACAAAACCATAGATATTCAGCAGGTATAGTTAGAGTTCCTTCAAGTCACTATAACTCGCCCCCTTGCCATGCAGTTTTCTTATCAATCATTTTATTGCAGATGTTACAGTGATAATATCAAAGATTCCGTACAAGATCTCATCCATGATATAATATGTGGAGTAATTAGATGTGCATGGCAAAGGCACGAGTTATAGTTATCTTAGGGCGCGAGTTATAGTTACTTGAAAAAATAACTGCTGAATTGTTATGATTTTGTACAAGTAAATTCAGAACTTAACTATAAAGTCCATGCAACCTTTGTATTTTTGTTGAATTTCTATGGTTTTTTAATGTAAAGTAAGGTTAATTACTATACGTTATTCAAAACCTTATTGCCTGGCAGACAAGCCCCTATAACCACCCAACTCCGTGCCACGCACAGCCTTTGGCCTTGTGCAGTGCAGGTTGGCCACAGGGCCTGTTTCTCTCAGTGGATCTGTTAGTAGTTGCATGAGTGTGTGAGTCTATGAGTGGGTCTGAGTGGGTTTGTGAGTGGGCACATGTATAAGTGAATGAATGAGTCTGTGGTTTTTCTTTCAAATTTGTTCATATTTGCCCTTAAACACACCCTTTGGTAAGGGTACCTTCACACTGACCCCCTTATGCCACTTTCAATTAGGATTTTCAGCCCTGGGGACTGTGTCCTGTGAAATAAAATGGCAGCTGCTATTTTCTAGTCAGGTTGCGGTCAGCCAGTTACAGTGCCTATTTTTGCGCGTGCATTTGTGAAATTAATGAATTTCCATGAAATATTTGCAAAAATAATTGCAAAGCTGCTGTGGCCAAAGATATACAAATATGGATTTTCCTGAATTTCTCAAAAACTACTGGACAGATTTACATCAAATAAGTGAAAGCTCAATCTGCGTACTGAAAGGTAGCTTTCTGCCAAATTTGGTGTAATTCCGTTGTGCGATTCGGACTGTAGTTGTGTCTAAAGGTCCTATGGGAATTAAAATGGGAAACACAACATTTTTGACTTCCCATTTTCTCTGCCCCAAATTGACAATTCACCCCAAAACTTTCTGTGCGCAACAAGAATCTTTGTTACACTTTTTTCGGAAAATTTAGTGAAGATTCATCAAACAGCGCCAAAGATATAGGCAAGCCTATTTCTTTTTCTATGGAAACATGGTCCTAACTATAACTACCTAGCGGTGACTGCCACTAAGTTTTACATATATATATGTTAGAAATGGGGTCTTTGGTTGACAGTCAGGTCACCCTCTGTTCAAGCAAGGACCCTCACTCTAGTCAGGGTAAAAGAGAATCACCCTCAGCTAACCCCTGCTTACCCCGATGCATCGATTCCACTCACGAGTGGGACCTTGTGTCGTTTCTCCTATTGTCGGGTCGGGGCACGTCGTTCCTTCTCTCTGCAGGAGAGCGATGCTCCCTTTGTGTCACTGTCTAGTGTGAGGTACAACCAGCCCAACTGTCAAACTGACCCAGACAGGGAATCCACAAACAGGCAGAGTCACAGACATGGTATAAGCAAGACAATGCTCACTTTCTAAAAGTGGCATTTTCAAACACACAATCTCAAAATCAACTTTACTAAAAGATGTATTTTTTAAATTGTGAGCTCAGAGACCCCAAACTCCACTTGTCCATCTGCTTCCAAAGGGAATCTACACTTTAATCAGATTTAAAGGTAGCCCCCTTGTTACCCTTATGAGAGGGACAGGCCATGCAACGAATTTAACAATATTTCACTCTGCAGGACATATAAAACACATTACTATCCTACCTTAACCATACCCTGCACCCTGCCCTTGGGGCTACCTAGGGCCTACCTTAGTGGTGTCTGACATGTAAGAAAATGGAAGGTTTAGGCCTGGCAAGTGGGTACACTTGCCAAGTCAAATTTACAGTTAAAACTACACACACATAGACACTGCAGTGGCAGGCCTGAGACATGATTGCAGAGCTACTTATGTGGGTGGCACAACCAGGGCTGCAGGTCCACTAGTAGCATTTGATTTACAGGCCCTGGCGCCTCCAGTGCACTTTACTAGGGACTTACTAGTAAATCAGATATGCCAATCATGGATAAGCCAATTACATACACATTTTGGAAAGGAGCACTTGCACTTTAGCACTGGTTAGCAGTGGTAAAGTGCCCAGAGTAACAAAAACAGTAAAATCAGAGTCCAGCACACATCAACAACCTGGGGAAGAGCAAAAAGTTAAGGGAGACAACGCCAAGGATGAAAAGTCTAACACTATATATATATATATATATATATATGTACGTATGTGTGTATATATATATATATATATATATATATATATATATATATATATATATATATATATATATATATATATATATATATACACACACACACATGTAATTCCTCCAATAATATATAGAAGAGTACCCGGACAACAAATTGAAGTCCAAAATACTTTAATACCAGATGCTTCCTCCCATACAACGTGTTTCAGCCGTACGTGAGCAAGGCTACAGCTGAAACGCGTGGTATGGGAGGATGCATCTGGTATTAAAGTATTTTGGACTTCAATTTGTTGTCCAGGTACTCTTCTATATATTATTGGAGTAATTGCATGTATATTTGTGGAGAGCCAGATTCACGCCCGGACCGCCACCGTAAAAGCAGCCTCGGTTGTCTGGCATTCGTGAATTTTATATATATATGTATGTGTATATATATATATATATATATATGTATATATATATATATATATATGTATATATGATTATTTACAAGACTATTCTGTCAGGTGATTGAAGGCACTTTTCTGAGTGACATTAAAAATCGCTACTTCTCTGACTTCTCCCTCTCAAATGACCTTATTTAAGTGTACTTAGATTTGTGCAATATTGAGTTGGCCCTGCTGAAAATTTAAACTGTTAGAAAGTGGGTTTCTGATTAGCAGAGGTATTTACTGTCCAAGCAGAAAGCAAAATCCTAGTCATGGTCAGTCAGATAAACACTAAAAGTTAACCTGTGCTCACACTGTAAAAACCACACAAAAAGACACCACAACTGGTTAGAACAATAGAACTTAATTTTATAATTAAAACAAAACCAATACAAAAACAATCCAATGTGTCGAAGTTGAGATATGAGTTTTTAAAGACTAAAATGCAATATAGTACTTAGAAGCATAAAATGTCATCTGGTAATATCTAGTCACGGTAGTCTGGGGTAAATCCAAAAGTATTGTGAAACAAATCAAACACATATGTCCTGCGTGTGTAACTACAGGAGTCTCCCACTCCTGAATAGACCATGAGGCACAGGTTTATAATCTGTTAGGTAAGCTAGGTGAACCAGCACTGAAATTAAGCATGTTTTAGTCTCCACATACTAATTTATACCATTCTTAGCATCTTGTGTGTGTGTTTTGTGTACAGTGTCACATGTGTCACAATTTGATGACAAGTTTTTAAATGTTTTCCACTCAAATGAAGCAGCAGAAAGCATTGGCTACCCTAATGTCCTAATATGTTTACCTTTTATAAGGTAAAATTACCTTTACACAATTGAGGGGCGGTAGGGCCTCCTCTTTAATTTTATGTATAATCACATAGAATAGCCTAGAGATCCCTATAAGAGCCCTGATGAATGCCTCAGACCAGGCTAGGCTACCTATGGGCAGAAATATGTTGGCACAACAGAGGTATGTAGTGATGATGATATCCGACAACACCCTCTGAGGATACTTCTTAGTATTTTATTCATACCCTGGGTACCACCTAATAATGTGTTCTTTGTGGTTTACCCGAAGGTATTTTAGCCGATTGAAACTGGATCCCTGGAAGATGATCCAAAATAAACAAATTCTTAGAACTCCCTCAAAATAGCACCTCTTGAAGTGAGTCCATCTTGGTAGTACTATTTTACCAGGGTGAGGTGAATTGTCTGATGATGAACCATGCCACATTACGTGGGTGAGACCACTTCATCCAATTTTTAAAATACTCAGACCAAGAGCCTGCTAGGCCAGAGGACAGGGTGCAGTGTATTTAAAAGGTTGAATATGTACTTTAAAGGTTAACATGTCCTGGTATTGAAAAACTATTAAATTCATCTTTCACTACTACAAGGTCTACCTCTCCCTTGGGATAACATTGGGTTAACTTATTGCATTTAATAACTGATAACTTTCAATTGGGTGCAGGCAAGAAGGTCCCGTTTGGTGTCTAAAGAATTGTAATTTAAACCCCTCTTTAATAGTAAAATTGGAAATGTAACCTTTTGACTTTTTTGTGTCGTAACCATTAGGTGTCTGCAGCCTTATCCTGGGTCACATGACATGTGTAGCTGGCAGTTGCACCTAGTGTATTTCTCCCAGTCAGTGGGACAAATAGGGATGAGGAGTTGGCAGAATGGGCCATATCTGATTTCATGAGGGGGAGGAGATGTCACCTACCACATTTGCGTATCTCAAAGGCCCTCCCAGCACACTCACAAAGGGTTTTGACGCTAGTCTTCCATGTCCCCAGACAAGCTGGGGTGAGTGCTAGAAAGCAGGATGTTCTACACACGTCTGAGGGTGGAAAACTCCAGAACTTTCTCTTACTTTAAAGTGGACACCAGGTACAAATAGTGGACCCTCAGACCTAACCCTTCATTACACTTCTGGATCTGTGGAAGACTCAGAAGGACTGCTGTGCAAGGAGGATTGCTACTCTGTTGCCCTGTGTTAGAAATGGGGTTTCTGGTTGCCTAGGGTATGCACCTAACCCAGGCAGAACCCACCCACTCTAGTCAGGGCAAGGGAGTTACATGTCCAAGATAACCCCTGCTCACTCGCTTGGTAGCTTGGCAAGTGCAGTCAGGCCTAACCTGGAGGCAATGTGTAAAGCGCTTGCACAACAAACACAACACATGTGACTCAAAATGTACACCACAAAGTAAACACAACACTGAGCTATGTAGAAATAAACTGTATTGCACAAAACATAATTAGACCAACATTACACGTTAGTAATACCCTGTTACCTTAGCAGTTGTCAGAACATTACACAAGTGACTAATACTCTGCAAGAATATGCAGTTTGTCACATTAGAACACGTAAGTACTCAGGATTCTGCAACATAAGCTGTAGTCAGGAATTACAGTAAGAATTCTATGCACTTGTCATGAATACCTCGTAAATAACCATTAAAGGAACATTAGAGAACATATCACAAGTCATAAAAAAATACATATCAGCATGTCATGCCCATAAAAGGAACATCAGCACATTTATGTAGCGTCATGAAAGCAGCTAGGTACATATAAACCCCCCCAAGGTTCATACTAGGCTCACTGAGCCAATATCTCCTAAAAAGTACCTGTTTTCATGAAGAAGAGGCACTTCTCATGCCAAGAAGAGGAGCATAGGGGCCCCCGGCGCTCCTATGCGCAAAACAGGGGCATGCAGTGCTCCTGGGGTAGAGGGGCGGTCTGCCCCAACTCTAATGCGGGAAACAAGCCCCTCCTGGGGCCCGCGATCTTGGTGGGGGCCTCCCTCTGCCTCCACACACCCCTCACACGGAGTGGGGGCCAGGCAAGGCCCAACAAGCAGATATGGGGGCGAGAGGAAGGGGGCCTCCTTCAAGGTCTCCCTTTCCCGTTATGAATAAAATGATGCCCGGTTTAAAAGAAGCAGCGTCCCGCTCCTATGGCAGAGACCAGGGGGGGTAAAGGGGTGTTCCCATCTCCTCCCCCCGAAGTCCTGCTCCTCAGAGACAGTGATCGGACCCCTCCTGGGGCCCGCGAAGACACACTCGCCCGCACCCGATGTGGTGCACGAGTGTTTATGTGGATTCCCGGGCCACCGCGGTGATTGAAACAGAAGTGAGGGCAGCTGGTGCCCCGGTGACACTCCAAGAAGCGGACCGTACCCCGGGGGTACCAATAAGAGCACGCTTTCTCTGTTTACCTTTTTCTCATGCCCTGGGGACACTAGAAAGAGCGCGATCCTCGTGCTTCGTGAATAGAGGACACCCGGGCTGCGGCTGTGATTTGGGGCATCCCAAGAGCGCTTTTCAAAGCGCTAAGACCAGATCTGTAGCCCAGGTTGTGGCAGTGATTTTGGTGATGGCAAGGAGCGCTTTTCAAAGTGCGAGGGGGGCCAAACATGAAGTAAGGCACTCTCCAGAGTGCTGCACGTAAAATCCCACGGCACTGGAGCACTCCTCATGCTCTAAATAATTACAGGGGTCAGGGGCTACGGCACCCTGCCCCTGGGAACAGTGAAATCAAAAAGGAGCACAGGGCTGGTGGGCCCAGCTACAGGCCAGCACAAGGGGTGCAGATGTTGGCAGTTCCTCCTAGTGACCAAGCAGGTCACAGGTCAGCACAGCAGCAGCAGTCCAAGGTGGTTTCCTGGTGAGTCCATTCAGCAGCGTTGTGTGTCCAGTTTCAAGTCCCAAGAATGTCTCAATTGTGGGGAAAATTCCCCTGTACTTATACTAGGTTTACAGTGTGTTTTGCAAAGGGGATGCGAGGGGTTTCCAACCAGTTACAACTGGTTCTGGGAGCACCCTTTCTCTCCTCCAGTACAGGCTCCAGACAACAGTGGGGGGTAAACAACCCTATTGTGCGAGGCCAGGGCACAGCCTTTACAAATGCAGGTGTGCCCCGCCTCTCCCTTCTCTCAGCCCAGGAAGGCTATACAATATGTAGATGCACCTCTGTGACACCTCCACCCTCCCTGTGTACAGGCTGTCTGAAAAGTATGCACAAAGCCCCAACTGTAAGTCTGCCCAGATGTGGATTGGAGGCAAGTTGCAAAACACCAGAATCAAAAGCACAGATAAATGCGCACTTTCTAGAAATGGCATTTCTGTGATAGTAATGAAAAATACACCTACACCTGTAAGCAGCATTTCTTATCACTATCACAACCATACAAAACATGCCTAAGCTACCCCTCATAAATCAGACAATACCCCTTACGCATAGGGCAGGGCATTTCTAATGCAATCCTATGAGAAGGTAGCACTCACATCAGTGAGACACCAAGTTAGGCTGTTTGTCACTACCAGGACAGGCCACGCAACCTGGCACATGTCCTGGCTTCTACATACATGGCACCCTGCCCATAGGGCTAGCTAGGGCATACCTTAGGGGTGACTCACATGTAGTAAAAGGGGAGTTCTGGGCCTGGCAAGAAAATTTAGATGCCAGGTCCCAGTGGCAGAAAACTGTGCACACAGGCCCTCGCTAGCAGGCCTGAGATAGGTTTGAAAGGCTACTTCAGTGGGTGGCGCAAGCAGCGCTGCAGGCCCACTAGTAGCATTTAATTTACAGGCTCTGCGTATAGGAATACAGCTTTACAAGGGACCTATAGGTAAATTAAATATGCCAATTAGGTATAAGCCAATCGTACCAATTTTACAAGGGAGAGCACATGCACTTTAGCACTGGTTACCAGTGCAAAAATGCTCAGAGTCATAACGTCAGCCAACAATGGTCAGAAAAATAAGGAGGCAAAAGGCAAAAAGTCTGGGAAATGACCCTGTAAAAGGGCCAGGTCCAACACCCTGCTGTTTAAAAAAGAAGGACTGGGCCTGCATGTTGATCTCAGGACCACCAGAGTGACTAAAGGGCTAATTGGCTGGCCTCTTGATCCGAACGTCAGGCTCCAACCACCTTGAACTCAAGACCTGGACTCTGTCTCTGGTAAGTCTTACCACCCAAGTGGTGCCACACCAATTCTGGATCCTTGGAAGGGGGCCTGAAGATGCTCTGCCAGATGAATTGCAGGTTTTGAAACGTGAAGAGGCACAAGGAAAACGCCAGAAACCCATCGCTCCGCTGTGGGAGGAGGTGCTGGACATGTGGGAGGAATGGATACGGGAAGGGGGAGCAGAACTGAAGACATCGGGGAGGGGACAGATGTGGATCTAACTGCTGCAGGTGTGGGTGGGGACAGCGAGGTACAGCAGCACCAGGGATGAGTAGAGACTAACCTAGGAATCGGGGGAGGGTGGAAGTCTGGCAAAATGTAGATGGGAACAATCCAATACCACCACGGTCCGAGCTCTGACACTGCCTGGTGGAACGACCTGCTAGCCCCAGTGGTAACTTATCTGAAAAGGAAGTTGGGAAAGAGGTGGGCAAGCCTGACCTCCCATGGTAAAAATCCCTTGGTCTTATCCTCCTCTTTAGAGCTAACTCGCCCCTTCAGTGCACCATTATGTTTACAGTTAGTTTAGAATTAAAGGAAGATGCTTTATAAATATCGACAGTGACAGTTCAGTGTCCGTCAGAGGAGAACAGGTGGGGAAATGTCACAATAAGTCTAGATGGAAGGAACACGGCCTCTGTGGAGCTGACCAATGCTGTACGATTTGCCTGTGAAATATAGATACCTGTGCATAGACAATATAGTTGAATATAACTCCTGATTTGATATGAGTATGTCACTGTGTCAAATTGAATGGATAATGCATAAAAGCAAAAAGTTAATAAAAACAGTTTAAGAACTGCTACTGCACTATTCATCCCAGATGCAGAACCTCACATCGCAGCATGCAGCTTCCTCAGAGAATCTGCTGCTCGATTAATCCTTGACACAGGCATTCGCATCTCAAGCCCCTCATCGATGTCATCCTTAACCATGACACATCACAGCCCTGTAGCTTCCTTGGAACCCCCGGTGCATGACACATCCTCAATGCAAGACTTTTCATCACAAGCCCTTCGTCAATGGCATGCTCAACAGCGATGCAGTACTCTACATCACTGCACTGCAGCTTCCTCTGAATCACCTCTGCATGACGCATCCTCAGCGCTGGAACTTGCAACATGTAGAAACCAGAATTTAGGATACTTTATTCAGCTGGCCTCACTGGGTCCCTGTATCCGGCCCAAGCTTCATCGCAGTCAGCCTGAACTTTTGATCTTGTCACAGCCTGGCACAGCAAATGACCGCACTTGGCACTTTGTACACTATTTTTAGTTGAATCTTTATAATTTCATATCTCCTGATCTATTAATTGAAAACTTTTTGTTTTGGTTTCAAACAATGTATTACTTTTTTTTCTATTTTTCTAAATTGGTATGAGATTTTTATTGTGCTGTGTTTTCACTCTACAGTAATACTGTTTGAAGTGCTGCATATATACTTTACACATTGTTTTTAAGTTTAGTCTGACTACTTTTGTACCAAACTAAAGCCTGACTACTTTTGTACCAAAATACTGGAGAGTTGATCACAAGTTAATTTGTGGGTTGCTTGTGATTCACCCAGAAGGGAATTGTGGTTGCTGCTTGAGTAGGTTTCACCCTCCATCAACCACTAACCCAGCTGCCAACAGAAGGGATCATTTAGACTTGGAAGCCAACACAAAAGGAGCATGGGATCAGTTTCATATTTGACTCAAAGGGAAAACATAGCGCCATATAATGAATCCTATGTATCTGTAGGTAAATCATCTTGATAGAAGCACATAGACAGATTTGGATACTAAGGCTATCATTTCAAGTTAGATAGTGTTTGGTATGTCTACCCTGGCGTGAGATATTTACCGTGTAAAATAATTAACTGTTCCTGAGTTTCCCACATCAGAATGAAGCCTAACAAGTGGAATTGGTGTTTACCACGCTGATTTCTGCATATTTTACATTTATGTTTTAGCATTATTTCCTGATGGATTTCCTAAGCCTTGCTCTGGGGAAATCTGTCAGGAGAATATTATTGTAGGATGTGCTAACCGATGAGTAATTTACAATTTGAACCTCTTAGCAAACATTCAACTGTGCCTGGACTGGAATTTAAAACATCTTCGAATAGGTGCCCTAGTAAAATATGTATGTTTATAAAAGGCAGAGATAGGTTATGTGACTGACAATAGTAATTTGCCTAGCTCTGTATTGCCATCATAGGGGATTCACACTGCTGTAGGGTTGGAGTATGTTGTATTGTATTGCACTTAAATGTATACACTACTTCATACTCCTAAGGAGGCACCCCTGTGCAGTTGCAGATGAGTAGTATGCTATTCTGTGGTGCCATAAATGAAATAGTGCATATTTGTCTGGCAGGCTATATGAGAATTGTTTTCGATGTATTGTATCAGGCCATGAGTTATGCTTCTAGCAGATTTGTTGCTGTGTCTCTGCGTGAATTTGAAAAGAAAATGAGAGATAAGTTGCATTGATCTTGCATGCTGTGTTTTCAGGACTGTAAATGTTGGTTTGTTGTTCCTGCAGCCAGTAAATTCCGAAGCAGGAGCATTAGACATCATATAATTGTGTGGTAGATAATTGAATTCTGCACAGGAATTCCGCTCCACACAGTTCCAAAACGGAAACCATGTGCATCTTGCAAGTGGGCTGGTTAGGCAGAGAAAGGTACGCCAGAGGCACAAGAAGCAATGAAAAATGTACAAATTAGACTCCTCCACCTATGTATGGATTTTGGATTACCTCGGTGAGCCGAATCTATTAGGAAAAACACTGCCAATCTTTTTTCAAATTTTACTAGAACAATTGGCGTATTTAAAGATACAAAGGGAAACCACCATTCCAGAAAAAATAATGCTGACCTTTAGGTGCCTCTGGTTGAAAGGGAAGGGAAGTGGTCTCCAGTTCTTGGAAGCATAGGTAGAGGCAGACAGCAATAGAAGACAAAAGCCCTCCTGCCAGGGCACTTGCGAATTGATATATATGTAACTGTGTGGAATTAGTTAACACACAAATCTAAAGGCTGCTGGGGAACCAGTGTGTATATTTAGTTGATGGAGTCATTTGTAGCTTTATGGTAACAAAGTTTATTGTTTTTGAGAGGTAATATAAAGGTGTTATCAGCTGCATTCTTAAGTGTGTGTGTTTTAATGGAAATGTATTTAAAAGTTTTGCACTATGTAAATATAGTCTGATTGAGTTTTACTACAAGTATATATTTTTATAGCACTTGTCTTATCTTAAACCCTTATGGCCTGATGAACCACATATCCTTTGGCAAAAGGTGGTTGCAAATTGCACACTAACTTTATGCAAACGTTTAATAAAAATCTTCATCAAACTATATACTTATAGACTGTTTACAAAATTGCAGTCTGACCTACCTACGCCAATATTCAGGTGTTAGGACACAAAATGGGATTTACCATGATTGGATGCCATCACAGGGATGGGTGGTGGCCTGCAGGGATCAGGAGTTCACCATGTCTGCGACTAAATTCAAATAAAGTCTTTTTAATGTGTCTTTTGCTTTAACTGAAATGGTTCTGCATTAAAAAATGAGTTTTTTTAAAGGTTGAGAGTTGGCAGTAGTGTCTTCGATCACTGTCTACTCCCAAAAAACTTTATTTTGCATTTACAAATGTATCATCACCCCACCGAGGAATCTGTAAGTTTTCTCTCTTATGCAGACGGATTTTGGTTTTAAAACATTGGTACATATCATAAATTGCTATTTAGAAGGAATAGCCTAAACACATCTCTTCCAAATTATATGTATTATGCCTCTCTAAACCCATTTTGCGATTTGAAACATGTCACTGAATTACAAAATGGGTTTAGTGCATTAAAAAGCCATTTAGTGGTCACAGAACCTGTGATTTTGCAAATTACAGGCTTTAATAATGTAATATGGCTTTGTATATCATGTCCAAAAATTGTTAGCACATTGTACTGCTGCCTATTTTATGCTTTGTATAAATACAATTTGAGAATAACAACTTGCATATTTACAGTGCTTTCGGATGCAGGCTAGGACTTTGTAGCCTTACAAATACATGTCACTGTTCCTTGCTGCAGTAACCAGGATTCAGTTGTGTGACTGGTTGCGCACAAAGAAGTGTGCAATGATCATGTAACCAACTGAACATGTGTGTGCAGTTACATTTATTTACATGAAGGTGAAAGGCCAACAGACTAGTTGTAGAATGCTTTGTTCTATTTTACCCCCTTTTCTGGCCCAGTTCTCTTTGCACTCAGAATTACAGTAAACATACTTGTTTTATGCAGTTTAGCCCCTGGATAAGCTGCAAAATACTATATACGAGACTGTGCACTGCACTGCGCAGCACAGCACACATCACTTAAAAAAGTGTGTATGTCCTTGAAGCTTCAGCAGCCATTCTTAAAAACAAGATTTTTAAAGTTCTTTTACCTGAATGTGCATTGTGCTTCTGACTGGTACTGACAAGTGCAAGATTCACGTTTACACACAGATATCTGCAGAAGGTGCCTTAATTTTACCTGTTTTTCCTTTTATCCTAGAGCTATTGAGGAAAGGTTTTCAAAAATAGGTAAACTTTCTTCTGTGGCCCAATTATACAAAGGAGTACACTTCTAAGGCCCCCAGGACCCTCAGGGGAGAGTGTTCAGAAACTCTAAGGGTGTCTGACAGAGGCCAACACTCAAATAGGTATTTATAGGGAAAGGCCTCATGCAGCTTGTTGTATCCTTGTAGCCATACATGAGGTCAGCCAACTGACTCTTAGAGTTTACTTCTTTTTCTTGGATACAAGAAGGAACAGGTCCATACCTTCAGGACTCCTCTCAGCAGGCAGGTCCAGCCCTTTTCTGATCTTCCACAGGTCCAGAAAGAGTTCTCAAAAAGGTTGGGTGAGGGTCCAGCTTGGTAGGGTCGCTAGCCTGTGGCTGGGGGACAACATGTGACACTTAGTCCCTTTCAGACCAGTGGAGTAAATATTTCCAGGACCTGGCCCACCCACATTTTCAGTATTTCCTGTTTGCTTTACTGGTAACAAGTCCAAACGTCCATGGTGCCAGAGCAATTACAAGATCACTACAGATTTCAGCCACACTGAACTTGGGTTCTGAAGGATGGAGTTGTCATAGGGAAATCACTAGTGCTCTCCTACATCTAATGCTAAAATCTGGTTTGAATCATTTCCTGGACCCACACCAGAACAGGACATAGAAGTATAGTAAAACAAAGCAGGGTACTTTAAGGAGTCATTGCTATCTGATTTTGTTTGATCCTTCAAGAGGGCAGACTTTTACATGTGCCTCAGTCAGACCGTTCAGGAAGTATTCAACACTCTTGTACCATCAGGATCAGGATGCCCACGGACCACACCCTGTAAATAGTCTTCTGAGCTCAGATGAGTCACCCCTGCACATTCAGGTCACCCTGTTAATCAAATTGACATGAATTGTGGCTCATGGGTGGAAGTTCACACATGAGTCACACCTCATTTAGGCCACATACAAACTAACCTGCTGTCAGTGGCTAATACTGATTTGGTCCTGAAGGGTCAGGCTGGGAAAGGGTATGTTTCTAAAATGTACTTTCCTCTTAGATTTACTAAAGATCAAACTTCACCATTGAGTTATGTTTTAATAACTATTAAAAATAATGTTTTAATTATTTATCTAGCTGGTCTTGACATAGGATCATTACTATTTTAATGTGCACTCTGGATTTATATATAGGATGGATATACCTTCTACAGTGAAAAAAGCATTAAGAGACTGGTCACTGTAGGAGCATGGTAATGTTATATTTCTACATATCCCACTTTTAAATATCATGAATTGTTCCCTATGGGCTACAAGGCCTTTATGGGAGGGCTTACTAATATTTAAAAGAGTGATCTTTGCCTGTCAAAAATTACTATTTTGACAGTTCACGCTGCAGGATTTACACTGCAGCAGCCGAGTTACACGGGGTAAGCCTGCAGCCATGTTTTCAGTGCCACTGTAGTATATGACACAATAGGTGCTGCAGTCCACAAGTGGCATTTAACGTTCCATGCTATGGATGTATTTTCACACCATTTACTATGGCCTTATAGAAGAGGTCTCCAAAATGTTTAATGCCGCGCCCCCCCAGTTAAAAAATAAAATCATTGGGCCCCCCTCAGAATTTTTCACAATTATTTTATAAACATGGCAATGTTTAAATATGTCTAAACCTATTTAAACATTGGAGTTAAGTACTGTTACCTTTTTAAAACTGCAATAACATGCTTTTGCTTAAAACAAAGGCCTGTTATCTGTATAATATTTATTTTGGCCAGAGTCTGCCCCCCCCCCCGATCACTTGAGCCCCCCCCTATGGGGGCCCGCCCCCCAGTTTGAAGACCTCTGCCTTATAAGAACATTAAATGTGCCAATCAGTTTTTAAGGGAATTTCAGCATGTTTTAGAGGTCAGAGCACATATACTGGACACTGGTTTTATATGTTTACTAGATTGTTCTAGAACCACAGAGCTCCATTTCCTAGAACCCCTGGAACTGAGGGCTCTGTCGATATGCCAACTTGAGACTGAAAACTAGTTGACCTGTAACTACCACACAAGCCACTGAGCAACATCTAAGCGAGATGTGTTTCTGATTATGATCAATCCCATGGGACATTACAGGGATAACAAGTAGAACACCAAACGCGCTTTCATAAATGAATAACACACTCAAGAACACTAGAAAATCAGGAATCCATTTTAACGTTTTATATCCCAATCTAGTGCACATGATATGAATTGTAAAAACAACAAAGACAAATAAAATGGCAGCAGCAATGTTTACTAAAAGGTGTAAAAGAAATGAAGTACTCCAGCATGATTGCATTTATATGTTTTAGCAACTCTGCCACCATTCTGCTACTTCTAAATATTATTCTAATCCTAACACAGCAGAAAATAAAACCTATTTTGAGTTTTCAGATGGTTCACATCTGCATAACGGTTTAAACAATATGGTTTATATTCAATATAATAGCTGGGTCTGCTATTCTTCTTGTTGCATTCCAGCTGCACTGATAATTTCAGTGACGAAGGCTAAATGCCTTCCTTCCTGTAGCCTTCGGTTATAATGAGTGAAATGATTCTGCACGGCATGAATCCATTAACACCTTCCTCTTTGTGTTTAGCTTTTATAACTTTATTTCACTATTGTTGAAAATCTTCAGAAGAAACAGAGATTGGCATGATACCATTTCACTTTTTTCATTC
Organism: Pleurodeles waltl; assembly: GCF_031143425.1. Taxonomy (NCBI): domain Eukaryota; kingdom Metazoa; phylum Chordata; class Amphibia; order Caudata; family Salamandridae; genus Pleurodeles; species Pleurodeles waltl. The sequence goes on along the minus strand of NC_090439.1, from coordinate 944,288,008 downwards.
TGCAAGACTGTGTTCTTCTAGAAATGTCTGTTCTTCTAGAAGCTCATCAGAAATCAATAAAAAGTAATGTAACACAGAACAGTCAGCACTTAGATTAAATGCTGCAAATCTATTCAAGAAATACTCATCAGACTGCAAAACGTGAAAATATAATCCTAATGTGCAGTCTATTAATCATACCTATACACTCTGGGTTGATTGATTAGCTCATATAACTCAAGAAAGGGAATACTCGGGAGAGAAAAGGTATAATATTGATGACAGTATAGCAGTGCCCCAGTGTTAGAATTCAAGACTGCCAGCAGTTAAGGCCCTAATAAAAATGGAAAAATGGAGTTAACCATCCAAAAAGGTGTGACTTTGCAATACCTACCCATGCTAGTAAGTGGATATGAGCAATGTGGGATGTGCAAGTACCTTTGTTTTTGGAGATGATATCCATGCCAGAGTCTTTGAATTCCTTGGTGATTTTATTTTCATAATTAAAGGTGGAGTTTGTTCACCCATGTGTTGGCTCTGTGTGTGCAGACCTGTTTTGTCAATTGAAACAATCTCTAAGTCATTGCATTAGTCAGGATAGCAGGATTTGTTGCTATGCACCTGCCATACAAGGTTTGATATGATTTGTGTTTTAGGAAGCACCTTATGCAACTAAATGCTTGATTTAATGTTGTCTGAGTTTTTCTTTCTCAGTGGTCATAGCTATCATTTCCATTCCTGTCCTGTGGTATACAGGGCAATATATCTGTTTACTGTTGGTGGTTAGATTGGAGTGATGTGAATGCTGTACCAGTTTTGCAGATGTGTATTATGTTGCAGCTGGGTGATGTAGAGTGGTTGGTGGGAAAGTTGATTCTCATGCTGTTCATGATGTTCTGATAGGTTGTTTGCTGTAGTATGGCTAGGATCAGTAGGGTTAGCTTGTGTGTTGTTGAGTACGCATGTGCAGTTGTATGTGTGATGTAATTTAGTGTTAGGTTTGCATAGTGTTGTTATGTGTTAGGTGTGTATTGTTGGGTATGCTAATGTATCACAACATAGAGTTGTGTGGTGGTATTTTGGATTAGATGTTGAAGGTGGAATTTAGTGGCTTGGTCCGATGTTATGGGTGTAGCCAGTAGTGATAATCCATGATGAGTTATAGGATGGTTCCTAAAATGTGAAGTGTTTGTGCTGTTCGTTGTTTGATGTAAGGTATGTAAGATTTGATGTGTTATGGTATTGTAATGTGTCCTGCTATGTGGTGTGGTGATGCGTAGGGTGATATTATAAGGTAATATTGATATTGTAAGGTAATGTTGAATTGGTGGCAAGCTGGGTGGTTTTTTTTTAGAGACGCATGTGTGAGATGGAGGTTTGATAAATATTTGGTGGTATGCTTACATGCACAGTGATGTGATACTATGATGCAGGCTTTGAGTTGTGAGATTCCTTATTTAGTTGTGTTAGTAACAGTTTTGAATTTTACAATCAATATCTGCAAATCTTTGGTATTGTGTTAGATATTTTTGACGATCTGTGGGGTGTGCTTAGCGAGAATGCTGCATGATTTAGTTCACTCTCTCTTACTTGACATTTTAAAGTAATTGTATACGCTGACGTTTACTGGCTTGTTGGGATTGGCGGTAGGATGCATTGAAGTCTATTACTAGTTCTGAATTGAATTTTGTGGAGACTTCGTCTTTGGAAAACGCTTTGTAATATGTTTGCAGAAGGGGAATGTTCTTTGTGAATATGTACTGTTGTGTCCATGGTGAAGAGGTGTGTTGAATGGTATAGCTTGGGATATTGTTTTATGGTGGCTGTCCGGTGTGGTGGTGTGGCTCAATTGTATGTGATGAGTTATAGGAATGTGCAGAGTGGTGATCTGTGCTGAGTAGGTTGCACCATTGGTATAGTTTAATGACTGGGTTTTTAATAAATATGCATGTATTCAAATAAAATAGACTATATTAATGTTGCAACTTTAAAGTTCTTACAGTGTTTCACTATGGTAATTTCAAGTCTAGGCTTCCAGAATGGAAAGAAAGAAAAAGCCTGGATAAGTTGCCCATCATCCTCAAAATGGAAAACCTTATCTGTTGTATGGGAAGAGAAGAGACAGCAAATAGGGTGAATTTCTCACTATGCAAGTTGTTCCATGGTAGACGTGACTACACCATTAAGTCCTGCATTCCTAAACGCATTGCAGTACTTGTAGGTTGGTTTTTCCAAGGCTATAGGTGCCAGAATACAAGCATAAGTAGGTTGTGAGGAGTGACTGGGGCATGTCGCTTCACAATTACACAGGGGAGGAGAGCTTTTGTTTTCTGAAGATTGACTGCAGTCCGAGGCTGCAGTGAACGATGGGCATATTGGCCTTCTGTTGAGACGTGGTGACAGGAAGAGGAATGATGGATGCTGGAGGATCTGATCCTCTGTGCTAAGAAGGAAAAATAAAAACGAGTGTATAATTAGTCCTTTTGCACTTGCAAAGGACAGCTGTAAATTTATAAAAGTAATTTTTTGAACATGCACACCTAGAAACTCTTAGCAATCAAATTAAAAGCCCTGCATGTCAACCCCCAACTCTTTACAGAATCCTCACTGCATTCCTCCACAATCCATTGGCTCCATTAATCCGCCTATTCATTTTGATGCATAACGTTGCTTTACTGGCCTTCAGAATGAATTCCTCCTTCAGTCCACAGACTTCACAATAGCATTTGCAAAGCCGTGGTATCAGAAGAGCGGAGGGTACTCTAGAAGTTGTTTTCCCGCTGGAGAGTGATAAATCGATTATTAAAGCTATCAGCAAGCAAGTGGTTGTTAACACATGTAAGAAACGTGTTATACATTTGTGTTTCTATAGGCCTACTGTTGAAGGGCTGCCGTATCCGAGTTTAATCGATTATGTCCCTTAGGAAGACAAACCAACAAAATGGATACATCCTGATAAAACTTCAAAGAGCCAACATAATTTTCATTCTGGAGTAAAAATACAAGAAATTCCAGTGCCTGGATTAAACCTTTTTCGCTTAAGAATATAACATTTTTAGCATACGTGGAACTGTATTTATCTTAAAGTTTAACAATAACCTTTCACCCATAACAGCCAGCAGCATAGGGCAATATCTGTTTTTACACCTCGGCACCCCAGTTATAATGAAGGAAAAGGCCTTTAACAACTGGTATATTGCTAGGCGGAAGGGCTATAATGACGTTGGAACATGGCAGTCCCTGAGGATAAATTAAAAAGGGAGAAATAGTGGAATGTTGGAACACAAAATTTATACCGTCAAATATTGACCCTGGCACTTTGTTGTCTTCAGTGCAGATCCCATCTTCCCAATATTGTAACTTATGTTGAGTTGTTTTAAAGAAAGTCACCTGATGTATACAATTAAATCATTTTTATGGGCATAGTATAAAAAATAACATAGTGGTAACTTATGAGGAGAAAATAAAATACAGACACTTGTGAAGTTAGTTTGTTCAAATGTATTTCTATAATGGAGATATATAATTAATCACTAATGTTTACAGTAGGTGATTGCTACTTAAACTAACCATGTTTTGATTGTTTATTGCGCCCAACCATGAGACAACTGTTGTGTGTAGGGGAATATATTTTAATGGTGTTAACTCTGTTAATGCCGCTATTAAATATTAGATGATTTTTATACGTTTCCATATTAAATTGATGGATTAATAATTAATGCACAAGGTTAGTAAAACAGTTTAGTGATTGTATTAATGCATGGTAACAAGATCCACCAGGGTTCCTAATGCTCATTTTTGTGAGCTCTGAACATTTTGGAATTACAGAATGGGTCATGGTTTTTTTGTTTTTTGCTGACACTTCTATAACGCTCCTTGTGTTCAAATAATTGGAATTTGCCCTGTTTTCATTTGCGCTGTGTAACGGACTCATGCTAATGATGGATGTTTGCCATGGTGATGGTGCATATCCATGGAAGTAAATCACTCGTATGTCCAAAAAACAGCCCTGAAATACTTTACTAAAGGTTCATCAGCCAGGAGGGGGTACACATTTAGCATGCTGCCTGAGGTTCTTTTTTGACAGTGTGAAGTAGGTGCCCGAGGAATGTTTCAGGGTAGACTGGGTGAGTGAGGCCATGCATAGACACTGACAGTGTGACAAAACAGACTTGTGACTCATCTGTGGACTCTCTGGCTTCATCTCAAGGAACAAGAGAGATTTGCTCACAGAAAAGTGAGTGGAACCCCATTCCATGTTTTCTGCTGTGTTGTCTCCTCAGGGAGCCGACACATATGCTGGAATGATACATCAATCTTTTCATTTTTTTCTAGTAGTGAGGCACAACACATGGTCGACACAAGATGCATCCAGTGCAGGGGCATTTCAGTACAAATTGTGTGCTGTCTGCACCTTTGCAAACCCTGATGATTGTTTAGGTTTTTTGTTTTTTTCATATTAGTCTACCTGTCACTTGAATGAACGAGCTTATTTGAAAATATAACGTAGGTCATTTAACTTCGACATATACTTTTTAGAAAAAATATTGAACAGAATACTTATTTTTTTCAAATAGTGGAATCCTACAAAGACAATGCAATAAAAATCAATAAGAACCCAATGAATAGACAGAATTTGTATAATAAGGACACAAATGACAGGAGTGCATCAGATAGATTTCCATGCAAAAGTCATAGCAGGTGAATAGAGTTCAATGAAAGAGATTCTGCCATACCCGAGGATCCCAAATTCAAACTCTGTCTTCTTAATCGAAGATTCAGATGTAAAATTGTATGTTTTCCTGGTAAGAGTGCATTTCTATACTTGTCTGCATATACATTTCAGCTAAGTCTGCGCATAACTCATTAAGGTCCAGATCTACAAAGCCATTTTGCTGCTGAAAACTCAGCAGGTCAAAATATCACGGGGTTTGCATCTGGTATGTATTAAACACATTTGGAAGTAAGGCAAGTATTTGCAACTTATGAATGGGTTTACTGATCCGTTCCTAATCGCTATAAATAAGATTTGTGAAAAGGGGAATAGGGTGTTCTTCCTAAGTACGTTTCGCATGGTATATATGAATGGGTTTGGAACTACAATTGCAGCCACAAACAATTTATCAGCTACCAACACCTGATTCGTCAAATATGAATGTGTCAGTATCCCCCAAGGAGTAGGAATGATCCTGTGAACCACTTCCTGTTCTGCCTCATGTTTTCTCAAATGGGAATCATTTTCTTTTATTTTCTAAAGCAACACCGGTTCCTATAAGCAGCCAGTGTTCCTTAAAGGTACAACGGTTCCTAAAAAATAATTAAAGAAAGAAAATCACATTTGGGAATGCACACAGATGGTCGGTAATCTACTAACCCTTATAGGCTAAGATCCCTATTTTTGTAGCCAATCACATGGGTTCACAAATGGCAACCTGCCTAATTAACATTCATTAGGTCATTCAGTGACCCCTGTAAATGGAGATTTTTGCGACGTAAACTGTTAGTACATAGGGCCAAATGTAACAAAAAAGGCATTTGCGATTCGGAAATAGCGATTTTTAAGAAATCAATATTTCTGATTTGCAAAATGCAATGTATCATATTTGCGATTCAGTAATAGCAATTTGTTTAAAAATCGCAAATGCTATTACGGAATCGAAAATTGCGATACCGGCCCAAATTCGCGAATATTTTGCATTTCCCAAATTGCGAATTCCTAACTGGAATTTGCAAATTTGTGAGATGCAAACCCCAGGGTGCTGGGGGCCTAAGGCCCCCTCTGCTGCACCCCAAGAAGTTTTTTAAGGACATGTGAGGTGCACACATGCCAAAGGCGCATGTGTGCGTTACATGTCAATTTTAAAAATTCATTTTTAATGCATTTTTAAAATTTGCACATGGTTACCACCAAGTTCCACTTGGTGGTAATAGCGATTCCTTAATGCCCAATTCGCATTAAGGAATTGCTTGTTACATGTGGTTTAGAAATCGCAAATGAGGATCCCTTATTTGCGATTTCTTATTTAGAGAATCGCAATTTGCAATTCTCTCAACAGGCTCGCAAATTTAAGGAATCGCTATTTTAGCGATTCCTTGAATTTGCATTGCAATTGGCCTTTCATAAATACTGAAAGGCATTTTTGCATTCGCAAACGGGCATTCGCACCGTTTGCGAATGCAAAAAGGCTTGATACATCTGGGCCATAGATCACACCGCAAGTGCAACGACTATTCGCACAAATGAGTGTGCAAGTTGCAACTACTTTCTCAGACTAGCTTTTTGGTCTTTTGTTCACACATTTTAGGAGGATTGGTAGATTGTTTTTATTCAGATTGATGCCACAGCTGAAAGCTGTTAGAAATGACAAATGAAGAGCATGGCAAAATTAATACTCATTTGTTTCCTTTGTTTCCAATTTATACTGAACAGTGGGGTGGTCTGGTATTTTTCCTGTATCAGTGATGATGTAATATTGTATTTACTGATATGTAAAATACCTACATGAAAAGTACAACCCTGACGGAAATCACACTGCAAATCACACTACTCAGGTTTCAAAGATCAACATTTGGCATTCAACCGGTTTGCTTGAGGATATCACCATAGCAGTCTATGCCCCTCTTATTGTGTGTCAAATCCCAGGTCAGGGCTCGGTTCGTTCTCTGAGAACAGGTGTGGACAGAGCTGTACCTGGCTTTCGCCTCCCTGCCAAATTAAGACATACATTACAATTGGAGGCAGTAAAAACGCCCGTTTTCCGTGCAGAAAGTTCACCCGGTAATGCCTGTCAGAATTTGTGCTGTGAAAATACAACCGTTTCTGAGATTTGCTGTTCCAAATGGGAAAACGTGAAGCATTACCAGGCTATCTACTCCCACACGTGACTAGATGCAGGACTTGGAATGAGGTGGTAATACACCGCTCTATCAGTACTTGCAGGATGAAGTTTTACCTCACAGAATGAGACCTGAGCGCATGGGCTCATCTCTTCCATGCATTTCATCTGAGCCGCTCTATTCCACAGTCCTCTTTCTGGTAAACATCTGCGCTTCTTTTGGAGTTAAAGACCTGACTGAGTGAACAGAACAAGAAGCAGAATCTAAATTGAACTCCTTATTAAAGGTCAGAATTTGCTCCAGATGCACCTACGTGCGGCCTGATGATTCACAATGTAATGTTCCTCTGTGCATTTGAAACCCAGCAGGCACATAGTTATATCCGCTTGAGAAATAGGCTCTGCATTAGGGATATAATTATATCGATAAAAGTGGAGTTTATTTAATTTACCTCAGGGAGATTGAAAACTTTGCCGTACTTGAATGTGAACTTGTTAACCCCGCATCAAGATGATGTGTGGACCTAATAATCAAAGGCTTTGGGTTGTACAGTTTTTGCTCCACCTGTAATGAGCACAAATTAACAAAAAAGAAACAAATGCAGACTGTGAAGCAGCAAAATTGCAAAAAAAGTCTAAAATGTGCGCTTTAAAGAGCTGCAGCGAAGTCTAGAAACTAGCTGGATTCTAATGATCAATGCGCCGCAGTGCGCTAACTGTTTGAATGCAATTAACACCAAAGGCAGCACAGCTTGAGAGGCTCCAAACACTTTACAGAGAACACTTCAGTCAGCACTATCCTGGCTCAGGAAATTATCATTGAGCCAAAATGGCAAAAGTGAACCATCAGAGATGATCCACCTTTCCCATTTTTGACACGCATCGCCTCGCTCGAAATTGAACGGGACTGAAATTACTCGAAATGTGCGATGTATCGTAGCAACCTAAATATTTATATTTCAAGAAAAATGTATTGGCCAAAAAAAATCAACTAAACCTTATTCGTAGAGAAAACATGATGTTTTAAAGAAGCGCCTTGATGCTGGGCTTCAAATGGAATGAAAGAAATTCGACGATCTCTGAAAGAGGCGGGCCTATATAATTAAGGGCATGGATTAAACATATAAACTAAAATTCCCATATTGTGCCACCTAGCCACATATTTCCATAGAATCGCAGCTGCAACTGGCATATGTGACTATTGCTCTGTGCGCTTTGCAGCGAGGCCAAGGATTGGATGACAAAGTATTCTGAACAGCTTTTTGCCCCACTGACAGGCAGTGAGAGAAACTCGCAGTGTCTTCAGCCACATCTCCATGGTGCCCTGTTATAAACACATGGATGTGATTCAACATAAATTATGCCCTAGTCAAGCGTAATATGCTGTGCGTGAAAAACAACCCGTAACACAACATCCTGGAAAAAGCAAGCCCTCATAGGAACCGCAAGATTAACTAAAGCATGTGAAATATACGCAGGAATGAAACGGTTTACCTTAATGTTTTTTATACTCATTGTTCAGAAATGAATCCGTGTTTTTCCCTGAAAAGATAAGGGCGAGAATACGAGGCCCGAAAGTTACCCATTTCAATGTCTGTTTTTAATTACTGCCAGGCTTGAGTCCCGGAGCAACCCGGCCCACTTGAAGCCCTGCCCTGATGGTGTATTGAGTAAACCTTGCCCGCTTCTTCCAGAATATGCCAAAGTAGCTGAAAAAAAATTAACTTCCGGCTCACTCATTTCATCAAGGCAGTATGTGACTGACTCCTTTTCACGCAAAGTTTTGACCTATTCATGGAGAAATAGTTGCTCTGTTTGCTTTTCTAAACAATGCTTTATTTACATTAGATCATAGTGGTGCTGCAGCATTCATCTTGCTTGACCTGTCGGCAGCTTTTACTATCGTGTCATGTCACCTTGCTAGATAGGATGAGTAGAACAGGGTTAAAAAGCATAGCAGTTATGGGGTGTTGGCTGAGCTATACCATTGCTCTTCATCTTGGACTGTTCTACCTGCCATCTACAGTTTTAAAAAACACAAAGCTGTGACTTTGCCACCTAAGCTTCCTTGTTAAACCCCATTATCAGGACATTTGAACTCTATACAAATTACCTGTGAGTAAGAGGGCGAAGTTCAAAGGGATTTGCATTGCTTTAATGCCCTGGCTTCATGATGCAGACGTTTTCCTGGCACTGCCCTGCATGCCATTTAAGATTAGCTTTGGCATTTTTATTGTCAGTACCCAAGTTCAAGAGGACAGGATTGGAAGATAAATCAATAAATCATATATGTGGATGTGGTGTTGCCTGATAAGGGGGGCCTTATGTTCCTTCCTGAAATGCAGGTGTGAAGGAGCTTGAGGTTCTATGCAGGATGCAAATTCAAGATCTTAGGAGTCTAGAGAGAGACAACCTGGGAGTCATTACTAGTGTGCTTGTATTTTCATGTGGTATACCACCCAGATAAATACCTCAACAACACAGACAACAAGGGATATGGTATAAAATAAGAAGTTTTAAATATTGTGCTACAAAAATATTAGAGCAAAAAAAGTTGATGCCCAAAATATTGGCAAACTGAACATATATAGGTAACTAAGCTTATTATACTTAGTCTTGCATCTATGCACCTTAACAATATATATCTTCAGTGTATAAAAAGTTGATGACCAAAAAGTTGACAAAGTAAACTTATGTAGGTAAATAAGTGTACTATACTTCGTTTCACATCTATACACCATGAAAGTATATATCTTCAGTGTACATAGATGTGTTAAGAATAATAAATTCATACTTACCAATATACATCTACCCCCACAATATTATGGTTGTCAATACAATTGCTACAATAATACTGTAGCACAATATTTCTACGCTATTCTCACATACAACAAATCAGGGTGTAGTGTTTAACCTTGTTAGTGTACCAGTTGATTCCAAGTTGAAGATAATAGAATGAGCTATAACAAGTGGTAATAGAGTTTGAGTTAAGTATTACCACATGCTCTGCCTCTTTGCAAGGTCTTGTCCAGTGCCAATTTCACCTGGCTTTTAACGGCAACATTTGATAGGGAAAATACCTTGGGAGTTTGGTAAATCAAGGTTATTTGTAATCCTGATTCAGTTGAACTACAATATGTGCCCACATCAGCAGTACTAAGTTCTGTTAATGAGGTAGTTGATGACATTTTCCTCCATTTTCATTACCTCAAAACTAATTAGGTCACTGGTAGTTGATACTAGGTGTGCCTATTTTATAGTCAAATAGGGCAGTGAACCTCTTATGTTTCCTTCAGAATTTGGTTTATGGAATTGTTATATAATTTATATTTTTAGGTGAAAATACAGGCTACAATTGTGGAAGAGAATGGTCAAGTCTTTAATATTTGAAAGTCAGATATCAACTATGCCAGAGATGCATCATCCCTTATGGGGAATTGTATCATCAATCTGAAAAAGCATGTGGCAATTTCTTTCACAGTCACCTGTGCGCGTCCAAAAGGCTCTTTCATCTTTGCCTCTCTCTGTAAATGACTCTATCTGTAGATGTGATTGCTGCTGTACTCTTGCATAGCGATATAAATAATGATTCAAATGGTGATGTATATTCCCTACTTTTGAAGTGACTCGGGATTTAGGAATAGAGGACATACACTGGAAGGTGATAGCATTCTTCTACTTAGAAGTTTAAATATGTAATCAAATCAATCAAAACAAAATTGGGGAACCACATACCCTCTTACAGGTAATTAATCACCAGCACTCACATTCCATACACGTTAGCAAATAAGAGATTATTTGACTACTGTGCAATATAAAAGATACAGTAAATGATATTAGCTGTAACATCTACTGCGATGCTTTTTAATACATTTTTTGTTTAATTAAAAATCATAAGGGTGAATACAAACACCTAAGAGTAAACATTCCTGTAAAGGTGAAATTTCTTGTTTTTTTATTGTCCTTACTGCCAATGTGAATTCCGTTTACTGGGCAACATATGATTAGGACTGATTTCAGCTGTATCTGTGCCCAATTGAAATCACAAAATGAAATCCATCTAGGCACCACCTCTACAAGACCATGACTAACACATTTTCCACCTGCTGGCCTGTTTGAATTTTCGATGCCACAAGTCCTGTTTGTACCCCGAAAGCTCATCATTCATTATCTGTGCATGGGATGAGCATAAACCACACAAAACATGGCCCACAGGCCCTTATTATTTCTACAAAGCGCGTCTCACATTGTTGATGCATTTCAAATTCCAGCCTCAAGAATCACGCAAGAGGGAGGGCCAAGCTGGGAGCTAAAGAGTGAATGTCTGGGGGATTTACTACAATCTGAACAGGCTCATCCAAAGGTGAAGCTCTTGAAGGTGAAGATTGTTCGAGTCAACGCTCTATAAATTTCCATCCGTTCCATCCTTAATACCTACCCACTGCATCCCTGGAGTACCATTTAGCTCGTCTTTGAATTTCAAACAGGTATTTCTTTTTCAATATCACTGAAACTACCTCCATAACCTTGGCGCAGCAGTTTGCGATATTCCACTTGACGGTTTTATATCTCAGAGACATTTTCTCTCCAAAGTCTACTCCCACTGCTGTTCGCTTTGAAACAATGACCTGTCTCAATCTTATTTCCTAATGGCAATGGACACACTACAGACAATAACACCGGAGAAACATCTCACATTTTGAGAGCAGATCCTTTTTATGGTGCATCTTCATCTTCTAAGAAAGCGGGAGCTATTGATTTTATACTTTATGTCTGGAGACTTCAAAAATGTGTTTATGAAAACTATACATCCTAATACATGCACTGGCTGTACAACACATGCTTCATGCAACTGTTGCTTTGAAAAGAAAGGTGACAAGTATTGGCTTTTTATCAGGCCATGTACTTTGACGCGAGCTGTCACAGCCACCATTGAGCTTGCCTCAAGTGAAAAGTAGAGGGATTCTGGTAACTCGCAGTCACAAGAGCAAGTCCACCTATGAAAGTTGCACTCAAACAGCCTCTACTCCTTACCTTGGGGACTAGCCAACCGCGGCATGATTAGAGCGAGGGATAGGGATGTCTTAATACGGTACAACACAATTCTCACAGTAACAATAAACATTAATTTAGAAATGTCCAGCCAAATTTGTGTTTTCAGAACAATCTTAATAATCTCTTGTGTGTGTATATATATATATATATATATATATATGTATATGTATATATATATATTCACTGCCAAAAAACAATGGTTACAGGGGTTATAGTTAGGTTTTGAATTTACTCGCACAAAATCATTGAAATTAAGTAGTTGTAGTTATGGTTAACTCAAGTAACTATAACTCACGCCCTAAGGTAACTATAACTTGTGCCCCTGCCCTGCACAGTTTTCCCATCAATAATGTTATTGAAAATGTTGCAGTGATAATAACAAGATGCCAATGAAGTTGTCATCAATGATGTATTATGTGGAGTAATTGGATGTGCATGGCGAAGGCGCGAGTTATAGTTACCTTAGTTCCTGTTCCTGTTCTCAGCTACAGGGACTCAACGCACTCCTCCCTCTAATTGCCCAGTTGACCTGCTGCCTTCGACCTGTCTGAGCCCTATTGACCTCTGATAGAGTGAGTTCCTGATCCCCAAGTGGTGCTTCTCCAGTTTTTGGGCCCTTGGTTGGGATCAGAGAGAGCTCCTCCTGACCTAACTGACGGTCCCCCCAAATGTATATAAATGAAGATTTGTGGTTGAAAGGACTACTACAGCAAGCATGTTTCTAGGTAAAGTGGATATAAAGAAATAACCCATAGACCAGTATTCTGACTTTTTAGGTAGGAAACCCTAAGAAAAGTTGTATTTTTCAATTGTTCATTTAATTGACTTGAAGAATGCTGTACATTAAATGGCATACCTCCTTCTGTCTGACCTGAGAACATTAATTCTGTCTATTAAACATTAAATATTTTCAATACGGGCAGAACAGCAGCCCAGCACTCATCTGATAGCTACAGTAGAAAAGGTTGCTTTGATAATTAAGAATTATAGCTCCTGATGAGCACCAGGACTGCTCATGTGCCCTAACTTTATGTAATTCTGACCCAGAGCAAAAGGTAAATTGTTCATTCCCTGTGTTTACTTTCTGGCTCAGGAACTCAGTTATCCATGACAGATGAAGACACACACTCTTTGTTCTTAAAAAAAGATACCTTGTTAGAAGAAGCAGGTCGGTTGCCAACATAGATATCAGACCATTGTTATAAAGCAGTGCAACACACTTAAAAACAGCCTCATTTTTTCTCTGCTTGTCCATCATCCTTTTTTACTATTTACCTGTTGTACTGACCCTCGGGCTACTTCTGATGGTCAGAGCATAATTATACAGGAAACACTTGAATCGGGGCATATCACCAACAATATGTTTTACAATTTACATTTTGTACTCCAATAGCTGGGTCTGTTTCAAACAAGCACACAATCTTGCAGATTCTGACAAAATTCTAGACAGTTAAGGGTTAAAAAGGGCTGTGAATTGATGTCACTACTATTCAGCCCTGATACTAGTGTTTAAGTGTTGTGATGCACAATTCAAAAGTGCATGTACATCTCCTCTAAACATGGTAACATTGGTGTATCCACATGTGGAGTTTTTAATTTACTTGTAAGTCCTTTATAAAGTGGTAAACCATATAGCCAGGACTTGTAGAATAAATGCTACTAGTGGGCCTGCAGCACTAATTGTGCCAACCAGCCCTTTACATGTCTCAGGCCTGCCACTGCAGAGCCTGTGTGTGCAGTTTGACTGCCACTTTGACTTGGCATTTAAAACCCCTTGTCAAGCCTGAACTCCCCTTTAATCACATACAGGTCACTCCTAATGTAGGCCCTAGGTAACCCACAGGGCAGGGTGCTATGTAACTAAAAAGTAGGACATGTAATTTTAAGTTTTACATGTCCTGGTAGTGAAAAACTCTGTCGTTTTTCATTTCTATGAGGCCTACTCCTCTCAAAGGTAAACATTGCGGATTTCTTAATACACTTTTAAGTTGTAATTCCTGATTAGAAAGCAGTGTGTGTGTCATGGTTCATATTTTTGGAATGGTAATTGTTAGAAATGGGGTCCTTGGTTGACAGTCAGGTTACCTAGTCAGGGTAAAAGAGAATCACCCTCAGCTAACTCCTGCTTACCCCCTTGGTAGCTTGGCAGAGCAGTAGGCTTAACTTCAGAATAGGGCATGTCTTCTGGTGCTGCACAGAATGCTTCCCTGGTGGGCCCCCCTTCCTACTGCCACTGCAACAGCTCAGGGACCTCCCCCAGTTCAGCCACCTGTTCCCCTGTAGGCTCTGGGGCGTCACCCTCAGGCTCCGCCTCCTCCTGGATGATGGGAACTTCTGGGACCGGTTTCCTGCGCCCCCTCCCCTTCCTCTTCTTGGCGGTCCCCTGGGCCACTGTTTCAGGCTGCAGGGTCTCTTGATTACCCTGACGGGCTGCCATTTACCGGGAGGATACGCATACCCACCCAGGCAGACTTAACATCCCCAAGTGAGACCTGTGTTCCACCTCCTTCCAAGGGGGATCCTCCAGGTCATTGCCTAGCAAACAATCTACAGGCATGGTTGGACTCACAGCTACCTTCAAGGAACCTGAGACCCCCCCCCCATTCAAAGAGAACCAGCGCCACTCTGCACAGGCATTCTGAGTTGTCCACTGCAACTACTTGGTGAAGTACCCGGGGATCTATCTGCTCTTCAGGCACCAGCTGACTCCTCACTGTAGTCACTCTGGCTCCTGTGTCTTTCAAAGCCTCCACCATCTGTGCTAGGAGGGAGGGGAGGAGAGGTCACGCACCCCTGAAAGAGCTGTGCCTGCCCTCACACAATACAGTCTCCGACCCCCTGGTGAGTGTCTGGGGCCTGGCCTGGGCAAGGCAGGATTTCACATTCAAAAGAGACTTTACTTTGAAGTAGGCCTACTTCAAAGGAGAAATTGGGTATAAGAAGGGCACCCAAAACCACAGACTTTAGAAAACCCTTCTGTAAACAAGAGGAACCTCTGCCTGGAGAAGAGCTGAAGAGCTGAGGAGCAGTGCTGCCCTCCATGTGACTGTGCTTTGTGGAGCTATCCTGCAGTTGCTGCTTCTGCCAGAGTAAGAGGGCAAAGACTGGACTTTGTGTGCCTTCCATCTTGTGAAGAAATCTCCAACGGCTTGATTTAGAGCTTGCCTCCTGTTGTTTGAAGTCTCAGGGACAGCAAAGACTTTGCCAGCACCTGGAGTCTCTGGAGAGGCTCCTTCTCTGACAAGTGGTGCCCTATCCAGTCCTTCGGCCCTTGAAAAGAAACCTGGTGGAAATCCAAGGAAATCGACTTCGGACGACTTCGAACCAAAGCCATTGCTGAATCTGGTGACACTGCCTGCAACCGACTCTGTGATCTTTGCTGAAACGCAATGACCTTTACAGATCCGATGCCACTGCAGCCCCGCTGAAGTCCATGACTCCGTGGAAGACGCTGCACCACGTCGTGACTGACGCTGCTCGAAGTACGCGATATCTACATTTCGCACAGATGCTGCGATCCCCCACTTCGCAAATCGACTTGTTTTCACTCTTCACCAAAGGTACTGTACTTGGGGGTCTACACGAATCCACGTCCGGCGCCGCTGGTGTCCGCTTGTTGGGGACGACTCCGTCACAACGCCGTGTTAACACCTCATCGAAGCACTTTGTGTTTCTGAGCGCTATTTTTTAATTTAATCTTTAAATATTAATAACTTGACTTATGTATGTCGGATCTTTGTTGTTTAGGTCTTGTTTTGTTTAGATAAATATTTCCTATTTTTCTAAACCAGTGTTGTGTCATTTTGTAGTGTTTTCATTATGTTACTGTGTGTGTTTGTACAAATACTTTACACCTAGCACTCTGAAGTTAAGCCTACTGCTCTGCCAAGCTACCAAGCGGGTAAGTAGGGGTTATCTGAGCGTGATTGTCTTTTACCCTGACTAGAGTGAGGGTCATTGCTTGAGCAGGTGTAACCTGACTGTCAACCAAAGACCCCATTTCTAACAGTGTAACATTTGCTACTTGCGAGGTATTATGTGCTTGAAATATTACTAAATGCTATACCTTGAAAAGTTCGAGATACTTCGAAGTATTAGGCTATGCATTTGAAACACTGTCATTTGTATTCTTTCAAAATAAGATTGAATCATGCTAAACGTTTACTGATTAGATTTTTGCTAATCACAATAGAAGAGTTTGGGAAGTGATGGTAGATGTGAAATGTCTTTCACTGGAAATGTTGTAAATCAAGATATCTAATAAAATCGTGCAACATATTTTGTGTGTATGACCAGCTTTGATTTGTTAAAACTATTGTCTCTTGTGAGTGTGCACGTCTGTAAAGAAAGCGCTGCATCGTTTCTTAATGGGGGAAAAGAATAGGTGCTTGCAATATGCTTTAAATATATGGATGCAGTTCGGATGTGGGTTCTCCTAATTGGCCCTCTGTGGCACTGAGTATATAAACCTATTTATTATGGACACCGTTTTCTGTTTCTTTCATCATTTCGTTTATTGTTATTTTATTTTAAGAAGTCTTAAGCACGGTCTCCCCCTTATTTTAGATTCTGTACGCGAGGTTCTTGCTTTGAACGGTTGAGATTAACTTGCTCTTTTTAATAGGCTCGATTTGGTCATAGTGAGGTGGTTTTAATTAATTAAAATAAACATTTGTGACTCTTAAAAGCTGGTGCTTTGAGTATCACAAAATATTTATCCTGAAACATTTTCAGGGACATGTTAGCACCTGTACCAAAGATCCGAGGCAACATATTGTTGCCAAGAAATGAAAGGACTTCCTTACGTTTTAAAAACAGGTAGACAACAAGCCTTGAAGGCAAAGTTGCTTTTAAAAGAATGCTGAGAAATTAAAGAGGATGCCTAGGTTTTATCCATGAACTAGATAGTGCTGTGTTTCAATGTTAGTTTGGCTACTCCTCAAGCACAATTGTGAAATCGTAATTGTGGAAAATCCATTATGCTCAACACATCTAATATATATATTGCAAGGAACTGATGCGTTGATCTTGATGAAAAGACACACATGGTATAGATGAACCTGTTTCAATGACACATGGAGTGTACACGGTTGTTTGGGAAACCCTGCTTTTTATGGTAGTTTTTCTTTTTTAAAATATTGATCTATTTCATTGTATGGCAAAGTGATTTTGTTGCTGCAGAACAAGAGCAATTTTAAAACAAAAAGGACCCTTTTTGATTATGTGTGCAAGGTGCTGTGACTGGTTTGCCTTTATAGGTGTGTTTTTTTTAGAAGGCAATTGGTTTTGTTATGTCATTCACATTTTTATTCTGGTCTTTACAGCATAAACTAGCATACAGCATTCACCACAGGGAAATGGTTCTGCCCACTTAGGCCATTAGCTACCTTCACTATTAATGAGACATTTTGCTCTCAAAGAAGGAGTACATTGACACACAAAATAGTGCTTTTGAGACCAAAACTTTTTTTTGCTTTCAGAACATTTATTTTTATTTTGGTGAGTGTTCAGCGCCTTCTCCATCTCCATTTTACAAAAAACTTAACAAAACATGCGCTAACAAAGCCAAAAAGCTGTCAGAAAGCATAAGACTTTAGGTTTTGCAAATGCTTCTTTGCATTTGCTTCCCTGTACCAGGCACACTTTTTGTTACGTAAGTTAGATACTACAGTAATTAAAAATGTGTGCTTGGTGCATTGGCAGAATCCCATGAACTGTAAATTTAATTTACAGCAGACTTGACCGCAAGCAGTCCAAAATTATTTCTCATGTCAGGCCATGTTTAGTATGTCAGACTATTGTTATCTTTCACTTCATTTAACTGGTTGGAATGGCCCGTGGTAGAGGCATGAAGAGAGAGAATTATATTCCATGTTGTTCTTTGAACTAAATGACTTTTCGGAAATCCAGTGGCTGGGTTACCTACTCTAGGTAGACATTCACTAGTTGTTTTGAAATTACTTTTCAAAGTATTTCTTTGCTGGGGAGCTGTGCAACCAGGGTATCTTGTGTTTCCAGAAAGTAGACGTTACCACATAAGCATGCAAAGCTTATTTGCACTATCTTTTTATCTTCTCTCAAGTTTGCGGCAAGGGAGTTACTGGCCCCTACAGACTCTACTAAACTCATGGGACCCCATGCCCCATTGTTCCTAGTGCCAGGAGGTGCCACTGTAGACTCTTTCCAGGAAGGGGGAGGGGCCTCCCGCAATGCACTATAAAGCGCTCCTAGCTGTCGCACGTCATAAAAAATAAACAGTACAAGACCAGTGCACTTGTTAACAACGCTGGCTTTAATTCATACTTGACAGTTTTGGAAATGGTAGAGCCTAGCTGATAAACAAACCATTTATCAATGCAGCCACTCATTAGAAACAAACCGCTACCTCTACTGCAAAAACAAGAGAAACAAACTGCCCAAATCCCCAACATTAGATGCAGCAACCGTCATGCCCCACTGGCCGATCTAACAAAAGATCTACCGCCAACTTCTACTCTAGATCCACAATCATCCACAAACCACACACAGAATAATTGTGCTCCTTGATACCTAAGAAAGGAAATAACAGACCTAAAACCACTGTGTAGATAACTAACCAGAATGTATGCAATCTCTACAAGCTGAACTCGGACCTCAAGAGAGAATTTGAAAAACAACCAACTGTAAAATCTGATGCTTGCCTGCATTATCAGGGTTGTTGTCCTCACATTAGGTATCAGCCTAATACCAATCAATCTGAAGCCCCCAAAGAGTCAATGTGCCAGGTTGTACAACTAATTTAACACATCACTCTGCTAGAAATGGGCCAAAGCTGCATAATCCCTTCATTATACAATGAGGCCAAGAATATTACCAAACACTTCTTCTCCTGCTGCCATGTACTCGTGAACCCTTTACTTCAAATGCCATGGCTAACATTCACTATGGCACTCTCAGCCAGTATGGAAGGAGCCAGGGCAATGTTCCCACAATCGCTAATTGGTTGGCTCCAACATTACTGCACTAATGTCCAGAGGCTCAAACTAAACCAAAGGGAGCCTACAGAATAAAGTAGCATATTGGATTAGAATACACAGAAAGTGTGTTGGACTTTTTTGCTTATGGAGGGTCATCCCCAATCTTTTTGCCTCCTGCCTCCTATTTTTTCTGACCTGTTGCTTTTGGCTTTTGAACTCTGAGCACTTTACCACTGCTAACCAGTGCTAAAGTGCATATGCTCTCTGTGTAAATGGTATGTAATTGGTTTATCCATGATTGGCATATTTGATTTACTAGTAAGTCCCTAGTAAAGTGCACTAGAAGTGCCAGGGCCTGTAAATCCAATGCTACTAGTAGGCCTGCAGCACTGTTTCTGCCACCCACATAAGTAGCTCTGTCATCATGTCTCAGCCCTGCCACTCCAGTGTCTGTGTGTGCAGCTTTAACTGTAAATTCGACTTGCAACCTAAACCTTCCCTTATTTTACATGTCAGACACCACTAAGGTAGGCCCTAGGTAGCCCCAAGGGCAGGGTGCAGAGTATGGTTAAGGTAGGACATATAGTAATGTGTTTTATATGTCCTGACAGTGAAATATTGCTAAATTCGTTTTTCACTGTTGCAAGGCTTGTCTCTCTCATAGGTTAACACGGGGGCTACCTTTAAATCTGATTAAAGTATAGGTTCCCTTTGGGAGCGGATGGGCATGCGGAGTTTGGGGGTCTCTGAGCTCACAATTTAAAAATACATCTTTTAGTAAAGTTGATTTTGAGATTACGTGTTTGAAAATGAAAGTGAACATTTTCTTGCTTATACCATTTCTGTGACTCTGCCTGTTTGTGGATTCCCTGTCTGGGTCAGTTTGACAGTTGGGCTGGTTGCACCTCACACTAGATAGTGACACAAAGGGAGATGGGGTGTAGCCTGCATATCCTGATGAGCCATCTGTGCTAGGAGGGAGGGAAGGAGTGGTCACTCACACCTGAAAGGGCTGTGCCTGCCCTCACACAATGCAGTCTCCAACCCCCTGGTGAGTGTCTGGGGCCTGGCCTGGGCAAGGCAGGATTTCACATTCAAGAGAGACTTTGCTTTGAAGTAGGCCAACTTCAAAGAAGAAAATGGGTATGAGGGGCACCCAAAACTACAGACTTTAGATCACTTCTGGACATCAAGAGGAACCTCTGCCTGGAGAAGAGCTGAAGAGCTGATGAGAAGTGCTGCCCTACCTGTGACTGTGCTTTGTGGAGCTATCCTGCAGTTGCTGCTTCTGCCTGTGCAAGGGGACAAAGACTGGACTTTGTGGTATATTCCTGCTTGAAGAAGGACTCTCCAAGGGCTTGGACTGAGCTTGCCCCCTGTTCTGAAGTCTCAGGGCCATCAAAGAATTCCCTTACCAGCACCTGGACTCTCTGTGAGACTCCTGCCCTGACAAGGGGTGCCATATTCAGTCCCTGGGCCCTTGAAAGGAAAAGCTGGTGAAAATTCAAGGAAATTAACTTCGGACGACTCCGGACCAATGCCGTTAATGAATCTGGTGATGCTGCCTGCAACCAACTCCGTGATCTTTGCTGGAATGCAACGATCATCGCAGGCCCAACACCGCTGCAGCTCCGCCAAAGTCTGTGACTCCGTGGAAGTCACCGCACCACGTGTTGACAGACGCCGCTCGAAGTGCGCGGATTCAGCATTTCGCACAGGCTTCGCACATCGGCTTGTTTTCAGGCTTCACAAAGGTACTGTACCTGGGGATCTGTGTGACTCCGTGGCCTGCGCCGCTGGTGTCGGATGGTTGGGAACGACTCCGTCACGACACCGTGTTAACACCTCATCGAAGCATTTTGTGTTTCTAAGCGCTAGTTTTTAGTTTAATCTTTAGAAAATCATACCTTGACATGTGTATGTTGGAGTTTTGTTATTTTGGTCTTGTTTTGTTTAGATAAATATTTCCTATTTTTCTAAACTGGTGTTGTGTCATTTTGTAGTGTTTTCATTAAGTTACTGTGTGTGTTGATACAAATACTTTACACTTAGCACTCTGAAGTTAAGCCTACTGCTCTGCCAAGCTACCAAGGGGGTAAGCAAGCGTTAGCTGAGGGTGATTCTCTTTTACGCTAACTAGAGTGAGGGTCCTTGCTTGAACAGGGGGTAACCTGACTGTCAACCAAAGACCCCCTTTCTAACAAAGTGTCTTTCAATTGTGCACTCAGACATTGTCTACATCAAACGCATACCTGACACTAATGATTCTTGGAACACTGTCAAGCTGCAGTTGAGGAACACATCATTAGTTAGTGGGCTATTAGCCTTGGAAGCTTGTACTCATCCCCCAGCAGGTTCTACGATTCAATTCAAAATTTGTGTGTGCCATCAACCAGACACGACCTCCTGCTCTCCTTCCATGTAATTTCTGCAAGCACAGGCCCAAGGTGGAAAGGAATGAGAGTTAGAGCCTGCACCATGGAAGACAACTACTCTAAGTTGTTCTAAGACATCTTCACTGAGAACGTTTGATTGACTGAAAGGCCCCCTAACAACCACTTATATTACTAATTCGAGTATTCCCATGTGTCCATCTCTCTGTGACCAAATAACAGTGGCCTGTAGCAATGTACACATTTCACCTACCTGTGAGAACTGTAAGTAACGAAGATGCGTTTGCCCAGCACCAGCAGTCTATTATAACATCACAGAAATCTGCTTATCAAATAACTGCTTATGCGCATTCAAAAGAATTTGTTGGGACAAGTCACGATCATGTTAATATTAATACACCTTTCCGCCCTGACAAAAGTAGCACATTAGCTTTCACAGTTCTGTCATGGAACGTAGCAGGTCAATGAGGGAAACTTGCAGACCCAGAGTGGTGTCTTTTGATTAGTAAATTCAATGTGGTCTTTTTACGAGAGCCAAGGGCTTTAGAAAAACTCTAAACACAGGGGGTGACTATTTATAGCGTTGAAGCAGAACCATCGAGGGTGAGACGACCGCCAGGTGAGCTATTGATGTGGGTTTAAAAAATGGCCAATGTCACAATGAAAAGCCTGGAGCTTGGTAGCAATGATATACTGGGCCTGAGCATTAGCAGGAATAAGTGGGGGCGGGGTCAACGTGTAGTCAACAGGGCTAGAACTACTGGGTCACCATCTCTCAGAATGCTCAGATAAATCACCCATTATACTCACAGCCTATTTTAATGCCACATATGAACCCCTGGAAGGGTTAACATCTATTACCGAAGGGGAGGATGAGGCAAGGGGCATCCCGAGTGTAGAGGCAAAAAACACTCACAGACGGGTCAGCCACTGCCCTTCAGTTACTGTCCCTTACCCTGACGTTTGGCTTGCGTGCCTCTAACGGTTGATTTAGGTCTGAGTAACAACTCGCTCCAACATTTATAAGAGAAGATAGCAAGAGGCAAATAGACTATATTATTTTGAACACTTCCCTCTGGCACACCGTCTCAGATTTATAAATTGTAACTTGCACAGATAGCGTTCATAATGCCCTAAGGTTGATGTTGAAAAATAATTTGTGAACAACTGATATAAACTGAGTTTCTCAATCAGAAACATCATTATCACTCTCAAACAATAGGCAGACTGTCAAATGGACTATGCTACGCCTGAGCTGAAGTACATGAACACATTAACACAAATAAAGGACACGTTTAAGAGGATATTGGGGCCATACCAAACAGCCACAAATAATGAGATACCACTGGGAAAGTTACATAGTGAATTGTTTAAGGCTCAGCATGCCGTCTGCACAAAATAAATGTTGAAAGTGAAAAAAGGGTAAACCACCAACCTCCTCCCTGGTACTCGAGCAAGTGCTGAAAAACTAAAGAAAATTTAATCAGGGCAATTGAACATGATGACCGTATCCAAATCCAGTCATGCAGTACAAACCATAAATCAGTCATAGACAAACAAAAGCTGGAGTGGATTGACTCCAATTGGTTAATTTTAATTGATGCAGCGAAAAAGAAGGACCTGAAGTCCTTTTGCCAGATCTTTTCGCACAATGATTTACAAACCCAAAGTGCAGTGGAATTTGCAGGTCTATCCCTGCAATGGGTAGAATACTTTATGAATATGTATGCCCCTCCTTCCAAGATGGCACTATCTATAGTAGTGCAAAAATGAATCCACCACAATATCGGGATGGTGCAGTAAAATATAGTTTTGCTCCATTTACAATAGAGGTAACATGTAGTGCAATTCAATCACTAAGCCCTAGCAAACCCCGGGGCCCAGGTAGGGTTCCTAGGGGCCTCCCCAGTTCAGAAACTGAGGTATGGGGTTGATATACAAATGCTCTATCCAATGCAATCTTAGAAGGTGGTAATATACCCACGTCTTGGTTAGGCCCTGGAATAATTCCCAGCCATAAAAAAGGTGATAGGACCCTTCTTAGCAACTATAGGCCAGTCAGCTTGATTGACAACTTGTAGAAAATATTCAGCCGTCAAGCGCTTAACTGCTTACAAAACTGGTTGAAAGAACATATAGTCCTCTCCCCACTTCAGAAAGGGTTTTGTTCCAAAAATAAGCACATTTGAACAGGTTTTTCACTTAAGTTTGATTGTCTGTAAAGACCTAAGGCTTTCTTCAGATCACCTTTATATCACATTTGTTGATCTGAAGGCCGCCTTTGGCCTGGTCCCAAGAAACAAATTGTATACAACCCTGTAAGGATGAGAGTCGAAGGTACTACACCCTAGTAAGATGGGGAGGTTAGGCGGAAGCTTACTGATCGCATAGCAGTTGCTCATGGGGAGGACCAGGGGTGCATTCTTGCCCAAACTCCTTTGTCCCCCTCAATAAATTATGTGGTTAACTATTTATCATCTTACACCCATGACTGCCCTAAATTAGGGGGATTGACGGTTCGTGCATTAGTATTTGCAGCTGATATGGTGTTAATCTCTCGCACACCACAGGGATTGTAGAATCTTCTAAACAGGTTTCCCGATTACTGTGGCTGCAGCAGATTGCAACTTAACTTCTCTAAAACCAAGAAGTACCCCCCTTAGCATGCACGTTGTTCATAAAGCCTAGCGAGGGCATGCTGTTGGTAAATAGATTAACCTATAAGTGGCATTACAGCCTCCCCAAAAGACGAAACTGACAATTCTGCTTTTACAAGCTTGAAGACGTATGTCACGTATTTTTTTGCCCAGCGCACTATAGACGCAGGAGGTCTTGGATTAGGCCCATTTGCATCACTCTGGTCGTAAACAACTACAGTAAGGCATATTGCATCCCAACGCCAGACTGCAGTATTGGCATTGCTGTAGATCTTGGCTGTTATCTGCAAGCTGTTTGGTGTATGAGAAAAGTAGCTGGACTACAATTGTTGTACTATAGGCACCTAGCACTTTCAACTTGTTGATTGTTTTCTGCACAATAATTCTTGTAATGTTTTATATTGAGCAAGTTGATGTAAAGTTATTTTTATGATGTAACATATTTCATGCTCTTTTAAATGTTTTGATGTGATATGTTTTATTTGCACCTGAAATAAATATTACTGATTAGTTGAATTACTGTCGTTCCCTATGCTGTAGGACCAAATGGAAAGAGAAAACATATAAATTTGTTAAAAAGATTTGTATTTGCCCCTGTTCTACTAAAGTGCGTTTCTGACAGTGCACCTCAATCGATAGGCCCACCAACAAGTACCTGCGTTAGAGTTAAGGTAGTATTTCCAAAGCAAACATATCGTGTCATTTTCGTTCTGTGATTTCTGAAAATCCAAGATGATGATGTTTTGCCCCAAGAACTGTACACCTAGAGCATTCTAATTTGCTGGTAGTTTTCTGGTCTGTGTGTAGCTTCATTGGGTGGTGTGAATCTCTGGCTGCCAATGCTGCTAAACATCAGCAATTATTGAGCAATGGCTGGCATCTTCTTTGCTACACTATCCCTCTTGTATCTCGGTACGAAACTGTTCAGCATTCAAATTGAGCCTGTGCTTTGTGACCATTTTCAACCTTTTCAATGTTTTCACTTAGTAGCAAATTTAAAAGGTAACATTTGACAGAAGGACACGTGCCAAACTAGGAACAACTTCACCCTAACGCTCTGTATCTCATCTATGGTTAACTTCATTTGTATTCCGGGAGTATACCTTTAATATTTCGCTAATAATTACTAAGCAATATATATAAATACATCAGTATTTATTTTCAGAACATTATGGGCCTGTTGTATTAAAACATTTTGGGTTTGCAAACACTGTTGTTTACAAATTTGAAAATGGTATTTGCATATGTACTAAAGCTTTCCCAAATTGCAAAAGGGACTTTGTGACTTATTCTGAATTGCAATTATGAGTGGACAAGAAAGGGGCTGTCCCCGCCTAACAGTGATTTGCAGTTAGCTGGATTCAATACTTTGTGACCACAGATGTTGGTGCAAACTATGGAAAAGTTACCAACTACTCAAAGGAGGAAGTAACGTATACCCCACTGGACAGCTTTCCATTTGATAATTGTGTCAACTAACCTTTTGGGAGTAGGCAGTGGTACAGGGGACCAGCCCCTGGTTCATCCAATGTCTTCTAAAATGGCAGTCACTTTTCTTTAAAGAAATGTGCTGCTTTATAAAACGTTTCCCATTTGGTAAAGCAAACGCAGGGGTGCTGGTGTAAAGTTCCTTTCAGGCCACCAGCCCTGTGTTCAAAGCTAATCACAGTGGGTCACAAATAGCAGTTGTCCTAAATCTTATTCATTGCCAGGTCGTCCTGCAACCACATGCAAATGGACATTCTGTGACGAGACCTACTAGTAAATAAGTGGGTTCACAAAGTTAGAAACTGGTCGTAAAATGTTGGTACGAAATGTGCTCCACCATTTGCAATCTCCGTCAATTAGTGAGGCCCCTTATTCTTTATCTGTGATACTATTAAGTTGTGCATCTTGCATTTTGCATCTATTAATCCTTTTGTAGCATAAACCTTGAGATCAGACCTTCTTCTAATTGAAAGTGGACAATGCCTCAGGAATCCATGGCTGACTTAGTGTGCATAAACATACATGCCGTGGATTTATAGAACCTGTATTTATTTCGGTTAGACCATGTCATTTGTTTTCTAACAATGGCACTGCCCTTACATCTTGATATTAAAGGATAGTAAGAGTGTGAATAAATTTGGAGGGGGTATGAAATCACAATATACAGCCCTCATAAAATGCACACTATTATAATTTTAAAATGTATATTATCTTATGTAAAGTTTTCTAAGGCTTCAACTCCAAGGGTAAACCCCGTACTTTCATGTAAAAAGTCATTTCAATCATAAAACATTTCTTATAATTTTGAAAAATGCTGATATGAAATTAGCAAATTTATCCAAGCACAGGATAGATGTTTGTCTTTCAGTAAAATGTTAGTGAAGCAAGTCAAATCATTGAGCATTATTGAGTCTGTAATAATTCGAACTTCAAAGTGTACTTGAAATACATGAATGCATATTAGAAGACACACCAGCTGTTAGAAATTGGGTTGCTGACTGACTGGGGTGTGAGCCCTGGTCAAGCAACAACCACACTGTGTAAATTGTCAGAAAAAGCAGACAGTATTAACTTAAGGGCAATGTGTAAAGTATTTATGTAGCACCCAAACAGTAATAAAGTGGAAACACAACAAAAGGAAAATCCCAAACGAATTTAGAAAAATAGAGTATATTTAAATAAACTATTTGACAGCAAGACGTTTTTAGTGGAACCTAGCACCTAAAAGCACCAATCTCTGACATTTAGTCCTAGAAAAAATGTTCTGAGAAGGTAAAGTTCAGGGAAGCAAGGCTTCAGGAGGTGTACGATGAGGGTGTGTCATTGCCAAATAACCTTGGGTTAAATCCTCAGTGAAGATCTCTATGTCCAGACTCGGAAATGGAAGTCAAAAATCTCCAGTGGGATGAGGCAGAGGGCAGTAGCAGAAGACATTTTAATGATGTCAGATACCCCCTTGGCTAAGGATTTGCTGCTTTGAAGAAGAATGTAGCAGGAGAAGCTGTGAAGTCAATTTGACCGAAGATGCACCTTAGATGGATAGACAAGCAGGTAGGCCATAGTCTTCTCCTGGTTCGCCAAGCCCAAGCAGTTGTTAGCCAAAAAGTCCCTACTTTTTGATTTTGGCTATCTTCCAAGAATTCACAACTGGAGGGGCACCTCTTGGAGGGTCAGGACTCACTTAGACTGGATCCAGGTTTAAAATGGAGCAAGTCTTTTGTGTCCTTGTGGCTCTGAACAGGAGGCCATCAAACTAGCCCTTGGGAGTCACTCTGGAGGTCCTGAGACAGATGAAGGTCCATTACTTGTCCCCAGAGGAAAGTAGCAGAGCATCAGGACAAACAGGACAGGAATCCAGAAGGTCAGCAGCCTTGTAGAGCAGCAAACCAGCAGAGTGGAGATTCTTCCAGCAGCACAGCAGCCCTTCTTCCTGAAAGAGTATCTACAGGTCCAGAAGAGTACTGAAGAGTTGGTGTCTGAGGTTATACTTTTATACCTTGGTGTTGTGGTTCTGGAAGGTGGGAGAAGCTTCTAAACAGTAGCTTTGAAGTGCATGGAATTTCCTGCCTCCCATGCCCTGGCTCCAAATTGACTACAGGAACAATGTGGGTCCATTAGACCCATTCAGTGAAGGCAAAGAACAGGCAATTCAGTTGTAAATGGGGCTATGCTAAGCTCTGCCCCCATCCTGCCAGCAAATAGTCCATTGAGGCATACCTAATACTTCTATTGTGTGACTGGCTACGAGGAATTCACAAAGTCTGTCAGTTACGACCAGTCATGTGATCCAGGCCAGGCTACAGGCACAAAATGGGTAAGGGCCTGACTTAGAGTTTGGCAGCAGGGTTACTGAGTCACAAATGTGATGGATATACCTTCTGCCATATTACAATCCCCTTGTATCCTATGGGAATTATAATAAAGAGGACTAGATATCTGTCATGTTTGTGACAGAGTAACCCATCCGCCAAAATAAAAATCAGGCATTTTTAAAATTGGGATAAAAAACCTAATTCTATCATTAATTATGGCTCTTCACAACAATTTCCAAGGCACCAAACATGACATAGCTACCAGCTCCTATTTGGAAATTACAGTTTATTAAATGTAGTATGTATTCCCCAGTGTTATCCTATGAGAGGAGTAGACCTCTGAATTCTAAAACACAAATTTAGGAGTTTATCACTACCAGGACATGTAAAACCTAAAAATACATGTCCAACCTTTTAAATACACAGCGCCCTTCCCTATGGGCTACCTAGGGCCTAGCTTATCGGTGACATATGTGCAATAAAAGGGGAGTTTAAGGCGTGGCATGGGGGTTTTAATGCTATGTCTTCATGGCTGGATAAAACTTTATTCAAGCTTCAGAGGCAGGCTTAGAACATGTTTTAAGGTGGTACTTAAGAGGATTGCAAAATAAGTGTTGCAGGCCCACTGGTAGACTTTACTTTGCAGGCCTGGGGTATAAGGTATACCACTATATGAGGGATATAGAAGTAAATTAAATATGCCAGTTGGGTTTAGGGAAGTGAGCACAAGCACATTACTACTGGTTAGTGGTGGTAGAGGGCCCAGGGTCCTAAGGCCAGCAAAAACAAATTCAGTACAAATGTAGGAGGGGAAAAGCAAACATTTGGGGTGAACCTGCAGAGGTTCATCCCCAAAGTTTTTGCATATTTACCAACCAAATATGAAAAAGATTTCAAAATGATGTTATCTCTAAACTTATATTAAATTATCATTATGAACTGAAATAAGTTGTAGATTTTTTCTTGATTTGCACTTATCAATCACACTGTAAAATAATAGTCAATACTCAGCATGGAAAGAATGGATAGATGCAATTAAAGTTTCTAAACACATCCT
This sequence comes from Pleurodeles waltl, assembly GCF_031143425.1. Taxonomy (NCBI): domain Eukaryota; kingdom Metazoa; phylum Chordata; class Amphibia; order Caudata; family Salamandridae; genus Pleurodeles; species Pleurodeles waltl. The sequence continues at coordinate 944,259,275 of NC_090439.1, read as the reverse complement.
GATACAAATGTGAGAAAACATCTTTTAAATAGAGCAATGCTGGGAGTATGGCAGCCTTTGCAAAGCTGACGGCAATCACCGTAGCTCAGCTCTGGCTGCACAACTGTCTATCTAATTACTTCACTATTATTATTTTGAGCAGATCTGTTAAGAAGTACCAGAATATTGTTTTTTAATTACACTAAAAACTTGATAATGCCTTTACTTTTAAATCATTTGTAGATATAGCAGATCCCATAAGGAAACACCAAGAATCTGATTATGTTTAACAGTAGAAAGCATTAGTGTACATTGTGGATGAGATATAAACATACAGCAGTATATCACCTGTGGACCTGTTTGACCAATTACAGTTGCCATAACCTTAAGAATAGTGGGATGAGTGCCTCTTCAGGTGGATACTTTGTAGATGTTACTGACTGTGAAGAGCTTGGTTGATAAAGAGAGAAGTTGATGTTCACAGTAGCAGTACTTGTGATGATGTCTTCCTAGTAATATCAGGCATGTGGATTTCACTACATGCACAGGCCAGGAGATTGATTCTGCAAATGGTGTCCAACGTCGTAATGAGTTAGACTCCACAGGTATGCTGCTTTCCACAAGTGTGCAGCAGTAGGGGATGAGATAGGCTGTGAAATGAGAGGTATCCAAATCATGGCTTACAGTGAGGGTAAGCGCTTGTCATTAGAGGGCTCCAGGAAGGATCCAAGTCTGTCTGGGTTAGGGCATAACAGGTTTCTAATTGTGGTGCCAGTGTTCACGTTGGGCCGTGGAACTGCAGGGTTCGATATTAGCACCTGATTCACCAGTCAGGGCTGAAATCTCACAAAACACCATAGTGGCAGTGAGGTGGGCAGTAGGACCTTACATCACATCCAGAGTGGGTAGGTCGATATGAGTGAATTGTAGGGCAACACACAACAATCAAGCCAGAGTCTCATGCCCCATACTCATAACCATTAAAGCAGAGAAACAAAGATCAGAGCCAGAGAAGAACTGTGTCTTGAGAATTGAGTAGCATGTTGGAGGCAGATTCAACCACAGCGGCAACAGGTTTGTTAGTTTAAGGAAATATACCGTTTCTACTATCAGACTGTCAAGCATAAAGGGACTAGGAGGTGTATAGCACCCAGATGAGTGTAAAATACCAGTGTAACAGAGAAAAGGATGGAAGGGTGACCTGGAACATGCATGCAACTCCTCTACAGCTAAGTAGCTCCTTTAATGGTTTAGGTATTTGTGAGAATATTACAGGATACAGGAAGAGCGAGAAGTGGGTTGCTGCTAATGTGGTAGAGCACTTGGCTGTGGGAGTGTGTAGGAAAATATGTATCACACACTCTTTTCTTCAGAAGGAAGAGTTTTGTGAGGACCTTTTGCTTTTAGCAATGACATGTCACACACATTTATTGCATGGTATTCTATTGCTTTTTTAGTTAGTCTTTACTTGACTTGTAATCAGTACTTTCTGTTCAAGGCTAGGAACATTTTACACAATATCCTAGCTCCAGGGTTGCCTGTTAAGAAGACAGATTCTAAATTTTAGAACCAGCATTGCATTAGAGCTGTGCTTCCAGCATAGTATGGCTTTTTATACAAATGATACACTGACCAAGAGGGGGCGAGGGCACTCAGCCACGACCGTCTTGGACGAATGCTGTGTTCGATATGAGGCTCTGCTGGTGCCAGTCTACCGGTTCCCAAAAGGATTGGCATCTTCACTTCAGGCTGACTCCTGACACTGTTTTTAGGTATGGGGTTGGGGCTAATCCAATAAATCAGGCCAGGCAGAAGGGTACATGTTTGTAGTCTTAGGGTTAGGTAGGAATCTCTAGAACTTCTAGAACACATTGAACATGGTAGTAATATTACCACATTTATCATGCTGGTTACTTTGCTTTGTTTCATCTGCCCAATTATCACAGCTTATTCGCTTTACATTTGTTTCTATAAATATATTGAAAACTCAGTTTGTACACCTTTTGTGTTTTCTCCTGGGCAGACATGAGTAAGACAATGACAGGGTGCGATCTATTTCCACGACTTCCCAGGGGAGTCAGAGTGTCATGTTCAGGTTGCTATAATCACCTTCCCATCTTCCACCCCGGTAGGCTCAGGATTTTAGGTGAACTACTTTGAGCTTGCCAGGATTTGGAAAGACAGTTTCTGATGGTGTGGAGAGACTTGATCTCCCACATTCAGAAGGTCTGCCATTCTAAATATGCAATCCCATTATCTTAGTAGGAACCGTATAACAAGAGTTTATAAGAATCCAGTCATGCAGTGCAAACCATAAATCAGTCATAGCCAAACAAAAGCTGGAGTGGATTGACTCCAATTGGTTAACTTTAATTGATGCAGCAAAATAGAAGGACCAGAAGTCCTTTTGCCAGATCTTTTCGCACAATGATTTACAAACCCAAAGTGCAGTGGAATTTGCAGGTCTATCCCTGCAATGGGTAGAATACTTTGTGAATATGTATGCCTCTCCTTCCAAGATGGCACTATCTATAGTAGTGCAAAAATGAATCCACCACAATATCGGGATAGTGCAGTAAAATATAGTTTTGCTCCATTTACAATAGAGGAAACATGTAGTGCAATTCAATCACTAAGCCCTAGCAAACCCTAGGGCCCAGGTAGGGTCCCTAGGGGCCTCCCCAGTTCAGAAACTGAGGTATGGGGTCGATATACAAATGCACTATCCAATGCAATCTTAGAAGGTGGTAATATACCCACGTCTTGGTTAGGCGCTGGAATAATTCCCAGCCATAAAAAAGGTGATAGGACCCTTCTTAGCAACTATAGGCCAGTCAGCTTGAATGACAACTTGTAGAAAATATTCTGCCGTCAAGCGCTTAACTGCTTACAAAACTGGTTGAAAGAACATATAGTCCTCTCCCCACTTCAGAAAGGGTTTTGTTCCAAAAATAAGCACATTTGAACAGGTTTTTCACTTAAGTTTGATTGTCTGTAAAGACCTAAGGCTTTCTTCAGATCACCTTTATATCACATTTGTTGATCTGAAGGCCGCCTTTGGCCTGGTCCCAAGAAACGAATTGTATACAAACCTGGAAGGATGAGAGTCGAAGGTACTACACTCTGGGGAGGTTAGGAGGAAGCTTACTGATCGCATAGCAGTTGCTCATGGGGAGGACCAGGGGGTGCATTCTTGCCCAAACTCCTTTTTCCCCCTCCATAAATGATGTGGTTAGCTCTTTATCATCTTGCACCCATGACTGCCCTAAATTAGGGGGATTGACGGTTCGTGCATTAGTATTGGCGGATGATACGGTGTTAATCTCTCGCACTCCACAGGGATTGTAGAATCTTCTAAACAGGTTTGCCGATTACTGTGGCTGCAGCAGATTGCAAGTTAACTTCTCTAAAACCAAGAAGTACCCCCCTTAGCATGCACGTTGTTCATAAAGCCTAGCGAGGGCATGCTGTTGGTAAATAGATTAACCTATAAGTGGCATTACAGCCTCCCCAAAAGACGAATCTGCCAATTCTGCTTTTACAAGCTTGAAGACGTATGTCACGTATTTTTTTGCCCAGCGCACTATAGACGCAGGAGGTCTTGGATTAGGCCCATTTGCATCACTCTGGTCGTAAACAACTACAGTAAGGCATATTGCATCCCAACGGCAGACTGCAGTATTGGCATTGCTGTAGATCTTGGCAGTTATCTGCAAGCTGTTTGCTGTATGAGAAAAGTAGCTGGACTACAATTGTAGTACTATAGTCACCTAGCACTTTCAACTTGTTGATTGTTTTCTGCACATTAATTCTTGCAATGTTTTATATTGAGCAAGTTGATGTAGAGTTATTTTTATGATGTAACATATGTCACGCTCTTTTAAATGTTTTGATGTGATATGTTTTATTTGCACCTGAAATAAATATGACTGATTATTTGAATTACCGTCGTTCCGATGCTGTAGGACCAAATGGAAAGAGAAAACATAAAAATGTGTTAAAAAGATTTGTATTTTCCCCTGTTCTACTAAAGTGCGTTTCTGACAGTGCACCTTAATCGATAGGCCCACCAACAAGTACCTGCGTTAGAGTTAAGGTAGTATTTCCAAAGTAAACATATCGTGGTATTTTCGTTCTATGATTTCTGAAAATCCAAGATGATGATGTTTTGCCCCAAGAACTGTACACCTAGAGCATTCTAATTTGCTGGTAGTTTTCCGGTCTGTGTGTAGCTTCATTGGGTGATGTGAATGTCTGACTGCCAATGCTGCTAAACATCAGCAATTATTGAGCAATGGCTGGCATCTTCTTTGCTACACTATGCCTTTTGTATCTCGGTACAAAACTGTTGAGCATTCAAATTGAGCCTGTGCTTTGTGACCATTTTTCAACCTTTTCAATGTTTTCACTTAGAAGCAAATTTAAAAGGTAACATTTGACAGAAGGACACGTGCCAAACTAAGAACAACTTCACCCTAACGCTCTGTATCTCATCTATGGTTAACTTCATTTGTATTCCGGGAGTATACCTTTAATATTTTGCTAATAATTACTAAGCAATACATATAAATACATCAATATTTCTTTTCTGAACATTATGGGCCTGTTGTATTAAAACATTTTGGGTTAGCAAACACTGTTGTTTACAAATTTGAAAATGGTATTTGCATGTGTACTAAAGCTTTCCCAAATTGCAAAAGGGACTTTGGGCCAGATGTAGCAAAAATGCAATTTGCGACTTGCAAATTGCGAGTCCCTGCGACTCGCAATTTGCAAGTCGCAAATTGCTATGCAGTACGGTGTCTCAGACACCGACTGCAACTCGCTATGGGGTCGCAATGACCCACCTCATTAATATTAATGAGGTGGGTCGCAAATTGCGGCCCCATAGCGAGTAAAGGCACTCGCTAACATGGAGGCCTGCTGTAGTCAGCAGGCCTCCATGTTAGCGACCTGCTTTTCAATAAAGCAGTTTTTTTTTTTTTTTTAAATGTAGCCCGTTTTCCCTAAGGGAAAACGAGCTGCATTTCAAAAAATCCGAAACCTTTTGTTTCGGTTTTTTCAGGGCAGGGAGTGGTCCCTTGGACCACTCCCTGCCCTGAAAAAATATTTTGGGGTCCATTCACAAAGGGGAAGGGGTCCCATGGGGACCCCTTCCCGTTTGCGAATGGGTTACCATCCACTTCAAGTGGATGGTAACTGCGACTCCATTTGCGACCGCATAAGCGGTCACAAATGGAATTGCATACCATTGCGAATCGCAAATAGGAAGGGAACACCCCTTCCTATTTGCGATTCGGAAATGCATTTTGCGAGTCGGTAACGACTCGCAAAATGCATTTCTGCATAGGAAACACGCATTTGCGAGTCGCAAACGGCAAATTTTGCCGTTTGCGACTCGCAAAGTGCTTCCTACATCTGGCCCTTTGTGACTTATTCTGAATGCAATTATGAGTGGACAAGAAAGGGGTTGTCCCCGCCTAACAGTGATTTGCAGTTAGCTGGATTCAATACTTTGTGACCATAGTTGTTGGTGCAAACTATGGAAAAGTTACCAACTACTCAAAGGAGGAAGTAACGTATTTCCCACTGGACAGCTTTCCATTTGATAATTGTGTCAACTAACCTTTTGGGAGTAGGCAGTGGTACAGGGGACCAGCCTCTGGTTCCTCCAATGTCATCTAAAATGGCAGTCACTTTTCTTTAAAGAAATGTGCTGCTTTATAAAACGTTTCCCATTTGGTAAAGCAAATGCAGGGGTGCTGGTGTAAAGTTCCATTCAGGCCACCACCCCTGTGTTCAAAGCTAATGACAGCGCGTCACAAATAGCAGTCTTCCTAAATATTATTCATTGCCAGGTCGTCCTGCATCCCCATGCAAATGGACATCTGTGACAAGACCTACTTGTAAATAAGTGGGTTCACAAATTTAGAGACTGGTCGTAAAACGTTGGTACAAAATGTGCTCCCACTATTTGCAATCTCCGTCAACTAGTGAGGCCCCTTATTCTTTATCTGTGATACTATTAAGTTGTGCATCTTACAATTTGCATCTATTAATCCTTTTGTAGCATAGAACCTTGAGATCAGACCTTCTGCTAATTGAAAGTGGACAATGCCTCAGGAATACATGGCTGACTTAGTGTGCATAAACATACATGCTGTGGATTTATTGAACCTGTATTTATTTCGGTTAGATCATGTATTTTGTTTTCTAACAATTGCACAGCCCTTAAATCTTGATATTAAAGGATTGTATGAGGATGAACAAATTTGGAGGGGTTATGAAATCACAATATACAGCCCTTATAAAATGCACACTATTATAATTTTAAAATGTATATTATTTTAAATAAAGTTTTCTAAGACTTCATGCTTCAACTCCAAGGGTAAACCCCGTACTTTCATGTAAAAAGTCACTTCAATCATAAAACATTTCTTATAATTTTGAAAAATGCTGATATGAAATTAGCAAATGTATCCAAGCACAGGATAGATGTTTGTCTTTCAGTAAAATGTTAGTGAAGCAAGTCAAATCATTGAGCATTATTGAGTCTGTAATAATTCGAACCACAAAGTGTACTTGAAATACATGAATGCATAATAGAAGACACACCAGCTGTTAGAAATTGGGTTGCTGATTGACTGGGGTGTGATCCCTGGTCAAGCAACAACCACACTGTGTAAACTGGCAGAAAAAGCAGCCAGTATTAACTTAAAGGCAATGTGTAAAGTATTTATGTAGCACCCAAACAGTAATAAAGTGGAAACACAACAAAAGCAAAATCCCAAACGAATTTAGAAAAATAGAGTATATTTTAATAAACTATTTGACAGCAAGAAGTTTTTAGTGGAACCTGGCACCTAAAAGCACCAATCTCTGACATTTAGTCCTAGAAACAATGTTCTGAGAAGGTAAAGTTCTGGGAAGCAAGGCTTCAGGAGGTGTACAATGAGGGTGCGTCATTGCCTTGAGTTAAATCCTCAGTGAAGATCTCTATGTCCAGACTCAGAAATGGAAGTCAAAAATCTCCAGTGGGATGAGGCAGAGGGCAGTAGCGGAAGACATTTTAATGATGTCAGATACCTCCTTGGCTAAGGACTGCTGAAAGAGATTTGCTGCTTTGAAGAAGAATGTAGCAGGAGAAGTTGTGAAGTCAATTTGACCGAAGATGCACCTCAGATGGATAGTCAAGCAGGTAGGCCATAGTCTTCTTCTGGTTCGCTGAGCCCAAGCAGTTGTTAGCAAAAAGGTCCCCACTTTTTGATTTTGGCTGTCTTCCAAGAACTCACAACTGGAGAGGCACCTCTTGGAGGGTCAGGACTCACTCGGACTGGGCCCAGGTTTAAAATGGAGCAAGTCTTTTGTGTCCTTGTGGCTCTGACAGGAGGCCATCAAACTAGCCCTTGGGAGTCACTCTGGAGGTCCTGAGACAGATGAAGGTCCATTACTTGTCCCCGGAGGAAAGTAGCAGACATCAGGACAAACAGGGCAGGAATCCAGAAGGTCAGCAGCCTTGTAGAGCAGCAAACCAGCAGAGATTCTTCCAGCAGCACAGCAGCCCTTCTTCCTGAAAGAGTATCTACAGGTCCAGAAGAGTACTGAAGAGTTGGTGTCTGAGGTTATACTTTTATACCTTGGTGTTGTGGTTCTGGAAGATGGGAGAAGCTTCTAGACAGAAGCTTTGAAGTGCATGGAATTTCCTGCCTCCCATGTCCTGGCTCCAAGTTGACTACAGGAACAATGTGGGTCCATTAGACCCATTCAGTGAAGGCAAAGAACAGGCAATTCAGTTGTAAATGGGGCTATGCTAAGCTCTGCCCCCACCCTGCCAGCAAATGGTCCATTGAGGCATATCTATTACTTCTATTGTGTGACTGGCTACGAGGAATTCACAAAGTCTGTCAGTTACGACCAGCCATGTGGTCCAGGCCAGGCTACAGACACAAAATGGGTAAGGGCCTGACTTAGAGTTTGGCAGCAGGGTTACTGAGTCACAAATGTGATGGATATACCTTCTGCCATATTACAATCCCCTTGTATCCTACAGGAATTATAATGCAGAGGAGTAGATATCTGTCATGTTTGTGACGGAGTAACCCATCCGACAAAATAAAAATCAGGCATTTTTAAAATTGGGATAAAAAACCTGATTCTATCATTAATTATGGCTCCTCATAACAATTTCAAAGACACCAAACATGAAATAGCTACCAGCTCCTATTTGGAAAATTACAATGTATTAAATGTAGTATGGTTTCACCAGTGTTATCCTCTGGGAGGGGTAGACCTCTGAATTCTGAAACACAAATTTAGGAGTTTATCACTACCAGGACATGTAAAACTTAAAAATAAATGTCCAACCTTTTAAATACACAGCACCCTTCCCAATGGGCTACCTAGGGCCTAGCTTATAGGTGACGTATGTACAATAAAAGGGGAGTTTAAGGCGTGGCATGGGGGTTTTAATGCTATGTCTTCATGGCTGGATAAAACTTTATTCAAGCTTCAGAGGCAGGCTTAGAACATGTTTTAAGGTGGTACTTAAGAGGATTGCAAAATAAGTGCTGCAGGCCCACTGGTAGACTTTACTTTGCAGGGCTAGGGTATAAGGTATACCATTATACGAGAGATATAGAAGTAAATTAAATATGCCAGTTGGGTTTAGGGGAGTGAGCACAAGCACATTACTACTGGTTAGTGGTGGTAGAGGGCCCAGGGTCCTAAGGCCAGTAAAAACAAATTCAGTACAAATGGTGGAGGGGAAAAGCAAACATTTGGGGTGAACCTGCAGAGGTTCATCCCCAAAGTTTTTGCATATTTACCAACCAAATATGGAAAAAGATTTCAAAATGATGTTATCTCTAAACTTATATTAAATTATCATTATGAACTGAAATTAGTCGTAGATTTTTTCTTGCCTTGCACTTATCAATCACACTGTAAAATAATAGTCAATACTCAGCTTGGAAAGAATGGATAGATGCAATTAAACTTTCTAAACACATCCTGATACAAATTTGAAAAAATATATTTTAAATAGAGCAATGCTGGGAGTATGGCAGCCTTTGTAAAGCTGGAGGCATTCACCGTAGCTCAGCTCTGGCTGCACAACTGTCTATCTAATTACCTCACTATTATTATTTTGAGCAGATCTGTTAAGAAGTACCAGAATATTGTTTTTTAATTACACTGAAAACTTGATAATACCTATACTTTTAAATCACTTGTAGATATAGCAGATCCCATAAGGAAACACCAAGAACCTGATTATGTTTAACAGTAGAAAGCATTAGTGTACATTGTGGATGAGATATAAACATACACCAACATATCACCTGTGGACCTGTTTGACCAATTACAGTTGCCATAACCTTAAGAATAGTGGGATGAGTGCCTCTTCACGTGGATAATTTGTAGATGTTTCTGACTGTGAAGAGCTTGGTTGATAAAGAGAGAAGTTGATGTTCGCAGTAGCAGTACTTGTGATGAAGTCTTCCTAGTAATATCAGGCATGTGGAATTCACTACATGCACAGGCCAGGAGATGGATTCTGCAAATGGTGTCCAATGTCGTAATGAGTTAGACTCCACAGGTATGCTGCTTTCCACAAGTGTGCAGCAGTAGGGGATGAGATAGGCTGTGAAATCAGAGGTATCCAAATCATGGCTTACAGTGAGGGTAAGCGCTTGTCATTAGAGGGCTCCAGCAAGGATCCAAGTCTGTCTGGGTTAGGGCATAAAAGGTTTCTAATTGTGGTGCCAGTGTTCATGTTGGGCCGTGGAACTGCAGGGTTCGATATTAGCACCTGATTCACCAGTCAGGGCTGAAATCTCACAAAACACCATAGTGGCAGTGAGGTGGGCAGTAGGACCTTACATCACATCCAGAGTGGGCAGGTCGATATGAGTGAATTCTAGGGCAACACACAACAATCAAGTCAGAGTCTCATGCCCCATACTCATAACCATTAAAGCAGAGAAACAAAGGTCAGAGCCAGAGAAGAATTGAGTCTTGAGAATTGAGTAGCATGTTGGAGGCAGATTCAACCACAGCGACAACAGGTTTGTTAGTTTAAGGAAATATACACTTTCTACTATCAAACTGTGAAGCATAAAGGGGCTAGGAGGGGTATAGCACCCAGATGAGTGTAAAATACCAGTGTAACAGAGAAAAGGATGGCAAGGGTGACCTGGAACATGCATGCAACTCCTCTACAGCTAAGTAGCTCCTTTAATGGTTTAGGTATTTGTGAGAATATTACAGGATACAGGAAGAGCGAGAAGTGGGTTGCTGCTAATGTGGTGGAGCATTTGGCTGTGGGAGTGTGTAGAAAAATATGTATCACATACTCTTTTCTTCAGAAGGAAGAGTTTTGTGAGGTCCTTTTGCTTTTAGCAATGACATGTCACTCACATTTATTGCATGGTATTCTATTGCTTTTTTAGTTAGTCTTTACTTGACTTGTAATCAGTACTTTCTGTTCAAGGCTAGGAACACTGTACACAATATCCTAGCTCCAACGTTGCCTGTTATGAAGACAGCTTCTAAATTTTAGAAACAGCATTGCATTAGAGCTGTGCTTCCAACACAGTATAGCTTTTTATACAAATGATACACTGACTAAAAGGGGGCGAGGGCACTCAGTCGCGACCGTCTTGGACGAATGCTGTGTTCGATATGAGGCTCTGCTGGTGCTAGTCTTCCGGCTCCCAAAAGGATTGGCATCTTCACTTCAGGCTGACTCCTGACACTGTTTTTAGGAATGGGGTTGGGGCTAATCCCATAAATCAGGCCAGGCAGGAGGGTACATGTTTGTAGTTTTAGGGTTAGGTAGGAATCTCTAGAACTTCTAGAACCCATTGAACATGGTAGTAATATTACCACGTTTATCATGCTGGTTACTTTGCTTTGTTTCATCTGCCCAATTATCACAGCTTATTCGCTTTACATTTGTTTCTATAAATATATTGAAAACTCAGTTTGTACACCTTTTGTGTTTTCTCCTGGGCATGCATGAGTAAGACAATGACAGGGTGCGATCTATTTCCACGACTTCCCTGGGGAGTCAGAGTGTCATGTTCAGGTTGCTATAATCACCTTCCCACCTTCCACCCCAGTAGGCTCAGGAGTTTAGTTGAACTACTTTGAGCTAGTCAGGAATTGGAAAGACACTTTCTGATGCTGTGGAGAGACTTGATCTCCCTCATTCGGAAGGTCTGCCATTCTAAATATGCAATCCCATTATCTTAGTAGGAACCTGTTAGAAATGGGGTCTCTGGTTGACAGTCAGGTTACCCCCTGTTCAAGCAAGGACCCTCACTCTAGTTAGGATAAAAGAGAATCACCCTCAGCTAACCCCTGCTTACCCCCTTGGTAGCTTGGCAGAGCAGTAGGCTTAACCTCAGAGTGCTGGGCGTAAAGTATTTGTACCAACACACACAGTAACTTAATGAAAACACTACAAAATGACACAACACCAGTTTAGAAAAATAGGAAATATTTATCTAGACAAAACAAGACCAAAACGACAAAAATCCAACATACACAAGTCAAGTTATGATTTTTTTAAAGGTTTAAAATAAAAAGAGTCTTTAGGTAGTTGTAACAACACACTAGCGCTGCTAGCGTGTAAATGTACCTGGTTTGCGTCAAAAATAACCCCGCACGGGCGGTGTGCGTCGAAAATAACCCTGCACGGTTATATGCGTCGAAAACAACTCGGCACGGCGATGCGCGTCGAAAAAGCCAGCCACGCGACAGTCCGAAAGTCCCGCGGTGCAGGTTGCGATCTTTCAGCCTTCGTCAGCGATGCTGCGCGTCGTTTCTCCTGCTCCGGGCGTCGATTCTCCGGTCGCGTTTCCTGCGGCGTCGTTTCTCAGCTGCGGAGCCGGCGTCGCGTCGTTTTCTCAGCCGCGATCGGATTCGCGTCGATCTTTTCTCCGCACGGCGCTCGGTGCGTGTATTTTTGTCCTTAGGCTGCCAGCCTCTCCTTTCAGGGTCCCAGGAACTGGAAGGGCACCACAGAGCAGAGTAGGGGTCTCTCCAGAGACTCCAGGTGCTGGCCGGAAGAAGTCTTTGCTATCCCTGAGACTTCAACAACAGGAGGCAAGCTCTACATCAAGCCCTTGGAGATTTCTTCTTCAAGATGGAAGGCACACAAAGTCCAGTCTTTGCCCTCTTACTCTGGCAGAAGCAGCACTGCAGGAAAGCTCCACAAAGCACAGTCACAGGCAGGGCAGCCCTTCCTCCTCAGCTAACAGCTCTTCTCCAGGCAGAGGTTCCTCTTGGTTCCAGAAGTGTTTCTAAAGTTTGTAAGTTTGGGTGCCCTTCTTATACCCATTTTAGTCTTTGAAGTCACCTTTCTTCAAAGGGGACTCACACCTTCTTGTGAAATCCTGCCTTGCCCAGGCAAGGCCTCAGACACACACCAGGGGGTTGGAGACAGCATTGTCAGAGGCAGGCACAGTCCTTTCAGATGAGAGTGACCACTCCACCCCTCCCTCCTAGCAGAGATGGCTAATCAGGAAATGCAGATTACACCCCAGCTCCCTTTGTGTCACTGTCTGGTGCGAGGTGAAAAACAACCCAACTGTCAAACTGACCCAGACAGGGAATCCACAAACAAGGCAGAGTCACAGAATGGTTTAAGCAAGAAAATGCTCACTTTCTAAAAGTGGCATTTCCAAACTCACAATCTTAAAATCAACTTTACTAAAAGATGTATTTTTAAATTGTGAGTTCAGGGATCCCAAACTCCACATGTCCATCTACTCTCTAGGGGAATCTACACTTTAATCATATTTAAAGGTAGCCCCCATATTATCCTATGAGAGAGACAGACCTTGCAACAGTGAAAACGAAATTGGTAGTATTTCACTGTTAGGACATATAAACCACATTACTATATGTCCTACCTTATCCATACACTGCACCCTGCCCTTGGGGCTACCTAGGGCCTACCTTAGGGGTGCCTTACATGTAAGGAAAGGGAAGGTTTAGACCTGGCAAGTGGGTACACTTGCCAAGTCGAATTTACAGTGTAAAATTACACATACAGACACTGCAGTGGCAGGTCTGAGACATGATTACAGAGCTACTTATGTGGGTGGCACAACCAGTGCTGCAGGCCCACTAGTAGCATTTGATTTACAGGCCCTGGCACCTCTAGTGCACATTACTAGGGACTTACTAGTAATTCAAATATGCCAATCATGGATGAACCACTTACATACAATTTAAACAGGAGCACTTGCACTTTAGCACTGGTTAGCAGTGGTAAAGTGCCCAGAGTAACAAAAACAGCAAAATCAGAGTCCAGCACACATCAACAACCTGGGGAACAGAGGCAAAAAGTTAAGGGAGACCACGCCAAGGATGAAAAGTCTAACACGTGTCCCCCCCAGCTAAAAGTGGGGAGCAACTACCCAACCTCATGGGAGTTCTCATCACTAAGGCGGAAGAACCTGGACAGACCATCAGCATTGGCGTGCTCTGTACCGGGTCGATGTTCCACGGTAAAGTCCATCCCCTGTAGGGAAATGGACCACCTCAACAGTTTTGGGTTCTCACCCCTCATCTGCATTAACCATCTGAGGGGTCTGTGGTCGGTCTGAACTCGGAAGTGAGTCCCAAACAAGTAGGGTCTTAGCTTCTTCAGTGCCCAGACCACAGCAAACGCTTCACGTTCTATGGCACTCCACCTACGTTCCCTGGGTAGTAACCTCCTGCTAATGAAGGCTACGGGTTGATCTAGGCCCTCTTCATTCAGCTGTGAGAGTACTGCTCCAATACCATGCTCTGAGGCGTCTGTCTGTACAACAAACTCTGTGGAGTAGTCAGGTGCCTTCAGCACAGGTGCTGTGCACATGGCAGCCTTCAGGGCATCAAAAGCGTTCTGGCAAGCCTCTGTCCAGATCACTTTCTTGGGTTGCTTCTTAGAAGTCAACTCAGTTAAGGGGGTAACAATGGTACCATATCCCTTAACGAACCTCCGATAGTATCCTGTGAGACCTAAAAAGGCTCTCACTTCAGTCTGGGTCTTGGGAGGCTCCCAAGCCAGAATCGTGTCAATCTTAGGCTGTAGGGGTGCCACCTGGCCACTCCCCACCTGGTGTCCTAAGTACACAACAGAACCCTGCCCTATTTGGCACTTGCTCGCCTTAATAGTGAGGCCTGCCTTCTGCAGGGCCTCTAACACTCTCCAGAGGTGTTGCAGGTGTTCCTCCCATGTGGAACTAAACACAGCAATGTCATCCAGGTAGGCGGCACTGAACTCATCCAGTCCTGCCAACACCTGGTTGACCAACCTCTGAAAGGTGGCAGGGGCATTCTTCATCCCAAAGGGCATCACATTGAAGTGGAAGTGCCCATCGGGGGTAGAGAATGCTGACCTCTCCTTTGCCCCTTCAGTTAAGGCAATCTGCCAGTACCCAGATGTTAAATCGAACGTACTGAGGTACTTGGCAGCTCCTAACCGATCAATGAGCTCATCAGCTCGGGGGATGGGGTGTGCGTCAGTCTTGCTGACTGCATTGAGACCCCGGTAGTCCACACAGAACCTAAGTTCTGGAGTGGCACCAGGGGCAGCAGCCTTTGGAACCAAGACCACTGGGCTGGCCCAAGGACTGCTGGAGTGCTCAATAACCCTGAGGGCTAACATTTTGGAGACTTCCTCCTTAATGCAAGCCCCCACCCTGTCAGTCACCCTGTAAACCTTATGTTTAACAGGTGTACTGTCCCCAGTGTCCACATCATGTGTGCACAGGTGTGTGACTCCTGGGATCAGGGAAAACAGCGAGGCGAACTGTCCCAGCACGTGGCGACAGTCCCTCTGCTGTTCCTTAGTCAGGGAGGGGGAGAGGATCACTCCCTCCACAGACCCATCTTTCTCTCCTGCAGACAGGAGGTCAGGAAGAGGTTCACTCTCTTCCTCCACCCCGTCATCTGTCGCTAGGAGCATGGATAGCTCAGTTCGCTCAAAGTGTGGTTTGAGGCGGTTGACATGTAGGACCCTCAAGGGGTTCCTGGGGGATTGCAAGTCTACCAGATAGGTGACCTCGCTCTTTCTTTCCACCACCTCAAAAGGCCCAGTCCACTTATCTTGGAGAGCCCTAGGCTCCACGGGTGCCATGACCCACACTTTTTGTCCAGGCTGAAACTCAACCAGAGTGGCATTCTGGTCGTACCACCGTTTCATATCCTCCTGGCTTGCTTCCAGGTTCTCCTGAGCGAGACTCCTGAAGCGTGCAGTCTGGTTTCTTAGTGCCAGCATGTAGCTAAATACATCCTGGGGTGGTTTACTAGGAGCTTTCTCCAAAGCCTCCTTCACCAGACTGAGCGGTCCCCTCACAGGGTGGCCATAGATGAGCTCAAAGGGGCTAAAGCCAAGTCCCTTTTGAGGCACCTCCCTGTAAGCGAACAGAAGGCATGGCAAGAGGACGTCCCACTTACGCCTCAAGGGCTCTGACAGGCCCTGAATCATGCCTTTCAAGGTGCGGTTGAATCTCTCAACCAGACCATTACTTTGGGGGTGGTAAGGGGTGGTGAACTTGTAGGTTACCCCACACACCTTCCACAGAGACTTCATATAAGTGGATATGAAGTTTGTACCTCTATCAGATACGACCTCCTTGGGGAACCCCATGCGGGTAAAAACCCCCATCAAGGCACGTCCCACCACGGGGGCAGTGACCGTCCTTAGAGGAATAGCTTCTGGGTACCGTGTGGCGTGGTCCACCAAGACCAGGATGAACCTGTTGCCCATGGCTGTCTTGGGATCCAGAGGCCCCACAATGTCAATTCCTACCCTTTCAAAGGGAGTACTGACTACCGGTAAAGGTTGGAGGGGAGCTTTGCATTTCCCCCCACTCTTGCCACTTGCCTGACAAGTCTGACAAGATCTACAATAAGCAGCCGACTGCTTGTTCATCAAGGGCAAGTAAAAGTGGGAGACAAGCCTCTTATAGGTCTTGTCCTGCCCTAGATGTCCTGCCAAAGGCACATCATGAGCCAAACCCAGTAGGAAGGTCCTGAAGTCCTGGGGTACCACCAGCATACGAGCTGACCCCGGCTCAGGAACCTTAGGCTCACTATACAGGAGGACATCCTCCCAATAAATCAGGTGAGTACCTGGCGCCTTGCCAGCCGCCTGGGCTGCAGCCTGCTGCCGCAGTCCCTCAAGAGTAGGGCACTCCTTCTGCGCTGTGCAGAATACTTCCCTGGTGGGTCCCCCTTCCTGCTGCCACTGCGACAGCTCAGGGACCTCCCCCAGTTCAGCCACCTGTTCCCCTGTAGGTTCCGGGGCATCACCCTCAGGCTCTGCCTCCTCCCGGACCGTGGGAACTTCTGGGGCGGGTTTCCCGCGCCTCCTGCCTTTCCTATTCTTGGCGGTCCCCTGGGCCACTGTTTCAGGCTCCAGGGGCTCTTGACTACCCTGATTGGCTGCCATAGACCGGGTGGATACGCATACCCACCCAGGCAGACCCAACATCTCCAAGTGAGACCTGTGTTCCACCTCCTTCCAAGGGGAATCTTCCAGGTCGTTGCCTAGCAAACAATCAACAGGCATGGTTGGACTCACAGCTACTTTCCAGGAACCTGAGACCCCCCCCCATTCAAAGGGAACCTGCGCCACTCTGCAGAGGCGCTCAGAATTGTCTACTGCAACTACTTGGTGAAGTACCCGGGGATCAATCTGCTCTTCAGACACCAGGTGACTCCTCACTGTAGTCACACTGGCTCCTGTGTCTCTTAGAGCCTCCACCCTCTGTCCATTGATGGTCACCCATTGCCTGTACTTCTTAGTGTTATCAGGCACTAGGTTTCTCTGGACCATCTCACTGTCCCCTAGTGAGACAAGGGTCATTTCTGCTGGTTCCCACCCACCTGAAACCAACTCCTCCCCAAGCGCTACACTGGCCAAACCCTGGGACGGTGCACCAGTGGGTGCCGGTGTACTTTTGGGGCATTTGGGGTCCCCCCTCACATGACCCACCTGGTCACATGAATAGCACTTACGTAGGGGACCACCTGCCATTGGCTTCCCTTTGGAGAACCATGGCTTCTTTTCACTGGGGGGTTGGGAATCCTTACCCTGGGAATCAGTTTGGGGCCCTTTAGAGAACTCATCCTGTTTGCCCTTACCCCCCCCTTTCTTCTGAGAGGGACCCTGCCCACCCTTGGCGTGGTCTCCCCCATACCTCTTTTGGACCCTGGTGCTCTCCCAGCGGTCCGCTTCCTGTGCAAGCTTCCTGGGGTCAGTCAGCTTGCTGTCAATGAGGTGCTGGCGCAGCTCTGGAAAACATAAACTGTACAAGTGCTCCCAAGCAATTAAATTGTAAAGCCCCTCATACGTGTTTACCTTACTGCCCTTCACCCAACCATCCAGTGACCTGCAACAAGAATCAACACATTCCAACCATGTTTGGGATTCCTTTCTCTTGTAGGATCTAAACTTCTCCTTGTATTGCTCAGGGGTGAGACCATACCTGGTAAGTAAGGCCTCCTTCATGGCAGGGTAGGTGAGACTCTGAGCATCCCCTAAGGCCGTCAGTGTGTCCCTCCCCTCTGCCTCAAAATGCTTCCACAGGGCTGCCCCCCAATGAGCTTCAGGGACCAGGTTCATGTGGAGAGCTGACTCATAACCCTTGAACCACAAGTAGATATCATCCTCCCTCTTATAATCCCTCACAAGGTCTTTTGGGATGTGTACCCTTCTCTCAGGCTGCACTGTAGAATTGCTGCCACCATCCCTACTGGACTGACTCCTCTGATCAATCTCTTTTAAACTGAGCTCATGAGCCATGTTTATCTTCCTTTCCTCAAGGGCCAGCTTTCTCTGTTCCACCTCTAGACTGAGCTTTTTCAGCTCCAACTGGTACTCCCTCTCTGCCTGTCTGTCCTGTAACTCTCCAGGTGTCAGACTCTTGGAGGACACACTGCTACCTGCCCTGGAGATTCTCCCCTGAGACATTGCAGGCCCACCCACTACATCAGTGTGAGTGACTTGCAACTCCTCTTCCCCCTCTGGCTCCTCATCTGTGTGCCCCTCAGCTGCTTTGGCTGTCACCCAGGCCCTCAGCGCCTTTTGCAGCTCATCCTTCTTGGATGAGCTCTTAATGGGACAGCCAACATTACTACAAAACTGCTTCAACTGAGCCACTTTGTAGCTCTCCAATTTCTCCAAGTCAAAAGCAGCTTCGGCTAGGGCATCTCCAGACTGAGACATGATGAGAGGTTAAAAAAATATGCACAGTTCCAAAAACAGAAAAGCAAGTTCTCAAATGAAGTTCCAGAAAAGTCAATCACGGGATCAGCGAAGAAAAAAAAAGAAACTGAATGCAGAGAAAAACAGTCCAAGTAAAAAACAAAAATCACAAGACTAGTAGTATGTGGTCACGTAGTGGTCTGAGATCAAAACAGTAGTGTACACTTAATTACTGTATGTCAAGTACAAATACAAGTCCAAATCCCGACCGCTGGTCACCAATGTTAGAAATGGGGTCTCTGGTTGACAGTCAGGTTACCCCCTGTTCAAGCAAGGACCCTCTCTCTAGTTAGGATAAAAGAGAATCACCCTCAGCTAACCCCTGCTTACCCCCTTGGTAGCTTGGCAGAGCAGTAGGCTTAACCTCAGAGTGCTGGGCGTAAAGTATTTGTACCAACACACACAGTAACTTAATGAAAACACTACAAAATGACACAACACCAGTTTAGAAAAATAGGAAATATTTATCTAGACAAAACAAGACCAAAACGACAAAAATCCAACATACACAAGTCAAGTTATGATTTTTTTAAAGGTTTAAAATAAAAAGAGTCTTTAGGTAGTTGTAACAACACACTAGCGCTGCTAGCGTGTAAATGTACCTGGTTTGCGTCAAAAATAACCCCGCACGGGCGGTGTGCGTCGAAAATAACCCTGCACGGTTATATGCGTCGAAAACAACTCGGCACGGCGATGCGCGTCGAAAAAGCCAGCCACGCGACAGTCCGAAAGTCCCGCGGTGCAGGTTGCGATCTTTCAGCCTTCGTCAGCGATGCTGCGCGTCGTTTCTCCTGCTCCGGGCGTCGATTCTCCGGTCGCGTTTCCTGCGGCGTCGTTTCTCAGCTGCGGAGCCGGCGTTGCGTCGTTTTCTCAGCCGCGATCGGATTCGCGTCGATCTTTTCTCCGCACGGCGCTCAGTGCGTGTATTTTTGTCCTTAGGCTGCCAGCCTCTCCTTTCAGGGTCCCAGGAACTGGAAGGGCACCACAGAGCAGAGTAGGGGTCTCTCCAGAGACTCCAGGTGCTGGCCGGAAGAAGTCTTTGCTATCCCTGAGACTTCAACAACAGGAGGCAAGCTCTACATCAAGCCCTTGGAGATTTCTTCTTCAAGATGGAAGGCACACAAAGTCCAGTCTTTGCCCTCTTACTCTGGCAGAAGCAGCACTGCAGGAAAGCTCCACAAAGCACAGTCACAGGCAGGGCAGCCCTTCCTCCTCAGCTAACAGCTCTTCTCCAGGCAGAGGTTCCTCTTGGTTCCAGAAGTGTTTCTAAAGTTTGTAAGTTTGGGTGCCCTTCTTATACCCATTTTAGTCTTTGAAGTCACCTTTCTTCAAAGGGGACTCACACCTTCTTGTGAAATCCTGCCTTGCCCAGGCAAGGCCTCAGACACACACCAGGGGGTTGGAGACAGCATTGTCAGAGGCAGGCACAGTCCTTTCAGATGAGAGTGACCACTCCACCCCTCCCTCCTAGCAGAGATGGCTAATCAGGAAATGCAGATTACACCCCAGCTCCCTTTGTGTCACTGTCTGGTGCGAGGTGAAAAACAACCCAACTGTCAAACTGACCCAGACAGGGAATCCACAAACAAGGCAGAGTCACAGAATGGTTTAAGCAAGAAAATGCTCACTTTCTAAAAGTGGCATTTCCAAACTCACAATCTTAAAATCAACTTTACTAAAAGATGTATTTTTAAATTGTGAGTTCAGGGATCCCAAACTCCACATGTCCATCTACTCTCTAGGGGAATCTACACTTTAATCATATTTAAAGGTAGCCCCCATATTATCCTATGAGAGAGACAGACCTTGCAACAGTGAAAACGAAATTGGTAGTATTTCACTGTTAGGACATATAAACCACATTACTATATGTCCTACCTTATCCATACACTGCACCCTGCCCTTGGGGCTACCTAGGGCCTACCTTAGGGGTGCCTTACATGTAAGGAAAGGGAAGGTTTAGACCTGGCAAGTGGGTACACTTGCCAAGTCGAATTTACAGTGTAAAATTACACATACAGACACTGCAGTGGCAGGTCTGAGACATGATTACAGAGCTACTTATGTGGGTGGCACAACCAGTGCTGCAGGCCCACTAGTAGCATTTGATTTACAGGCCCTGGCACCTCTAGTGCACATTACTAGGGACTTACTAGTAATTCAAATATGCCAATCATGGATGAACCACTTACATACAATTTAAACAGGAGCACTTGCACTTTAGCACTGGTTAGCAGTGGTAAAGTGCCCAGAGTAACAAAAACAGCAAAATCAGAGTCCAGCACACATCAACAACCTGGGGAACAGAGGCAAAAAGTTAAGGGAGACCACGCCAAGGATGAAAAGTCTAACAGAACCGTATAACAAGAATTTATAAGAACCCAGAGTTTTGAGGTACTAACACTTAATTCACTGACTTAACACAAACTGAAGTTTGAAAACATATATATCAATCATCAGAAATTGAAACAAAATATTATGTCAACCACAGACAACCGTTCTCATTCCATGCACCTTCCAACAGGATACACAAGTGTATACCCATCCCATCATGCTCACCACCACTAGATATTGTAGAGCTCTTGGACCAGAGCAATGCTCTGTGTTCCTGTATGTGTTGCTTGACTCTGCAGCATTATACAAACAGATTGAATTTGAAAGGGTACTAGTCTGCCACATAGATTTTGTATAGTGTTTAATTTTATCCCCACAGTATTTAAAGTCCTTTCAAGCCTTCTATGGATTATGAATTAGTCACAAAATGTTCTTTGTTAAGAGTGTTAGCTAGATCAACTGGGATTATCACATATTATTCCACATTTTACGTGTACCTGCTAACACAGTCGGAGGCATTCTGGTTTGATTTGCATCTATCGTCCCTTGTGTAGCTCAGTCCTTCTCCTGATTGAAAATGGACAATACCTCAGGAATCCTTCCGCTCACTCAGTGTGCCTAAACATACATGCTGTGGGTTCACAGAAGTCATATCCATTTTTGTTAGACCATGTCATTTATTTTCTACCAATGGCACTACCCTTGAAGCTTGATAATAACAGATATTGTTATTCTGAACGAATAAGGAGGAATTTTAAAATCACAATATGTGAAATCCACACTATACTCATATTTAAATGTACTTGCTGATACAGAGGGCAGGCATTCTGTTTTGGAGAATTATATATGTAGCACACTCTGTAATACAAAATAATAACATTTACAGGCAAATGCTGACTATTGCCCTTCATTTGGGTATCACAATTTACGTCATAAATCACAACTATGTGTTGGAGAGTAAGTCAGCTGCACTGCCTCCTGTTTGTTTAGACCTTTTATGTAAACTAATTGAAACTGTGGACCTAGGTGTGATACGTAGCATGGTGAATGGGTCCAGGGCAGGTATGAGGCCATTGTAAAAATTATTGCTTCAAGGGAGTGTCTGTACTAATTCTAATGTTGGCACTGTGAGGCAGAAGCGCCTATTGGAGAGGGTATGCACTTTCTCATTAGCGTACACCTTCATTGAGAAATTATTTTCATAGTGGGATTTACCTCAGCCTTGATTCCTAAATTTGTGTGCCAGCGAAGAGGACAAGAGATCATTAGATAACCTCTTCTAATGATTATTTTAGGATGATAGGATGATTCTCTAGAAATTGAAACTAAAAAAACATATTGGGCCTGATTACAACTTTGGAGGACGGTGTTAATCCGTCCCAAATGTGACTGATGTACCACCTACCGTATTACGAGTCCATTATATCCTATGGAACTCGTAATACGATGGGCAGGATATCCGTCACATTTGGGACGGATTAACACCGTCCTCCAAAGTTGTAATTAGGCCCATTGTCTAAATATACTTGTGCATGTGGATACAGTACTCTATGAAATGCTTCATCATTTTATCTAAGTGCTAGCTCCATCAAATGACTCTATTTGATAAATACATGAAAAGAGGACTGAACACACCTTCATATGGTTAAACTTGTAGTCAGTATTATTCCATTCCTCAATAAGCACCCTGAAAAGGGTTAATGTTACATCAGTCTGGGGCGTGGCTAAGGAACATGGCCGACGGGGCGCACTTCTAGTGCGCTTCTGTCCCCGACGATATCCTGCTGCTCTCCTCAGGCACCCTAGAGCCGTGGGAGCCCTTCTTCTGGATCAGGAGGACGCCTGTGGACCCGGGCGTGACTGGATCCCCTTACTTTGGGTCTGTCGGCACTGGTTCTGCGGCGGCACTTGTGCGTCCCTGCTGGGCTGGGGTGGCGGCTGGGCGGCATGGCTCGCGCTGCAGGCCGACAGAGGGCAGAGTGGACTCGGGGAGGCAGGCGTGGTGTGGATATCCCCCCCAACCTGCATCCGTCTTCGGGCTGTGAGGTGGCCAGCGGCCGCGGTTGGTGCAGGAGGTGTCGGTCGGACCCGCGGCGAGAGGGGCAGCCTACTGGTGGTGAGGGCTTCCTTTGGGGCTACAAGGCTTGCATTCTGGGCTCACTGCCTGGCGTGACCTGTGGGTCTGGCAGCTTGTCTTGCTTGGCTGACTTGGGGCTGCCCATAGAGGATGCTGATTAGGATGCAGCCTTATCGCTGGTCTGAACGGTGTCATGCAATCACAGGCTTAAACCATTGCATTTCAACTTTGTGCAAAGAACATATATCACACCCAGTAAACTAAATAAGATTGACCCGGGCCGAGGAGCGTGCTGTCCTCGTTGTGGTGAGCTTGGGGCTTCATTCCTGCACCTGGCCTGGTCCTGTAGGGTGATTTATGTTTTCTGGCAGGAAGTGATAGTGGTGATTGCAGAGGCTACGGAACTCGAATTGGAGGCAACCCCGATGACTTGTCTTTTGGGAGTGGTGCGTAAGCCGCAGGGTAGTGGGGTTGTGTACAAGATGGTGCAGCTAGCGTTGGTACTGGCCAAGCGTAGAGAAGCAATTGGTTGGATGAGTACGTGGACTCCTACGACTCCTGGCTGGCTGCAAGATTTGCTGGAGTGGGGGTTGGCGGAGGAGCAACATATGCGCATGACACATAGCGATGAGAGGGCACTTGCTGATGTGGCGGCTTGGGGTGCACTGTTGGAGCGGTTCAATGGTAAGGAGAAAGTAGGTTCTGCAAGCAGTGATGAGGCGATGGGGGATGGGGACACATGCCACCCTTCTTGAACAAGTGCCGACCAAATATGCAGTCGATACATTCCTACATGCTTATGTTATTTAATGCCTAGTCTCGTTAGGATGTGGGGCGGGTTCTTGGGATTAAGGATAAGATCAATGTAGTGGTTATGACTTCACTGATGGTATTTTGGTGCATGCGCCTTGGGGCATCATTATGTATTGAAGACATCTTGCTTTGCTGTAACCTGTACTGTGTTGTATGTTTATGTTGGTTTGCAGTTTCTCAAACTAAATAAAAATGGATTTGAAAAAAAATGGTACATCAGCCTGTAGGCCATCCATTATTCTGAATACATATATGCAGTTTTTCAGTGGGAAATGTATAGAGTAGATTGTATGTCCCTGACATTTTCTTATTTTAAATAGACAGATGTCAACAAAATAATAATTGAGAATTCCTCAATCATTATTCCCATCCTAAATATGCATTGTGATAATCTCCATTCTGCGTAAAAAAGATCCAGTTTACACTTCAAGGACATACAATGAGACCATACGCATAGTGCTTTCATTAGTGGCCATGTCTAACCCTGATGGATCCAAGCACTTAAATCCATATTTAGCCAGGAAGGCTGAATTTACAGCAAGTAATCTTTAAGTAATATGAATTATGCATTGTGTCAGAAGAAAACTACATTATCAGGTTGTGCGAGTGTCGACAAGGTGTTCCCGCCTTTGAACACTGTTAGGGAATGTTTTTCTCTCTCACGATTAATCTGCTGATTTTGGGAAATATTTTTGTAATTCTGATCACAGTTTCTATGAAGGATGGTATTGGGTAATCCGTTCAGGCAGGTGTATAGGATTATTTCCATGAAGAATTTAAGCAACGACGACTATATTGCAGCATGATATTTAGAACATATCAGCATCAAATACGAAGTATTTATGTTGTCTAGACTCCACTGTGAAGTCTTTTCATAGTTCCAATGTAAAGGAGGTTTGAATTGTCTGCTGTTCTTTAAGAGTACTGGCGTCACTAACAGCTTTATTCATAATCGGAGAAAAAAAGTATTTGGATGGGAAGTTTCCTCCCCAATACTACTCTCCCCTTTGGAGAAAATTCAGAAATTTGGGGTTCCCAAATACTCCTTAAAATTCTCAAAAAAATGCATTGCGACTCCATATTCTCAAGATCAGCCACACATACAAAATTTTTATGAGGATTGTCATCAGGTTTAAATTATCACATGCAGAAATTTGCACTCATTCACACATTCAAACATTATTTTCTATCTCTATGTGGAAAATATTTTCCATGTGGATAAGCCCCATCCTCTATGCCCCATAAAGTATAGAGTAATTTACCCCTTTGTGCCCACACTCTCACATTGGAAAACGTTAGTAGTGACTTTGCAATAGTGCATTTGCAAGTATTTCTAGAGTAAGAAAAAACTGCAAAGGGTATGTAAATATCTGCAAGCTTACAGCTAATTCATTTAATTTTGCAAGTGGGACCACTTAGCATCAATTGCTTTCCCAAACCAATGACTAAATATAAAATTGTGGAATTTAGCATTGAGAGATCTCATTTGCAAGAAGAAAACTCTGCCAATGAATCAGGATTAGAACTGTGTCCTCGGAACATTTATAACTTTGAGAATTGGAGGAGAATTCTGGAAACAGTAATTGGTTTAAACTCGTTTGAGAGTCTCCTATCAATGTTTAACTTGGTTGTAGGTACTGTTGTGCATGGCTGAGGTTTCTATGTTGCTAGTAAGAGGCCATCGAAACTGTTTCTGCAGGTTAAGCATGAATACCAAACCAGGTGCTCACTACCTCTTGCTCCAAATTTGAATGACTATGATAATTATGGGTGAGGGAATAAAATATGAAAGGATAAGGAGGCTACGGTTGAGAACAATTTTCAATTATATCACTGAATTATTGACCTTCTGTATTTCGTTATATAATAGAGTGGCAGTTAAGGCTGGTGCAGTAATGTACACTGCAATATCTTGTCTTCTTTCCAGCTGAATGTGGAGCATCTACAACAAACAATGAAGGGATATTGCTGTCCCCAAATTATCCATTGAACTATGAAAACAATCATGAATGCATTTACAGCATCCAGGTGCAAGCAGGAAAAGGAATCAACATCTCAGCCAGAACATTTCACTTAGCACAAGGGGATGTTCTAAAGGTGAGTTCTCTACGTTGCTCTACGCACATTCTGTGTGGAAAACAAATGTCGTTTGGTGTGTGGTTTGAAGCATGTTACATAAGGATGGGGAGCAGGAAATCTGGGTAAGTTGTGGTACATAATACTCTTGCGTTGTAAGCCTATTAGCTTGGAATTTAAATGGAAGCAATGGAATACTTGCCAAAGGATTTTAAAGTAAATTACTCAGAATTGGCTTTATGTAATGACTGGACGATGTACTAGGAATTTCTTCATAATAACCAAGGCTAATTAATGTGGTTTAGTGTGGTGTATGGCCTTCTATCAGGAATGTCATCGGACAGAGATTCAGATGTGACCTATACTGAAATACGCTGTGATTGTGTCTTGAATAACCCATCACATTGAAATGTATTTGCCTATGATTCATGGAGTCATTTTGATTAGAAGCGTAAGAAATTTGCACCATTTGCCTTGCATAAATACACAAATGTCAATGAATTTACGTGTAATTTCAATGAAATGTAAAATTGTCATTTGCCTTTCTATTTGAGCATGAAATGTATCCTCATGTTTAGTTTGGATTAGAAACTGCATAGAAGCACCCCGAACAAGAGCTGCTGGTAGTCTGTCACTGGCATTGTTACTGTGTGCTTTCGGTAATTTTATACTGCAAACTGTAATTTTACAGTTATTATGTCACATAATACCATATTTTCAGGACGTTTGATTAACAAACGTAATGTAAAATTACTGAGATAACACAAATGAAACTGGGTAACTCAAAGTTTGCCTGGGCCTTAATTTAGACCCCTGAGGTAATAGGTAAGAGGCAACACAATATGACAGTGCATATAACATTTGCCCTGGATATTGTGTGTCTTTTTGCACATGATTAAAGGAATGTTGGTGTGTTATAAATGGTTTTCACACATTGTGTTGCGTTGTACAACTATCGACCGTGAAAGACGTTACTTATTTTGCCATACCATATTTACTACCATTTGTTACTGATCACATTCCCTTTCATTTTAATTAAAAAAGGCTTTGGGAACAAATGTTTCTTTCACTTTTCATGTCAGTCTTCAGTTCCAGCACACTCAAAAACCCAATCTGATTGAATAATACCAGTATATAGTTGTTACTTGTTCTAGGTTTAAAATGCATTTATGTTTGTGGTATTTCTATAATCCAGACCTGACATGGCCAAAAGGCAGCAGAATGCTGTACATAGTCAAAGTCCACCATAAAGTCAGTGAGTGATAGCAGAGGTAGCTGGTTTGTGGACTGTTAATGCATTGCTACAAAGTGTTCTTTAAAGAGGTGTGTCTGCAACATTTTCTTAAATTGGGGCAGCTTTGGGGTAGCCTTGATGAATACAAGAATACTGTCACTGTTCCTGGATGCATAGATAGAAATACCTTTGGCCTTGTTTTTTCCTTTTTTTAACTTCTGCAGTCTGGAGATGTCCTATCTTTGTGAGTGCTGAGAACCAGCAGATATGGTGAGCTTGTATGCAAGATAAGCAGGGATGTTAGTTACAAAAGTGATGTCTTTGTAAGTGATGCAGCTGAATTTGTAGACGGTGCGGAAAGCAAAGGGAGTCAATAGAATTCCATTGGAATGGAGATGATGTGATCATATTTACTCAGGGACTGAGTGAGATGTGCTACTGTATGTAGGATGCCCTTAACTGGTGCTAGTTTGTGAGGTCGTGGACATGCACTACCACATCTAGCTAAACATTTTAATCTAAGGTGGTTATAAAATGTAAGGCCTGCTAAAATTGATTAGCAATAGAGAATTAGCTGATAAAAATAGGTAAATCATAAAGACCTTGAATGGCCTCACCATTCTTTGGTTTGCACCTTAAATGTATCCAATGTTAATCACGCCTGAGAAGGTCACATAATCCAGCAATTCCACACGTGGAATACACACTTTTTGGCTTTAACGTACGCATTTTTTATTTTTTATATTATATTCTCTATTTGTAACAGCAATGCCATCTTTGCACACAGTTTATTCTTTTCTAGATCTTTTGCAAGTTAGAGGATGTTATCTAGATAGAATTCTTTGAAAGTATCCAAGTGTCTCTCAACATAGCTTTAGCATAAACCTCAAAAGCTACTAGTACATTAATGAAATGCCATGACTGTTTTAAAATGTAACAAATTTGCTATGTTAATTGACTAATAATCTCCTTCATTTAGATACAGTAGATTATTGTAATCAATTTGTAAATCTATTTCAAAAGTACTACGACATCCACCTTAAACCAATAATGTGTGAAGTAATTTTTGATTATTATGCCATACAAGCCTCCACATTGTATGCACACACATTCTGTAAAAACGTTTTTTTCTCTACGAAGCACTAAAAATTGTTGGAACCGAAGCTCTTTGTTATCTATGCAGGGTGTGATCAAACTATCAAGGACAGGATCTCCTTCAGAAGTCTATGTAGCTCTCAAAATGTGGTAAAATATCTTGAGGCCATGTAGGGACAAAGCTGCTTCATTTTGGGTATCTTGTGATCTAGCTTTTGATTTAGTAGCCAGGCACAAATAAATTGCATTACTGAAATCCAGTTGTGATTGCAAGAAGTCATTCAGAATCATTGCTCCTTGGTGAACATTCAATAAGAGCTAGAGTAGGCAGGATCCATTCATCTCAGGTCAGGATTTGGCTCCCCTGTTAGGAGAGCTCCACCTGAATAGAATCTATCTTTTTTTGAAAGATTGAGCTTTTGAGAAATTTGTACTCATCCAACAGTGCATTGTGTCCAGTGATGAGGAAAGTGGATGTGTCCCACGTCCTTCCCTCCCTATAAATGTAACATCAATTGTGTAACTAGAATTTCACTTCAAAGAGGTCAAGAAACACATTTTCTTCCACATAAATAAGCAAATGTCTAATTATGGCACACTCAAGAATTTATGGAGGTAATTCAACAGAGAGATACGACATTCAATGAGCACTGCGGTTTGAGCAAGAGTATCTTCATTGAGGGACAATAATTGTTGTCTCTATTTCCATGATGTTTGTTATCTCTAAATTGCCTGTTCCTACTCATCAATCTAGTAATGATAAGTATGCCTCCCAATCCCTGACACTGCTTTTTCTCTTTTCCCTCAACTGCACAGCTTTGGTATGCCTCTTCTATCCCTTTGTTTTAACTTTGGCTCTTAAGTACTATTTGCTAGGGTGAGCCAAAAATTCTGCTCCACCAGCCGAGTTTGCGTAGTTTTTCCTACCACGTACTCCGCTTGGAGCACAGAGTTCCAGAAAAACTCTGCAACTGCTGCATGGCAGAGTTTTTTCTTGCGTGCAGCTTGCCAACATTAAGTTGTTAAGCACATGCAATAATTTGTGTCCCCTAGTGTTATTTTTCGGTGCTAGAACACCTGCCAGAGAGATTTCACAATGCAAGTTGTCGCCGCAGGTAGCTTCCCTTCACATCGAGAAAGCTTCTGCTTGAGTAGAAAAATCTACTTGAGCAGCTGAAAGAAGCACCACTCTCTGGTGTGCCACAATGTGCCATTCAGGCTAAATTTACAGCTCTGGGCAAGCTCTCAGTACTAAAAATCAGCGCGAGCAGGGCAACGTGCCCAAATTCTGGCCACTATCAGAACTCCATGGAATCTCGTGGAGTTTTTATGCAACTCTGTGGAATGCTGTGAAGTTAAACTCCAGGAGCTTTGCCTAGGCCTACTGTCTGCTTACTTCTCATTAATGATTCCCTTGGTTTGTATTGTGTCCTCTGCACTGTCCTAATACATTCCTCAGTTACTGTACGATCATATAAGCTCCTTTCAACATTTTGCTGTAAAACACTATATTAAAAAATAAAATGTAATGTACTTCAATCAGCAGATTTATATGGCTGCTGCCTCTCACACCTCTGCTAATAAATTGTTTATGTCCCACAAGAACTTTCCATTTTAATGACGAATATTTTCATACACTCCTGTTCAGCTTTTTTAAACTTTATTATTCTTTCACATAAGATTGATAATACTCAATGGACTCTTGCTGAATACAAAATGCAAGCAGTCTCTTTTCCTTTTCCCCTAGAATCACTAAACAATTCAGTGTTCTAAACCATTAGTTTCCTTAGTGTTTTATCCTCTATCCATGTAGTAAGTTGCAGACCTTATGGCTAAGAGAATACTACTGCTTTCAAAGCTTGCTCAGCAGAACTATTTGAAGCCCTGTCTAAATTTTTATAATAAAGATGAAAAATGTGCAGAACAATTATGGTTCTTTGCTCAGACCTATTACCTGGTCTCTGCCGTAATGATCTCACTGATTAGTGAACTTGATGATCTGTGAATGGCAGGGTTGGTCCCCCGTTGTTCTCATTGAGAAATGTCAGCTATCCGCTTTGGCTATCAAATGACAATATGTGGCACAAGTCATAGTTAAGGTACTTACTATTGTCATAATATTTCCGGTGAATAAAAGCAATGAGAGGTCCTGGTTGTATTTCGGAATAATCAACTGTCAAGTTGCAGCGAGAAATAAAGTATCCAAGTTTATGGAGTTTTTCCGAGGAGCACGGAGTTCCGGAAAAACTTTGCTAACTGCCACATGGAGGATTTTTTCTTGCACGCAGCTTGCCAACGTTAAGTTGGCAAGCACATGCAATAATTTGCGTCCCTTAGTGTGATTTTTGGGTGCTAGAATGCCTCCTGGCGAGATTTGTCAATGCAAGCGGTCGCAGCAGGTAGCGTCCAGTTACATTGGGAAGGCTTCAGCTTGAGTAGAAAATCTACTCAAGCAGCCGAAAGAAGCACTGCTCTCTGGCATGCCACATGGTGCGATTTGGGCTGAATTTACGGTTCGGGACAAGCTCTCAGTACTAAAAATCAGCACGAGTAGGGCAAAGTGCCCGAATTCTGGCCACTATCAGAACTCCATGGAATTTCGTGAAGTTTTGAAGTAACTCTGTGGAATGCAGTGAAGTGAAACTCTACGAGTTCTGTTCAGGCCTACTATCTGCTTACTTCTCAGTAATGATTCCCTTGGTTTGTATTGTGTCCTCTGCACTGTCCTCATACATTTCTCAATTACTGTACGATCATATAATCTCCTTTCAACATTTTGCTTTAAAACACTATATTAAAACATAAAATGTAATGTACTTCAATCAGCAGATTGATATGGCTGCTGCCTCTCACACCTCTGCCAATCAATTGATTATGTCCCACAAGTACGTTACATTTTAGTGACTAATATTTCATACACTCCTGTTCAGCTTTTTGAAACTTTATTATTCTTTCACATAAGATTGAAAATACTGAATGGACTCTTGATGAATACAAAATGCAAGCAGTCTTTTTTTCTTTGCCCTTAGAATTACTCAACAAGTCAGTGCTATAAACCACTAGTTTCACATGTTTTATCCCGTGCCCATAAGTTTCAGATCTTATGGCTAAAAAAAAACCACTCTGTTCAAAGCTTAATCAGCAGAACTATTTGATGCCCTGTCTTAATTTTTATAATATAGATGAAAAATATGCAGAAGAATTATAGTTCTTTTCTCAGACCTATTACCTGTTTCTGCCCGTAATGATCACGCTGATTAGTGAACTTAATGATCTGTGAATGGCAGGGTTGATCCCCCGTTGTTCTCATTGAGAAATGTCAGCTATCTGCTGTGGCTATCAAATGAAAATATTTGGCACAAGTCATAGTTAAGTTACTTACTATTGTCATAATATTTCTGATGGATAAAAGCAATTAGGGGCCCTGGTTGTATTTCGGAGTAATCAACTGTTAAGTTGCAGTGAGAAATGTTCATGAACGCAGCTAGCCAATCCTAATTTGGCAAGCACATGCAATAATTTACGTCCCAGAGCGTGTTTTTAGGGTACTAGAATGCCTCCCAGCGAGACAGCGGTCGCCGCAGGTAGCGTCCATTTGCATTGAGAAGGCTTCAGCTTCAGTAGAAAATCTACTCAAGCAGCCGAATGAAGCACCGCTCTGTAAAATGCCACATGGTGCAGTCCAGGCTGAACTTACAGCTCTGGGCAAGCTCTCAGTGCTAAAAATCAGCGCGAGGAGGGCAACGTGCCCGAATTCTGGCCACTATCAGAACTCCATGGAATCTCGTGAAGTTTTTATGCAACTCTGTGGAATGCCGTGAAGTTAAACTCCAGGAGCTCTGCCTAGGCCTACGGTCTGCTTACTTCTCATTAATGATTCCCTGGGTTTGTATTGTGTCCTCTGCACTGTCCTAATACATTCCTCAGTTACTGTACGATCATATAAACTCCCTTCAACATTTTGCTGCAAAACACTATATTAAAAAATAAAATGTAATGTACTTCAATCAGCAGATTTATATGGCTGCTGCCTCTCACACCTCTGCTAATAAATTGTTTATGTCCCACAAGAACTTTCCATTTTAATGACTAATATTTTCATACACTCCTGTTCAGCTTTTTTAATGTTTTTAATATTCTTTCACATAAGATTGATAATACTCAATGGGCTCTTTATGAATACAAAATGCATGCAGTCTCTTTTTCTTTGTCCCTAGAATCACTCAACAAGTCAGTGCTATAAACCATTAGTTTCACAAGTTTTATCCTCTACCCGTAAGTTGCAGAGCTTATGGCTCAGAGAAAACCGATCCTTTCAAAGCTTAATCAGAAAGAACTATTTGAATCCCTGTCTGAAGTTTTATAATAAAGATGAAAAATTTGCAGAACAATTATGGTTCTTTGCTGAGACCTATTACCTGGTCTCTGCCGTAATGATCTCACTGATTAGTGAACTTGATGATCTGTGAATGGCAGGGTTGATCCCCCGTTGTTCTCAATGAAAAATGTCAGCTATCTGCTGTGGCTATCAAATGAAAATATGTGGCACAAATCATAGTTAAGTTACTTACTATAGTCAACATATTTCTGGTGAATAAAGGCAATTAGGGGCACTGGTTGTATTTCGGGGCAATCAGCTGTTAAGTTGCAGCGAGAAGTAAAGTACCATGTAGTTTGTGTTTTTTAACTGTACTTATGGCAGCTGTGCGTTCTTCTCCTGTGAATATGCACACCATTTAGTACTTGTCAGTTCCGCAATGCTGCCGTCAGTGCAGACTTCCATCATATATAGAGACAACAGCTGACAAGAGTACAAATGGGGAACAATATCAATGCTTAACTATGTTTTGTGCTTCTTATAAAGAAGTGTTTCACTGCCACATTAGGACAGCTTCATTAGGATTGCATAGAGAGGGCACACATATGAACTGTATGCATCTGGAGGACTGCTGTACCTTTATTTACTTGCCACCAGTTGCAATAAACATGCAAATAAAAATCTCTCGAGTTATATGTGATTGACTCATAGAACAATAAAGTTGAATTGACCACAGATCACTTTGGTACAAGAGGCATACCCTGGGTGGAGGAAACCATCCAAATATGACCGTCCTACTTCCCATATTCCCAGACATGTCTACAAGAAACACATGTAAATGTGGTTACTCCTCATATAATTTTAGAAAGAAAGATCCGCCACTGCAGTGAAAGAGTGTTACATACTTTCGTAGTCAAAGATTGTGGGACATCTTGGCAAGTTACTTCCTCTTCGTGTATGATTTATCTAAGCTGTAAAGAAAGGAAAGGAACTTAAACCACACTACAACCAGGGCCGTTAATCGTTTCTATACATTTGTACCATTCCAGTTGCAAATCATTTCCATTCCCTAGTTTCCATTGAATCCTTTCCTTTGATGACCACTGTGGAGCCATGCTGCTGATTTTGCCTGTAGTTCAGGATCCGTAGAGATAATACCAGAATCCTACTTGAGACGGACATAATCTGTGTTCTTCAATGGATAAATTTGAAACCTGATTAACAGTTGTTCACTTTTAGATATGAAAGAACAGTTTAAATTTAAGCTCCCAAAAATAGAGATGCTAGCTTTGTATAGGAAGGATAGTCAATGAAAGGATATATCCTGACCTTTGCCATTTAGGGATCAAAACTGGCTCCCGACTAGCTCAGATGCCGCGTACCGCTTCAGCGACTCCTCTATTGTCACCATTTACATTTGTGTGTCTTCTTGGTGTCCCCTTTCTGGCACGGAGATAACTCTGTTAGTGCCCCTCTGTGCTACTTAGGGTCCGATACTGGAATGTACTGTGGGCCTTATTTATACTTTTTGGTGCAAAACTGCACTAAGGCAGTTTTGCGCCAAAAAGTTTTGCAGCGGCTTGCACCATTTATTAGCACCAGCTGGGCACCATATTTATGGAATGGTGCAAGCTGGTGCAAAGGGTAGGCTAGCTTAAAAAAAAATGACGTTAGGCAGTTTTGAGTCAAAATAAATGATTCTGACCAGATTAGCATCATTTTTTGACGATAAGGGGCATATTTATACTCTGTTTGCACTGAATTAGCGTACTTTTTTTTTTACTCTAATTCAGTGCAAAACTAACTCCATATTTATACTTTGGTGCTAGACCCATCTAGCACCAAATTTATGGAGTTAAAGTCATTTTTTGGAAGTGGAAACCTACCTTGCCTTAATGAGATGCAAGGTAGGCGTTCCTGTGCAAAAAAATGACTCTATGGCCTTAACAGCATATTTATACTCCCATGTAAAAATGGTGCAAGGGAGGGAGGAGGGGTCAAAAAATGGGGCAAAGCATGCTTTGCCCCATTTTTTAAGACCTGGGTCAGGGCAGGAGTTAGGGGACCTGTGGCCCTATTTCCATGGTGGAACACCATGGAATAAGCCCAGAGGTGCCCTCCCTAGGCCCTAGGGGCGCCCCCACCCACACTAGAGGGACTGCGAGGATGGGGGACCCCATCCCAGGTAAGTACAGGTAAGTGCATTTTATTTTTGAAAGTGCCATTGGGGGCCCTGAAATGGGCCCCCATACATGGCACCGGGTGCAATGGCCATGCCCAGGGGACCCCTGTCCTCTGTGCTGGCCACTGGGGTGGGGGGCATGACTCCTGCCTTTTCTAAGGCAGGAGTCATGTGGCATGGTAGGTTTAGCACCATAAAATGACGCTAATCTGGTTAGAGTCATTTTGTTTTACTCTAACCTGCCCAAAGCCATTTTTTGGTGCTAAACCCTCTTCTTCTGTACTGCCAGCCCCACCCGACTAAAGTAATTTTTTTAAACTCTAGCCTACCCTTTGCACCGGCTTGCACCATTCCATAAATATGGTGCCCGGCTGGTGCACAGAAATGGTGCAAGCCGGTGCTAAACTTTTTGGTGCAAAACTGAGTTAGTGCAGTTTTGCAGCAAAAAGTATAAATAAGGGCCAATATTTTGTAAGTTTGCGCCACTTTTGTGTCATAAAATGACGTTAATGCAGTGCAAAAAAAGTTTCAATCAGGGCCTTGGTGCTAGATGGGTCTAGCACCAAAGTATAAATATGGAGTTAGTTTTGCACTGAATTAGAGTAAAAAAAAATGACACTAATTCGGTGCAAACAGAGTATAAATATGCCGCAGAGTATAAATATGCCCCTAAATATGGCGTTAAGGCCATAGAGTCATTTTTTGCACGGGAACGCCTACCTTGCATCTCATTAAGGCAAAGTAGGTCTCCACTTTCAAAAAATGACTTTAACTCCATAAATCTGGTGCTAGAGGGGTCTACCACCAAAGTATAAATATGGAGTTAGTTTTGCACCGAATTAGAGTTAAAAAAAATGACACTAATTTGGTGCAAACAGAGTATAAATATGCCCCTGTATCTTCATTTTACCAATATGCTATCAACACCTTTTAAAAAGTAAAATATGTGTAGCTTATATGCTTTGCTACTTCAGTGTGTGGAAGATTGTCAATGCCCACTTCCTCATCAGAAACAGGCATTTAGAAATTTCGGTAGAACAAATGTGTCATTTAAATTACTCTTTTAAATTAAGTTAGCCATCAAGATCTGGCTCATCTTACTGTGAATCTGTTTTCTCATATAATTTCTCTTTGTAATGTTTGTACAAAGGAGAATGCCTGTGCTTTAAAACAAGACAGCACATAATGATGTGATTTGGATCCCTTTTTTCTGTCCAAAACTTTAGCTTGGCAGGTTGTATGTTGTGCCGGGCTCTTACTCTTGCCATTTCATGAAGCCTACTGTGAAATCGATTTAGGGAAAAAGACAGTGGCACAGAGTGAAATTTGATGTTGAGACTAGGGCAAGGTGATGCAAATACCAAAATGGAATGTAAACAGGTATACACACACTGGGACAGTCGGACATGAAAACCGGGAGAGGGTGACAATGGGCACAAACAATAAGACATACTGACAGAGCAGAAAAAAAGTAGGAAAAAAACAAATAGACACAGATTCCAATATAAAGTGACAGGGACACGAACACTAGAGCACTTCTTTCTGTGAACTCATATACGATTGACATTAGTAGCAAGAGGCCAGCCTATTCACATATTTTGTACTTCACAAACAGTATGTTATCTGAATTATTTTAATCCCAGCATATACCATGAAAGTAGCCTCTTGGTCCTTAGAATCTGAAAGGGAAATCTGCATCATCCTAGCTGAGGAGAAGGGAGAGCTAGAAAGTTTCAAAGGCTTTCTAGCGAATACATGATCTGCAATCATTGCTATATAAGTGCCTTTGTTGTGAGGCTTCCTGACTAAAGGTTTGACAAAGGCCAGATTTCAGCAAGGTGCTGGGTTCTTTGCAGACAAATACTTTTTAGGTTGAGCCTAGGCAGCGCATGCGCTGTCTCTTCAAGATCTGCTGTATTCACTGTGAAGGCTTACAGCCAGCCCACTGCTTTCCATTTGTTTGTTTCAGTGCCTTTTCAAAATCCTTGCTTCAAATTGGGTATTTGTTCCCATTTGTCCCTCCTTTTTCTTGTTTGTTCCCTCCCATGGAGCACGGCCCCAGGTCTTGTATCCTTCCACTTTTTAGGATTTTAGTTACTGCCCTTTTTAAATCAGAAACAACGGTTTACACAAGTGCTCATGTGTTTCTCTTGATCAGCGAGGTGCCAGCTTCACAGACCCTGCGCTTCATGTTTCAACATGGGGCCGCTTTAGTAGGCCTGCCCCTTTCTATTTGTTGCAGACTTGTTACATTTAGCTGATGATCAGCGCAGCTGTCATGCTTGACCTTTAAGCATGGGGCCACTTCTGAAGGCCATGCCCCTTTCTTTTAATCTGCACGTTTGCTTGTTTCCCCTCTTGCCAGATTATTTACACAGGTCATTCGTTTACACATGCGCCTCATCCTTATAAAAAGGATTTGTCAGCTTTCAGATTGCTAGCAGACCTCCCTAATGTATGTACTGTGTGCCTGGAACACCTCGTTTTGAGAGCCTCTTACAGCCGCCTTACTTCACAGTTTACCATAGAGAGACAGACATGGCCAAGTATGGCTGTGCTTCTCAAGGCAGAAGATCTGTGTGTGTATGATGCTGATTTAGTTAGTGGTGCATATTTAAACAATAGACTGCACATATTAAATCTGCTTTAGATATTCAGGAAATTAAACACAAAAAACACGATGTATTTACACAACCTAATAGTGTCGATTACTGGAAGTCGTCACATTTATGCAACACCTGACTAATATTTTTAGGATGTCTAGCACTTAAAGATAAAATTATAGAGGTTTGTGCAGTGTACTCCTAACAACATTGTTTAATTCCTGAGATGGACACCTGAGAGGGAATACTTGAACTGGAGCCAGACAGCCGAGACTTGACATGACTGGGCAGCAGTTATATGTATGCTTTCTTCACCTCGTGAATCTCTTTCATCGAACACAGACTATGCTTTCTATTGTCATGTGTTGACATTAAGGTCAGACGCTTTCGCTGCACACTGAACATGCAGGAATTTAGAACCAATTGAACAGGAACACTGAACTTTTGGTCTAATTGTGTTGAAGAAGACTGGTATTGTGTACTAGGCATGGGCAGAGGGGCTCGCTGAGCAGTGGTCCTGTTAGGGCCAGGCCCGTTAATTCAAGAAGAAGGCTTGCACTGGTAAGATTGTTAGGATCAAGCCGATGACCCAAGTCAGACAGTGGTCAAGAGGTGAAGGAACCCACACAGTCAGTCCTGCATACTTAACTTTATTCCATCTTTAAAGTGAGTGCCACAAAACCACGATTCTTTTAAACAACATCAATTTTAATTGTGCTTCATAAGTAACACTCGTTCTCAGAATATAAACTATTTGAAGAAGGTCTGGACTAAAACTGTCCCCGTCTGCTCATTACTATAGTATTTCCGGTTAAACGTGGACTATTTCTTAACAAATGTATTCACTTTTATTAATATGTATCAGTTTGTTTTCTACTCATTGCTGTACCTGATTGACTAGTTTGTGGGAAATGTTTTGCACTCTGGTGCCTCCTACCGGCCAGCTTATTTACGGTCAAATACCTATTGTTTCCTAATGTGACTTTTCGTGGCTTCCCTTCCTGCTGGGTGGTCAGGGGGAGGACTGAAAAACAAAAGGACTCCTATTGCCCCTGTGCCATCTTTATAACTGACCTCAGGTGCCTCTGTAGAATTAAAGCACTTCTTTAGTCACCCATGCACTCAGCAGCAGACTTGACTACGGTAACGCCCTCTACACCGGCACCACAATCAAACTCAAACTCCAGAGAATCCAGAACACAGCCGCACGCCTCGTCCTTGGCCTCCCCTGCCACGAACGAATCTCACCACACCTCAAATCTCTTCACTGGCTCCCCATAGACAAGAGAATCACTTTCAAGATCCTCATCCAAGCACACAGATCCCTCCACAACACCGGCCTGACCTACCTCAACGATGAGTGAACTTCCACACTCCCACCCGCAACCTCCGATCAGCCGACCTCGCACTAGCTACAGTCCCCCCATCCACCGAACCACCACAGGAGGCAGGGCCTTCTCCTACCTCACCCCCACAGCCTGGAACTCCCTCCCCACCAACCTCCACAAAACCAAAGACCTCCTACTCTTCAGAAAAAACCTCAAGACATGGCTGTTTGAACATCAACCCCCCTTCACCCCGCACTAGCTCCTTGAGACCCTCACGGGTGAGTAGCGCGCTCTATGAATCTTTTTTATTGATTGATTGATTGATTGACCTTCATTTGGAAGGCGGACACATTGGCCCTGCCTTTGTTCTTTATTAACGCACTACCAAAACAAAGTAATTAGTGCCATGTTTTATTGAACTTATTCCATTCTTTCAGGACTTACCAAAGAAATGGACTGTGCAGTGCTGCGATTAATTGTCCAATTCAAGAACACGCCTGCAAGCATTGAATGTCTCACTACTCCCTCCCTGTCCCTGCCTGCTATTTCATCACCCTATACCCTCCTGACTAGTAGTGTAAAGGCGGGTAAACTTCTCCTCATTGCCCACCGCTTAATTGTGGTGTTGGTAATCTTAATGTACATATAAGATGCATACATCAAGAACACTGTGCCGCTAGAACCTGCATTCAACTGATTGC
This sequence comes from Pleurodeles waltl, assembly GCF_031143425.1. Taxonomy (NCBI): domain Eukaryota; kingdom Metazoa; phylum Chordata; class Amphibia; order Caudata; family Salamandridae; genus Pleurodeles; species Pleurodeles waltl. Next base: position 944,220,267 of record NC_090439.1, on the reverse strand, counting down.
ATTACATGTATTATGTACCTTCTGGGTACCGGAAAAGGGATAGCAGGTGACAAATGTTCACATAAATCTTGTAACTTAGGTGCAGTGTCACCATTAGAACAGAAGGAATAGTTAAGCCAATCACAATTTAGTACATATCACTAGATTGTGCTTTCACTTCCTCTTGCCCAATCTTCTTTTTTATGACCACACTTAAATCTAGTATTCATGCAAGTTTCATAACTATACTGCCCTCTTGGTCACGATCATTTTGGCTGCATTAGGCTTTTTCTATTTTTCCCTGGATGCCACTCCCTGATACTACTGCTCTTTCAAATTGAGGCTGTTAATGGTATATAATTTAGTGGTGCAATTGACATTCTGTTTCTCCTCTTCTTATTTCCAGTAAGATCCTGTGCATGCTGAAATCCTTGTTATGGCAATTATCTAGGTGTAATGTGGATGCCTGATCTTTCCACACAAAATTCACCCTTTCTAGCATTAGGGATACCTCAAGGATTACCTACATTGAACAGATTATAAGGTAGTCATGCCATTTTTCAAAATTAAAAGAACAATAGGGACACTATTTAGCCATAAAACTATTCACACTTTCTTTCAAACCCTGTGTATAGTAATTGTATAGCTCTTACATCCCTCGCAACGCAGCACCCAGGATAATGTGCTGCTTGTCTCTTTGGTGACCATCCTTTCAGCCCCTCTGCTGCAGTGTGAATAGCACTGTGCTGGCCCATTCCGCTGTTTTATGAAAGGGGTAACCAGTGGCTTGTTTTCGTTATGCCGTTTACCAAAGTGCTCCCTCCCATGGCCTTAAGGGCTGTGAAGGGACTGTGACCCCCTTTGATCTGCCAAGTGAAATGTCATGTCGCCTCTCCCAAGTGGGAGTATTTGCACAACTAATAATTCCAATCCAACCCACATAACTCTATTCCACTCCACATACACTCACTCCAGACCAAAACACAGAAATAAAAGACATTGACCCTTATTACGACCCTGGTGGTCGGTAATAAAGTGGCGGTAATACCGCCAACAGGCTGGCGGTAACTACTGCCAAATTATGACCATGGCGGATAGATCTCCGAAATACAGCCAATGTACCACACTGACCGCCAGGGCGGAAACAACAGGAACCACGGCGCGGAAGTGAAAGTTCCGCCCACCGTATTACAACAACACAATCTGCCACCTTTTCTAGGGCAGTACCAACGACATCAAAGCCTGGCGGAAACTGACCTGAGAAGTGAAAGGACTCACCATTGGAGACACAGGGAAGAACCACGCCACCATGGAACCCGAACTGCATGTTTTCCCGATGATATTCTACGTTCTGCTCCACCATGTACACCAGTGCTGGCAAAAATGACAATGGTGAGTACAGCCGCCTAGCACACAAGGGAGGGGGGGGAGGAAACGAGAGTGACACACACATGCACAATACACACTCCACACACACACCTCATACATGCAGCCAGCTGCCCAAGAACACAAGTTAATCCCCCTAAATCAGCTGAAAAATACAAAGACAAAACAATTTTGCCCAAGTGTTTGTCATAAGATCAACACAGTAGAAATAATAATTTAGGCAATATAACAGATATATACACATTTACAGAACAAGGGTCACAGCCAGGTCCTCATTTTGCATGGGCCACATGGCCAAAGGCCAAAGCCCCAGGCCCCACTTGTCACCTGCATTAACACAGAGACAACTCTGCAGGGGCATCAGTTGGTAAATAGGCAGGCACCTCAGGGGGATCGGGGAGGAGAGCAGCTCAGCCGGGAGCTGAAACAAGACCACTGGTTCTGGAGGGGGCAACATGCCCTGTGCTTGGTCCTGGGGAGTGCAAGGCCACAGTCTCTCGATTGGGCATCTTGACCACTGGTTCCGGAGGGGGCAACATGCCTTGTGCTTGGTCCTGGGGAGTGCAAGGCCACAGTCTCTCGAGTGGGTGTCTTGACCACTGGTTCTGGATTGGAGCAGCCCATGGAGGCAGGATTACATTGCGTCTGCTGGAAGTGACTGCTGCACTATGGTGGTGCTGCTGGTGGTGGGAGGCTCCTGAACATCCCCATCATCCTCGGAAGGATGCACTGTGGTGGTGCTGGTGGTGGTGAGAGGCTCCTGCACATCCCCTGCACCCTAGGACGGATGCACTGTGGTGGTGGTGCTGGTGGTGGGAGGCTCCTACACATCCCCTGCATCCTCGGACTGATGCACTGTGGTGGGGCTGCTGAAGGTGGGAGGCTCCTGCACATGCCCTGCACCCTCGGATGGATGCACAGCCATGGTTGGTGGTGGGGTCTCCGTCACAGAAGTTGGTCCAGGCTCCTTGTCCTTCCTGCCTGCTGGTGCAGGCTCCTTGGTCTTTCCTTCCTGCTGGTGCAGGCTCCTTGGCCTTTTGGGTGGCAGGTGCAGGCTCCTTTCCCTTCTTGCCTGCTGGGGCATGCTCCTTGCCCTTCTTGCCTGCTGGTGCAGGCTCCCTGGCCCTTCGAGTGGCAGGTGCAGGCTCCTTGCCCTTCTTGCCTGCTGGGGCCAGCTCCTTCCCCTTTAGGTTGGCTGGTGCAGGCTCCTTCACCTTCAGTAAATGTAGCCTGGATACCTTTCCACCACGAGTGGAACCAGGCCCGTGGTCTATGTGGCTGAGGTGCTTGGCTGGGTTTGTGATACCCTGGCCATATGTCCAGGACGGGGGGAGTGGTAGGGAAGCGGTCAAGCGTGGATAGGAACAGTTTTTTAAGGACATTTGGGCAGGAAGAGGGAGAAGGAATGGGAGTGGAGGATGAGGGAGTGGTTGTTGGACCCTGAGGGCAGTGGGGATGAGGAGGCAGAGGATGAGGACAACAGAACAGCTGATCCGGCAATGGCATGCTGATATTTACCACTTCTATGCCCACTTACTGTTCCCTCTGGCAATTCATTTTGCAGATGTTGGTGACCTGACATATACTCCTGGTGTGATCACTACAGCCAGCAAAGGTCATTAATCTATGCACATTCTCTGTACAGTTAATTTGCAATGTTTGTGCCTGTTTTTATGAATACATATTTGATATACATGACATACTCCAAATGGATTTTTTTCAAAGGGTGTTTATTGAAGTGCTAACTTATAGGATGAAAGGGCAATGGGATAGGGTGATGATGGAGGAAAGTCCAGGGTATTGTTCCAGTCTGTTCATAGCACAGGCGCATTGTCCAAGGGGACATAGGAAGGGGAGCAATGACAGTTCGAGGTGGACAGGTTGACTTAGTAGGACACAAGGGGACAATCAGGACAGTCTCCTTTCCTGGCGGGGGTCTTGCAAGTGTCTCTAGCTTCTGTCTGGATCACAGGGAACGTTTGCAGGGTGGTTCACCTTCTGCAGGGGGAGGGGTGCTGGTGGCTTGTGAGTCCTGTGCCAGGGCCTCCTGGCCACTAGTGGCAGCAGAGGTGGAAGGCTGTTCAGATGTCTGGCTAGTGGCAGGGGCCCAATGGTGTGAGACTGCCTCCCTCATAATGTTGGCCATTTCTGCCAGCACCCCTGCTGTGGAGATCAGGGTGTTGTTGATGGCCTGCAAGTCCTCCCTGATCCCCTGGTACTGTCCCTCCTGCAGCCGCCTGTTCTCCTGCACATTGTTCAGGATCTGGCCCATCGTGCCCTGGGAATGTTGATAGACTCCCAGGATCTTGGCGAGTGCCTCCTGGAGGGTTGGTTCCCTGGGCCTGTCCTCCCCTGGTGCACAGCAGTCCTCAGTGTCTCTGGTGGCCTGTGCCTCTGTCCCCTGAACTGTGTGCCCACTGCCACTGACCCCAGGTCCCTGATTGTCTTGGGGGCGAGGTGTGCCCTCGGGTCCCTGTAGAGGTGGACACATGGCTGGTTGATGTGTCCTGGGGACAGAGGTGCGGGTACACTGGGTGGGTGCTGTGGTGGTGTTTCCTGATGAGAGAGGCTCTGTGGTGGTGTGTGCCTGGGGCTCGGGAACCGGCTGTCCAGTGGTCCCTGATGGGCCAGGTAGTTCATCCTGATCCTGAAGACCAGAATTGCTGTCATCACTGTGGGCCTCTTCAGTTGGGGGACTAGATAGTGCTGGCACCTCCTCTCTGGTGACATTGGCTGGGGTACCTGTGGGGATGTAAATAATGTGTTATGGTTTCTGTCTGACATATTGTACATCCCTGGCTTCCCCTCTATGGTTGGATTTGCCCTGCCAGCTTTCACTTGTGTATGTTAGTGTATGGTGAGATTGTTAGTTCTCTATGGTGTGCATACTTTAGTGATGAGTGTCCATGCATGGCTGTAAGCGGTGTCCATGGATTGGTACAGCATGCGGGGCTTGGCATTGGGATGAGTGAGTTGTAATGGTGGGGTGTGTGGGATGTTGTGGAGTGATGGGAGTGAGGGTATGTGATGGCATGCAGATTGGGGGGTGATAATAGTGGAGAGTTGACTTACCAGAGTGCAGTCCTCCTCCGACTCCGGCCAGGCCCCCAGGATGCAGTATTGCCAAGAGGAGGAGGGGTCCACTGCCAGTCCTCTGGATAGAAAGCTGGTGTCTTGCTGCCATGGAACGTACCTTCCCCCGTAGGTCGTTCCACCTCTTCCTGATGTCATCCCTAGTTCGGGGGTGCTGTCCCTCGGCATAGACCCTGCCCACGATTCTCCGCCATAGGTCCATCTTCCTGGCTATTGATATCTGCTTCACCTGTGCTCCAAATAGCTGTGGCTCTACCCTGACGATTTCCTCCACCATGACCCTTAGCTCCTCCTATGTGAAACGGGGGTGTCTTTGTGGTGCCCTGGGTGCCCTGTGAGGTGTGTTGGTGAGGGTGTGTTGGGTAATGTGGTGATGTGTGTGATGTGGAGTGCGTGGGTGGTATATAGGTGTAAGTAGTGTGTGGCCCTAGTTGTGTCAGTGGTCTTGGTGTCTCTTTGGTGGCAATGGTTTGTATTCGTAAAGGGTTGTGGGTAATGTGGGTGTGTGTTTTTTAGTGGTGTGGGTGTGGTGTGTGTATTGGTGTCAGGTGTGTGTTGTTTGAATTGTCCAATGTGGTGTTGTTTTGTTTGTTGGTGTCCATTGGTTTACCACCGTTGAATGTCCGCCGTAGTGATTCGTGGGTCATAATGTGATGGGCGTTGTTCTGTGGGCGTAACGGTGTGGGTTTTGATACCACCACTTTATCACTGACCTTTGGTCAGGCGGATTTATGTATGTGGCTGTATTCTGTCAGATTAGTGTGTGTGTGTCATAATATGGTGAACGGATATCCTCCGCCGCTGGGGTAGGTTGGCAGCCGTTAGCGTGGTGGTAAGCGGCATTTACCACCAGGGTCATAATGAGGGACTTTGTCATTTTCAACCCCAATAGCTCTAGCTCTTGTAAATGCAAGACCCATTGCATTGCAAATGCTTATTAACTTCTACTGCCAAAATATTACAACGTGTTGCTGGCTGTCTTGGTGATCTGTTTATAAGAAAACTAACTGTATCCTTTCCTGTATGGGTAGACATTGTGGGTCTGCCAGATTCAAGATGGAGGAGACCATTGTCGAAAGTAGAACAGCAGCTTGTAGCAGCATTTCAATTGTGTTGGAGCCTCATTAGTAAATCAACTATGAAGGCTTAAATAAACATTGGTCAACAGTAGTAGGATCTTTTTACCAGTCTGCAATGATGGAAATGCTGTTCCTATGACATTTGAGGAACCATAGCAACATGATGCATACTAATATATTTAACTAAACCCCACGTAACAACAATATGCCCATGTCTGGGCCAGACAACTAAAAGACCTTCAGCATTCACCACTTCAGTTTTTGTTGGGTTCATTTTAAGTAAATGGTGACCTTTCGTCATTCCAGTTGTGCATAAGTATTCTGTAAACATCACACTTTCTCTACTGTTGAGTTTGTAAAGGTGTTGAGATTATTGATAATACCATAATTGGATGTCAAAATAGTTGCTAAGTTTCTACAATAGCACCACATAAGTACTGATCAATATTGGAGATAGGTGGTTGCTGTGGCAAGATACCTGCTGGATCATGGATAGGGCCGCCGATCAGCGAGGGAAGTGCACAACCTTATGAGGATGCATAGGTCATTCAAGCATCCTCTGGTTCTGGACAGTTTGAAACACGACCTTGGTTACACCTCATTTATGAACCAAAATGGAGATTTGTTTTAATATTTTCAGGAATGGTATAACTCTTTCATTGGCTGCTCTGCATCACTCCTCACTGTGGGGAAGCAAACCATAGAATAGCCATAAAATACCCAGTAAAAACCATGTTGTTTATGTAAACGCCAAATTTTGGCACTAAACAGTTTGCAGTGAATTGATATGTAAAATCAACCCTTATAACATTAGCATCGTGATATAGCGGTCATTTTGGTATAGTGGTATTGTTTTACCGTGGAGAGCAATTTCACACAAGAGCCCTTGATATCTACTTATTTTTCAGTCTGTTTTAATATTTTGAAATTGCAAAATTCACAGGCTGATTATTTCACAAATATAAATCTATTTATCTCAAATATCCAGTTGTTCCTTGTTTGTTACCCGTAGATAATGTTTAACGTGTTGTTACATGAATGACTACCAAACAACAACTTACTCTATGACAGCAATATAAAAATTCAACGAAAAATGAAAACCTGCAATTTTGAAATATCACTCAAAATAAATTGTTAAATCGCGACAAGAAAATGCAGTGTTGTGCTTGTTATAAAACAAACATACGAACAGTTTACAAACATATTCCATCTGATCATCAGAGAAAAAAATCAAGCCTTTAATATTCTGCAATAGTATTTCATGCTTAGACTCCTTTAGAATTCCTACCTTTTCACTTAGGTAAACGTTTACATGTTATTTGAAGTTTTAGCACCACGGTTTGAATGAATTTTCCTTGGTTCACGGATCCTCATTTAGTCGATGAAGCAGTGCATCTTTATAGATCAGATTAAAATAAGTTTATTAAAATGTCATCTAGGCTAGTTGTTTATCTTCTAATTCCACAAGAAAAGTGACTGAATGGGGTTTTAAACTACAGCGCTTAGGAATGTAACGTCCTGGGAGACCTGGGTCCTGTGATAATCAATTATCTGACGCATCATGCATTACTAACACCTGAAGAGCACATTTACATGTCACTCTTAAAGTGACAACACCCTCTCTTGGACAGACTGTGCCTAATACCAGACGGGATCATTCATTTGGTTGACAGTTCACAATGGAAGCAGAAATGTATTATCCTAACTTTATAAACTACGTTTACATATCTTTGGACCTAAGGTACGAATGAATTCTGGGACCCTTGGATTAGCTAAAGCACGTAAGTATCCAAGTACATGAGAGGAGACTTGACAAGACCTAATTAAGCAGCGAGGGAATTTTGGCTCTGGCTACAAATGAAAACTTGTCTGTAAATGTACTCGTCAATAAAGAATGACTCTAATTCAAATTGTGTATCATCATGCCGTTTTTGGAGACATTATTTTAATGTAAATCTGAATTTGATATGTTCCTCATCTGTAATATTTGGATTATATACGACATATTGTTAGCATAAGGTTTTGATATTAAGATAGAGTGCTGGGCCATATTAGCAAATTAGTTGTCTTCTTCTCAATTAAGGGGGACGTGTAATGACTGCCTTCCTCGTTTCACATGCACCTTATGGGAACTGAAATAAATTATTTTGGCGATAGTGGCATTAGGGGTATTGTTTTTTTCTATAGCCGCAGCCAATTTTTGTAAATCCTTAATTATATAAACACTTTGTAACTGAGTTTTCCATTAGATACTGATGTTTATATGGTGGGAGCATGTAGTGTGAAAAGAGGAAGCTGTCACTGAGGATATTGTGTTGGGCAGCCTGGGGAGCAATAGATAGCTTTGCAGTAGACCACTGCTTGACCCCCCTGTGGCCTCCATGATGTGTTTCCAAATTAGAAACATTTAGTTAGAAATTGGGTTTCTGGTTGGCGGAGGTATGCACCCTTTTCAAGCAGGAACCGCAGTCCTAATCAGGGTAAGTCACCAACACACCCTAGGTTAACATATGCTCACCCTGTGGTAGATTGGCACTGAGCAGTCACACTTAACCTAATAGGCAACGCATTAAGTAATTGTGCAACAATTAAAAACAGTAAAAATACCACACAAAAAGGAGCCACACCTGTTTAGACAAATTGAGTTCATTTTAATAAATAAACAAGACCAAAAAGACAAATATACAATAAGTAGAACTTGAGTTATGAATTATAAAAGAATAAACAGTAGAATAGCGCTTAGAAGCAATATGTCCTGACTTGGGGTATCTGGTCACACTGGACTGGGACAAAGTCAAGAATTCAGGCCGATCGTGATGTAGCCCAGGCTGGCTACACTCTCATTGTGAGGTCTGCTGTTCAACAGTTTCTTAATCCTTGTTGCGTTGATGGAGATGTGGGGCACAAAGGGGGCAATGAGCTAGTGTCGATCCTGCAGGAGAGGAAATGTAATTTTTCCCATGCAGTGGAGGAGATGCATCGATTTCCCCCACGCAGCAGTGGCAATGTGGCGTTACCAGAATGTGGTGGTTCCGAATGCAATGCGCTGAAGTCAGTCCCTGCAGCAGAGGTGATACGTCAATTTTCTCCACGCAGCAGTGGTGATGCGGCAGCTCCGAGGTGCAGTGGTTCTGAAGGTGATGCGCCGGTTCTGGCCTTGCAGCAATGCATCAGAGTTGATCCCCGCATTAGAGGCAATGGGCCATTTCTGATCCATGCAACATGGGGCAATGCGGCGGCTCTGCCCCTGCAACAGCGATGATGCATCAGTTCTGGCTGGAGCAGCACATTATACCAACTTCAAAGGACCCAGGACTTGATTCGCCCCACTTGGCATGGCAGGACTCAATTCGCAAAGTCCAGGTGCTGTAGCAGGTTAGCTGGAAGTCTTTTGTATCCCTGAGACTTCAGAAAACAGGAGGCGAGCCAGCAAGCCCTTTCAGTCACTTTGGTTCTTGGTTGGAAAGAGGCAGGTCCAGTCCTTCTCACTACCAGGCAAGAAGGGCAGCAGGTCAGAACAGCAGAGCAGGAGTCCAGCAGAATGACACTCCTTTCAGCAGCACAGCAGTCCTTCATTGTGACAGCGTATCCACAGGTCCAGGTCATATAACATGTGGTGCCTTTGAAGTGGGGATACCTCAGAGAGAGCCCTTTGAAGTGCACAGAGTGCCTGCCCTGGCTCCAGACTCACTACAGGGATGTATGTGGCCCTTTGTGTGTGAAGAGGACACAGCCCATTCAGGTGCGTAAGCTCCTCCCCCCCTGTGGATGGCCCACTGGTCATACTTAAGCTCCCTGTGTGTGTGTCTGTCTGGGGTTATGCACCAAAGTCCAGCTGTTACCCACCCAGACGTGTAGTCATAGACAGGCACTAGGTATCAGATGGCTAAAGTAAGAAAAATTCAATTTTCTAAAAGAGCCATTTTCAGAATTAAATCTGAAATCCGACTTCACCATAAGCTGTGACTTTAAAATGTGATTTCAGAGACACCAAACTTTGGGGACCCAACTCTTCCCTAATGTAATATACACATATAAAAATTATAAAGTAATCCCTATGTTCCCCTATGGGAGGGACAGGCCTTGCAGTAGTGAAAAATGAATTGAAGAGTTGTTTACTACTAGGACATGTAAAAATTAAAAGTGCATGTCCTCCTTTTTTAATACACTGCAACCTTCCCTTGGTCTGCCTATGGCCTAACTTAGCAGTGACCTATGTATTGAAAAGGAAGGCTAGGGCCTAGCAAGGGGGTTAACCTGCGAGGTTGACATAACACTTAAAAGCTGCACACACAGGCAAGTACAGTGGCAGGACTGAGACATTGTTAAGGGGATACTTAAGTGGTGGCACAAACAGTCCTGTAGATCACTATGTGGCCGGGTATCGCTGAGGCCTCCTACCACCAACAACCACTCACCCCTCCCCCCAAGCCTATTTTTAAAATTCAGACACACTTCTCTTGGGGTTAGGGGTCGTAAATCACTGGCTGTATTTTAATATTGACAAGACATTGTTAATCATAATCAAAATTATACGCAGGAACCACAATCATATTCACAATGTATTTACAGTTTTCCACTGGATGCCTAGCCTTAACAGAGTACGCTAGGACACCCACATTCCTGACACTGACTAAAAAACAGTTTGTTACTGCGTACCCAATGTTGGTGGTTGTGAATGAGATCATGGCTTTTTTTCTAGTACCCCCAATCCCTGCTCCTCTTTACGCTATGAATCCTAGGGGAAGGATCTCCATCAGGGTGTTCTCATCCCTTCCCAAACTGGATTACTGTGGAGGGGGCCCACCTGCCCGCAAGGATGCCTACCTCGGGCTCCCCTGCCACCCTCAGACTCCACCCCCTCAAAGGCCAGTGCCTGCTTCAGACCTTCTGCGCGTGCACGGGTGGTTGACCCTAAGGGCCAGATGCCAGTGACTGCACACAACCCCCGCACCCCTGTATGTCATCCTCACTTCCCAGCCAGCACCCCTTGGAGGGTCCAATTAGCTTGCCACCCAGTTCCTAAAATAAAAGGTACCCATTTGTATTTCTAGTCATGATCTTACCCCGCCACAGGCCCACATTGGTGACCAACGATGCATTCTCCCCCCAAGAAGAGGTCATGTATGCTGATATAGCCAGGCAAATAAATTCTCCCCCAAAAAAATTCATAACCGACTCGCGAAAGATGGACTCCATCCTGCATGAAAAACCCCTCTCCTTTAATGCAGCCATGCAAGACCACAGCCAACCTTGGAGTCCGAAACAACCTGGCCAATTTGCTATTGATTCTCTTCACTGAGTCATTGAGGGCTTTAACTGAGAGCCCGCACCTCCACAGACTACGAGGGATCATGTTCGACCAAGCAAGGACCGCCTGTGGGAATCTTTTGGCCAACCATCCAATTTCCGATATTACCAGCTGAAACAGTTGCTGGTACCCTAGAGAAACCAGATCCTTACCCCCAAGGTGCAGAACTATGATGTGCTGTAATGAGTAGCCTCAGGGCAGCATTGAATCCAGAAATGTCCTTAATTGAGACTGCAGCAGCCCGCCTCGGCCAAAGAAAGAGATACGGAAACCATCCTTTGATGCATGTGACACGAAGGCACTCCTTGTATATAGTTCATCAGATTGTCAGACATGAGAGTGTCTAATTACCCACACTTGGTGACCCCACCAACTCCCGCATGCACCGGAGCAGTCAGGACTGTCAACCACGTGTCACAGGTGTCTACAGAGAGTACAGAGAAAACAAGGCGTCAAGGACATGAACTCATAGAATATGCAATCTCACATCTCGCTTGTAGCAATCCGAGAACCACCTCCCAATTCTCCTAACTGCTGCTCCATGGAACCCCATTGCCACTGCTGCTTTGGCTGCCCCTATCCTAAAGGAGTGAGTGCCAAAGTCAGAGGTGTGAAAACCTGCAGCCAAAAGAGAGCGCTTGTGCATCTGTGAGATTTGGTTCCTAGTAAGTTGCATGCCATCTGCATGTACCAAAACCACACCTATATCCCCCTGTGTGCGCTGTGCTAGGAAGACCTCCATGTTACATAAGGACCACATGTGCTACCCACGGATCTATGCAGTAGGATGTGGTCCCCCTCCCATCATGACCCATCTTTAAGCGGGTGACGTTGATCACCAAACAGCCAGATCCCTCTGGCCAATGAATATCTGCTAACTGCAGTCCACCACAGGTGTCCCCCTTATTTTGCACAACCAGCTCTCCCAATTTGAAAGCCCCATAAAAGGCCAGCGCAAAGGCTGACTTAAATAAGGCGACCCCGCAAGGAGTAGTACAGATGCAATCTAAAATGACTAGCAGGGCCCCCAATATCGCCGCATCTATGGGCCACCTAGAGTCTAGCTTAGGGCCTTAAATGCGCTGCCAGCCCTTAAGGGCCCTTCTAACCATAAATGATTTTGCACCATTGGGCACCCCCCAAGTTGCGCAAAGAAAATAATAGCAGCAGAGTGACGCTTGGCGCATGCAACTGACTTCCCATCTGCCCTCAAAAACTCTAAAAACTAAAGACGGATCAAAACAAGAGGACAATACCACCCAACCCCAGAAATTAATATATGCTGCAAATGCTCCCTGATAAGCCTTCTGTGTTCTGGGTGATAAGCTGGCTGCCACGAGGTCTGCTATTTCTTGGCACCAATCTGCCACAGATGCTCTGGAAAGAACGTTGGAAACTCCTCCGCTCCCAGGAGGTGGGGCCTGAAAACCTGCATGTTAAAACGGGACAGTGCATCAGCAGCATTATTCAAAACACCAGGCACATGTTTAGCTGTGAAGGTCATGTCAACCTTAAATACAGTAACTCTTTCAGCATCCTTAGAATTGTCTTGCACCTGGATGCTTGCTGGTTAATGCACTCAACCACTGACATGTTATCTGACCAGAAAATTACAAACTGGTTCCGAAATCCCTCTGGCCAAATTGACAAAGCCACTAGAATTGAGAATAGTTCCAAGAAACCCATGTTAGCTACCAGGCCCTCCTGGACCCAGTGCAAGGGCCATCGCTGAGCGCACCAGGCCTTACCAAATACATCCCCAAAGCCTTCGCTGCCAGCCGTGAAAAGGCCCAATTCCTTGTTGGATCTAGGCGGACTCGGCCACACTACCGTCCCACTAAAGTCACGTAGTAAGGTCTCCCAAATGCTCATATCTTGTTTGACTTTGTTGGAAAGCCTGGTGTGATGATGCTTGACCTTCAGCCCTGACATGGCCTGAGCAATGGACCGGCTGGTCTGGACAGAGACCAGCCGAAGTGGGTGGAGTGAAAACGGGTGGGAGAGAGGTAACGAAGCGAGAGCTCAGAGCAGGGCGTGGCAGGGGGGCAGAAAAGCGCAGTGCAGAGGATTACAGGAGGATTAGAAGAAGGCAGAAGACAGCATAAACGGAATACAAAAGTACATAAACGGCATATACGGAATACAAAAATACAAAAACACTAAAGGATCACTTACACTGTAACCGGAGAAGCCTACCTCTAGGCACCAGGCATGAGGCCCAGGCAGGTGCCTTCGGGTGGAGGAGGGCCTCGAACTGCTGTCCAGGCGGCAGTCGGAAGGATCAGGGGAACGGGGGCAGGCTGGTGGAGCCAAGTTGACTCCTGGCCAGAACCAGGTCAGGGAGTCACACGGGGCTCCGCGCAGCGCCCGCCATTAAGAGTGTGGGGTGGGAGCAGCTGGGAGGAGGGAGGGGGCCAATGGGTGTGCGCGGGGACGGGGCCTCAGGGGAGGCAGCGGCAGGGGAGACAGAGACCTGCTGGAGCTGGTGGAGTGAAAACGGGCGGGAGAGAGAGAGCAAAGTGAGAGCTCAGAGCAGGGGGGGAAGGGGGGCAGAAAAGCGCAGTGCAGAGAGAGGATCAAAGGAGGATTAGAAGAAGGCAGAAGAAAACGTCATAAACGGAATACAAAAGTACATAAACGGCATATACGGAATACAAAAATACAAAAACACAAAAGGATCACTTACACAGTAACCGGAGAAGCCTACCACTAGGCACCAGGGATGAGGCGCAGGCAGGTGCCTGCGGGTGGAGGAGGGCCTCGAACTGCTATCCAGGTGGCAGTCAGAAGGATTAGGGGCACGGGGGCAGGCTGGTGGAGCCAAGTGGACTCCTGGCCAGAACCAGGTCAGGGAGGCACACGGGGCTCCGCGCAGTGGCCGCCATTAAGAGGGTGGGGTGGGAGGGTGGAGCAACTGGGAGGAGGTAGGGGCCAATGGGTGTGCATGGGGGGTGGGGCCACAGGGTAGGCAGCGGCAGGGGAGACAGAGACTGGCTGGAGCCGGTGGAGTGAAAACGGATGGGAGAGAGAGAGCGAAGAGAGAGCTCAGAGCCGGGGGGCAGGGTGCAGAAAAGCGCAGTGCAGAGGGTCACAGGAGGATTAGAAGAAGGTAGAAGAAAATGGCATAAATGGAATACAAAAGTACATAAACGACATATACGGAATACAAAAATACAAAAACACAATAGGATCACTTACACGGTAACCGGAGAAGCCTACCACTAAGCACCAAGGCACCAGGGATGAGGCGCAGGCGGGTGCCTGCGGGTGGAGGAGGGCCTTGAACTACTGTCCAGGAAGCAGTCGGAAGGATCAGGGGCACGGGGGCAGGCTGGTGGAGCCAAGTGGACTCCTGGCCAGAACCAGGCCTGGTTCATAGCATCCATCCTAAGCGTTAAGGCCTCTATGATCGCCTCTGTGCCGAACCGTTTCGCTGCTATGCCACAAAACACAAGCAGCAACTCTTCACCAAACCAGTTATAGGCAAAAAAACACTAAACAGGCCACTGTAAGACTCTCTGTAAACAGAAAAACAAATTATTGCCTATAAGAAACTCCCTCAGGGAAAAAAACGCCTAACTTCAAAGCCCCCGACGCTAAACTGGAATTTTTGGGCCCCCACCACCTAGCGAAAATTCAGGGCCACCAGCACTCCCCACACAAAATTGGCCCGCAGGCCGCTCACCCAGCAGCCCAGAAACCCCACAGGACCCGCCACTGAGGTCAACATGAGTCAGGTGAGCTCAGCTCGAACCCGTACAGCTCCCCGTGAGGTGTGCAAGACTGCTTGCGTTGGTTCTGCTGGGCTCATTCCTCCCCGCTCATCCTGCCGCACCTGTAAAAAGAGAGACACACAAAACACAAAGAGAAAAAAGGTGGGGGTCTTCCGGTGGTCGCTGAGGTTCTGGTCCGGTTGGTGAGCGAGAGCAAGAGACATACTCGCCGACTGCGGCTGGCTTTTCAAGGCCAGCCCCATGACGTCATTCTTGTGCAGGACCCAGAAGTACAAACAGTGCATCCGGGGCCGTGGCATCTCCACAGCCAATCAGCTGTAACGTTTTAACAGGGTGGGGGCCGGGGAGCCTGCCATGCCCCGACCCCCATCCCCACTCTCCCTGGCCTGGCGCCATCACCATGAGCACGGTACCCCTGATTGGGGTGGCCTGTGCAGTAGCATTTCATTTACAGGCCCGCGGACACATGTAGCGCACTTTTTAGGCACTTATAAATAAATTAAATATGCTATTTGGGTATGAGACAATGTTACCATATTTAGATGAGCGAGCATGTGCACTTTAGCACTGCATATCAGTGGTAAAGTGTGCTGCATCCTAAAGCCAACAAATATTAGGTCAGGAAAAAAGAGGAGGAGGAAGGCAAAACGTTTGAGTTGACCCTGCTGAAACATGTCCAATACATTTCTTTTTTAAAGGAGCACCTCTCCCATGGGAACAAATTGCTTTTGATAAAATAAAAATGTGTGGGTAAATGCAAGAATGTTGATCTGCTGTCCCTTGCTGGCCACCTTCCCTGCATTTGCAGCCATTTGCAGGGAGTCGCAAACTGCTATACGCTTAGTTAATATTTACCAGGTATGTCTCTGCATCCACCTCAAACTACAGGTTGTGAAACGTACTCTATCAGTACATAGGCTTCATAGCAAAGTGATAAGCAAGTTGTTGCCTTGTTTGTACTCACTATTTGCGACTTTCCTGTCAGTGCATCAGTCACATTTCTGAATGGGAAAAAATTCCTATGCAAATGTGTAAATATAGTTCCTGATCTTAGCAGTCTAAGTTTAGTCGATGATACACGACATCTTGACATCCAAGTTCACAATCAGAAGCTGTGGGGCTAAGGAGGGGAGAATTACAAGAAACACAAGTAATCTTTAAATAGTAGAGCAGTGGGAGTGGCTGGGTGCCTTAAAATACATTGGCTACCATGAACTAAGGGAGTAAGTGACAGGTGGGTGCTGTTATCAGAATGTAACCACTCCTTCGCCCACACCATCCTTAGTATCTGCATTATTATGAAAAGGAAGTTAAATTCCCATTCATGTGAATGCATTGTATTCGAATGCTACTCTTAGGTTACTGAACCAAATATAGGAGTACTATTATTTGTGCAGCAATACACCTCTCACTGCAAGAGTTGAGGTATAAACCTGCTATGCACCCAACACCAAATCACACATTTTTGATTGATCGTTTTCATGTTAGTAACACATATGTGCTCCTGCTGCATATCTTCTGCATTACAAACTCCAGTCTTTGAATTGATATATGCACAAAATCCCTATTCAATAAAATGGTTAAAATTTATTTTTAGATCTCCTCAACTTTTTTTAATGTGATGCTAGATAACTCTAGGATGCCATATGAATATTGTACTATTGCATTGGGCTTATTAAACAACAAGTATTTGCGTGACATGCATGTTATCTGTAGGTCTTTCTAGGTCACTCTGAGCTTTCACAATATGCTACTGTATAACCCAAATAGACCACAATGGCTGTTTGAGAATTGTATCCCCACTTTCAACCAATCTATATAAGGCACCCCACTGTTTTTTTCTGTAAGATGCCCAAATAAAATAAAATAGTATACATGAATTATAAAGCATTGATCAGTTGAGAATGACAGCCGTTATCAGCAGACATCATTTGGAGTAAAACTAAAACTACCTAGGGGGGGAAAACACTTTGCCAGGTAAGTGGAATCCCAGAACTTTGCCATTTTTTACCATCAAATCAACATATACTTAGAAAACATTGAGCATCTGGATGAAAAAATGTAGAGATGTCAACCCACACCCTGCTGACATTACGAGGCTTCACCCACACCAGCTGCCTGCCTAGGAGTCGCGTGCTGATATTTGCCATCTGATGCTGATATTTGCCATCTGATTTCTACATGTCCTCTTGGACAGAAGAATCACCGTTAGTCTGACACCTCTAACCTAATCGGGTAACTCTAATGATTACCAGGATGCCTTGGGACTCCCTGCTTAATGGAAATCTCCCAGATTGGTCTTGCATGCATGGCGGCCTGTCGACAATGATTTCCCAGTATGCAGGACCTTCGTCAGATAAGGATTTTGCCGCACAGCTTGAATGGCCTCTCAGTGGTATAAAGGCAGCAGCATGCTGGGGCTTGCACCGCCATGATGATGATCTTCATCCCTTGCAATTGTCTCACTAAGGTCCATACACTTATGTCTTCTAGGACAGTTCAAGGACAGTTCCCAATGGTGGGGAAATGGTAAGAGGTTATGGAATTAGTCTAGGAGAGAAGAGATATTTCCATAAAAGATGTAATGAGGCCCACCTCGTGTAGAAGCTGTAGATGGTGCAAAAGAAAAATATGTGCAACATTTTGTCCAAACATTTCAAATTGATTGATGGGGGGTGTCCTGGTAATACCTCATGCTTCCTGTTTGTTTCTGGGGCTTACTCTGTTGACTTTGACACGCTTTTGTTACCAGGGGATTTTTGAAGTAACAGCCTTCAGAAAGAATTTCTACAAAGAATACTCAAAAGGTATGGAGCCAGTTTATAATATATAAGAACGTTTTGCCAGTAATGATGGCAATGAACCTGTCATTTCCCAGACACTTCAATTAGGGGACTTTTCCATAGTGTTGGGACAGACACGTGGTTACCACCCATTTGAACATAATGAACTCATAACCCTGTGACTCAGGTGAATGTTGTCCAACAATTAATCTCTGAAGATGAGGATAGCATTCAGAAGTGTATTATTGTTCTGTTACCCGGGCACTCAAAGTCTGCAACTAAAGTGGTCGAGGCTCTCCAGATGTAATACATAATTATAATTAAGTGACTAAATCAAAGCATGCGCTGCCTGATTAGACTTGAGTGTACTGGTGTTCATTGAATTTCTCTACATTTAGCTACTGACCTGGGGCAATCGTTATTGTTACAGGCAATTTCAATTAAGGGATTTGAAATAGATGTGATTTCGGTTCTTTCCTGAATCGAGTATAATTTATAAGTAATCTGTTGTCTGAAATAGTTTTATAAGATTTGCAAACGGCGCAAAAAAGGAGGGCTTGATAACGTAAAATAACATTACATGAAAGCAATTGCCAAAGGCAGTTCTATATTTTGGTTATGTTAGTCTGTACAATCAGTTCCACGAATGTGAAGCAATATGAACGAATTAAAAGTCCCACATTTTTGCAGCGTTTAAACTGGTGTTAGATACTTGAATGCGTAATTTCAATGATAATTCATTTCATTTAAGTATGGAAGATTTTTATTGCCCATTTGAGTCAACATTGTCAGATCCTACAGTCTCATCATAATTTTCTATGCAGACGACACCCAGCTCATCCTCTCACTCACTGACGACTCCTTCACTACCAGAACCAACTTCCACAGATGCATGACAAGTGTTGCTGACTAGATGAAGAACAACTGCCTGCAGCTGAACACAGACAAAACAGAAGTACTGATCTTTGGCAATAGCAGCAACACATGAATGACTCCTGGTGGCCATCAGACCTAGGACCCTCACCCACTTCCTCTAACCATGACAGAAACCTCAGAATCATCATTGACAACGAGCTCACCATGAAATCACAGATCAACGCTGTCTCATCCACCTGATTCCTCACTTTGTGCATGCTACTTCAGATTTTCAAGTGGCTACACCTATACATGAGTCGCACAGTGACACAGACCCTCATCCCCAGCCAAATGAACTATGGCAATGCCGTCTACATAGGAATAACCACACCTCCTACAGAGACTTCACACCATACAGAAAGCCGCAGCTAGACATCCTCAACCTTCCCCCACAAGCCCACATCACACCCAACCTCAGGCAACTCCACTGGCTCCCTGTACAGAAGAGATGCTAATTCAAGCTGCTGATCCACGCACACAAGGCTCTACACAACCAACGACCTGCATACATTAACCACGTCTGACCTTCCACCAACCATCAAGAAGACTATGCTCTGCCTCTCACTCAATTGCCCCTACTCCCTGCATCTACCGAAGCAGAAGTGGAGGGTGCTTCTTCTCTCTCACTGCAGCAGAAACCTGGAACAGCCTCCCCACGCACCTCTGGACCATCACTTCACTTCCAGAATTCTGAATGGCCCTGCTCAAATAAGCCTTCAGGACCTGCAAGCACCTGGATACCCTATTAGATGATTAGCCATGCTTTATCAATCCTGATTGATTGATTCAGCAAGAAAGAAACAAGGCAGCATGATGTGAAAGCACTGGTCTGAAACTGTCATACAATAAAGCCACTGCTTTCATACAAACCTGTCATGAGAATGAGGAAAGACATTTAGGCGATTGTCCCAACAACCGTTTAGCTTTAAGACTGGTGCTTTCACAATTATTTCCCCTGCATACCATGGGACCAGTGTTTGATCAAATGTCCTCACCACAACATTATTGCACACCTGGGAGTACCCCTGCCTCATTGAACTGAGATGCGTTTGCTCAACAATATTGGCAACACTACAACTGCTTTCTCACTGCATAAGTACTGCATATTTTTACAAAGTGACACAGCCAAAGAGAGGATAAAGGTGTTTATTTATCATACATACATACAACACCTGGCAGAATGTCATGCCTGTTCTTCAGCTTTCCTCCTTTGTATCCCCACTTAGAATCTCATTACATCAATGCAGAATCCTCACAATGACAACCTGTAAGAAAACATTACATCTTGTTTACCAAATACAAAAAAATTACAGAATTATTCAGAGAATAAAAGGGAATTTACTTATTCGCCATGGAACAACAAAGTTCATCTTTACAGCATAAATATAACTCTTGTAAAAATACACAGTATGATTACTATTATATCAGTCCTTAGTGGCTTGGTGATGCATTATACATGTTTAATGGTACACTAATGAAGATTAGATATGTTTCCTTGAAGGCAAAGAACACACCATTCTGAAAACTTTAAACACATATAGTTTTCACCCAAGTAGGTTTTGGTCTTATCCACAAACATAATCTTGTATCCATTTAGGTTTTCGTCTCAACTGTTCTCGATTCGTATCACCACCAACTCACCTTTTACTCATCGTTTGGCTTTCGGAAACTTTAGAAGTCTCCTTGCACCTCCACGTATCATGTTCAAAATCACTGCACACAGACACATTACTCCGCTTCTACCACTTGTCCTTCCGAAGCCATATTATGTTTAGGCCTGGACGGAGTTCTTGGAGTTCTGCTACGTGGAACTCCGTGAAGTGGCAAACAAACTCCACCCTCTATGCAGAGTTCTTGTGAGCAGTGGAGTTTGGGTACGTAATGCTGTTGCTGCTGATTTTCAGTGCCAGGAGTTTCTCCTACGCTGTAAAATCTGCGCAAATGGCATGACACGGAGTGCCAAAGGGTGCCAACTTCCTTCTGCCACTTGAATAGATTTTCTACACGAGCGTCTGCTTTCTTAGCATGAGTGGCAGCTTTCTCAATACGAGCTGTCGTGATCTGCTGCAACCGTCTACGTTCAGAAATCTCGCTCGTTCGCCAACTTAGCTATTTCTCTCACTCGCCAACTTTAGGTTGTCGAGCGACGCATGAGAAAACATCCTCTCCCTGTCACTTCCTGTAGTTTTTCGGAACTCTGCGTGGAATGGGGAAAACTCTGCTGACGAAGTGGAATTCTAAGCCCACCTCTAATCATGTTATCTCTTGCCTGGCACACCTAAACGGATGTTACCACTTCAACCTGCCTTTTTTGTGCTTATTAAGTCTCTCTCAAACTCAATGACCTTCCCTCGCACTCTTAATCTTCTTCTTTCTGTCCTTACACATGCCACACTTGATCATTTTTAACTTTTTATTTCACATCGCATGACTCAAAATTAGTATGTGCTTTCCTCTCCGTTCAAGCTGGAGCAACCGTTGTGCATGGCACCCTACCCTTTAGCAGAAAACACAAAGTTTCACAAGTGACCAAATGAGAAGTAGTACAATGAATACATAACATATTTTGTACCTCTCTCCTCCAGTTAGGTCAGCACCCCTGGCAGTTGAACGCACTCTCACGCTACCCTTTTGAAGCATTCTACCAAACCATTATCACAGGGATGATAAAACTGCAGTTCTATGACGTTTGACAACCTTTTGTTGTATTTTTTTTATTTTTTTAGAAAAGCAGTGAATTCCTCTGACACAAACTGAAGACCATTGTCTGTTAAAATTGTGCCAGGGCTACCTTCTTGCCTAAACACTTGTTTGCCAAACAAATTACATGAGAGAGCTAACTCTGAGCCATTTAGAAAAGTAGTCAATCATCACTATGGCATATTTACTGTCTTCAACCAAACAATCATGTGGGCCACTTACATGCTTGGCTACTTCTTCCACGGCCTCTGGGGAAATGCCACAAGTTCAATGGGTGTCTCCATAGACTTGTGGGACTTGTCTCTACAAGTTCACCCTGCTCAGTTCCTTACATATATCTCTACATCAGTACCCATGCCATGCCACCAGAAGTCTACACATACCCCATTTTTCATGACAGAAATGCCACCATGCACTTCAGGCAATAAATCTAACAATTGTACACCCAAACTCATGGTCACCACCAAATTCCTATGTGGTCTTACAATTCCACTCATGACAGATAAGTCTTCTGAGGCATTTTTGAAATCTGTCATATTCCCATCCATCGTGGCTTTGGCATTAATTTGTAAACTGTTCATTAATGTTTGTAACATTTCATCTTTCAAACAGCACTTTTCCACTCTTCTTAAATGATCACCCTGTACAAATCTGTTCTATATCAGTTACCATCCAACCATCATCTTTTTTATAATTACTAACATAAAGTGGCAGCAGTAAAAGACAATCTACATTGACGTTTTTGACACCTAGTACATACCTGTTGGAGAAACTGAACTTTTGCAAATTAGTGGAGTTGCTCTCCCTGCACCTTTTGTGGAAAACAAAATCAATTAACAATTTGTGATTAGTTTTTTACTCAAAATGTGTCCACCAAGCAAATGTTTTGAAATGATGCACAGTCCACCATCATGCTAACCACTCCTTCTCAGTTCTGGAATACATACCCTTGCATCGTCAAACGTTCTTTGACACATATCTGTCCATTGATATTTTAATCTCTTCTTCATAAAATAATGCAATTCATGCACTTTCTCTACAAAACCCCCAACCATTTGTAGTAATAATCCACAAGCCCTAAAAGAGACCATAATTGATCTTTAGTCACTGGTGGCAGTGCCTTCTCTACTGCCTCCACCAGTTTCATCTTAGGTCTCATCCCACTTGACAATGTGTGCCTCAGAAATTCTATTTCACTCAGCTCAAACTGACACTCCTCCAACTTCCTCAGTACCTTCTCCAACATTACATCATGTTAATCATTCTTGGAACCTCAAATCAACACATCATCCTGGAAGCATAGGATGTAGGTCACATCACTCAGGATTCCCTGCATGACTCTTTGGAGGACTCTTGATGCTGAGGCTAGCCCTAACAGCATGCTGGTAACTGAGATATACCTTCAAGAGTTAGACAATGTGTCAAATGTTTTGAATGAGACTGAAAACAAATTTGGTGATATGCACTCTGCAAATCTAGTGTGATACAATACTTCACACTCATCAGCATTTCATCAATAAACGCCAAAGGATGTCTGTCCACCCAAATACTGTTGTTGGGGTCCCTGAGATCCACACACATCTGTAGTTTGCCATTAGGTTTGCAGGCCAACACAATGGGACTGAGACATTTTGAAGATTCTATGGGCTCAGTCTCTTCAACTCTTCTCTCAAATGTCCACGCAATGCTGCAGACACGTTTTGCACCATGTGTACCTTTGGCACCGCTCCCTTTCTCAACACTATGTAGTGCTTAAATGTATGCAAACCACCCAGCTTTTCAGAGAACTGCTTTGAAAATTTCAGGCACCACTTGCTCACCACTTCATCCCCTGTAAGCAATACCTGGTCCACATGATTGGATCAAGTAAAATTCCCAATGCACTGCAGTCTCACACTTTCTACTGCATGCACTTCGCCACAGCAGCTCTGCCTCGATATTCCAAAGTCGCTTTGAAATATCACATTACCGGTAATTTTTTTGTGCAGTATCCCACTGGTTCCACATCTGTCAGAACCAATACAAAATTCCACAAACATTTCCATGTTGTACTTTCCACGAAGGTTAAAGTTGAACATGAATCTGCCCACATATTAACTTCACTCCTGTTTACTTTCAGCATTCACTTTGTAGGACGATAAACATTCTTCTGAACATCTGTCACCTTTATACATGTTCACAACACAAACTTGTAATAATTCCACATCACTTTTGTTACTGTTCATTCAGAATCAACTCTTTTTGGCTTCCACCACATTCACACTACATTTTTCAAAGCCCCCCATCTCCATCTTGCAGACCTGTGAAAAATGACCTAACTTTTCACATTTAAATCACCTGATCTTTGTAGCTGGGCATGCATTTGATTCCACCAAGTGTCCCACACTCCCACATCTGTAACAGTTTTTCTTCTTACATCTACCTGCTCTCCCGATGCTATTTTCTTCTTACTAGATTTGAACCTAAAAGTGGCTACTCAAGTCTCATTATTTTCCTCCTTCAGCTCCACTTTAACCCTATTCAGTTCCTTAACATAACAATATGTACTTTTCATATGTCGTGCTATGCTAATTGACTTTTCTAAAGATGGATCTTTCAAGCCCACCAACCTTTTGTTTATCTTTATTGTTACACGTGGCAGTTCTTAGTTTTACTGGTCTTTTTGCTTCTCACCTCCTGTTTTTGATCCTGTGCTGAATTTTGTTTTTTGCAGTTTTTAGGACTCAGGGCACTCTACCACTGCTGACCAGTCCTAGAGTGCAAGTGCTCCCTGTTTAAATTGTATTGGTTATTGGTTTATCCATGATTAGCATATATGACTCACTAGTAAGTCCCTAGTGTAGTGCAGTACATGTGTCCAGGGCCTGTAAATCAAAGGCTACTAGTGTGCCTGCAGCACTGATTGTGCCACCCACATGAGTAGTCCTGCAACCATATTTCAGGCCAGCCATTGTAGTGCCTGTGTGTGCAGTTTTAAACTGCCATGTCGACATGGAAAGTTTCAGGCCCAAACCTTCCCTTTTATTACCTGTAAGTCACCCATAAAGTAGGACCAGGGCAGCCCCAGATGCAAGGTGCAGTGTACTTAAAAGGAAGGACATGCACTGGTGTGTTTGACATGACCCGATAGTAAAGTACTACTAATTTAATGTATCACTGTTGCAAGGCTTATCTTTCTGATAGGGTAACATGGGGTTTCCCTTGAAATATCAGTCAAGTGTAATTTCTCATTTGGAGCAGATAGAGACATGGAGCTTGGGTGTCTGAACACACTATTTAAAAATACATCTTTTGTTGAAGTTGATTTTTGAATTGTAAGTCTGAAAACGCTACTTTTAGAAAGTGGACTTTTTTTGCGTAACCATCCTGTGCCTCTGCCTGTCTGCCTAATAAATGTCTGGGTCAGGATGACAGCTGGGCTGTTTGTGAATTCACTCTAGATAGTCACATAAAGTGAGCTGAGCTGTGCCCTGCATATCCTGATGGTTCATCACCAGACTGATGGGTCTTCCTGAGCTATAGTGGTGGGAGGAGGTGACAGTTGCACCTAAATAGGGCTGTGCCTGTCCTCACACAAAGCAGTCTCTCCAACCCTTCTGGAGTGTGTCTGGGGCCAGGGCAGGAAAAGGCAGGGTCCTGTGCACTATAAAGACTTCTCTTTGAAGTTTGCCTACTTCAAAGACAGAAATGGGTATAAGTGCTGGACCTCGGACACCACATAGTTATAACACTTCTGGACTGAGGACTTCTACCAGGAAAAAGAGATGGATGCTTTAGGAGGGACTGCCACTCTCTCTGTTGCTTTATTGTGCTGGACTGCTGCTTGCTGCTTCTGTCCTGGGAGTTAAAGGACTGGAATTTGCTCTCTACATACTGCTTTCCAAGATTCTCCAAGGGTTTGAACTGAGCTTGCCTCCTGTTAAGAAGTCTCAGGGGCATCAAAGACTTCAGCTTTCCAGCACCTGTGCTCTCTTGCTGAGTGTCCGGACTTGGCAAGTGATGCCAAATCCAGTTCCTGGGCCAGGTAAAAACTGGTGCTTGGACTTCCAGAGTGACTTCGGAACCGAAGCTGCTCTCCAACCCAGTGCCGCTGCCTATACCAGAGCCATGGTCCCCACTGAGTGAAACTACAGTGATCTACAATGCAGGCCCGATGCTGACACCGCACCTCTGAAGTCCTGCCACACCATGAGTTGAGAGTGTTGTGTCACTGACGATTGTGACACTGTCTGTCTTGCAACTATAACATCATACCACCGTAATGCCACGCAGTCTATTATAAACGCTCACCCCGTTATCACAAATTCCTTCAATTTTGGCAATTGCTTAGTTCCTCCAGCACCCAGCTCACAGCCAGTACCTTTCAACTTGCATGAATGATTTTCACAGGATATATTTCTCTGCCTGTTTATCTACTTCAGTGACCATTACTGCCTACAATAACTTGAAGGGGTCTCAGACAGTCCTCTTCACAGTACATGTACCATGTGCATCACCACTTTCTCAAAGCAACACAGCTAAAGAGGTGATAAGGGTGTTTATTTATGATCCATACCTATGACCACTGGCAGATTGTCCTGCCCAAACTTCAGCCGTCATCCCTCACATACCCACTTATAATCCTATTACATCACTGCAGACACCTCACTGTGACAACCAATAAGAAAACACTACAACCCATATATACTGTACCATTATGCTGTCTTTTTTATGTGTGACTGATTGCCTGAGAGGGTAATCTATTCCCTCAGTTCCATAATTTCAAATAACTGATGCACTGTTGTCTCAGGCCCCCAAAAGAAAACCTTTGAGGGGAACGCATAGAGATGCACTGTCCTACCACAAGTGTGGCTTAAGATGATAAAGAGACTGATTTATATATGTTGCTAAGAAGACATTTTTCAAGCTCATTTGTAAAAGCATTGAAACAGGGCCATTATTTACTTACTTGACAGCAATGGCACAACTCAATGGGCACATTGCTTCATTAAAAAAACAACGACTAACAGATATTTCTCCTGTGCCAAGCAAAGCAAGGCCTAGAAGATTCAGTACATGCATGACATGTTAGGGCCAAGAAACATGTCAGGGCAACAAAAATGGAAGCAATTCAAACTCAATTCATGCAACGGTGTGCATCTGTAAAACTATGATGACAAATATTTAGAGAACAAGGCAAGATATTGCCAGACTTCCAGACTGGGCCATTCACTTGAACTCGATAACTCCAGGTTGTCACACACGGAAGCGGCCTTAAGCAGCCAATTAAAAACAAATCTGTAACCAGATCACAAACACTATAATTCATCCCAAGCTAACACCACACCCAATTAAAAACAAATTCTGCAGAAACTACAGATGTATATTCCTGCACCTGTGATTGTACTACCTAAGGGCAGAAATGTGGCTGACTCAATTATTTCATCAAAGTCATCTGTTCCAACCAATTTGGCAAATGTAACATCTGCACCCCTTCCAGCCTCTGTGTCTGAAGTAAAATGTTTCTTCAACATGGCCATATACAGTGGAAGTTTTATCAATAACCTACCATCCCTGACTAGCCATCTGAGCGACTGTGAAAAAGCAGCCAGTATTTCAGACAACAAAAGAAGTGTTGTTGGCTGCTATCACCCTTCAGTATATTAATCCACCAAAAGATACTGAGCTGGCAGCAGATGCAGGACCCACAGGGCTCAGAGATGACCTATTACAGAAGCAACCCTGTTGGGAATGGAAAACTGTTGCCTACACCAGCAAGCAATATCACTTGTATATTGTAACAGCAGGGCAATCACATTTATTTTGGGGTGCCATTATTTGTATGGGGTCTCATTTCAAGTAAACACTTCACAAAACATTGGTGTTACTATTCCAGGTATCATTGTTAAAACCCCAAACACATTTAAGAAATGTATTCTTCAGTTGCCAAAAGAATCTGAGCTGGAAGTAGATTCAGGCCATAGTGCTTGCTTGTTGCAGAAATAACCCTGTAGGGAATGGGAACCCTATTGTTTATTACAGTAGGGACTTGACTCCCACCGAACAACACTGCTCCCATTCTTAAATGGAGATTCATTTGGAGTACCAACACTTCCACCACTATTTGTCTGGATGCTCATTTAAGCAAGTAAACACTGATTCCAAACCATTGGTCTCACTGTTAAAAAGATAATAATTGAATCCTCACCTGCTAATAGAAAGGTTGATTATTCAATTGAAAGTGTACTCATTCTCTGTGTTATATCGACCAAGGTCCAAATCCGGAAACCAGCCACCTCCACTGGAGTGTAGTGTTCCATTGAGACTGAAGAATATGTCTGATTAATTATTGATGTTCTCACCCACTGCTCATGTCCTGAAGGATGTATGTATATATGTTTGTAAAATCCCTGCATCCTTATACAATGTCAGGTACAAAAGCAGTCAGGCATCGTGTAAAGTATTTATGCAGGACACAAGCAGTAATAAAGTGAAAACAGAAGACAGGAAAAATCCCAAACCAATTTAGAAAAATCGAGTACATTTTTATAAATAAATGATACCAGAGTAACAAAGATCTTATCATTTTAAATGGAAATATTCTGTTTTGTTTTTTAAATGATAGTGCCAGTCGCGTTTATCTAGTCAAACTAGACCGGGGGAAGTCAAAAGTTCAGGCCGACCTTGATGGAACATGGACTGGATAAAGGGACCTTGTTTCTTCTGCTGGAGAGTTAACTTCTGAAGTCTGACAAGAAAAGTTTGGTTGGCATTTGAGGAGGCCAGGAGGAGCCCAACTTTAGGATTTCCAAATTTTTCTTCCAGGAGGAGTTTCCATTGATGTAACACAAAAGGATGATGGGCGGAGTGCTGAAACTTTTCAAACACTCACCCCCAGTCACAGATCTGGGTTTAATTCATCATTCTTTTGCTCACCATTCCACCTCAATTTGGACCCAGCCATATGTAAATCAGATGTGACCCTGCTCCCCACGGTAACAGTCCTGCCCAAACTGCCAGGCCAGGTCCTCCCTGCACTGTAAACAAGCATTCTGTGACCAGTTTCGAGGTATCACCCCTCATCAGCCAGGCTAGCTTGAATCCAGTGGCACGGTGAGCAAGGGACCCATGTCTGGGCATACCCTGGCTGCTTATGGTGACTTTAGCAGTACAAAAGGATGATGGATGGAGTGCTGACACCTTTCAAATGCTCACCCCCAGTCACAGTTCTGGGTTTAATCAATCATTTGTTTGCTCTCCATCCCACCCCAGTTTGGACCCAGCCATATGACTCTGCTCCCTATGGGAACAATTGAACCTGAACTGCCAGGCCAGGTCCTCCCTGAACCGTAAAGAAGCATTCTGGTACCGGTTTGGGAGTATCACCCCTCATCAGCCAGGCTAGCTTGAATCCAGTTGCACAGTGAGCAAGGAACCCACGTCTGGGCATACCCTGGCCACTTCGGGTGACCTTAGCAACACAAAACGATGCTGGACAGAGTGCTGAAACTTTTCAAACACTCACCCTCAGTCACAGATCTGGGTTTAATGCCTTGTTCCTTTGCTCAACATGCCACCCTGTAATGTGGGTTTAATCCATCATTCCTTTGCTCAACATGCCATTTGTATTTAACCACTAGCTCCATCTGGACCACTCCATTTTGTGTTTAACATAGCTTCACACATTGTCACACTAAAGTATTTTTCAACGCAGAGCTTCTGCAACATGTTTTTTCTCTCTTTCTCACCAAGCAGGGACATAACACGGAGGATTGAGGGAAAGATAAGGATGTACCAGAAGATTGTTTTTGGTACGGCTGGGAACAGTTCGGTCTTGGGAGCGCACGTTGGGATGTGGCCAATCTCTAACATGCTCTTTCAACACGGACTGGTACAGCTAGTGTTTGAACAACAACTTAAAATATGGAGGGGGAGTTTCTAGAATTCTCCTCTCGAGTTCCCATTGAGGGTGGTTTTCCCTCTTTCAGCAGTCGTCTGGGTTCTCGACTTGAAGTTGGCAAAGAGATGATGTCCTTACCTCATCTCATAATGATGCATTTTTCATTCTTATTTCTACCTTTACGTTCTGAATGGATATATAATCACTGTAAATGTATTATCCATGATTGAAGTAGTGTATTTTCACTGTTTGTTTCTATGATCCTTACTATTCTACTGCCGTGATTATTTTGAGAAGTGTACTTGTGTTGCTGCATTTGACCTGCGTGCTTTCCCTATGCGAACCCTGAAAAGTGCTTTAATAAATGTATTACTCAGACTAAGAGTGCTGAATTGTTAACATTTCTTTCATTTGGTCTTGTCTTTTTCTTTTCATTTTTAATTTTCTTTCTAACTGTAGATCAAAGCTAATATCTCATGAAAATGAGAAAACAAAATATTGTGACTATGTGGGATTCAATTGCTGCAATGTAATTATGTATAGCTCTTAGCTAATAGAAATAGAAAAATCGAATACTATTAGGATAATATGTTAGGAAACATCATTGCTACTCAAGGTATAATTATGTGTATATTGTGTCTCATAGGGAAATGGCATTTGTGCACTTTAAAATATGATTATAATTGATTTAGAATATACTACAGGTGTTAGTTTTCTCATTAGTAATTGCCATATAGGAATTTTTGTTCTTTTAAATGTTTATCTTTCAGTATCTAAACACAATAACTACTTGATCCAGAATGCCACATAATGGGCACTATGGACCAACACTATTTAAGGCAAAAGGGAAAAAGGACTCACCTGCTGTGAGCAAGATTTGTTAGGAGTTGAAACGCGTTGGTAGTTGCTGGAAACAATAAAATAGAGTCTTCATAAACCTCCTGGAGTGCGCTGAATATTTTCGATTTTTAAAAAAACCAAGGATGGTCTCCTTTGTCACTAGCACTGGCAGTTGTATTACGTATACTGCAAAGTACTACGGTGAACTACACATGTGCCAACAACTGATATTCCTACGATTCTTAGTTTCCATGAGATTTACTGACGTTGTCATAAAAGTTTGAAATATTCTCCTCACACAGGAAACATCGGGCAAGAGCAAATGTCTGCCTTCAAAGCCAGAAATTGATGATTCGAAACAAAACGGTGAAATGAAGTTGTACAAAATGTGCCACATACTTGGCATCCGGGGTTAAAATTTCCACGCCAGAGCAAAATAAAGCCACTAATTGTAATCCAGGGCAACGTTTTAATTGAAATTGTGTGTCTTGCTTTTCAAATGTCTTTCCAAGCCAGGCCATTTTCCAAGTCCATTTTAAGAGTCATTTGTCTCATGTTCTGGTGCATTGTACTATTGCTGTGCCCGTGGACAAACCTATCATTAAACTCTGTTCCAATTAATTGGACTGTATTTACAAATGAAGCAGCACAACCACTCATTATTTTTCCTACAGATACTTCATCTGGAGCCCTCAGTAATTAACATTTGTTTTCTTTTTCAAATTAAATTCAGAAATGGTGTGCCCAGATATAAGAATGCTGACACGTGGCTGTTAAGATGTTTGCAATAATTATTTACCATGAGACCCAAAGCAGCTTTTATACATTTCTCTAATTACTTCTCTACCAGAGTTATATTCAGTGTACATATAATTAGAGTTTGAAGTTGCACTTTGGTGACTTCACTTAGACCTAACATGAACCAAAGCATTATTTTTTTCTACTTTTGTATTTTGCCTTTAATTTAGCAAATGTGCACAGGCAGTAGTATAACTCTCCAAGAAGGGTACAAATATCAACATCAAGGTTTCTTTGCACCATCATTGTTACTTTATGAAACAGTGGCTTGGACTATTTGAATGATTGTTTAACATCTGCTTATTGAAGAACTGGCACCTTTACATTAATTTTCACAGTGTGATTGTAAAGGGAGAGGCAGGGTCAGTGGCCAGTGGGGCAATCAGGCAGTGGCTGAGGGGCCGATCAGGCAGGTCATTGTGTGGTCCCGTTTTTTTTTAAGTGTGTGGGCCTGCTTTATAGTCTACTGGGACGATTTTTACTGTTGATTTCCTGATAGTAAAACAAACATTGCCTGCAACAAGCCCAATCCCATGTTGTATTGCATACCTTGCAAAGCACTTAAACTGCGTGTCTCTACAAGTTCAGACATCCCAATTTGCAAACATGGGTCACAGTTTTAGCTCTCTAATTCATTAATGGGGGCCACTTATATTTTGGCACCAGGGCATATTTTCTCTCCCAGTCCAACTCTGGGGAGGGAGGCGGTGGGTGGGAGAACAGGGCCATTGAGATTGTGGCTTTGGATCCCTTGCACTGTCCAAATAACCGCTCCACTTCAAGAATGAGATCATCTGCTACCATCTTTTGTGTCCTGGAGAGCTTTTACCTGGAGCCCAGCCAAGCAGAGCGTTCATGCCTGAGCTGCAAACGTATTCAATGCTAAGTTTCAGCTCACCATGTGGCAGTGGCTCTTCACCAGGTCGCCATGCGAGGAGTGAAGAAATGTTGTTTCACACACTGGCACAGTTTGGGGTGACATGGCTGTTATGGTATATGCAAATGACATGTTACATCATTTAAGGCCTAATTCACAAAGCTGTTGGTGCTCCTCCTGTGGTTAAGATGTACAAGTAAAAGTAATATGACCAAAACAAATTATCAGTTTCACCATATGTTTTGTAATTCAGGCCAGCAGGCTGTAGTTCTCAAAATGAAAAGTAACTTTTTGGTTATGGTCGTATGACCCTTCCTTACCAGCACTGCTTCATGTACTCTATAGCGAGACGAATATGTTACAATTAACACATGATGAATATTTCCTACATTGGTAGAAATGTTACTCACTGTATGCTTTTGTTGTAGGTTTAAATCTTACATCATTCTTGTTAACATTCCCAACATCCTAGGCTAACTGGAATACTAGTAAGTTCAAGCACACCATTATAAAAATGCTATTTTTAACTATGTTCTTCCACGAGAAAGGACCGTGAGAAAACCGAGTCTAGAGTTCAGCTGCATCATCATCCTGAGCCACGCTGGCCTGCAGACTCCTGCATGTAACACTGCTGCAGCGCAATTGAAAGAATGGAAGTCTCAAAAGGTGCAGATGCTGATAACAGAGTGCCCAGGTGGATGCTGAAGCAGCAGAGATGTACTTATTGGTTTTCCCATTTAGACAGAACATTCTCAGAAAACGCTTCATATTTGAGCAATAATAAATACTCCTTCCAGAATTAGCAGTTCAGAACCATTAGGCATTTACTAAATCTAAACCCAAACATATGTGTGTATGCCGCATGCTTTAAATGTGCAGGTTTTATAATGTTAATTCTCAGTCCAAATGACCTTTTACCATGCTCCTCCCTCAGCCTAAAATCTACCAGTCAATAACAACAGTTATGGAAAGTTCATAATAACTAAATAAAATTTCAGAAACATTATGCAACATGTGAATCTGGATTTTGTGCTATATTTTAACACATCATATGCCCTTTTGTATGTGTACATTTTGGTCACGAGGACACAGTTTATGCTGGGGAAATGCACAAACAACACAAGTGCCACAAACTGTTAGTTTGTAGAATTCCTGTCATCATGCATTAGGATGTTTTGCTTTATGCACTTGAAATTATGCAGTGTGGCATAATTTCAGGAACTGAATATAACAAATTGTGAGAAATTGAGGTATTGGTTTACTGGGGTGTGAGCCTTGTTCAGTCAGCAATCACAATTCGTGTCAGGATAAGGCACAAATAAACCCCAATGTAACTCTCTGCTCACTCCTTAGTACTCAGAGCAGTCACATTTTACTTGAGGGCAATGTGTAAAGTATGTGTGCAAAACTTAAAACTGTAAAACAGTTAAAACAACACATAAAAAGGATTCCACCACACTGGGTTAAACATTAGGGGGTCATTCCGACCTTGGTGGGCGGCTACCGCTGCCCGCCAGGCGGTAACCGCCGTGCGGCCGCCAATGTGGCAGCACTCACGCGGCCCCCATTATGACATTCCCGCTGGGCTGGCGGGCTCAAACCAAGTTGGCGCCCGCCGGGCCAGCGGGACTGAGGCCGCAACATAGGAGCCGGCTCCTAATGGAGCCGGCGGTGTTGCGGCCGTGCGACGGGTGCAGTTGCACCCGTCACGCTTTTCACTGCCTGCTATGCAACTTCTACCCACTACCCACTTCTAAGGCACAAGGACTGTGGTGGCACCACTTGGCAGGGTAAACTCACAGATGGCAAAGACCAGGTGCAGAAGCAGGGTGGTTGGGAGCCTTTTATGTCCCTGAGGTTTCAGATCAGGAGGCCAGGCAAATAGCCTCTGGAGGCCCTCTGGGTTTTGTGTTGGAGAGATGCAGGTCCATTCCTTCTCACTCGAAGGCAAGAGGGCAGCAGGACAGCACAGCAGAGCAGGAGTCCAGCAGAGAGGCAGCCCTATAGCAGCACAGATCCAGAAGTGTTCTAAAGTGGTGGTGTCTGAGGTCCAGTTCTTATACCCAGTTTTGCCTTTGATATGGGGGAGACTTCAATGACATGGCTTTCAAGTGCACATATACCCTGCCCTCCCTGTCCTGGCTGTAGCCTAACAGCCGGTATGCAGCTCTTTGTGTGGGGACAGGACTCCACCTATGCAGATGTAAGTAAGGCTTTGTCCAGCTCCTACCTTCCATCCTGCCCACAATTGCAAATTGAGTCACACCTAAGATGCCATGGTGTGTGGTCATCTAGGAGGAGCAAAAAGGCCAAATGCCAACTACACCCAGTCATGTGATTAGAGACAGGCTGCAGGCAACAAAATGCCAACTTTTAAGAGTGGCATTTTCAGAAGTGCTACTTAAAATCCAACTTTACCATAAATTAGGATTTTAAATTGTAATTCCAAAGACATCAGACATGAAGTGTTATCTCTTCCCATTTGGAAATGATGCTTATAAAATGTAATAAGTAAATTCTATTCCAGTGTTACCCTATTGGAGAGATAGGCCCTGCAGTTTTAAGAGTTTTCACAACCTGGACACGTGAAACTAAAAAGTACATGTCCTACTATTGGAATACAATGCACCTTGCCCTCTCAACCGTCCAGGGCCTAACCTAGGTGTGACTTATAAATATTAGAAGGAATGTTCGGCCTGGCCAAAGGTTTATTTTGCCAGGCTGCAGTTCAAAATCTGCATATACAGGCGGTGCAATGGCAGGTCTGAGACATGTTTAAAGGACTACTTGAGTTGGTGACATAATCAGTACTGCAGGCCCACTAATAGCATTTCAGTTACAGGCACTGGGCACATGTAGTACTCTTTACTAACGACTTATAATGCCATTGTGACATCCCCAGATGATGAAGGAGAGCAAGACTTCGGACCTGGACTGTTACAGCTGCAAAACCATGCACAGTTGGAAGGACATGCCACCCAATACCGTACTTAACTGAGGACTCTCTGTAGTGGGCACCTGTTGGGCCCTCAGGGCTGGTGGGTCTACTGGCTTTAGGACTTTGCTCACTTTACCACTGCTAACTGGTACTAAAGTGCTTGTCCTCTCTCCTTAAAACATGGTAGCTATGGCTTATACCCAATTGGCAAAATTAATTTACTTATAATTCCCTAGTAAAATGGCAATGCATGTACCCTGGGCCTGTAAATTAAATGCTACTATAAGGCCTTCAGCACTGATTGTGCCACCCACATCAGTAGCCCTTTCAAACGTGTCTCAGGCCTGACACTGCAGCCTCTGTTTGCAGTTTTAAAATGATATTTTGTCTTGGCAATGTAAACCTTTTACTAGACCGAAACCATCCATTTCAATACACACATGAAAGTAGGACATTTAATTTAAAATTGTAAGGGGC
The DNA here is from genome assembly GCF_031143425.1 of Pleurodeles waltl. NCBI lineage: Eukaryota > Metazoa > Chordata > Amphibia > Caudata > Salamandridae > Pleurodeles > Pleurodeles waltl. Next base: position 944,185,478 of record NC_090439.1, on the reverse strand, counting down.
ATATTTATACTCGGTTTGCGCCGAATTTGCGTCGTTTTTTTCGACGCAAATTCGACGCAAAACTAACTCCATATTTATACTTTGGCGTTAGATGCGTCTAGCGCCAAAGTTCATGGAGTTAGCGTCATTTTTTGGCGTGAACACCTTCCTTGCGTTAATGAGATGCAAGGTAGGCGTTCCTGTCTTAAAAAATGACTCCCAGGCATGTGCGTGGTATTTATACTCCCGGGCAAAAATGACGCCCGGGAGTGGGCGGGGCAAAAAACCCCGCATTTGCGCCTCTTTTTAACGCCTGGGTCAGGGCAGGCGTTAAGGGACCTGTGGGCTCAGAATGAGCCCAGAGGTGCCCACCCCTTTCCCCCAGGGACACCCCCTGCCACCCTTGCCCACCCCAGGAGGACACCCAAGGATGGAGGGACCCATCCCAGGGAAGAAAAGGTAAGTTGTGGTAAGTATTTTTTTTAATTTTTTTTGTGGCATAGGGGGGCCTGAATTGTGCCCCCCTACATGCCACTATGCCCAATGACCATGCCCAGGGGACATAAGTCACCTGGGCATGGCCATTGGGCAAGGGGGCATGACTCCTGTCTTTGCTAAGACAGGAGTCATGTTAATGGCGTCTGGGCACCCAAAAAAAATGGCGCAAATCGGGTTAAGACGATTTTTTTTGCCTCAGCCTGACTTGCCCCATTTTGGGACGCCCAAACGCAATTTTTCCCTACGCCGGCGCTGCCTGGTGTACGTCGTTTTTTTTCACGCACACCTAGCAGCGCCTGCCTTAGCCATTTAGTGCCTGCAGACTTTCTTTGGACCACAATACTGGGTGTAGCTGTCTGTTGGGCTTTGTGCATTCCTTCTAGACAGCCCCACACAATAGAGAGCTTAGATGCACCAAGATGGTGCATTCACTGACAGGATGAGAACTGGGCACAGCCCTATGTACACTTGAATAGGCTGTGTCCTGCCTTCACACAAAGGGCTGCACACCCCAAGTAGATATTTTGGCAGGGAACATTTGCACTTCAAAGGGGAAAGCTCTAGGAGCTTCAAAGCAAGACCCAGGTTTAAATGTTGGCCTTCAGACTCCAACTATTGAGTACTCTTCTGGACCTATCAAAACCAGGAAGAAGGACTCCAATGCTGCTGAAAGGAATGCTGCCTTTTTGGACTACTGTCTTGCTGGACTGCTTCCTTGGTGCCCTGATGCCTCCTGATTGAGTCAGAGGGATTTGGACCTCCATGTGAACCCAGGATTCCCAGAGTGACGCCAAGGGCTGGACTTTTGGCCTCCTGCTGAGAGCCATTGGGACATACCAGACTCTCAACCACCTGCACCAAAACCTAGATCCAGCTGTAGAAAGCCTCTGACCTCCAAGTGGTGCCCTTAGGGTCAGGATCCTCTGTGTGGCCTCAGAAAGGCTGAATTGAATTGTTTGGTTTGTTTTGATTGCAAACGGGCACATTTATGCCAAAACCCTCTCACTCGCACAGCCCACCAATGCAAAGCACCCTCAGCATGACCCTTTGTGCCACAGCATCGACTGCTCATGGGCTGGTGTCATTGTGAAGCACCTGTGACAACAACAGGATCTTCATGCTACAGCGATACTTATCCACGACTCCAGGCCTGCTCTTTCTGCTGCATTGATGCCTATCCGTGATGCTTCCCTGCTCCTTGCAGCCCCCTGTTCCTCGAACAGTACTCTTTTCGCAAGACTAGTAAATTTTCAGGGGAGGTCTAATCTGGTTCCGGTATCCAACCCATGCTCCATCGTGGTCGGCCTGAACTTGTGACATTCTCCTGGTCTAGCATGACCAAATAAACATCAGTGGCACCATGCTTTTTGGTGCTATTTACATTTAAAACCCTAAAATTGCATATCTTTTGATCTACTGTTTGGATTTTTGTTATTTTGGTCTTGATTTATTTATCAGACTTTGCTCCAGTTTTTTAAGTTGTTGTGGGTTTTTTCTTGTGTTTTGTTTTCACTTTATCACTGTTTGAAGTGCTGCATAAATACTTGCACATTGCCTCTAAGTTAAGCCTGACTGGTCTGAAGCTACCAGATGGTTGAGCAAAGGTTAATTTGGGATTTGCTACTGCCTCACCCTGACAAACATTGTGGTTACTGCTTGAGTGGGTTTTTGCCACTATCCCAACTAGCAACTCAGTTTCTCACAATAATTCTTCGAAAATGTACAACATAAATTGAATCCTCACCTAATGTTTTTAAAATTATGGAACAATGTGGGATGTAGATTGCATTATGAACACCGTCATTGAATTATAATTGCAGTCAGTTGTTAAACCTGGCAGCTTTTTGGTGTGTATCCCCTGTATTTTTGCTTGCTGACCTCCTGTTTTTATGGGTTACTGGACTCTGTTTTTGTGGTTTATTGTCTTTGCGCACTTTACCACTGCTGATCAGTGCTAAAGTCCAAGTGCTCCCTAGGTAAATTACACTGTTGATTGGTTTACCCATAATTGGCATATTTGATTTACTGGTAAGTCCCTAGTAAAGTGCACCAGAGGTGCCAAGGGCCTGTAAATCAAATGCTATTAGTGGGCCTGCAGTACTGATTGTGCCACCCACATAAGTAGCCCTGTAAACATGGCTCAGACCTGCCACTGCAGAGTCTGTGTGTGCAGTTTTAAACTGCCAATTCGACCTGGAAAGTGTACCCACTTGCCAGGCCCAAACCTTCCCTTTTGGTACATGTAAGGCACCCCTAAGGTAGGCCCTAGGTAGCCCTATGGGCATGGTGCAGTGTACTTAAAAAGTAGGACAATTACTGGTTTGTTTTACATGTCCTAACAGTGAAATACTGCCAAATTCGGGTTTCACTGTTACAAGGCCTATCTCCCTCATAGGTTAACATGGGGGCTGCCTTTAAATAACTTTAAAGCACAGATTCCCTTTCAGGGCAGATAGAGATGTGGAGTTTGGGGTCTCTGAACTCACAATTTAAAAAAACATCTTTTAGTGAAGTTGGTTTTTAGATTGATAGTTTGAAAATGGCACTTTTAGAAAGTATGCCTGTTTGTGGATTCCCCATCTGGGTCAGTGTGACATTTGGGCTGTCCACACCTCTCCTCTACATAGTGACACAAAGGGAGCTAAGGTGTAACCTGCATATTTTGATGAGCTATCTGAGCTAGAGTGGAGGGAGGAGTGGTCACTTACACCTAAAAGGGCTGTGCCTGCCCTCACACAAGGCAGTCTCCAGCCCCCTGGCGTGGGTCTCGGGCCTGGCCTGGACAAGGCTGGATCTTGCAAACACTTGAGACCTTGCTTTGAAGTGTGCCAACTTCAAAGGCAGAACAGGGTATAAGAAGAAGAACCAAAACCCCAGACTTTAAGAATCTTTCTGGAATCAAGAGGAACCTCTGCCCAGTGGAAGAGCTGAAGAGCTGGAGGAGTAGTACTTTCCCTTTGGTGCATTGCTCTGTTGTTCTGGACTGCAGTTGCGGCTTCTGCCTGAAAAGAGTGCAAAGGATGAACTTTGCTGTGTGTCCTGCTTGAGAAAGTTCTCCAAGGGCTTGGAGTGGAGCTTGCCTCGTGTTGGAAGTGTCAGGGACACCAGAGACTTAAGTTTCCTCGACCTGCAGCACTGGTAACTGTGTGTGTTGTGCTGTTAAAGAGGAAAAACGACTGCGCCCCTGCCAATGAAGCCGCTGGCTTGCACCGTGACCTGCTGATCCCGCACTTAGCCGCACTGCCCTGCTTCGTACAGTGACCCTTGTCTCACCAACGCTGTCATTGGATGACTTCACCGAGCTGCTGCTCGCACTGCGACCTGTGGGTCCTGCACTCCGGCATCGCCAGCTCACACCGCAGCCTGGGCATCCCTGACGACGATGCTCCTTCTGACACCGGCACCGCTGTTTGCATCATGGCCTGTAGACACCGCTTGTGAGGTACACCCACACCAGCACCATCGACTCCAGTGTCGTCACCAGGCATCCCTGCCTGCACCGTGACCTGTGGACACCGCTCGTGAGGGTCACGAAACACCGTCCCATTCCACACCGCCGGCTTGGGCCTATCGATGACAGCACTTTAGCAATGACGATGCCGCTGCCTGCACCATGACCTGGTGACACCGTACGTCGCTCCGCCCCGCTTCACACCGCAGCCCTGGTTTCACCGATACCGCTGGACGCTGTCACCAAGCCGCTGCCTGCACTGTGACCTGTGGGCACCGCATGTTGCATCGTCCCGCTTCCCACCACAGACCCGACGCCATCCACGCCAGTGCTCCTGACTTCATCAGCCCGAGTTCATTCTGCAAAATGCAGTGCGTGTGACTTCAAGGGCCCTACGACCCATGCACTGTTCCGGAACCAGCAACGCAACATCAGTGACACTGCTCACCGCGAGGATCACAATGCCCTGCAATTCCAAAGGTACTGTTTTGCGGATCTTCCTGACACCGTAGCTGGCTCGGAACACGGCAGCTTGCCTGAACTGTTGGTTTTGTTGAGCACGATGCTGTGATAGCCCCAGGTAGAGCTATCAACTTCAAGGAATCGTATTTTTGAGTAAATCTTGCAAAATTCATATATTTAACACTGTTGAATTTGTATCATTTTGGTCTTGTTTTACACAGATAAATATTGGCTATTTTTCTAAACCTGGTGTGGTGTCCTTTTGTAGAGATTTCACCTATTACTGTGTGTTACGTGCAAATGCTTTACACATTGCTTCTGAGATAAGCCTGACTGTTAGTGCTAAGCTACCAAGGGGTTGAGCATGGGTTATCTCAGCGGGTATCTCCCTTATCCTGCCTAGAGTGATGGTCCCTACTTGGACAGGGTGCCAACCGACTGCCAACTAGAGACCCCATTTCTAACATCTGTGAAATAGTGAACAGCTTTACAAGGACTTTGTTATTGATAAATCAAGAAATCTGGTAAATGAAGTTCTATTCTCATCCTTTCCCATTGAAGTAATTTGCAAAATCTTTTTTGTTATAAAAAAAAACAAAAAAACAATTAGGACATTTCAGAAACCTACCAAAGCATTCATTTAATGAATCTGTATTGTTGCATTTTGCAGATATTGTAATTCATAAAAGTGTCCCTGGTTATCCCTGAAAGTCTCTGATGGGTGCAGGTAGTGGAATAAATTGTTGTAAATTTGTACTTGTACCTTTTGAATGAGCTTCCCCTTACTCCTCCAGACCACTAAATCTTTTCCTACCTGGTAACCTGATGTCATCTTGGAAGAAAATCTCTAACGACTTCCAGTGTGGGAATAGTTTGAAAAGTTTGCATGTCATCCTTCACTTGGAACATCTTGGCACTAGAGCAGAATTTGCTCCTGCACACAATAATATGCAACTGCATAGGAATATTACATTTTGTTTGTGAGCCATGCCCTGCATTTGAAGCAATTTTGAGAAACTTTTGTTCTTTCAATTGCCAACTTATGTAGCTCCCATTCTGATGTGGAGCATGTTTTTCCAAGAATCACTTCTTTAGTCATTTCAATATTTACTTTTTTCCCTAGGTCCTGTTTTATATAGTGAAGCAATCAATCCCTTCATGATCAAGGAAAAGAGTTCTCTGCGGAGTACTCAACGGGTAGTTGTGTGACCAGGGCTGCTGTCTGTAAAAACAGTCAGTCTCCTAGGGTTGAGGGAAGTCTGCATTTTTTTGTTTGAGAATCTGGGTGATACTTAGGGCCAGATGTAGGTACAAAAATATTAGCGACTCGCAAATTGCGTTTCGCTAATAGGAATGCAGGTACAATTTCCGGGGACAAATTGCAACTCGCACCCAGAGTCGCAACGCAGATAGCGAGTCCGCTGTCTGCGAGGTCGCTTTTTGCGACCGCGCAAAAACGGACTCGCAATTTGCGAGTGGGTGTCGCAAATTGCGATTATCATGTAAATTGATTGCAGGTGCTGCAGAACACTCCAGAAACCACTCCAGAACACTCTGGAAACACTTCCTGGCACATGATGATGACATCACACCCAGGAAGTTTACTAATACACCTGGGAGGAGGGAGGACCACACCCTTTTCAACTGCAGAACTGCAAACAGAGCTACAGCAACAATGGCAGAGAAAGAGGAAATTGAAATTCTCTGAGAAGGAGCTGGAGGTGCTGACAGAGGAATGCTGTCAGCACTATGATGATCTTTTTGGCAAGGCAGCCCTCAATGTGCCAAACTCAACTAAAAAACAAATTTGGCTGGATATTCAGGAAAAGGTGAACTCCCTGGGGGTCAGCCACAGGAGTGTGGATGAGATCAAGAAGAGGTGGTATGACCTCCGCTCCCGGACCAAGGAGAGGGTGGCAGAAAGGCTCTGGGAGATGAGAGGCACAGGAGGGGGACCATCATCCATACCACCACCCACACCCCTGCAGGAAAGAGTGGAGGAGACCCTGGAGCAGGAGGCTGTTACAGGATTCAGAGATCTGGACACCTCTGAGCCCACAACATCAACTGATGAGCACCATGTGATATGCCTGTACCCCCATCAATGCCATACCCCCACCCACCATGTACACAGGGGCATGCACAACCAAGATAGCTCCATTTCGGGGTAGCAAACACCAGAATGATGCATTATGGGCAGTGTAGTCAAGAGGCAGTCAATAGGCAAATGTTTATTAGGAAGTGTGCAACAGATGGTAGACACTGACAGTCTGTTCCCCATGTCCCACAGGTCTCCCACAAGACACCACCACCAGCCACAGCAGCCAGGTGCCAACAGTCAGCCAGCCCCATGAGGAAAGCACAGGAGCTGCCACCACTCCCACCTGCACCACCAACACCATCCCCTTGATGACAACACTTGCTGCAACAGTGGTTCCGGAGGAAGCACCAGCAACAGCCAGGAGTGCCACGGTACAACCCACAGGGCATCCACCGCTGCGCAGGCGACGCAGGTTGAGGAGAGCAGGGCTGCAGGCTGAGTCCGGGCGTCCATCCACCACCATGACTGAGGCACAACTGCTACGTGGTCAGCGCCTGCAGAACCAAATGTTAGGGAGAATTAGTGGGGTTCTGCACCGCTTTGTAAGGAGCAATGAGAACAGCATGCAGCAGCTCCAAGCACAATTGGGCATCATAGGCACCAACACTGGGGACCTAGCCCTGTCCATGCGGGAACTCGTGGCTGGACTGCTGTCACAGAGCGAGGGTGGGCGGCGCAGGGACCACCAGCTGCTCCAGAGGCTGGACAGGATGGCCTCATCAATTTGCAGACTGGCAGTCAACACCACTGGGCTGTCAAGAAGGACAGTCGGCCTCCAAGTGGAAATTGGCCACTTTGAAGGGGATGTGGCAAGAGGCCTGGGCCGGATCACCCATGTGATCGATCTAATGGAGGCACGGCATGTGTCCAGGGGTACAGGGGACACCCCACAGGACAGCAAAGAGGGCTCCACAGTGAGCAGTGTCTCTGCTGGTGACACCAGGGTGCTCCGGAGTGGGAGTACCAGGCAGAGCACTGCAGAACAACCTGGGACCAGCCAGGCTGGCAGAGGCCGCCGTAGGCAATAAACTAAACACTGTCCCTGATGTTGGGGCACATGACGGCAATGTGCCCCATGCCTGGTTGGCTTTCTGAACTCCCTGCACAGTTTGTCATTGTGAATAGTTCATTTTCTGCACATATTAAATAGTTTTTTTGTTCCACTTAACAAATGGAGTGTTTGGTCAATAGGTGAGCATGGTTGAACTTGACACGTACCTTCCAAAGTATTGGGTTGCGATGTGTTGCTGTCTCGGTCTGCCTTGATTTGCGATGCTCCGATCCCCATGATGGCGATATGGTTGCTCTTGCTCTTCATCCTTAGAATCAGGGTCTGCAGGGGTGAGAGGTAGCCCACGTCTGGTGGCAACATTGTGCAGGATAGCGCATGCGACAACAATTTTGAATGCCGTAATGGGGGTATACTGGAGGGCACCTCCACTTCGGTGGAGGCATCTTAACCGTGCTTTCAGCAATCCGAAGGTGCGTTCAATAAGGTTCCTGGTCCTCTTATGTGCACTGTTGTATCGTCTCTCACAATCATTGCTGGGTGTTAAGTACGGAGTCATTATCCATGGCCGTAGTGCATATGCACTGTCACCTGTTGGGCACAAAAAGTACACTGTTAGAAAGTCCTGGATGGTGTGCACATTGATCTGTGTGTATGTCTACAAGGTGTGTGCGGCTCTACCTAGGAGGTATCCGTCTCCAAACTCCCCACGTTCCAGGCGTTGGTGTATCCCACTGTGCCTAAAAATGTATGAGTCATGAGTACTGCCTGGAAATTTCGCAACAATGTCAGTGATGACATAATGGGCATCACAAACAACCTGAATATTGAGTGAGTGGGTACACTTTCTGTTGCGGAACAAATATTCCAGGTTAGCAAGGGGGCATATTTGAATATGTGTCCCATCTACACACCCTATGACATGGGGAAAGTTGGCAATCCGGTAGAAGTCCAACTTGGTGCTGTTAATTTCTGCCTCATTCCTGGGTAGGTATATGTAGTGAGACATGTGTGTGAGTAAGGCATCTAGGAATGCCCTGAGGAACCTTGATAGTGCACTTAGAGATACCCCACCTGCCACAGCAATGACCCCCTGATAGCTCCCTGAGGCCAAGAGGTGCAGTGAGCATAGCACTTGCACGTGCGTAGGGATGGCGCAGCCGCGCAGAGTCTGGCGCTCTAGCTGTGGTTTGAGTAAATCAATTAATTCTAGTATAGCTGTGCTGCTAAGTCTGTATTTGTTGTAGATTTCTTCCTCAGTTTGCTGAAAAAGAGTCTGCCTTGTTCTGTAAATCTTCTCCTGTCTCTGGCTCCTCCTCATCCTCTGCTGGGCTGCGTGGACTCTCCTCCTCACTGCTATCAGGTATATCTCCGCCATCTTGAGTAACCCAGATGCCTTCTGGCTCTCCTTTTATACTTTGGTAATGATTACCACCTGCTCTGAGTTAGTGGTAAATGGGACATGCAAACTGGGCTTTTTGCGACTAGTCGCAATTTGCGAGTTGCAATTGCATATGGTTTGCGACTCGCAAATTGCGACTTCCTATTTGCGGGTCACAAAATGGGGTCGCACATTTTGCGAGTCGGTAACGGCTCGCATCGCTTTTTGCGAGTCGGAAATGGGATTTTTGCATCCCATTTCCGATTTTGCTGAGTCGCAAACAGCGATTCGGGCCATTTGCGACTCGCAAACCTTTGCTACATCTGGCCCTTAGTTCCTAGACGCCTCCCGGTCTGCTGAGAGTGAAGGGGTCTGTCAGGTCCTGCAGTAGGACGGACTGTTAAGGCAGATGAGCTCAGTGCTTTCCTGGTTGAAGGAACACCCAGAGAACATGGATTGTCTGAGTGCTAAGCCAAGAGTGCCCTGTGCTGTAGAGGGTCCCATGGATTATCTGTCCTTCTCAGTGAAAACCATGTAATGTATGTGCTTCTGCAGATTGGCTAAGGCCTAAGTAGGGCAGCAATTGCCTTGGTGTTTTCGTCTGCATGGTTGGAGCTGCAACTTCCTTGCTATTTTTGTCTGAGGGTTGGAGTTGCAACTGCCTCGTTGATGTATTGCCTGTTTGGGCTACAACTGGCTGGGTGTTCACATCAGCAAAAATAAGGGATGCAACTGCCTTGGTTTTCGCATTGGCTTGGACTGGGCTGCAGTTACTGAACCAGTGCCTCTATGGTGGTGCTAGAACCACAGATTGCCACCGGATTATTCCATATGGTCACCCATGAATGGGCAAATGTTGTACCTAGTCTTTTCAGTAGCCTCCAAGTGACTGCACCTGCCTGAATCCCTTTTCAGAGGGCCAGGGGGCAAGCTAGAGTTACTGGGTCCAACCATAGAGGTTGAGGCCTTTCATTCCTGATGTTCTAGGGCTTGGCCTACTATGGACTCTGAGTAAATGGAACAAGTACTACTGCTTCAGTGGTTGACTCTGTGTTAATGTGGGTCAAGCATTGCAAATCCTCTCTGGAGGAGGTAGATGCAAGTTTTGCATGGCACAATAAATGAATGACCAGCTAGCTACTTGATTTTATGAAGGAAGAAGTGTTTATACATAAACACAGAGTGGAATACTGCACACCACAAATAATACGCAGTCTTTGTAAGTCCAGCACTCTTTCATCATCTGGGTATGATCCTGAGTATACTTACCCATCCACGGACTAAGATTAGTCCCAATTTACTTGAGACAACATTCAGACTAGGCCCGCTAGTGAGAACAAGACTTAGGAGTCCTGTAATTTTTTTTTAAAAAAGTAAAACTTTCCAGCACTGTTGTGCTATGGTCAGAGCACGTTCCCCCAGAGGCTCTGGGTAACGTGCAGTAGTCTGGATGCTCTGGCCAGGCTGGCAGCAATCTTTCTCACTCTTCCAGTCATGCAGTAAGTCATCTGGATTCCAGCTGCCGGTCTCAGGTGATTTCTTGGTTGTGGTGGTTGAGTCAATCCTCAGTTTACACAGGTCACAACCCGCAATGCTTCACTTTTGCTGCTCCAGGGCAACATTCTTCTATCTTCACTGTGTCCCTCACCTGGCATAGAGGTATAATGAGACACCTACCTTCCTTGGTCATAGCAGTGCACCAGGTGATGGCTATTATCTTCACTGAACCCCCCTAATTGGCATTTGGGGCCCATGAACAATGATACACCAGATGCTGGCCCTGCGGGTCACAGTTCTGCACAGGGTGATGGCCCTCTTCAGTCACAGCAATGCACCAGGGTGACCACTCTCAATTTTCATGTGACTGGCATACGGCAGTCTTGAAAAGTGTCACATGGGTAGATGGTCCCATCAGTCCAGCTGGACCAGCTTCAAACATCTGCTTGATAAGATCTCCACATGATGTCACTCCAGGTAATGTTCTCCTCCTCAAACTGTCCTCTGTTATCAGCGGCAGGCTGATGGTAGTGCCTGAGTGAAAGCATTCTTGAGTCTCCTGGGTGATGTCCCTTCAGTCAGCTGGGAGCCTAGCAGACCTTGGTCCTTAGTCTTGGTCACAACAGACAGAAGCCTTGCTGAGCTTCTCCCACAGTTTGACTGTTTGACATTTGACAGTTTCTTAGCATCCACATCCAGACATGTGATTTGGTGTCTCAGTCTTTGATGTTCAGATTGGGGGTGTTTTTTTCCTTTATCCTGTCCGTCACTCAGGAAGAAGTCTATCACTGCAGGAAAAATTCCAGCTTTGATAGCCCCACAACACAGGAAATTGCAGTAACAGAGGATCACACCTGAATGTCAGTCTACCTGATATATGCCTGAAAAAAGGTCACCGATTCCCCAGTCTTGTTCTATATGATCCCATGACTCTGCGGTACTTCTCTCATCAGCTCCATGCTCTCCCTAAAGATGTGCACAGTTCTCACTGCCCATTGACCTTTTCAGAATCAAGGAACCCTTTTGAAGTGCACAGGAGAGCATGGCTCTCCATTCCTCCAGTGTGTAACCCACCCAGCTTCCAGAAATGGGACAGTTCACAAATCTGTCTAGGATGGCTCTTCCACTTCCACATGCATTTCTAAGACTCTCTGTTTCCAATACGGAACTGTAGGAAAGTACCATCTTGCCTGGCATGTTACCCCCATTTTTACATGTAAGTCAGTTTGTTTTTGCCTGTCTCACTGGGACCCTGCTAGCCAGGACCCCAGTGCTCATACTTTGTGGCCTGAATGTGTATACCTGTGTAGTGACTAACTGTGCCACTGAGGCTCTGCTAATCAGAACCTCATTGCTTATGCTCTCTCTGCCTTTGAATTTGTAACTATAGGCTAATGACCACTATTACCAATTTTATTTGGCACACTGGAACACCCTTATAATTCCCTAGTATATGGTACCTAGGTACCCAGGGTATTGTGGTCCCAGAAGAGATCCCTATGGGCTGCAGCATTTCTTTTGCCACCTATAGGGATCTCAGACAAACCTTTACACAGGACTGCCATTGCAGCCTGAGTAAAATAACACAACGTTATTTCACAGCCATTTTCACTGTACTTAAGAAACTTATAAGTCACCTATATTTCTAACCTTCACTTGCTGAAGGTTAGGTGCAAAGTTACTAAGTGTGAGGGCACCCTTGTACTAGCAAAGGTGCCCCCACATAGTTCAGGGCCATTTCCCCAGACTTTGTGAGTGCGGGGACACCATTAAACGTGTGCACTACATATAGTCAATACCTATATGTAGCTTCACAATGGTAACTCCAAATATGGCCATGTAACATGTCTAAGACCATGGAATTGTCCCCCCATTCCAAATCTGTTATTCGGGAGCCCATTCCATGCATCCCCGGGGCTCCACTATGGACCCCGGGTACTGCCAAACCAGCTCTCTGGGGTTTTCTCTACATCTACTGCTGCTGCCACCCCACAGACAGGGTTCTGCCCTCCTGGGGTCTGGGCAGCCCAGTTCCAGGAAGGCAGAACGAAGAATTTCCTCTGAGAGAGGGTGTTATACCCTCTCCCTTTGGAAACAGGTGTTAAAGGCTGGGGAGGGGTAGCCTCTTCCATCCTCTGGAAATGCTTTGAAGGGCACAGATGGTGCCCTCCTTGCATAAGCCACTCTACACCGGTTTAGGAAACCCCCAGTCCCTGCTCTGGCACGCAACTGGACAAAGGAAAGGGGAGTGACCACTCCCCTGTCCATCACCACCCCTGGGGTGGTGCCCAGAGCTCCTCCAGTGTGTCACACGCATCTGCCTTCTTGTTTCCAGAGGTGTGAGGGCACTCTGGTGGCCTCTGAGTGGCCAGTGTCTGCAGGTGACGTCAGAGACACCTTCTGATAGGTGCTTACCTGAGTAGTTGGCCAATCTTCATCTGAGGGCTATTTAGGGTCTCTCCAGTGGGCTTTTCCTCAGATAACGACTTGCAAGAATTCACCAGAGTTCCTCTGCACCTCTCTCTTTGACTTCTGCCAAGGATCTACTGCTGACTGCTCCAGGACACCTGCAAAACTGCAACAAAGTAGCAAGAAGACTACCAGCAACATTGTAGAGTCTAATCCTGCCGGCTTTCTTGAATGTTTCCGGGTGGTGCATGCTCTGGGGGCTGCCTGCCTTCACCCTGCACTGGGTCGGCAGAATCTTCCACCTGCTTCAGCAGGCACCAAACTTCAGCTTCACCGGTACTCTGGGACCCATCTCATCCTGACAAGTGTGGCCCCTGGAACACAGGTGGTGGACCCAAGTGACTCAGACTGTCCAGTGGTCCAACTGTCCAAATTTGGAGGAGGTAACTCCTTGCCTTCCCTCCCCAGAGAGTAATCCTGTGCACCACGTGTTCTGCAGCTACAAGGGCTTCTGTGCACATTTCCAAGCAATCCTTCATGCACAGCCGAGCCTAGGTCCCCAGCACTCCATCTTGCGATGCTCAGCTCCCTGAGTTGATCTCGGGTGTTGTGCAACTTCCTTTTGCAGTGTTCAAGGACTTCTGTGGGTGCCACCTGCATGTGCATGGGCTCTCTACATTGCTGCTGGCTCCCTCTGTCTCCTCTCCCATTTGGCGACATCCTGGTCCATCCTGGGCCCGGGCACCACCCTTTTTCTTCAATCATGACTCTTGCAGCTAGCAAGGCTTTTTGTGGTATTTTGCCAAGGAAACAACTCTGCATCCTCCAGTACGCTGTGGGACATCTTCTGCACAAAGGAGAAGTTCCTACCACCTTTCGTTGTTGCAGTATTTTCAGCTTCTTCCATCCAGAGGCAGCCATTTTCCACCTTCATCAGGGGTTTAGTGGGCTCCTGCCCCACCGGACACTTTAGCGACTCTTGGACTTGGTCACCTTCCTTTGCAGGTCTGCAATTCCAGGAATCCATCTTCAGTGCTTTGCAGTCTGTTGTGGTCTTTTCAAAATCCTTTATCACAACTTTAGTGTGTTTCTGGGGAAATAGTAGTACTTTACTCCTACTTTTCAGGGTCTTGGGGTGGGGTATCTTGGACATCCTTAGTGTTTTCTTACACTCCCAGTGACCCCTACACACCACACTAGCCTAGGGGTCCATTCGTGGTTCGCATTCCAATTTCTTAGTATATGGTTTGTGTTTCCCCTAGGCCTATTGCATCCTATTGTATTCTACAGTGTTTGCACTACTTTCTGACTGTTTTACTTACCTGATTTGGTTTGTTGTGTATATTTTGTATATTTTACTTTCCTCCTAATTGAGTATATCCTCTGAGATATTTTTGGCACATTATCACTAAAATAAAGTACCTTTATTTTTTAGTAACTATGGGTATTGTCTTTCTTATGATATAGTACCTATATGATATAAGTGGTATTGCATGAGCTTTGCATGTCTTCTAGTTCAGCCTTGGCTGCTCTGCTATAGCTACCTCTATCAGCCTAAGCTGCTAAAACACTACTAATAACTGGACCTGGCACAAGGTGTAAGTACCATTGGTACCCACTATGAGCCAGGCCAGCCTCCTACAGGAACCCACAGGCCTCCATTTACTTTACTACCCACAGACACAAATACATCCCAGTACACACATGTAGATAAATGTCACTATATAGCACTACATAGTAATATGATATAGACCAAGGGAAAGTTGAGAACATTACAGTAGAAAGTTACATGAGCAGGCTGGTAGGCCCAGTGCTAGTCACTCTGTTAAAAAGGCCTGTTTATTGATCCTTATTGCAAAAACCCAGTGTGCTGCCCCCACCACACTCATGCTACTTAACTCTTGGTAAGTACATTTGCCCTTCACCACTGTGAGGATAGAGCTTTGTTCTCCCCTCCTGGTCTGGCAAGGCCATTGTCTGTGAGACAGGCATGGATCATGGTGCACATGCATGATCTGTGTTCACCCGTAACTAAAAATCAGTACCAGGAATCCAGTTATGACTGCATTTGGGCACTCAGTGCAAGGGTGCATGTCCATCACCATGCCATTTTCAGTTCTGACAGCACTCGAGTGAGCTAAAGCTGTCAAGATGATGGTTGTAGCACAGAAAGGACTAAGGGCCGGATGTACTAAGCAGTTTTGCCCATTCTGTGTCTATGGGAAAATGTGTTTGTACATATGGCCCTAAGAGACTGAATCAGTTCCCTCTTCACAACCATGAGTAAGAATTCAAGCAAACAAGTGACCTGATGACTCATTTATTTGACTTGTGGGAAACTAAACCAAGCACCTGAACAATATGTATGCTTCTGCCATACATTACTATGGAACAGTTTTATCTAAGGTTCCATGAAGGGAAAGATAGCACAGAAAGGGACTAGAGATAAAGCATCAAAAGAGATTCATGACCAGGATTACTACTCTGTGTGCAGGGTTGAATACTATTTAATCTTACAGAACTGTTGTGAGATAAAACAGTATTTTTTTCTGAGAAGTCAAGCCCTTTGCTAAATATTTAAGTTATTGGGTCTGTTTGATTATTGAGTACTGAGCTCATACCCCCCACACTACCTCCCTGAGAGGGCTCTGCCAGATTGCCATTGCTACCCTGAGGGTCAACTGTGGAAAGGGTTGTACTTGGTAAATTTTGCAGAGCCATAGCAGGACACATCCCTTTACAGCCATTGCACACTACCTCAACCAAAATGATTGGGGATCAGTGGACCCTGTATGCCCTGTGGCCCCCTCTAACGGGGTCTTTAAGCAAGTGTACTCACCAATGATTTTATTATATGTCTCCACTAATGCCCTAATGTCTGGAAGGTGCAAGCTTATTTACATTCCATTATATCTGAAGACAATTTGAGAATGAGGTTCATCAGATATTTCTCACCTAGCAACTCGATGCTGCTGCAGTGTAACGTATTCCTTTACTGAACAAGAATATTAGTTTCTCAATTCATGTAAAGGGAGCAGCTTCATAGTGTGCGAAAGAGTGATAACCTATTGATGCAAAGAAGTGGGCTAGACTTTCTGTTTCCATGAGCAAAAGCCTTAATGCGAGTTAGATTGTAGAACCTGTACTTAAGGTAAATTATGTTGATGTTCACTGTGAGAAAAGATAGAATTATCTTGATGTAAGTCTCCATTTGTGAGAGCGGAGTTCATTATTGTTTGATCTCTTCTTCACCCATACAGCGAAATACAAACATATGCAAAGATGTACTTCAAACTAATGACACCAAAACAAAGATTACCATTTACCTACATCCAAGGGTGCATACTAATGTTTTGTGTGTGTTTAGTGGAGCCTGTCCTGTATGCGCCTCTATTTCTCTCTACAATGCACTGACCCAAATGTACACTTTCTAAAGCTTTGCTTGTGCAAAATGCAAAAAGAAACATTACTATGTTGTTGAATGCAAGTTTGTATTTCAAGTGTGAACTCCTCTATTTTGTATTCCACATGTAAATTAAATAAGATGGCCTTCTTCATGATTAGTCTTGTGTTCATTCTAAGTGCAATGGGAGATACTGATTGTACACAACAGGAGAGATTCCCACAAATACAATCAACAATCCTCTCATGTAAGGGAACTCCACCCACAACAAACTGCCAATGGTTTCACTCAGTTTCCTTTTCTGGGTTAGAAGAGGGTTTCAGTGTCTGGGTGTCAAGTATTGTGTTGTATCCTTTGTGGTCAGATGGGTAGGCCTTAGTGCATGGACAACATGGCCCTCAAGGGTGACACACATCCATGGTGGCCTGTGTAAATATTTCAGGGGTGAGCATTACCTTGAACGACCCTCAAAACTCAGAATGACTCACCCAAGATGATGCTAAACCTCATTTTTAAGAGATTTCCAGGGAAAATGCAGACCTAGACAAGGCAATTCAATATCATTTTTAAAACCAGCAATTGTGTAGTTCACCTTCTTTTCACTGGTCAGTGATAGCAGAACTCGCGTGTAAACTCAAGATCCTTTCACAGGGTGCAGCTATTTCTTGTGGCAGAATCAAATCAGCTGGTACTCCTGAAACTGGGGGATGTTTTCAGACCGATTCCAGACTAACTCAGTGGGTTTATAGCACCCTGCCTCTTTTTTTCTCAACTCTGGTGTCTACCCCATACTTTCAGAAGCAACCTGAAATGTACCACATTTTTCCAGACGTTCACTCAGAAATGTACTAGTTTTTGGTGTGTGCCATTTTGAATAACTCGATTTTTACCCCATCTCTTCATGTAGAGAATTTCATAGTTTCCTTTGTGTTTTGAATCCATTCATCCGTTTTCTTGTTTTACTACATGTTTATCTTTTTAAATCAAAGTCTACGGATCTTCTAATCCGAAAGAGCAGATGTTTGGTTGTGCTTTTACACATAGAACTTCACAATTGCTCAGTGGTTTGATTTACAGCCCTGACTTAGCTACCAACGATTAGTCAGGAAATGCTTAAAGTGGACTATGGGGCACAGATGGCATGTCAATTTCCTTAAAGCCACTAATGGGTACGCCTGGGCATGCTGTATGCTTATTGGTGTACTGATCATAGAGTGTTTGCTTGGCAAGCCTATCGCCGACAATCACGTTTTATTTCCGTTGTATCGTGTAGCTCTATCTTTGCAATAGCCTATGGTACATAGTGTGTCAACTCAAATTGTTTATTAGCCACAGACTAATTATTTTAGATGTTTTTTTTATGTTTATTTATGTGATTTATTATTTACGGCGGAGTCAAAGTAGCAATCAATAATAAAAGGCACTCGCCATCAGATTAGAAGACAGCGCATTTTATCTAAGCACGTGTCCATTCTGCTAGCATGCAAGTGCACGCCCTTCTGTTTCAAAGCAGGAAGCTTTTCAGAGCAGGAAGCTTCATTCTTGTAGTTACCACAGTGCACGTGACATCTTTGTCAATGTTTTTTTTCAGATTTATGATGGGAAAGATAACTCGGCTCACCTGATGGGAGCGTTTACAGCTTCGTCACTAAGGGGACTGACATTAAGCAGCACTTCAAACCACATTTGGCTGGAGTTCAACTCAGACTCGGAGGTGACAGACGAGGGCTTTCAACTTGTTTATACAAGTAAGTGTTCATGTAAATAGTACACTGAGTGTCACTTTACATAAATGTCACTGTAGTTAAAGCATATGAAGTTAGTCACTTTATTGCCTATCCTTCTCAGGAAAAAGATGTAGCCACATGCCAGACACAATGTTACAATCTGCTATGCTTGTAATGCATTCTGTGCACACCTCCATTGTTCTCTGCTCAGCCAGTGTGTGATGTCATTGAGTGTTGTGAGTGACTGGAGGAGTGTGACAGTTAGAGCTGGCTGAGCAGAAAAGCTTCTCCTGGTGTGGTTTCCTTATGAAGTAACTTGTAACTTATCCTGTAACCTTTTAAATAAATCTACAACCTCTACCCTACGTGAACCGGCTAACTGACTCCTACTTGCCAAGAAAGGAATCTTTGATTACAACACTGGCTATGATCTGGAGGTCGAACCTACATCTAAGGAAACTGATAAAACAAAGAAGTAAAGGAATGTAGAAGCCCAAGAAGAGGAAAGAAAAACAAGAGGAGAAAGTAGACACTCTGAACCCCCATAGTGTCCCTCCCATCAGACAGCATGCGGACTGAGTGGGTGGTCTACTAGCTAACTAGTGCCAATATGAAGTGCAGTTGGCTTGACATTACTGGAAGAAATACCGGTGGTAAGTGAACTGTCAGCTAGTTATTTGAACCACACAATGGGCCATAGTGCCACCACGACATTTAGCTTATTTGGAACTGTATTTCACTTTCAGTAAAGTGTGAAGACACAACAGGTGGTGAGTGAATTTACAGGATATTTGTACCTGTTGCTACCGTAATTAGCACTTAAAGTGCCACATTTAATAGTAACCCATGCTGTAACTGGTTAGGCACGAGCCCTTTGTGGTGGCTTAAATTTAATCCCGCGCACAAGACTGGAAATGCTGTTATTTAGCGTTCGAAAGATCATGGAATGCATTGCCAAGGGAAGTGAGATGAAGGGAGTTGGTGCCAAGGGAGTGGGTTAGTGCATCAAACGTGTTGCCAAGTGCTGAGTGCCGCCGGAGGAGGGCAGAGAGTCTCATTGGAGGCATGTGTTTTTGGAGGTGTGTGTCAAAGGTGTAAGCTCAACCAGGAAGCTTTCCCTGAGGACTTTTAACATAAACAACCATATGGCATGTGGAGAGCTGCATGTGACTGAAGAAGATGCTGTTCATGGCAGGAAGGCACCTACTAGGGGCTGATGGTGGGCCTAACTTCTGCAGGGAAGGCATCCTTGGAACAGCCGTACAGCGCGAGGAAAGCTGTGCTGATAACTGAAGTACCGTGGCAGGAAATCAATGTGAAGGCTTATAACGTAGCCTGCTAACTGATGCAGAAAGTGAGATAGGACTACCAGGCTGATACACTTTGGCTGTGAACAGTAAAGTAGAACTAATCCAGCAAGTGCTCAGTGGAGAAGGACATAGTGGAAGCCGCACCCAAGGAATAGCAGGGAACAGTTCAACTAGGAGTGTGCACACATGCCAGAGGTGTGCATCCTGGAGCCATTTTTGGAGACGCAAAGCAGCGCGTGGTCTCCTAACAAAGCAAATTGAATTTTGGGCATTTGATTTGTGCGACAACTGATCCTCACTTGGTATTTGGGTGTAATATATAATTTCAATTGGATCTACTGTCTGTGTTCTATGTTGTATATTCTGGTGAGATGTTGCTCATATTTGTGCTCCATGCAATTTATTGTGTCCTGCAAGGTATGCAGGTGGGGGGGGGGTGAATGTTTTTGAGCCCTGGTCCTACGAGTGTATGTAGGAGAGGATGAGTGCTTTAGTTCCCCGGTCCTGCGAGAGCATGCAGTATGGGGTGAACATCCCTTCAGCTTCAATAGTATGAGGTAGATGTTGAACGTGTAATACTAGTCATTTGCTAAATTCACAAGATGCCCTGTTGTTTTGGGATGATGTGGGTTTAAAGGGATCCGTTGATAAATTCACAAGATGCCCTGTTGGTTTGGGATAAGTGTGGGTTGAAAGAGACCTGTTGATAAACTCACAAGATGCCCTGGAGTTTTGAGATGAGTGTGGGTTGAAACAGACCTGTTGATAAATGCACAAGATGCTCTGTTGTTTGTGGTGACTGTGGGTTGAAAGAGACCCGTTGATAAAATTAACAAAATAGCCCATTTTTTAAAGTTCACAGGATACCCACCGTTTTGGGTTGAGCGTGGGTTGAAAGAGAACCATTTGTTAAACTCATGAGTTTCTCTGTTGTCACAAATTGGATGAGGTTTGAAAGATATCTACTGCAAATTTCTAGAATGAGGGTTGAAACACACCTTTGACTATTGCTATAGTGAGAACAGAAAGACACCCATTGTGTTATGCACAGTTTGCCCTGTTCTGCATTTAGTGAGGGTTTAAAGATACCCATTTGTGGTTTTGGATTTCCTTCAATTGTTTCTGCCTGGTTGAATAATAGGTGGTGTGTTATGGGTCCAGTGAGACTGGTACGTAGATGTGCTTTTGGTTTTGTATGGATGGAGGTGGATGCGACCACTGTATGAATAATTTTATAGGGTTGAATAATTTATAGTTTTTATTGAAGCAAGAGGCTCTTAGGTTTTCTTGTTGTGTTTTAAAATTTCCTATCTTACGTTTCCTGTTTGCCTTTTTATTATTTTCTAAAGGGAGGAGATGTGTTAATATCTGCTATGCTTGTAATGCATTATATGCACACCTCTATTGTTATCCTGGTGGGGTTTTCTTATCAAGTATCTTGTAACTTATCCTGTAACCTTTTAAATAAATCTGCAGCATCTTTTCCCCGTGAACTCCAACTTGCCAAGAAGGAATCCTTGATTACAGCACATAAGCTCTAAAGTCCATCACTAATTACAATAGAGAAGTGTGGGGCAAGTACCCATCTGAAATGCTTCAGCAATGGAAATGGCAGAGGTTCTGGCTATAGCAGCGTGATTGAGTTGCTCTCGTGTGGCATTTATTATGCCAAAATAAATAAAACGTTATCAAAATATTGCTCAGTTTTGACTGCTGCTCTGCTGTGATGCGATTTCCTTCGTTGTTAGGATTCTGAAAGATTGCCTGCGATGGCATATTAGTAGTATTTGTTGCCATGAATGATTGGCAGGAATGTTTTCCTCTGGCGGTATTTTGTTGCTGCCCTCAGTAATTTGACATTCGTTGGAAAATAAATTCATTTGCAATGCTAAAATATCCCAGATGCTTGCAAGTCTGTGCAAACAATTATTGTCCAGTTGTACATCATGAGCTGCATTATTGTGTCAGAGGAGAATGCAGTGTTCTTTTAGGTTTTGAAATGTGCGTGGAAGGACAGAATTACTGTTTGTAATACCTATGGCAAGGTGTGAGTGTATGTCAATGTTACTGTTTTCTCATGGCACCAGTGCCAATAGAAATCATTGTGCAGAAGCTACAGGTGGTGCCCACTGCACAGGGGCAAGCGTGTGCATTTGCCATATTGGGCGCACAATGTTTTGCTCACATGGTTTCACCCTCATGCATTGATTTGCCTTGTGATTTTCTTTCATCAAGGTATAGTGGATTGCTATATGGGTATACTGTGGCTTGTGAAGGTAGTTGGGTGCCATATTGATCCAAGACCAAAAGAGTAGGTGGAGGGTCTTCTGTTTTCATCTTACTAGGCATTTGTTTTATATAGCTTGCCATTAGGGCATCAGCGAGGGAATTTTCAGTCAGCCTTTTTATCTTTTTGCAGATTTTACAGTGACCTGCGTTGCTGTCAAACCTGGCTAACATTTTTCCTGTTCAAAATACATATTCCTATATTTTCTCAGTTTAATATGTAGGGGTCTGCATAATGTCTATCTCTAGAAATGACTATACAAGCTAAATATAGATTTGAAAGATACCTGTTATTGATAGCAACCTCAGCTGCAATTTTAAGATGTGTATGGATGCCTAAGGAGCATCCCTGTAAATTGGTCCCATTGGCTGTCCAATGAGAGAGGGGTCATAGGGGTGTTCTGTATCACCTCCGTATGCATCTTCTCCTTTCTCTTGAATTATTAAATAAAAACAGTAGTGTACTATCATCTCCACCACCTTTCTCTGGCTTTGCTTTAGTCTGTTTTTTAAATATTTGGAAACATAACTGGCATCCTGACATTTTAAATGCACCACCCTGCTTACCCACCACCTCTCTCCAGGTATTAGGCAACAGTACTGAGTCTCGTCCCACACACTCCCACTTCCCTCTTGAGGAGTGAAGAGCACATACTCTGCCGATGAGCTCATCTGTGAGTGCTGCTGTCAGCGCAGAAAGAATTCTTCTGTTCATAGTGGTTTGCAAGGATTCACTCAGCAGGAAGGAACAAACCGGAAACTGAAAGAGGCAAGCTTTGACTCTTTCAGCTTCTGCCTTGGAGACCCTTGAATCAACTTGGAGAAATTCTGGGATATATATATGTGTATATACCGTATTACAAGCTCCATTATATTCTATGGAATTTGTAAAATGGCGGGTGGGATATCCTTCATGTTTGTGACGGAGTTTCTCACCGGCCAAGGTCGTAATCATGCCCTTAGTGTATGAATGAGTCTGTGGATTTAAAAAAATATATATTATTTGCCAATATTCATGATTTCATCGCAATGTTGCATGGGGTCCACTCTAAAGCATCGCTACATATTCCCGAACATTGCGTTTGGTGAAGAAAATCATTTTAAGGTAATAATTTGACCGTTAAAGACCCCTATAATCACACCCATGGGGTCAGGGTACCTCCACTCTGACCCCTTATACCACTTTTTATTTTATTGTTCAGCCCCAGGGACTGTGTTCCATAACGTAAAATGGGAGCCACAACTTTCTGGTCAGATTGCGGCCAGTCAATCACAGCCTTTCTGTTAGTGATTGCATTTGTGAATACACTGTGATCAGCACTAGATATACAAATGTATTTCCCCTTTAATACCTCAAAAATACTTGATGGATTTACACCAAATTAAAAAAGCACAATCTTTGGAATGAAATCTAGCTTTCTGCCGCATTTGGTATAATTCCGTCCAGCGGTTAGGGCTGTAGTTGCTTTCAAAACTCCTGTGGAAATTAACATGAAAAATAAATTTTTATTTACTCCCCCTTTTTCTCAGCCTCTGCTTAATGGATCACCCTGAAACTTTCCATGCACAATCAGAATCACCAGCACACTTTTCTTTGGAAAAATTCATGAAGATCCATCAAACGATGCCAAAGGCATAGGCAAGTCAGAAAATGTGTTTCCTATGGAAAAATTGCCTTAACGTATAGCTCCCTACTGGTGACCACCTGTAGGTAATATATATATATATATATATATATATATATATATATATATATATACCCTCAGATGCAACAAATTGTTGCCCCTGATCATGATACAGCCCTGAATGGTTATCACAGGAAACCAGATATCTCCATAATGAGGCCACTAGTGCTGGAGCGTCCACAACGTTAAATAGCTAAGACCTATAAAGTAAAAGCAGGTTTCTAGAAGGAATCCCAGACTCACTCTTGCTAGATCTAGGTAATGGTCTACTCAAGGGAAAACCCATGCAGAGCATGAGCATCAAGAATGAATAAGAAATTAAAACAAGACAGTTCAAAAACCAATTTAGTTAAACTTGTTTATGTCCAAAATATGACACCACAATTAATCCAATATAATGAGCAAATGAAATGATGTCCAGAAAGTAAAATTGATCATTTCTTTGACATGTACTATCCAGTGCAATATAATCTTGCGTTTGACCTGTCAGCCTTAAGATGATCTTCCCTCAAACATTTTGCCTTTACCCTCCTGTTAATGCTGACATTCATTTTTGTTGCCTCTAGGACTGCTAATCAGGGCTGAAGTGTGTGTGGTCTTTCCTTTAAACATTGTAAAATTTGCCCAAACCTGATTGGCTATTTAATTTACATATAGGTTCCTTACAGAGAGGTGTACCATATGCCAATGGCCTTAAATTAAATGTTACTAGTGGGTCTGCAAGAGTTATTGTGCCACAGACTTAGGAAGCACCTTAAACTTGTCCCAGGTCTGCCATTGCAGCCTGAATGCAGTTTTAAACTGCCAGTTCGACTTTGAAATATAACCCCCTTGCCAGCCTTAAACTCCCCCTTTTATTGCATATTACTTAAGGTAGACCCTAAATAGCCCATATGGCTGGATTCATTGTAATTAAAAGTTTGAACATGTACTTATACATTTTGCATCTCCTGGTAGTGAAAAACTCATTACGTTATGTTTAATCTACTGTGAGGCCTACCTCTCTCATAGGATAACGTTGGACTGCCTTATTACATTTGATAAGTGCTAAATGTTTATTGGGAACAGGTAAATGTTCCATGGTTAGTGTCCGAGAAATTGTCATTAAAAATCCTCATTAATGGTGCAGTCATATTTTAAGTTAAATTTTTTAAAATGCCACTTCTAGAAAGTTGGCATGTTCCTGCGCTAGCTATTTAATGCATGGAGCCTGCTCCTGGGCCACATGAATGGGTTTAGTTGGCAGTTAGGCATTCTTTATTCCTCCCAGTCAGCCACACAATAGAGGGATTAGGAATGCCTGGACGGCCTTCACTGGAGGGTTAGGGGTGGAGCTGGGCACAGCCCCAATTGCAGCTGAGTAGGCTGTGTCCTGCCTTCATACAAAGGACATGTCACCACTTCATTGTTCATGCCCCCAGCTTGGAAATTAGGGGAAGCAGGAAACTTTAAACACTTCTAGGAGAATTCTCTAGAAACATCTCCAACTTCAAAGGAGGCACCAGTTATAAAAATAGGACCCTCAGACCTACTCTTCAGGTCACTTTCTGGACCAGCAGAATAACTCTGAGGGCTTCCTGCTGCTGTGGCATCTGTGTATTACACAGGCTGCTTTGCTACATCTGAAAGAACTGCTTTACTGTCTGCCTTGAACCCTCAGAGGCCTGCCCTGGTGCTTGAGCCCTGTTCCACTTCTTGAACCCAGGACTACCAGGGTGTTTCTAAGGGCTAGTTGTCTGGCCCCCTTAGGGACAGACAAGGCTCACACCATTTTGAACCCACACCTGGACCCGGCTTGAGTGAACCTTATCCCTTGAGCGGTGTCCCTATAGTCCTGGATCTTTGACTGTGATGATAAAGTTGCCTAGATAGGCAAAATCTAAAACATGGGACTTTGAAAATATTTTGGCTGAAAACAGCTCTTAGAACTGAGAGGAGACTGGGATCATCCTGCTTGTCTGTTCACCCTAGGTGTATTACCAGTCAGACTGACTTTGCCGCAGCTCCTGCTACGTTTTTCTCCACAGCAGCAAACCTTCTTCAGCAGTACTTCATCAAAGGGGTATCCAGCCTTTTGGAGCTCTGGTTGGCCCGGTTGGCCTGCAGCTTACAGCCCTCAGCCTCATGCCACTAGAGATTTTTTACTTCAAATAAAGAGACTAGGTGCAAAAGTAGAAACCTTCCCCGCAACATTGTCCAGTTGCTCCCCGACAACTCCTCCTCGGCCACTTCCTACAGCCTTGTCCTGCTTAACTTTCCCTTCTCAAGCACATTTTCGTCAACATTTCTTTAAAGTCCATAGTTAAGCACTAACCGGGCCTATCCACTTTTCGCACCCGACCCGCTCTCCATCGCAGTCAGTGATTTTACTTTGACACAGTCTTGCCTGGCTGGATGCCTGTGGTTGGCGCTTCGATCATTTAGGTGCTAATTTTTACCTTAATCCTTAAACTCTAAAAGTTCATAAATCTGGTTTAACTGATTGGATTCTTGTTTTGGTGTTCATTTTTGGGATTTCTCTTGTGTTGTATTTTTAGTTTATTACTGTTTGTGTGCTGCACACAAAATGTACACATTACCTCTGAGATAAGCCTGATTTTTGTTTTGCCAGGCTAATAGAGCATTAAGCACATGCTAATTTAATGACTTTTGTGGTTCACTCTGACAAGTATTGTGACTGTTGCGTGAGCAGGATTAACACCTCATTGAATTTACTACCCAATCTCTCACATCTTGGTCGTGTTTTTCCCCAGAAAGACCTTTACAGGACATTTTTGGCAATTAGTGTAGCAAAATTCCTCCATTGAGACTGATTTAAAGTAGTTCTTGTCTTCCAAAAACAATCTTACTAACTTGCAGCAAGTGTACACATTCAACAATAAGCGGTTAAAAGTAAATGTAACTGCTGGGATAATAAGGTCAAATGCCCCTCCTCCTAAGGAGGTGTTATGAGCACCAACCATGGATTTTCAGTGCTAAGATGGATCTTGAATTACTCTCCATAGGGCCAGAGACGAAGGTCAAGTTACAAGTTTGATTGTTTTCTTTCATCAAGTCAGCACAACACACCCTGTCTTGTGACCTTCCAGACCTTCCCCCAAAAGAAATTGTAAGTGGAGCAAGGCAGGAGGTATGGCCTCTCCTCAAACAGTACATATTTGTCAGCAAAGACTCCAGCAAAAGTCTAGCCCCTTCTAGTTGGTTGTTTTCCCCTTGGTAAAAGGAACCTTCTGAGCTTAGATACAAAGAAATGGACGATCTAATTTTTCAATCCTTCCTCAGACAGGGGTACTCCACCAATCTTCTTGTCTTCACTAAATTCAAACAGTGTTGTGCTGTTCAGCCAGGACAGCCTACATTACAGAATTATGCTGGTTGTTGGTAGTGATGTCTCAGTATTATTTGTGCTACCCACATGCTAGATTCACAACTCTACCCTCCCCTTCTTTATGATCAAAACTATTCAAGAATGCACATTTCTTTAAATGGTGAAAGAGATCATCCAACTTAATCAGCTTGGGGGATTTCTTAGGTCCACTCTTGTGAAAGCTGATTCTAGTCAGTAGCCTCTCTCTTTACTTAAAAGAAAAACCTCCTCCTCCAGATGATCACTGTGTAGAAGTATACCTTCCTGGGTGAAGGATGGTTAAATATATCTGGGGAAAGGCCTACATCAACAAAGTGCTTTTGCCACTTAGACTAACTTTGCAATGTGAGAGAGCATGTCAGGCAGCACGATGTACTTTTGGTCACAGATGCCCATTGTACCGTCTTCCCCTTCTCTTTTACAAACACCATTATCATTCATGCAAAACCCACTTTACGATTGTAACTCCTAATACTTGGATGCCAGTGCTCTTGGGTCAGAAAATGGCTGAATGAACACACTATATGAGGGTCATGTGTGGTTTACCGGTTTATACCTTGTTCATGTAGCAAAAATTGACAGCCTTTCTAGAAATTATATTTCTGATAATTGTAATAGAAATCAAAGCTTCCAATTAATTTACTACAAATTGGCCTAAGGCATTTAGCAGTTTTGTTAAAAGAAAACTGCCATCAGTCTGTGCATTATGCATCTTTGGGTTCTGTTGCTATTAAAAAAAGCAATTTTTGAATAACTTGTATGTTTCGTTGCTAAACATTACGAGACAGGCCTTATGAGTTTCAAGGTAGTCTTGATAGATGAGTAATCTAATGTTAGGGGGAAGCTAAAATGGTAAAGTAGGAGATGGTAGGACTCCATCTTGAACTGCATGGCAACAGATTTTTTTTTTAAATGCCCACATATGGATGGTTTAAAGCTACTTGCAACCCTCCTTTGATAGATAATATGTATGTGTAAGGAATGCTTGTTTTTGTATAGTCACCCCCAGATTTATGGACTGATGTTGTTGTTTTTTTGACTCCGAGATTGCACTGAGGCCTGCTAACCAGACCTCAGTGCCTGTGCTCTTACCTTAAAACCGGTATGTTGAGTTGGCTCATACCTAATTGACTAAACTAACTTGCCTGCAAGTCCATAGTAAATAGTGCCAAGGGTATGTAAGTCAGAGGGTCACCCCAGGGCCTGCAGCACTAGTTGTGCCACTCTCGGTGTGGCATGAGTAAAACCAGACTCCTGGCCCACCATTATAAGCTGGAGGAGCAGTTTGAGCTGCTGGCCACGACTTTGCCATTTAAAGTAATAGCAAAGCCAGCCTTACCCAACGTACATGTGCAAGTCACCCCTATGTCAGACCTATCGAGTCCTAAGGCAGGATGCAACATATTTCATGGCCAGAACATGTAATTTTTCATGCTCTGATTGTAAAATCATGAAACTGTCATTATTACTGTGGTAAAGGCTTGATCACCCTACCACCATCTCATCAGAACACAAACGCAACATCAAGAGACCACAAGAGGACTTGCATCTCCTTGAACTCTTCACAGAGATATTGCAGGCAATCCTGGCCACTAAAAACACCCTGGAATCTAATAATTATTTGGTCTCCTTGGATGTGGGACTGAACCTTGAAGACCACAGGAGATTGGTGAAGAGGGTAGGCATCACAGAAATATGCCTTAACTGCACTGGTCCTTATGGTGCAGGAGCGTCAGTCTCAACTACTGGGCAGGCAGGTGGATATAAAATCCTTGATATGGAAGGCAGGGGAGGCGAAGGATGCTCACAATTAAGCAATGTCTGCTTTCTGGTCTTCCCTGAGTGATCGGTGGGCCCGAGCATGGAACTTATCCTTGAACATTGGTTAGTGTCCACAGTGCTTTTTGGCAAGGTACCAGAATTCCTTTCAGCCCAGCATGTACACAGTCTGCTGAGGCACCTTCCTATGTTGGGAGCTCCACCACAACCGATAATAGAGGGACTACCTTCATTTAGGAACAAGGATTTAATTCTCCATTTTTTCAGATGAGCAGCCCCTGGCAATGTGAGGATCCCACACCATCAATACATACCTGGATTTCACCGCGAAGGTGCAGTAGCACTACATTTCCTATGCATCAGTTAAACAACAATTATGGAGTTTTGGACTGAAGTACGCACTCTACTTTCCGGCAAAAACTCAAATTAATTATACCTGCTTCTTCACAACTCCCAAGGATGCCTAGACTTAGCTGCATGCTAACGGCCTGGTGATACAGCCAGCAGCTGAACTGTGTACCGAGGAATGGTTGAGCCTGAGATTGAACCACCACTACTCCCGAATGCCATGATGCTGACCCACAACTGACCAAGCAACCAAGGAATGGGCACAAGCAGTAGTCGAGGTGATACATCAGAGCAATAGCCCATTTACGTTCTGAAACTAGACTGTGCCTCTGCTACTGGGACAAACACTAACAACACTGCAGAGTCTCCTGGTGAGGAATGCAATTTTCCAGGTCTGATGCTGCGCTTGGCGAATTTTCTGCTGTGACGGACTCTGGCTCTTCTGGTTGGTAAGCCCTATGCCTACATCTGTAAGCTGGGTGGGCACTATTGTGGCCGGGAGTGGGGTGTGAGGTTGGAGGTGGGCACCCAGAGTATCGTAATTGGCTCTGGGGCCAGCTGCCACAGAACACAGCCTTCCAAGCACACCAGATTTCCATACTGGACCCAAATTATCTGTTTAGATTACATATGATTGTAAATCATCTCTTGAATTTGTTTTGGCTGGGCATCAGGGAGGTACTCAGACATGGAGAAGAATGAGTGTAGTACTCAAGTTGTAAGTTTGCTGTTGGAGTTACACCTGCACAGTACCCTGGGCACTATGGGCAACATTATAGACATATGTACGGGGGTGGGAGAGGGATCCAGGATTGCTGGGCACACAAATGCCCAATGGATGCACCCACACAAGTTGCTGATGCCACAATATAATTAACTGACTTGGAATGTTAGGGGCATGGCTACTCCTACCAGGAGGTACTGAATCCATACCTAACTTAAGTTTTGCCATACACACAAATCTTCCCTGCAGGAGACATACATGACACCGATTTGCACAAACGCCATACAAAATGGAAAGATCAGATTTATGCATCAGCATACACGTGGGGCAAGCTGGTTTGGATAGCTCCATGGGGACCATTTGTGACAGAAACACACAGGGAGGACCCAGAGGGCAGGAATGTGTTCTTAGAGGGCCAATTAGATGACATGCACCTTGCATTGTTGGCTGTTTATGCTCTGAACGCTGACCACACTGCATTCCCGGGCCTGATACCTCTGGCTCTCCTCTGCTACACACACAATCCTACCATTTGTGGGGGGGGGTGTCAACTGCATCCTAGACATTGCTAGTGACCGATGTACCCCACTACTGGATGGAACGGGCTGTCATAGAACACCCCAATATTTCCAGGGCTAGCTGGCTAGTAACAGGGTTGTACAACATATGGCACCTCCAACATCTGAAGGATAGAAAGTTCTCTTTTTGTTTACCAGTCCTTCACCTCCACCCCAGACTAGACCTCTTCCTTTTAGATCATCATTAGGCCCCTTGATCCTTCACAATGAGTACTCTTGCACACGCTCAGACCACTGCCTACTGCACTCCTGGACGCACCCTTTAGTAGTACCCCAGCAACGCATCTCACCTAATACTTCACCTTGAATACAGGCTCAAACTACCTTAGGGACAGTGGAATGGGACATGCACAAAGTGTTTATGAGGTGCAGTGCATAGCTACCGTACATGGGGGGTTCAAGGGGCCCTGGAGTAGGAGCTCTTAACTTGGGAGCAGGAGCTGTGGCAGCTTGAGAATGAGCTACTGCTGCAAGCCACAAAGGCTGACTGATGCAGTTGCGAGGAGTCCATCTTGAAGTGGAGGCATGGTTGGGGAAGCTCGACTACACTCAGACCTTGCCCAACTCCATGAAAGGCCTGTCCGATTTGGGAGGACCGAGACTCTTGCCAATTGGAGAAAAACAAATGCGTGAGCGGGACATCTTCAGTGCTGAAGCAGACATAAATAATGCCTTTGCAGCCTATTATCTGGCCCGGTATGCAGAGGGTCTCTTAATGGATAGACTGCATGGTTTCTTACAAGGGTTTCCCGGCTCATTTACTTCAGTGGGCAGACTTGGATGAACTTCTTCAAGTTGATACATTTGGCAGTATCTCAAAAAGATCATAATAAAGCCCAGGCAAAAAAGGCCTCCATATACAGTACTATACTACCTTCAGTGCATTGTGTATCCTAAGCTTCTGGAGGTCAACAATGAGAAGTGGGAGAGGGGACGGCTCCCAGATTCACTCCGCAAGGCCCTGATTGTGATGCTTCAGAGGCCAGGATGGAATCCACAGGATTTTCATTCCTACTGACTGCTGTTGCTGCTGAACATAGACTACTAGATCCTACGGAAGGTTCTGGCGAATAGATTGCTTCCCATTATTGGTTCTTTAGTGCACTCTGATTGGAAAGGCTTTATCCTCAGACATAATATGTTTCTTAACATTTGCGGCCTTCTCTGTTTGTTGCGGGTCACCCCAGCTGGCACAGGGGTACAGGTGGTGACATTGCTTAATATATAAAAAGTATTTGATACCCTGGGGTCGGGGTTTTTATTTGCAACACTAGATGAGATGGATATTGTCCCAGGGTGGCTCCGAGACTTATATGAGTGACAGGTAGCGTAAGTCAAAACGAGGCAGCTGATTTCTGACAGCTTTGCTATACAACGGGGCACCGTGAGAAGGATGCCCTTTGTCACTGTTGATCTTCTCCCTTGCCATGGAGCCGCTGGCATGTAAGCTGCGATTGTAGACTCAACTGTGGGGATTGAGTAACATGACACCCATCACATGGTCTCCATATATGCCGATGATGCTCTTGTATATTTGTTCAACATCAGAGCCTCACTCACGGCTCAGATGAATATGCTAGATGAATTTGGGGCAGCGTCAGTCCTCAAGGTCAACTGGTCCAAGTCCTTCCTGTCCCCCCTTTGACTGATGCTGGAGCAAGATTGGGGGGTTGTCTCATTCTTGGCTCTTGGGTCAGTTTGATTCATTCAAGTATTTAGGTGTACATGCTTTCACTCGGACAGCGTTCTTATCGCTAGGAACATAGGTAGGGCACTGAGCTTTATCTGCCGATCCCTGCTTTTCTGGGCGCCACTCTCACCCGTGGGCCAGGCAGAGATTTCTAAGTTGTTCATCCTCCCAAGGTTGTTGACATTTTCTGTGGCCTTACCACTCACACTTGCTCCATGCTTTTTGCGGACTTAAGCTAATAGTGGAGCTGAAATGGACCATCGGCAGGTGCTGTGTGACACTCCCTAAGATCTACTATATGACAGCCCAGTTGCAGTGGTCTGTGCGGAGGCTGAGGTGCCTCTTGTTCGGCTTGGGCAGTGGAATGACACATCCTCAGAGGGTCACACATATATACCTGGTTCATTCCCCAGGCTACACCTTCCACACAATATGCACCAGATGCAGATCTTGTGACACTGTTGGCAGAAATATATACATGGTAATGCAGCCCACCCCCCATAATCAAGATTACTTTCAGTTTGGCACACAGCAGCTCTTCATGCAGTTCACTGGCATCACAATATACCAAGCAGGCAGGACGGACATGGGAATAGAACACATGGGAGAACTTTTAGGGGAAAGAACATTATTGTCCTTCCAGGAACTCATGGGCACCTACAACATCTCAGTGGGATATTTTCTGACATATAGTGCAGTGTACCTGCCGGTTACCATGTACAGGGGTGGAGTCCACACTGAAACACCAATGGCACTACCATTACTTAAGGCTTTAACCCATAGAGGTGCGCAAAAACTTATAATGGCCCTCTACACTGCTTTGCTAACCCACCATCACAGGCTGGACACTTGGGTCTGTGAACATTGGACGATGAACCACAGGACACAATTTACAGATAAACAGTGATCCCAAGCCCTGCAGCAGGTTAAAGGGGTCTCACACAACCCACACTTCTGACTTGCGCTTTACGCAGTTTAACTACCTGCACAACACATTGCCCCCATTTACTCAACTGCCCCCTCCATGTGCCCAAGGTGTGGGTCAACGGACACAGACTTCCTCCTCATAGTGTGGGAGTGCCCGATAATTAAGCAGGCTCAAAGGGAGATTGTAGAGGCCACCTCCATGCTGGGTGATGGTGTGGTTTTGGCCACACCGGAATCCTGTTTGTTGGGCATTAGGTCTAGAGACAAGGGGGATAAATACCTACATAGATTAATTAACCTGATGTTTGTATTGTTCACGCAACAGATCGCTATGTGCTGAAACTCACATGCGACCCCTGATCTGCAATGTTGGCTCGGCACTCTCTTAAAGTGGGCTCAGGCTGAATCAGATGTCATCGTAGAGGTCTGTAAACTTGGTGGTAGTGGGATTGGGGAGATGATTTAGGATATATACATTAGGAACCTGGAGACAAAGGATGACTTGCACCCCACGTAACCACCTGGTGCACACCTCCTTTTAATGCTTCCCTGTGGTTCACATAGAGTCCTGATAATGCTGTGATGGTGGGCTCTGAGGCACACCCTGCTGGGGACAACAATTATATCCATAGCACCTTATGGTTATATGTCGTGATTTGTGTTTTACTTATATTACTGACATTGAATGTGTGGCAACATATACATCTATATCTCCACTGTGTTTGCTCCTGGTCCCAGGTTGGGTTCTGGACTGTCTGTTGATATTGTTTCATGTTGTAAAACCAAAAAAAGAGATGGAAAAGGGTCAGAGAAGCCAACCTCTTGAAGCCTTATTTACAGAAAGGCCTGAAAAGAAAGGTTCCTTCATAAAAAACAAACAGCTTCCCAAATGGCAGTTGGTAATCCCTCTCTTCCCAGGGAACTGTGACTGGTGTCACTCAAAAGAGTGGCAGCAACATTTGCGGTGTTTGAATATAGCAGCCAAAGAGGTGGCTGACTCCCTGTCCACCTGCCATTTGTGAAGCCAGTTCACAGCCAAGGAGCACATGATGAGGAAGCAGGCTTCTAGGTTTGTTAGAGCACTGCATCCATTTTAAAAGCAAACCTATTGGGCCCCTCTAGCCTGCATACAAAATAGAAAGAGCAGAGTTTGCAAATCAATTGTTGCACAAGCCACATGTCCCAAGGCCAACACTAAGAAAAACTGCAAACTTTCTTGTAGCTCTTCATCAATGTTCTAAAATGCTATTTACACCTAACCTACCCTTGCTGGAATATGAAGGTGGGATGCAAGCTTTAAACTTGGTGGAAAGCTGTAGGAAGAGTGAAAGTTTGTCTATGAACATTAGAGGAAAAATTCAGACCGGTACAGGCCACTATGTTTAGTAGTGTATCATTTTTATCTTCAACATCTTCATTGTGAAGTTGGATGCCATAATTGCAAAGCAACCAGTGATAGCACAAAGCTGTACACCTGCAAGTATGTAGGAAAAGTAGTGCTTCTTTTTTAAATTCAAGAAAGGTTTTATTGGGGTTTTGCCTGAGTGAAGTAATGATACACTAAAGATATATAGAGGAATGAACAACAAGGTCCAGATGGGATAAAATATAGGGTAATTCAGGTCAATGCTATTGTATATGATGTATGGGAGCTGTTTGTGCTGCATATGGTGTACATAGTTGTATTCAATAGATTGTGGAGATATGCGTTTTTAATGAAGTATGTACGGAATATTACAAGGGGCTGGCTAGAAGGAGGCTATTCAAAGAAGGTTACCCCTGCTGATCGTATAATTTATGATAGGAAGAAAGAAAGTGAAAGGGTAAAGGATAGAGAGAGGATAGGCCAGATGGGGGTAAGTAGGAGGTGAAGGAAGGGATGATTAGGGCCAGTGGAGTGACCGGGAGGAGAGGGGGTGTGGCTATGAAATGGGTGGGGGGCAACGGGTGAGGGTTTAGCATAACCTATGGGTGTGTAGTCTGATTAAAAGTGTCTAACTTGGATGAAATGTGCTCAAGGAGTTGTCCGCTCCTCTGTTGAACTGTACCCATTCCCACCAGGTGTGTGGGCATGGTCTGGAGAGGTCTTTCCATTTGGAAAAGATGACTTTGAGACCGGTTGATACCAGAATATCCCAAAGAAGGTGGTCTTCGCTACCTAATTTATAGTACATGTCAGGGGGAAGGATACCTAGTGAAATAGAGGCTAGAGTTGGTGTCCATGTCAGTTTCAGAATGTGCGATATGGTTTTGCTTGTTAAAGCCCAGAATATTTTAGGCTAGGTACAATCTAGTGGCATGTCTGCACAGGCTCATGTTCCTTTCTTGCAGCTCCAGCATGTGTCGTAATTGCGGCGGTCCAGTTTAAACAGTTTAGCCGGGGTCTAGTGAGTCATATGCACCAGCCAGTATCTACTCTGAGCTTCTAAGGCAGGTGTGATTTTGTTAATGGTAAGGTTAGCCCTGATATGGGGCTAGTTCAATAGGATGGCTGTTGGTTTGTTAGTGTAATAAAGGAGTACTTCCCATTTGTGTTGTATTGGTTTCGTTAGTGCTGAGCTGGTGGGTGATAGGAGGGAGTAAAGTTTAGTGGCTAAGTGGCCCCCTTTGGAAAATGAACAGGACGTAGTGGGTGGGTCAGCAAGTCCTGGGGTATTATGCCTAGTGATAATAACTCTAATTTTTTTTAATTGATAAATGTCTAGGTCAGTTAAGTCAAACTTAGCCTTGATTTGAGGGAAGGGCATAGGATTACGAAGGGGTTCTAAGTCTCCTATTTATAGTATGTACCTACATGCCCAGTTCTCATTTTATTTGGGAGTTTGTTGTCAATTTTACGGAGAGCTTGTGCTGTACATGTGAGTATGCCTGTAGAGTGCGCCGCTATTTTTTTCTTAATAGTGATAAGAGAGATAAGAAAAAGGGCTTCTGCTAGCGCCTTTTAAATTTTGAGCCATTGGGGGGCCAAGGGGTGGTGTCTGAGGGAGAGAACCAAAGACTACCTTGTTCAGCCAGGAGTGTGTGCTGGTATCTCCTCTAGTCTGGCAAGTTTAGGCCACCCAGTGATTTGGGTAGTCTTAGTTTCCTTAAGGCAATTCTGGGTATTTTGGATTGCCATAGGAATTGAGTGACAATGTGGTCTATTTTGGTAAATAAGGAATCGAACAGGTGGGTCGGTAACATGCAGATTAGAAAGTTAATGAGTGGTGTGATCATCATTTTGATCAAATCAATCCATCCCCACCAAGTGATGTATCTAAAGGACCAATTGTCAATGATGTCTTTGATTTTGGATAGGATCATTTTCTTATTGCGATATATGGATTCTTTTAGGTAAACCATAGTTCTAGGTATTTTATTTTGTCGGGGGCCTACTTGAGGCTGAGTTCTTTTATAATGTCGCTCTTACAGTGTATATTTAGAGGAAGCTCTTTGTTTTTGTTTTTATTGAGACAGTATCCTGAGGTCTGAGTGTATTTGTTTATAATTGCTATGATGTTCAGTAGTGCTTTATCTGCTTGGGAAGGAAATAGGAGAATGTTGTTCGCATAAGCTGTCACTTTCTCCATTTCTGCTTTGAAGAGGATGCCTGGAATAGAGTCCTCTCTAGTTTGCATTTGAAGGGGTTCCAGTGGTAGGAGGAATAAAATTGGGGAGATAGGGCAGCCTTGATTGTATTGGATAGGCCACCATTGACAATTATTCTCGCTTTAGGTTTGCTATACAAGGCGAGGGTCATTTTGGCCACGGAAGGACCTAAGTTGGAGGTAATGAGAGTGGCATGTAGGAAAGGCCATGGGACCTTGTCAAAAGCCTTCTCTGCATCAAAAGCTATTTCTATTACATGGCTGAATATTCGGATGTTGTGCATGCTAAATCTTACTTTGATGAAGCCGGTTTGGGAGGGATGTATAATTTTATTAATTAATTATGGTTTATAATCTCAGTGTGAGGATTTCCATGTATTTTTTGAAGTCAGCGTTTATTAGGGATATAGGCCTGTAATTTTTAGGGTTAGTAGGTTCTTTCCCTTCCTTGGGAATAACTATTATTGTTGTTTCCACTGTACCTTCATTGGCACCAGAGGAGGAGAGGTGGGTGTAAAGGTCCTCTAGGTGGGGCTACTAAAGATGATGTCCACATTTGGTAGAAGGGGCTGGGAAGCCCTCTGGGCCTGGGCTTTCCTAGGTTTTTTTTTTATTTTTTTTATTGTGTGTAAGATTTTGTTTTGAGAAATAGGGATTTCTAAGAAAAGTTTGACAACCTCATCTACTTTTCTTACGTTAATATTTTTCAGGTAGTCTAAGCAGGCCTCATATCAGGAGTCGTTACTTTTTGTTTAGAGTTTGTGATAGAAGTCCTCAAAACTGGTTAGAATGTCTTTCTATTTGTTGGAAGGTATGCCGTGTTCATTCGTTATAGAGGGTAATCTAGGTTTCCAGTAGTTTTGTTTTCAATAGGAGGCTAGTGTTCTACCTGCTTTGTTTTGGCCACATACTTTGATGCCTCTGTTTCTTTGAACTAAAAGGTGGGCTTTCTTTTTTAAGATAATGTTAAATTCATACTTTAGTTTGGTCAGTTGGTTTAGTTGTGATTTGTTCCTGGAGAGCTTAAGTGACTTTCCTAGTGTTTTTATTGAAAGTTCCAATTGGTCTAAGTTCTTATTATCTTCCTTGTTCTTTTCAGACAATAGTTTAATCATATGACCTTGGTTTATGGCTTTTCAGAGCATCACACATTATTTGTGTATTAGAGACCAAATCTTTATTGATTTCCATGTATTGTTCATATTTATTTTTTATCAACTCCTTGAAAAATGGGATCTTCTACTAGGTCATTCATCCTGCATATTTTGGTTGTAGATATGGTGCAAGAGGTGTCATACAGTAGGGAAATATAGGCAGGATCGGATACCATCATTGGTTGAATGACAGGTTTAAAACAAAATAAGTATACAAACATGCATTTGTAATTGAAATAGGCTGTAGGTAATCCCTCTAGGCTTGTAACATAATATACCCAAGAGGTTCCAGTTGTGTCATCATACAAGGTAACTTAATGCCAAGACAAATTGACATTGGACTATAATAGCAACGTTGGAGACCAAAGTGATTAAGCAGGTTATTAAATAGGCTGTTAAGATGTCTAGTCATATTGTTCTAATCATTATGTAGTCGTCAGTTTTGTCTAGCTTTTCATTTGTAAAATATGAAAACAAGCATTTGTAATTGAGATGCGAACATAGGACTGTAAATTAATATGCCTGGACATGCATCAGAATATACTAGAGGGGTCCCAGTTGTGTCATCATCAGATAACCTAATGCTTGGTCAACCTGACAGTGGAGAATAATAGCAAAATCAGAGACACACATTTTACTAAACATGCTGTTAAGTAGTGTATTAGGATGTGTGATCATAATGTTCTAGCCATTATGTAATTGTTGAGAGTTGCATATCTTTAATGCTCTGGCACAGTTCACTGTTTGCTACCTCTGATGTGGGACTAGTAGAGTTTATTAGTGGTACAGGTGGGTAGTAGTGGTAGAGAGGCCTACAGCAATGGTTAGAGAACTGAGTGACCATGAGTTGCATGTTAAAGGGATTTAGAGACAGAGTGACATTGATTATCAGTGGTTAGCGCTGGTTGAAAGAGCAGGTTAGTTATCACGTATATATATAGCCGCAAGTAGGGGAACAGAAATTATTAATCAGCCTAATGTATTTTGAAGGTACCATTATATACCTCATTAGTAATACTATTGATGTGTTAGATTGCCAAAATGTTAGGACATCTAAATGTGCTATTTAAGTATTGCGACGTCAGAGGATTCGGAGGAAAGGCCTTCTGTTCAAGGCAAGTAGATGTTGGTTAGAAGTGATTAGGGCTGGTTAACGGTTAGTTTGTCCCAAATATTTGGTGAGACTTTATGAGCTCATCTTCAGACTTGGATATCACAGCTAAAAGAGTCCAAGTCTCTTGGTCTTCAAAGATGGTGGTCCTCCATTGTAGATTGTCTTTAGACGTGCTTGCCCAGTGAAGGAGAACTGTATTGTTAAATCCTTTAGAGTCTGGCGTTGGGACAGGAATATTTTCCTTTTTTTTACAGTGTCTTTTAGATAGTCATGTTAGATCCCAATGGAGGAGCCTTGCCATTTGATTCCCGATATTTTTTATCTGGGCGAGGATAGCCTCAGTGTGCAAATAACAGTGGGGTATAAAGATGAGGGCCCTAGGGGCAACAGAATTTTTGGGGAAATACGTTGGAACTCGCGTAATGTGAAAGACTTTAACAAAGTTTATTCCTAGAACTTGGGGGATCCACTTTTCAATAAATGTAGCACAGGATGGGGCTTGATTCTCTGCTCCTTCGGGGAGCCCACAAATTAACAGTTTGCCCCTTCTGTTTCTGTCCTTGAGTTTTGTGATACTCCAGGTGGGCCATCCTTGCAGAAGACATTGTGATTGTCTTATTAGTGTTGAGTTTGTGGTCTTCCGGAAGACTTATGCGTGTTCCTTCATCCTTATCTCTGCCTGCCATCACTAGCATGTCTTGATTCAGGGATAAAAGATCAGTTTGCATTGTGGTAGTCTTTGTGGAATGTGGAAGTATATGGAGAGTGTCAAGCTTTTGCATAATTAGCTCCAGAGTTGCACTATTCTCCGTTTATGGTGTGATGTGGGATTTCGGCGTGGTATCTCCTGTTTGGATCTTTTTTGCTCGGGTTTAGTGTCCTTGGTACCCTCTTTGCTCTTTGGTCTGCCATGTTGGTGGGGTCATCCTCCAAGTGGAATATTTTGAGGCCCGCTATCTGCTTATTGAGATTTGATTAGCTTGAGCTTTATGTAAGTGGGTGGATGTATAGGTAGACTAAATCATAGAGTGGGCGCTGGTGGTGGGGGGCCCAACGGTGACATGTGCCTCCAGGGTGGTTCTCAGTTGCATGCTGTCATCAAGGGGCACAATATCCATATGCACCCAGTGATATTACAATGTGCACAGCGCTGGTAGGTAGACGTAGTATGGTAGAGGTAGGTAAGGGGGAAGGTCTAATAAGGCTAGGACAATTCAAGTGGCAGAGTAGGTTGATCTTTATAGCGGGTGCCATAGAGCTCACACTCTAGGTGGTTATCTTTCCTGGGTGGAAGCCACGTCCCCTGATTTGAAAAGTAGTAGTTCTAATGACATTTTCTGGACTCTGACTGCCCAGCCGCAAACCATATCGATGAAGTAACATTCTGCCAGACATTCACTCAACTACGGGATGCACAAAATATAGAGAAAGCCAAAGGGGTTGTTATCGGACTCTTGTACTCTCATCAGCTGCCTCCTTGACCTAAAATCATAAAAGCAGACTGTTAGCAATGCCTCATGTGCCAAGACTGATTAGTTAAGATATCACCAATGCACAATAAACTTGTTCATCTGAATGAATTCCATCTCTCAAAAAACCGTCTAGGGATTGCTTTCTAGTGAAAGTGATCTAATGGACAGTAACTAAAACATATTTCTACAATTATTTATAAAGGAATGTATTAAACATTCATGTTAACCGCATTAAACCATAATGGCTAAGTGCCTTATTATGACCATGGCGGTCACCAAACTGCCAGGGTCAAGGTCGAACTGCCCCAAAGCGACAGTCTGACGCGACATTACGACCGTGGCAAAAGCACCATGTTTGGACCGCGTGCACGGCCACTTTTCAGGTGCCAGGCGGCCTGGCAGTGCCAGCGGTCCCAATTGCAAAATCAGCGCTGCCCTGGGGATTACAACCCCTCTCTTCGCTGGCATTAACATGGCAGTTTCACTGCAATTTAAATGCTGGTGGAGATGGGGTGCCGGGGGCCCCTCCACTGCCAATGCACTTGGCATAGGCAGTGCAAGGGCCCCCCTGGCCAGCCCCGTCAGGCAAATCGCTGTCTGCAAACCCAACGCACAACAGCATTGCCACAGGCTCTATTATGAGCTGACATCAATGTTGTTGTGCGTTTCCCGCTGGCCGTGCAGGAAACACATAATAGGGCCAGCGCGAAGGCGGCTGCATTGGTGGTCTTCTGACCTGTGGGAGTTTGGCAGACAGCCTTTTCTGCCCGCCAAACTCCTAATGAGGGCCTAAATATCCAAACTAATTCATTAGTATCAAACAAATCGTGATCCTGGACATTTCTCTGCTTTTATTTGTCCAGCTGTTTATGACTGCAGCCTCTAACTCATTTCTTTCCAAATAATCTATCACTTTCGGCTAGTCTCTAAAACTTTTGCATGATGTTTGAGATGCTTATCCCTGCTTGCTTTCAGGCATGCAGTGTTCAGACATATGAATTTTCAATGAAAATGATCTTTCATCTATAAATATGTGATTTTATTGAATATTGAAATTTTCAGAACAGAATTCTAAAACAACATTAGCCGGGTAAAATGCAAACCGAGTTTTCTAATATTAGATTGGCTACATTGACTATTACCATTCTTATAACTGCAGTAGTTGTTTTGAAGAACATAAGATCATATTTTAAAAAAGCATCCGTGGCAAATAATGTATTGGTAAGGGCACTTTTAGTTTAATGGGAGAGTCCTTCTTGCACCTCCTGTAACACCTGATGCACTAGGGCTAAAAGTGATCTGAGCTTCAAGCAACAATATCCACCCACTAAAGTGTTTTGTTAAATACACATCTGCTGGTGGTCCACATCAGCTTGATGGACTAATCATGATCTTAGACAGCAGACTCCTTTGATTAGTCTTTTGACTATTCCGCTTTTGTAGCAGAAAGAGTTGGTAACACACACATTGAAAAAGGATACATGCTTAAGATAGTTTTAAGTACATCGTCAAGCCTTTGCATTCACTGCCAACATGCACCCACCAAGTGCATAATAATTGATAGTTTTGCTACTACCGAAATGAGGGATCTTCGCTGCCCCTAGCTGCACTCACTGGATAGTTACACAGAGTGCATGGCATATAGCATTTGGTAAACGTTATGTTTTTTTCATATGGTCGCGGATATGCAGTTTGCATGCAGTGATATACTATTTTCCCTCTACCAGGCTTCGAGCTGTCACACTGTGATGATCCAGGTGTGCCACAATTTGGATATAAAATCAGCGACCAAGGACATTTTGCTGGAAGTACCATCATCTACGGGTGCAACCCAGGCTACACACTGCATGGAAGTGGCCTTCTGAAGTGCATGACAGGAGAGAGGCGGGCATGGGATTACCCACTGCCATCGTGCATTGGTAATTTAAATTACATTTATTATTATTGCTAAGAAGTCATTTTTCCCAACTCCAGGTAACCTTCATTATTCGCAGAAAAAGTTTAATCGATTTAGAAGTTTTAATCTTTAATCTATTTCCTACATAAGAAGTAAAAATTGAAGATGCTTCTTTTCAAACAAGATAATCACATTTCTAACCTCGTTCCCAAGGGCACAAAGCCCCATTTCAGTGATCAGTCTGATTTCACTATTCAACGCTAAAATGTTTTTCCTCAGCAAGAGGTGATTGAAATGTTACATTCAGGGGCAACAAGTTAAATTAATCTTCT
The DNA here is from genome assembly GCF_031143425.1 of Pleurodeles waltl. Lineage (NCBI taxonomy): Eukaryota > Metazoa > Chordata > Amphibia > Caudata > Salamandridae > Pleurodeles > Pleurodeles waltl. The sequence continues at coordinate 944,143,311 of NC_090439.1, read as the reverse complement.
TCAGATAATTCCAAACAGAAACAGCTAATGCCAGTATTGTAATCTTGTTTAAAACAGTGCTTAATTTGTGCTTATTGTTTCCTGTGGGGAGCACCGGTACTTATTTTTGAGGGCCTGAACTTAATATTGTGCCTCAAGTATTTACTGCGAGCAAAAGACACATATGGGAAAGACGGAGGAAGAGAAAAACGAAAAGCGTCATAATGGTTGAAAGCAGAAAGCTGCAGGAGGGAGCTGAAGGGGTAGAGAGTGGCTTTAATGAATTTAGGAAGCCCGAGATGACTTCCGTATTACGCTGCCTCATTATTCCGTGTTAGCACATTTTATTTATCAGCCGCGTGTTTGAGGAGGGCTGAGCACCAGCACGTTTTTATTTACAAATTAAGCACTTTTTTAAAAACATTATTTTATGTAAGACACGGAACTACTCACCGTTTCCTATGTTGGCATACTATGTATGAAATAAGAAAAACTGTCTGCGTACTTTTACCAACCTCTTTTAATTAACGACATTGCCCAAAAGCGAAAATAAAAAGTTGATTCTTCGTTCAAATGTCTTTTGTTTGCACCGAGCAAGATTTGGGAAAGTTTGATCACTCAGCCACTGCATAGTCGGAGCTGCCGCTCCGTCCACACTCCGGTGCAGCCAAGAGCAAATTAGCAAAAAGCACAAACTGACTAAAATAATTAAGGAAAGGTCTATTGACGCTGACTGGAATGTCATTGTATAAATGCCCGTCTCTGTGAAATTATTGTCACAGAAGCCAGGTCACAGTATGGAGCCTGTTATGGCAAAACTGGTATTGGGCCACTGCAGTCTTCCAAAAACTGTGACGATTCCGTATGGTCTTGGCGATATAGAGTTACTACCAACGGTTTTGTTCTAATGTATTTTTCTAGAGCCCTTCTTACTTCCACTACCCGAGTCCTAATTCTTAATAAAAGAAATATCGATTTAAAATATTCTAGACGGGATAAGTTATATTCATTTTTAAAAACCTGTGCATCTCTCATCAACCGGCAGAGAACTATTTAGAAATTTAAAACCCAGAAGTGCCTCCAATGCAAATAGTACTGACTGTTCTAAATGTTTCGAAGTAGTCGGTTGACGTAGTGTGTGTTGCCTTTAGCTTACCTATCAGCACAATTCCATAACAAAACAACATATTGAGATTCAACATAATGAAAGATGGGAATCGGCCTCTTTTGTGAAATAATCTGCGAAGTGAGATATAATGAAAATAAATCAGAAGATGAAGATTGTATTGTAAGCAGTCGACGTGAAAGGTATAAACAGACAATTACTGCACAGTAACTGCTTTAAAAAAGCCAATATTTTCATTGCATATTTAACAATGCCTCTGTCTGCTCACAAATTTACTACGTGAACCAAAAAGCCATAGATCCAACATCATTTTATGACGGCATTGTAAGGGAAATAAATGGGCAAGTCTGACTAGTGTGTATAACTATCTCTTTATCACAGGCTAAGTCATTCAAGCAGCAACACTTTATAAGCAAAAAAAACTATAAAGAAGAAAATTAAATATCAATGCATCAGCAAAGCAAATATATATATATATAAAAGGACACACACTGGCTCAAGTTTAACAGAAGGACTATGAGGTGACCTATCAACTAAAACAAATGGGACACAAATAGGACTAGGCAATCATGCATACAAATGTGGACGACCTTGATGAGCAGTCTATCCAAGAAAGGGCAAGTAATGAAAAACACACGCAAGCAAACGTCTAAGATGGTTTCCATAATCCCACATTCTCAATTATATATTTCTATATAGAAAGTGGTCTACCAGACAGCTAGTTGCTGGTACTCCAACCTAAAAAGCAACTCATTTCCATGGTGGATACATGTAAATACAACATTTTTCTTTCTGTAAAACCTTGAAAACATGGACAAGACTATTCTAGTTGATTGAATTGTGTACGTCATTTGATCAGTGTAAGTGTGAGAAAGAAAAATCAGTACCGACACAAACCATTTGATCTCTTTTGTAGCTGAATGTGGAGGCCGCTTTAAAGGGGAATCCTCTGGAAGAATATTATCCCCTGGTTATCCATTTCCTTATGACAATAATCTTCGATGCACATGGATGATTGAAGTGGATCTTGGAAATATTGTGAGGTAGGTTATTGATACATATTTCTACTTACTAGTCATAATTTATATTGGTTCGACCAAGGGGACAATTATAATACAATCCACCCGCTATCAGAATGCTGTGTAGTGTCTAAATATCATACTTGTAAAAACGTATGTGTAAATTACAGCAATTTTGGACCACTTTTAAATATTTTTTTCTTCATCGTCGGAGCACATAGGTCATTGTTCTACTTTGTCCTCAATGGATTTGGGATATATCGCCTAATAATGTAGAACTGTGATTCATAAATCGACTTGATTTCAGAATGTAAAAATATATTTACATACATTATGAATTGCTTAGAACTAGAATAAGATGCTTGAGCATGAGACATAATTACTGAGTATGCTGGATGCAGTGTGTTGCATGATTTAGAACAGAACCTTTATGGTTCCCCAACGACTCTGTAGCAGTGTGTGGCGTAATCACTAGAATACAATTTATGAATGTTTGCTGCACGACCAGACAGCCTTAGTTGGTGCTTTAAACCTTTATGCGCTACGTTTACTTAACTCTTTAGAAATTCATATCTACAGTTCCCTACATTGCATTTTTGCAGTTTTGGTATCATTCTCAAGATACAAATATTTCCTATTTTTAGAAATTGGTGTTCGATTTTTTATTGTGTTGTGTCACTCATTTACTGTGTTGGTGGTAGTAAAAGCTCTGCACATACCTAAATCTTGCTCGCACTTGTGCTTGCTCCCTAATACATAGTAAAATTGGATTACACCTAATTGGCACATTTAATTTACATGCAAGCCCCTAGTAAAATGATACTCCATGCACCCAGGGCATGTAAAATTAAATGTTACTAGTGGGTCTGCATCACTATTGTACCACCTATTAAAGTAGTACTTTTCAATCTAAGTCAGGCCTGCTGCTGCAGCCTCCAATGCAGTTTTAAACTGCTATTTCAACCTGACAAAGTAAACCTGTTGCCAGGCCAAAACCTTTTTTTAATACATATAAGTCACCCCTAAGATAGTCTCTAAAAGCTCCTATGACCTCTTTAAGATTATGGGTCAACTCTAAGTTAGACCCCAAAAACTCCTAAGGAAGAATGTATGGTATTTAAATACTGATCATGTGGGCTTACATTTTTTCATGTCCTAGCAGTGAAAACAGCTTAGCACTTTTTCCACTGTTATAAGGCCTACCTCTTCCATAGGCTAACACTGGGTTGCCCTATTACATTTAATAAGTGCTAGCTTTGGAGTAGGGGGAAAAACAGAGAGAAATACTTCATGCTCTCTTTTGAATTGTCATTTAAAATACTCTTTAAATGTAAAGTCAGAATTTAAGTTCCAATTATAAGAATGTCACTTTTTGAAAGTTGGCATTGTTGTTCTCAAATCCACTGTGCCTTTTTGCCAGTGGGTGGAGTCACCTGACCCTGCTGTTGTGTGTTGGGTATTGCTGCCAGACAATGAGACAAAGGAAGCTTAGGTGTGGGCAGGATGGGTCATAATGGCAGGATACCTGGGGAGGGACTGTACCTAGTTCCACCTGCACTTCAAAGGGCTTAACCTCAAGCACACACACAAAAATGATGCCAGGCCGTTCCTTTCTATTGTCCCTCCTTGACAGTTCAGAGCCAAGTTCAGGAAGGAGGAAGGGGAGACAATTCGGGCAACCCACACCCCCAAGTTGGCAGTGGGTTATAAAAGGTGGCCCCTTTAGTCATCAAATCAGGAAACTCCTGGACATGTGGAAGAAGGACTGCCTTGTTGCCAGAAGGACAGCCCAGCTGCTCGAGGGACTGCTTTGCTGTCTAAAGAAGGATGATTTGGCCTGCTTGTCTTGATCCCAGGCTGCCCAGATTATCTCAAAGGGTCAGTTAGCTGGTCTCCTGTGTGAGCTACAAGGACACAAAAAGCTTCCAGAGGCCTTCCTGCAACTGACAAGCTGACCAACAGCAACTGGACTGCTTGAACCTGCCAGAGCCCTGCTGCTGGTCCCTGTTAGAGTGAGTTAAAATACTCAAGAGATCCCCACCATCTTCAGGACCCTTGTTTGGCATTAATGGAAGATCCTCCAAGACGAAAAAGGTGAGAATCCTGATGATGGTCTCCTCCAGACCGCAAACTGGCCCATTCATGCAGCAATCCTGCCTCCTGTGACGACCCTCAAAGTGAAGCTCTGGTGATACCTGCTCTTCGCACCAGCAGCTACCACCAATGATGACTGGCAATGTGAGAGCTGCACTTTGCATTACAGCAAAGACCGCCTGTGATAGCTGTCAATGTGAAGATCCAACAAAGACCTATCTTAGCACTACAGCAATGACCATCCATTACTCTCAACCTGCTCTTCGTGCCAAAAGACTCCTTTAGCATGAACAGAACACTTTGTGCTGGACTTGAGAAGGTAACATTTAACCTGGTCCCTACATTCAACTTGTGCTTCATTGCGGTCGGCCTGAACTTGTGTCTTTTCCCTGCTCTAGTGGGACCAGGTGACCGTGAGTGGCACTTTCTGATTCTAGGCCCTATTTTCACAAAAAAACTAAATCAATGTCACTGGTTCTACTGATTTGATTTTGTTTTGCTGTCATTTTATCTATTAAAATTTACTCTTTTTCTCAAAATTGGTTTGGGATTTTTCTTGTGTTGTGTTTTCAATTTATGACTGTTTGTGTGCTGCGTAAATAGCTTACATGTTGCCTCTAAGTTAGGCCTGACTTGTTTTGTGCCAAAGTACCAGAGAGTTAAGCACAGGTTAACTTAGTGAATTTTTGTGGTATTGATTATTGAGTGGGACTTCCATCCCCTTAACTTATAACTCAATTTATCACATCTTCCCATCTACCTGTGACAGATACATATATTTTTTATATTTCACCTAACCCTTGCTTATTTTATTATTTTTTGTTTAAGGATTTTTGTGGCATGATACTCTTCAATGACTAGCTGAAAGTTACAAATAAATATATAAAATACAGTTGTAAAGGTCCTACCAAAGAATCCCGCATGTCACTGTGGACATCCATTCTGTGGCTAAAAGGTTCTCATATTGTGAGACAGAGGATGTTATTGCTTACTCATAAGAATTCTAGTGTACTTAATTCATCTAAACGTTTCTCCGCTTTGCTCCACCTAAAGCCTCTCCCCTGTACTAGAAGGTGTTGGTGCTCCTGACACAGATACATCTGATGAATGGAAGTGAACCAACAGGCAATTTTCTATTGGATTTAAAATCAGAGTTGTAGAAAGCATCGTCCAACTGGGAATCATGGACTAAAGTCGGAAAACAAAAATAGGTGACTTTATTACAAGCTGTGAGTGCTACTAGAAATGATATTTAGTAGTGAGTCTGAGGATATCTTAAATTGTGGAGCCTTTCTTGGCTACAGTTTCCAGACTTGCTCCATTGAAAATCTTTAACCCTTGAAAAGGTACTAGGGTCCATATTTATACTTTTTTAGCGCCGCATTTGTGGCGCTTTTAACACAAAAGCAGTGCAAACTTACAAAATGCAATTGTATACCATTGTATTTTGTAAGTTTGCAGTGCTTTTGAGTGAAAAAATTATGCAAATGCGGCGCTAAAAAAGTATAAATATAGGCCTAAGCCTGAAGGTAGAAATGCCCAGCAGGTCCAACCATTAACTTTTACATACTTTGGTCAAAATCAGGAGAACGTTGAATGTCTTTTCCATTGCTTTCCTACTGCCTGTTTTCCTACTGGACTTTTAGTTTGCCCATATCCAATAGTCATAATTTTAGTAACATTTGTATTTGCATTGTTATCAGTTAAATGTAACTAAAGTGCATCTTTTAAGTTATTTATTTATTTACTTACTAGGTTGTTATTTGTCTATTTGTTGCATACTAATACAAATGTATTTTTTCTGAAGAAGGCAAAGGACCCTTCGGAGAAATTAATTTTCTTTCATGGGACCAGCTGTAGACATCATGTGGTATATTTTGACAGTTTGTGGTGTAGTATGTATGATGTCTTTGAATGCCCAAAGGAATAGATATTTTCTTGGACAAATGTGTAGTTAAGTACTAACAACCTCAGAAGACAACTATTTTACCATTAAATAATTGACTGTAAGTCTTTTAAAGCTTGATCCTAAGCATAATTTTTTAGTATGAGTGTTGGGACAAAAAAGTCTCTCGCATGATGGCTGAAGTGTACCCCTTCCCTGAATGTCCAAGCTCCAATGATATCTGGATACTCCGGTACTGTTTTTTTTTCTGTCTTGAGTGGATATTCAGATCATGTGTGTGTGCCATGACATAGGCCTGTTACACAGGTTATGGTGTTGTTGTACTGGAAGGGTTTCCAAAGCGCTACCCACATAGTGGTTGGTGAAAGGCTATTACCTTTGCCAGGTGTTAAGGAGCATGAGTGTAGTGGTGGAAGCATACCATGTAGTGAGCAGTAGAAGTGAATGGGGCTTTTTACCCGTGTCACTGGAGTGATGTCTGGTTTTGCTGCTGTGTGCTTAACTCGTCCTTGGCCTACATCCAGGTAGTATGTAGCGCTGTTCAGTGCATGTGTGCTCTATGCATGTGCTGTGTCTGTGGATCATATGTTACATGGAAGATTATGGGTCTCATTTTTGGGAGGCCCAGGGCTGACTTTAAGTTATAGGAACCTCCCCATATAGATGTACGGATTGATGCTTTCCTGTGAGCTGGGTAGGACGACACAAACATTGGAAGAAAGAGAGCCATATTCTCCAACAAACTTTTAAGGGTGCTCTTTGATTTAAAAAGAGGTCAATGTAAAGGGGCCTGGTCACATCTCTGGAATGGGATGGGGCTAATAAGAGACTGATCAAAAGTAGGGCTGAGGACCTGGGTTAACCCTTCAATACACATATAACTGTGGCAGACATCCAGTCATGAAACCTTAGTCACTCCCATGACCTGTGTTGTGGGGCTATCAGATTTGGATTCACTCCTGCTGTAACAAACCACTTTCTGGAGGAAGGGCAGAGGAGAGGGTATTTCAAAGGTAAGCAGGCAGCCATCACAAACTTCAAGGAATCATCTGCTAAATCACATTTGGTGCCTGGAAATGGACTGTAAGAAGGGGAGCTCAAGGCTCCAAAAATTGTCAAATGTCAAGCAGCCAGACAGGCTATGTGAAGAGGGAAAACTGTACAAGTCTTCTGCCTGTGACCACAGCTGGAGGCCAGGGCTTTCCAGTCTTCCAGGAGAGTAATGGGTCCTCATCTAACTAGTATTCATTAAGCACATCCTTTTTTCGGTACCTAACAAGAAGCCACTACATGGTGCTCGAGCCAAAAGTACTGAATGTAATCCTTGTGTTTGTCATATAGGATAGCAGAATTGTACCTGTTCCTTAGTCCCAGTCTCAGGGTTTCTTAAGGGTGTCCATTTACAAGATGGCTTTCTACCTACAGAAGGATTTCAAGAAATGCCTTCATTGCATGTTGGTTGCCATCTCCTAAATGCACACTAGCTAACTGCGCAAGTTATCTCAAGTGCCACATATGGATTATTCCTTGATTGCTCACTTAAGGAACATTAGAGTTGGATTTTGACTCCTATTTTGTTGAATCGCAATCAAGTACCTACAGTTCAGTTGATCAGTTTACTCCAAACCAATATTAAAGCAACATACATATTTAGTTTAACTCAGCAAATAAGATTAAATGAGAAAGAAGGCAGTATGTATACTGACAAAGTCTTCAAGAACCCTGCGTATATTTAATTTGTTCTAAAAAGCTTTTCGTTTTTACTGCTGTGGGAGACTTCAATTTTGAGATCTCAACCACACCATTTGTAGGACAGGTGTTGCAAAGTATTTCAACATTCCATTCTTGCAATTTGTGATTCTGTGGACAAGACTCCAGATGAGGTGGTGGATGAGAGATGGAATATTGAATTACCTCTCTGCACCTGTACTACAAATGGAATTTGAAATGCCTGCTGGAACTCTTAAAATATATTGCAAAATATTTCTACATTTCATCCCAGGTGGTCTTGGAACGATGGCCCTGAAGAGAGTATTGTATTGTATGTGTTTGGTATTTTGGTGCTCCTTGCGAGACCCCAGGCCTCAGACCCAAAATGCTTGGAGATCCTTCAGCTCTGTGGGGAGGCATCAGTCCTCACAGTCAACAAGTCTAAATCCCTGTTGGTCCCTTTTGCTAGCAATGCAAACACTTCTCGTGGCAGTCCATGATCCCTTTGTGTCACCTGTCCTTCAGATACTTAGGTATTCATGTTTTGCACCTTTCAGACTTTGCCTGGAGTCTTAGTCTGACACCTCTGGTTACTAAAATGAAGCAGGACTGGTGGAGTTGGGGCGCCTGACCATGCACTTCTGAGGGAACCTAGCCATCCTCAAATTATGGATTTACCCCACTTTTTGTGTCTTTTTGAACTTTCCATATTTCATCCCCCAGCTATGGTTCTAGTCCCTTGCTTCGACAATCCATACCTTCCTCTGGACTTGAAGCCACCCTGTGTGGCCTTTATGAACTGCTACCAGTCCCCCTTAATGGTGGGATGGGCATGGCAGACCTTTGTTGCTACTACCTGGCCTCACAGCTGGATGCTATTCATGACTGCTTCACTGGGCAGGTGTCTTATCAAGTGGATCTAGGCTTGCTTGGCCTAGATAGGCTGATGGGCACCCTTTATGGGGCTCGATACCCCATTTATTCCCTGACTGCGACTGGGTGACACTGCTGTGTTGGAGGACGGTGCTTCGTTTTATGAGTTGGAACTGTCAGGTTACCGGGCGAACCCCCTTGTGGCAAGGGACATGGCTACATCAGACTGCAGGGCTAGAAGACTTTATGCAGTGGGTCAAGATTGCACTCACTCATCTTGGGGACATCTGGGTGGGTACACATATGTGGATGTTTCAGGAGCTGCAGGAACACTATCTGCTTTCTACCACCCAATTCCACAAGTACTTGCAGCTGCAACACACCCTGTTGACCAATGTTTCCTTGGACAAGAAGCTCACAGAATTTAGTCTCCTCAAACCCAATCTACTGATGGGAAGGTTGCAGACTGGGGATATTTCTTTGACCTACCTCTCTTTGATTGCTAATGCCCCAGATCACTACTCTAGACTGTATCAGAGATGGGAGGCCTTTGTGGGAGACTCTGAGGATGCAGACTGGAGTGAGGCTAGTATAACACCCCAGAAACTGGCTATTTCCACATGTCTTTGATTGGTTCAGCTTAATTACTTGCATGTGACTTACATAACCCCCCCCCCTCCCAGTGGCTACACTGGGTGGGCAGGACTTCCCGAGTGAACTGTTCCAGATGTTCCTTGCTCGCTGTGGACTTCTTTCAGGTAGGCTGGTCCTGCGCAGGTATCATTTACTTCTGGGAGGGGATTGGGAGGGATAGTTCTGGACCACTGCCTTGTTCTTACTCTCTCAGTAGCGTTGTTGAGATTGTTGAAGGATGTGGGTGGCCCTAGGATGGAACGCATTTTCTTTGGGGTGGTGATGTTGGTGTCAAAGCAAGATCTTGTCAGTAAATGGAGATCCCTGACCCCTCCTACTTTAGAGGAGTGATGGCAGGGAGTGGACTGTGCACATAGCAGGAGTGGCCCATCTATGAGGTTGTCCTTGTAAACATGAGAAGATCTGGAACGGGTGGTGGACTCACCATGGGCTAGATGCTAGTATTGGCTGACTCATTGTTTTTGTGTATTGCTGACTATTTACTATGTGCCTGATTATGACAGTGGCAGATGGGATTCTACGCTACAAACGTGACGGATATCCAGTCCGCTGTATTACAAGTTCCATTATATCCTATGGATCTTGTAAAACAGCGGGATGGATGTCCGTCACGTTTGTGGGGTAGTATCCCATCCACCAAGGTCGTAATCAAGCCTTTTTGTCCTTTGTAACTCTTCTTGGCTTGATGGACTATGATCTTTTTTGTTTATTTCATTGTACTTTGTAGAGCAATTGTTGGAAATGACCCTTTTTGCAGCGTCATCCCTAGTCTTTTTGCCTCCTGCCTCCTATTTTTTCTGACCTGTTGCTGTTGGCTTTTGAACTCTGAGCACTTTACCACTGCTAACCAGTGCTAAAGTGCATATGCTCTCTGTGTAAAATTGTATGTGAGTGGTTTATTCATGATTGGCATATTTGATTTACTAGTAAGTTCCTGGTAAAGTGCACTACAAGTGCCAGAGCCTGTACCTCAAATGCTACTAGTGGGCCTGCAGCACTGGTTGTGCCACCCACATAAGTAGCTCTGTAATCATGTCTCAGACCTGCCACTGCAGTGTCTGTGTGTGCAGTTTTAACTGTAAATTCGACTTGGCAAGTGTACCCACTTGCAAGGCCTAAACCTTCCCCTTTCTTACATGTCAGACACCCCTAAGGTAGGCCCTAGGTAGCCCCAAGGTCAGGGTGCAATGTATGGTTAAGGTAGGAAATATAGTAATTTGTTTTATATGTCCTGACAGTGAAATATTGCTAAATTCGTTTTTCACTGTTGCAAGGCCTGTCCCTCTCATAGGTTAACATGGGGGCTACCTTTAAATCTGATTAAAGTGTAGATTCCCTTTGGGAGCGGATGGACATATGGAGTTTGGGGTCTCTGAGCTCACAATTTAAAAATACATATTTTAGTAAAGTTTAATTTAAGATTGTGTGTTTGAAAATGCCACTTTTAGAAAGTGGGCATTTTCTTGCTTATACCATTTCTGTGACTCTGCCTGTTCGTGGACTCCCTGTCTGGGTCAGTTTGACAGTTGGGCTGGTTACACCTCACACTAGACAGTGACACAAAGGGAGCTGGGGTGTAGCCTGCATATCCTGATGAGCCATCTGTGCTAGGAGTGAGGTGAGCAGTGGTCACTCACACCTGAAAGGGCTGTGCCTGCCCTCACACAATGCAGTCTCCAACCCCCTGGTGAGTGTCTGGGGCCTGGCCTGGGCAAGGCAGGATTTCACATTCACAGGAGACTTTACTTTGAAGTAGGCCTACTTCAAAGGAGAAATTGGGTATAAGAAGGGCACCCAAAACCACAGACTTGAGAAACACTTCTGGAACCAAGAGGAACTTCTGCCTGGAGAAGAGCTGAACAGCAGAGGAAGAAGAGCTGCCCTGCCTGTGACTGTGCTTTATGGAGCTATCCTGCAGATGCTGCTTCTGCCAGAGTAAGAGGGCAAAGACTGGACTTTGTGTGCCTTCCATCTTGTGAAGAAATCTCCAAGGGCTTGATTTAGAGCTTGCCTCCTGTTGTTGAAGTCTCAGGGACAGCAAAGACTTCTCTCTGCCAGCACCTGGAGTCTCCGGAGAGACTCCTACTCTGCCGACTCCTACTCTGCCCTGTGGTGCCATCCAGTTCCTGGGACCCTGAAAGGAGAAGCTGGCAGCCAAAAGACAAGAAAATCCATGCACAGAGCGCCGTGCGGGGAAAAGATTGACGCGACTCCGATCTGTGGCTGAGAAAACGATGCGCCACCGGCTGCACAGCTGAGAAAGCGACGCTTGCAGGAAACACGACCGAAAAATCAACGCACGGAGCAGGAGAAATGACACGCAGCTTCGCTGACGGAGGCTGGGAGATCACAACCTGCGCTGCGGGGATTTCGGATCATCGTGCGGCTGGATTTCCGACTCACGTACCGCCGTTCGGAGTTATTTTTGACCCACACCCGCCCGTGCGGGGTTATTTTTGACGCACTCCCATCCGTGCGGGGTTAGTTTTGACGCGCACCAGGTACATTTTCACGCTAGCAGCGCTAGTGTGTGTTTAAAACTACTTAAAGACTTTTTGCATTTTTATTGATAACTTGACTTGTGTATGGTGGATGTTTGTCTTTTGGTCTTGTTTTGTTTAGATAAATATTTCCTATTTTTCTAAACCTGTGTTGTGTCAATTTGTAGTGTTTTCAGTAAGTTACTGTGTGTGTTGGTACAAATACTTTACACCTAGCACTCTGAAGTTAAGCCTACTGCTCTGCCAAGCTACCCAGGAGTTAAGCAGGGGTTAGCTGAGGGTGATTCTCTTTTACCCTGACTAGAGTGAGGGTCCCAGCTTGAACAGGGGTTAATCTGAGTGTCAACCAAAGACCCCATTTCTAACAACAATCAGTAAAAATGTAGTGGTAATAAAATATACATACATTTCGCAGTATTTCCGCAGATCATGATTTCATGTTTGTGAAGCCCGGATATGTGAATTATTTGCACAACTGAAGTTTAAGGATACAGAGATAGGCTGTTATTGTATGCCTATGGAGTACCAGCAGGACCACAAGACTGAGCTGGATGAACATCTTTTCAGAGTTACTGGCTATCCTTAAATATTATTTTATTCAGAGTTAGTTGCTGAGATACAAAAACATAATTAATGGTGAAACGTTTGGTCCAGTACAGTGAGTCATTGGACTAAGAATATAGGTGTGTTGATGTTTTAAGTCAAAGGAGTCATGACTGTCTTTGCATCAAATGTCCTCCATTGGCGGTCAGGAGCCTTGTGTTGTGCGCTTCTTATAATGCAGGAATGTGGAAAATGAGTTCCTAATACTGAGATTGCATGTAAGCTTTTTGACACGCGCGCAGCGACCAAATGTATTCGGTTGCTATTTATAATACATTTTACTTTTAGCTTTCATTAGCTATGTTACTAAGGAGCTGCTGCTTTCAGTATAATTTATACGTGTAAAGACATGAAGAAAAAAAACATTGATTTATAGCAAACATATCTGGCATTAAAACACTAGGAACAAGTGTACATTAAAGGTAGTGATATTTTTCCATAATTCATCAAAAATACATCTGTGATGGCAATGCTCATTTATTCTTATATAATACTTCCAGTAAAAACTCAAGGGAGTTACAAACCGTAGTGCACCATCATTCCTCTCTGAAAGGTTTTCACAACATCTGCACCCAACCGATTGACGTCACAACGTTGTCCACTCTCATTGTTTTTCATTGTTCTGCCCCCCCATTTGTTAGGAGGCCTTGTTGGGACAGTGCAACAAATTATCGAGTGGGAGAGCAAGGCGCTTATGACTCTTGCCTGTTTTGTGGACAGGTTTTTGCTTTTACTTGCCCAGTATTTGCATAATGCTTGCACATTGCTTGGAGAGAGGGAAACAGGGCATTTTTACCAATTAATTTCACGCCTGAACTCGGACACTGATGCAGACACGTAGCCAAGGGTAAATTTTTTGGAGGGATGTCCCCGGTAATTACAATGTAAAATGGATTTTGTTTAATTTGGAGTAAATTCTCCTGCGGTATGTTGTTAAATATGTTAAGACTAAAATATACATATAAACCATGGTTTAAATTAGGATTGTGCGACAATACATCTCCATTAAAAAAAATAGTTTATCCTTACAAATATTTGGACTACATTTCACCCTGTTGTGAAATTCAAAGCCCATTGTGCTAGAACTTTAGTCAAAAGAGAATTTAATTTTACAGAAGGTTCCTCATTTGAATTTTTGGATAGTTCGTGAAATCATAGTTTTAGACTACTTCAGGCCAGTACAATTGGCTAATGCTGAAAAGATGTTAAATACAGATTTGCATGTGGAAACGTGGATCTCCCTCTAAGATGTTTTTATGAAAAACCAATAGCACATTTTATATTTTGGAATATGCGCATGGGTTCAAAACAGGGCTAAAATTAAAAACGACTTTGTAATGGACTTTGGAGAAAGAAGATGTCCTCTCCCAACTGATGCTTGGAATAATGGAAACAAAATAGTGTATTTAAATCACACTGCGTTTCCATCCAGTGAGGGAAAACAATTTGAGACTTCCGGTTATTAGGCAGATGTTGGATTGCATTTGTCAGATATATGTCAGAAACACTATGTTAATAAGAGCATGGCAAATCTTTAATGGAAAATGGCTAATACTTTTGGCTAGTCAATACCAGTGAAAACCAGCTTTCAAAAGTGCTGACTGGTTTTCATGGCGGTATGAATATGTCTCGCAGGTGTGCTGTGCTTTAAAATAACTTAAACATCTCAGGTATGATTCTTTGCAATTATTGGAGCAGTACATTTATTTTGCGGACTGGCTGCCATACGTTTAATAGGAGTATGGCTAAATCTCACAGGTATGCTGTGCTTTAAAATACATTTGATAAAAACGATGGTCTCTTTTAGGGAGGTAACCAACTTCAATTTAGACTTAGAAACATCACCTAATGATGCTGTCAATTTTCTAGTTATAATAAATACAACTGGCACTCGTTCTTGAAAGTTTGATCTGGTGTATCCGCTTTTACACAAATTTATTTGTAGGTTTACAACACAGTCTACACTTAAATGTTAAAAATAATCTTAAATTCCTGTCCTTGATGGCTTGGACATCTACTAGGCGTTACATTTGGCAATTATGCTTTTCTCTATCTTAAGAGGGTACTGAAATCCAGTGGTGTATCAATATGCTCAAGTTAGTTGGGTGAGAGCCAAGGACTAATACAGCAGGGTGGAGAATGAGTATGTTATATTTTCATAGGGCTAGATGTATCAAACTATTGTGCATTCGCAAATGGTGCAAATCGCAAAATCCCACCGTTTGCAAATGCAAAATAGCCATACAGAATGTATGAAAGGCATTTACATTGCAATTTTAAGGAATCACTAAAATAGGTATTTCCTAAAATTGCAACTCCGAATAGGGAATCACAATTTGCGATTTCCTAAATAGGAATTAGCAAATAGGGAATTCCTATTTCCGATTTCCTAAGCACATGTATCAAGCATTTCCTAAATGTGAACTGGGCAGTTAGGAAATGGAATTACCACCAACTCCAAGTTGATCATAACAATGTGCAATTTCTAAAAATACATTAAAAATGCATTTTTAAAAGTGCCATGTAGCTCACACATGCCACTAGGGCATGTGTGCACTCAACATGTGCACAGTTGAATTTTGTGGTGCCTCAAAGGGGGCCTCAGGCCCTCAGCACCCTTGGTTTTGCATTTCCTAATTTGTGATTCCCTAATAAGGAAATTAGGAAATGAAAAACATTCACACCTATGGGCCTGAAAGCATTTCTTAATAGTGATTCCCTAATAGCGGTCTCTGTGGGAATCGCTGTTTTTTACATACCATTTTGCATTTCTTAAATAGCGATTTCTTAAAGTTCACTATTTAAGAAATGCAAAACAGTACTTTGATACATCTGGCCCTTAATATACTTCCTATAGAAAGTTGCATTTGTAAAGTGTGATGTTTGACATTGATATTGGCACTGAGAGATATGATTGCAGTGTACCTGGGCCCAAACCCTTAATTCTGCTGCTTTTAATGTCCAATTCGTCATCTTTTCTTGGTGTCTTTCTTTTGTGGGCTCCTTGTCCCCTCTTCAGTGTTCCTATGTCTGCATCGCGTTGCCAGTTTTTTGCCTGTTTTGAACTGTATGTGCCTTTGTTCCCATTGCCCTGTATGCCCAGGTGTCAGCAATGATGTCCTCAATTCACCTGAGGCCTTTACTCCGTGAGACTGTGTCAGTGTTCCAATGTCATTGTGTGTCTTTTTAGTTGTGATGACTGCTAGCCCACCAAGTAAAAATGTCACTAATCTGTTAGGTCAGTCAAATACCTCAGTAATTTAAACCTGAGCTCAAGTCCTGGTAGCTATGACACAGAGCAGACAGTCTCACCTTAAGAAAAAAGGTGTAAAGCATTAAAAGTACCAAAACACTTAAAGTGGTCTATGTGCGATTTGAGGTCAAGTGTGATGGAGACCTGCTCTGATGCAACTAGATCACTCTTGCTAGGGCCTGGGAAGTAAAGAAGTTTGAAAGCGTTTCTACATCCCAATCTGAAAAAGGACTTTGTTCAGGTGGGGCAAACGTGAATTCCAATCTGACACCATGGGATTTCTTCTCAGATACTTTCATGGTCAGTTCTCTTGAAGATCTGTACAAAAGAGTTTTGAAAAAAAATCCCAATTTTTTTTTAGTGCCCAAACATCCACAGAAATACAATTCCAAGGCCCACAGAAAGCCAGGAGAAGTACTTAGAAGTTATCAAGGTTCCAGGCATAGAGAAACAGCAAAGTCAAGCCCAGTACCAGTTACCAGTTGTTAGCGGGTGTTGGAAATGGCGCTTTTTGCAGGGTTATCCCCAAACTTTGTGCCTTCTTCCTCCTATTTTTTTAGGTCTGTTTTGATGGTTTATTGTCTCTGCGCACTTTTCCACTGCTAATCACTTGGAGTCCCAGACCTGGTTAGAGTGTGTAGATTCGTTTTGCAGAGCACTGGATGGTTGGGTGAAGGGCAGTAATGTAACAGATTTTCAGGGGCTGTACAACTTAATTGCGTGGGAGCACTTGTCTAGTCTGTGTTTTGCAGAGCTGCGCCAGCACTTGACTGATAGTAAGCTGACTGACCCCAGGAAGCTTTCTATGGAGGCGGACTGCTGGGTGAGTATCAGGGTCCACAAGAAGGTTTATGGGGGAGACTCCGCCAAAGGTGGGCAGTGTTTCCAGAAGAAGGAGAGGGAAGTCAAGGGAGACGCAGACAGGTCCCAGGATAAGGAGGGAGCAAAAATTGTCCCAGGCCACTTCTGACAGGAAGGAGGGAGGTTCTGGTAGGCAGTGGGCCAGGGCACCCCATTTTCAACCCCTGTGCTATGAGTGTTCCCAGTTAGGACACATGAAAGGGGACTCTGTCTGTCCTAAGACAACCGACATTGGTGGCCCCTCTATCGAGGTGGCTAATGTGGCCATAGGGGTAGGTCGCCCCCAGGGGCAGGTCATAGACCATGCCATGATATCCCTTAGTTGGGAGGTTGACTCAGAGGGTGAGTTGGTGATCCCTGAGGGTGGGAGTCGTCACTTCCACCGGGTAACAGTGAATGGGGCCCCAGTCACTGCTCTGAGGGACAGTGGGGCTAGCCATACAATGATGGTGGAAAGGCTTGTCTCCCCAGAACAGTACACCGTACAGGTGTGTAGGGTGACACCAGTCCATGGGCAGGACTTCTTCCATTCTATGGCCCTGGTATCCCTAGAGTGGGGTGGGGAGGTGACCCAGAGGCAGGTCATAGTAAGTCCCCAGATGCCCATAGACTGCCTTCAGGGGAATGAGTTGCCCCGGGTGTCAGGGGAACTGGGAGGGGTGGCCCCCAGAGGCACCCTCACAGTTAAGTCATCTGGGGGTACCACTCCAAGGCGGAGGGTACTGGATCCCAGCACGAGGGACAGGAGGAGGGAGTGCCCACCCCTGTCTCCTGCTCAGCCTGAGGGTACAGACCCAAGGGTGAGTGACCAGTCTCAGGGCACCACTCCTGAAATGGTGGGAAGGGAAGTGAAAAAGGGTGCAAGTCACCTGGGGTTACTGCCCCCCACTTTTTAAAATCACAGAGGCTAGAGACCCTAGAATGGCCTGGGTCCTGGCTCTTGACACTGACAGCTGTCAGTGGCCTCTGTTGGTTGTTATCCTTGTGGTCAGAGCTTTCCCTGTGAGGGGGACTGAAGTCAGACCTCAGTGGAATGGGCCACATCACACTGTTGGCCCTGGTGGTACTGTCTGCCTACTGGAATGCACCTGTGAGCAAGGTAAGGTTAGGTGCTGCACAGATGGAGTCCTCAGATGAGGAGAAGGGTTCCCCCAGGGTTAGTTCAGTGGGCCCTGAGAGTGTTGACCGAGGGATCAACCTGGGTTCACAGAGGCGTAGAACTGGCAAGAGCTCCTGCAGTAGTGGCCTGTATCCAGGTTCTATCGTCCTGAGCAGGGAAGTCCAGCAAGGTATGGATTTGCTTACCCTGGCTTTAGGCTGGGAGGGGGTTGTGTTGGAAATGGCCCTTTTTACAGGGTTATCCCCAAACTTTTTGCCTTCTTCCTCCTATTTTTTTAGGTCTGTTTTGCTGGTTTATTGTCTCTGCGCACTTTACCACTGCTAATCAGTGTCAAAGTGCAAGTGCTCCCTATAGAAATTGTACTGTTGATTGGTTTATCCATGATTGGCATATTTGATTTACTGGTAAAGTGCACTAGAGGTGCCCGGGGCCTGTAAATCAAATGCTACGATGGGCATGCAGCACTGGTTACGCCACCCACATTAGTAGCCCTGTGAACATGGCTCAGACCTGCCACTACAGTGTCTGTGTGTGCAGTTTTAAACTGCCAATTCGACTTGGCAAGTGTACCCACTTGCCAGGTCTAAACCTTACCTTTTTATACATGTAAGGCACCCCTACGTTAGGCCGTAGGTAGCCCCATGGGCAGGGTGCAGTGTATGTTTAAGGTAGGACATATACTAGTGTGTTGCATATGTCCTAACAGTGAAATACTGCTAAATTTGTTTTTCAGTGTGCAAGGCCTATCTCTCTCATAGGTTAGCATGGGGGGCTGCCTTTAAATATCCTTATTTATTTGGTTTCTGAACTCACAATTTAAAGATAAATCTTTTAGTGAAGTTGTTTTTTAAATTGTCTGTTAGAAAGTAGGCATTTTCTTGCTTATTCCATTATTTGACTCTGCCTGTTTGTGGATTGTCTGTCTGGGTCAGTTTGACAGTTGGGTTGTTCACACCTCTCCTCTAGACAGTGACACAAAGGGGGCTGGGGTGTAGCCTGCATATCTTAATTAGCCATCTGTGCTGGAGGGGAAGGGGAGGAGTGGTCATTCACACCTGAGAGGACTGTGCCTGCCCTCACACAATGCCGTCTCCGACCCCCTGGTGAGTGTCTGGGGCCTGGCCTGGACAAGGAAGGATCTTTGCCAACTTCAAAGGCAGAACTGGGCATAAGAAGAAGACCCAAAACCCCAGACTTTTAGAATCTTTCTGGAATCAAGAGGAACCTCTGCCCAGGAGAAGAGCTGAAGGAGGAGTACAGTCCCTTTGCTGTGTTGCTTTGCTGGACTGGCCTGCAGTTGCTGCTTCTGCCTGAAAAGAGTGCAAAGGGTGAACTTTGCTGTGTGTCCTGCTTGAGAAAATTCTCCAAGAGCTTGGAGTAGAGCTTGCCTCCTGTCGGAAGTCTCAGGGACACCAAAGACTTCAGTTTCCTCAACCTGCAGCACTGGCAACTGTGTGTTTTGTGCTGTTCAAGAGGAGAAACCACTGCGACACCGACAAAATGCCACTGGCCTGCACCGTAACCTGTCGACGTCACACGGAGTCGCATTGCCCCGCTTCGCACCTCGACCCTGGTCTCCCCGACACCGTCATCGGACGACTTCACTAAGCTGCTGCTCGCACCGCGACCTGTGGGCCCGCACTCCGGCATTGCCTGCTCACACTGCAGCCTGGGCATCCCCGACGACGACGCTCTGGCTGATGCCGGTGCCGCTGCTTGCACCGTTGCCTGTGGACACTGCTCGTGAGGTACACGAAGCACCATCCCATCCCGCACCGCAGCCCCGGTCCACCAACACCAGCACCATTGACTCCTGTGTCGTCACCAGGCATCTTGCCTGCACCATGGCCTGTGGACACCGCTCGTGAGAGTCACGAAGGACCGTCCTGCACTGCTGGCTTGGGCTAACGATGACAGCGCTTCAGTAACAACGATGCCGCTGTCTGCACCGTAACTTGAGGACACCGCACGTCACACTGCCACGCTTCACACCGCAGTCCTGGACTCCGTCACCGAGCCGCTGCCTGCACCGTGACCTGTGGACACCGCACGTCGCATCATCACGCTTCGCACTGCAGCCCCGACGCCATCCACGCTGGCGCACCTGACTTCATCAGCCTGGAGTTTGATCTACGGAGCTCACAGCAAGGATCACGACGCCCTGCAAATCCAAGGTACTGTTTGCGGGTCTTCCCGACATCGTATCTGGCCTACAACGCCACAGCCGGCCTGAACTGTTGGTTTTGTTGATCACGACACCGTGATAGCCCCAGGTGGAGCTATCAACTTCAAGGAACTGTAGTTTTGAGTAAATCTTGCAGAATTCATATTTTTCTTACTGTATGTTGGATTTTTATCGTATTTGGTCTTGTTTTATATAGATAAATATTGGCTATTTTTCTAAAACTGGTGTGGGGTCCTTTTGTAGTGTTTTCACTTATTACTGTGTGTTACGTCCAAATGCTTTACACATTGCTTCTGAGATAATCCTGACTGCTCGTGCCAAGCAACTAAGGGGGTGAGCAGGGGTTATCTGAGCGGGTATCTCATTTATCCTGACTAGAGGGAGGGTCCCTACTTGGACAGGGTGCAAACCGACTACCAACTAGAGACCCCATTTCTAACAGAGGGGATTCCAACCTCTTCAGGTCTTTTGCACAGTTAACAGATACCAATTGCAGCAGGTTTCTTCTGCTGGATATCCTTTCGTAAATGCAGCGATATTCTGAGCTAGACTGGGTGAGGGTCTAACTTTGTATTAACCAGCCTGTAATGGAGGGCTATCATAGACCGTCTGTGGCCGATGGAGTAATGGTTCCTAGGCCCTGGCCTACCTACTTTTTCAGTTGTTCCCGTTTGAATCACTGCAAACAGACACAATATTCAATTTGACAGGGCACATCCAAGATGGCAAAGATCTTGGGGCACACTAAACTTGGGCTCTGAATGATGGAGGTGTCAGTGAGGAGGGTGCTGTGGTAATCCTAAAGTCCTCCCACATCTAACAGTAAAACACAGTATGAAGTAGACAAGGTACATACAACGAACGGGGAGACAGTAGTTTGATGAGGCAAAAGCAGGAACCTTCTTCAATCAGACAGGGGATACACAAGCATTTTGCCCCCTTTGAAGGGTGAAAAATCTTTGAATGTGCTTTAGGCAGACGTGAGATGCAGGATATGACACTTTGCCGTCAACGGAATGCCCACAGTTCCCACCCTGCATATTCCATCAAGCTCAAAGGAGTCATCTCTACTCATTTAGCCTTTGGTTTGCTTATTGGAGGAACTTTCCACCTCTTCCTGGGCTCATCACAGGCTGGTAAAAGCTGGAGAATAAATGCAAATTAGCTTTCCAAAATGTCAGGAAGGTAAAATGTAACTTTCTAAAAGTTGCTTTTCCTTAATATTTATTAGAAATCTGATTTCACCATTGAATTGACTCTTTAACAACTATTAAAATACATGTTGAATTATTTTTCTGGCTGGTGCCGTTTCTGAGGTGCAATATTAGTATTTTAATCTGTACTCTAATTTTCTACATAGGAAAACTATGCCTGCCACAGGAAGAATAACTTTTAGGGCCTTGTCATGGTAACATCTGTGTGTTACACGTTTAAATACCGTGCACTCTACTGTGTGTGCTACAAGGCTTCAATATATGTGGCTTTTTAATATTTAAAAGTGAGGTTCTTGCCTGTCAAAAACTGATAATTTTATCAAGTCAAACTGCAGGTATACATTGCAGTAACAAGACTAAAATGTTTTCCTTTTCCATTTGGTAATTGCACAATACCTGCATATACACTCTGCAGTGCACAGCAGTGTCCCAGGGTGCTGAGTCTAAAAACGGGGACTACAATTCAGTGGAAAGTGGGGGTGACCACCCAAAAAGGAGCAATTCCTCACAGTGTGCCTGTGAGTTAGTGTACTAGTCCACTAATGAGCAATAGAGTGTGTGTGAGTTATCAAAATCATCTACATCAGCAGCACTTAGTTTAACAATACTAAGAGGCATTAGGAGTTACTGTAACTAACTGACAGCTTATATGTGATAATAACAGTTTTGTATTATTGTGCTACATCCCAAGCATTATGATGATGCTTGAAAGCACAATGCCAGTCCTTTATGGTTCAAATATCATAAAGGCTACAATCTGTGCCTCTGTTTCTTCATACCCTCTAAAAGATAGTTAACTTACCCAGGTCAGACCATTTGGCCAATGTCTTGGATGCCCTTGTATTCTCATTTCACCTCTCTAAAGTAACAACCTAACGTAGCAACCTATAGGAAGCCAGATCTCATTGTTGTGCATTAAAGTGCTGTGAAAGAAATCTGGTGGGATAATCTAATCAGTTGCTTAGTATAAATATCTCCGGTCTTGGCCAGCTTGGGGAAGCAATCTTGTTGAAGGAAATGTGTGGAAAAATAAAGGTGTCAAACTCTGTTGTAGCAGAGTAAATGTGCCAAGTGTGTGATTTGTTTCAACAAATGTTATATGTCAGTGGTTTATGACAATGAAAGTAAGGACAGATCTGCTATACATTTATGACCTATTTGATGCAAATGTTCACTACTGGAAAAATATAGGATATGTTAGATTTTTATCAAATCATAAATTAGAAAACACAGATCCTATCCTAACAATGTTATTCTTTCTTACAGCCTTCAGTTTCTTGCTTTTGATACTGAGGCATCACATGATATCCTTCGAGTTTGGGATGGACCGCTTGAGAATGAGATGCTGCTTAAAGAAATAAGTGGATCCTTAATACCGGAAGGAATTCACAGCACTCTGAACATAGTTACTATTCAGTTTGACACCGATTTCTACATCAGCAAATCTGGGTTTGCCATTCAATTTTCAAGTAAGTTTGAGCATTTGTTATAACTTTGATATGAGACAGAACATCTACTATAGCTCTTTCTGGCATTGCCTGGATTTTCTGTACAGTTAGGTACAATTTGCTACTAAAAAGGGCTTTATTACTTTTTGGAAACAAATACATAGCCTGCATATTATTACAGGATTGCATTTCTGCCGCAGGTGGAATCCTCATATTTTGTTTGACGCAGTACTCATGACTATGAAATATAAGTGCTGAGGCCTGAGATTTTTATCAAGGTTCTGACTCTCAGAGCCTAGCTCTGGAGTAGTGAACCATATGTGCTGTCTAGACAACATTGGCACTACTGGGCATTTCATGCATAATATACATTAGGCAGTGGTAGCAACCTACTATTTTTTTGATTTATAGTATTCACCAGAACTTTTTTCTCTCCTGCAATGGGTGTTTTCCATTCAGGCCCTATGTATATAAAGTTTATGCTTGAATGTACCGGCCATACCCTGCACTTACATCACCATTTCCTTTTTGTGCCCCCGTTGTATGATTGGATATTGATGGCAGAACTAAATGCTGTTTATGAGTGTGAGTCACCAAAGAACAATGTGCTCCAGTTTAGATACCTGTGGGACAGCATAGTAGAAGATGGAGGTCTAGCTACAGCCTCGTAAGGCAGTAAAAGTGTATTACTTGCAATCCTGAGCCATATGTCATAGTCTCAATGAAACATTCAAGGATGGAGAAAGGTCTGTCTTAGTTATTTGTTTGTGACCTGTTAGCAAGGATCTGTTGATGATCTTTTGTTGAGCACGGACGTTTTGGTTGATAGTTGGGAAGGTGAAGTGAGTCAGCAGATTCTGGTGTTAAGAAACTGGAGTCTTTTTCAGCAGAATTTGTCTCATTTTATCTCTCCTGTGAGTGTTGATTCAACAGGCTAATGAGATCTAGGGGTAGATAATTGAAACTTCATCAAAATCAGGTTTAGGTACTTCGCCTGGAGCCAGCAGTGTCACTACCTTTAGTGAGAGCCATCAGGTTTGATAACTGTGAAAAGGAATAGCTCCAAACTGGGTTCTGGACATTAAGAGGGAGGGTTAATATCCCTTGTCTGGAAAATGTTTATTCAATTGTGACCTTAGCTATCCAACTTTGCTCCGGTTCCAAGTTCTTCATTGACCAAGGAGAGAGTACTCCTCAGAGTACTCAAAAATCTTTTGATATCTATCTGTAGTTTTTTTGATGGCCAGGCACTCAGAGGAGGGACACAACACCTGCGATCTGTGCATCTTGTTGAAAACTATGGTATCTGCCTGAGGCCTGGGCTACTAAGACAGGCAGAGGAGCATCTTACCCTGCAGGAAGCGAATGCCTGAGAAGAAGCCCAGCTGCTGCGTTCCGAGTCTGGGACAGTCCAGATGCAGCAGACAGAGAGAGGGAGTGTAACCAGTGATGACCCGAGTCTAGAGAGGGTCTACCAGTCTCCCAGGTCTTTCCACAAAAGGCTTAGTTTGCTTAATCCTCCTATGACACCATTATGAGCCATCTAGCATGCCTATGACCTGCCTGTCCACTCTTAAATGCCATGGAACTGGTGCTGCCTCTGCTGTGATCTCAAACCTGCAATTAAACACCCAAAATTGCTGCAGTGGGAGGATTATTGTCAACCGAGACCATGGAGTGCTGCTAGAACTGAGATGTTTCCTCCATGAGCCACCATACTCATAAACCAATACTAATAGTAGGAGGAAACTTTTGGAGCTACGAGCAGGACTGCTCTTTGCACTCTGGTTACCAGCCACTCATTCCTTGTGTGTTCCAGTGCCAACCTCTCCTAGGCAAGTTCAGCCAAATGTACCTGAACACTGACAGTGTTCCCTCTGCTAAATCACCCGAGGGAGTTAAACAAACTCTGAATGAATCAACAGAAGGATACTTAGCTCGACTGGCCTATAGTTCACATACAACTTGCCCTGTACATATTTGACAAAATTAATTTAGACATACTCTAACAATGTTTTTGGAAAACTCTTATGTTCATATGTTCAATAGGTATGTGGGCAAGAAAAATAAATATATGATAATCCTTGTTGAAGGTGACTAAAAATTCTCACTGATAACCTTTGAACTAGTGCTTCCTTAATAAAAACCCAAAACTAAGCCAGGTAAGATCCCATTGCGGAAGCAATATCCAATTGAATCTTAGACGAATAGATATGTCTTGTTTAAGCATTATTTAGCTGTAACAATGTGACAAAAGTTATGCATTTGTGAAGTGAGGCTAAATGTAAAGTAAATATCTGCTATTGCATACAGAAATGAAAAAATGTTACTTTGGATATGACTTGAGAAAAGGGTGATCGCACATGTTTTAAACATTATGACATATATGCTGTATAAGTAAAATTAGAAAATGCAATGTGTCCTATGAAAACGATCGAAGCTGCCATTTTTCAATCACAACATGTCTTTAAAGAATACTACATTACAATGTATTAACAATCTAGTGAACTACCTCTCCTGTCAGTTGTTGGCTATATGCTAACCCTGTAAAGAGCTCCACTGCTTTTTGGCTAGGTTTTGTGCTTTAAACTACACTTAAATACGCAGTTCACTGTAACTCCATCTTACCTACAGCAAACGAGCTGCAAGTGATTTGGAAGGCAAAAGGGTGTATAGTCGAGGGATGTACAAAGAAGAATCATGCACCCACTCTGATTGATCATCCTGACTGATTTTAAAGAATAAAGCATTATTTTGAAGCGTCATGTCAAACAATACACAATACTGCATTGATATACCTAAAAACGAAAACTAAAACATATAGGGCCATATTTATACTCTGTTTGCGCCGGATTTGCATCGTTTTTTTTTACGCAAATCCGACGCAAAACGAACTCCATATTTATACTCTGGCGTTAGACGCGTCTAGCGTCAAAGTTCATGGAGTTTGCGTCATTTTTTAGCGTGGACACCTTCCTTGCGTTAATGATATGCAAGGTAGGCGTTCCCTACTAAAAAATTACTCCGAGGCATGTGCGTCGTAGTTATACTCCCGGGCAAAAATGACGCCCGGGAGTGGGCGGGTCAAAAAAAATGACGTCTACCCTCGTTAGCGTCATTTTTTAACGCCTGCTCAGGGCAGGCGTTAAGGGACCTGTTGGCTCGGAAGGAGCCCAGAGTTGCCCTCCCATGCCCCCAGGGACACCCCCTGCCACCCTTGCCCACCCCAGGAGGACGCCCAAGGATGGGAGGGACCCATCCCAGGGAAGTTAAGGTAAGTTCAGGTAAGTATTTTTTTTAAATATTTTTTGTGGCATAGGGGGGGCCTGATTTGTGCCCCCTACATGCCACTATGCCCAATGACCATGCCCAGGGGACATAAGTCCCCTGGGCTTGGCCATTGGGCAAGGGCGCACGACTCCTGTCTTTGCTAAGACAGGAGTCATTTCAATGGGGGTTGGGAGTCCAAAAAAACGGCGCAATTCGGGTTGAGGTGAAAATTTTGCCTCAGCCTGACTTGCCCCATTTTTTGACGCCCAAGCTCCATATTCCCCTACGCCGGCGCTGCCTGGTGTAAGTCATTTTTTTTGACGCACACCAGGCAGCTCCGCCGGCTAACGCCTGCTAACGTCATTGAATAAATACGGCGCCCGCATGGCGCTTCAGAATGGCGTTAGCCGGCGTTGAATTTTTTGACGCACAACTGCGTTGGCGCAGTTGTGCGTCGAAAAGTATAAATATGGCCCATACTCTTAAGTCAGCCACTGAAGTCCGTCAATACATTTTTTTCTGAAATAAAGAAAATAATTTGTGGAAGCATGCTCAAAAGTGTTAAGGGAGCAAGAACATAAATTAAGCTAAGCCACGAAAATGACACATGATGAATATTATGGCCCGATCTTTAATGGTGTTTTGTGGTCAGAAAGCCTGCACGTCGCAAAACCACAAGGCTTTTGACCACAACATATTTTTTTCTACTTACAAAAGCTTTTTTTACCAGTCAAAAAAGTCTTTCCAACTCGTAAAAGGGTGTTTGTGTTTCTATCTGAATTGCAAAAAGTTGGGGGCGTGATAGGAGCTTCCCACTCCCATTTGTTATGCGAAGGGAAATGTCTCAGTGGCTCGTGACTACAAACATGGTGTCAGACTATTGAACATATATCGACATTTCAAAAGGGTGGTATCTGATTCACAAAGGGGAAGCTGTCCCTGTGGCTAAGCATCAGGCTACGAATGGTGTTGAATTACAACCTCCGTAACATCCCTCTAGTTATGAATTGGCTTTGATACCATTTAAAGTGTCCTAGATAAATTATTAGCTGCCTGGTAACAACAGGGACTATAGAAGATGCTGAGGGCTTTTATGTAAGAGAGCATCGGTGAGATCGAAATACAATTGAACTAGGGCACTTCTTGCCAACTTGTCTCCAGCATCAGCATTCATTAACAAGTGGTCAAGTGGTGCGTGTCTACAAAAAACCTTGGAATATGCCAGGCCACCTTGACATTTGTCATTGAATTTAACGACAAAATATTTCAAAGGCTCTGTTAGCGTGCGGAGAAGCAAACATTTGGTCTCCTTTAAGAACTTAAGAAATAACTGGAGAGGAGGGTAAAATATTGGAGACACCAAAGTACATATATCAGAATTAATGAAAGACTGTGCCTCTTTAACTGCAAGAATGTCAAACTGTAGGCATTTCAATTATAAGGCGATTCTCTGATCCAGCCCCTGCTGTCGAGAGTGGACTGATTTGCATTAAAGCAAACTCTGGTTAAGAAGAGGAGCTAAAGAGAAATGGTGATAGGGCAGTGCCAGAAAGAAATAAGCAGAGTTATTTAACCAATATGCTAGTAGCAACATAGAAACTAGCACAATGTGTGCCCTAACTAGAGCTAGTGTTTATCACAGAGCTTAGTTTTTGAATTCATGAGTGCAGGTGCCCAAAGCTCTGCTCAGAAGCCGGTGGCTGGCACTTACATGCTGAATAACAAGGCTGCTTAGTCTGAAATCAACCTCATGATTCTTTAAGCGACTTCCAGACACTCCCTTCCTCTTTATTTCACTCCTGCTTTCTCCCTTTGAAGCGCTTACCCTGTCTTTCTCTTCCTCCATCTTTGCAAAAAAAAAAAAAAAAAAATCTTGCTCTTGGAAAACATCTGATGTAGAAAAATAATTGCTGGTCCCCAAAAATAACCACCTGCTCAAATTAAGAACTCGTTTATCAGTAGTTGAGCTCAAATTATGCTCACAAATGGCCTGTAGGCCAATTGCCACAAACTCTCGGCCTGCCTCTGTAGTTGCAACCCCATGCATAGTGGACACTCTAGAACACAGGATGTCTGCAAACCCTCATTAGTGCATTTGAAGTCCGCTGCTTCATTAATGGCATACCAATTGATGGCTTTCGAGCACTTCCTGTTCATCCATTCACTTCAGTTACGTGGCTCACATGCACAGTGAAGTAATTCCCCCATTTGCATAGGGCCATACCCTACAACGAGGGGAATAACCCCTTCAATGCATGTAAATGAAATGAATGTACATAGTATTGCAGAAAGAGATGCGTAAGCACCTGCAACACTTTCTGCAATAGTGAAGCACCCCACGGATAAAAAGCAGATACAGATGCAAACGGGGTGCCTATATTTACTTTACGGTTAATTACTTTAGGGCAGGAATGCTGTACAGAAGAGTAAAACTATACTACAGATCCTTAGATTAAAGTTGGCAGAGTAACACAAACCAGAAGATGTTTGACACAAGAGAGGCATCTGATGCTTAACACATAGACAGAATTAAGTTATAACATTGACATATTCTACAATTGAATTCAGGCGTGGGATTAGCTATTTTTCATGTCTAAATGTATTAGGTGCATCTTCAGGGAATCTTGCACAGCAAGAGGCATGATGTTTCCGAGAAGAGGACATAGAATTGATGTTGGTTGCACAAAAAGGTTAGATGTATCTAGAAAATACATTTTGGTGGGCATGAATGGTGTCGACAGAATTGAATTCAAGTGTAGGTTGTTTGTGAAGTACCCGCTTTTTGTGTGACAGACACCTGGTTGCATGTTAGTACCATGTTGTATTTATATGCTTGCTTGAGAAGGTTCACAATGCAGAGTTAATAACTGCGCCACAGGGGTATAAAGAGTATTGAGGGAAACAGACAGGAGTATTGCACAAGTCTAAGTTACTGAACACCAGAGAATTGGTTAATGATTTTAAAGTATGGAAATGGAGAGTTTATCGTTTTTTGGGTATGAAGAGAACTTGACAATGAGCAGCAGAGGAGGTAGTAGTGATAATTAAGTATATGCACAGCAGGAGCTACTTTAAGGATTTCTACGTTCAGAGGATAAAGTCACAGTGTCATTGGTGACATAGATGTAACTGTGGGGAGAGAGGGGAGTGGGTTGAGTAAAGTATTTAAGGACTTAAAGCCATCCGATGAGGAATGGTAGTTTGGAGATCAAATAAGCAGATGGCAATGGGGTACACAAAATAAGAACAATTGCTTTTTAAGCATGATGTTCAACATTTGTGAGGAAATATCCTTTTTGGATTGGTTACCCCCTTTTTTTATTAAGTTTGTTGCTGGTTCTTAGAATTTTCTGCCAGCCAATGCCCAGTGTATGTGCTCTGAATCCAAAAACATTTAAAAAATAAAAAATCTCTATAAGGCCATATTGAATACAAACTACGGCTATGGAATGGAATGTTAAATGTCATCCATGGACCGCAGCACTTATTGTGCCAGCCACTATATTGACAGTGAAAACATGGCTTTAGGCCTACTGAAATACCCAGACTGCTGCACTTTAAACCTGCAGTCTGACCCATCATATTAACCTTTATGACAGGGGAAAAGCCTACCTTTTTAATATTAATGTCACCCCCTATATAGGCTTTGTAGTCCACAATGTTGAGTGCCCAGTATTTAAAAATTAGACATGTAGAAATTTAATGTAGGCATGGTCCTACAGTGACAAGCCCCCAAAAGCTGTTTTCCCTGTGAAGGCATCCGGCTGTACTATGAGGAAAACTAAAAAGAAAATTAATACATTAATTTTGCTACCTTTCGGTTCGGGGCAAACTAGAAAAATAATTCAGAAACTGATTTTAATATTTTTTAAATAAAAACTCTATTTCAATGTTGGTTAGATTTTTTAATAAACATTTACAAAAATAGACTTTTGAAAGTTACCCTTTTCCTCCTGAAGTACTAGGAAGCTATTTTGCATTAGCTGATGATTGGATGGGCTTAGTGTTGGGCAGGTGCTCCCTATCAGCTTTAGCTGTTCATTCATTGATTCTTTAAGGCGAGCACTGGGAGGGTGGAAACTCTTAGATACCAGGCCACATGGTAGCCAGCCTAACTGTGTTCCAGTGGGAGATTGTTCCAGAACCAGTTTGGAGTAACTTAGGAGGAGTGGAGTGCTCAGGTCCCTATTCCCACCCCTTATGGGAACACAATATCTCTCTGTGCCATCTTGTATTTCCCCTAAAACAGTGCATTCTGGACCTATTTGTAACAGGCAAAAAGAATATTCAGTGAGAGTGAGTAGGGTTTTCCTGAGAACATTTTCCCACCACACCAACTTGCTACTGAACTGTACAAACAAGAGAGAACACCACTGGGTCTTCAGAACACTTTCTGGACCTGTGGTGGAAGAACAGAAGATGTACTTCACCTGCTGTTTAAGGCCTGTGGGGAGACCTGAAGGGCTGTAGCTGCTTCCACATATACTCAGGGCAAAGAAGTGGACTGCAGGGTACAGTTGGCTGACATCCTTTGTGGCTACAGGGACCTCCAAAGCTGCAGTAGGTCTTTTTGCTGAAGTGACAAGTTAGAACTGAAAGAAGACTGCAACCTTCTGCTTTTATTTGCTGGAGTGTGTCCTGCCCCCAAATTGCTCTCCTTGAGGTAATAAGAGCCTTAGTGGTAATCAAAAATACATATTCGTAAGTCTCTGAAAATGTGGTTTTGGAAAACCTTTGGAATTCCTGACCACTGGAGAACTGGCCGCAACCAACCATGTCAATTGCCTTGCTGTGCAATACAAGTAGGATGGTTCTTCTTAGAGCTTTTTGCTGCTTGAAAAGCAAGCTCAGCTGGCCCTTGTGGCAAGCCTATGCAACTTTGGTGCAACCCTCCTGGATGCAGTCTGCTGCTTTGCCCTGCTGGAGAAGGCCAAGCTCCAAAAAAAAGAGTAAGCCTGAAGATAGAAATCTTGAAAGTTGGACCTCTCTCAATCCCACTCCTATTTCAAAGGGACTTTGCCAGATAGAGTCTGTGGCCTTGCCCTATTGGAGTTTTTTGACTTCCTATTCAGAGGCTAAGTCAGAAGTAAAAACTTTGACAAGGATGTATTTAACCCGTGCTCTATAGTCGTTGCACTGAAATTGTGTCTATGTCCCTTTCACACAAGAACAATACTTTTGATTGGTGATTACTTTTTTTTTCTCATAAATCTTTAAAAAGTAATATCTATGGTTTCCCTTACTGGATGTTTTTTTTGCTGTGTTTTCATGTAAGTGTTTCCATATTTCTGTAACTTAAGTGGAATTTTTACTGTGTTGTGCTTTTGACTTTGGTTAATTTGGTAGTTCTAAACACTTTTACACATTTTTCTCTAAGTTACACCCATCTGTCCTGTGCTTTAGCTACCAGAGTTGATCTCAGGGTTAAATTATTGAAACCTTGTATTGGGCCTAACAAGTTGGTGATTTTTTTTAATTGTGGTGCACTACTACCCACCCCCAATTAAAAAAAGACTTTCTTACAACATTCATTTAAATCACCCAAAACCTGGTTAAATAATTTAGGTGAATGTGAATTCATTTTTTTCTCCCATCTGTAAGTAGGACAATAATAAATATCAGAACTTCTTTGACATTTGAGAATATATGGTCAGGAATTAGAGGTAGAGCAATAGACAAATAAGGCTCCCTTTTCAAGAAAAGCCCTTTATAGCAAGTATTTAAGGAAAATCAGGGCCAGAGCTGAATATTTTTGAATGAGAAGATACTACTCCAGAATCAAAGAGCAGCATGGGTAGAAGCTTTGGGACATTGGTGGTAAATCTGGTCCTGATTCACAAATGGAACACTGGTGTAATTTGCATACAAATGTGCCACTTGTGCAGTTTTTTTCCAGCAATCACAAATGACACCTAGGTGATATCAGGGCAGCAGCAGGTGAGTAGGGTATGCCAATGACCTGAACACTCACAAAATGCAACTTTGTTGATACTCACAAGCATGATATTTCAACACTTATCTCCACCTTGAAATATATATAGGGCCAGACATACGAAGTAATTTGGTGAACACAGACCATACAATGTGCAAGATCAAGGATCTGTGACTGCAAAATGGCTTTTATGTATGTATGTATTACATCCCTTTTGTGAGCAGGCTAAACCTTTCCAACTCGCAAAATGCGTTTAGCGTCCCATACTGAATCGTAAATAGGAAGGAGCATGAAAGAGACGCACCATCCTAAATGAGATTCAGCATTACACAAATCAGTTGTGTGCAACCACATGTGTAGTCACAAACCATTGATCTGGTAATGACACCTCTTATAGGTTTTGTCAGGTGACCTCTGTGAGGAGCGTTGGAGGGGACAAGAATTATGTAGTTGCCTATGGGACCACCGCCAACTTCCCTAGCTGTTTTCCCAAATGGGAAGCATTTTTTCTTTTTTAAGGAGGCACTGACTCCATTATCAAAAAACTCTGCTTAAAAAAGCTAAGTTTCCCTTTTGGGGCTGCAAACACAGGGATGATGACCTGCTGTTCCTTTCAGAGCTACCATGCCTGTGTATGTAGCCAATCACAGGCCACAAATAGCAACAGGTCCAATTAATATTCAGTAGGTCATTCTGTCACCCTGCTGCTAGAGATTTTGCAATGTGGAATAATACACACCTTTGCATAAAAAAATCAGAGACCTGTAGAAAAACGTTGGTGACCACCCTGCAAACACTTTTACTACCTTTTTCTTAGTCATTTTGGTCCTTAGTGCTTTAAATGAGGGGTGGGGCAGAAGCAGTTTAAAGACAGAGATCTCTGCTAAATATACCCACAGATATACACATACAGAGAATGACAATTATTTTGTGAATCAGGAATTAGGGGGTAAAGTATCCATGTGCCAGTTCAAATGTGCCAAATGCACTCTGAATCCACAGGATGTGCCTCTGTTTGGTTGGGCCCGCATGCTCAACTTACTGAACAGAGCTCCAGTCCAGATCTTCAGTATCAAATAAGTTCATTCTTTTAATCTTCATTTATACATTACAAATATTGGTGGAATAATGTGTATAAGTGTGTTTAACCTGTTAACATTTTAAACATAAATAATAATGGGTTTGATCATCAATAGACGTGAACTAATCTACTGTTAAATGTTTGTGTAGGGAAGTATATCATTATATCCTACTGAAGAAAACCTGTAGAGAGAAGGAAGCAGTTGAAATGGCAATTTGTAGACCTACTCAGTGTTTCATTGATTGTTTACTGTAGCATAGTTATACATTCGGATATTGCTGGGTTTCCAGGAAATATATAAGTACACATTTATTCTATGTTTAAGAGAATACTCAAATGGAAAGAGTATAGCAAGTATAGACTGGAAATTCTGGTATTTGCTATATGCAGATGAGGTCACTTCATCTCACAGTAATTCTTTGCGTTAGTGCCATGAAAATAACTTAAAGAATAAAGTCATGCATCACTCCTTTTTTCCATACAGCCCACACGCACCGCACCAGTCAACTTTTGATCACCCTCAGCAGAATGTCTGTAAAACAAACAAAAACATACAGAGAAAAAAGCATTAAAATGTAAAAAAATAAATTAAGGATTACAATCCTGTGACAATTGGCCTACAGGTTATCAAAATAGTAATAAACGTGCACAAACAAAACAAAACTTAAAAAGCTGTAAATGTTGGTACAAGTCTGGGCTTTAAGAAACAATGGTAGTCATTGTACCACCAGCACCGCCATGGCAGTAGAACGCTGCCAGCCATATTATGTCAATTCATACGGCCTGGAGGTGTTTTTCTGGCGTACGCTGCTGGCGGTAGCAGCGCCCATTCCCGTTCCCTGCCAGAAGTCCTCCCTGCTCAAGGTAAATCAGGCTTCTGACAGGGGAGGGGAGTGGAAGGGTGAGGGTGTAGTGTGTGTGTGTCTGATTGTGTTGCGGCGTGTTTGAATGTGTCTGTGTGTGTTGTGTAGTTTGTGTATTTGTATGCGTGTGAGTGAATGCGTGTAAGAATGGTGAAGTGAGTGTGTGTCTGCATTTCAGTGTGTTTGTGTAAGAATGTGTGTCAGTTGTTTGTAAGTATGTGTGTATGAATGTGTGTATGCAGTGTGTCTATGAATGTGTGTATGGCAGTGTTAGTGAATGGGTGTATGCGTGGTGCGTGTGAGTGTTTGTCTATGTGTATGCGGGGACGAGGGTGTGTGGTGCTGTGACTGGTAAGGGTGGGGGAGGGGGGTGATGGGTGCATGTTTGGCTGTGGGGTCAGTTGTGTGGTGTGTTTGTGGATCGGAGGGGGTGGGGGTGTATATGTTGATCGGAGGGGATGGGGGAGTTTAGATTGAGAGGGGTGGGGGGAGTTTAAGTGGAGGGGGGCTGAGAGGATCTGGTGAGCGTTGGGTGGGTGGGGGAGACGCCTACCAGTGACAGGGAAGAAATTCCATGTCACTGGTAGGGCCTACTGCCGTGGTTTTCGTGGCATTGCTAACACCACGAAAACCATGGTGGTAGGCAGACTCATAATTCCGCCGGTGGTACTGGGCCGGCCGGCGGGCTGAAGATTGATATCTCCGGCCCAGAAGCTCATACTGCTATGATGGTATGAGTGGAGAGGTGGCGGGTTGGATGCAGCCAACCCACATTTCTCATAATGTGGCGGTATGTACCTCCAGCCTGTGGCGGTACTACCCCCACATTAACACTCACCGCTGGGGTCATAATGACCCCCATTGTATTCATACACCAAAACATTGGTTTCAATGTTTAATATTTATTGAAAGATGGCACTCACTATATACAGTAAAAGTCACTGCACCTCACAGTATTTCTTTGTGCATAATATAGATTATCCTCTGATACCCTCTTCTATATTACACAAAACACGAGCGGATATGGAGTAAAAGGCCATTTTTAGGAATTGTTCCTCATTTGGAAGTTTGACTTCCTCAAGTAAATTAGGAAAGGCCACTGCCTGAATGCATTTGAAGTGTCAGAATATGGAGAGCACCCATAAGCATAGTTCAGGTGCAAGCAACATCACTGGCCACACATTGACACCACCAGATGCAGACCTACTGTGCCTGTGGCCTCCAGGAATTGGGATGTTAAGAAAGAGCAAGGTGGAGGGCCCCAAGAACATGCTGTCCTTCCTCCGCCCCTTCAAGGAGCTGCTCATTTTCTCCTACCTTGAACCCCTACCACAGGGCTGAGCCTGCAGAAGGTTATATCATGTCACTAGACAGGATGCTGTGTGGAGGAAGTTGACCAAGGAGTGCATCATCTCCAGCTTTACTAACGAGATGGTCAACGGAGAAAATGGAATTCCATTTAATGAAAGGTTGCAGGTTATGTCACGCTCCTAATTCAGGACATACATTTTTACAGATTAATTAAGGACGCTCCTGATACGCTAATCTCCAAGGGGCTTCAACTCCATCCACAAGTAAACCTGCTCAGCCCAATGCACTGCAAAATCATTTTCTTATCACTTATGTTTTCCCATAGGACATCCCCATGGCACTAAAATCAAAGTAGACCTTGTCTGAACAAATCAAAATGATTAAATGTCCACATGCACCCAAATGTGGCCAAGGTTTGCTGATCCCTCTTCTCCTGAATAGTGTGAATAGTGGTGTTGCAGTTCTTATGCTTAGGGTTTGGCAGACAGGGTTATTAAAAGGTCAGACTTGGTCTCTTCCCTGTACAGTTAAATATGTTACAAATCTTTATACTGCTGTGCCCTGCTTCACCATGCAATTATCAGTTATTACAGGTATTTAAAATGTACGTGATCGGGAAACTCTTATTGAGGATTGGGTCTTTTCAGGCCAACCTAGCTAAATAATTTCCTTTTGGTCTTAATTGATGCTATCAAAGTCTTCCTATTACTTTTCTGTTATAATTAATTTTGCTTCTATTTAAGACATGACACAAAGATCTGAGATTGCTTTAGCTGTGGGGGATAAGCACTGTGTTTTCACAGATTTATTAATGGTCTGCTGCTGCGAGGCACATTACACTATACTCTTTCATTTGCCTATATTGCAATTTCTACTTAAAAATCCAAGCACAAGGGAGAAACAGTGGGGAAACCGTGAGACCTGGGAGGTTATGATGACAGTGAGAGGATGACCAGCTGTTATGAGAAGACACCTGATGTTCTACTAAGATGGATTAAGGACTTTGTCACCAACTGACCCCAGTCATAGGATGAGTCTCCCAAGAGCAAGTGGTGGTAGTCCCATTAGGACCAGTTGTCGGAAGACCTGAACTCCAATACTTAACTGAGTGCCCTTTGGGACAGCTTGTAGGCTTTGGGGCCTGGGGAGTGCAGGTAGGAGGTTGCAGAGGAAAAGGCTGGCGCAGTAAATTGTAAATCTAGTTTCTTGAATAGTGCACCTCTTTAAAGGCCAGGAGGACTGTTGAAAATGATCCGGGTGGGTACAGCTCACTGCCGAGACCAAAATGAGCATAAAATGAAGAGAAGTAGCGTTACAGAACCAGCAATTTGCCCATGTAAACATTTGCCATATTTGAAAAAAGAGTGAAAGAACACACCCTTGGGGTGGGCAAGGGCGCGGGATTCACTGCAGTTTTATTTGTTGTATTATTTGAGAGAGAGCATTGGTGGGGCCCTGCTTTTCTTTTGGCCATGTGGGACCCATTGCCTTCGACCCTGAGGAGCTACTCTTTGTACCTGGGGTGTAGCCTATCCCCTGAGGCAGGGACCAAGTTGCTGGGTATGTTGTCACCCCTATCCCTCTGACAACGTACCAAGCAACTTGGTCCCTTCCTGTGTGGTGGGTAGTGGAGGTGCCTAGAATCCAACTATAGTAGACCAATCTTCACCCACCATAGGAGCATAAGGGAAGATGCTTCAGCCATGACAGGAGCATAACACACAATGCCAGATCCCATGCAGCACAGGAGCTTTGCACAGGGAGCAGGCGGGGCTGTAGGGGCCTTGAGGCTCCCTCAACAGCCCCTGCAATAGTTGGTATAGCTGAGGTGGGAAATTAAACAAAAGAAAGCAAAGCTAAGCGAATGTAGCACACGGCTCTGAAGAGCCAGCAAAATCAGCAGGAGACCTTCTCATTTAATGTTAAGAGGTTGGGCAGGGAGTGCCCTATAAGGCCCCACAAGTGGGATGAGTTTGCATAACTATTTACTTGTGGTGCCCCAGGAGTGTACAGGGCCACCATCAACTGAATTGTAAAGTATTGTTGGGGGGAGCTGCAGGGAGTGCCACAGTACTCTTGAATGGGTTTACAAGCCTGCTCCAAGTTTCTTGATACCATAAAATGATGACTCCCAGGCAACCTCCCACTCATAAGTACTTTCAGAGCTGAAATTTTGTTCTTATGTTCTGAAGTGCATGGATCCCATGTGGTTGGCCCTATGGCTGTATTCTGTGGCCTGCAGAATGTAAAAGAAAGACTCTGACACAGTTGTGCATGTTTTTGTAATGTTTTATTTAAATCTCTTTATTCACCAGGATTATTGATGAACATTGCAATGCTTATATAATTAATGAGCACATTTAGGTATGATCATAGATACTATTGGTTTAAACTGTGAATCCTACAATGAGGATTTTCTATCAACGTGATGCCCCCTTGACAAAGCTAGTATGACTGCCTTATTTAAAATTATACCACCTTAATGTGATGTTACATCTGTATGCATGGGGGTTATTGTGATAAAGGGATCAGGACCAATTTGCAGTAAAATATAAGGGTGTCACCAAAGGTATTTCCATTTACCTGGTGTACATATTTGCAACTTAATGCATAGCATTTAGTGGTGTGTGTATTACATTCAATATTCCTTTTTATAAAGAAAAGGCGCTGACAGGACAATAATTTATTGAGTGGTGTTGTTGCATGCCAGTAAATGCAGATCACTTGCCCACACCACCTCCCCTGCCTAGGCCTTAGACTCCTCTGCTTTGTTAGCCTGAGAGATAAGTGCTACAATGGGGTACTAGGTTCCCAGTAAGGAGACAACTGTGGACCTATTATTTGTGAAGGACACTCACCTTTTGCAAAAAATAACCCAATTTCTTACTATTGGTATTACAATTATTAGCTTGCATTTATCTGGAAGCCTTTCATACTATTATTTCCTTAAAGAAAGATGGATTGGAAAAAAAACAGCAATTTATGCCAGTCGAGAATTGCAAGTGATTATAATATTTCTAGTTACATTTTTCAAAAATATATGTCCCTCCTTCATTGTGGTGTTGGTAACATGAAAAGCTCAATTCTGCTCCTGAAAAAGTTAAACAAGAAGGGTTTTCAGTTGTGCTGAAACATCACAGAGGAGAATGATTCTAAAAGATTGTTTGTCGATGGTCAGTTCTTTCATAATGCTCATTGCTTGTCACCAACTCCCATTATACATCTGAGGTCTCAGTAGATGTTTCATCTCATTCAAAAGTGACGTGAACATTTTTAAAGTTGAATTTTTAATTGAGGTTGTGTTTGGGATCACCTCCATGAGAAGGACCTTCGAGCTGCAGACCTTGCCTTAATAACATGCTTCCATACAAATAATGTAGTGAACATGTGCATCAACCCTTCCTTCAAAAGAATGTATGTCTCATAATACCATATCTGCTGCACAATAACTTAGTCTTTGTTTTTGTAGGCAGCATTTTCATTTGCAGAAAAGACTTGTAACAGACTTAGGCCCTCATTCTGACCATGGCGGTCGGCGGAGAGGCGGCGGTCGGACCACGAACAGACCGGCGGTATTAAAAATGGCATTCTGACCGCGGCGGTCACCGCCGCGACCGACCGCCACTTCCCCACTCCGACAGCCACGGCGGTCATGACCGAGGGGCTGGAGTCTGCGCACTCCGGTCCGGCGGTCGACCCAAGACCGCCAACGGTATCATGACCCTGCTTACCGCCGCGGTTTCTGGCGTTCGGGACCCGCCATGCGAACCATGGCGGTAGGCACTATCGGGGCCAGGGAATTCCTTCCCTGGCACTGATAGGGGTCTCCCCCACCCCCCACTGCCCCCCCGAGTCCTCCCCCCACACCCTCCACCCCCCTGCCACCCCCCAGAGGTGGTACGAACCCCCTCCCCACCCCGACATGCACATACACGCACCCCGACATGCACACACCCCCAACATGCACATATTCACACCCCCTACACACACACATACACAACGGGGACACATACCCGCACACATACATGCCGACATGCGCACCCGCCGAACTACACACATTGCCCATAGGCACAGCAGCACTCCCCGCCCGCATGCACGCACTCACACACCCCCTCTACACACTCACACGCACACCCCCATGCACGCACACATCACACAACACCCCCCCACCCCCTCCCCTCACGGACGATCAACTTACCTTGTGCGTTGGTCCTCCGGGAGGTGACAGGAGCCATGGGGAGGTGACCGCCAACAGAAGACCGCCAACAGAAGACCGCCACACAGAAATGTGGGTCGTAATTCTGTGGGCGGTGTTCTGCTGGCGTGGCGGTGGAGGTTGACCAGTCTCCACTTTCCCGCCGACCGCCAGTGTGGCTGCTGGCGGTTTTCCGGCGGAACGCTCCCAGCGGTCAGAATGCGCACAGCGGCATACCGCCGCGGTCGGCGGTCTTCACCGCGGCGGTAACTCGGCGGTCTCGCGAAAAGACCGCCAAGGTCAGAATGAGGGCCTTAATTTCAAAGGGACACCAGTTCTTGCACTCAAAATATGTACACTACAAAGCTAATACATTTTGAGCTTCTCACTATTTCATACAAACACTGGTACACTTTGAATGTACGTATCAGGGAATGGAACATATTGTCTTGTTGTCTTGGACATTAATATGAGCTCCATTGCAACCTTCCATGGTGAGACTGCCTTTCATTTCTAGACCTGGGACTCGCCACCAAACCACAGTGGTTCCGCATTTCCGGGGCAACAATTTTTAAAAACTAAGGCCCAGTTCCCCCAAGCTGCGGCATCACTCTTCACCCTGCCTTCTCCTTGCTTTTTCCCTCATTTTTGAGTGTCTTCTCCTTGCTTTTACTTCATTCTCACCGCTTTCACTTTGCTTTTTCATCCATTTTTGTGTGCCCTCGAATTGCTTTTCCCTCGTTTTCACTGCTTTCTCCTTGCTTTTCCCCTTTTTGTGCCATCTTTTTGCTTTTCCTTCCTTTTCACTGCTTTCACTTTGATTTTCCCCCCATTTTTTGTGTGCTTTGTCCTTGCTTTTCCCTCATTTTCACTGGTTTCTCCTTGCTTTTCCACCTGTTTTTTTCTTCTGTGCCTGCTCCTTGCTTTTCCCTCATTCTCATTGCTTTCTCCCTGATTTTTTCCCTGAATTTTGTGTGCCTTTTCCTTGCTTTTGCCACATTCTCATTACTTACTTCAAGCTTTTTCCCCTTTTTTTGAGTGCCTTCCTGCTTTTCCCTCATTTTCACTGCTTTCTCCTTGCTTATTCCCACATTTTTTAGCATCTTTTTCTTGCTTTTCCCTTATGGCATGGGGTTGGATGCATGCAGGGGGTTGGCTGCAGGCCCTGCCCTAAGGTACCTATAGCTTATGCCCTCGCCATGCACTGCTAATTACCCCACATATTACATCAGTAATTGCATCTTCAGTTAAACTACTGATCTGAAAACTGTGCATGGTGGGGGTGCATGTTATAGTTACCTTAGGGCACAAGTTATAATTACTTGAAATACCTGTAACTATAACAGCTGAATTTCTATGCTTTTGTGCATGTAAATTCTGATCGTAACTATAACGTCACTGTATCGTTTTTTTCGTGAATTTTTCTACTGCATCAAACTTTATTTTAATTCACTGTTCTATATTGATAAGGTTGATAGTAGGGAGTATAAATGTGAAACTGAAGTATTTTCTGTTATAGCGGGTGAGCCAAATCAGTATTTTCTCTATATTTGTTGTGACATCACCATGTTCCCACACTATATGTCGTAATTATTTCAGCATGTTCTGGTGATATATAGCAAGGGTCTGACCTACTCATTCGGAAACCCCCAGAGGAGGTGACAAAACGTTGATGACACCCGTTGGTATCTATTGGCCACAATAACCACCCGCCTGGACGTGCCAGTGAAGTGTTAAATGTACCATTCTGGACCCATTCACTAAGCTCACTAAAAGTTGCATTTCTGTACTTTTGCCAGTTATTAAATTTTGCAGGAACAGGTATACTGGACATGTTTAATTCTCTGATTGTAGCTAAACCTAAGCAGCTGGACTGCTGTACTGTTTCATTCAAAAAAATCATTTGAACGGGAATGAGACATGCTCTAAACAGTGTTTCTCTACCCTTAGTTTGCCAATTCTTTGTTCCCCAAACACTTTTCAAATCAACATTTTCTGACCAGTATTCATAATCTTCAATTGACAACCGGGAAACAAAGGAATCCGAATATATAAATTTTGTGTCGGTCAATAACATTTGTTTATCCTTAGTCGGAGTTAACTTAAAGTAATATGACTCAGCATTCTTTTGATGGTGCCCAGAAAAATACGTAAATTTATCAAAATAAGTTTTGGAACTCCCTTGCGGGGGAGTCAGGCAATGTTCCCATTGCGTATAGTCAAATATCGTTTTGGGAATACTTGCTTTATGTATGAAATGGTGCCCATAATAATAGCAAAACCTGTCACCATAATTGTCTCTAAACTGGTAAAC
This sequence comes from Pleurodeles waltl, assembly GCF_031143425.1. Taxonomy (NCBI): domain Eukaryota; kingdom Metazoa; phylum Chordata; class Amphibia; order Caudata; family Salamandridae; genus Pleurodeles; species Pleurodeles waltl. The sequence goes on along the minus strand of NC_090439.1, from coordinate 944,101,799 downwards.
ATCTTCATTTTCATAGACAGTGTAATATTGCAATTCTGTCATCATTGAGTCAACTGTTTTCACATCCCAATCATCAGATACAATGCCTGGTACTGCTATATCATTCATAGATAACTTTAGCACATACGGTATTTGAATTATCTCAGTGGGACCGTATATATCAAACAGTACTTTATCCCACACAATCCCATCAGGAATTGGTACTGCAGAAATGTTCACAAAGGACAAGTCTCTTCGAACCCTATGTGATGAAAAATGTGGTTTCAACACCTCCTCCACCTGTCCAACCGCTGATCTCTCAGGAAGAAAATGACCATGTATCAACAGAAAAAGGTAATGACAAGCCCAATCCAAAGAAAAAACGCTAGCATAGTCAATAAAATCCATAGATAGTTCCATGGAAAAACAAAATACGTATCTTTAAGCAAACGCATCAGCTTACATGGACCTGACAGGTCAGTAGTCGAAGAGGCAAACGAGTCCGATAGACCATGGTTGTTGTTGGCAAAATAACCAGAGGCAGTTCGTGCAAAAGGTGTTGCCATAGTCAGTGGAGGAGTTGGTGTTTCTTGCGGCGGTATAGTGTAGACAGCACCATCTGTCACGTCCGTATTCATGGTGACTCGATCAAATGTTTCTAAATTGGTTGTTGTTAATGGAAGCTCATCATCCACCTTCCCCAAGCGCGGAGAGGCAACAGTGTTGGTATAGACAACTTGAAGCGAAAGCGGTTACCTATACAACGGCGGTGGAAGTCCTCAGTACCACGGACGTCTCCGTATACGGAACTGAGGGATCATTATATTATATGAGACCGAGATATACCGGTGGACCCTAAAATTAGAGCCTGACCAATCGTTGGCGGCACCATGTTGCGGAGGCTCTCATTATCCTAATGAGACTACTGGATTTTTGGGCGGCAAGATCGTTCTCAGTGTGGGGGACTAAGTCTGACCCACGGTGAAGGAACCTTATCACCCCAAATCCGGGTTATGCTCCGGCTAACTAGCAGTGCCTTATCTCTCCCGAAGGGGAGAGCCAATTGGGCAGCCGAGCGCATGACATCTTAGTACTTCCCAGGGAAGTCGTGGTCACTCAGGTCAAAACCGGTGCTCCCATACACAGTATGGTCTCATATAAAAATGACAAAGGCAGTTTAAGTTTTAAAGATTGGTTTAATAAAACAACTGCATTTTGTATAGTAAGGCGTGAGCTGCAATAACCAGAATGAAACAACACAGTAGGATTAAAATAGTAATGATGAGAGTGAAGCACAAGAATAAGGCTATCATAGTGCAACTATATTAAGTTCTCTCTAAGTTATATTATGAGCACAGCATGTGAAGCCCTAAGCCTGCCTTTCAGGTTCCCCCGGGAGGACATCAACCCTCATACCTGAGCAAAGGCCTGTAAGCTGCATCAGCATCTGCAACGGGGCAGTCAGCATCTAGTTGTAGGTTCCTGGTCGAATCTCCGTCTGACCTGTACTAGGACTAGGAAGTGATTTTATAACTAACACGCAGATGTTCTAAGAAAATGTCCCTACGCAAGGATGCATATTGTCTATGAACACTAGAGACTAAACTTCTACCACGTGTACCGGCAATGTACCAGACTGTAGCCTTGACTGAAGCACAGGGTGAGCAAGAATGCATTGTTTGAGAACACAGTGCTGATCTAAGCTAAACAGTGTGATAGAAAGAAATAAAACAAGACCGTAAAACTGGTTATTGTAAAATAACAGTGCAAGGCTGAATAAAATGTATCTAGGCAAAGTGCACAGAGGCCTAATATGTTAACCTAACGTGCATAAAGCTATATTAAAAATGGCTACACTACACTTAAAGCTAGACCTCAATGCGGGATACCAGCAACTCAAACCTGATTCTCCCAGACAATATATTACCACATTCTCGATGCATGTGGGGCTCTGCCTATTCAAGCAGCTAAATTTTGGTATATCATTAGCGGTGGAGATGTTTCAAAACATCATACGATAGACCCTCTCATGCCTGGTTGGAGTGTTCAACATGAGCTATGATAATATGATATTCTTGGACACACTGGAAAGCCACCATGTATGGATGAGGGTGACCCGCAAACTGCGGACTGTAAGCTAACCCTGCACAAGCCAAAATGCTTGTTGTGAGTAAACTCTATTGAACTTTTGGGTACATCTTCTCCAGCGGAATTCTACAGGTAGGCCAAAAGGAAGTATAAGCATCAAAGGTGAGGCGCTTTCTTGGGATGGCTAATTACTGTAGGTGTTTTATCCCATGCCTGGCCACCATTTTGGAGCCTGATGAAGCATGATGCTCCATGGGACTGGGATTCTCTCTTTCACCGGGCATTCCAGAAGTTGAAGGAGGCACTGCTGGCAGATGCCACAGTGGCATAATTTAGTCTGAGGCGCCAGACGGGGCTGGTGGTGGGCACGAGCCCCATCGGGGTCTGCGCCATCATTTTAGAGGAGAAGAACAAAGACTACTAGGTCCCCATTGCATATGCGAACAGAGCACTGACAGAGATGGAGACCAGGTATGTGCAGATTGTGCAAGACATAGTAGCAATTTGGTGTACATTTTCACCTATACCTGTGTGGGCAGCAGTTCAGGGTTGTGACTGAACGCATGCCGCTTGTCCCACTCTGGAACCATGAGGAATGGGCCCCCTCACATCTAACAATGGGCAGTGCAGCTCCAACCCTTCACATTGGAGGACATGTACCACCCAGGGGTGAACAACCTAGCGGACTACCTATGAAGTTTCTCACAGTCACCAGCTGGCCCCGGTGAAACAGATAAAGACGAAGAGGCCAAGGAGTTTGTGAGTATGGGTGTACATGATACCAGCCCCCAAGCTCTTTGGATTGAAGATGTCCAGAAAGCCACAGAGAAAGATATGAGCCTATCAAAAGCAAAAGAAGTGCTTTGTAAGAGGTAGTGGCGCAACTTCCTCAATGGGGCCAAAGCCCTGACAATGGATGAGAAGATGACAACAGGCCAAATCTGTAGGGTCAGAGATGAACTGAGTACCTGTGAAAAAGGTCTGCTCTTGAGAGTGAAACAGATTGTGATACCAAAATGCGTATGGGCCCTTGTCCTCGAATTGACCCACCAAGGCCATCAGGGCATAGTGAAAATGAAAGCGCAACTAAAAGACAACGCGTAGTTCCCTAGCATGAACATGTGGGATGATGACAAAGTCAGAGCCTGGCATTCCTGTGTGATAATAAACAGATAACCACCTGCTGCTCTGATAATCACTGAAGAGCCTTGTCTGATGTCATGGTCCTGGGTCAGCATGGACTTAGGCAGTTTTCTGGATGGACGCATTACGGCTGTAATCATAGAAAGCCCCACCAGGTATCCTGTGGTGGAGTTGGTATCCTTTATTGCTTTTTCAAATGTGAAGCTTGCACTAGAAAAGCCTTTTGCACTACTAGGAATCAATGAGGAGATCTGTTCTAAGGGTATTAGTTCCGATTGTACCTAGGTAGTCTAAATGCCACACACCAGATGGGAACTCTGCAGTGGCCATAGGCCAGCTGGGAGGGTAGAGTGCTTTATGCGCACACTAAACAGAGCCCTACAAATTGGAGTGGAGCATGGAGAAGATGCTGAACGCTGATTACACTGATTCCTTTGAGCCTACCAATAAATGATCCACAGCTCCACAAGGTGGGCCCTGAGTGATCTGTTAATGAGAAGGCTTACCTGAGATAAAATTCCGGTGAGTCCTAGCTAGAGCCCAGCTGCAGTCAACATACAGACCACACAGGAGAAGAGGATAGCCACGAATAACGAGCCTGCCAACCTCACATGGCATGGTTCTTTGATGTGGTGGTGGGAGACAAGGTGATCATGTGGGACTGACGCCCAGGGTGCAGAGGAGTAAGAGAGTGTCAAGACCACACCACGTAAAGCAAACCCCAGGAACACTGCCGGTCTAGGGATGACGACACCGACCAGAGTCAGAACTGAGTGCCGGAAGCCAGAAATATTTACTATGGCCCAACCCTGTTACGAGCCAGAGGCTGAGAGACTGTTACGTTTCTGGAAAAATGTTATAATGTGTTCTACATTAATAAAAGTTGGATGGGATGTAGTGTGTCACCCGGCCTCTGTGGTACATCATAGAGTTCTCCACAATCTGAGAGCTGGGCACAGTCTGAGGGTGTAACTAAAGGCAGGGTGATTGCTTGTAGTAACGCTGAGATATTCATCTGTATACCTATGTCTTTGTCGCCTGTTTGATTGTATGGGCATCCCTGAGGCCAAGGTCGTATTTGTGTCGGTGACTTCACAACCACTGTCTATAATAGTAGAATACCACAGCACCAGTTTTTTGACTATTTAAGCCACACTCTCTGGCAACACTGTGGTAGAAACAGGTCTTCATTTACCAGTTGCAGCACTCACTATGTGATACGGTTCCTAAGTTCTAAAGTAACTGCTAGAAAAGGTGAGAATCCACTGATAAATAGGTTAAAATCTGCAACTTTGTGTATGTTACAGAATGCTGAAATCTACAGTCCAGGCGCATATCGTGGCAGAATGGTTTTTAAGCTGGCGTTTTTTCTGGAGAATTCTTAACGAATGTTGGGTTGCATGGATTTTCTCCCACAAAAATGTAATGTTAAAAAAAAGTTTGTGCAGTGATTAATGGTTCTTTGAACAAAAATGCTTGGGTTGTTTTTAAAGGAAAGCTAGCTTTTATGCACCATTCGGACTGTACACTCTAAATAGTCGTCTTTATGAGGGGGTACTGGCAGCAATTCTTGAATAGTCATTGGCCATGGCTTGCACTAAAGGTACATTGATAAATGTAAATTGCGAGTGTAATATAGAGTTTACAATTTCTAACAAACTTGGTAGGCGCTAGAACAAAAACTAATGTACTCATATTTGCCATATCCGAAGAATATGTTGGTTGAACTTGTGTCTTGGGGGACAGTGGTGTGCTCTTCAAGGGTCTGTATTCAATCATTTTCTAGAAAGGGTTAAACCAATTAATTAAAAATATGTTCCTGAGAATACAGCTCACCTGATCCTGTCAATACTGACACTGGCTGTTAGGTGTAAAATCCATCCTCTCTAGTCTTATTACTGTGATCGGTGTTGTGCTAGATCAGTGGTTCCCAACCTTTTCATTTCTGTGGACTCCCACTTTAACATTAATGGAACCCAGGGACCCCCACTGAATCATCATTGGAATCCGGGGACCCCCGCCTGAGCCATTAGTGGAAGCTGGGGACCTAATTTGTCAATATTTGTTAATATTTTTTAACTTTCTAAGCTCTCGCAGACCCCCTGAAAAGGCTTCGCGGACCCCCAGGTGTCCTCAGACCACAGGTTGGGAACCACTGTGCTAGATGGTTCCAAAAGACATAAAGCAGGTTGTTTGATTTTAAAGAGCTCAGACCATTACAGTTCCTTTTAAAGTCCCTTCGATCATTAAACACAATCAGCATGTTTTATTGTTCAGATGACCCCTGGCCTCCTATCTTTATTACGGAGCTCTGGGAGGCCCATCTTCCCATCACCAGGTATTTATTAGCTGTGCAGTTAACTAAGAAGTTAATCCCAGTGCACTAAACAATCCAACCCTCTTAAATCCTCCTTATCTATTTCAATATGAAACGTGTCACCCTATCTCGAATGAAGACAGCTGCAATTCAGCTGAAAACCTGTCTTGAAAATTGCACCTTTGGTAAGTAGAAGCCAGGGTTTTGAACCCATAAAGAGACACATTCTGCTTTATCTATTGTCAAGTCCGATGATTTGGGAAATCAGCTTAGTTTATGCTACCTCACTTGCTGGTGGTGGTAATATTATCATTATTATTATTATTATCATTATTATTATTATTATTATTATTACTATTATTATTATTATTATTATTATTGTCATTATCATCATTTTGTATTATAAGTATCAGAAGTGTTTATTATTTTTATTTTACTATTATTAGTAATGTTATTAATACTTGTATTATTACTTATTATTTACATTTTTATTATTTTTAGTATTATTTTTCATTTTTACTTTATTTTTATCATTATTTTTACTATTTTTATTTTTATTGTTTATTATTTTTATCATTATTATTATTTTTACCATTATTATTATTATTATTATTTTTGTTGTTGTTGTTGATAATAATAATAATAAGGTTTCTTATAGAAAAGAGTAAGTGTACCAAGAGGGAAACAGAGGTAGGAGCAGAAGAGTTAGGAAAGTATTACAACTCTATGTTAGACCCAGGATAGCATGAAGCAATGTAGAGCTATCCAATGACGAACTGCTTGTAAACAGATGTATGTGACTGGATGAGTGATGGGAATGTTGAGACTGAAAAGACATTATTAGTTATTTGGTCAGTGTATATAAATACTAACCTAAGTGTATCCCTACAATTTACCTAGGATTAGTAAATTCCAGGTTATTCCTAACTTTTCAGAATACATTCAGGATTTACGATAAATAATTTTAGTGGTACTATTGTCTTCTCTACTGAACGGTCTGCAGGAGGACCACCATCAGGTTAAGTGTTGCACATTTGTATACTATTGTTTTCATCTTTTAAAGATTTCCCATGTGCCGAAAGCTATTGGGTATTCAGTTAGGATAGGAAAGACCACTGACGTTTGTAAATTCTATGGGCAACCATAAATGCACAGGTTCTAGGTCTGTAAATCTGCATCTCTCATTTATAGGAAAAGACACTGTGAGGTATATTTGATAACATTTTATACAAATCAGCACAGCAACCAAAGTTGGTGAACTGTGTTGTGTATAAGGGAGAAAGGGGAATAGTGCTACATCTACTGAAATATAGTGCTATTTTACTCTCTCCCTGCACTAACACAATTTAGATTGCCAAGTGCCAACATACTCACCCTTGCATCATAATATGTGTGTGTTCGTTCTGTCATGCATAGGTTTTGTTATGGAAGGAGAAATGTTCTGTACAAAAACTATGCTCTAATACTTTTCACCCAACTGTTCAGTGCAGCAGACATGCAAAGCTGGATGAAGGTGGAATGTTTTAAACTTATTCCACAGCTATGCCTGCCTTTAGAAGGCATATGTTTTTAACACAATTCCCTGTCTACCAATGATAGTTGATTCGGATTGCCATCACAACCTGAGGATAGTTACATTAGAATGGAGAAGTTACATCTTTGGAACTTCCCCGTGATGCAAAGTAGCCCATAGCACTACCTGTGTTATTTTTGGCCACATTTCCAACATAAATCCTGATTTGCACTGGTTCATAAATACAGCAACAAACCCAGTGCAAAATGTTAGCAAATCTGTGCCTATGTCTCTGCCTTGGTCTTAATTTGGTGGGAAAAGCATCCTGTCAACTGTGTCATTTGTAATCACATTTACCTTTGGAATTGTGTGAGACATAGATATGGACAGCACAGACAGCTGACCAAATTGTTCCATAGTAGAGGCATTTAATTGATTCTTAGCTCTTGACTCCTTTGAATCGTGTATTCAAACATGAATTTTGATTCTGAAGTCTGTTTTGGTCAGCACTGTTGTTTACCAAAGAGGAATGCTTGCAGCCAAAAGCATATACAAAGCTTTTGGTTTTAAGAGTCATTGAAAAATGACCCACTTTACATTATCTAATGGAGGAGAATCATTTCTGAAATACACTTTCAGCTACAAAATAATGTTTTTTTTCTCTTGAGTCTGCTCTTCAAGCTTCTGTCTGACTTTGCAGTAAGCAGTACGAATAATGTGTCCCTGGGATTTTATAAAGTACCATTTTATAAGGTCACATTTGTTCCTTGACAAGGAATGCAATTACATCTCTCATTGCATGTATAGCAAACCTCTTGTTCTAGGTTTACCATTGACAGTGCTCAAATGAACATCTCAGTGTGATTTCACAGTCCAGATTCTTAAACTCTCCATCCTTCTCTCCCTTTCTTCTGTGAAAATCGTATTTGTGAAAAGGATAGGAGATAATGTATGTGCTATATATATAATCAAGGGGCTTTTGGTCTAGACAGAAAAAATGTTACAAAGAGCAGGTATGGTTCAGCAGATTTGGAGGCTTGACTGGAAGAAGAAATAGTCAATAAATGATGAAAACTGTTCCGATTGCTGTATTTTCAGATCTGCAGAGTGTGAATCCAATTCTATGCTAAGGCTACATTCTCACAAAGTCAGTCAAAGCCTGTTAAATAAAATATTCTGTTTTCCTTTTGTACAATCAACATTAGTTGTGTGTTTTGTAGAGTTACATAAAGATTTCAGATATTTTAATTTGTTGAAACTAGGTTCGACCAAAGGTTTCAATAACTTAACCTTGAGCTCACCCCCGGTAATCTATGCCAAAAAGCAGAAAGATTATGTTTACCAGAAATATTTATGAAAACAATTAGAATGTTACCAATGGACTCCAGATAAATAAATTAGAGTAAACATTGATGAACAAAATAACAAAAAACACCAAATATCCAACAGATGGAGCATGAGGTATGCATTTTTAAAGATTTACAAGACAAAGCACCAAGAAACAGCAATGCTACATTAGAATGTGCTATTTGTGTATGGTCAGGACCTGGGCACAACTTCAGACTAGCCGCAATAGAGCATAGCCAGATATGCCAAGTAAGTTCATCCTGGTCAACATTCTTTCCTTTCCGTTTAGTCACCTAAATGAAACTTAGAATCCTCCAGCGAGGCAAGGCATCAGGCTGTATACCCTTACCTATGACCCGGGCTTAATCTGGAAAACTCTGCCATAGCTCTTGTGTGCTGGCAGTTGGTACCATTGGCATCTATCATATCTCTCACCTACTTTTGGATGTGAGAACACAGATAGAAATTCCCCATGCCCTCCATGCAAAGCGACAGGCAGTTGAGGAATTGAGCATATGTGAAATTGAGCTCGGAACATTATTACTTACAACATTTTCAACCCTCATTTTTGGGAGGAGAGTTGAGGAATCTATAGTTATGTAGAGAATCCACCAGAAAAAGCGTTATTGATTGTAAGTCATTTGTTCTACTTATGGCTACTTCTAACCACAAACTTGTCACAGTTTGAATACATACATTGGAAAGACCCTCACAAAAATGGTTCATATGAGAATTAGACTTTACGCCAGGAACCTTTGCAGGCTGGTGCAATGTCCCTACCTGCAGATCTGAGTGTTGATACAGTAATGCATGGTGAATATATGGAGGATCATACATATAGAAGCTAGGCAACACTGGAATGCCCCAGCTCCAAGACTATGGTTGTAGCTTTTGTGCTGGTGGAATGAGCCCAAAGGTTCTCTGGACATGACGTCTTGGCTAAAGCAAAACACAGCCTGTTGCAATGGTCACCCTAAAAAGGTCTATTTGTGGGTAAAAATACATTTCTTTACACCAACCAGGTGCTCCTTCATTCTGTGAATAGGAGAAAGTAATTGCCCACCTGGATTCCTACTTGTGATGCCACTTCACCTTTTAAATTGAGATAGTGGAGAGAAGAAAGCAATGAGCAGGATGGACTTCCCCACATGAAGGGTTTACTACTTTCATAAGAAAGGAAGTCAGAGTTTGAGCTGCCAACTTACCTGGGACAAAAGTGGTATACAGAATGTGGACATATGATGCCTGCAACTCCATGAAGACAGTCTTGAGCTTTGAAAGTCTGAGGATGCTGCTGTCTATAAAGGAGGGGATAACCCATTTTCAAAAAATAAGGTTCCCTTTGTGAATGTGGAAAAAAGATTCAAGAGGAGGAAGCAGTGGGCCCATTGACAACCAACTGATTAGTACATATGGCGGTTCTTGAAGTTTACTCGCCCCAAAATGCTGATGGCATTTTGCGACCAGATATTAGAAACATTTCTGGCAGGATGTATTGGCTGATTAGTAAACTAACCCATGTTTGCCTTCATTGTTGTTTTGCTATCTAGTAGAGGTTGGATGTAATATATTGTGTACCTATTCTTCCTAGGTGTTCGTTTTCAATTTGCAAATCACAGGGCTGCCTTTATGAAGTAAAATTAGCAGTCAGATTATTTTCTGACACATTATGATTTTTCTGCCTAAAGTTCCAAAGTTTGTTACCTCAATCCTTACATCTATCATGCACTAGGACCATTATATCAAGCCATGTTCACGATATCTGACCTCCAACCTATGTATAAATATTCTGTACACATAGTGAGCTATTCAAACATGGCCAGGTATCATTATCACATACGTTTTTTTTAGTTTACATCAGTGGCAGTCTCTTTTGGGCATCTATTCAATTCACAAAAATGAATGCTTTGAAGGAAAGAGGTAGTTTTATAGTTGCAGGTGGGCTCTGTGGTATTTTTATAATTAATTTAGTCTGGAGAATGTTTATAGGTGTATTCTGAGACTTTCAAATCGAGTTATGGAATGACTGGGAGTCCTGTGGAAGTTGGCTGATGTGGTTGGTGGCTGTGACATTGTGATAAAGACAGACAAACTCAGGATAGATGGAATGCAGGGTAAGTTTAATTAAGTTCAGTAGGTTAAAAGAAATGTTCCAGCGAAGCACTGTGTATTTATTGGGCTATTAAGAAGTTGAAGACATTGCTGTGGGGAACGGGCTTTGTAATAAGTACTGACCATAAACCTCTCAAGGATGTATTTTGCAAAAACAAATTAGATGCTATATCAAGCAGAATATGCAAATGAATGGTAGCTCTACAAGATTATGAGTTTAAGGTGGATTACATCCTGGGGGCAGAAAACAAAGTTGTTTATTGCATATCTCGTTTGGTTCCAGAACAAATAGAAATTAAAGCAGTGATGGAGGATGACCCATGGAAATTAACATAATTCAAGGTCTGTGAGGTCACAGAGGGCATTGCCAGTGAAGATGAATGGCAGATGCTATTGAGAGAGGACATAGTGTTGCAAGAAGTGACTATGCTTATGAGTAAGGGTTGAAAATCAAAGGTAGGGGTGAGTGAGGATGGACTAAAACATTGGAACGTGAGAAATGAGTTGTCAAAGTTTGATGGTATGTTGTGGAGAGGCACAAACTCACTTTCTTCCAATGAAGTCAGAGATAGGGTCATCAAGGATATGTGGTGATTTCACAAAACTAAAAAAAGAATTAGATTACACTTCTGGAGGCATGGAATTGACTCTCAAGCGGAGACAGTTTTAAGAAACTACATTGAGTGCAGATCAAGTGATAAGGTTTTGCAAAACAAGGAAAACAGTCTATAGTAGTGAGAGATGCTCCGGGGAGAGTATGGCAAGAGGAAGCTTTTGATATTCTGGGACCTGTCACTGTCAAAGCGGTCAGTTTTATGTGATAGTGTTAATAGATATGTTCTCACATTGGCCAGAGATACTCATCACGAAGAACATAGAGACAGGCAGTGTCAATGGATTTCTCAAAGATATTTGTAGCAGAGAAGGGTTATCCGATTATATCCTGACAGATAATAGGGTACAGTTAGTTTCCAGAGAAATGGAAAAAATGCTATCCCAAAGAGGGATCAAACACTAGAAGTTGTCTGTCTGCCATCCCAAACCAATGTATTTGTAAAGAGTTTCAACAATATTGAACGCGCCTATTCGGATTGCAAACAGCTCAAAACAAGAATTCGAAAAAGAAATTAGTGAGGGAGCAGAAATGTATCATTTAACACCTCAAAAAGTCACAGATAAACTGCCCTTTGAATAATTTAGAGGCAGGAACCCTAATACATTGATCTATCATCTTGGATGAGGGGTATGACCTTGGAGATGTCCCTAGAAAATGTTGAGTGGAGGAAAGTACAGCAAGAAAAGGTTAAGAAAAGAAAATAGCATTTTGACAAGACATACTCAACTTGCCACACCAATGTGAATGTGGGTGACATGATAAGAGTAAAGTAGCCTCTGAGGTGTGGGACATCTGAATTTGTATTTCTCCTTAAGTATGTTAAGTTATTATGCAATTCTGTAAAACTGGATGACAACCACATTTGGAACTTAAATAGAATTGTAGTCATACACTATAATTCTATTGGTGCAACCAAATGTACAATCCTGAGTGATGAGGCTATATCGAGGAGAAGTAAAAGAATTGTACTCCCGCCTACATTCATGACAGACTATGTATAAGATGTCAATTGTTTCATTGTATATGTTGAGTTTTCTTTTTGGTAATTTGCTTTTGTTAGTATTAAATTTTTTGTTTCACATTTATGTACATAGAATAACGTGGAAAAAACAATAAAGGGGAAAAATGAGTGGTGTCTTTATAATTAGTATCTAGAATCATTTGGGATGCAGAATGTTTATGTGTGTATTCTGAAAATTGAGAATCAAGTTATGGAATGACTGTGAGAGTTAGTTGGAAGCTGGCTACTGTGGTAGCTGGGAGGGTTCTTTTAACCTACTCAACTTTATGAAATTACATCTGAATTTAATCTATCCTGAGTGTGGATATCTTCATCACAGGCTCCTAAGTAGCAAAATCAAAAAAAATCCAGGGAACGTGCAAGTGGTACATCAATATGAGTAGTGCTCAGATGAAACATGCAGGTTAGAATAAGATGTCCCTGTGTCCTTTTACTGACTACAATATGTTGAAGATGGCCATTAAAAATGCGATCTTCTTGGTATTTTCCAACTTATCACAAAAAATAGTAGAGCAAGATGCTAGCTACACCCGTCATGCAAATGCCAACTAAACTCCGTTGTCACACTTCAATAACTGAAAAAATATTCTTTGAAAGTGTTAGATAATTAACATACACACTTCTAAATATGGAGCAGGAACCTTCCTGCAGGGATCGTTGAGCCCATGCAGAACTGTTTCAGTTTCAATATCATTTTTTTTTGTCTTTACTTGATAACTGATTGTTATTTGGACAACAACATTATTTCAAAGGGGAAATAGGTACATTTTTAAATACACACATCTTCGTACTTAAGACAAGAAGACATTTTCGACCTTGAAAGTTATCACTGCATACAAAAAAATATTATTTCGAAATATACTGCGGTAATACATTTCTAATAACATTTTCGACGTTCTGTCATTGTGTCACAGGTTCAGTGGCAACAGCTTGTCGTGATCCAGGAGTTCCCATGAATGGAACACGTAATGGCGATGGGAGAGAACCTCATGACACAGTCATATTTCAGTGTGACCCCGGATATGAGCTTCAAGGGGAGGAGAGAATCACATGCATTCAGGTCGAAAATCGTTTCTTCTGGCAGCCCAGCCCTCCAGTGTGTATTGGTATGTCATATTGAATAAATTATGAACACTACTGCCCTGGAACAGGATGTTACGAACACAAATTACAGTAATGTGCAGCTCTTGTCACTCTGTTCTGTACAAATCCATATTACTGTATTTTCACAGGCGTATGTCGGTATGCATTTGAGACACTGTAAATTTCAGTCTGCATCTGTAGATCAGTGACTGTCTGGGTTTATGCAACAGTCACAGAGACAAAATGTTTGTTGGGGAAAGGAAACATACAAAGCCTTGCTATCAAGGTGGCACCAACGGATTAGTTTCCTCATCAACAGATCTATGATAATGTTTTACTAATTTTCCTGAAGGAACTATGATCCGACTACTGAATTCAGACAGTTCCCATGATCGTACACAATATCTTAACAAAGTTAGATGTCACCACATCTACCACTTTAACGCTAACCAAATTATGTTTAGTTAATCTACTCTTTACTATGTTCGTGCCATAAAATGACCATGCAACAGGGTGAATATCTAATATGTCAAATTGGTATGACTTCATTTGCATACATGAATTGTGTGATGTGTGAACTGTATGGTCAAAATGTATTATTTTGACATAATATGAAGTTAACATATTGTGAGATGTGATCTGAATGAAATGTTGTCAAACAATTGCACTGAAGTTGAGTGAATAACTTTTTACATACAATAGTGGCACTGCACAGAATAAAAAATCTATATTGTGCGTCTTCAGAGTATGTGTAAATCACAATGATTATTCATAAAGCTACTCTTTTGTCTAGCTATATTTAACATTATATGTCGTATCTCTATGCTACTGTACTGCTCTATATTTTGATTGATGTGATTGATTAATGGCAGAGATCAGAAACATATATTCATTAATCATAATGTAAAGCACGCCGGATTGGCTAGAATAGCAAAAAAGAGAAACAAAGGGCCATATCACATAAAACTATCACTATAAGTACTAATTTAGGGCATGCTTTCTGCCACAGTCCGGGCTGACTGATGTCCTAAAAAGATCAAGATCAAGAATGGTGCTATTTTACCACCTTAGAGAGTTATCAATCTGGAAAAAACCCAGAGTGTGAACAGTCCCTGACATCCCACAAACACACCTTATGGCTCTTTGTGGTTTTTCATATTTTCCTGGCTCCAGTCCTTTTCCCTCCTACTGGGCGAACTTATTTACTCTGCTCCCCAGTGAAGGAATCGAAGGCCTCCCCACAAATTAGCAGAATTAACAGTTCTTGACCCAGTTCCTGAGAAATGAAGGAATAGTGAGGAAATCTTAATCTGTTAATTAGCTGTCAAGTAGGTGGGTCACCTAGGCCCACTGGAACAGAGGAGAAAGGCCAGAACTCTGGAGCCCACACTGGAGGGGCTTACCTTTGATGTATTGGTGGGAAGAGATCAGGCAGTTGTCTCGGGTAGGAGCAGAGCTGAGGCTCCCAGGGAAGCTCTTTCTACAGACAACTTTAAGTCTCTATATTGAATTGTAGGGGTGGGGCCGAGGTAGAGTGATGATGTGGCATCCTTAGATTGGCTAAAGTCACCTGGCTTCAAGAACTATCGACCCCCAGTTAAAAGCCCCTGCACAGGGGAGAGATAGATGAGAAGACACTATACACGGGAGCCACAAGGACTCAAGAAGCCACTTGATGCCCTACAAGGATTTGAGACTTGGTCTCTAGCTGAGCCCCAGGACTAGATCAGGTCTCTCTGGGGCTAGTGGCACTCACCCGCTCATGCCCCCTGAAGAACAGCTGAGAGATTGGATCTGCTGTGAGATCCTTGAGGGTTCCACTAGAACTTCTGTGCATTTGCCATTGCGTCCACTGACACGTAGGTGCCCTTCAAGAAGCTAGGAGACTCAGGGGGATGTGGAGTGTAGCAGGGAGGTTGTTTGCTGGATAACTGTGGAGGCACTGCTCAAGATTTCCACCTCCAGTAGGAAAGTACCCCAGGAGTCAGAGAAAGGGCAGGTCAGGAGTAGGAAGCCAGAAAACCCAGCTACTCCTAAAGAGTGGCCATTTAAGGGCCTGGAAGTCTGAAGAAAATGCCCCTGCTGTCTAAGGCTGGCCACCAGGAGTAAAACAAGCCACAAATCCTGCAAATTGGCCCTACACGACCTGCAAAATGTGCCTGCAAAATCCGACTGAAATAATAGGACTGCTTATTATGATGACAGGACTTCAGAAAGTGGGAACTGATTTGATTTGCATATGGCTAGGTCCAAAAAAATGATGAATTAAACCCAGATCTTTGCAAATGGGTTGAATGTTTGCATGGTTTAGCATTCTGTCCATCATCTGTTCTTTTTGCATTTGTCACCCTAAAGGCCACTGGATTCAAGCTAGACTGGCTGATAAGGGGTGAGACCCTGAAACCGGTCCCAGGATGGTTGTTTCTGGTCCAGAGAAGACCTGTGTAGGAGGCTGGCCTGGTTTGTAGTGTGTACCAAGGGAACTTACACCTTATGCCATGTACAGTTATCCCTTATTAGTGAAATGTAGTCAGTGTCTAGAAGCCAGGCTGTCTAGAGGTAGCTGTAGGCAGAGCATTCAAGGCTGAACTAGGAGACGTGCAAAGCTCTTTCAATACCACTGCAGTCACACAGTACTCACACACATGAACGACAATACTGAGCGTTACCAAAAATAAAGGTCCTTTATTTTAGTGACACAATGCCAAAAATACTTTGGAGACTATACTCCCTTAGGAGATAAGTAAATCATACAATATATACACTAGTAACAAAAAACAGGTGAGTATTCAGTAGGAAAACTGCAAATAATGAAAATCACAATAGGTTGCAATGGGCCTAAGGGGAACACAAAGCATATACTAAAACAGTGGAATGTGAAAGTTGGTTTCCAACCTAGGCAAGTGTAGTGTGTAGAGGGGCACTGGGAGTGTAAGAAAGCACCAAAGGTAAGTAAAATACCCCACTCTAGAGCCCAGTAAAGCAGGAAGTATCCTAAAACACACTAAAAGTTGTGATAGCAGATAATGCAAGAACCAGAAGAGAATGCAAAACACCAACAATGGATTCCTGGACCTGAAAACCTGTGTAAGAAGGGGACCAAGTCCAAGAAGCCCTGAAGAGTCCAGGGAGAACAGGAGCCCCTGCTAACCTGGATGAAGGTGTAAAAGAAGAACCACCGGTGAAAGACAAAATCAGTATTGCACCAAAGAAGATAGATGCAGATTCCTGGCTGGTGCAGAAGATGTCCCATGCCGGATGGATGAATAAGGACTGGTTTGCATTGCTGGATTCCACCAACAAGCCCTGGTAAACTCAAAGCTTGCGGGTAGTGGAAAATGGTGTTGCCTGGTACCAGGAGGGACTCGGTGGTCTCTACCCAGGAGGGGGAGACAGAGGGAGCTCTCAGCAACTCAGAGAGCCCTCAGAAGACCAGGTAACACCCCTCTCCTAAAGGAAATGCATTGTTCTGCCTTACTGGGATTGAGCTGCTCAAACCACAGGAGGGCAGAAGCCTGTCTGTGAGGTGGCAGCAGCTGGGGCTGCAGTGAAAACTATAGAATGCTGGTATGGCAGTACTGGGGGTCCACTGTGGAGCCCCCAGAGAGCATGGGATTGTGCAATCAGTACTGTAATCAGTATTGGAGTACAATTCCCAGTTGTTAGACACCTTACTTGGCCCTATCCGGCGTTACCATTGTGAAGCTGTACATAGGTAATGACCTATGTGCAGTGCACACTTAAAATGGCGTCCCTGCACTCACAAAGTCTGGGAAAATGGTCCTAGACAACGTGGGGGCACCTCTGCTAGTGCAGGAGTGCCCTCACACACCTGTACTTTGCACCCAGCCTTCAGGGTTGGAAGACCTGATATATAGGTGACTTATAAGTGACCTGGTGCAGTGAAAGTGACTGTGAAATAGCGCATGCACTATTTCACACAGGCTGCAATGGCGGTCCTGTAGAAGACTTTGTCTGGACTCCTTATGAATTCATTCCATCCATCACTTGTTCTTGCAATTGTTGCCATAAGGAGGATGGGTATACCCAGATGTGGGTCCTGTACTGCCCATGCCACTGGAATCTAGCTACCCTGGCTGAGGATGGATGATACCCTGAAACTGGTCCCAGGATGCTTGTTTCCGGTCCAGAGAAGACCTGGCCTAGCAGTTCGGGCAGGACTGTTCACATGGGGATCAGGGTCAAGACTGATTTGCATATGGCTGGGTCCAAACTGGAATGGGAAGGGTAGCAAAAAACAATGGATCTAGGCCCAGATCTCTGTACTGGGGTGAATGTTTGACATTGTTCAGCATTCCGTCCACCACTTGTTCTTTTTGCAAGAAACTAAAAAAAGCTCATAGTGATCCACCCTATTTCCCTGGCAGTGTTCCCGGTGTAGGCCACGGCCCTAGGCTTAGTGCATCTTTCATTACCTATAATTGATGGACAGGGGGTGTGCATTGGACCCCCTTGCCTAGCCACTTTTTCGCCCTTGGACCCCATCCTCCAGGGCCTGCCACAAGCACAGATGTCTTGGTGACTATGTTCCCTTGGACACAGAGGAGGAGAGAAAAGCAGAGGAGGGAAGCTCCTCTGTGCTCACCTGTTAACTGTGCAGCCTTCCACTCCTTGTGCCCATGACTGGAGGAAGGGGAGGAGGCACAGCATCAACCTATGTGTAAGGACGGAGATGGGAAAATCATCACTCCAGCTCCCATGCTGGCAATGGATGGTGCTGGCTGAGCAGTAAGCCAGCTCGGTACCACTGGAATCGGTTCTCCGTGCTGCCAAAAAAAATGGCCAAACAAAGGCTGTGGATTCCTGGGTGTGACCAGAGCACTCAAAAAAAAAAAAAGGCTGCAGCACAAATCTGCCACTGAGGCCGCCCATTTGATAATTCTAGCATAGAACACCCTATAGTGTCCCCTCAGGGTTACTTCTCTTGTCCTAAATGAGCAGGGGCACCACCAATGCTTGTTTGAAGTGTGTGGGGTGCTGCAGGAGGTGCGGCAGCCCCACCTCAGTTGGCCAAAAACTCACCCGATGTCTTGTGAGGCTTTATGAACATGTTCACGCCAGAGGATTATCTTGGTTTTAAACACTCCTTTGTTCTTGGGCTCTGGAGCTTTTGCTTTACCGATAGTCATGATGTTGTAAATACAGTGTTTGCCATCATTATGAGTGCTTTTGACTGTTGGTGCTGTGTTGGTTGATTGTAATGGTGCTGCAAAATTGAATCGTATCATGTGCCTGCGTTTCACAAATGGGGAAGAGAGGGTTTAAGTTAATAGCACTCAATCCTCGTCAAACATTCTACCACATGGCACTATCATGAATATGTGAATATGTGAAAAAGTCAATGTTTGAGATCTGTGTATCATTTACAGTAATTGCAAATGCCGTCGAAAAATTCCTCATAGAGGTAATCTCGTCAACTAAATTTTATTAATTAAATTACAAATATATTCACCAGGTGCATTGCAGTATCTTTAGTGACACTTACGTATCACATTAAATCCCTAATGGATCCTGAAACCTATAATCACAATACCTGGTGACATTGCAATATAAAAGGGTCTCCTTATAAATAGAGCAGGCCCACTGGCTTTGTCAGCATGCCATGAAAAAAGACAATGTTTGAGGTGTATGTAGCATTTGTAGTAATTTCTAATGCAAGCATCGTAGAACTTTTCTCGATAGAGGTCGTCTCTTCAATGCGATTGCTCCGTTAAGTAATGAAAGGACAATATTTTCACAAGTGTAAAATACCTGTTTATAAGTTGTATTCAATGGTAAGATAGTTTCATACAGAAACTTGGATGGCTGCGTGTGATTATCATGCTGCTGATTATGGGTGCTTGACATTTTAATTCACGTGTTAGCCCATCTTTTTTAAAATGTCTTTCCTTTGACCTGCATTCTGACTATTTGAGACATTTTCATTAGGACAGCAATGTCCCCATAACATGTGTACATTCTTCATACCCTATTAACATTTTCCACTGTGTGGTATCCTGATATACCGATGTGTTAAGCCAATGCTTAGTGCGTGGGAGGATCTTAGGGAACTGAGAATGTAGAACATGGATTACGTGCTAGAGTGTGACTCTTGTCAGTTGGTCTCTTGCTGGTGTGGTGGCAGGGATGTCTCCTATAAATAGCCATATTTTAATAAACTGCCTCTTGGACTCCTATCCTTGTGTGTATCCTTCTTCATACCACACTGGAGGAATGCGGTGAACGCAAATTCTCCTTCACGGTCTTTCTGCATTATGTTTGGTATTATAGTGAGAGCATCCATTACGAATCTCTCTTCCCGATGTCCCGCAGTCTGTGGCCATCTATGGCAAACGTGGACGTTGTGTGACAGGCCAAGGACAGGGCTTCAGTAGAAGGGACAATGGTCCTCCTGGTCTCCGCATTGCCTAAAGCTACACAATAGCTACCTAGACCCGCTCGGTAACAAGGCCTGACATGTTCCTGGTCCCTGAGTTTACCTCTAACACAGTCATCATTTAGTTTATGGAGGTGCTCTAGTGTCCACAAAGAACTGTGGCAACATATTTGTGCTAGTCATATTTGTATCAAACCTATGTTTACCTCGAAAAGCATACTGCAAAATCATCTTTTGCCTCCAGGGCCCCCCTTTTTAAGGAAATATTGCAGTCGGCATACTACCCCTAGCTGTTAGAATGCAAACATGAAATCATTGACATTATAAGTAAGCACTCTTTTATCAAAGTATTCGTGGCCGGCCCACAGCAGAAGCATCGACAGCGACTGTTCTGGTTTTCCAGTGAACATTGTGCTGTAGATGATTATCATGCAGTCGCTTTTTCTCTGGTTCTCTATTCTGCATCAGTCTGCAAGGTTATCACCCAAATGCTATTAGTATTTCAGCACGTATGACATTTGTCAGTCTGCTGATACTGCTGACACAAAAGAATGCAAGGCAGCAGGAAAGCCTGCAGTTGACAGGCTCATTTGAGTACCCTGCGGTTGCTCTTTAAATTGTTCTATTTAAAAATAAGCCAACCAAAAGAACAACAGCTGAATACAAAGCACATTTCAGACACAACAGTTCTCCCTTTGTTTTGCAGCAAAACCATGCATTTTCCATTTCATCTGCAGGGATAGGTTTATTGATTGAGACTATTGTGGAGATTACTTAATAGCCAAGGAGCCTTCTCGCCTCATTAAATTATCTAGAAGCATAATTCTTTATGTGTTGTCACAAAGTCAGCAGATTTCTACCAGAAACGGTCTTTTATTTCATTTGTGCATCCAACATTTGAAAGACTCATGTTAAACCATTGAACACCACCATGGATTACGACAACATGGTATATCAGTGAACCGTAAATTAGACTTGTCATGATGTTTGTGATGCTTGTCAAGTGATGTATGTTGTTCCAGTTGTGCTCATGTCATCATAGCTGGAATCACATCTAAGGCTGTTACAAATCACTATATGTAAATTACTAAGACATTCTATTTCTCATAAAACAATATAATAGTATTGTGGGAACAGGCTATTTGTCTCTGCAGATACATATTGATCATAACAACCTTTGGTATTGTTAGGTAAACATATTTCAGTCGCTTCGACTTGTATCACCCATTTTACTGGCTTCCGTTTTTTTAGATTTCCTGTTAAAATATATTAGTTCCAATCGAGCGAAGCCAAAATCGGCTTTATATAATCGCCATCTTGAAATGTTGAGAAAATTCACAATTATTACACATGAAACGAAATACTGCTTCAACATATTAAGTCACATACTGCTAATTACAGTTCTGCCTAGCCAAACCAAAGTTTAGGTTCACTCACAGATAGAGATGTTTGATCACACACAAGAAAAGTAGAGAATACAACTGATCAATTAAAATAATCCAGAAGAAATTTGAATAACGATGAAAGGTCGAAGTGGACTGGAACCAGTGGTGTAAGCAACTTGAGGATGTCCCCCTGCAAAGTATATGAGGGATCTCCCTCTGGACTCACTCAGGAGCGCTCAGGCCAGGGTACTGTGCTGAAGTGACCCACTGGATTTTGGGCCCTACACCATTGGGGCTGCAGGGGCCTTTGTTATGCCACTGGCTGGAACTAATGGTATTGCAGTTCCCATAGTTTTTATCTTAATGGGAATACTCTCTTATACTATGTAAACAAACGTTTTAAAGGGGAAACATTATTATTTGTTATTTAAATCATTTGTAAAGCGTGAATGTCACCAAACTGGTACCCTGGCGATAGCATACATATGTATACTATACTGCTGAAAATATGAGCTTGCACAAGCTCCGGAGTCAGAGTGATTACTTCAGAAAGAGCCAGGTGTTCAGAGCTTTCCTGAATTGAGGAAGACCATTCCTCAACTGAGCCGCCTTAACTGTAAAGGCCCAACCTCCCTGTCTTGACCTTCTGAATTTGATAATTGCGGATCTTGAACGGAGATGTCTCCCAGGTGTGCATCCTTTCAATCTGTGCAGCAAGGGCACAGGGCCTTTTCCCTGTAGTACCTTGAACACAATGCACATGGCTTTGAAAATAATCCTCTGCGTCAGAGGAAGCCGGTGCAATTCCTTTGAGGCATTAGATGCCGAGGACGTACAGGGTGTGTTCAGCACCAGCTCTGCCTCTGCCATTTGCACTCTTTATAGTCTCTACACCAGGAATTCAGGATCTCCAAGTAGCAGGACGCTGCAATAATCTAGTCTGATGAGTGTGATTCTCCTCACCACCAAGGATTTAGCTTAGATAGGCATCCATGGTAGCACCTTCCTTAATCCTCGAAGGAGTGCGAAGCAAGTGCCTGCCACTTTCTTTTGTGACATGGCCTTCAAGAGACAGTTTATCATCAAACATGACCCTAAGATTGCAACCTGCGTCTGATGGCTGTGGTCTCTCCTGACGAGAGAGGCCAAACGTTATGGGGAAGTGTCATGGGGATTCTGCTTGCTGAGCAGCAAAAAAATTACATTCTCTGCAGCGGAAGGCTATTACATATGTAGGCTTTGGAATTTCCTGAAAAAACTAGTGTGCACTGAGCCATGAACAAGAGTGGCTATACAGAGGGTCCTGTCTCTCCAGACACTCGCCTTCTGTAACCGATGTTTTCTCACGAGGGGGAGGTTTTTAGGGGTTTCTTGAACTAGGACCACATTTTTTCGTGGCTCTGTACTTGACAGCCCATCTATGCCAGCTCCCCCAAAACTGACTCACACTTCATTACAAACAAGAATGTGGCCTCTCCATTTTAAAAACGTGCAAGCTGTGAAAAGGACCCATGTCATGTGTCACACCCGAATCCAGGTCTAGATGTTTTGCTAAAAGTGTGCTTTCTGGGGTTAGCAGGTTTTATACATTTCGGAACAGCCTCAACCAATAAAGCTTTGCATACTACCGCACTGTTCCCATGCTTTTTTGAACTTAGACCTCTGATAACTATACTTTGAGTCTCACACTTGAAGAATGTAAATCACATAACCATCTCATTTTACAAACCTATCCACTAAAAGCAAACACCCACTCCCTTATTTCCAGTGGAAATAACCCAACAATAAATGTGTCAAGGAAAGTATTTATTATGCACAGGTAACCCATACAATGTAGTTCAGCTCATGATGTTTTCTAACAAGCAGTGCGCAAATGAAACTACAAATGTGTGCATATCAATCTATACACCTTCACTAATTGCCTAATTCCTATTATAACATTATATAATGTGTAACTAGAAAATTAATGTGTTTATGATGCAGGACATTTGGAGGGCTCCGACCCATAGCTCAAAGAAACTAGCTGCCTCTGGTAATGAGCATCTTCATGATTGCCAAAAACACTCTCTCTTCTACTAACTAAAGCACAATTTGTGAAATCGCACACGAGTTCTATTGATAAGTCCATATTGAGTTACAATATCACAAACTGCATTCACAGAATCACAATCATAATCGGGTTTTTTCAAAAACCTGCAGATTTAAATTCTTGTGAAATTCAAGGAGACTTATGGTAAAAGAATAACCAGCACATAACTCTTCTGCATGTTTCTAAGATTTATCCAGGTGACAGGATTTTTTTGTTTTTTTCCAAATATTTCACTGGGTATTAGTTTTTTCTGGGCGAACCAAGAACATGGATACCTGTTTTGTTTGTTCCATAAGAAATCATAATACGAATAATTTATAAATCCAACTCAGCTGAGTGATTATTAGAAAGGATACATGCACCCTGAAATTCCAAGAGGAATGTAAAAAATGTAAATATGTACAAGAGCAATTGTATACATATACGCAAAGGAAATGTCAGGAAAAAAATCCAAAATGCGTAATATGTCACTGCAGTGAAAAAGATGGAGCTTTATTGATTTCTGTAATTAATTTACTCACTATTTTGTTGTATTTAGCAAATGGAAACAAACACACAAATTCCAGAATACTAATTAAAGTAATAAAGGCCTGTATGTCTGGAAACTGCAATATTAAATATGTGTTTCTTTATAGAGAATGCAGAATGCAGTCAGCATATTCAAATACGTTATAACAGCAAAGATCACTAAAGTCTTGCCAGATCACAATTTATGCTATACTGTTTATTTGATGAAAAATCCTTCTTACAAACCATTGAAAACAGAGAACCATTCAATGAGGAAGAATCAGTGTGGTGTTACGATGTTTTGGTAGTAGAAGAGAATATCCAAACAGCATCTGGCTCCTTGTTGGGGCCCAGCATGGTGCATCAATGCCACAGAAAGGAGCCACGTATCTTTTGGATTTTTTCTTAGTCTTGATCCTCACTAGTGCACAGACAAACAGCTCCCCCCACTGCCAATAATACAAGTGAGGAGGTCTCATATTTCTCTGGTTGTTAGACTAGACATCCTTAGGGTGGTCCCCTCCAAACTTTTTGCCTGCCTTGCTTCACTTTTGCTAATTATGTTTTGTTGACCTTAGGACTCTGGGCATCTTACCACTGCTAACCGGTGCTAAAGAGCATGTGCTCACTTTCCTAAAATATTGTAACATTAGTTTACTTGTATGTCCCTTGTAAAGTGCACTATATGTGCCCAGGACCTTTAAATTAAATGCTATTAGTGGGCTTGCAGCACTGCTAGTGCCACCCACGTAAGTAACCCTTTAAACATGTCTCAGGTCTGCAACTGCAGAGCCGGTGTATGCAGTTTCACTGCCATGTGCACTTGGCATTTACAACCCCTTGCCAATCCTTAAAATCCCCTTTTATTATTCATAAGACAGCCATAAGGTAGGCTTTAGGTAGCCCATAGGGCAGGGTGTGATTTAAGTATACGACAGGGCATATACTTTTTAGTTTTATGTGTCCTGGTAATGAAAAACTCCCAAACCCCTCTCATAGGATAACATTAGAGATTCATTAATACACCTATTAAGCATAATTCCTGATTCATAAGGAGTAGGACTGTCATGTTTGATACCAATGGACCTGTAATAATAAATTCTTCTTAATGGTAAAGTTGGATTTATAATTAAAACTTTAAAAATGCCACTTTTAGAAAGTTGGGATTTTTCAGCTATTAAGCCATGTGTGCCTGCCTCCAATACACATCTGGATTGGGTGAGGACTGGACTTTGTGCATTCCTTCTACACAGTCACTCACAAAGGGAACTGAGGTGTGACTGATGGGCCATTCACAACCTGATGGGCCATCACCACGGTGATGGGCCATCCTGAGTGGGATGGGAGGGAAGAGCTGGCATTGGACCTGAATAGGGCTGTGTCTGTACTCACACATAGAGCTGCATACTCCCCTGTAGTGTGTCTGGAACCAGGGCAAGAAAGGGAGGACCTTGGTGCACTTCAAAGCCTCTCTTTCAAGTCACCCACACTTCAAAGGCACCACAGGGTAGAACAACTGGACTTCGGACCCTACCAGCTCAGTACACCTCTGGGGCAGAGGATACTCTGCTAGGAAGAATAACTGCTGTGCTGCTGAAAGGACTGTCACTCTGCTGGAACTCTGCAGGACTTTGCTGGACTCCTGCTTTTCTGTGCCTGCCCTGCTACCTGCTTTCCTGGGAGTAAGAAGGACTGGACCTGAATCGCCATATCCCCACAACAAACTGATTTCAAGGGCTTGCGGGCTTGACTCCTGTTCTGCAGCCCCCTGGACATCCAAGACTGCCTTCATACTTTCTACGCACCTAGAGTGTGTTACCTGTGAGTCCTGAACTGCCAAGTGGTGCCAAGCCAGTCCAGTACTGTCACCACGTGTTTGGTGGTCCACAGACCACCAGGCTCGTAATCGGGCCCTTACTCACTTTTTTGTATGTCACATTCTTCAGGAGGCAGGAGGCTGTACCCAATGAGAGTTCCAGGAGGCCAGATATTCCTTTGGTGAAAGACCCTTTAACAGGATTTGCTGCTGTGGAGAAGAGCATAGAGGGGGCTGTTGTGAAGTCAGGCTGACCAGCAATGCACCTTAGATGGATAGATAATCAGGTTAGCCCTGGTTTTCTCACAGTTCTCAGACAAGTTTACATCCAGCATATTTTCTTTTTTATTCTGAGTCCCAAATTCTGGATTTTGGCTTTCTGGGCACCTTTATCACACTAGCAAGGATCCAGCCAGGACTTAAGGGGACCACTTGGGGAGTTAGGACTTACTCAGACTGGGCCAATGTTTGGGTTAAGGATAGTGGGGATTTGTTATGTCCCTGTGGCTTTGACCAGGAGGACAGCAAATTAGCCCTTGGTGTCACTCTGGTAGTCCTGGATTTATTTGAAGAAGAAGGGCTCAAACAGCAGGACAGACATTTAAGAATTCAATGCAGGCCCCAGTTAGCAAAGCCGTCCTTTCAGGTGTAGCAAAATTATGTTGTGGGGTACACTGGGAGCCACAGGAGGAGGGAGACCTCTGAAAGTCCTTCCACAGGTCCAGAAAGTAAGCTGAAGAATGGGTCTGAGGGCACTGTTTTATACCTGGTGCCTTCTTTGAAGTAGGAGACGTTTAGAGAGATTTCTCTTTGAAGTGCTTGGAATTTCTTGACTCCCCTGCACTTGGTGCAAGCTGGCTGCAGGAACAATACGGTGGTGACAATTCCTTTGTGCGAAGGCAAAGCACAGCCTGTTCAACAGATGGCCCATTCAGACATACCTAATCCCACTATTGTGTGACTGTGTCTGGGAGGAATTAAAAAGTCTAACTTCCAACTACACCCCGTCATGTGACCTAGGACAGGCTGCAGGCAACAAACAGCAAAGGGCAGGAATAAGCCTACTTTCTAACAGTGACATTTTCAAAATTGTAATTTAAAATCCGACTTTACCATTAAAGAGGATTTTTAATTACAATTTCATAGATACCAAACACCAATCAAAAGTTAGCCTTTTTAAATGTAATAAGGACACCGAATGTTATCCTACTGGTAGGCCTCCGACAAGTGAAAAACATACTTTTACTACCAGTACATGTAAAACTTAAAAGTATAGGTCCAACCTTTTAAATACAATGCACCCTGTCTTATGGGCTAACTAGGGCCTATATTAGTGGTGACCTACATGCAATAAAAGAGGAATTTAAAGCTTGGCAAGGAAATATATTGCAAGGTAAATTAGCAGTTTGAAACTGCATTCAGGCTGCAACAGCAGACCTGGGATACGTTTTAAGGGGCTACTTCAGTGGGTGACACAATCAGAGTTGCAGGCTCACTAGCAGCATTTAAATTACAGTCTGTGGGTATAGGGTACACCACTCTACAAGGGGCTTATACATAAATTAAATATGCCAATTGGATGTTACCTATGGAGGCAAAGAGGCAAAATGGTTTGGGGAGGACAATCATAGGACTGACAGGTGTCAATCTTACGGTAACACGCTAACGTTATGTGCTTTGATACAAGCTCCAAAATGTATTTCCAGCCATGTGCATAGTTCTAGCCATATTTTAATTTGATAATATCTTCCCAAGCCACTGTCAATTCAGTGGTTCACCAACGTAGTGCACATAGTAGAGTAGGTATGGATCAAGAGCTCACACAATTAAATGTGCTTTGAGTCAAAAAGGAAGAGTCACTGCAGTGGACACGTGCCACTGGGGCTACTTGGAAGTTTTGAGAAAAACATGTCAAAATAAAAAAAGTAGTGTAGGCAAACTATGCACTTTTAACCCTTCGCTGCCAGACCCTTTCCCCCTTAGGTGGCAGGTCTTTTTTTTGGCTATTTGGGGCTAGGATCCCATAACTTTTTGTCCACATAAGCTACCCATGACCAATTTGCATCCTTTTTTCCCAACATCCTAGGGATTCTAGCGGTACCCAGAGTTTGTGGATTCCCCTGGAGGAGACTATGAAATTTAGCCAAAATACAGCAAAAATTTTGTTTTGTTTTTTTTTAAATGGGGGAAAAAGTGCTGCAGAAGAAGGTTTGTGTTTTTTTCCCTGAAAATAGCATCAACAAAGGGTTTGTGGTGCTAAAATCACTGTCTTCCCAGCTTTCAGGAACAGGCAAACTTGAATCGGAAAACCACATTTTTCAACACACTTTTGGCATTTTACGGGGACATACCCCATGTTTACTATTTTTTGTGCTTTTAGTCTCCTTCCAGTTAGTAACAGAAATGGGTATGAAACCAGTGCTGTATCCCAGGTACCTAAACATTTCTGATAAGCAGACAAAATTATGAATTCAGCAAGGGTTCATTTGTGTAGATCCTACAAGGTTTTCCTACAGAACATAACAGCTAAAATAAAAAAATATAAAAATGGAGGTAAAAACAGCCATTTCTCTCCACGTTTTACTCTGTAACCTTTTCCTGCCATGTACGATTTTAAAAAGCAATATACCGTTATGTCTACTGGACTCATCTGGTTGCAGGGATATATAGGGCTTGTAGTGCCATCAAGATCCCTAGGTACCCAGAGCCAATAAAGGAGCTGCACCTTTCAATGGGTTTTCATTGTAAATGGGGTATACAGTAATTCATTTGGTGAAATATACATACTGAAAAATAGGTATCAAGAAAACCTTTGTATTTCCAAAATGGGCACAAGATAAGGTGTTGAGAAGCAGTGGCTATTTGCACATCTCTGAATTCTGCGGTCCCCATACTTGCATGTGAATTACAGGGCATTTATCAAGTAGAGGTCTTTTTTGCACACTGTCTGGAAGTAAAAAATGTAGAGAAAGACAAGGGGCAATAACACTTTTTCTTCTGTTCTGTGTTCCCCCAAGGCTCCCAAGAAAAATGGTACCTCACTTTGTGTGAGTAGGCCTAATGCCTGCGATAGGAAACACAACATGGACACATCATATTTTTACATTTAAATCTGACGTGTTTTTTAGAAAGTGCCTAGCTGTGGATTTTGGCCTCTAGCTCAGCCGGCACATAGGGAAACCTACCAAACCTGTGCATTTTTTAAAACTAGACACGTAGGGAAATTCATAATGGGGTGACTTGTGGGCCTCTCACCAGGTTCTGTTTCCCAGAATCCTTTTCAAACCTCAATATTTGGCAAAAAAAACAATTTTTCCTCACATTTTGGTGCCAGAAAGCTCCGGAATCTGAGAGAAGCCACATACTTCCTTCCACCCAGGGTTCCTCCAATTTCCCCAATACAAATAGTACCTCACTTGTGTGGGTAGGCCTAGTACCCGCTGCAGGAAATGCCCCAAGACACAACATGAACACATCACATTTTCCCAAAGAAAACAGAGCTGTTTTTTGCAAAGTGCCTAGCTTTGGATTTTGGCCTCTATCTCAGCCAGTGCCTAGGGAAATCTGTCAAACCTCTGCATTTTGTGAAACTAGACACCTAGAGGAATCCAGGATGGGGTGACTTGTCGGGCTCTCACCAGTTTCTATTACCCAGAATCCTTTGCAAACCTCATAAACTTGCCAAAAAACACTTTTTCTTCACATTTTGGTGACAGGAAGTTCTGGAATCTAAGAAGAGCCAGACATTTCCTTCCACCCAGCATTCCCCTAAGTCTCCCAATACAAATTGTACCTCACTTGTATGGGTAGGCGTAGTGCCCGTGAAAGAAAATGCCCCAAAACGCTATGTGGACACATCAAAATTATCAAATACAAAGCTACCTGTTTTTGCGGGGGCACCTGCGTTTTTGGTCCTGGGCTCAGCAACCATATAGGGAAACCTACCAAACCCAAACATTTCTGAAAACTGGACACCTTAGGGAGTCTAGGGAAGTGTGACTTGCGTGGATCCCTCAGTGTTTTCTTACCCAGAATCCTCAGCAAACCTCAAATGTAGCTAAAGAAATCTAATTTTTCCCACATTTCTGTGTGGGATCACTGCACCGGGACAAATTTCCTACCACTTAATGTTCCCCTCAGTCTCCCAGTAAAATTGGTACCTCACTTGTGTAGGTGGGCCAAGTGCCTGTGGCAGGGAAGAGCCAAAAACATGTCGAAATTGAGGGGCAACAAAAGTGGGTTCAAAAGGGCAGTTTGGAAAAAAATAAATTTTTAGGCTGACACGTGGGGCAGAATTTTTATTGGTATAGGTGCGACATTGCTGGGAATTTTGTGGATTACTGAAGGTTCCACCACAAACATGTTGGAAAAATGTGTGATTTCCAGCAAAGTTGGAGCTTTGCAGGGCATTGTTGGTGAGAAAATGGTGTGGGGTGGATGTGAAGCACACCACCCTGGACCCACCCAGATTTTTAGTTTTCAGATGTGTCTAGGTCTTGTGGATTTTTCTACATGGCAGCGTCCAAAAGTCCAAAAGTGCAGCCCTCACCATTCCAAGTGTGACAATTTTGAGAGTTAGACAGGTTCTCATGGCCCAAATGTAAAACCAAAACCCCAAATAATCAAATGTCCTCTTCCTTGCCGTGGGATAACATGTTTTAGTGTGCAGGGGAGAGCTGAAAGACCAGTTACCCCCTTCAGTTGGGGTGGGGGCATACCAAGCCTATACTGGTTGGTAGCCACCACCCCACTTTTTTTTAATTCCCTGGCATCTAGTAGGCTTTCTGCCCCCCCGGGGAGTGGATCAGTGGTAATTGTCCCATTTACCCACCAGTGGCCAGAACAAGTTTGGCCCCATTTATTCGGGGTGGAGGTATGGCCATACCCCCACCCTCTTTTTTTAAAAGAAAAATCTTCCCTGGTCTCTGGTGTGCTTTCTGCCCCTTTTGGGGTCAGATGGTCGTTCCAAAAGCAGGCCGATCTGCCCCCAAAGGTGGGGCAGATATGGCCAACAGTAATGTGTCCCCAAGGTGCCTAAGTGGTTTCTGCCCCCCCGGGACAGATCGGCCTAATAGAAATGGGCCGATCTGCACCCAAGGGGGGCAAAAATGATCTAAAATAAATGTCCTCCCCCATGGGAGCGACCCTTGCCTAAGGGGTCGCTCCCCATATATAAAAGTAAAACAAACAAAAAAAAATTATCTGTGGTTCCTAGAGGTTTCTGCTCCCCCCCCCCTAATTAAAAAAAGCCAATCTTCCCCCGGGGGTGGCAGAAATGGCCATAAAATAAATTACCCACCTGCGGAGCGGGCCTTGCCCAAGGGGCTGCTCCCCTTATCCACAAATAAAATATAAAAAAAAATCCCTGGCATCGCAATTGGGCAGCATAAATGCTGAGAGAGATATCAAAAGAAAGGAAAGGCCTTTCCTTTCCTTTGATGCCTCACTCGCTCCCTCCACGTGATCGGATGAAAAATGCTAAAGCATTTCTGCTCTGATCCGCGGGTTCGGCCTCTGATGAGGTCAGTGTGCGATCGCACGTTGATGTCATCAGACTCCACAGGGGTCGGGTGTGGGAGGGGAAGCGATTCCCCTTCCATCCCTGCCTATGGGAGGTGGATGCCAGGCCCCCGGGGGAGCACTAATGCTTTCTCTGTGGGCCTGTACTTGGACGAAGTGGTTACATTGCTGGCGCCTGAGTGCCACAGCAGCGGATGTAATCACCTCATCCAAGGCACCCGAGGGGTTAATGGTATTGCACTGTTTAATACTTCAAATTTATGTATGCTACCAAGACCTTTGAAATACTGTTTTTGACCTTAGCAAAGCCTCACAGTCCTCATGGGTCCTGTTCTGGGGACTGCCTGTTTATCACTTTGCGCACTTTCCCATCGGGATTAGGTTAGAGGGATTGGGGCTACAGCCATCAGAGTCTGGTTCTTGATGGCAGAGGGCCATTGCTTGTGTCTGCTACTTTCTCCAGTAGGCACACTAGACTTTCTTGGACAGTGAGAGGAAAGAGAGCGGTATTAGACAGGGAGATGAGAGATGGGGCAAGATTGGGCTGTTGAACATT
Organism: Pleurodeles waltl; assembly: GCF_031143425.1. Classification (NCBI taxonomy): domain Eukaryota; kingdom Metazoa; phylum Chordata; class Amphibia; order Caudata; family Salamandridae; genus Pleurodeles; species Pleurodeles waltl. The sequence goes on along the minus strand of NC_090439.1, from coordinate 944,070,310 downwards.
TTTGTTAAGGCTGCATATGCTTTCCAGTATGACCATGTTTAAATGAGCCAGCCCTAGTTCATTAGGGATGGATAAAGTATGTCACAATCCACAGAAACACTATCCTCACCAAATCAGACATTTTTGCATTTTAAGTTGATTTTTTTGCCAGCTGCTTCTAATACATTTAAAAAACAATGTTGCTATGATCTAGCTTGACAGCGTAGCAGTCCCCAGACAATTATCTGAGAATCACAAGGAGAGGAGCTTTGGCTCCACCCACACATTAGGAGCCAGGAGTACATGTTTCATTGGGCAGACGTGACATGCTTTCACAAAAAAGTACTTTCCTCGACTCAGATGTGTGATAATTTTGTTTATTTATCCAGCTGCATGAGCTTGAACTCTCAGGGGTACACAAATGACATTGTAAAGCTATTAAAGTGTCTTAGATAACTAGATAGTTTGGGTGTTTTATCTGGCGGCTGCACAGATGGGATAAGGGCAGTCATTAATTTCCATCACAATGCAAAACTCAACTGACTTTTTAACCAACACCGATATTATTCTACTGCTATTTGCTTCCACACAAATACATATCTATTCCCATGCTATCTACTTATAATGCTTCACATTACCATACAACATTGCATTAAAGCTAGACCTATCGGCATTGCCAGTGATTGTTCTTCTTCCAGTGGATTTGGAGTATTTGTGATATTTGATGAATATACTAATGATTTATGCTGATGTGTGGTGATCAGCAGCTTGCAGACCTAACCTCTCAAGACACTTTTGTCTGATACATTTTTACATTGGTTGCAGTTGTAGATAGTACTGCGTGCTCTAAAACTTTCACCTCGCAATGAATTTGAATTATACATTTTATATCATTGATCAGTTATTGGAGTATTGACAATGAACATTAATGAGAATTTTTGTTAATCCATGTAGACGAGTTTCTAAGTGTGTTTTCCATTTGTTCTGCTGTGTTGATATCAGCAACATTCAGCACAATTCTTCTGCTAATAGGCAACAAGGTGATATGGTGAATATTAGAGTTAACTAGAATTGTTCATGAACTCAATTTCAGATTTGAGCTAGTAGTTCCATTGTGTTCTTATCAGAATTTTTTGTCTAGACATGCCAGAAAATCTAATGTCAACTTCTCATTGTCTTTCTTGCAGCACCTTGCGGGGGAAACTTGACAGGCTCTTCAGGATTTATTCTTTCTCCAAATTTCCCCCATCCATACCCGCACAGCAGAGACTGTGACTGGACAATCACTGTGAATCCGGACTATGTTATATCACTGGCCTTCATCAGGTGAGTTAATTGTGTTGATGTAGATATAATTGTGCGTATTCCGAGCTGCGAGCAGTACTAGCTTGTTTGAAGTTGCTTGACAGACAAGTTGACGAGAGACGGTATGCTGGTAAGGACAAACTAAAGAAGAGGTCTGTTTCCAGGGCCATATTGAAGGTTTGAGGGTTCTCTTTATGAGTGCACGAGAGAAAAAATGTGTTTCAAAATAGTGTGCCTTGCAGAACAGCTGCTTCCTCTAAAACACTGCTTGCTCAAGCAGGAAGTAAATGGAGAGTCATATATGGTACATTTGTTTTCGATGAAGATGGCTAAAGGTGGGAACCCGATATTAGAATGTTCTTAAAAATAATTGGTCTTAATGATTCATATAGTTAGTGTCCTCAATGTTCAGTCAAAACATGGCAAAAATGTTCTTTTGATTAATGATTTGTAGCTGGAAATACTGGTGTTACATTTGCATAACTACATACTGCAATTAGTGGTATTTTCCTTTCAAAACTTGCAACTGGTGGTACCTGGTGAAATTTGTACATGGTAAAAAGGGCAAATTGTGTGCACTCCTTACAATCCCGATTCAGGTGCAAAGTCGCTTTTGTGCCCAAATTTGCATTACCCCGATATTTTTATGAGGCATCAGGGGTTTAGTGGTCAAAGACTGATTGTGAAGTTTCCACTGAATAAGTCCATTTCTTTCCGCTTTCTTTTTCCTTTCTATCTGCCAAAATGAAAACAAACGTTTAGATACAGATTATCCCCCCTGTATGGACCAATACAAAATTACATTTGTGTTTTTGACACTGCTGTGAACATGGCCTGATGCCTGCGTAAAGTTAAATACATAACATTTAACAAAACGTTTTCAATTTAAAAAGTTAAAAGGAATATATAAATTATGAATGAGAAGTGGCCTACTCCCGAGCACAATTGAACACATTGATTTAGTTTTAACAGATTCCACAAAGGGAAAAGGGACACAGTTTTGACCTTGCTGAGAACGTTTACATACTGAAAGTACTTGGCAGAATAAGGCACACTTCTTTATTTGTTTTCAAGAGAGCAGTGATCGAACTTGCAAGGGCCAGCTATGACAGTTTTCGAAATATATTTTTGTTTAGGCCAAGGCTGGTGTCAGACAGCCACGGTCATTATTTTGCAAAAATATATATATTTTTTTATATAGATGTTAGATTTTTCTTAATGCTGTGTTGTATCAAATATTGGGTATCAGTGTCATATATAGGACATTATTATGAAGAGTAACATATTCAGTCGCCTGTTGAAGAGAATCGATTAAATGGGAAAATGTATTTATTCTTGGAGAATTAAAGGAACTGCCCTTTATTTAACTTGCAAATTAAATCGTGGTGGTACTTTAGCTGTCCACCAACCCAACAGAGGAAAATACAGACAGTTTCATATTAAATGCACTGCCTTTAGTGCCAACACCTAGGTCAAACCAACAGATATGTATAAACCTCGGCCACAACAAGTTACCTACGGGAAAGGCATAGACAAAGTGATCAATAGCAAGAGGTAATTTACAACATTTCTTTTTGTGGCAGATAGAAAAATACAGAAGGTGTAGGTAGATATATATAGCTTACACCTCTTGTCATTCCGTCACCTTTTATGTGCTAAGTGTCTACTTAAGAGTGCCAGGGTAATCCCAATTCCAGAGCAAACAGCTGCTTTCATCTGGAGCATATTCTAAATAGAGTGTAAATGCTGTCTTATTTTCGCTGAACACATTGTGAACCACACAGCCAATGCCCACGGTGTCCTTCAGTATGTGAACAAGTGCTCCATGATCAAGGATGTGATATGATGATAGGTAAACCGGGCTGAACAAGCGCTTGCTCCAGTTCCTAGAGGAAGTTTCAAGATTGCAAACAATAATTACCTGGAGCCAGATGCTTAGAAGCAGAACTCCTTTCTCCAACCTGCCACACCAATATCCTCTCTAACTTTCCCCGAAAAGGAAGAATAGGAATTATATTGTAGATAGCAACAGAATCGACATCTATTGATGTCTGGTTCAGGACTGCCTGAGTATACACCAGTGATTGCCTCTATTGATTCAACAGCCTTATTAAAATTGCAGCAACAACAACAGAAATAAACATTAGTAACCGCGTTGCTTGTTGTTCAGCACTTGCTGGTGGGATCGACCAGGCCTGCACGTGTCTGCTGCCACTGTTTTGTTCGGTGAAGATCTCACTTTTAATGCTCACTTGTAAAGGGTGTAGGTCACAGGTGTTTAAGGTTCTACAACTTACTCTCCTATGCAAAGTGTTGCCGCTCCAGTCCACAACCTCGTATTCCGCAGTGGTAGGGGCATGTGTGTAATAAATGTTTCAACAAAGGGAGCCTCTCTTTTCAATTGTGTTTCAACTCTTGTATGACAAATATTGTTCATGCTCTTTATGTGAAATCGAATAAATAAAGGAAATCTGAAAACGATGAAATTTCATTTTTGAGTGTTCAAATAATAACTGGATTACAAATAAGCATTGGAGATTGATTTAAAGTGATGATCGTAAAAGAGGAGAACAACATGGAATTGTTGAGATGCCCCCGTCATTAAAAATGCATAGATTCAGCGACTGAGGTAGGAATTTGTCCCACGCAGCACACAAATATTGCAGGCCAAATGATAACATTTTAAAGGAATTGAGGGGGAAATCGAGGGGTGGAGTGTGTTGTTTTACAAAGGGGCCTGTGTGTTAATGCACCTTGAGTGTTGTGATTCCTTCTACCTGAGTTTTCCAGTCTGGTTTATCCATGAGCTCCATCAACTAGAGAACTTTGGATTGGCTGGTGAGTGGCCTCCCCTGGTATAATAATGTCTTCTCAGTATGGCAGACTTTTGCCAGTTAAGGAGTGAGTTGATTTGAAAATATTTGACTGGTGTCTCAGGCCGACAATCGTCCCAACCCGTTCTGTTGACGAATTTGGTGACAGCTGGTGTTCTAGGAAGATCCTTGAGATCTAATGATCGCTGCGTTTTTAGGATTGCGTGTTTTAAACTGGCTCGGTGCAGCGGGTTCCTCAGAACCCTCTGTGCCCATATCTGGAAGCATTCCCTCTGGATCCTTTGTGACCTTCATGTATTGGACAGTTGGGATGGGGGCTTGAAACGTTCCTCTGTTGTTAGCTTTTCCTGGTCAGTTGCTGTTGGTACTCCTCGCACCAAGATGCCTGCGGGCTACCGTGCTCTAGAGATGAATGAATAAAACATATAGCACTTCACAAGCATACTTTTTATGCACTGACTATGTAAATAGCTGATGTGGTGATGAACCAATTTGTTTTTCTTTTTTTTTTACTTCAGAAAGGTGATCTGTTGAGTTTGCTCCGGTGTTCAACCGGTGATCAGTTTGTTAAGTGTCTAAGGTGCAAAAAAAAACACACAAAAAAACGTTGGGTCTCAGCAGCAAGTGCCTGCACTAAAGTCTCTCCTGTTAGACCAAGAGGCAGGTTATGACTTTCTCGAGTTTCTCCCGACTCTTCTATCCATTGTCTACTGCAACAAAGGCGAGAAACAGCACAACTGAACAGTCACAGGGGTCTCTGGTAATTTAATGAAGGACAGTTCGTTTTAGCAGAAGCATCGGGGAATTCTTTATGCGTAGACAAAACATCAGTGTTAGAAATCCTGCAGGGTTGAAACAACTTGTGGATATAGAAAAAGTTATCAAAAATTAAATCTCTTAAAAGTAAATTGTATTAAGTAGCAGCAGGGGACTATCTTTTGAAATCAAGTTTGCCATCTGTATGTTTTTGACATTGTCTGGGGAACGCAGATCAGTCTAAAGTGAACAGATTTAGCGTCTTAGAATGATGTGCGCGTGTACACAGCGGGCGCATCTAATTGTCCGCAACGCGAGAGCACTTTACTCATTCACGCGGAAACATCGGTAAAAAAAACATACATATGCGTCATACTTCATAACGTTTAGCAAACCAGGTTTCAAAAATCTGGCCCCAGAGAAAACAAAACAGCCATAGCGTGGAGTGTCTGGACCAACAGTTCTTTGCAACATCGCTCTATTATTTTTAATAAATTATCGCGTTAACCCATAAAAAAAAAAAAAAAAAAAAAAACGATTTGGCATTTATTTTAGCACGGTTCGCATTTAGGGTTCGTTTTTACGCGCGTTTCACTCAGAAAGTACAATTGTACTGTAAATTATTAATTCTTTCTTCAGTATTTACAAGTTAATTATCATACAAAAAGAGTTAGTGCAACTTGGAAGAGCATAGGTTTTGTGAGAATGTTTGTATAATTTATGTAGTAACTATCTGATGAAGAAAACGTTGGTTTCTGACTTATTTAATTTAGAATGCTAGGCCCAGCAGAGTCCCCTACTGTACAAAGATCTCGACACGAAACATTGACTGCATATATTATTTTGACAAATTGCCAAGTTAATCCCCCTTTAACAAACCTATGTCTTGTATTATAGTATACCTGCTGCATGGATATCTTACTGCTAATTGGAAATGTGTATTATATATTTCCCTCCATCTTAATTACCGCTCAACTAACTGCTGATTAACAGCATAAAATGCAAATGAAAAGACTACATTTGCTTATCAGAAATTAATTAGTTGTATAGTGTGCAGTTCTTGCCACTTGCGAGCTGTGTGTTTATAAGTCCCCAGTTAGTCATTGTCAGGTTTGGTTCGCTGGAGTCTGGCGCCGGAACGTAATTTATGTCCGGAGTTTTAAAGTGTAATTCTTAACACAAAATAATCTTTTTATGGCCGTGGCTGGATTTCACACAATTATGTAAAGAAATAGGATGTGCAGACATTGTGACAAGGAAAACTTAATGGATGAGGAACACTTAAAATACAATGTATCCGCAACTCTGTATTTAACCATTTGTGATTTCTGAAGCCTGTCCTACCCTTCCATAAATTCACTCGAGGCGCTTTATTCTACCGGTCTTTTGTAATGTTGAATGCACTTCCTATTAAGAAGGTGCGAGTAAGTGCAAGCCACACAGCCCACCAAGAGACACTGTGCAGCCGGTTTCAGTATCTCTGTAGAGATGAAGTTATCAGTCTATTTTTCAAGAGATGTACCGAGGCCTTTAGAAATAGCACTTTTTTTCTAACGCGGTATTATTACTAGTAAGTAATGAAGAGAATTAATATGAGCGTCTGGTCCTGTTCTAGTAGGTGCAATAATGTGCTGGGTGGTCCTTTCTACCCCAGACTGACCTGTGTCGTTTCCAAACAGCATAGAAGATAGTATTTTATAAGTGCAACTAACTCATTCCTGGGCAAGTTAGATTAACTCACACCCACTTACATGCCAAAGAACCCAGGATTGTCAACAGTGCGATGGTATGATTGCTTTTATGTGTCGCACCCTCAGCACAAAATTCTTTCAAATTAAAAAAAACGCTTTTCAACAATGCTAACTCCTTGCCTGGTCTTGACTTTAAGGGTCGTGCGGTTTTTTCCCCCGAGGCCTTGAACATTTGGCTGTCGCGCTGTCAGTCTTTAGTGTTTCACGCATTAAAAACTAAGAATTTCGTGCCGACAGTGACATAGGACTGTTTTTGAAAGTGGAAGGCCTCTGTCTCAGCGCACGTCTTGCTTGAGACTCTGTCAGAGAGCTGCTCACTGCACATCGCTTTGCGTAGGCCCACCCGGATGATGGAATTGCCATGGCAACTGTGCTGTGCTTGATTTACAGTACAGGTGGAGCCAAACGAGACATAGTGGAAGATGCATAGAAGTTGATTAAGGTACCAGTCGGAATAGGAAATAAATATGCTCCAGAGCATAACCACAACCTGGCAAAAATTGTCATGTACTAACTTTTCAATCACGGACTGTTGTTTTTCATGAAGGCCACCGACAACTCTCTATCCCTGATCTAATGCATGGAATTGTAAATAATCATTATTCGATAAACTGCACAATACACAGTTCGTACCGATGAGTGCTGTTTTTCACTGCTTACTGCCTAGTTGTGGCACATAACATCTCTACATATTCATTAAGAATGTCTAAGTCACAAAGGTACAAGTATTAACAAAATAACTTCACTGCTAATATTTTTTAAATAGACCCATGTTGGTGCGCATGGATGTGTGCTTTGCCCTCAGCACCAACTCTCAGTTGTATGCTAATATTCGATGAAAGCTCTAATATTTAGAAAAGGATAGGCATCTGAGATTCGATAACTTATGATTGCAATTCTTTAATATTATATTATTTTCTAGTTTGGCTATTTTTTAAAAGAGAGGTCATGTTCTAAGGTGCAGTCAAATGCTCTCTCTTGGGGCGGGGAGATTACATTTTATATATATATATATATATAGGTTACAGGGATGTTATAGTTAGGGTCTGAATTTACTCATAAAAAAACATAGAAATTCTGCCGTTATAGTTACATTTCTTTCAAGGAACTATACTGTATAACTCGTGCTCCTGCCATGCACAGTTGTCTCATCAGTAATTTTATTGCAAATGTTGCAGTGGCAATATGAAAGATGGCAAAGAATATGTCATCAATGATATAATATGTGGAGTAATTAGCTGTGCATGGTGAAGGCGTGAGTTATATTTACCTTAAGGCATGAGGTATAGTTACTTGAAAGAAATCTTAACTATAAAGGCTGCATTTCTATGGTTTTGTGAGTGAATTCAGAACCTAAATATAACGTCCCTGCAACCTTTGTTTCTTTCAGTGAATTTCTATGATTTTTTTTAACGTATAGTAATCCCTAATACTATACATTAACCCGAAGGCCGTGCGCAGTGGCGATTGCATAAGCACCAAACCTTGCACCGTGCATGACCTCCACCTGTGCACAGTAGGGGTTGCCCACAAGGGCAATCCCGAAGCCAGTACCTGCGGCCAACCTCCCCCCAGCAATCCAACCCCCTGCTGTGCACACCCCTTTTGCCGTGCATGGCGAAAGTTAGCCTTAAGGCTTCCCTCCCGGTGCCATTGCATCAGCAGGCAGGGAGCTGCTTTAACAGCAGCTCCCTGCTTGCTGAAGCAATTAATCTCTGTCCCCTTCACACATGCAGGATACAGAGATGAAAGCTCTGCTGTTTGACAGTGGGACCTGCTTTAGAGGTTCCGCTGTCAAACAGTGGAGTGTTTGCTATGGCTTGGCTGCAGCTGCAGCCAAGTCATAGCAAACAGCTGTATCCTAGGAATGGGCACCCAAGGACATAGCAGGAGGCGGCCCTGGGAGGTGGCGGTCCCCAGGGCTGTCAGTGGCTCCAAGAACAGGGCCGCGTGGCCCCCCTCCAACAAGTGTATAGCCCTGGGGAGGTGGTGGTCCCCACGTCTAGTGAGGGTCGAAAACAGACCCCCTTCACTATTTTTACACTTTGCCCTGGGGTGTTGGTTCATGGGATCAGGGGGGCCATGGGCCTACCCGCATATATTTCAATTGAAGCCCTGAGAGGGGGTGGTCCTCACGATGTAGGGGGTTGCGAGCCCCTGCACATTTTTAAATTGAAACGCCTGGGAAGTTGTGGTCTCCGTGGTGCCACATATTTTTAAATGGATGTTCTGGAGAGGTGGTGGTCCTTGGGTGTGGTACCTCTCCTGTAGACAATGACACAAAGGGAGCTGGGGTGTAGTCTGAATATCCTGATAAACCATCTGGGCTGGAGGGGAAGGAAAGAGTGGTCAATCACACCTGAAAGGGCTATGACTGCCCTCACACAATGTAATATCCAACCCCCTGGTGTGTGTCTGGGGTCTGGCCTAGGCAAGGCCAGATCTTGTGAACCACAGAGATTTCCCTTTGAAGTAGGCCTACCTCAGAAGCAGAAAGGGGTATAAGTAGTGGATCCAAAACCCCTGAAAATCAGATTACTTCTGGAACCAAGAGGAACCTCTGACAAGGAGAAGAGATGGAGAGCTGGAGAAGGAGTACTGCCCCTGTGCCTTTGACTGTGCTTTGCTGAGTTGGCCTGCAGTAGCTGCTTTTACCCAAAATAGGACAAAGACTAACTTTTGTGTGACTTCCCACTGGTGAAGAATCTCAAAAAGCTTGAACTGAGCTTTCCTCCTGTTGTAAAAGTTTCAGGGACATCAAAGACATATCTCTGAAAGCACCTGGACCCTCTGCTGAAAAACCTGCACTGCCAAGTGGTACCCTAACCTGTCTCTGGGCCATTTAAAGGTACAGCAGGTGGAAAAGGACATACATTCATGCACGGACCGCCAGGCAGAGAAACTTTCAATGCACCATCCACAGCGCGGCAGATAAATGACGTGCCACTTGCCTTGTGGGTAAAATCAATGCTCTGCTTGCATCAGGGCTGGGAGATATAGGCATTGCAGCTGGAGAAACAACGCACAACACACACTGGCGTCTGCTGATAATGACACAAGCCCCATGCAGAGTGGTTTCCTGATACCGTGCAACAGGATTTCAACACAACATCGCTGGGCGTGAAAAACCAATGCACAGCCTGCCTGGATCCGAGGTGCCCATCTGGGAATCAATGCATCGTACTCTTGTAGGAGAGAGGAAACAAGCCTGTGTGGCTTTATTTTTTTGTTAACCAGGTACTTTGTTTAACAACAGCATTCTCACTGTTTTCTAAGGATTAAGACTCTTATTCTTTTTTAAATTCATGTATTGACTTGTGTATGTTAGAGTTCTGTTGTTCTGGTCTTGTCTGATTTAGATAAATATTACATATTTTCTAAACTGGTGGGGTGTCCATTTTGTAGTGTTTTCACTGTTTTACTGTGGGTACACAGTACAAATACTTTACACACTGCTTCTAAAGTTAAGCCTGCCTGCTCGTGCCAAGCTACAAAGGGGATAAGCAGGGGTTATCTGAGGGTGATTCTCCTTTACCCTGACTAGAGTGAGGGGCTTTGCTTGGACATGGGTTCACCTGACTGCCAACCAAAGACCACATTATTAATATTCACTGAAAAAATTAACAAATGTTATAGTTAGGTGAGAATTTCAGTGACAACGTAACATGGTAAGCAAACAGAACTACTGAAATTCACCTGTCATATTTAGTTCTGGTAACTACAACTCATGCCCTAAGGTAGCGTAGCTCGCACCCCCACCATGCACCAATAATTTCATTGCAGATGTTGCAGTGATATCAATGATGTCATGATTGATGTAATATGTGGGGTAATTAGCAGTGCATGGTGATGGAGCAAGTCATAGTTACTTAAAATTTCAGTGTGTTTTGCATTTTAAATTTTATGTTGTCACTGAAATTCTCACCTAACGAGAACTTTACATTAACCCAGAGGTCTTCAAACTTTGGGGTGGGCCACCATAGGTGGGGGGCTTTAATTGATCTTGGGGGCCAAGAGAAGCATTGTGCTGATAACAGTGCATTGTTTTAAGTGAAAAAATGAGTGGTAATAAGTCCAGTCATCCATCCCCGCACAGGCAACCATCCCTATGCAGTGCAAGGCCTTCAGCCATGTCCAGCCAAGATCCGTGTCCAGCACCCTACAGGCAGCCATCCCCATGCTGCGCTAGGCCTTCAGCCATGTGCCGCAGGAGTTTGGCTGCCTGCATCCAAACCTCTCCAGGGAACCAACCCCACGCTGCGCACAGCCTTTGGCCATAAGCAGCAGTGGGTTGGCCATCTGAATTCAACACTCTGCAGGCAGCCAACCCAAATGATGGGTTACCTGGGGCCATTAAAAGCTCATAGAGGGGGACCTGTGGCTCCCCACCTTATTTTAGCACATTTTGGCTCTTGGTATGGGGTCCCTTGGGCCTCTTAAAGGCATGGGGAGAGGGGCCAAGTGCCCACCCAGCCCTTTACAATGATGATGATGCGCCTCCTCTAAAAACACCTGTGCTCTGCCTCCGTCCCTGGCCCACCACATGTGATATATTTTTTCGTCATGCTGGAGTCTGTGGTTTTTAAAGATTTCACCTCAGATTTGTGGATCCTCCATAAATTCACAGCAAAAAAATTTTTTGACCACACCACCAGGCCTAGGAGTTCAGTGTAAATGTATTTTTCTACATTTCTTTCTTAGGACTAAGGACTGAGTCCCACGTCCCAAGATGGCTGCCACCACTTCCTGGTTGATGGGGTGGCAGCTATTCAGCTCTCAGAAGGAGATCGTTCGGGTTCTCAGAGCATCTGCAGCATGAAATATGCAAAGTTTTGGAGCATTAATAGCTCAAAAACTACTGAACAGATTTACAGCAAATCACAAAAAGCACTCAATCTGTCTCGAGATGTAGCTTCCTGTCAAATTTGGTGTAAATCCATTCAGTGGTTTGGGGCTGTAGATGTGTCTAAACTTCCTCTGGAAAAATAAGTGGGAAAACACATTTTGGGTCAATCTTTTTTCCTCGGCCCTGCTTGACAGATCAACCCAAAACTTTCCATGAGCAAACTAGTCAAAAAGTGGCAATTTTTTGGAACGTTTTGTGTGGATTTTTCATATATAGAGAAAGAGAGACATATAGCTATGTGGATACGTAGAAGATAATATGCTATTTATTACCACTGTTTAGTGTGGGGGGTATGACTCACAAGAGGCAAAGCCTCAAGTCAGTCCCAATGCCACTCCTCCCCATGAACAATGGTAATAAAAAGTACAGTAGAAATGAGCGATCCCCCTGCTGATAAGTAAAAAAAATGGAGGTTTTGGCCTTGAATCTACACTGCATACAACTGCTGTGAGGAAACCTATGTGTGTCCCTGATGCCCTTTGTCCCTGCTTTGAAGAGCACAAGTTTGGGGAGCACTGTGCACCACCTCTGTGCATGCAGTCAGTGTGTCTTTTGAGAGCCTCTTTGCCTGTGATATGGTGCAAGTGCAAAGGGCTCCCTCATTTCCTTGTAGCCATGCCCCAATGAAAAGAAGGGTAAGCCCCGTCAGAATGTACAAGCATTCATGTGGCACCATCGTGATCGGTATTCCAGAAGGGGACATAAAAGCGTCAAAGGTCCATCCCTTAATACCAAATTGTACAAGTGGTGCAAAAAGCAGACATATACACTGTTGCACTCGTGGGCACTTTCAATAATACAACCTATGATATTATGGCCTCTGGAAAATGATTCGATAATTTACTAGATACACTGAAACCTATTGGATTTAGCTACACACAAATGCAACAATCTGTGCAAAGTCACGTCTTAGAGCTATAAACTGCAGAAAACGTTATCCCCGATGTTGAAGCAACTAGGAATGAGGTTCTCTTGCTGATTTTATTTTCGAAAATGAGTTCTTACACTTAAGAACAACAGTTCCAGAACAGTTAATCTGCCATTGGACTGCTGAAGGCCTGAGTGGAAGGAGCGGAGTCTTATGTGTGGGGAGAGAGTTGACTGACAGCTAAAGAAAGGCAACAAAACTCATTGATTTCATGCTGTACATTCTGTCACAGGTACTTGCTTTAAGAAAGAACTGCAAATCTATTGAATACGTTGATTAGCATCTTCCTCCTTTTGGTGAGTTTTTCATCTTTGGGACATATTTTGGTATTTATTTAGTAAAATACCAGACGCAGCAAAATGGCTGTTTTAAGGTGCTCGTTTTGGCAGCTGGTATCTTTAGAAGAGCTTTGTAAAGTTTTGATGCCATGGATTCAACATTTTCACAATTTAATTGATTTCACAAAGGTCATTTGGGGGTTGGTCCCATGTCTGACTCCTTCCATCATCTTCCAAGATCCCATATGTCAGTGAATTATACCATTTAGAAGGGGCTCTGGGAAAGGCCATTAAATTCAATGTTGGGTGTTATTCTGAAGGATGGAATGTTGAGCAGATTCTTCTGATATTTCAGACATATGGGCTGTAGATTGAATACGGAACATAAAAACACATTCCTTAATTTGAGTTATCTTGGTCACTTTTTGTATTCCTTTTTAGCGAGATTACCAGCCAAATGTGGCTGACTAAGTAAGCCTGTGTTACACATCCCTCACTTGATTGGCGAGATCAGGATGTGGCCATAATATTAAATGGGCATACAAGAGTGAGGGCAGATGGTTCAAAAGCTTCTGACTGGTAGAGAAAAACAATGGGGATTTCCGATGAGGGCATTGGAGCTACCAGTCCAGTTCCTGAAGCAATGGTGTCCACATAAAACACATTGTTAATTGTCCCTTATGTGCACCTTTATTGGCCTCCCTATTAGAGAGGCTTTGGACTGAGTGTGCTAGAAATCATTACTGATATCTTAATCAATGATGATGGGATGAACATTTTGCCTCATTTTGACATTAGTTTCTTTTGGCTGTTTTTCTAGTGAAGAGCTGAAGCGAATGTCAGGCTATTGTGAATGGATCTTGCATTGTTGCTGCTCACACAGGTGTGTGAATGAAACTTGCACTAGTGTTGCCTGCCCTATCCCTGTTTAGTGTGTGTGGAAAGCTTGAAATATTGATGGCCAAATTATATCTGCTGCCATGTGGAGGAGAGTAAAAATTAGAAAGGGAAATAATATACATTGAAAGAAAACTGCTGAAAAATACACAATATTTCATGTTGTGACCTATGAGTAACCTAGAAGCCAATTGCCGTATGTTTGGTGAATTAGTTTAGTGGTTGTTGGGCTTGGCCCTATCTGCACGGTCATCTCCAACATTTTTGCCTTCACCCTCCTGTTTTCTGAACCCATGTTTGTTGGTATTTAAAACACTGCACACTTTACCACTGCTAACCAGTGCCGAAGTGCTTGTGCACTCTCCTTTAAACATGGTAATATTGGCTTACAACCAATTGACACACTTAATTTACATGTAAGTCTCTAGTAAAGTGGTGCTACATAAAACTAGGGCCTGTAAATTAAATGCTACTAGTGGGCCTGCAGCACTACTTTTGCCACTCACTTAAGTAGCCTTGATAACATGTCTCAAGCCTGCCACTGTAGACTGTGTGTGAAGTTTTAAAATGTCAATTATTCCTGGCAAAATAAACCTCTTTCAAAGCCCAAAACTCCCTTTTTAGTACATATGTCACCCATAGGGTGTGCCATACACAGCCCAGAGGGCAATGTGCAGTGTATTTCAAAGGTCGGCATGTACTTTTAAATTTTGCATGTCCTGTTAATAAAAAATGCCTACATTTGTTTCTCACTACTGCGATGCCCACCTCTCCCATAGGATAACATTGGGTTAACCTATTACATTTAATAAGTGATAACTTTCAATTGGGAGCAGATGGAAATGTCATATTGGTGACAAATTGTAATTAAAATCCTTTTTGTAATGGTAAAGTCAGATTTAATGTTGGAATTTTAAAAATGCCACTTTTAGAAATTTGACATTTTCCTGGCCTAACTATTTGGTGCCTGCAGCCTGATCCTGGGCCACATGACTAGTTATAGCTGGCATTTAATCTTTGGTATTGCTCCTAGACAATGAGGCAAAGGGATGATAGGTGTGGCCAGGATGGACCATCTTTGATTTGATTGGGGGAGAGCTACACCTACCAACTTGCATATCACAAAGGTTCTGCCTGAGCACAATCAGAAAGGGTTTGACACTAGTCTATTGTGACACCCGACAATCTGGGCACAGGGCAGGGAGGCAGATTAGTCCAGGCACCTCTGGTGGTGGAAACCTCCAGAACCTTCTCCTATTTCGGATTGGTTGCCAGATACAATCATTGAACCTTCAGACCCAACTCTAAAGTACATCTCTGGACCTGTTGAAGACTCAGAAGGACTGCTGTGTTGCTCTGCCAGAAAGCCTCCTACTCTATTGCCCTGCTGCCTTAATAAGGGACTGGACCTGCCTGGCTCCGAGTGCTAGTTGGCTGGCTTCCTGATCAAAAGCCTTGGGGAAGAACAGGCTTCAACCACCATGAGCACAGCACCTGGTCTGCTGTGAGTCTTGCCCCCAAGAGGTGCCACCCCCAATCTGGACCCTTGGAAGTGGATCTGAAGGTGCTCTGCCAGCCCAGATGTGGTACTGTGGGCAGAACCGACACAGTGTAACACATCACCTCACAGCTCCTCTTTGGAACCGCTGTTAGGTCATGTATCCCCGATTCAGGACTTTGCTTTGCAGCCCACAGTTTCCTCGGAACAGCCAATGCATGACACAGCCTTGATGCAGGACTTTGCATTGCAGGCTTTTTGTCTGCAGTATTCTTGATGACAACACAGGACTCCACATCGGAAGCCCCACAACTTTGAAACGGTGATATGAGAAGCTTCATTGACACATTACTTTGGATCGCAAGCCCCTCGTCAACAGCATTCTCGATGATGATGCAGGACCTGCTCATCACAGCCTCGCAGCACCTAGGAACTGTTGCTATGTGACGCATCTTCAATGGGGAACTTGTGTTTAAGGTACGCTTGTTTAGCAGGTCTACTTTGGTCGCTGTATTCCAGCCTGTTCTCAATCACGTACGACCTGAACTTGTGACTTTATCAAGGTCTGGCGTGACTAGATGAACACAGTTGCCAATCTGAGCTTCTAGCTGCTATTTTCACTTAAATCTTTAGAATTGCATATCTCCCGTTCCACTGATTGGATTTTTGTTTTTTTACTGTCAAATATTGCATTACCATAGACTCTTTGGGCCAGATGTACGAACCAGTTTGCACGTCGCAAACAACAAATTTCTCTGTTTGCGCCGTGCAAAATGCACTTTGCAATGCACAAACACCGTTTTGCGATTCGGTGACCTTGTTACCGAATCGCAAAACGGGTTTGGAGTCACAATTAGAAAGGGGTGTTCCCTTCCTAATTGCGAGTCACAGTGCAATGCAGGATTGGTTTGTGACCACGAACGCGGTCGCAAACCAATCGCATTTTGCACCCTTTTGTAATGGGTGGTAACCCATTCGCAAAAGGGAAGGGGTCCCAATGGGGGGGCCTTTGCGACCCCCTTGCGATTCGCAGACGGTGTCAGGGACACCATCCAACATTTCGAATTGCGACTTGCAAATTGCGAGTCGCTCTGACTCGCAATTTGCGAGTCGCAATTCGGATTCTACCTACATCTGGCCCTATGTTTCCTAATTAATGTTGCATTTTTCATGTGTTGTGCTTCACCTTGTTAAATGCTTGTCTTGCTGCACAAATACTTTACATATTGCTTCTAAGTTAAGTCTGAGTGCTTTGTGCCGAGCATCCAGAGGGTTAGCACAGGTTAATTTGGGACTTGCTTGTGAACTCCCCCGGACAAGCAGTGTGGTTGTTGCTTGATCAGGATTTCACCCCTATCAACCAGTAAGCCAATTCCCTACAGTGACTGAAATGATTAACTGCACAGACATGCAATCTGGTTTTCATAAATTGTAAGCACAGTTACAATACAGACAGTCAAGTTAATTCACCTGCTACCAGGATTCTATGAGAAAACCCAGGGAATAAGTACGCCTCCTACAGAAATTTGTGTGTAACATAATGACAAATCATTGTGAAATTGATCAATGGATTAATATGTCTGCTATTGAGATCTTTGTGTAATCTATATATCATAGCTTCCAATCCCAGAAAAACATTGAGGGGGTTATTACAACTTTAGAGGAGGTGTTAATCCGTCCCAAAAGTGACGGTAAAGTGACGGATATACCACCAGCCGTATTACGAGTTCCATAGGTTATAATGGACTCGTTATACGGCTGGTGGTATATCCGTCACTTTACCGTCACTTTTGGGACGGATTAACACCTCCTCCAAAGTTGTAATAACCCCCTGAGTT
This sequence comes from Pleurodeles waltl, assembly GCF_031143425.1. Lineage (NCBI taxonomy): Eukaryota > Metazoa > Chordata > Amphibia > Caudata > Salamandridae > Pleurodeles > Pleurodeles waltl. The sequence continues at coordinate 944,053,340 of NC_090439.1, read as the reverse complement.
CCTAACAATGGACATATTCTAAAACATCATATATTGAGGCTTGTATTTAAAAACGCAACTTAAATGTGGATTCAATATTTTGTGCAGGTGACTTTATTCTTCTGCATTGTAAAGAGTACCATGTTTTGCCTAACATCTATTTTGCTAGATCCTTTACATAATAGCTCCAAAGGACATTTTGTGGCTTGCATTTAAGGATGTATACCAATATCAGTTGAAACTTGGGATTGTGCTATTTGCTCAGCAGATACGAGATTTGAAGTTGTCATATTACTTACCTAAAAGTTGAGCCAGTGTGAACAGATAACATAAACTTTTCCTTTTTGAAAACCGTTCCGTGGCTTAGTGACAGATGATGTCATTCACAACTAAACATCTTTAAAGTGAGGTAGCCAGCTGGAAAACCTCAAAGGCTTCTCATCCCAATTGGCCACCTGACAGTTCAGTCTACATGAAGAAAAGAACCTCCTGTGCCCATGACTCTTGTTCGTTATGAGCGGAAATGACCGTCTCAGAGCAGCCTGGCCAGCAATGGGTGGGCAGTCGATGCATCAAGGATTCGAGGGACTTATTATTTGATCCTCATGAAGCAGAAACAGGATGCCATAGGACAGGGTTTGGCTAAGTAGGTTAAATAAGCTGTGTGAAGACCTTTTAATCCATTAACCTATTGCATTTTGTTCAGTAATACTTAAGTTTAGCTATGCTTTCAACACTGGAAATAAGTTATTACATAAATTTCATTAAAGTTGATACTTAAAATGTTTTTTTATCCCTGGGAGACTACAGCAAGATACCAAGCTTACCAAAAAAGAGGCAACCTTGAAGTCTACATTATTTTGGTTGGTCCTGCTTGGGGGTTTTAACCATGCAGTTCTAGGCTCCCAGCGGACAGCACAAAATAGGTATACACTAGATTGAAGACCTTCTGAGGCAAAGTTTCAGCTTCACCTTTCTAAGTATTCTCGACTTCTAGAAAAGTTTTAGACAAAGATGTCAAAACCTTTGGCCAGGAACTGCAAATCCTACTCTGACCTGCAGCAAAGTCCATATCATCTTATAAAGCTTGACCGCTGTGAGCCAACAAACCTGCATCTGACCTCACTCGATTTCCAGATTACTGCTGAACATGCCTGGATCCCAGTTGTGTGCACCCTGTTGATTTACGTAGGATTATGAATTCCCGTTCCTTCGTTTCTCTGGCACTTTTTTATGTTGTTAATAGATGTCCATGCCTAAATCAGATTTCCTACATTTTAGTGTTATGTAGATCATTAATGTTTTCATTTGAATTAAACCAGTGTTTGTTTTTGTTTTTAAATTGGTTTATTTCTTATCTATGATGATGTTTTTGTCTACCCATGTTCCATTCTGTGCTGCGCTACCAACAGTAAACCAGGAATTCACCAAAGAAGACAATTTGTGTAATAGTAATTAGATTGGTTTGAATTTGGTGCAGTTCACCAACAGCACACTGTAGTCCCTCTCCACCATAGTTTAAAATTATGTTGTTGGATTTAAAGGGCCTCTGCACCAGTGAATCATGCTGTGCCTGTGCCCATCTGTGCAACAGGTAACTGATATTATTAGCATTGCAGCAGGTAACTGGTGAAACAACCAATACATCTCACTTCATATAAAAGGAAATAGAGGCTACTATAAATCAAGAGACTGTGTAAATGGCATTCATTGCAGTTTCCATAAACTGCTTATCATAAAATAGAAAGTCCTTTCTCTTCCCCCTGTTTTCAAGAAGCACATTCCATTGCTGGCATACACACTAGAGCATCACCAAGAAATGTCCAGATGTACAGTGACGCTGTTCATTTGACAGAACAACAACTCGGGGAGAAGAAGAAAGTTATAAAGTTTTACAAAAAAAAGTGCTCATTTTGTTTGGAATAGTTGAGGAAAAACTCTCCTGATTATCATAATCACTAAGAGAATGCATTTATGCTCATGACTATAATATTTGCTTCTTAATTACTACACTTTCAGTACCAATCTGACACTATCATTCTATATAGGTTGTCAACACAGCTATTGCAATAGTCCACAATCAAATTATGCAGTTAACCAGGTATGATTATTGTTGGACTTGGCCCTCTATGTAGCGTCACCCCCAAACTCTTTGTCTTCAACCCTTCCGTTTTCTGAACTGATTTTTTGGCATACTCCAAATTAACACATTTAATTTACTTGTAAGTTCCTAGTAAAGTGGTATACCATATACCCATGGCTGACAAACTAAATGCTAATAGTAGGCCTTTGACACTTATTGTGCAGCCACTTATATAGCCATTTTCTTTTAAATATGTCTCAGGCCTGCCACTGCAGCCAATTCGTTTTGGCCAAATAACCATTTTAGCAGGCTTAAGCTCCCTTTTTAATACATAAAACCCCCCACCCACGATAGACTCTACACAGCCCTTAGAGAATTGTGCATTGTAATTAAAAAGTTGGACATTTTAAGTTTTGCATGTGCTGGTAGTGAAAACCTCCTAAATTTATTTTTCACTATTGCAAGGCCTACCGCTATAGGATAGCGTTGGGTACCTTATTATAATCAATATGTGATGACTAAGTGTAGCTGCCAGTTGCCGTTTGTGTTTTACTCCCAGATAGCATCAAAATGGAGGGTCGGGGGTTGTGGGGGAGCCATCTCAGCTTACACACTATTGTCCCCCCCAGACAGTCTGCACCAGGTCATGAAATTTCAGACACCAGTTGAAGGAAACTCTAGAAGCTTCTCTCACTTTAAAGCGAGTACCAAGTACAGAAACAAACCTACTCCTCAGCTCAGCTCAGGTTCTTTAGAACACTCAGGAGAAGGACTGCTCTGCTGCATGAAGGACTGCTTTGCTGTCTGAGCAAGAAGGAGTGGACCTGCACTTTGAAGCCAGTGTGACTTCAAGAGCTAGTTGGCTGGCCTCCTGATCAGAGCCTCAGGGATACAAAAGATTCCAACCCTGCACGTAGACTCTGCCTGATGTGAGTCCTTACCCCCTAAGGGGTGCTTCCCCAGTCCTAGACCCATGGAATTAGGGCTAAAGGTGCCCTGGCAGCCCAGTTGTAGTTTCCATCAGAATTGACTCAGAGTGAAAGCAACCTGACATAGTTTTTTGCAGCTCCCCATTAGAAACGACACAGCCTAATGTAACTCAACATAGACCTCAGATTACAGTCTTTCAGGCTCCTCACTGGAACTGGTGCAGCGTGTCACAACATGATGCAACTCGAAAGAGGACTCTACATCGCTCCTCAGCTGTGCAGTGCAGTGCCCCACAGCAAGGATGTAAGGCACAATTTTCAGCAGGCTTAATCTGGTTCTTGTATTCGGCCTGCACTCCATTGTGGATGGCCTGAACTTGTGTCTTTTTCCCAGTGTGGCACGACTAGATAAATACAGTTGGTGCTTTGTGCTTTTAGGCACTAAGTTTATAGAAATCTTTAACATTGCATATGTCTGACTCTACTGATTAGTTTTTTGTAATTTATGTATCAAATAATTTATTAAAATGTAGTACATTTTTTCTAAATTTGTGTGGGATTTTTCTTGTGTTGTGTTTTCACTTTATTACAGTTTGAAGTGCTGTATAAATACTTTACACATTGCCTCTCAGAGTTAGGCCTGACTGCTTTTGTGCCAAGCTACCAGAGGGTCAAGCACAGGTTAATTTACTTCCTTTTTCGGTTCACCCTGACAGAGATTTTGTCTGTTGCTTGAGAAGGGTTCACACCCTCCTTGACAAACAACCTAATTTTTTAAAAGTTATTGATTTTTGTCTGCATTAGGTTTGGCCAGGTGGCTTCAGTCAGGGATTTGTGAAGGCTTAGCTTGCTTTCAATATGATATCAGACACATACAGCATTACTGTGTCTGACTTGACATTCTACCCAATGTCCTGTAGAGAGAAATATCATTAGATATCCACACACTCCAATGTGCCCTTCTTCAGTATGATATCAAATGTGTATAGGTGTGGGTGTGTTCACTTGTGCATGTGTCATAGGCAATGTAATTAATGCAGAGTTATTTCATTCTTTCTTTACAGTTTTAGTATCGAACCAAACTATGACTTTCTCTACATCTATGATGGTTCAAACAGTAACAGTGTTCTGATTGGAAGTTTTCAAGATAGCAAGTTACCAGAGAGGATAGAAAGCAGCTCTAATTCAATGCACCTCGCTTTTCGGAGTGATGGATCTGTGAGCTTCATTGGTTTTCACCTGGAATATAAAGGTAAGTTAGTAAATATATTCATTTGCAAAACCTCTTATTGTCTTAAATTCCCTTAATGTATGAATTTGTTATTCTAATTTACGCACACACAACTAATAAATGTCCCTGTTTCCTGGGTCTTTTGCACCTATGCAAGAATTGTAAATAAATATGGCCTGTTGCATTTTACATGTATAATTTTCTATAGAATTCCCTTGAAGGATAATAAATCGCACAACTTATTGTAGTCATTATAGAAAAAATATTGGAAATAAACTACATTGATTTTTTTGTCATACAATATCTTTTTGAATTTCACATACTAATGAAAGGTAGATCTTTTCAAATGGTGCTGAATACTCCTAAAGTCTGGGAGATCTGGGCTGTCCAAGAGACAAAATCTGATGTAACATGGAGCCAATCTTCGATCACTATCCAGACCACTGGAAAACCATGATCTAGTAAACACTCACTTTCATGAAATAAGGTTAAGCCCTTTATATTTACCGGTGTTGAATTAATGAGGAATGTAGAATCACAGTGGTTTTCTGACCAGCATTTAAGCCCTTGTAGCCTCACTTAGTTATTGATTGAAGTAGACTGAGAAGTGCATAGCATCCCCACACTGCTTTCCCTTAATATGACTTGACAAATAGGGCTTCTAACTAAAGGCTAGGAAGCTTCATTTGGTTTATGAACATGAATGACCTGAAAATGTGTACCTTAAAAGCTAGCTGGTTTAATCATAATAGATAGTGTAGCATTTGGAATGCAAAATTATGAGAGCGGTACCTAAGTATTAATCATAAGTTAATGTTATTTTCTAGCCAAACTTCGTGAATCCTGCTTTGATCCGGGTAATATAATGAACGGGACAAGACTTGGTATGGATTACAAATTGGGATCAACAGTCACCTATTACTGTGATGCTGGATATGTGCTTCAGGGTTATTCTACACTCACATGCATTATGGGAGATGACGGAAGACCTGGTTGGAACAGAGCCCTGCCCAGCTGTCATGGTATGTGTTCGCTTAAAGTGAAAAAGTACAGCAAGGTAATAACTGGACAACATCTCCAAAACAAGATTGCATTAAATCTATAATACTGATTACCAAGCAAATTGATAAATTATGGGAAGTTTACAATACTATTCTACACAGCTATTTTTTTAGTAGTTTGCAAACCTATAATTATCCAAGTGGTGAAAACAGAATATAACTTTCGAAATGCAAACACTTGCATTTTATTTGCCTTGATTTCTGGTGGAGTGCTCATTAATAATCGCAAACTGGAATAGGCAAGCACATATTTCTCTGAGAATTTAGTTAGACAATTACACCATTCCTTGCGGCATTCAGCAGTTGTTAGAAATGTATCTTTTTGCATCTGCTCCCTATAGCCTTCTTCTACATAGCTAGGATCTTAACTCCTGAGCAAATAAGGTTGCTAAACTGGTCCTCACTCTGCGTGGCTTTTCATGAATAGAAATACATATTTAACATAAGACTGACATGTTTAACCTGTTGACAACTGTAACTTGGAATTCACAGTTAACTTTACTTATATCTGCAAAACAACCAGCTGCGTGCACTTGGAATAGCCATGTAGCCATGTAAAATTCAGGCTGTTTTTGCTCATTGAATGTCAGATTTTATTTTCTAGTATGTCATCAGTAAGTGTGAATTAATGCAATTTGCACAGCTGTTAATTGTTACAGGGCTGGAAGTAAAGAGATTGTTATACACACACCTAAAAGAGCTGACATAGAAAAAGAAGCTGTCTTCTGTGATGTCTTTGGTTTAGAGACTATTACTACTAACTTGTGTTCGGAAATGGCTAGTGATACTACAGTCATAATGTGTTGGAAATTAAACAAATAAATCATTGCTTGGGTTGAATTTACTAAAGTGCTAAAATGACATGTGTTTTTCATATTTCTAACCTGTTTAAATTGGTGAATAGTTCCTGCTCTCTAGTTAAGCTTCCACAGTCTGAATGGTAGTTGCTGCTTTTCACACCTCATTTACTCTCTGGAGAGGTGACCAACTGACCCATTCTAAAGCATCCCCTTGACAAATGCTTTCCTATCACTCAAGATCCCTCCCAGATTAGATCTGCCTTTTAATAGATTCTGTGCTCTTTCAGAGAAGTAGCTCCATAGCACACGTAGAAGCACTTCAGACCACAGAGTGTATATGCAGGTGTGACCAGAGAAAGCTGGTAGAATGTGAACAATATAAGAAACAGACAAAGCTATGTTTGCCCAATAGAAAACGAGTAGACCCGTGCAACTAAACATTTGGATGTCAACCTTATTGGAAGTGGTGAGAAGTCTTTACTCCTTTTTGAACTGAGATCCTGATGCTTCATTGGGGCAGCAGAAATGATATATCAAAACGTGCAGAGCTCTACTCACCTGCTGCTCATTGCTTTCCTCCACTGCCAATTTACGTCTTTAAAAAATGACAAAAATGTAAAAGAACAAAATTTGCCCAGAATTAAAGATTACCACTTTCAAACCTCATTTCTTTGGATCGCTAGATCCCAGCCTTCAATATCTCTTGACCACAGGTCAAAGCAAATCTCTTTGAAAACCACACTTTATTTCAGGGTATCCTCATAGAATCTTAAGGTCGTTCACCAACCAAATAATATTGACTTGCATTGGTATTTCAGTTCTTATTATTGTCCATGGAATTTATTAGTATTTTATTACCTCTAATTTCTACATCCCACTTTAATCATTTGAGGGTAAATTTGGGCTGTACAATTTATCTTTTAGCTAAATTGGTTTATGAATATTCGTTTGTTTATTTCTTAACTTCAGTGTCTATTGAGTATTGCTGCTCATGCTAATATCTGGCAAGTTCTATCAAGAAGGCATTTTTGCTTCTGCCAGTCTACTAGCAGTAAACTATCTATTCCAAACAGAATGCTGTTTGTTTAACTATTGAGACTTACATTGTTTTGACTGTGTGTCAGATCAGTAAGAACTTTAACCAAGATTGAGACACCTCTACGCCTATTTGCCTTCACTATCCAGTTTCCTACATTGGCTGCCAGATTCCATTAGATGATCCACCTGGACATGTATACACGTGAGAACATCGGGGAACAAGGAGTCCGAGTTTTTGTGCTATTGGGTTCTAAGAGTACCTTCGGCTTTTCAGTTAACCAACCTACTCTCGGCAGGTCTAGGTGCATACATATGCTGAGTGCCAGGATAGTATGCTTTACAAATGCACATAACATACATTCGAAGCACTGTTTGTAGACCCTATGTCATATTTCCAGATCTTTCTTTAAATGTGTTCATAAGGATCTTTCAAACCATACTTAAATGCACAAAGCAATGGACTTAATGAAGAAAAATTGTCAGACTAAAGCAAATTAGATATTGTGTTGTGTGTTTTGTGAAAGTCATGATTCTCTACACTGGAATTGGTGTGACAAAACAACCCTTGGTTCTTTGCTATGAGTGGCTTAAAGCTCTAGATTCGGATCAACAGCAGCCAAGATATCCCGAGAGTAATTTACCAGAAAATTAGAAATAATCCAATAAATGCAGCAGCACAAATTTCTCCTGTTATCCATGTTTTAGGGTAATGCTCCTATTGGCCCAAAGGTTCTGCATTCTGGAATAACCAAGGCCCATGATAATGTTAATACTGGAGCGAAAGTACCACACTGACACCCCTAATGTATTTGTAATGAAGTATATTGCAGTCAAATACAGCACTGTGAAAAAGAACTACTTGAAACCCATGCAGGAAAAGCTTATCATATAAAACATCCCGCATAGTCATTTTTTAATATCAAATGGAACAGAGGTCGGGCTGGATATTCATCATAGGCTGGGGTTCTACATTTATTCTAATGGCTTTGAATGTAGTTACATGTGTTTTAATGGAGGCTTTTCTGAAAAAAATTACAACAGCAAAGTTATTTTATTAAACCGTAAAGTCAGCTTGTATCAGCATTAAGCATTCGTTTCTGATGTAAGCGGATCTAAAGATATTAGTTTAAGTTGATAAATAATGAATCTGTTTTTGTCATTTTGTCCTTACAGTGCAGCTGCACAAGGCAGCTATATGAGAATGATTTATCTGTACCCTGGTATTTCTGAATAATGGATTTCATTTGAATGCATTACCTAAAAGACACTCTGGGTTATGACTCTCTGTACAAACCGTGTCTGTAAAAGTTTTGCACAGGCAGGAAAATGCAATTACAGTACTGCAACTCAAAACGACAAACGCGGATGCTAAAAGAAAGTGTTCCGTGTTGGGAACACTGTACCTGCAATGGCTAAAGCGTTTTGAATGAAAGCGAAAAAACTTCATTCCTTGAGCCAGTCTTGTTCTTTTCTCTTTCACTGAACATCGGAACTGATTCAGTTTTAAGCATGAGCTGCCACTGCACGATGCAGCTGTGTATATATTGAGTTTCTGTAATTAATTGAAAGTTTTTGAGGTCAGAAAAGGTGTCAATGTATTGTAATTAATAATAAATGGCCCATGGTTTGTTCTACCTGAGGGAACGTATGTAGCAAAAGACGACACAAAATCAGAAAATTCTTTGCAGCATCCCTATAAGTGCTATAGAACAACACTAGGAATCAAGGATAGGGTTATAAAGTCCAGAGAAAAAAGGTCTCTAGGCTAAAAGAAAAAAAAAAAAACGAATGACATATCATTAACGTGTGAGCTCGCAGAAGACGCCACTGTGCACCTGTTTTTATTCGACTGCGCGGTCCAAAGAAGGATATATTTGAATTGAAATTTCTCCCAGGCAGTGCCTGAGCAGCAGACAGCACAGCCCGGAAACAAGGGAAGGCAACCAATGCTCAAACATAACTTTCACAACTTTTATCGACTGCGTCACTCTGTTACTTAGTTTTGCTGTAAGTCTTGCCGCTTGTTTCTACATGGTTATATTTTGTGAAGTTGTTTTGAAACTGAGAAGTGAAAGTCTAAAGCGTCCTCAGACACAGTGCCAATTGGCCTCCAGTTTTGACCTGATTTATGAAGTCAAGCAGAGGAAATTAAGAGTAACCACAAGGGCTAAGACTGGCACGGCTCAAATGCCAGGCAGTCTGCTGGCACAAATCCTAGGCATGGGCCTAGGGGAAGTAAACAGTTTAATTTGCATCTCCTAGTGTGAAAACAACATTTTGTTCACTTTATTTTTCAAGTGTGTTGAATTGGTTGTTTGTGTAGACCTAAATGTTGGCAGAAAGCTAAAGAACAGTGGTCATTAAGTGATTAAGTGTCATTAGATCTCGTGTGCCTGTTGTGCCTGATTTTTTCCCAAAGAGTATATTTCTATATTTTCTTTCCATGATAAAGCTTTTTAATAAATATTTCTCGGATTGCGCATATTTCCATGATATTTATGTTCATTAAAATAATTCAATTTATATTTGATCACTTTCTGGATCAAGAACTTTGCCAGCGCTGATGCAGGCATATTCATGTGAACACCAGCTGTGCCACGGATAGATGAATGTATTGTATACTACTTAAATCTTTTGTGCACACAGGTTACCAGTCCCCAGCAATTGTGGGTAGCAGAAGCCAGTAATATTATAGGTACAGAGCCAGACTTCACCACCCCTCTTGGCATTCTTGAGACGTGAATTCTAAAGCTAGGATCTAGGGTGCACCTGTACAAGTTCCGCTAGGCGTACCACTAGACAAATTTTGAAATTAGGCCAGTACCTCCACTTCCTGCTTTAGTGGAAGAAGATGGTAAGGGAACGCTTTACCTCTTAAAATCTTTGAGTTAAGATATGAATTCTTAAAATTGACACTTGCCTCTTTTCGGAATCTTCAATTATTTACTCTTTGCCTTGGTCTTCTTCGAGCCATACATCTGATGATGTCCGCTAGATTTCTCAATTTTCCCACAAAAATGTCCATCATCAGTGCTTATGTATCTTCAAGACCATTGTAAAGCTGTTTACCTTAAAATTTCCAAGGCATGGATGAAAATATTACAGTGGATTCAAAATGCTACTGCATGCATCCTACTACTTTTGGGAAATGGTTACCATACCTTGTCCAAAGTAGTTTCCCTTCTCTGGCTCTAACAGCAAAGGAATACAATACTTAAGTCACTGTGCCAAGTCAAAAGCCACACTACTGGGCAACACCGTCCTTTATTGTGTGAAGAGTCTTTTCAAGGATTCAAAACATAATTTACCATGAACCTGCCTACTACTTGTTTCAAGAAAGTGCAGTTAGGCAGATGATAATTTTATTTACAAGTTGCCTTGCTCCAGATGAAGCTCAATATATTAACTAGGCAAGCACCACATCAGCACTGCTTAGAGTGATGGGTAGGTTCACCCTGACAAAAATGGAGGTGCTCCAGAGAATCATATAATGCTTTGATTACAGAGACGGTATGGGCCAAGAGTAGGAACAGTGTGGCCCTGGACATATGTATGCTCCCACTGCTAGAGGGAGAGAGTACCTGATTTTGACATGCATTTTCTAGCAGCTAAAACAGTGCAAGCTAAACTACCCGTCTCGAGTACAAAGATTTTGGCATTAACCCCACTGGCTTTGGCACTTTAGGTAATGTCCACTAAAAAGATAGAACCTCCTAAATTGGTTGGTATGTTGAGAGTCAGCTGGTTTGTAACTATAAGGAGGGCAAAAAACAAAATGACACACTCTCCGCAGCTTTTGCCATGGAATGTCAGTTAATTAAGAGAGTTAGGGTAAACAGTGAGAAAATCGGCTTGAGTGGAAAAAGGGATTGGCAAACCTGATGACTTGCTTGCAGCATGGAAATTGAAAAAGACTGACTATCCTAGGAATATGGACTGACAGCAGGGCAATTTATCATACATAACAGACATAACAGACATGCAATACAACACGTGGGAATCTGATTTGTAAGAGTCTCCCGTGGATAAGGTGCTGAAACTCTTGCTCATAAAACAGAGAGGACACAAAACAGTAGCTGAGCTATGCTTGACTCTCATGACTCTCAACCTTCAATAAAAGAGGCATTTTGTCATAGTTTCCACCATACTTCAGCTGCTATTACCAAAACTCTAACATAAACTGTGCAGATATTTTTTGAAAACGCTAGTTTACCTCGATTGCAGTACATAGACATTGATGCAAGTGTCAACTGAAACGTAATAATAGACTCAAGACCGAGGTGAAGGTATAATTCTGGTGCTCACTTATACATCCACACTGTACTAAATTTGCACACTAAGGTAACTATAAATGCGCCCTTGCCATGCACAGTTTTTTTCGAAAAAATTTCACTGCTAATTTTTCATTTATATTTTTTAAGGAAGGTATTTTTAAGGACGTTATAGAAGTTTTCATGACTACTGTAATATCTGGGGGTAATTAGCAGTGCATGTTGAAGGGACGAGCTGTGGTGACCCTAGGGCACGGGTTATAGTTACTTATAGAATTCTAACTATAACTGCTGAATTTCGGTGGTTGGTTTTGTACGAGTAAATTCAGAACATAACTATAACGTCCCTGTGACCTTTGTTTTTTTCAGTGAATTTCTACTTTTTTTTAACACAAAGTAATTTTCATTACTATATGTTAATCCAACCACCACCGTGCACGACCTTCGACCAGGCTCAGTGGTGAACCCCTATAACAACTCAACCCCACGCTGCACCTTTGCCCGTGTGCAGCATGCATTGGCTTCAGGGTCTGGCCTGCGTTCAACCCCTAGATCCCCCCAACCCTGTGCTGCGCTCTCTATATTACCTACTGGTTGTCACCAGTAGATAGTTATAGTTAGGACCATGATTCTATAGAAAAAAAGTTTTTTGACTTGCCTATATCTTTAGCACTGTTTGATTAATCCTCACAAAATCTTCCCAAAAAGTATGCAGGTGATTTGTGTTATGAATGGGAAGTTTTGGGTGATCCATCAAGCGGGGGTGGGGAATTAAGGGGGAGTCCAAAAAAGTTGTGTTTCCCATGTTAATTCCCATAGGACCTTTAGACACAACTAAAGAAAGGTAGGTTTCAGTACACAGATTACGCTTTTGCATATTTGGTATAAATTCATTCAGTAGTTTCTGAGAAATTAAAGAAAATCCAGATTTGCATTACTGAGGTTGCGGATAGTTCACGAATAATCGCACATTTTTGCTAATGCATGTGCAAATAAAAGCCCTGTAATTGGCTGGCGACAACCTGACGAGAAAGTTGTGGCCACCATTTTAAGGTCCCGGGACACTGTCCCTGGGGCTGAAAAACAAAAATACTCTGACCCAAAGAGTTTGATATAGAGGTGTTGAGGGTCAAATTATGGGTTTGAAATGATTTTTCTTTGCCACACGGGATATTCATGAATAATCAAGATTAATCAATGTGAATTGTGATTAAGATAATTTTTTTAAATTCACAATCATTCATACACTAATTCATTCACTCATACATGCACTCAGAGACTCATCCGCCCACTTACACATCCGCTCAGACACTCATGCACCCACTCAGACCCACTCATAGGCTCCCACACCCACTGAGGCCCTCATGCACCCACTCACACACACCCACTCAGACACTGACGCATCCACTCACAGACCCACTCATACACTCATGCAACAACTCACAGACCCTCACACATCCAGTCACAGACCCACTCAGTCACGCACCCTCTCACAGACCCACTCAGACCCTCATACACCCAGTCACAGACCCAGACACTGACACACCCACTCACAGACCCACTCAGTCCCTCATGCACCCACTCACAGGACTCTCAGACCCTCACATACCTACTTTCACACCTAGGCAGACACTCTCACACCCAGACACACCCTCTCACACCTATTCTCACATGGAAAAAAACAGACTGTTCGGCAGTGCATGGTGCAGGGTTGAGTGGTTATGTGGATTGGCTGGTTATCAGGGGTTGGGTGCAGGCCGAGGCCTGTGGCCAATCCCTGCTGTCCATGGCCAAAGGCCATGTGCAGCACGGGGTTGGGTGGTTGTAGGGGTTAGTTTGCTCGGGCCCAGCCAACTCCTGCTGCTGTGCATGGCCAAAGGCTGTGCACAGCATGGGGTTGGGGTGTTATAGGGGTTGACTGCAGGGCCTAGCAGCAGGCTAGGCCCTGCAGCCAACCACTGCTGTGCACGGGCAAAGGCCGTGCATGGCGGTGGTTAGATTAACCTGTAGTAATGAAAATTACTTTACGCTAAAAAACATAGAAATTCACTAACAAAACAAAGATTACAGGGACATTATAGTTAGGCTCACATTTTAAAGGAACAAAACCATACAAATTCACCTGTTAAAGTTAGAGTTATCTGAAGAAACTATAACTCATGCCGTAAGGTAACTATAACTCACACCCTCGCAATGCATTGCTAATTACCCCACACATTACAGCACTCATGACATCTGTGATAACATCATTGATAATATCAATGTAGTATTTGCAGTAACATTTTTGACAAAAAAACTGTGCATGGCGGGGTGGCGAGTTATAGTTATCTTAGGGCACTCATTATAGTTACTTGGGATAACTCTATAACAGGTGAATTTCTATGGTTTTGTCTGTTTGTAATGTGAACCTAACTATAACGTCCCTCTAACCTTTGGCTTTTTATGTGAACTTCCATGTTTTTTCAAATCTATTTCCTAACTATAATATGTAATATTTCTTTCAGTGAATATATATTAGAGAGCACACTCAAAAGGTATACTAGGCCTCCTGTGTCAAAACTGGGGTCTTTAATTTCTGGTGTCCTGATGACACCATATTGTGGATGCTCAAACTGGGAACCAGGTACCCCTTTTTACTTGGGGAAGGTTTTCTGTGCCAGCCATACAGTGAGACGCGTTAGCAAGTTGTTGTTCAGTCAGTTCCTTGTCTTTTAAAAATGAAAATTAATTTATGTAACAAAAAAACAAAATACTGTACACAAAAAGGCAGATATTTAGAGGTGGGCTGAAGGGTATTATAGTGGGGCAGCTTTAAAGGAACTGACAAAATACCAAGGTGCACAGCAATAAAATGTTGCAGTAACTTAACAAATTGTAACCTCCAGCCCGTATGATGAAATCAGCCCTAATGGTTTGTGCAGCAGCAATCACTAACCTCTAGACAGACAAAGACAAACATTGCAGTTCACTAATACAAAAAAACGACCTACTGGTTTGTCAGTGTGTTACTATACAGTTAATAGTAGAACCTTAGGTCTTCCATAATCAAAGATTTCAGCAATGGAAAAATATTTCAAGGCAGTAGCAAAAATATTCATTTATTTCAGCTTTCATTGTTCAATGTGTCACTCCTGTTGTCTTTGACTTACTCATGCCAGTAAAAAACTGCCATTCTTTCAGACAAGAATATTCCTTCTTCCCTAAACACATTACCTACCAACCGCAGAGAACATAAAGTAAAGTTTCCTTCACCCCAGAGCCTCTGGGCACAAGCTCCAACTTCACATCCTCTGCATGAGAAACACAATGCCACTTTACTATTGAGCTAGGGAGAGCACAGGCAATGGAGAATCTTGGCACCCCTGTGAGTACAGGCTATCCCTTTCGAGGATGCCTGCTGCCCGAACTATTCCATGGATGTTCACGGGCACTTCTTTTTGTCATGGGTCCATAGCAAGTCCACTCTCTACTGTCTGAGAGAGAGATTGTGGTAGCTAGTGCCACTGACTTTGCAGTTAAACTCCTACAGAGTCCAAGAAGTACAAATCCAGAGACCTTCCACTTGAGATCAGGTTTAATAGTTTGGCTAGCCAATTTATTCATCTGTGGTTTAATTTTTCTCAAAGTTTCTGCCTCTCTGCAGGTGACAATTTATTTAAAGTGGGTGCCCTTACCTGAGATGCTGCATCACACACCCTTCCTGGAAGAACATTTCCTGGGCACAGACCCATGCTGTCCCAACCCATGCACAGGATTCTAGAATTTTTCAAGATGGCAGTAACAAATGAGGGCCTAAAGACCTTTTCTAATAGCCTAGCTCTGCTCATCCAAAAGTAGTTTCATTTTTCAAAGACATCCGCCGAAGAAGGCCAAGCCTCAAAAATGAGCCTTTTGTTCAGGGAAAGACTGGGAACTGTCAGCTGGCCGGGCAAGTAATTACATTCATCCAACAGAGTAGTTCACAACACAAACCTCATTAGGACTGACTCTTACAAAAGTCAAAGTACAAAAAGTAAAGCATATATGTCATAACTGACATGTTATACACTTGTGGCCAAGAGAACAATATGGAGAACCATCTCAGTGACTTTTTTAGGTTGAGCCAATCCAAAATGATAATATAAGCAATTTTTACCCAAAGTCTAAATACAGCCAAGTACTACAGACCTAACTTTAGTCAAAAAGAAAGGGGTATTGCTGTGTGGATTCTAATTAAACTATGATTCCTAAAGAGGCCATAACCAACTTATTATTGGTCCCATCTGCGACAGGGCTCCCTATGTGAAGATACCTGGCTGAGTCAGCCTGTATCAATATTCATCTGTATGCAGTACAGGGACTCTTAGCCCAGCTGAGCTGACCTCTTTTCTAACATTAGTTTCTAGAGGTTACAGTTCCAGTTCATTTTACAAGAGGCTTACAGTGAGTTCTCTCATAGCAGATATCCAAACACCAAGAAGTCCAAAGCAAAAAAAAAGTGGTTGGTTTCACGGGTCAGAACCCACACATTTACCTTATTGTACCAAGCTCCATGTGTGTTTTCGGGTGAATCACAAGACAATACCTAACGATTGAGTCCTTTTTAACTCTCATGAACTCAAGTTAAGAGACATATTAAAGGGATAACATTAAGCAAAGAAAAGACATATTGTGTGTATTAAATTAATTCAAATTTACAGCTTCTCCCCTACTATGCCATTAATTGCATCTGAAACTGTGCAAACTGAGGAAGTTGGCAACCCACCATCACCTGTACGATGTCGGAGATAAAGCCAATAAATTGCTTGCATGGCTAGAGCGGCGAGAAAGCGTATGGAACCGGATTCCCGAGATCCTTGACAGGGAAGCGACATTACAGACAATGGGTGAAGCCATTGCTGAGACCTTAGTTACATACTATAAGGCTCTGTATACCTTCTTGACCCCCATGTCGGGTGAGGACTGCACTGACGTTTTGGGAGCCCCTACCCTGTTGACTCTCAGTGCTGAGGTCTGGGCCACATTAGATCAGGACCACACGGCGGAAGAAATAACCAGGGTAATACTAGCGTTGCAGTCGGGCAAGATGATGGGGCCGAACAGCTTGCCTGTTGAACTATACAAATGCATGACTGACAAAATCAGAGAACACTATACTAAATATATTTCAGACAGGTAGGGAGTTGAGGAGTCTACCGGAAAACCAAAGAACCACCAATGTGGTCATCATTCCTAAGAAAGGTAAACCAGCAGCTGAGTGTGGGTCCTACAGACCCATCTCACTGCTTAGTTTTGAGGCTAAGTGTTATAATGACTGCATCCTAAAATGTACACAGACTATGAGTAAGTCTTTTCACAGTTTTAATTTCAATAAGAGGAGTACAAGAACCAACAGGCTGGTGGCTGTTTCCTTTAAACCTGGCTTGGGAATTTTCTGTCCATCAAGGATCAAAATATTTCAGCACACTTATCTAACACAAAGGAATTTTAAGTGGTCTTTCAAACACTTAAGGTCTTCTCATCCATCATGCAGTGGGGTTGCTGCAAATTTGAAGCACATGTTCAACAATATGAATTTCTGCATCCTGTTAGACTTGTAAGATGTGAGTTAAGTGAAGACCAGTGCGTTCTAAAGAGACCGAGCAGGGTATTCATTTCAGATCTATTGTCTCTTGGAAAAGATATATCTCAACTGGTGCAGCTGTTTAAGGATCCCCGGGTGTCTCTCTCCCTGCTTTGCTCCACCTTAATAAAGATAGGAATAGAGAGCAAGGTTTGACTATTTTCATGTATGTCTTGATAGCCCAAATGTTGGTGGTGCCAAGATTAAGGAATGAGTTGTGGTCCCAACACCTTGACCAGATTGCAGCATGTTTAAAATAGACATGCCCCTGAGAGTTGAGAAGCTAATTCTGAAAAGGTGTGTTTTGTCTCAGAGGCTTGCATCCACAGTTAAGACTTTGGCATCCCCTGTCCTATACCTTGAAGTCATATTATCATCTGTAATCTAAATTCTAGGCATGCAGTGTTCACCCATCTATAGAACTACAATCAATCCTTGATCCTACTGTTTTACAAGAGGAATTTGAGTTAGGACTTTCAGGCTATGTCCTCAGATTTAAGTCAGATGTACTGGATTTTTGGGAAACCCTGGAGCTTTTGTTACTGCAGGTCATTGCCGACTTCTCAAAGGCTTTTCCTAAGTATCAGAGACATCATCTTACAGAATTTGTGATTTGTGCTGGCTGCATTTCAAGTGCTTTGATTTTAACATCCAAATAATTTACCCCTGAAGATTATGGTCCTTTAAAATATTGTCTTGTGTTTTCTTTGTTTAGAAAATGAAGACAACTACTTTCATGTTTATTACTTTCCCAATTAGAGTAGTGTCCATTGGTTGTCTCTGGGTTCTCTTCTTTAATCCACCGACGAAAGAGTTAAAAAAGTTTATGCACTCTCTTTTACCACATTTGCTCTGCATGGATAAGGCAACCCTACAACATCTATGGCTTTGTTTGGGACACAGGCATATAAAAATGCAGTGATTAGGAAGAAGGGATCCGTAACTAAGTAAATATTGCATTGTTTTCTTTTAAGGGATTGAGTTGTGCGAACACCTAATTTTATCTTCTAGTGAGACAACAACCAGGACCTGCTCTAGGGTGGTGCGACTATTGCCCCGCACTGGGTGCTAGCTTCAGGTGGAGGTACTGTGTCTGCAAGTGTATTATGATTTAAAAGCACCTACTGCAGCGTCCCTCGCCTCCCCCAATTTCCAGACAACAATAAAAATATCAAGATAACTCTGGTGATTAATGTTCTGCCTGGAGAGGGATTGCAGTTTTTAGGGGCACTGTTAAAGGGTGGTACTGAGGCAGTATGTGGTGGTGGTGGTCATTGGGGGGCACCAACAAACATTGTCGCACAGGGCGCCATCAGCACTAAGGCCGGCCCTGACAACAACACATTTAATACAACATGCAGATCTCAAATATCCTTCAGATTAATGTCTTATAATGGCGTAGTAAATTCAGAAATGAAAACAAGTTCCACAATTCTCTTCCTGTTATGAACCATTCAATAAAACATTTGCCTTAAAATGTTAGCCATTGTGCAATGGCTATTAATCACAGGCTGAAATGTTGTTTGGTGTAAGGAATTGTTTTACTCCAAAGTGAAGATAAGTGATGATTAGTTCAGCCTCACTATTTAGGTCATTGTATTTGAGCTGTATTATTTGACAAGGAGATTTTGTAAAGACACAAAGGGTTGTCTGTATGCCTGTGCTAATAGGCAAAATTAGTTCTGTTCTGCTACGAACCTGATTATTTTGTATATTGCATTTCAGGGGAAATTTAGCCGAGGGTCACTGTTCATATAGTAGAACCTGGTGTTTGCGCTTGATAATTTTAGTAAACTTCTACTAGATTCCCACATTGAAAATCACCTTTGTTCAAGACTTTATTTTAAAACCACCCTGACTAAACAATGGGTTACATTTGCTATTACCATATAATTGGGGCATTGGTATGCAGCGCTTTAAAATGTGTTCAAGCTCTCATAAAATCAAATTCAAAAATATATTAAAAGAAGCATAGAACAAACCGTTTATGTGTCTGGTGCTTTGCAGCAAAATGAAACATTAGCACATGTACTATTTCTAAGAAAGGTGGTAAGGAATCAATGCAATATAAATTAAAACCACAGTAGCTACATTATATGAATATTTGAGTCTATCATGAATACAAATCACTTTAAAAAAATGCTAAAGTAAAGCAAAGCTAAAGTATAAAGCAAAGGTTAGCTTAGCATACAACTTAATTTGTATTATTATACACAAAAGAAGACTCTGCTAAGCTTTTATGCAATTCAATATCACCAGTATGACATTTGTCATTAATATTGTTCCCGTTGGGCACAGTAGGATATATCTAATTTCAAAAGACATTTTAAGAGAAAAGAAATTTGAACATTGAGCATAGATATTATAATAAAAATAAATGTTATGCCATGCTCAAAACAAAAACACCAGAGTGGCAACAAAAATATTATTTGTATCACACATAAAAGCATGACTTAATGTTTTATTTTTCTTGAATTACATGTAAACTACATGACCAAGAATTAGCATTTTAAGTGCACACAATTTCCAGTGATGAAAGATTATCTCTGCAACTGGTATTCTGAAAATGAAGTTCCCATTAATATAATAGATTTCCATCATACACATATTATGGTTCTACTAAGTAGGTCAATATTTGAGGTGGGAAACCGCCTACTTCAGGGAGTAATAAGACAAACGTGTCCTGGTGAACCCCACAGGCAATAAATTAATCTGAGCTCAACACTGTGCTATCTGTGGCACTGCTGTGGCACAGAGCAGACAGATATAGCTTAGGACAATGTGTAAAATATTAACGCACTGCCAAAAAACTGCCAAAAAACAAAAAAATTAAAACAGCACCAACACTAACTGCCAATGATAATCTATGGAAGCAGTAAACTGGGACCAGGGAATGATTTTGTACACCATGTATTAGGAACCTATAGGCAAGTTGTAATAATAATATGTCAGCCAGGAGTAGGCCAATGTAAACATTTTAAAGGGGCAGTGTACACATTTTATTCCTGTTTAGCCACCAAATCAAATAGAGCTAATGTGGGAAAATCATGCCAAAGATGGTAATATTCCACCTCTACAATACTGGGATTTTGGTGGGAATTTCAGAGTGATCATACCACCAAAAACAGATGAACACCAACAAAGATAGATTGTAAGCTTCTGTGTACTTATTTACAACTTCAATGTAGTATTCTTTCCTAGAATTACTCTCAAATTTTCACTTAACAGAGAGGAGTATTGTGTTACTAAAGTGTTATTGGTAATGCTTCACTGTAGTTTACAGTTGGGTACTACTTCAACAGGAAAACTATGTTGAGAATAAAATACATTATTTCTTTTGTAATTTCTTTTCACTTCTTGGAAATATTACTTACAAAAGTGCTGCAAATGGAAGCAACCCTGTAAAATCTGTAAATATTACAGTTGGACATGGTATACCCATAGACTCTTAATGAATCCCTAACAACTCATATGTAAGTCTAAAGAAGCATGATTCTTCCTATTGTCAGCCAAACCTTGGAAACTTTCCATAAGTCTTTGTTATGGATTTTAAAGTTACTTGCAGAATGATGGAAAATCATATGCTGTTAACTTTCGACTTTCAAAGGATTTCTTAAATATAGTTTTGTTCCTGTATTCTGATTGTGAAAAAGTTGAATATTAGTTGGGATGGATTTGATCCCATCACAAGTAATAATGTCACTATCTTTTTAGGTCCAGTAAAGGATTAAGGGCCATATTTATACTTTTTGACGCACAACTGCGCCAACGCAGTTGTGCGTCAAAAATGTTAACGCCGGCTAACGCCATTCCAAAGTGCCACGCGGGCGCCTTATGTATGGAATGACGTTAGCCGGCGGAGCTGACTGGTGTGCGTAAAAAAAAATGACCCACACCAGGCAGCGCCGGCGTAGGGGAAAATGGAGCTTGGGTGTCAAAAAATGGGGCAAGTCGGTCTGAGGCAAAAAATCTGCCTCAACCCGAGTTGCGCCATTTTGTTTTACTCCCACCCTCCATTGACATGACTTCTGTCTTAGCAAAGACAGGAGTCATGCCCCCTTGCCCAGGGGACTTCTGTCCCCTGGGCATGGTCATTGGGCATAGTGGAATGTAGGGGGGCACAAATCAGGCCCCCCTATGCCACAATAAAATAAAATAAAAAATACTTACCTGAACTTACCTTAAATTCCCTGGGATGGGTCCCTCCATACTTGGGCGTCCTCCTGGGGTGGGCAAGGGTGGCAGGGGGTGTCCCTGGGGGCATGGGAGGGCACCTCTGGGCTCCTTCCGAGCCCTCAGGTCCCTTAACGCCTGCCCTGACCAGGCGTTAAGAAATGACGCAAAAGCGGCTGGACGTCATTTTTTTTTACCCGCCCACTCCCGTGCGCCATTTTTGCACAGGAGTTTAAATAAGGCGCACATGCCTTGGAGTCATTTTTTAGACGGGAATGCCTACCTTGCATATCATTAACGCAAGGTAGGTGTCCACGCTAAAAAATTACGCAAACTCCAAGATCTTTGGCGCTAGACGGGTCTAACGCCAAAGTATAAATATGGAGTTAGCTTTGCGTCGGATTTGCGTAAAAAAAACGGAGAAATTCCAGCGCAAACAGAGTATAAATATGCCCCCAAGTATTTTAAACTGGAGCACAGCCACTAGTAGCTGTGGCACAGAGTGGCTTGCTGAACATAAAATGATTGAAAGGAATATAGAAGTACCTAAACAGTTAAAAGTCAAACCACAACACAATAAAAGTAATACATAAATGGGGAATAACCTAATGAACAAAATCCAAATGTTTTAAATACAAATAGCACCAAAAGAAGTTTAGCACCAATGAGGGTCAACTGGTCCCAGTAGACCAGGACCAAGGAATGATTTGAAGCTGACCACAGTGGAACCCGGGTGTGATACACCAACCAGGTTTGAACAGTCCTGAGATTTTAGATTTAGGGCCTTATTTCAAGTTTGGTGGAGGGGCATTACTCTGTCACAAACATGACAGATATCCTGTCCACTGTATTATGATCCATAATAGCCTATGAATATCGTAATATGACGGAGGAGATATCGGTCACATTTGTGATGTAGTAACCCTTCTGACAAACTCTAAATCAGGCTCTTAGGGGGTCATTCCGACCCCGGCGGGCGGCGGGCACTGCCCGCCGGGCGGAAACCGCCAAAAGACCGCACCGCGGTCAAATGACCGCGGCGGTCATTCGAACTCTCCCGCTGGGCCGGCGGGCGATCTCCAAAAGATCGGCCGCCAGCCCAGCGGGAAAGCCCCTGCAAAGAGGAAGCCGGCTCCGAATGGAGCCGGCGGATTTGCAGGGGTGCGACGGGTGCAGTGGCACCCGTCGCGATTTTCAGTGTCTGCAAAGCAGACACTGAAAATCTTTGTGGGGCCCTGTTAAGGGGGCCCTGCACTGCCCATGCCAGTGGCATGGGCAGTGCAGGGGCCCCCAGGGGCCCCACGACACCCGTTCCCACCAGCCTGGTTCTGGCGGTGTAAACCGCCAGAAACAGGCTGGCGGGAAGGGGGTCGGAATCCCCATGGCGGCGCTGCAAGCAGCGCCGCCATGGAGGATTCCCTGGGGCAGGGGTAAACCGGCAGGAAACCGCCGGTTCCCCTTTTCTGACCGCGGCTTTACCGCCACGGTCAGAATGGCCCGGGAAGCACCGCCAGCCTGTTTGCGGTGCTTCCTCTGCCCTCCACCCTGGCGGTTTCAAACCGCCAGGGTCGGAATGAGGGCCTTAGTCTTGAAAATAGAAGTTAGAGTACTTCATGGGACAGATCAATAAGAGCCCCATACAATGCTGGATACCTTTCGCATGAAGTACTGCTGAGAGAAAAGCTTTGAATGGGACAAATGTGGCATTATGTCATGGTCAGGTTTACTTGGCAGGTTTGTCCCAGTCCTCTAGAGGTCTTTCAAGCTTAACAGTTTCTAAGTCTGAAGGTTTTCCGGGAGTTAGGAGGAGTAGACGCAACCAAAGGTCCCAGGACCTCAGAAAAAAACCCTTGTGATGGAATGTCACACTACAGCAGAAGCCACCAGAAGGATCCAGGGCAGATCCAGCTGAAATTGGATTTGGAGCCAGTTGGTCAGCTTGGCTCTTCTGGAAAAGGCTTTTGTGACTTGTTGTGGACCTGTAACGTAGCAGGAGATCAGCCGACTGGCCCTCAGAGTCCACTTTTTTGTCATGGTACAAGTGGGAGTAGGTTTAGCTTTAAGTTCTCTTCACAGGTTCCAATCAGCAGGTGCAGTCCTTCTTCTGTTTCACAGGTCCATAGTGTTCTAAGGAGGGTATTGTGAGTGCCGCATTTATGCCTGCACCAGCTTGTGAATGAAGATGATACTTGACTTCTCCTTAACTAATGGGGGAAAGGATCCAAGGGGTTACCCTACCCACTCTTGCAGCAAGTGTGCCCTACCTCAAACAATCCTCCTCTGCCTAAATTCTAAATTGTGAATCCCTGCACCCCCTTATACAGAGCCTGTGCTGAGTGCCTATTCCGGAGGTCTGGCCAGGAAAAATGAGCAACCTCTTCGCTGTGATCACTTCAAACAAGTTCTGTGGCAGCTCCCTCACCAATAAGATTAGAGCCTGTCTGATTGGGGGAACAAATAAAGGGTGCTTCCCAGGTGTCATCCGGCATTATGTCTGTGACATAGAAGCACCCCTTGAAGTTAAATGAATTCCTTGGCACTGCCTAAATATTCTCCCTTCAAGATTAACAGAAATCCCTCCCCAAACCTAGGCCTTTGTCTCTGCTCTGGGAACAGTTTTCACACCTTATTTAGGGCTTGATCACTCAGAGGGCTACAGCCAAATGCTAATACAGATTACCCTCCAGAGGCGTTAGGCAGGAAAGGGGTACCTTTCTAAAAGTATATTTTCCTTCATATTTATTAAACATCTGACTTCCCCAGCTAATTGAATATTTGATAATTATTACAAAGTGTCAATAATGAAATGTCTAGTAGTTTCCTAGCGAAATATAACATTATTAAATGTAATAGTGCATTCCAGTATTTCTGTATAGAACAGCCAGCCTTGCTACAGTGAATATAGCTTTTAGGTGCTAGTTGCCGTAAGGAATTTTTTCTAATGCTGGGGTGAGGTGGGCCTGGGGACATTTAGACATGTTAAGCATGCAGTGTCCATTAATTGATGAAGAAGAAGCATTGCCATTGTTGTGTTAACTCCTTTATCTCTGAATTCCGGTGAACTATTAATAGTACCTCTTGGAAACAAGTCTCCCAGTACAGAAATACCTAATTGTTTTAACAGTCTCACTGTTGCTTGCTCTTGTAATGGTGAGAGCATTGGTTTATTATTTATTTTCAACAATGGTGAATAGGGAATTTCATGCCCAGCTCTTGATTGCTATGATATCTATGTGGGCAGGCCGATAGACTAGTCTTTCCCCCAGAATTGTCACAAGTATGTACGGTCTTGCTGGTTTCTTTTCTTCTTTACATGAGTCTGGGCTATTGTGTCCTTGAACCACTGTTTAGCATGGTAGGCTTTAGCTGTTAAATAAAATAGATAGGGATCTGGCACTCACAAGCCCTTCTTGTTTTAAGGTTATGTTAGCACATCCCATTTTAAGCAGGGTTGCCTATCCCCCCCCGTATCAATGATATGAGCAATTGCTAGAGTTGCAAAAAAAAAACACTTTCAGATTCTTACCAGAATGTTAACAAATATAAATGTTTCAGCAATATCACAATTTTAATCAATAATACACATCCCAGAATTGTCAAAGAAGAGATGTATCTAACATTCCGTTTGTGGCTTTAAAACTTCCATAATTACCCACACATTTCTTCTCACTAGTTTCGTCAGTTGTAAGGGCATGTTTAAAATTACCTTTCTGTATTTCTTTCAAAGGCCATGCACCCTGCCTTATGGGCTATAGAGCCTTCTTAGGAGTGACATTGATATTTAAAAAGAGGGTTCTGATGGATACAACTACCTGTGGATTCCTCACCTAATGAATACTCCCATGGCGCCAGCATTCGACGGAAATCTTCTTACTAGTCTCTGCACGTCGACGAGGACGTCACTCTAGCCCACGCGACGCCGTCTGACGTCATACAGGCAATAAGAGGTCCTCGACGACGTGCGGACGTCAGTTCCCTTTTTTCCGTGCATTCGAAACGGTTATCTTCGAGGGAGCAAGTGTTACTTTTTTGGTTACAGTGTATTTTTGCTGCGTAGTCTTTCGCTGTGGTAATAATGTCGCAGAGAAAGTCTGGATTTAAGCCTTGTCGTGAGTGTGGAGGCAAGATGTCGGTGACGGATCCTCATTCCGATTGCCTGTGGTGTTTGAGCTCCGACCACGACGTCTCGACTTGTGATTCATGCCAGCACATGAATCCAAAGGCCCTCAAGGAACGTGAGGCGAAGCTGTTTATGGCTAAATCGAAGGAGAAGCATCACAAGAAGTCTTCTTCTCCAAGACATCGGCGTCATCGAGACTCCCGGCGCCGTAGAGAATCTCGGCGTCATTCGAAGGAGACTCGTTCCAGGTCTTCGGATCGGCGCCGAAGGACATGGGAGATCAGTCCCACGGTTACGCCGCATCCTTCGACGCCATTGCCCTCTCCGGCGTCTCCGACTTCACCTGGACAGGCGTCGGTGATTGAGGTATTGGAGCCTCAGGTGTTTTCTCCGGCGCAGACGCCGAGGCCGGCGTCGGGGTCGCCTCCGAGACAGGCACCTCAGTATCCGGCTTTTCCCACCCCTGGAGCCGATAGTTCCGCATTCTTGAATGCGATGTATGCCATCTTCCAGCAGATGGCTCCAGGGGGTGCTCCGGCTGGGCCTTTGGCCTTTTCTTTGGGTGATCCTGCGCCTCTTCGGCTGGCACCCTTTATGCCCTTTCTCCCTTTTGGGAACGTGGGCTCGGCGCCAGTGTCGGCGCCGGTGGCCGCTCCGGTGGCTTCAGAAGGATTGGCCCCGGGGATTTCCATCCCGTCGACGTCGAAGTCGGGATTTCGGCCTGTGACTCCGGTGGGTCCATCTGCTTCAGCTGCTCTTTTGTCGGTGCCGAAGTTACCTGTGGCGCCGGACGCGGCGTCGGTGGCTTCTGAAGATCGGCGCCGATCTTCGACTTCGGCGGAGGCATTGTCGACTCCGCGTATTGAACAGCGACTTCATTCCAGGAGACGTGCTCTCCGTGTATTAGAAGAGCAGGAGTACCAACGAGCCCTGGAGGAAGGAGAGCTAGAGGACTCGGGTGATGGGCTGCGTGGACTGGAGTCGGCCAGTGGGCTGGACACTTCCCCTGAGTGGGATCTTTCGTCCCCGGGGGAGTATACTGAGGAGGCTGCTTCCTTTCATGCAGTGGTACGGAAGGCAGCTAGTTTTTTGGACCTGCCTTTGCCGGTGGTGGAGGCTAAACAAAACCTTTTAACAGAGGTGCTACATCCGGCCTCAGCTGCGGCGGAGCCTCTGTTGCCATTTAATGACGCTCTGCTGGATCCGGTGATAGAGGTGTGGAAGAGGCCGGCATCTTCCCCAGCAGTTCACAGAGCCGTGGCCAGGAGGTATCGGGCGGCTCCGACTGACCCTGGGTTTCTATCTAGGCACCCTACGCCGGAGAGCTTGGTGGTGCAGGCCTCCTGTTCAGCCATGTCAGCGCCTGGTTCTTTCCCGACGGTGCCTGGGGACAGAGATTCAAAGAAGCTAGAGGCGCAGTCGAAGAAATTTTTTTCGTCCTGCAGTCTGGCGTTAAAAGCCACCAATGCAACCTGTATCCTGGGGAGGTATATTCATGCTCTGATGGATGATATTTCCTCATCGTTTACAGAGCTTCCCCAGGGTCTTTTGGATCTTGTCTCAAATGCCCAGGCTGCTGCGACCCAGATTATCCAGACGGGACTGGATACCACCGACTCGGTAGCCAGAGCAATGGGCACAACTGTGGTGGCAAGGAGACAGGCCTGGCTCCGTAACTCGGGCTTTTCTGCAGATGTACAGTCCACATTGTTGGATCTCCCGTTTGATGGGGACAAACTGTTTGGAGCCAAGGCTGATTCGGCCTTGGAACGTTTTAAGGAAAGCAGGGCCACGGCTAAGTCGTTAGGGCTCCAAGCTCCTTCTTCCACGGCCTCTTCCCGATTTTTCAGGAGGTTTCGTGGATTTGGGCGTGGCTCTTCCTCCTCTTCCTTTCGGGGAAGATATCAGCAACCTGACTCTTCCCATCCCTATAGATCTTTCAGGGGGAGAGGTAGGGTCCGCACCAGAGGAGCCTCTCAGCAGCACTCTGCCTCTTCCTCATCCTCTGGCGGGGTGCAGCAGGGGAAGCAGCCTTAGGCTTCCACCATTTCCCACTCACTCCTCTCCTGTAGGGGGAAGATTACAGCATTTTCTCACCAAATGGAAGACTGTTACAACGGACACTTGGGTTCTCAGTATTGTGGGAAAAGGCTACACCCTTCCCTTTCGGGAGTTCCCGCCCCTCATCCCGCCCCGCCCTTCTTATTGTTCAGAAGAACACCTCCTGTTGCTAGAACAGGAGGTACAAGCCCTCCTTTCCAAGGGCGCGGTGGAGTTGGTCCCAGAGCAGGAAAGGGGTCGAGGATGTTACTCAAGGTATTTCCTGATTCCCAAGAAGGATGGTCGTTTGAGACCAATTCTGGACCTGAGGATCTTGAATTGGTTCCTCAAGCAGGAAAAATTCAAGATGCTGACCCTAGCACAGGTGCTTTTGGCGTTGAACAAGGAAGACTGGATGGTGTCTGTCGACTTGCAGGATGCTTACTTTCATATCCCGATACTCAAGTCACACAGGAAGTATCTCCGGTTTGTGGTGGGATCGCAACACTATCAGTTTGCGGTCCTTCCGTTTGGTCTTACTTCAGCACCTCGAGTCTTCACGAAGGTGATGTCGGTGGTTGCGGCAGAACTCAGAAGGAAGGGGATAGCAGTATTCCCTTACTTGGACGACTGGTTGATCAAAGCCAAGTCCCCGGAGCTTGTGTCGCATCATCTGCAGTCAACAACCCAGTTGTTGTTCGACCTGGGTTTTTCGGTGAACGAGCCCAAATCTCACCTAGAGCCCTCTCAGCGCCTCCTGTTCATAGGGGCAGTACTGGATACAACATTGGGTCGGGCCTTTCCTCCGCCTCAGCGGATTCAAGATATTCAGGATTTGGTTCCAATGTTTCGAAATGGAGCGGTAGTTCCAGTCCTCAAGGTCCTTCGTCTGCTCGGTCTGTTTGCCTCCTGCATTCTGTTGGTCACGCATGCTCGCTGGCACATGAGGGCTCTTCAGTGGTGCCTCCGAAGGCAGTGGTCTCAACACAAAGGGGATCTAGAGGGTACTGTCAAGATCTCCAGAGATGCTGCTGTGGATTTGAAGTGGTGGATTGCAAGCAACAATCTTTCACAAGGAAAGCCGTTCCAGCAGTCGCCACCAGTGGCCACAGTCATAACGGATGCTTCCACTCTAGGGTGGGGAGCTCATCTGGGGGATCTGGAGATCAAAGGTCTTTGGTCTCCAGAGGAACAGATGTTTCACATCAATCTGTTAGAGTTACGGGCTGTACGTCTGGCTCTCAAGGCCTTCCTCCCTTCCCTTCGTGGTCAGTCGGTACAGGTCCTAACGGACAATACTACCACGATGTGGTACATAAACAAGCAGGGAGGAGTGGGGTCGTACCTTCTCTGCAGAGAAGCTCTTCGACTATGGTCCTGGGCAAAGGACCATCAGATTTGCTTGATAGCAAACCATCTGGCCGGAGTCTTGAACGTGCGTGCGGACAGTCTCAGTCGCCAATTCTCGGCAGACCACGAGTGGCGTCTCCATCCAGATCAAGTCCGTTTAATCTTCCAGAGGTGGGGGTTTCCTCGGGTAGATCTGTTTGCCACTCGAGAGAACGCGCATTGTCCGTTATTCTGCAGCCTCCAGTATCCGATGCAGGGAGCGTTGGGGGACGCGTTTCAAATAACCTGGTGCGGCCAGTTGCTTTACGCGTTTCCTCCCATACCCTTGATTCCTCGAGTATTGAGGAAGATTCGCCAGGACCGGGCTCTAGTCATCCTAATAGCTCCGGATTGGCCAAGGAGGGTATGGTACTCCGACCTTCTCCAACTCTCAATGTGCCCTCCGCTCCGTCTCCCTTTCAGGGCAGACCTCCTCTCGCAGTCGCAGGGGCAGGTTCTACACCCCAACCTCCAGAGTCTGCACCTACATGCCTGGAGATTGAACGGGGCAACCTGAGTTCCTTCTCTCTCCCGCCTGAGGTAGTGGATGTTATATTAGCGGCCAGGCGACACTCCACTAAATCTATCTACGCTAATAGATGGTCTAAATTTGTTGCGTGGTGTGGAGAGAGGCAGATTGATCCTTTGCATGCTCATCTATAGGACGTTTTGTCTTTTGCTCTGTCTCTAGCGCAGAAAGGTTGTGCAGTGGCTACCATTAAGGGTTATTTATCGGCCTTGTCAGCCTTCATATGTCTTCCAGACCAACCATCTTTATTTAAATCCCCTATTGTTATCAGATTCCTGAAAGGTCTTCTAAATAAATATCCTCCAAAACCATTCGTTATGCCGCAATGGGATTTGTCCTTGGTCCTGACTTTCCTTATGGGGTCCCCTTTTGAACCTATGCATTCTTGCCCCTTTAGGTATTTGGTTTTAAAAACAGTCTTCCTGATAGCTATAACATCAGCAAGGAGAGTGAGTGAGTTGCAGGCCTTATCAGTAAAGCCCCCTTATACAACTTTTTATGGGGATAAGGTGGTGTTGAGGACCAAGGCTGCTTTCCTCCCGAAGGTTGTTTCACCCTTCCATTTGGCTCAGGCAATTACTTTGTCCACGTTCTATCCTCCGCCTCATCCTTCCAAAGAGGAAGAAAGACTGCACCGTCTGGACCCAAAGAGGGCGTTGAGCTTCTTTATTGATAGAACAAAGGATTTCAGGCTGGAGGATCAGCTGTTTATTGGATACGTGGGCAAGAGGAGAGGAAAGGCAGTCCACAAGAGAACACTATCCAGGTGGGTTGTTCTTTGCATTAAAATCTGTTACTCTTTGGCAAAGAAGGATCCTCCTGAGGGCATTAGAGCTCATTCCACCAGAGCTAAGTCGGCCACTTCGGCCTTGGCCAGGGGTGTTCCTGTGGTTGACATCTGCAAGGCCGCAACTTGGTCGTCCCTTCACACTTTTGCAAAACATTACTGTTTGGATTCTGAGGTTAGAAGAGACGGCCATTTTGCACGGTCAGTGCTGCAGGATTTCTTGGTTTGACCATTTAGGCACCCACCGCCGGGCGTGGTACTGCTTTGGGACTCTATTCATTAGGTGAGGAATCCACAGGTAGTTGTATCCATCAGAAGAACGAGTTACTTACCTTCGGTAACGACTTTTCTGGTGGATACATTAGCTACCTGTGGATTCCTCACGGTCCCACCCGCCTCCCCGTTGCCTTTCTGGTCTTTCCAAGTAATCCTTGAGTGCGCTCCTCTTGGTCTTTGAGGGTGCAATAGATGTTGTATATAATATATTTATATATATGTATATATGTATATATCTTTGTGTATATACTTGATGTGTGTATATATTTTTTTAAAAAAAGAGAGAGTTATATATATATATATAAAAGATTTACAGTTATTCATGCAATGTTGTGTATTTTTACAATATAATGGGATGTTGCCTTGCTCTTTCATTGCATTGCCTGGTTGTTCTCATGCACGTAAAAAATGATTGGTACTGACGTCCGCACGTCGTCGAGGACCTCTTATTGCCTGTATGACGTCGGACGGCGTCGCGTGGGCTAGAGTGACGTCCTCGTCGACGTGCAGAGACTAGTAAGAAGATTTCCGTCGAATGCTGGCGCCATGGGAGTATTCATTAGGTGAGGAATCCACAGGTAGCTTATGTATCCACCAGAAAAGTCGTTACCGAAGGTAAGTAACTCGTTCTTTAGGCATGTCAAAAGAGTTGATAGACTCCAATTTATATTTAATATATTGGCTGGGTTGCGGTTTTTAAGCTGCCACAACTGGAATTGCAATGGAAGTCCTGCAGCCATGTTTACACTGTCACTCTTAAATACTCCAATTTCAATATGATTTAAGGCTTAGAGCACATCCACTGGGGTCTAGATAGAGTCCCAGTGCACAGCCAAAAAACAGCTGCATTTGTTCACAAAAACATGAGGCTGACCATGAAAAAAGATATACTTATTCACACCTAATAAGAATCTTATTCAATAAATAAATAAATTGGTTTTGACAAGAGACTTTGCTTAAACATAATTATTCAATAAAAAATATAAATTACCATCCTCACTTCAATTTATTTTGTAAAAGTATCTTCTGACTTATCGCTGGATTTAGAGTGATAGTAGGAACTTGGATTCCTGCATGAATTGCTAAATAAGGAGTAGATGTCAGGAGGAGGAATTCTTCCACCACTAATTATCTATGCTTGAGGTAAATCCACCCATGCATTTGTCTTTGGTTTTAGCATTTTTCCATTACCACTCAAATCAAGCAGACACAGTCCATTGTGTCTGTGAAATTGTGGAGTGGAAACAATGATCATCCATGTATAACCCAAAGGCAATCTATCTCTGGAACATGTTGGAGCACTTCAATAGAATTAACAGAATGTGCATATAGAAACCTACAAATGCATTAACTATATACAGGGTCACTAAATATAGGTACTGTTGCCCCTTTAGAAAGTGTGCCTTCCTCTGCCACCAAGGGTAGACGATAGACCAGTTATGCCTATGACAGGCTAGAATACTCATGTAGTTTTCCCTGAGGGCTATAAACCATGCTCTTCTCCAATGCACACCTGCTCTTTTTGTGAAAATCTACATGTGTTCTATTTTGGTGGTGCCTGTGGCGTGGCATACCCTGCAGCACTGAATGTCCACCTCTGTTTAACCCCTTCTGTGCCGAGGACGTAGTAGTTACGTCCTTTGGCACAGTGCTGCTGTGCCGAGGACGTAACCACTACGTCCTCGGCACACAGCCCAGAGGGAGCGCTCTCGCTCCTTCTGTGTGCTTCCCCCCACCCCCCCAAAGTCAGGGATGGAAGGGGAAGCCCTTCCCCTTCCACCCCCGACCCCCCCAACCCCCCCTGTGACGCGAGTGCGCGCTGATTAGTCACAGGGTCTCCCCCATCGAAAGAGAAATGCACAGCATTTCTCTTTCAATCACGTGGGGGAGGCCCGGAGAGGCTTCAAAGGGAAGGAAATGTATTTCCTTCCCTTTGAAGTCTCTCCCAGGGTTTCAAAAGCTGGATTGCTTGCAATCCGGCTTTTGAAACGCCACTAGACACAAGGGTTTTTTTTTTTTTTTTGGGAAACTGACATAAGGGAGCGACCCCTTGGGCAAGGGTCGCTCCCAGGGAGGGCATTTTTTTGGGAAGGCCTTTAGGCACCAGGGATCATTTTTTTTAGTTTTTTGTTTTGTTTTGGTTCTGTTTTAGGTGGGGAGCGACCACTTAGGCAAGGGTCACTCCCATAGGGGGCAAATTATATTTAGGCCATTTCTGCCCCTTGGGGGCAGATTGGCCTATTTTGATGAGGCCAATCTGCCCCCCTTGGGGGCAGAAACCACTAGACACCAGGGAGTTGGTTTTTTTTTACGTGAATTTCACGCAAGGGGAGCGACCCCTTAGGCAAGGGTCGCTCCCTGGGGGTGGGGTAATTATTTTAGGCCATTTCTGCCCCCCTGGGGGGTAGATCAGCCTATTTTGATTAGGCTGATCTGCCCCCAAGGGGGGAAGAAACCACTAGGCACCATGGATTTTTTGATTTTTTTGTTTTACAGATGGAGAGCGACCCCTTGGACAAGGGTCGCTCCCCTGGAGTTGCAAATTATATTTAGGCCATTTCTGCCCGCTTTGGGGGCAGTTCGGCGGATTTTAGGTCAATCTGCCCCCATAGGGGGGCAGAAACCACTAGGCACCAGGGATCTTTTTTTTGCGCCGTCACGCAAGGGGAGTGACCTTGTAGGCAAGGGTCGCTCCCAAGGGGGGGTGGGGAGGCAAATTTATTTTAGGCAATTTCTGCCCCCCCTGGGGGAAGATCAGCCTATTGTTATTAGGCCGATCTGCCCCCAGGGGGGGGCAGAAACCTCTAGGCACCAGGGCAATTTTTTTTTTTGTTTGTTTGTTTTTTTAGAGATGGGGAGCGACCCCTTAGGCAAGGGTCGCTCCCCTGGAGGGGCAAATTGTATTTAGGCCTTTTTTGCCCACTTTGGGGGCAGATCGGCCGATTTTAGGTCAATCTGCCCCCCTTGGGGGCAGAAACCACTAGACACCAGGGAGTTATTTTTTTTTTTACGTGAATTTCACGCAAGGATTGCGACCCCTTAGGCAAGGGTCGCTCCCTGGGGGGGGTAATTATTTTAGGCCATTTCTCCCCCCCCTGGGGCCAGCTGAGCTAGAGGTCAAAATCTACAGGTAGGCACTGTTTTCTATGAAAAAGTTTGATGTGTCCATGTTGTGTTTTGGGCCATTTCCTGTCGCGGGCGCTAGGCCTACCCACACAAGTGAGGTATCATTTTTATCGGGAGACATGGGGGAACGCTGGGTGGAAGCAAATTTGTGGCTCCTCTCAGATTCCAGAACTTTCTGTCACCGAAATGTGAGGAAAACGTGTTTGTTTAGCCAAATTTTGAGGTTTGCAAAGGATTCTGGGTAACAGAACCTGGTCAGAGCCCCACAAGTCACCCCATCTTGGATTCCCCTGGGTCTCTAGTTTTCAAGAATGCACAGGTTTGGTAGGTTTCCCTAGGTGCCGGCTGAGCTAGAGGCCAAAATCTACAGGTAGACACTTTGCAAAAAACACCTCTGTTTTCTTTCAAAAAATGTGATGTGTCCACGTTGTGTTTTGGGGCAATTCCTGTCACTGGCGCTAGGCCTACCCACACAAGTGAGGTATAATTTTTATCAGGAGACTTGGGGGAACGCTGGGTGGAAAGAAATTTGTGGCTCCTCTCAGATTCCAGAACTTTCTGTCACCGAAATGTGAGGAAAACGTGTTTTTTAGCCAAATTTTGAGGGTTGCAAAGGATTCTGGGTAACAGAACCTGATCAGAGCCCCACAAGTCACACCATCTTGGATTCCCCTGGGTCTCTAGTTTTCAAGAATGCACAGGTTTGGTAGGTTTCCCTAGGTGCCGGCTGAGCTAGAGGCCAAAATCTACAGGTATACACTTTGCAAAAAACACCTCTGTTTTCTTTAAAAAAATGCGATGTGTCCACGTTGCGTTTTTGGGCGTTTCCTGTCGCGGGCGCTAGGCCTACCCACACATGTGAGGTATCATTTTTATCGGAGACTTGGGTGAACATAGATTAGCAAAACAAGTGTTATTGCCCCTTGTATTTCTCAACATTTTTTCCTTCCAAATATAAGAGAGTGTGTAAAAAAGACATCCATTTGAGAAATGCCCTGTAATTCACATGCTAGTATGGTCACCCCGGAATTCAGAGATGTGTAAATAACCACTGCTCCTCAACACCTTATCTTGTGCCCTTTTTGGAAATACAAAGGTTTTCTTGATAGCTATTTTTCACTCTTTATATTTCAGCAAATTAATTGCTGTATACCCGGTATAAAATGAAAACACATTGCAGGGTGCAGCTCATTTATTGGCTCTGGGTACCTAGGGTTCTTGATGAACTTACAAGCCCTATATATCCCCGCAACCAGAGGAGTCCAGCAGACGTAACGGTATATTGCTTTCGAAAATCTGACATTGCAGGAAAAAGTTACAGAGTAGAACTTAGAGGAAAATTTATGTTTTTTTCACCTCAATTTCAATATTTTTCTTTTTCAGTTGTTATTTTCTGTAGGAAACCCTTGTAGGATCTACACAAATTACCCCTTGCTTAATTCAGAATTTTGTCTACTTTTCAGAAATGTTGCGGTTTCTGGGATCCAGCATTGGTTTCATGCCCATTTCTGTCACTGACTGAAAGGAGGCTGAAAGCACAAAAAAATGTAAAAATGGGGTATGTCCCAGTAAAATGCCAAAATTGTGTTGAAAAATTGGGTTTTCTGATTCAAGTCTGCCTGTTCCTGAAAGCTGGGAAGCTGGTGATTTTAGCACCGCAAACCTTTTGTTGATGCCATTTTCAGGGAAAAAACCACAAGCCTTCTTCTGCAGCCCCCTTTTCCCATTTCTTTAAAAACAATAATTTTTCACTGTATTTTGGCTAATTTCTTGGCCTCCTTCTGTGGAACCCACAAAGTCTGGGTACCTCTAGAATCCCTAGGATGTTAGAAAAAAAGGACGCAAATTTGTCTTGGCTAGCTTATGTGGACAAACAGTTATGAGGGCCTAAGCGCGAACTGCCCCAAATAGCCAAAAAAAGGCTCGGCACAGGAGGGGGAAAAGGCCTGGCAGCAAAGGGGTTAAATTAAGGAATTTGTATACAAGCCAAAGTAATTCTACATTTGGAATGGGAAGGAATAATTGTCACCCATCAATTTCATCATATTGTGTAACATCATGTGCTTTTATTTCCTTTTAAATATTTCATATTTTAATACATTCTATCACCTGTTTCTGGATGTGATCGCTCTCCAGGGCTACTACTGTAAGCAGGGAGCAAGTCTTACTATGTAAACTGATCTAGTGACATCTTAGAAGTGTTTGGAGCTCACCGTAGCAACTTAATTTAGTCTGTAACAAGGCTGTGGCATAAGTATGATTTATAAGCTTTTTGTGATTTAGCTTTTTGCCTCCCCCTTCTATAAAATTGTCCAATTAGACTACCAATTTCACAAATTGTAGACATTTACTACTTAATTTATAGACTTTTAGAAATGACAAGGGCATACTACCCTGGCAAAATTTGTTGGAGAATAAAGCAATGATTCTCTTGAAGTTATGAAACAATTTGAAGACCACAGAGGAATAGTTTTGCCTTGTTTGAAATGGAATTTCCATTAGCTGGACTTCACATGATACTGTAACATGATACTGTGTAAAGTACAGACAAATGAGGTCTGACTCTATATAACTGAGGAAGATATTTGGCTGAGCCCCTCTGTGGGTTAAAAAGGATTATCAGTCCTCGTGCATATGAAAGTTAGACTAAACAATATGCATGTAAATGCACATCTTTGAGGTGTTCAAAATAACCATTAATCTAAAAGTTATTTTACATATTATACAAAAGTTAAAAACAGATGTTTGCACACATCATTTCTTCCTAAGTTATGCAGAATTCCTCCATTTATTTAGCACCCTACTATTTTTTCCTAATTTTGCTGGCTTGTTTCCCCACTGCTGAATAGTTGTAAAGCACTTGTGCTTCTCCACTAAATGCTTATAGCAGAGTACACAACATCACTTGACATTCTATCTGACAATGGCATCACAGGAAATGACACATGGCCCTCTAGTGCAGAGGAAATCACCAAGAAGGGATGGCAGTGAGTTGATATCCTAATCTCCCCAAAGATACATGCCAACTCTTTACTAGCAGGCCCAATGTGGTCTCTCTCTTTATCCATTCATTTTTCAAGACATGTGCCCTTGCATCTCAGGCCTCTGCAACATATAGTTCAAAGTCTGCTCATGATTCCAAGACCCAACATTGTCTCAAGTATAACCCTGATGTGTAAAGCAAGTTGCATTGTCTCTAATAACGTGTGTCATGAAGAGTAACAAGAGAAATACACCGATAAAATGTGTAAAAATGAAAGGAAGGGGAAAGCAAAGACAGGACAAAAAGGGATTGAGATGGATGAAATAGAAGAAGCTAAAAGGGAGGCTAGAAAGAATGGGTAGAATGTAAGAGATGTAAAGCAAGAATGGAGATGAGACAATGGAGACTGGATTGGGGGAGAAAGAAATAGGAGATGGTGAGAGAAGAAGGGGAAAGGATTAGCACAAGTCTGGGGAGAAGCACTGCTACAAGTAAAGGGGGATGCATCAAAGAACAACTGAAGGAGGAAGCTAAAATGTTTGCAATGAATGAGGAGGTGAGAGATGATAAGAGGGATCAAGATTGTAGCGAGCAGATAAAAGGAAGAGTGAGTGAAAAGAGATGGGCAAAAGATATTATGTCTGGCAAATATAAGGTTTGGAGAAAGGATTGAAGTCGGAGAAAGAAAAGATGCACAAAGGAGACAGAAGTGATGAGAAATTTGGAGAACAAAAGAAAAAGGTAGGACAAAGAGAAAGGTGACTGCTGAAGGAAGATGGAGAGAGAGAGTTGAATAGTAGCAAGACTGAAATGTGAGAAGAATCAATTAGAACAACCTATAAATGTGTACAATAAGCCATATCTGTTGTTTGCCTTGACAGTACACACTAGTTTATATCTTAGCAGCCCGTGAAGTTTTGATAGCGACATGTTCACAGAAAGCCATGTGATCATAGCTGATATGAAATAGCTTTCCCGAATAATCTGTTTAAAAGATTTTTAGTGATACTAGACAAGGAAGTATTGTGTTGTCATTTAAGGGAATTCAGCCGGATCCTGATTAGGAGCACACCTGGCTTTAATTTCAGATTGTACTATAATCTGTGCAGTAAACACCCCAGCTAAGGTCAGCTGCCTGCCTCTCAGTCAGTCACTGAAGGAGTGTTAGAAATGGGGTTTCTGGTGGGCTACGGTATGCACCTAAGCCAGACGAAACCCACCCACTCTAGTCAGGGCAAGGAAGTTACATATCAAAGATAACCCCTGCTTCACCCCCTTGGTAGCTTGGCACGAGCAGTCAGGTCTAACCCAGAGGCAATGTGTAAAGCGTTTGCACAACACACACAACACGCGTGATGCAAAATGTACACCACAAAGTAAACACAACACCTAGTTATGTAAAAATAAAATGTATTGCACAAAACATAATAAGACCAAACATTACAAGTTAGTAATATCCTGCTACCTTAGCAGTTACCCAGGTCACTAATACTCTGCAAGAATAAGCAGTGGTCACAATAGAACACACAGGTACTCAGGATTCTGCAACATAAGCAGTACTCAAGAATGAAAAGAAATGCACTTGTCATGGAAGTATAATAAATGCCTATATTAAGAGCATTAGAAAAACGTATGGCAAGTCATAAAACACATATCAGAATGTCATGCCCATAAAAGGAACATCAGCACATATATGTAGCACACCATAAAATAAGCAGGCCAACATATCACTCTGTACTGTTTACATCCGAAACCTACGAACGAGTATGTCCCAAAAGAGTACCTGCACTATGGTGAAGAGGCACTCCTAGTGCCACGAAGATGCAGAAAAGGGGGGGCCCGGCACTCCTCCGTGCCAAATGGCGGCCTCAAAATAATTTCTTGGGGAAGAGGGTGTCATGCACCCCCACCTGCCTTTATAATGGGACCTCTGGGGGCCTGAGATCTCAGGGGGGCCCTGATCCACAACTGGCCCTCCAGAGGGGGGACAAAGCCAGCAAAAATTATGGGCCACGGTGGGGGCCTCTCCCGACTCTCGCGGGGGCCCAAAACCCCTAAGGTGGACCATGCACTGCGGGGGTGCCTCCAGCGAGGCTTCCCAGACCGCATCGATGATCAGGCACACAAGTAGATGCCTTCTTGTGCCCCGGGGTGCTCCTTGGAGTGTGCATCACCACAGGGGCACGGTAGGAGCGCGTTCACTCCTTTGTTGATTGCAGGGGTGCCCCGGGGATCCCAGGGCCAGCGCAATCTTGTGCTTCGGAGCAACCAAGCCAGGTCACGGCGGTGAATCCTGATTTCAGCAAGCGCTTTTCAGTGCGTTGTGCCCGGGTCACAGCGGTGATTTTAGGATACTGGAATGTGCCTGAGAAGTGCTGAGGGCAACTTCAATGAGCCCGGGTTGCGGCGGTTAATATACCTTAGAGCAATTGCCCTTAGAAGTGCAGGGGGACCAAAGAAGCACTTTCCAAGCGTAATAAATATAAAGAGACAGCATTCCTCGTATTTCTGGATGGTAGCAGGGGTCAGGGGCCACAGCACCCTGCCCCTGGAGACAGAAGAGTGGAGGGAAGCACAGGGATAGCAGGCCCAACAACAGACCAGCACAAGGGATGCAGATGGTGGCAGTTCCTCCTAGTGACAAGGCAGGTCACAGGTCAGCACATCAGCAGCAGTCGAAGGTGGGCCCTGGATAGTCCATTCAACAGCATCCTGTGTCTAGTTCCAGAAGAGTGTCTGGAGTCCCAAGAATGTCTCTTCATGTCTCAATTGTGGGGAAAAATCCCCTGTGCTTATACTCAGTTTACAGTGTGTTTCACAAAGAGAGGGGAGAGGAGGTTCCAACCAGTTACAACTGGTTCTGGGAGTGCCCCCTCTCTCCTCCAGCACAGTCTCCAAACATCAGTGGGGGTAAACAAACTTTTTGTGTGAGGCCAGGGCACAGCCCTTAGAAATGTAAGCGTGCCCTGCCTCTCCCTTCACTCAGCCCAGGAAGACTATTCAGTATGCATATGCACCTGTGTGACACCTCCTCCCTCCCTGTGTACAGGCTGTCTGAAAAGCATGCACAAAGCCCAACTGTCACTCTGCCCAGACGTGGATTGGAGTCAAGCTGCAAAACACCAGAGTCATAATCAGAGAGAAATGCTCACTTTCTAGAAGTGGCATTTCTGTAATAGTAATATAAAATTCACCTACACCAGTAAGCAGCATTTCTCACTATCATTACAACCATACCAAACATGCCTACGCTACCCATCATAAATCAGACAATACTCCTTACACATAAGGCAGGGCATTTCCAATGCCATCCTATGAGAAGGCAGCACTCACAGTAGTGAGAAACCAAATAGGCTGTTTGTCACAACCAGGACAGGCCACACTACTAGGCACATTTTCTGCCCTCTACATAGATAGCACCCTGCCGATAGGGCTAGATGGCACCTACCTTAGGGGTGACTTACATGTAGTGAAACGGGAGTTCTGGACCTGGCAAGTAAATTTAGATGCCAGGTCCCTGTGGCAGAAAACTGCAGACGCAGGCCCTGCGCTAGCAGGGCTGAAGCAGGTGTGAAAGGCTACTTCAGTGGGTGGCGCAAGCAGCACTGCAGGCCAACTAGCAGGGACTTACAAGTAAATTAAATATGCTAATTAGGTATATGCCAATCATACCAAGTTTACAAGGGAGTGCACATGCACTTTAGCACTGATTAGCAGTGGTAAAGTGCCCAGAGTCATACCCTCAAACAAAACGAGGCAGAAAAATAAGGAAATAAAAGCAAAACGTTTCTGTTTTCTTTGTTCATATCGTATGCCACTATCGCATTTGAAGGTTCTCACAGATCACTTGCCATTTGTTAAGTGATCAATCGAACTGTGAACAAAAGCATTTGCATGTGTTGAATGTTGTGTTAGGACCCCAATATATCCTTCACACATTCTCTTGAAATCACAAATTACTTTTTCACCATGTTACTTAAATCGTAGCAATATTCAAGCCATATTCAATTTATTGCATTTTTAAACCATAACCCCCATTGATGAAATTCAAAACTTAATAATTTTTAGGAAACATTTGGAAAATAGTGATTGAGACTTGAGAAGTTCTTAGGTGACACATTATCTGTTCATCTCAGTGCAGAATAGTGTATATAT
Organism: Pleurodeles waltl; assembly: GCF_031143425.1. Lineage (NCBI taxonomy): Eukaryota > Metazoa > Chordata > Amphibia > Caudata > Salamandridae > Pleurodeles > Pleurodeles waltl. The sequence continues at coordinate 944,012,768 of NC_090439.1, read as the reverse complement.
GCTTATATTTGGACCCAAAAAAATAATTCACTGCTTTCTGACCATAAAATATTCATGATAAATGTTCTTATAGTAGGATGATCCTTGAAGGGGAATGCCACTTTGCTCACATAGTTGAATCCAAAGCACACATGAACTTTAAGATGTAGTTAAACAGAATAAAAAGGTGAAGGGAACTGAGGACAGTCATTGCCCTATGCTTTTAATGTTTGTGATGTGTGCTAATGGCACACTGAATGAAGAAGTTCTAGGTCCTGGGTGGAGCTCACATAATTTCACTCCATCGAATTCTGGTGAGTTATATAAAAGCTCAGCAAGATTCCACAGAATTCCAGCAATGGGTCAAACATGCACGTTGTGCTCCCATTTTAGCACAAGAAGCATGTTCTGCACTGAGCAATCACCGCAAATTGCACCACAAGGCAAGAGCGCACAACCATTTGAGTTGATTTTGCTGTTACTTGAATAGAAAATCTACTCAGGAAATAGCCCTGCGACCACAATTGCCCACATTAGAAAATCTCATAGGAAGTCCTCCCAGTGACGGGAAATCAAACTGGGAGATGACAACTCTTGTTGCACTTGTCAGCTCTCATTCTGGAGCTTCACATTGTTCCTGTTGCCATCACACTGCTCAGACAAGAAACAAATTCCACCATGCAGTGATTGGCGGAATTTGGCAGGGAATCCACAATAGTCTTGTATTAAATTCTGCCCGGGCCTGACAATTTCATAATTTTTTCTAACGAACATGCATGCTTTAAAATGTTACTAAGTAGACATAAATTTAGATGGATTAATGTAACATTTGCACCCACAAACACGCACAGAAAAACATTTACTACCATTCCAAGCTGAGACGCTCAGTGATGCTTGGGACCCAAATGCATCCTTTTGCATTGGAACATTAAGGGCCCTATTCACAAAGGTACATTGCACACATCTTCGCTATTCACCATTTCTGTGTGTAGCATTACTCCTAGTTGCAGATTAACATGTTTCTATACCTACAGCAGGATTTACAAATGTAAAGTTAATGTTTGTAAATTTTGACACTGTGGTGGAGTCTCTATGGTAAAGTGTAGTAAAGTTAATCCATTTTTAATAAACTTTAAAAAATACATATTCTAATATAAAATAAGGTTAGATACATATTATAAATAAAAATACTAAATTCAATATTCAATACATTATTAAACTAAAATGCACATTAACTTAACCGCCTATTAAGAAATTGTTTACATTATATTTAATTCAAAAATAAAATCTCTAAAACATAAACAAAAAAATGCACTTACATTAATGTTTTTTAATATTTAAACTATCAACAGTTAAAAGTTGTGTATAGAATTATATTTAAAGTCTAATTTAAATTATTTAACAAATGTTTCATTTTTATAATTTTATTGCTAATATAATGCTATTTTTTAATTACTAACAATTGTATATATATATATATATATATATATATTTATATGCAAATTAAGTTGAATTTACATATTTATTTTGGAAGTCAAAATAACGTTATTTATTTGCCCTTTATTCTGATGGGGTGTTTTTTAAGAACCTGAATCCATTACTTTCAATGGGAGTCTTTTGTAGTACCTGTGAGTAGCCATGTGTAACGCTGGATTTACTCCACACCTGGGTTAATCAGCTATTTAGGGTCCTTTTTTGGCTGTAGTAACTTTGAAGTGCAGTTTGCAAATACCAGTGACCTTATTCTTTTGTGGGTAGGTGTAAACTACATATATGGAGGTTTCCTCATTCTTGACAGTGACTTCTGCATAGAAAAGGGATGAGAGGTGGAGGTTTCTGCCCTTGGTTTTGTGAATTTCATTTTGTTGTATGTGATTAGTATTTCTGTAAAACATACTACAAAATGTGTTTTCGGAATAGGCACCCAAGTGTTGTACCTATTGTGGAAGAACATGTCTGAAAGTCAACAAACATATTATATATAGTGTCAGAACCATAAACGTATTAATTCTATGTGTAGCACCTCTGTAGTCCTTGCTTCTGGACCGATAATAGGTTTTGAGTTTCCCTGCTACTGCTTTGACCGACACTTTAAAACAGACCTTAAAACGGACAGTAAGCATATACATTGTTGTAAACATTAGTCCATCTGTGCTAAACTAAGTTGTCCGATGAACATTTGTAGCATTGTTTTTTTAATTATGGTTAAGTTTAAAAGTACCCTTTCCTGCAAACACTTTGCACAGTGGTTTAACTAGAGATACAAAAATTGGTATAGTCCAAAGCATCTCTGGTACCTTTCTTTTTTATTATTTTTACATCCCTCAAGATTCACTGCTTTGTTATGGTATGTAGTTACTGTTCTTTAGAGATCACACTGTAAAAACAATGGCAGACTATTACAAAGTTTCATAATGTGTATGTCCCCTGAATGATCTTGTGCAGCCTCCATAGCAGTAAAGGCCATTCAGTATCGGAAATGGACTCAAAGACCCCAAGTTTCTTATTTAGCATGATTAAAAAAAATGCCTTTCCTCCACTGTTGATATGCTAGCTGAAAGCATTTGATAAATTATTAATGAACCAGGAAGTCTAAAAATAGTTCCATAAAAATTATACTAGAAGAAACTCTACTATTGTGTTTCCAATGAAGTATACCTATCTTAATGCCTGTCTAACAAATACATCACTTGTCTGCATGGAAGTGGTTTATAATCAATAAAATGTAATTATAAATATTTCTGCTTCGCATTTTTCTAGGATAAAATTGTTGAAATGAAAATATTTTTCTGTAAGTTAATAGAGTCCTAACGTAGTAACTTACATCTAGTGGCATTTGACTGCTTCTAATGTAACCTACTTTCCTTGAAACCACTTTGTAAATCTGTTTGGTATTTCAAATATAGCCTGGGGTGAAGGCCGACATAGAGACTATATTGTTTATTCATTTTATTTGTGTTGCGGCATTAACTGGTGCGTGTAACAAACATAGATACCCTGTTTTACATTAATTTAGCCCAATAAAATACAATAATACATTAGTAGGTAGTGCGCTTTGTGTTAATTGATTACATGCATTGGTTGTATTGGCTGTATTGTTTTGCTAAATTGATTACTAACTTTCATTAAAAAAACTGGTGAGCTAAAGAATCATCACCAAAATTTGAAACATGAAGGTACTGAACAGATTATTTGAAATTGAATGAGTACTTTAATACAGAAACATTTCAGCTTAACTTTATTAGCAAACTTCCCATCAGCTACTGGAATGGGAAATTGTTACATGGCAGATTTTTACTTCTTCAATCTAAGTAAAGCTTTATTGGAATTCCAGGGCATCAATTCCTGTAATCAATGCCATATATGTGCCATAAACTGATGTATGAGCTTTGCTTCTAAACCTGTACAGATAATCAATCTAAATAAACCTTCAGCATTTGTAGCAGATATGCTTAAAACTACTCATTGACCATAAAGAGTGTTATACAGGCATAAAATCTGTATCTGGCCTACAATATTCAACATTGAAATAAACTATTTGTAGGGATACCACAGTAACACATGTTATATATTTTTTTCACTATGGTGGTGTCATACGTGACATTGTTGAATATCACTGTCAATAATCTGCTTAGGGGCACAAATCTATTAATTTACTATCTTTTAGTTTGTGGCAATTAGGTACTTTGCACTGTTTAGTTGTTCTTTGGTAGATAAAATGTGTTGTCTGTAGAATAGTTTTGTGACTTTTCTAAAACTAACATACTTTACACATCTTGCTGTTTTGTCCATGACATTAAACAAGACAACAGTCCATGGTCAATTCGCAAATATATTTGAAAATAAAATTGAAAATCAGTGGATTATAGGTCTTCATCATTTAGTGAATTCAAAGGACATCTTGGAGCATCTTCACAAAGGCATTTTGGAGTACGTAAAGTAGTACTCCTGTAGTATTCTTTTACATACTCTTAATCATCTTTAAGAATTTTCCCCAAAACTTCTTAAATGTGACTAAAATTGGAACTATGTGGGAATAGTCACATACAGTTAATACAAAGGACTCTGCCATCTTTCCACTTTTACTAATATGAAGGTGGATGTTACTAAGCCGATTCACAAAGGCAGGCATGAGTACATAAGAGTACTCCAGTAGCACTACTTCCAGTACTTATATATATTTTTGTGACTCCTCCTCATATGGTGAAATCAAAACAAATTATACATGACATCCAAGTATAATCTTTCTCATTCCTGATTCTCTAGTTTGTCTGGAGAATAGACAGTATTCTGGAGTGCCTTACAACATGCATTTTTGTTTGCTTTTCTCCTGCTGTAATCTATTCTTCAGGTGTATAACACCCCCTGCCCTCTGAACCCAACAAATATAAGTGTTATTCCTTATTCTTCCCTGGAAATACACTTAGCCCTACCTTTTATAGTACACTTGTACATATGTTCTCACTTTGTGACCAACTGATAATTCCAAATCTTCATTTTGCAATTGTAGACCATCCAGAATACTTGCAGGTTTTCCCACTAGAAGTTGAGTTGCAGTCAAAAAATCTGCAACCTTAATTCAATATTTGTGCAGGTAAAGTGTTTTGTGAATATGGCACACCGTCTCTGATTGTTGCCTCCATAATTACTCTCTGATTCTTTGTTAATCAATCCCAAATATTTCAGCTAAGGCACCAGTCACAAGCGTTAAAATAATCCAGTTTAGGCACAAAGAGACACTTGTGGCTGAACGAGTGCAAATTAGTGGTGTCAATAAATAGCAGTTGTGCAATTTTGACACATGATTTACATCCACCTTGTAATCAAGCCCTAAGTTGCCCTTCAAATGTTTTTTGATCGAGGTTTAAATAGTCTCTTGCAGGAATGCACATCTGTGTGTGTTTCCATATATTTTTATCTCTTATATTCCAATGAATTAGATTATCTGAGTGTGATTTTGTTCTTATAAGACACTTACAGGCTCAGTATGAGGCTGTTGGTCCTAGAATCACCAGCCTTGCGGTGGCGGTCAGACCGCTGCGGCTGTGGTGGTCAGATCTCCACATTACAACACTGGTGGGTGGATCCACGTAAAGACCGACTTCCCCACCAGGATCATAGATCCTGAAGGGGTGACGGCAGTCGGGCTTTTGACCAGCCATTGCAGCGTTGAACTCAGCACAGTCTGGCTCATTACAACCCCACTTTTCGCCAGCCTTTTCATGGCAGGGACCTCGCCGTGAAAAGGCTGGTGGAAAGCCATTGCTGGGGGCCACAGGGGCCCCTGCACTGCAGCCCCCCCCTTCCCGGCGCTATCTGAATGCACACTGTCTGCTTTGCAGACAGCACACCTTCTGCGTAGCTGGAGTGCTAGGATATTGGCCTCGGGAGCCGATGCCAATATCCTAGCACAGTTCCTGCTGGTCAGCCTGGCAGGAACGCGTATTTCAGTGTTCCCACCAACATGTATTACAATGTGTCCGCCTGTCAGCCCAGCGGAAAACATTGTAATTCTTTGGGGGGCATCACCTCCAGGGCAATGGCGTCTTCCCCATGAGTTTGGCGGCCCTGTGGTCAGACCACCAAACTCATAATGAGGCCCTTAGGGTCTGATTTAGATTTCGGTGGAGGGGTACTCCATCGCAACATTGATGGCTATCCCATCCGCCCAAATCTAAATATCATAGAAAACAATGGTATTTAGATTTTGACGGCGGGGATATCCGTCACTGTTGTGACGAAGTAACCCCTCCTCCAAGATCTAAAGCAGACCCCTAATTACCTAGATTAACAGCTATGTGAGTGTAATCTGATGAAGACATGTTTTAACAAAATGCCTTACATTTGCTTAACTTTGAATTGTATATATGTGCAATCCAGTATCTGTTTTAACTTTTAACTAATCCTCTAAATATTATGTGGCCATGAAGAACAATAAGCACAACAGCAGAAAGCTGTTTAATGTCTGAAATAGTCAGAAATAAGATACCTAAATTCAAACATATCTATGCAAATTCTTGATTAAATGATTATAAAGTATGGACAGCTTTGGACACTTTCTATAACATATATCAGATATTCACATATTGCTGTTTCACAATAGCTTTAAATGTTTATTTTGCAGCACCCTGTGGCAGCCGGTCAACAGGTTCTGAAGGCACAGTTCTTTCTCCCAACTACCCCAAAAATTACAGTGTTGGACACAACTGTGTTTACTCTATTGCAGTTCCAAAGGAGTTTGGTAAGTAAACAGAGTTTGTAATTTGTTTCACTGTTAATAGTCGAAGCTCTCCTAGAAACAAAGAAAGCCTCAATCAACATTATAATATCAGTGAATTAAATTACTTTGGCGATAGACTGGATGACTTGGTGGAATGGGGCAGATTCACTAGGTCTTACTTCACTTTCCAATCTAGAAGAACTGTTCCAGTCACAGAGGATCTTACACATCATGACAATAGGAAGGACCGTTATTTGAATGGTTGTTGACAGCTTTCATGTATATGCTGCAGACTGCATTGATAAAGAATATAAGCCACACACCATCTTAGTTTCCTCTTTAAGTTAGTTAACATCATAGTCTGATGTAAACATTTTATGGATAGCAAGTAATTGTGAGTTTCATCTATTAAAAACCTTTACAAAGAGACATTAGTGAAGTTTGGATAAGAGTTCAATTTCTTCATTCTGTGAAATTGGCATCATTTGTAATAAGATTGGTGAGCTAGTCAAAACATAGGAATCAAATCAGACATTGCATGTCCAGTAGATTTGACTGAATATACACATTGTTTTCTGGTGTAGAGGCTATGATGGTAACTGTGAATGTCCGATATTAGTGAATTAGATGCCTCTGTGAATGTTTACACTTCTGTATATAAAACAAGCTGTGTTGCTGATGATTACTTTGAACCAGAGCTCACTCCACACTTCATCAATTAGGAAATATAATCATCTTTGTCCAGCTGCTCCACCGTCTATGATATGTACATAATCTATCTTCCCTTTTTTATCATCCACTACTTTATGTGTAGCCACCTAATTCTGTGCCTGACCTATCTAACAACATGTTCCTCTGAACAGCATATCTGTTTAAAGAGCTCCTAAAGAAAGACAGTGACATAGTCGTTGATGCTGTTTTAGGGGAAGGCATGATAAGATAACGATATGTGTGGCAATTATCAGAAGCAATAAAAGAAACAAAGAAAATAGTTGGTTTTACTGACAGAGGTGGTGTAGAGAAAAAAGTTCAAGTTGAATCCGGTGATGATGCTCATTTGTAGGGTTTTGGGTGGATAGTTTGAGATTCATGCTGAAGCAGAGAATAGGGGAATACAAAGGCAGATTAAAAAAATCTGTCTATTGATATATTGACGAAAACTGGGAGAAAAGACTAGCTGACAAGATTAACAGTTGACTGCTGGTACTGGATTGAGATGGTTGATAATAAAAATATGTTATTAGGCCATTGGAAAAGTATGTGCGGAATTGCTTTGGGACTGAAGTATCAAAAGTCATTTGAACCTTAGGCTTCTGAACTTCTTTCAGAACAAAGGTAAATAAGAGAGCAGCCAGTAATTGGATTGGGGTTGACACGTATTGTATTCAGCAGTAGAATAGCTACCACGGATTAAAGGTTTTATAGAGAGATGCCAGAGAGGAAAGAGTTGTTAAATCTTTTGGAAAGCTGGGGCATCGCTTTAGACAGGAATATTGGAGGCTTCAAGTTTTTATGGTCAGAAGATTTACATTGAATAAATTAAAGGTTTAAAAACCCAAGAATAGTGGAGAACTTTGCTGACAAGGTGGATAAAATTAAACAAGATGAGCTGAGTTTGAACGAGGAGGAAGGGGAGAGAGTTAAACATGGATGTCATTTAGAGGCCATGTGGTTGCAACTGTGACCGCTAGCTTGCCTCTTGCAATCCCTATACCTTCGAATCCACTATGCTTCGAAGATAGCACACATAATGCCAAGAACACAGGGGGCAGCTCATCCTTATATCGGTTGGGACTCCACTTTCCTTGTTTTCTGTCAACGTTTTTATCATACTAATAGAAAGTTCACTATTAGCATAATAGAAAATGGAGTACAATTAGATGGAAAATTACTCTCCCTGTAAGGGCAAGGTATGCTCAAAATGCTTTTAAATGTGCATTGTGTGCATGCTTGCGAGTGAGAATATGTTTATGTGAGAGACTGTGAATGTCTGTATGTGTAAGGATATGTGTGTGAGTAAAAGTAAAGGTCAAATGGTGTGTGATGCTGCTTCCACTACTCCTGGTATTTTGGTGCATAGAGATCCATGGAATTACACTGTAGCAAAAAAGCTATGTGCTGATGTATGTTTTTAACATGATGATTTTGGATAAGTAAGAGACACGGTTATTGTCTTAGAAGATTGTCTGAGTTACAATGATGTGAAAGAGTAGAGGTTGCAATTTAGATTTAAGAAGAAAACATCTACAGTTGTAGATCCAACTACAGTTGCATATTGCATTTAATGTATTTATCCTGTATAACAAATACCAGAAAACAATTAGTATCTGGGTGCAATGGTAAAAATGAATAGGGGTAGAAGAAGGGACATCTAGAGGCAGAGCATTAATAAGGGGGAGAGGCAGTTTACAAGAGCAGTAAATGTTAAAGTAGTTTAGCAGTTAGGGCTCATTAGGATTAAGGATAGAGTTTGTTCATAAGAAGGTTCTCAGTGCATTTGTGAAAACTTTCAGCATGAACAGTTTTTGTGTGAAGAAGCTGTCTTATGGAGGAGGCAAAGATGTTCTATATTTAAGTAGTCATTTTGTAAGGAGTTTTCCAGCTCAACTTTTTTGGAGGTAGAGAGCTTGGAACCTTTATTGGAGCAGGCTTTTCAGTTTTCGTCTGAAAAAAATATACCTGTGAGGGGTGGCACTGTTTTTTGAAGTGCTGCTCTCTACATAGCACAGAGGATGTTTAATATGTTTTGTTCTTCATTGAGCATCCCTTTAGTTTTCTCTGCTGAAAAATAAGTAGTGATGTTTTCTCAGATCAAAAATTAGTAGTATAGTTCTGTTTTGAATTATATAATGCTGTAATCTGAATAAGGAGAATCCACTGAAGTATGCCTAGCATAGAGCATACATTGGATAAGTGAGAAAAAATGATGAACATTCATGTACCTGCTTGAGCTTGTGGAGTGAAGGGGAGATCTAAGTCAAACAGAATTCTAAGGTTGTGTGCTAACATTAGATGAGCAGTAGGTGGTTAAAGTTCAGCTGGCCAATCAAGTGGCATTAGTATTGGGTTTTGTTTCAAATGTCAGTATCTCTATTTTGTTGGTGTTGTGGTAGTCCTTTCATACTTTGAGACTATCAGGAATGGGAGCAATGACGGTGGTAACTGTTTTATCCTAATGTACGGCAATAATTATTGGAGTGTCTTTAAACAAATATTTTGGACAGTTATTTTATATATTTATGTTGATCCCAATACTGCCCAAATATTCTTTTATAATAAGTCTTTTAGCTTGCAGAACAATAGCAAAGTTGAAACAGAGTAGAGTTGTATTGTGGAGCACTTCATTTTGCAGCTTCTTCTTTATAAGTGAACAGGGGGTAGATATTTGCTATGAATATAAATGGAAAGATGTTCTAAAGGATCTTGTAATTTTGTAATATCTGGAAAGTAAAACCATTTGCTCTGTTTATAACTGTTGGAGTGAGAGGCCGTGAGATTGTGAATCCTAAAAAATTCTGAACACAGTAATGGAAGAATTTGGTTGTGCAATATGTTGAACAACAGCTGGTGATGCAGAGATCTGAACAAAGGAGAAATATGTTCATTATACCCTAGTTAGGAATGGACAAAAACAGTTGTATTGTCTACCCTTCAAGTGCAACTTATTTGGTAATGTTGAAGTCAAATGGAAATTATCTTTGCATAGAAACAACTGACCAGGGTTTTTTTTTACTTGTACTCAATTTTGGAAAGCAAAAATGATACATTTAAGTAATTTTTCTTTGAAATACCTCTTAATTTACTTGTTCTAATGGATACTAAATATTATTAGACTGGGATCTAAGGGAGACACCACAAAGTTTATTTTGGTCATACTTAGAAACATATTTAGGTGATTCTTGTCTTTGGTTTTGAGCATAGATTCTATTAAGTTAATATACAAGGCATTGAAGGTTCAAGATCTTTATTCCACCAACAGCTGTCCACCTTGTTACATCTTCTCCCAACAGCTGCCCACTGGTTATCTCAACATTCAACCAGTTATTATGGTACTGGAGTGTCACTGATGGAACACCAAGTCAGTGGTATTCTAAGAGCAAACCAAAACACATCCTCCCACATGGAAAATAAAGATCATCCTTCCCCTTTAATATGCAACAAATGAAAACAAATCTAACATAAGGAGATAATGCATCATCTAGAAATTGAAAATTAAGGTATTTTTAAACATGCTTAGTATAAATTCTACACAATAAACTAGAAATATATTAGACTTTTTATTTCTTTTTAGAGTTTTATATAGCATGGACAAGACCCTTACGGGAAACAGAGCACTTTACAAGTAGGAACAGAGGGATGAAATAATACAAACGATGGTAATGTACAGACATGGTATAGATCACAAAGAACAATAGAACAATGTTTACAACTATAAATGATAGGATTAGCAGGGAATAGCTGCTTGTGAGGATAGGGAGGTAAGAGCCTCATTATGAGTGGAAATTGTTGGAAAGTAGAGTTGTTCGTCTTTACTGAAGACAGAGGTAGATAGGTTGCATCTGATCTAGGGGGATGGGGAGAGTTGCAAATTGTGGGGGAAATTCTGGAGAAGGATCGGTTGAAGATTTTCTTTCATCCTTGTGGTTTGAGTAGGAAGGAGCTTGTGCTTCTCAAGGGTCTGTTTCTACCCGATAAGGTCAATTTCCGGGTCAGGTAGGAGGGTTTTTGTAGTACTGCACTTTATGGTTCATGCATGCAATTTTAAGTTGGAACCTGGCCTCATAGGGTAGCCATTACAGGGATTGCAGTTCAGAAATGATGTGATCACATTTTTTAAAACCAGTGGTGAACCTAGCAGCTGCATTTAGGATAGCCTATGGGGGTGCAAGAGCAACTTTTCAAAAGCCCCACAAGAGTAGTACTAGCATGGTCTAATCTCAATTGCACAAAAGATTGGCCGGCTGTTTTTAGGCCAGCCAATGGGAGGAAAGCTTTAAGTTTGTAATTAATGATTAGCTCCTCTGGTGGTAGCACTATGTGTTTTTGCATGTAGAAGGCTTTGTCCAAGGTTATACCTAGGGATTTAGCAGAGTCAGTGATTTGTGCAGTACGGTTTAACACAGTATGATGAGAGAGCCAGCCTTCGATATTGGGGGCTATGGTGGGGGGTTGAGATCAGTATTGCCACGAAACATCGTGTTCATGGGGGATGTGACGATCCTTGCTGATGCAAGGATCCTGCTCTGTATTCCTGCTTGTAGCTCATTTTTTAGCAGGAGGAGTATACTCTGATGCCAGCCAAGTGTTCAGGACCTGTGGAAACCTCTTGGGGATCAGGATGTAATTCAGCAGAGGCCAACAGCAGGGCTCAGGTAGGTCCATATATATACTGGTAAACTGAGCAGTTGCAGAGAAGTCCTCTGGATGCCTTCTGTGTCCCTGTAGCTCAAATAGGAGGTCAGTCAGTTGTTCCCTAGAGACAATTCTGGGGATCCTGGGTTCAAGGCAAGCAGATCTAGGCTTCCCTTTTCAGTACTGCAAGGTAGTCCTTCTTCTGAATCTTACATAGGTTCAAGTTTGTTAAGATGAGGTGTTCTGAGAGTGGCGCTCCTATACAGTGCCAGTCTGCGAGTGGGAGTCCATCGGCTTGCTTTGCCTTCCTTGTGTAAGTTCTGCCCCTTCCACTGGGGTAACAAAGGACAGGCTCATGTGCCAATTGCATTTGCAAGTGAAACAGCAGGCAGTCTCATGAGTCAAGAAGGGGGTAGTCAAACCCCTCAGGCTACCCTTTAAAACAGGAAGAACTGGGTACAACCACCAGACCATCCTGCTCAGAACAAGAAGAACCAGCCTCACAACCAAGGCCCTTATGTTCCCTTTCAGGAAGGAATACGTATCAAACCATAGAAGAGCAAGAGCATCTGAAACTGGCAGAAAGACACATTTGATTTAGGAAGAAAATTGCCAGTGTTCAGAATAGAAGCTTAAAATCTGACTTATAATTCACATAAGTAGAAGTATTTCTCTATATATTCCCCAAATAACATTATAACTTAATAAGTCTAGTAAGGTAACCCAATGTTAGTCTATGGGAGTGATAGCCTTGCTACAGTGAAAAATGACTTTAGGAAATTTTCATTGGCAAGACACGTACAACTTGAATACACATGTCCTACTTTTTATAAAACATGTACCTTTCCAATGAGCTGTTAAAGCTTACTTTAGGGGTGACTTATAAGCATATCTTTGCAGCCATGTGAGGAGTGAGGGTGGAGCCTCGCAATCACACTTAAACCTGGCAATCGTCAGGACAAGGTGAGCCGGCAGATCGGGCCGTGTTGGACACAGGCGCACACAGTGGCGATGAGGAGGGGGCCATGTGCCTGGGCGTGGATGCGCGACTCGGACCAGCTGTAGCTCAAGAGAGGACTCTGTAAGGAGGGCGTGCTTGGGCCGGACGACCGTGAGCATTCTGTACCTGGGCGGAGATGCTCCCATGATTCTTCCCGACGTTGTGTGGAGGCCTTCCTCTCCTTAATCCGCCGATCCGTGCCGCAAGCCAGGAGGGCGCTACACACGCCGTGCATGGGGTACCATTCTGCTGCCGCTCATCACAATAGACAACTGGGGGCATCCAACATCTCCGATTAGAAGGTAGGATTGAGCCTGCAGTAGCCACACTGCGTGTCTTTGGGACAAATCCTGACAAATTCATATCCAGGACCAACCTACAATCCGCACGAGTGACTGACTACGTGCCATTGTAGCTCAAATTAAAGTGGCTGCACGGATGTTTGGAATGCGCTACTCAATGTTGTGATATGTACATTACCCTACATTGAAAACTATTTTAAACAGGGGAAGAGTGTGTCACCCCCTGGTTGAAGAAATGCAATTAACCTGTGTACATTAACAGTGGCCTAATTAAACCACACGTAGATCCTAACTTACACAGCCGCACTCATGGTCAAACCTAAGCCCATGCGGCAGCTGCCACTGACTGAGGGAAATGCACCTCTATTGACCACTGCCCCTAAAGACCCTCCAGCAGATGAATGAGACCCTGCATGTACACTCTGCTCAATTCGACAAGCTACTGCAGGCAGTGCTAGACACGAAAACAACTGTGGAAGGCAAAATAGACACTGTAGCGCATGAGGTCAACTTGCTTTGAGTGGACCACCGCAAGCTGGCCGAAATATTGTCTGCAAATGAGACGTCACTAACTGTAGTACAACCAGGAATAACAGACATCCAAAACTAGTTATCGCAGCTGAAAGCAGAGATCTCAATCCGGCAACGCAGAACCGAAGATGTGGAAGGACGCTCCCGAAGGAACAACATTAGTTTCCTGGGATTTCTGGAAAGAGCAGAGTCACCTAAAGCTGAAATATTTATAGAACAATGGCTGAAGAGCATGATCTTGAGCCATGATGTATCACCTTTCTTCTCAATAGAACGTGCACACCGGATTCCAGGTAAGCCACCCAGGCTGGGGGATCCACCTCCACCGCTGATAGATCATCTCCTCAACTTCCGAGATCGCAATCTGATACATTAATGCTTCCGCACACAAGGCCCTTGGAAGTTTGAAAATTCTGTAATCACGGCCTATCCTGATTACACCATGGAAGAGCAATGTAAACGGACCTCATATTCAAAGGTTAAGCAGCTCCTATGTGATTACAACATTACATACTCTTTGCTCTTCCCAGTGCGTTTATGTGTAATAGCTGACAGAAAGACCAATACTTTTCCTACTCCGGAAGACTCATAGACATGGGCCCACGCAAAGGGCCTGGTTGTACCTCGCGATGACGAAACAACAGATGAAACATGGTTGACTTCGAAACTCCGATTCAGGAGGGGAAACTGGCAGTAAGATGCGCCCCTCCAAGGCACAGGCAGCCATGGGCCAGGCACGGCAATACTCTAAGTGACCCAGCTTTCTTCTAACTCCTACACTGCCCTTCTGGAAGATAAAGGATTGGACTCTGACTCCTCAAAGAGTCGCACTAGCGGCTCCATGACCCTTTCTCTGCTGGGACCGGCAATAACACCACAATCAGCAGATGACCTCTAGTGCTCCATGAGACCGACGGCACACTCTTACTTGACTGCTGGTACAACTAAGGAAACTATCAGGTTCAGGTGGACATGGCAGCTGAATACCGGACCTTGTGCCGGATGGGCTGTGGACGGCGACACCCCCCCCCCCAGCTGGCAGTCACACTTGATTATTTGTATGGGACCAGCACACTGCAATTGGAGCCTGTAACTACATAACACCTGCAGATGGCAAAAGGGGAAAGGGTGGTTGTAGACACCGTAGTCATCAAGGGGGGCTGGCAGGGACGAGATGCCCGACTTCCACCACCCTCCCCCATACACTAGTGGACTTCCATGAACTACCTACTCGCATAGATTTAATATTAAGCACAACAGGGCTGATACCTGGTGCCGAGTATGCAGACTATCTGGCCAAGACACTGTCCGACAACTGTTCATTGAAGATTAGCATGTGCTGGGGCCAACCACGTGCTTCGGTTCCTACCTTGCGCCTGTGCATTGCATTGTTGACTGACCCCGCCTTCCACAAGGAGCTGCTTACCTGCATCTCTGATTATTTTGCCACAAACGGAGTGTCGACCATGACGCATACACCAAAATGGGATGCTCATAAGGTAGTAGTGCACGGGCTCTGCCTTTCTGCCACAGGAGGAGTACGACGCACACTAGTGAGGGATCTAAACGCAATGGAGGTAGAATTACGTGAGATGGAACGCTCAGCATCACAGGGACTAATAGCCTTTGATATAATTCGCAAACACCGCACGTCAAGAATTAGACATGCGACTGCGCATTTGCGACTACCATCAATATATCGCTACAGCAAACGCGGAGGGCGACCGGTCTGGTAGACTGTTGGCTTGTATGATTCAGACCACACAACACAGAACACCCATTGGGGCACTAAGGCTTGCAAATTATAGCGTGGTCAGTAACCAGGTGGCCATAAACAATGCCTTTAGAAATTACTATAGCACACTTTATGCAGCAGAACCGAATCTCCCAGCAGAGCAACTAGAAGACTTCTTTCACTTAATCACTATCACTCACCTCACACCACCACAGTGCGCAGAGCTAGACACACACATAACGACTGACGAGATCCACACAGCCTTACAACAATTGACCCGTAATAAGACTCCAGATATGGATGGTCTACAGGTCAAGTATTATCCAATGTTTGCAAAACAGCTGATACCACCATATCTGGAAATGTTACGTGAAGCACAACAACTGGGACCACTCACGGACTCACAATGTAATGCCCTAGACGTAAGATCTTATCAACCCTTCACTGCTCAATTTAGATTGCAAGTTATTAGGTAAGGTTCTGACGAATAGATTGCTTCCATTAATGACACACCTAATTCATGAGGTCCAATCTGGTTTCATTCCAGGTAGAAACACTTTCTTAAATCTGAGGCGACTTTTCAGATTAATGTTGAACACTCACGAGGGCAATAATGATAGACTAGCAGTGTCATTAGACATTGAGAAGGCGTTTGATACCATAGGGTGGCCCTTCCTGAAAGAAACACTACGTAAGATTGGTATTGGCCTGGAATTCCTCTTCCTAAAATGGATTACCATACTATATACTAAGCCCAAGGCCCGCGTCAAAACAGGTCAGACTATCTCTCAGACCCCAAGGCCCGCGTCAAAACAGGTCAGACTATATCTCAGGGATTCCCTATAGGCCATGGCACCAGACAGGGGTGCCCTTTATCACCCCTATTATTTGCACTAGCTATGGAGCCACTAGTAGCTCATCTGCGAACGCGTGCATTATTGTGGGAGATACCCGAGGGTGACAAACAACATGTAGTTTCTCTTCATGCTGACGATGCGCTGATATACTTACGCGACGGCACATCAGCACTTCCGGAGCTACTAAATCTGTTGGAGCGATTCGTAAATTTGTCCGGGCTGCATGTTAATTGGTCTAAATCTTGCTTATTCCCGCTCAATCCAACCTCAGAAAACTTACGACCCGATGTCCTGCTTAGTGGGCTTCAGTGGTCTTCCTCTACTTTTAAATATCTTGGTATTCAAATCTATCACACAAAAGACGACCTACAAGACGGAAACCTATGCCGGGTGTTGCATGCCATTAAAGGATTGCTGCCTTTCTGGGGTTCACTACCATTGTCGCCTTTGGGACGAGTGGCTATCGCCAAGATAATAATACTACCACAGCTGCTATACTTCTTTACTGCACTACCTTTCACTGTACCTCGTTCTTTCTTCCGCACTCTGAACGGGTTGATGCTCACTCTAATATGGGGTTATGGCCGCCGCCAAGCGGCACTTACAGTGATGCGCCAACCCCTGCTGAAAGGAGGCCTCGGTATGCCAAACTATGAACTATACTACACAGCAGCACAATTGCAGTGGCCTCTCAAATGGCTCAGAAACCCCCTGCGTGTGGAATCTCAGACAGTACAATCCACGCTGGGCAGAACTAGTACCCTCTTATGGCTACAAGACCACACTACTCCCACTGCACACAGCAATATCCTCATGGCGATTGAACACACTTGTTGGCAAGGATATGTCAGTGGGAAAGACCCAATCCCCCCTATTCACCCAAGATTCCATTACTTGACATACCAAGCGCTAGTAAAATACATTCCATGGAGTCGTTGTTGGCACTGAGGATACAGACCATGGGTGACTTATTCAAAGACGGACGCTTGCTGACATACTCAGAGCTAAATGAAATCTATGCCATGGGCCCGAGCCGTTTCTGACCTATAGCACTTTGAAACAGCACATACAGAACACTTGGCAACATAGAGACATTGAGCCCCAGTCTTCGATCATTCTTCACGCCATACTGTCTACTACAGATCCCAAACACATAGTATCCCAACTATACAGCTCCCTGCTGGAGAGTTCTACATCAATTCAGGAAGGAGCTCAAGCACGCTGGGATAAGGTCCTCCAAGCACCATTGACACAAACCGCATGGTCCACAGCGCTACACATGACGAAGAAAGTGTTGCGGAACCCCAGATTTTGCTTTACTCAATTCAGTTATATGCATCAAACTTACCTGTCCCCACATTGCCTCCAATGTATGTTCCCCCATACTAATTATGAATGTCCATGCTGCGGGGAACCCAATGCCAATTTCTATCACATGGTGTGGTTATGCCCACCTGTACAGAGGACATGGCATGATATCACCTCTTTGATGGGCGAACTAGTCGGTCATACACTCCATGCTACACCTGAATCCTGCTTATTGGGCATACGGCCCAAATCAAAGCAAGATAAACAGAAACATAGGTGTGTAGACCTAGCATTTATTCTATTTAAATGTCTCATAGCAAAAGTGACACTCCAGTGGCGCTGAGGGCTCATAAATATACCCATTAATTCAGAGGAATATTTTGTTACTGGCCCCTAAATTCAATCTCAGTTTGAGTTGGTGTTTTAAAGAATGTTAGTATTTTCAACAAAATTATGCACAACTTTGAAGACTCTGAGCAAAGCCTTGTCGAAACTTCTCATGCATAGTATGAGATGGGAATAGTTGTGAGTTATCTTTTAGTTCTTAATGTATTATTTAAAAAAAGTAACTATGCTAAACTTCAAAAAGCTACATTATTCTGAAAAACATGTTAGATCTTCTATTTCCAGCTAATATTGGGTCACTGCTGAATCTGTAGACACTTTTAAATACTTCATTAGGAAACACTGGTAAACACACCATGCGAATTATGCAGTTTCTGGTTTGATATTATCTAATTATTTTGATAAACACATTTTAGCTAGCTTAACCTCTATTCAGACCGAGTGTGACCCAAATCAAACCGTGATTTGTTGCCTCGAATAGAAATCTAGTTCCTGTTAAATCTTCAGTTGTCATGGCTTGGGTTCTTTAGGAGAAACGCTGAAGTGCACCCTTTTTGTCTGTTTCATTAGTCTGTCATGCAGAATCGCAACAGCAATATTTCATACAGTGACAGGTTTCGGCTGAAAGATAAATGTTTCACAAACGCACACAGTGTGCCCCGGGCACACTATTTTGTAAATATGCAAGTCCCATCATCTCTGACAGTCTCTCACTGACATTTCAGAATACTGTAATGATTTATAATTGTTTAACCTTGCAATCGAAAACGGATTATCTTTAAAACGCAGATATTTGTTATTTTTCCTCTGAAATGTTGCATAAACTGGTTCAACTAATTTGCTCCACTTCTGCCAACATTGTTAAGCATGCCAATTTAAGGCAACAAAATTCACTGCAAAACCGAAGACATATCACTTTTGGTGAGAAAGAATGGGCAGAAGGCAACAACACAAATGTACTTTTATTGAGCTTAATATATGTTTTGTTTTACACATTTTTCTTCATTTCATCAGCACTACACGCTTTGTGACCACAAATAATATAAACTATCATCAGTAGGAAGTTAATGAATTATAGTTTAAAAAAAAAAAAATTGTTAAGTATGGGATTGCACTATCGTCTTTTTCTGGTGTACAGTTAAATACTGAGCAGTAATAACTTTATTGCGGCACTAGGCCATAAAAGTATATAAACAGTATCAAAATACATCACATAAATAACGAGTTTAATAGGATAAATTATCCACCTGTTAAAAAAGAGAAAAATAAAAAAACATGAATACATAAAACCCAGTGTTAAAACTGGTGATAGCCCGGCCCCGGAACAATCACACATACTTTTTCTCATGTGCACCAAACCGAAAAAAGATGTCTCGAAACGGCAAAAGCAGTCGGCTGTGCTCTATCTGTTTTCAGTAACGTAAGTGCTGCCTGGTGTTGTCCAATACTTAAAATCCTACAGAGCGTCACCAACCATTTGGACCTCTGCTTTCCTATATGCACTGCAGAAGAAGAGGATGCGAGGCTCCCTTTCTTTAGCCAGGCCACAAACAGGACAGTTCACCCCCTGCTGATTGACCCCGCTCCTCCACTGTTAAGTAAACATGCTCAAAGGGAGCTAGCCATGCCTGAACTGCAGGTACAGCTAAGGTGTGTTAGGACAGGGTGTACCTCATCTAAAAAAGGTACCAATCTGTAACTGTCCTCATGTGCTGAAAATCTATGGTTCAAAGATCCAGGCCACGGTTTGCTCTGGTATGATAACTGGTTATGTATGTGGAATCGGTTGGCAGTATCTCTCTTGGAGAAAAAAACATCCCTCCCGTGGCTGATCCCACATTCTACCAAGGTCCAATCTTTTTAGATTTTCCCTAAAGTGGTGAATTCAGGGCGATCTCCCAGCACCCTGGATCCCCAAGATTTCCTCCAGGCCCTGTCTGTAATCAGCCAGCTGTGGGGTAACCCAAATTCATCACCAGAACATCAAAGGTCTAAGGCCAAGGACATCCTTGAAGGACCTAGGACCCAGATCCAATCTTAACGGGATCAACGGCGTGCTCAATGGTTAATTTAAAAACTGCCTAAAGAATGAATTTCTGGATGTTGTTTGCTGGATTATGCCCCAACAATTCTGTCCCATAAATTATAGCTCCCATGGCTTGCAATTTATAGATTTCAATAACCGATCCTGTGGGCCTAAAAAAAAAAAAAAACCTCTCTGGATGCCTTTGCAAGCCCCCCAGTAAATTGTGCCAGTCTTAACCATTGCTTGTCCATATAAGATAATCAATCAATTTTCTCATTTGGCACAATCCCTACATACCCAAAAACCTGGACTCTTTCTATAAGAATTCCATTTAGTTTGGGACAATGCGGGTGGTAGAGGGCAGATTTAATACCATATATTTGGTTTTACGTGCATTAATTTCAAGACTCCTGGCCCCACAAAAATTGTTAAAACTATCCAATACCATTTGGATGCCCCTAGTGGTCTTTGAGAGAAGGAGGGTATCATCAGCAAACATTAGTGCTGGCAACTTGGTTTATGCCAACTTGGGCACATCACTTGCTACACAATTCAAAGATTCTATAAGTTCATTAATATATAAAATTAATAATGTTGGTGGCAACACACAGCCTTGTCTGACCCCTTTTCGAACTAGACAGGGTGCATTGAGATCCCCCATCTTGCTGTACCACACTTGAGTAAAATTTCTCTGGTGCAACCATTTTAATGATGTCACACAGATACGGCGGTAATCCGGTTTCTGCCTGGATTTACCATAAAACATCTCTTGGAATGATATTGAGCGCTGCCTATAAATTAACAAATACCAAATGCATGCTGGAACCCCCTTAAACCGCTGTTTTCCAGTAGAAAAGCTGCAATCTAAAAACATGATCAATAGTGGAAGTAGCCTGGCAAAACCTTGCTTGTAAATGGCTAAGGATTTTATTATCATCAATCTTTACCAAAATCCTCTCCAAAATCACTTTTGCAATCACTTTTTGCATAGTATCAATAAGGTTTATCGGCCTATAATTCCCAGGGAGCCATGGGGAACCTTATTTTATAAATATGATTTTTTTCTGCCCCCACCCAGGTAATAGGGATTGGCATGCCATACATTATGGCATTAAAGAGAAGGGGACCCACACGTTAGGTACAGAGAGATGCATGTCCCCGGGGATTTTCTCTTAACAGGGAGCCTTTCTGTGGGCTAATTTGCCAATATCACTTAGAACTTCATCCAGCGTAATCATTGACTGCTCCTTAATATCACCAAGAGACCTCACTCCGCTACTGCCAGTGCAGATCAAATCCTCCTCTTCAACCTGCATATCATATAAAGATTGAAAGTGCTCAATCCATTGATCAGCTGAGATATTACTATCTATCCTGCTACTACACTCAGAGTTCCCTTTGACTCAGACCTCCAGAATGTCCTAAAATATTTACTCCACAGCACTGTGTATAGCCTCCCATCTAGCAGTTTCCCATACTTGTTTAGCATCGTTATGGGTCAGTTTAAAACAATATCTGACACTACAAACCCTGCTTCTATCTTTCAATTTTATTGCCTCAATCAAATTGTTTGTGGCCAAATGACACTGCTTGTTAACCCACGACGGGGAATTACTCCTACTTTTCCTTGGGCGAACATCTGCCAAAAACATCCAGTTAAGTGCATTCACTAATCCTTGATTCACCTCAACTATTCCGGGCCCTGCCTTTCTTTATCCCCCTCATCCAGCGTGGTACCCAGGGCCTTCAGAGCTGCTCCCAAAGCTGCATACAGTGCCTTAATGCAGTATTACAATGAAAGAAGACATAATTTATTATGTCTTAGAGAATCAGTTTGTGTATTATCCAATGCATTATTGGAAGGCATGATAATTGCACTGGGAAAAGCTTACAGTCTGATATTTGGAAGCAAATAGCACAACAAAAGTTCATATTCACACCCAAACCTATCTGTAGTTCGAGGTAAAAAGAATATAACGTTATTGTTTATTCATGTTGGATGGTAGATGAGATTGTAGTAAAAACATGTTTTGCTTTTTACTCTTTTGTGCATGTTCTGTTTGCTGAAATATAGACTGCTTTAGTGGCTTCCTTCATTGTTCATCTGACTAAGGATTACTGATAGAGTAATCACCGTACCAACTGTTTAGGTTTTGTTTTCTGTTTTGCTGCTTGTGCAAAAGGCAATGTTTTTAATTGGAAAGTTGTTTGATGTTTTGATCATCTGAAGATGCTGACATGTATAGACGTTAAACGATGAAAGTGTGCTCACACCGAGAATGTGTTATTTTGTAATAACTTAACATTTGTGAGCTGTAGGAAATTACTTACAGGCTTGACATCAGACCCGAAACATACTCGGTTCAAAGTAGCCACATTAGTGGGAAATGGTGAGTAATTTCATAAAGCTTTTGTAAGGGTGTAATGGAGGTGTGCCTGTTCCTAAAGTGCTGTAAAAGAAGGAAACTGGCAGAAATCTGCATGCTGGATGGACTTACATGCACATAGTCTGACATATTAACTGTTTTTTTTCTTCCTGTAAGTACTGTGTGGATTCTCAGAAGTGACTGTAGATCAAGTTACTAAATTGATGGGATACAGAAAAAACACTTAGGCCCAGATTAAGGCCCCTTAGCGCCCCCCTAACGCCACCATGTGTGCGCCGTATTTAAAATACGGCACACCATGGTGGTAGTCAGGTCAACTAATATCATAATGTTTGACACTAGTCCGGGGCTTTGCAGGACTAGTGTAAAAAAGTATGACACTAATCCAGCTATGCACCCAGAGGCCCATTGAACACAATGGGAGCCTCTTTTTCATGCCTGCGCTTAGCAGGCGTTAAAAAATGCAGATAAAAATGGCACACAGGAGTCTCATAGATTACTTTGCAACATTATGATGTCCCCCAAGTGCCGGAATGCTCCCCGCCTTGGATACATTATGCCTGGTGCAGGCATAATGTGGCCCAAGGGGTTATGAAGTAGCGCAGTGCAAGCAATGCACCCCTTTGAAAAGATGGCGCAGCAATTTTGCCCTTCCAACGCCACATTAGCATAAAAAAATGACACTAATGTGGCATTGGAATGGCGCTAGGCCACCATAAATCTGGGCCTTAGTGTCTACTGTAAAAGCACATATGACGTTTGCAATTAACAATGTAGCTTCAGAATGCTCTCTGTTGATGGCATCACATGTGGCTGATGGCAGAACTGGATTGTACAAAGTATGACAACGAAATGTAGCGATTCCAAATTTGAAATTCTAATGCAAAATGAGATATATGTATCTGGCAGTCTCTTGTTTACTAGACAGAATGCCTAAACTGTTGGCAGCTGCACTCTTTTTCTAATATTTATGTATGTAAATATATTGTAATACAGTTACATAAAATTACGAACATGTAATGCATAGCTTCAAACGCTATGGTAAAAACAAATGAACATTCATTTCTCCATTATTTGAACCTTGTTTCGTGCTTGGGAAAGAAATTGATTATATTTTTCCACAGGCAAAGTTTGGAAGGAAATTATGTTTTTTTCGGTTGGGTAAATGGTATATTCTTTCCAAATGTTTTGTTCTATTTCACTAGCCACATTATTAAAAATATGTAGTAAAATCCCCAACTACAATATTATAAGAAATTTCCTTAGGCAGTTAGAACATGTTTCAAAGAAACAAAGGAGCTTAAAAACAACCTCAACTTCTGAACATATACATTGAGATTGTAGTTCTATGTAAACTCTAATGATATTTATGCCAACTATTTAGTGCAATCTTTAGAATAAATGAAGAATAAAACTTTTCAGCAGTTTAAAATCTGACGTTTTTAAAGTTTTGAGCGGTACACCTCCGAATGAAGGCGTCATGGGAAAAAACAATTTCAGATTGTGCAGTTAAACCATAAAAATAATGTATTACTTTATTTTGATTATCTATGTTTTTCGTGTGAAATCAGTGGTCCGGTGTAAGTATAAACAGCTACTTATGGTTCTGAAGTTGTTTTACAAATTTTCAAAACTGGATGTATGCAAGAATTGCTATGGTGAATGTGATTCTGTAGGGATGTTTGAAATGTGTTTACCTAGGGCTACATTTACGAAGATCAGGTTTTGCGACTCGCAAACTGCGAGTCGGCAAACCCGATGTACAACAGTGTCAATGACACTGCGATTCGCAATGGGGTCGCAAATGACCTACCTCATGAGTATTCATGAGGTAGGTCGCAATTTGTGACCCCAATGGGAATGGCGGCACTCACAGGGATGGTGGCCTGCTGGTGTCATATAGGGGTAGTGATATTTAATAAAACTAAACACAATTAAGATTCATATATCCACTATAAAATTCTTGAATTTATGCTAAAACAATAATAAGAGTAACTAAACAATTATTAAAAGCACAAACTTTTCAATGTGCCGGGTTCTGCGTATTTCAAGAACATAATCTATATCTTTATGATGTACTAACAGTCCCAGGCCGCAAGGTTAAGCATGTGGTCTGTGCAGACAGAAATTTAACAAGTCTACAGTTTATCTGCAGATCAGTTGAATCAAACATTTTCATCACTGCTAGCCGACAAGAGCATATCCTGTTCTAACAACTGGTTTCAGCAGTTGGTGGCGTGCTTTTCTTAGGGATGGGCAGATACAAATCAAATGGAGCATGCCCTCCTTGGCAGCATTGAATAGCCTGCATGGCATCTCTCCCCAATTCTTCCACAGTGGTTGATCCGCTCTAGATGGAAGGGAACCTAGCTGTATTGTGAGCAGATGGCGTTTGACATGTACTGAAAATGTTGAGCTCAGATATTGTGATGGTGCCAGGGTGGTGTAAGTATGCATGAGGAGCCCGGCATGCGAGCGTCTTGCAAATTAGCGTTTTTCATCTAGCAAAGATTGCAGACCTATTTCATTTTTTAACACATGGCACAGAAGGGGATATGATATATTGGAGTCCCGTAGGTATGTCATTTGTGTCTATTGCAGAGAGTACTGAATCTTTCCTTACTGAATTCCTTAAATCCATGACTAAAGAGCTGGTGTTGTTTCTTTTTATTTTATACCAGGTCTTTATCATATGTACTTTCCTGTGAACCAGTTGGTGTTTAAGGCCAAATTCTAGCCTAACTTGAACAGAGGAAGCAGTGCGGGGAAGATTGAAAACTTGTTTGTTGATTTGTATTTGTTGCTGATCCAGGAGCAAAGGCATCTTTCCCTTATAGTGCTGCACTTCCATATCTGGTAGCTGGAAGGAATTGGGCTGTCATGACGGACAGTAAAGGTTTATATGAAGGCCCTTTAAACCTTTTGGCTAGGGCGCAAAAAGCGAATGTCAGCGCTTTTTCATTTCTAAGCTGTGTGCTGCTTTTGCGGCGCAAAGTTAGCCTTGTTGTCTATAGTAAAACCCAGATATTTATAGCAGCGAGTCACTTCAAGGCTAATGCCACCCAACTTAATTTTATTTATAGAGTTAGAAGGTTATCCTATAGACATGGTTTTTGTCTTCGTAGTATTAATTTCTAATTTGTTTGATGTTGCAAAATTGCCCAGGGTGTTAACTAGACACTGTAGCCCTATTTTCGTGTGGCTCAATAAAACAATGTCATCAGCTTATGAAAGGTGTGATGTAAGCAGGTTCCCCATCCTCGGAGAGTGTGAATTGGTTTAGTCTAGCCTTGAGGAGAGGTCAGCCATAAAAAGGTTAAAAAGGTGTGGGGCCAGAACGCATCCTTGTTTTAAACCTATATATTTGTTGGAATCCTCCTTAAAATGTTCGAACCATCTGCTACCTTGAGCTGCACCCAGGTTTTATCGTATATGATTTTGATGCTGCAGAGAAGCCGTTCCTGCATTCCTCAGCTTTGCAATTTGCACCCAATTATTTTTTCTGTCCACCCGATCAAAGGCGCTTTTGAAGTCCACAAAGCATAGATGTAGCTTTTTCTTTAGGCATTTTGCTTTGTGGGCAATGTCACTTAGTGCTAGAATATTGATAATTCTGCCATAGCCCTTCCGGAAACCAGTTTGATTCAAGGGGACAAGGTTGTTTGAATTGGACCAGTGGAGCAGTTCATCCAAAATATTTGGCCTTACTTTTAATTAAAGCGTTCAGTCTGTAGTTGGCCGGATTAGTTCTGTCTTTCCCTATAAATATAGGATTGATGATATATCCTCTCCAACTCTCAGGGATGGTTATGTTGTGCTCTACTTCGATGTAAAGGATTGCCAGTGTAGTTGACCTGTACTCCAGATCGGCCTTAAATATTGCATGTGGAAGGCCACTGAGGCCGGGGGTACCATCCCCACGCCCCCTCATAATTGCTTGGGAGACTGCCATAGCATTTCATCCAAGGTCGATCTGTCAGAGGACCTTAGGACTTGCAGATTCCTTCAGATGTGAATTTGTTTTAAAAAGATGTTGTCCAGGTAATCCGCCCATTTATTTTCGGGAATTGATGGACAATTAATAGCTCTTGACTGCCAGTCAATGCCGTTGACTGTTGCCCAAAAAGAGCAAGAGCATTCATTTGTATCTGCATAGTCGATAGGCATAGGGGTGTGCTTAAGGTGTATCAAAGGAAAACCTGACTATGCTAAGCCGACTGGAAATGCTCCCTGTGGAAGCTCTAATTCACCATCATTATAATACTGTGACAAGCGATTGTACAGCCTGCACTGTTTCAAACTTAAAATCCATTTGCTTTAAATTTGCAAATCACAGAAGTAGGTATTTTCACAGCATATGTGCAATTACC
Source organism: Pleurodeles waltl (assembly GCF_031143425.1). Classification (NCBI taxonomy): domain Eukaryota; kingdom Metazoa; phylum Chordata; class Amphibia; order Caudata; family Salamandridae; genus Pleurodeles; species Pleurodeles waltl. The sequence goes on along the minus strand of NC_090439.1, from coordinate 943,986,356 downwards.
ACCAAGTCATTTATATTCACGTGTAACATACTGAATGCCGCACTAAAAAGCATATCTGGTAGTCCACTCTTCTAATAGTAAGAGCTCCCTGGCTGGAAACATATGAGTAACAAATTCCATAAACTCTAATGTGAAGGAAGAGCTAATGTCATAAGCACTACTAAACTGCATCACCTTACATAAATATCAATGGGATGTTTTTCAACCTCCTTTACTTTTTTAAATGGGATTTGTTACTATTACCAAAGACTTGGCCTCAGAGTGAATCTAAAGCCACTGTGGCTAATGTTATGCCTGATGAATTCCAGATTTCCCATGCAATCAAAACTGGTAAGCAAAAGGGATCAGTTTCCTTATTCTGCCAAAAACTGCTTTTAAGAGCTATGTCCTGTGAATGAACGTCATACTGTTTTGCACAGTCCTGTTCTCCCCATTCTGCTCAATCATATTGTTCTGAATCACGCACCCAACTCTAGGTCTACTCTAGATATCATTGCTTTGAGTACAATACTATCCTATTAACAGGAGATTGAAATCTAAATCTGGGTGAATATGCTATGCCAAGGCAATTGAGCTTTTACAGTGGTTAGAAACCTCTGGTCTCATTCAGTGAGTTCTACAGCTCACTCAGAGAGAAACACTAGACCTAATTTCATTAATGTTTTCCAGGGCTAAAATGGATCACTTTCTTATTCACCTCACTCTGCCAGTGGGCAGGTATTCATGCTGTACAAAAAATATGCTTTTTCCACCCACTCTTAAAAGGGCATCCATGAACCTTGACAAAGATATTAGTCCCCACCAGCGAGAAGACAGACTCATTAAGTAACAGAATGGTGAGTCTATCCACTACTTTCTTTCTACAAGAAGGAGTAATGTGTTGAACAAACCTATTCCTATATAAAGGGACAGGTGAGCCTTTACACCCCATAGCCCCTGGTTTATCATATTTGTTAGGGACCTTAAACTGAAAAACAGGCAAGCATATGGCAATGGAGAAACTCATAATGCAAACAGGCTAAAGCTGGTTGTAGAGCACAATTCCAGAAGTACAAATGTGCTCTAACAGAAGCTAAAGCTGTTTTTTTAGGAATAAAATACAAAATTGTTTATACCACTGAAACAAACATTTACAGAGGATGAAGGATTCACCAGCCCCAACTTTCTACATTATATGATTCCTAGATCTCAGTATATTTGCAACACCCTGGCATCTTTTTGCATCACTAAGGCTAAAATGCTAAACACCATCAAAGGAAACTTATATTCAGTGAATCCGATTCACAACATACATCTGACAATTGCAATGGCTATTCCACCTTGACAGAATTTGAGCTCATGAAGCCAATAGATATGTTGAACTTGTTACCTAAAGCAAAGTTATAGTCTATATTGCAATTCTGCCTACTAGACACAATTAGAAAACATGGCTTTAAGGGTATTTCAGGCTTTTCTGTCCAACCATGCCCAATTGCTATTTCTTGTACCGTATCACTCAGAGAAGAACCCTGTTCATTATGGAGTTCTTCGAAGCTCGTATCTTTAGCTAGTTCTCTCTAACATGTATGTTTCCCTGCTATCAAATGATTAGATTAGTTGGCCTAAATGCTCAGCGTATGCTGACAACACCTAACTTATCATCATATTAGACCAAATCACAACCAACTCAACAATTGGTTTGCTTGATGGTGGCTAACTGCAATACAGAAGTGGATAACTCCAAACTAATTAACACAGGTATAACTGAACTCCTAATTTTAGGTCAGAACCCCAACATGCTTTGGCCTAAATAATTATACCCCTCCATTGATTGCTTCTGAAGCTAAAGTATAGTAAGTTACCATTAATGCTAACACCCTCTTTCCTTACCAGATAAGCAAGTTGTCACCACCTGCTTATTGATCTTATGTATGATCAGAAAGATGCTGTCTTTTTACTCCCAGAAAAACATTTGACAGTGGTGTCATCCTGAATCCTGTCACAATTAGATTACTGTTTCCGTTGCAATTAGATATCAGTCTTTTTGTAGGACTTTTAATTTGTCTTATGAACTCCCGCTCATTCAGATCTTTTCAGCCCGGACTGTGTGAAAGTTATGCAAAGTTGTATGGCATTCCAATGTTCATTACATTGTATGCCAACAGAATGACGGATGCAGATTGATGCCTAATGCATTGTGTATAGAATCTTGTATGACCAAGAGCAAACCAACTTAAAGTATCTTCTAACCTTGAACAAGCACAACCACCCCTCGGGATGTACTGGGCGACTTTTGTTAAAAATTCTCTGTGACAGTGTAACAAGGACACAGTATGTGTTCAAAATTTAAACATTTCTCTTATTTCAGACAAATGTTACTTGATGAGCAACGTCTCTTCACATTTTACCTATAACTGAGGTTTCACGCTTCTATTTCTTAATAAACCATCTTGTAGGAGGCTGGCCTGGTTTGTAGTGGGTACCTAAGGTACTTACACCTTACACAAGGCCCAGTTATCCGTTATTAGTGAAATGTAGGCAGTGTCTAGAAGCCAGGCTCTCTAGGGGTAGCTGTAGTTGAGCAGCCAAGACTTATCCAGGAGACATGCAAATCTCATGCAATACCACTGTAGTCACACAGTACTCACACACATGAAAGAAAATACTCAGTTTTACAAAAATAAAGGTACTTTGTTTTGGTGACACAAATGGCAAAAATACTGTAAATACTATACTCCCTTAGGAAGTAAGTACTACACAAAATATATACACTAGTATGCAGAAACAGGTGTAAAACAGTTAGAAAACAGTGCAGATTGTGACAATCACAATAGTTGGAAGTGGGCCTGGGGTAATGCAAACCATATGCGAAGAAAATGGAATGCGAATGTCGGTTTCCCACCTAGGCAAGTGTAGTGTGTAGAGGGGTTCTGGGAGTATTAGAAAACACCAAAGGTAAGTAATAGAACCCACCACAGAGCCTGGGAAAGCCAGAGGAAAACAATGTTCCCTTCCTAAAACACACAAGAACACGAGAAAGAAGTTAATGCAAGAACCAGAAAAGACTGCAAGACACCAACAGTGGATTCCTGGACCTAAAGACCTGTAGAAGAAGAGGACCAAGTCCAAGTAGCACGGAAGAGTCCAGGGAGAACAGGAGCCCCTGCTAACCCGGATGAAGGTGCAAAAGAAGAACCACCGGTGAAGAACAACTGTCAGACCTGTACCCAAGAAGATGGATGCGGGTTCCTGGTTGGTGCAGATGATGTACCACGCCGGATGGAAGATTGCAGTCTGGATTGCATTGCTGGATTCTGCCAACTAGCCTTGGCACATGCAAAGCTCGCGGTTAGGGGCAAATTACACTGCCCGGGACCAGGAAGGACCAAGTGGACTCTACACAGGAGGGGGAGTAAGAGGGGACTTTCAACAACTCATAGAGCCCACAGAAGACCAGGCAGTGCGCACAGGAGTCCCACGGCATGGGGACAAAGAAAGTGAAAAAGGAGGCCCACGCAGCAGTACAACAAAGGGTCCCATGCCGCTGGAGAACCACGCAGTAAGCTGTGCCTCACAGGATAGCTTGCTGGGGGCCAGACTGCTTGGTGCATGAAGAACTTCATGGAAGGATGCCGACAAGTCTTGGCTACTGTCTTTAGTGGGGAAGCAAGCTCTTACCTCCACCAAAGTTGGACAGTAGGATGTCAGGGCCGTCGGGACCACTTCAGTCCACCACCTGTGATGCTGGATCCATGCAACTCATTAGGAGAGGGGACCCATGCCGCCGGTCGGAGAAGCAGAGCGGTGCCTGCTGAAGCAGGGGAGTGAATCCTTCATTCCAAGGGAGATTCCTTCATTCTTCTGGTGCAGGTTGAAGACCGACTGTCCTCTGAGGATGCATGACTGGGAAAGAAGTTGCTGGCAGGAGCTGAAGATACAATGTTGCAGAAGTTGTCCTTGCTTCTTTGTTGCAGTTTATAGAGTTCCTGGAGGGTCCAGATGCAGTTTCTTCATTGAGAAGGTGAGGTAAAGGATGCAGAGTATTCCTGCTGGAGTCTTGCAATCTGAGTCTGCAGAACCACCCAAGATAGAGACCCTAAATAGCCCTGAAAGGGGGATTGGTTAGCTACACAGGTAAGCACCTATCAGTGGAGGGCTCTAACGTCACCTGCTGGCACTGGCCACTCAGATGCTCACAGAGTTCCCTGACAACTTGGAATCAAAGTTGGCAAAACCCAGGGACCCCGTGGAGGAGCTCTGAGCACCACCCCTGGGGTGGTAATGGACAGGCGAGTAGTCAATCCCCTTTCCTTTGTCCAGTTTAATGCCAGAGCAGGGACTGGGGTCCCTGAACCGGTGTAGACTGGATTATGCAAGGAGGGCACCAAATGTGCCATTCGGAGCATTTCCAGTGGCTTGGGGAGGCTACCCCTCCCAAGCCTGCAACACCTATTTCCAAAGGGAGCGGGTGTAACACCCCTCTCCCAAAGGAAATCCTTTGTTCTGCCTTCCTGGGCTTGAGCTTCTCAAGCAACATGAGGGCAGAAACCTGTCTGTGAGGTGGCGGCCACTGGGGCTTCCTAGAAAACCTCAGAAGGCTGAAATGGCAATACTGGAGGTCCTTTAAGGAGCTCCAAGAGTGCTTGGAATCATACAACCAATGCTTGCAAAAGCCTTGGAGTATGATTGCAACATGTTTGATACCAAACATGCCTATGTTCGGAGTTACCATTATGTATCTGGACATAGGTAGTGACCTATGTCCAGTACACATGTAGAATGGCATTCCTGCACTCACGAAGTCCAGGAAAATGGTCCTGGAGGTCGTGGGGGTACCTCTGCTAGTGCAGGGGTGCCCTCACACACAGGTACTTTGCACCCTGCCCCAGGGGTGGAGGGCCTGCTATAGGGGTGACTTATAAGTGTCCTGGTACAGTGTAAATGGCAGTGAAAGGGTGCATGCACCTTTTCACACAGACTGCAGTAGCATTCCTGTAGAAGCCTTTGCACGGGCTCTCTCTGGGTGGCAAAAGAAATGTTGCAGCCCATAGGGATCCTTTGCAACCCAAATGCCCTGGGTACTTAGGTACCATATACTAGGGACTTATAAGGGGGCACCAGTATGCCAATTGTGGGTGAAATACTGGGTTACCAGCATGCAGTGACCAATTTGAGAAGGAGAGAGCATAACTACTGGGGTCCTGAATAGCAGGATCCCAGGAGACACACTGACAAACATGCCGAAAGTTGGGGTAACCAAGCTAGAAAGAGGCTACTTTCTTACACATCTGTTATCCCTATTTGAAAGGTACCTCACTAGAAATCATGCAGACCAGTAGAGACCAGTAGTTCTCCTCACACTTAATATTGAGCACCTGGCACTTTCCCTGTTTTAGACATTTACATGCAATACAATTTTTAAATACAGTTCAAATTATGGGGGTCATTCTGACCCCGGCCGGCGGCGGAAGCTGCCGGCCTGGCTGGGACCGCCAGAATACCGCTGCGCGGTCAAAAGACCGCCGCGGGCATTCTGGGTTTCCCGCTGGGCTGGCGGGCGACCGCCAGAAGGCCGCCCGCCAGCCCAGCGGGAAACACCCTTCCATGAGGATGCCGGCTCCGAATGGAGCCGGCAGAGTGGAAGGGGTGCGACGGGTGCAGTTGCACCCGTCGTGATTTTCAGTGTCTGCATGGCAGACACTGAAAATCATGGTGGGGCCCTGTTACGGGGGCCCCTGCAGTGCCCATGCCATTGGCATGGGCACTGCAGGGGCCCCCAGGGGCCCCACGACACCCCATACCGCCATCCTGTTCCTGGCGGCCAAAACCGCCAGGAACAGGATGGCGGTATGGGGGTCGGAATCCACATGGCGGCGCAGCAAGCTGCGCCACCATGGAGGATTCCCCAAGGCAGCGGAAAACCGGCGGTACACCGCCGGTTTTCCGTTTCTGATCGCGGCTGTACCGCCGCGGTCAGAATGCCCAAGGGAGCACCGTCAGCCTGTTGGCGGTGCTCCCGCGGTCGTTGGCCCTGGTGGATTTTACCGCCAGGGTCAGAATGACCCCCTATGTCTTGATTCATGCAGACATTGCCTGTTGCTTTGTTGTTATTGTTCATAAAGTTTCATATACATCCCCACATAATGTAGTGTATCATATAAATCTGTTTAAAGGTTTCCCATTGTTTACATTCCTGAACTTTGAAAAATGTTACGAATAAACATTTGTGTTAAAATCATGTCACTTTTATTGCTGAGGT